>NC_080754.1:1262500-2512500 GCF_020826845.1 Diceros bicornis minor | reverse complement strand
CTGGGCTGGCTCAGGGCCTAGGGATACCCTCTCTTCCTCCTTTCAACCTTTCTGAGTTTGGCTTGCATTTGTCTGTTCCGGTCTACTTGAGACACCTTGGGGACTGGGGATGGGGGTGGGGTGTGGGGGGGACTACAGGAAAAGAATTGTGTGATGTTCGTGATTTCCCTGTAGGAGTTAAGTGCCCCTATATTTGCATTTAAAAGTGGTATTGAGCAATATAAAGATGACTGGTCAAGTTTATGCTAATAATCTGAAATTTTACTTTTTCTTACTTACAAGAACATTAAATGGCAATTAAAAAGCACCATGACAGGTTGACAGAGGGAAATTGTGGAAAGAAAAAGTTTTATATTTTAGTACTTTCAATGGCCCGTTTTTCCTGCTTTTTGAACCAAATGTCCTGAAGTTTCATTTTTCACTGGGCATAGTGAATTATGTAGCTAGAACTGACTGTTTTAGAATCCAAACCAAATAGAAAAGTCTTGAGGAATACATGGAAGGAAAAAAAAGCTATTTAATCTAAAGATGCTACATGGAATTTCAGTCTGATTAAAAGGTCAGCAATTACTTTTCAATTTTTACAAATTAAGAGTATTTATTAAGTAGGAAGACATTTCACATTTTTAATAATGATCAGAATAATCTGTACACTTTGAAAATCTTTTAGTTTAATTCTTACACATTAATGTTTTTACAATCCTTATTAATATTTACTTTAAAGTAAAAGAGGCTTTGAAAATACAAAAAAAATAAAACCCTAATGTTTAATAGTAACTGCATATGAATCAGTTATCCAAATCAATTTGTTCTGTAGATAGAGTTTAGTTAATGAAACTAACAGCTTCCATTTTTCAAAACAAAGAACCGCATTGAAAATGGGCACACAATTTTCTAGACATACACCTAACCATACAGTAGAGCCTTACATCCTATGATGGATACGGATTATGCAAAATACAACCATATGCACTTATCCTCACTGCTAACCAGGTTATTTTTACAGGATTTAAAATATTTTACTATACAATCTCTACCACTACTTTTCAATTTGTACCAAAAAATGCCATTAAAATTGTTAATGTAGTAGTAGGGGCATCATAATAGCAATAAGATCTTATTATTTTATACTAGAGAAAAATACTTAGTCACCTTTCCTGTAAAATGTGCAAATGAGAATTCCTCAGAGAAGCAGCTGATGACTCTAAAAGCCAAGTGCTTAAAATCAAGTTTAGGATTAAACACATTTCCCCGGCAATGTGTGGTCACCAAGAAAAACCACGATTGCTAATGTTGCAAATTCTCTAAGTATGGCACAGAAGATTTAGTGAGCATGAAATTTAGCATATGCTAAAGAATACATATGCAATAATATTCTCTTGTTACTTTCTAGACAAATTCCTGCTTAAATTTAAGGCTTTACCCTTTTCATTCCCACTGCCTAGAATAGTCTTCTTTCTATATTCACAGAGTTTTCTCTTCAGCTCATGATCTGCTCAAGTGTCATGCTATCAAGAGAGGTGCTTTTGGTTTCCCTCTGTAAAATGCCCCTGTCCCCACTACTTGCAAAACTCTTACTCTGCTTAGTTCTTCTTCATGGGACATATCACTACTTGACACTAAAATATAATGTCCATGAAGACAGGGACACAACTAACTGTTTTTTTGTTTGTTTTTCTCCTTTATTTGCTACATCTCTAGCACCTAGAACAGTTCCTGGGAGATAGTAAATATTCAATAAATATTTTTGAATGATGAACGTATAAATTAATGAATGAAAGATCATCAAATCATCTCCAATTTCTGTTAACGCAGCCAAAGGAGATTTATTAAGTTACAGACAATGTAGGTCGAGGATATTCTTAGTCAAATAACACAACATCTTTGCTCTCAGGAAGCTTACATATTGGTCGGGAAAGCAAAATATTAAAAAATATGGTTATGGTCCAGTGAGATAGAAACATAGGTGCTATCGTACGTAACTGGAAGCAGTTCAACTTCTGCACTTGCTGACGGAGACAACTGCACTGGCCAACTGCAGCGAATTAACTGCTAAGGGCTAAGGGCCTTTTCTGTATCATTCACTTACTCAAAGATGCATGGGACAAAAAGACACTAGACTTGGAAGTAATTTTATGTATCTCAGTTGTAAAAATAAAGTTTACAATCATCTGGAATCTATTATAATTTAATATTTGGCTGGACCATAAATTTATTTAATTATGATTAAATAGACTGACATTTCAATTATTTTCCATAAATAAAACATTCACTGTACTTTTCAGAAGAGAAACACTTTTCCAAGGAGATAGGAAAATTTTATCCTTCAATATAAGGTGTCTGTAGCTTCTGAATATGTAATTTTCTTATGTTTAAGAAATATAAAAAATATAAATAGTACAGAATCTCTCTTAGTTTAAATTACGGCTATTGCCTTTTTTTTTAATTATCATGCCACTGACTTGTATTCAGTGTATTTTTAGTAAGCATTTAAAACTTTCATACTGATTTTTTTTTACTTTGAATAGACTTGCACAGATTTAGAAAAAAGCATATTTACTGTCAAGTATTTTGAAAACACAGTGAGGACTGTGAGCGATATCCAGACATAAAATACATTAAAATACAGATGTAAAGATGAAAGAATGTTTAGTGTCCCTAATTACCTACCCCAGCAATGAACAAAAGGTTGGCATTTGAAATAGACTGCATTTCCAAAATGCAATGAACTGGAAATCAAATAGACATCTCAAGTTTATAAATATTTGTTGATTTAAATCTATTTTCAATGTCAGCTCAATTAATTATTGCTGCCTGAGCAAATATATGAAATCTGCAAACAAAATGGAAGCCTAAGGCAAGACCTATACAGTCACCAAATGGCAGAGACAGGTGTGTTGAACATATATTTTAAGAAGCCAACGCATTGGACAATCTGCTTCTGACAATAACTGCTTTCAAGACCCTTTAGCAGGTATCAGCAGAATTGTTTTGTAATTTAGCGTGTCTTTCACTTTGAACACGGTCCCTAAAGGCTTTTGCACATCTCAGGATACCTACAAACACAATTCGTTTCAGGTTGACTATCCATGATTAACATTTTCCTCTACTGTCTATGACCTGAATAATTCCTTTTACTGAACTACACATCTAGTTTTCCTATCATGCACTGAAGATTAAAATCAAATGTTTTCTAGGTGTTGCCTTTCTTGTTTTGCTCTCTAAATGAAACACCTTTAAAGACCATTTAAATAAACTATGAAAATAGGAGGCTGTAAATATAGCTCTTAGGTGTTGCAGAAGTCAGTTAATTAAGGTTTATTGCAAAGATTCCTAATTATGAGAGTCATAGTCTTAAATCTATAATCTTATTTATCCAACTAGAATCAGAATAATCAAGGAATGATTCTCCTAACTACAGCTAAGCGGTTCTAAGTGATTTGGAAAAATTTTCTTTTTTTCACATTTGTTTAATTGTAAACAGAGAGCAAACAATTAAGTCAGGGTTGTTTAATGTGGTTTCCTTAGTATTTCTTAAATATTAAAAAGATATATACATATAGTCAACTAACTACATGAAAGAAAAGGCAATTTGATGCAAACATCCTCTATATCCTCGTTTTCTAAACTGTGCGTACAGAGTAGTAAAAGCATAATTAATACAGTTGTCTATATTTTTTGGTCTCTAATATTTTATTTCCTTACTCATTCAAGTGTCACTTCATGAACAATATTATTCTCCTGATTTTCTTTTTCTCTATTGTGACCCCGATAACATATCAGCATCTTCCGACAAATGGTTGATTCTCTCACTTGTCTTGGCTGCTTTGCAGATACCCACTCATTTCTCCAAATTTTAGGTTAAATCTTTATTTCCTTCCTCATATCCTGCTGTACTTCTGCAATATAGCCACCTCTTAGATGCTCTTGGTACATTAGTCATCAGCATCTAATCCCTCAATTGCTCAACTTTTGCTTGGTTCCTTCTGCTCAGAATTCTTTCCTTTCTCCCAGTCTCATTTTGCCTAGTCACGTTGTACTCATCTCTCAGGACAGAACTTAATTTAAATGCCAATTCCTCAGGAAGACCAGCCCTTATCCTCCAGATCTGAAGAATATATGTTCTCAGAGCACCTGGGGTTTCTCCTTGTGGGACTTATCACAGTACTAAGTACATATTTGTCAAACTATTTGTTCATTATCTGCCTCCCCACCAGAGTGTAAGATTCATAAGGGCTCACTCATCGTTGTATACACGTTTAATAAATTAAAGATTTATGAATAGCACATATCACTTTTCCATTTTAGAATTAAAAAAATGATCTGTAACCTACAGATAATGAGACAAATAATTTACTGTGGTCCCCTCAGCCCAACAAAATTATAACGTGCTATCAGATAATTCTGTGACGTGCCTCTCAAGTCACTTCAAAGAGAATTTCCAAAGATGCTGTGGAATGATGGGAAATCCCTTCCTCTATTTGCAACAGTAAACTGTTGTCTTATGAAGGCTATCACACAACGATGACAGCTGCAGTTTGGTTCTGGGATACTCTGGTTTCTATAAGCTCCGTTTTTACCCAACACTAGGATCTGACCCCTTCTGATATGCTGACCCCTTCTGAATATGAAAAGAGTAACTGATACATCCATGTATTGAGTTATTTCATAATGTTACCCTTGCCTGGAGTATTTGCATTTTAAAGATGTGACTATCTAACATCAGAATTTCAGAGACAAGGAAAAGGACCTTCTTGGTGACTCTCAAAATTATGACATGGATTGCTTAATAATATTATTTTTCCAGAACGTATAGTCTCAACATATGGATACATATTTTATTTTGAGCTTAATTTGTACCTTCTGCATTACAGCAATACACTTTTAATGAATACTCGCATTTTAAAAGTGGAAAACAATTCATATTCTGTCCTTCTGCTAAGTAGAAGAATAACTGAACTCTCTTCTAAGCCTAAATGAAAGGCTCTATATGTATTATATGAAATTATGTAAAGATATTTGCATATATACTTTATTTAAAGTGATATATTGTCTTTATCACCAAACACCAAACTTAACTATTTATACCGTGTAGTTAAGAATGGTTGTACTGGATTGTATTTTTTGATCAGGTGGCAGCAAAAAAGCCTTAGAAATAATCTGTTAAAGCAGAGAGGAGCAGAAGATCCTGAAGATATATTTGACAAGATTTTGTTGATACTATGGGAAAGAAGAAAAAAAAAAAGAGGAAATAGGAATTCCATTTTGAACAACCATAAAGCAAATTTTGTGATATGGAGCTATCTGCTAAATTAAAGGGAAAGTTGCATAGAAATACAAAGATGGTGATTGTACAGTGCTACTTGGCTTTGCTTTATTTATTAGATGCATTTCTGAAGATTATCAGCAAAGTGAACTTATGTGTAATATTTTGAATAAAATGGTCACATTCATTTCAATGATGCTTTTATTAGGATATTAAAGATTTCTTCTTGCATATTTTACAGGTTTAGTAATTTTTTTTAACTTTTTATTTTGCAATAACTTATAGACTCACATAAATTTGCAAAATAATGCATAGTGAGGTCCCATACACCTTTCCCCAGCCTCCTTCAACGTTAACTACTTGCATAACTATATGCAAAACCAGGAAATTGACATTGGTAAAATCCACAGGGCTCTAGTGTGTGTGTGTATGTGTGTGTGTGTGTGTGTGTGTATACCTCTATGTAATTTATCACATATGTAGCTTCAAGTAACTACCACTACAATCAAGACAGATAACTGTATTATCACTACAAGGCTCCCCCTCCTGCTACCCCTTCATAGCCACATCCCTCTCTCCCTAATCCCTAACCCTGGCCACCACTAATCTATTCTCCATGTCTATAATTATATTATTTCAAGAATGTTATTTAAGTGAATCATACAGTGTGCATCTTTTTGAGATTGGCTTTTCCACTCAGCATAGTGCCCTTGAAGTTCATCCAAGTTGTGTGTATCAATAGTTTGCTCCTTTTTATTGCTGAGTAGTATTCTAACACTTTCAACAGACTTATTTTAAATGTCACCATATGCTGCCTTAATGGATGTATGGGCTGAATTGCATCTCTCCAAAATTCATATGTTGAAGTCCTAGCTTGAGTACCTCAGAATATGACTATATTTGGAGACAGGGCCTTTAAAGAGGTGATTAGGGAGAATGAGGTCATATGGGTAGGCTTTAATCCAATACCATGGTATCCTTATAAGAAGAGAGTAGAACATAGTCACGCACAGAGGAAGACCACGTGAAGACACAGGGAGAAAATGGCTATCTACAAGCCAAGGAGAGAAGCCTCGGAATGAAACCAACCCGGCTGACATCCTAATCTTGGATTTCTAGCGTCCAGAACCGTGAGAAAATAAATTTTTGTTGTTTAAGCCACCCAGTCTGTGGCATCTGTTATAGCAGACCTAGTAAACAAATACAGTGTATGAGAATAGCTTTATCTGTACAAATTTGTCTCACATCTTTGTGTTCATATACAACAATACTTTCTGCTATAAGACAATCACTTGTGCATCCACATAATTTATGAATGCTTCTCAAAGGGAGTTTTTAAAATCTCTGAAGCTTTTCCTGCATCACACTCTGTAATAAATCATGTTATGGGGAAATTAAAGAGAATATATACTTATAAAAATGATAGGACTATTCATGCCTAACTACATTGCAGTAAAAATCTATAGTGTTATAAAGGGAACATTTGAACGAAAGCAACTGGATTTTTTAAAAAGACAGTTTAACTATATTTTACAAACTGCACCTAAACAACAGCATTTGGACATTTCTGGGTATTTTTTGCTATTTCTTTTCAGAGTGGATCATGGTTAAGCATGCTGGCTGCAATGTTTTTACAGTACAGACAGGAATTATAATTAACATAAATTCTTACTATTTGTTTTATTTGACCTGGAAAAGGGATGGCAGTATAAGTGGGACAGCTGAATTGCAATTCATTTAGCAACATTTTATCGATGTCTGACGTTTGCTGGTGAGTAATATGGACTGGCTCATTAAGTTATTGGTATAGGATTATATCAAAAACATAAGTCCTTAGACATCAGAGAGAAGCATTATGTCTGATTAACCATTCTATTAAGAAGTAACATCAGAAATATCTTTCTGCACCTTGGGAAACAATAAGAACAACCAGAAAGTCACCTCTGTAGTGTATAGAGTATACAACTGCACCTCGGTGAATGCAGGTCCACCAGGGATATTATGCATCAAAAGGCAATTATGGGTCTGTGCTGAGAGAACAGCAGTGGAACTTACCGTCTTGATCCGTGGTCACTGTAATAGCTGTGAATGGCTTGGGAGAAAAACTCAACTCAGAAACTCCATTCATGGCTTCTATTTCAAAGGTGTAATTCACGTGAGACACAAAGTCAAGTATTATCACAGAACTGTTGATCAGGCCAGTATGTCTTGGGATGAAGCGGAGTCCTCCACCACAGTCCTCACACTGGCTGGTGTCTAAGCCACATTTCTTACAGATTACACTGTATGTGAGATCTTTTCTCCCTCCTGTGTCACTTGGTGGGCTCCATTCCAAAATAAGGGCTGTTTCATTGATGTTAAAAACCACATTCCTAGGAGCTGAAGGTGGCCCTAGAGAAAAGCAATTAAAAAACAAATGTACATGTATAGGACAATGAATTATGGTGTTAACTTGAAAACTTCATCAATAAACATTTGTTGGTCTTTTATACTAGTTTGAGCTCTTTCTACTGATGGGAATCATAAAAACATATGGTTAAAAATATCTGATTAAGTCTAGTAAGAAAGGAGTCTTGGGGCGAAGATGGTCTATAACAACTTTTTGGTATATGAATTTCAATATTTAATGTTAAAAGCCACAGACCTCCAAAAGATATGGTAATTATACTTTTTAAATTTGTTGACTGAAAATATATAATAACCAAATATTATTTTAAATTTATGTGATGGTTTTATGTGATGAATAATTATATCATCATTTTCAAAATTTGAAAAAAAAGTGACATACATATATAAAACCCATTGTGCTCAGTCTTTCAGTCTTCATACTATGTTTGCTGTGTAACTAAAACTCCCATTCGTTACCTTTGACAATCTCTAAGCATCTGTTTCTCACAGATTGAGAATAAATGACCATAATTTTAGGGCTGACAGTTTGGAAGAAGAGGAAGAGAAAGGACATTGGAGGAGGCACAAAGGTTCTTACTCAGGCCTAGACAATTTCATGGGCTAAAAGCATTACGTGGAAAGAAGAGAAGAGGGTGTACATAAGATATGGTGACTAGGCTTTTGTCTAGGTTAACTTCACTACACATAAGCAAGTGTGTTGTTAAAAGCTGGCAAAGAGACCCGGACAATCCTCTTATTTGTCATTAAGACGCTGCATAAACCAAGCTGGCCATGGATGACAGATAAGTGTCTTCCCTCAGTCTTCTTTCTCGCTATTTTTCCCTGTGGATCACAACGCACAGAGTACTTAATATCCTTTAACTATTCCAGCCTGTTCTTAAAATTGTGTCAAAAATCTTTTACACTTAGATCTGAGTCCCTGAGACTTCAGTTTCATATCATCCACTGAACAAATATTAACTGAAGGTCTGCTGGGTGCCAGGCACTGCACAGTGTGCCATATGTGGCACACTACAGAATCCTTTTCGCAAGAGACTGTGCTTATGATCGATATTTTGAAAAATAATTCATTGCATAAATAACTAATGAAATAACATTCCTGCCATATTTTAGAAGGCTTAGTTTTAAGAAACCTAAAGCTATTCTTTACATTTCTGCTATCATAAAGATTTGCTTAGAAGGTAGAAAGGAATTATCTGTGACGTTCTCTCCATAGAAAGAAATTCAAGTTTTGATATAGACTCCTTTTGGATTTCAAGATACAAGGTACAGTCATTTATTCATTAAATAAATATTTTTTTAGTGATTACTATGTGTGCCAGATACTCTGCTAGACCTTGGGCTTACAGTGTGAATGTGACAGACATTATTCCTGCTTTCTTCTTACTTACATTTTAGTCGAATGGCTACACACACACACACACACACACACACACACACACAGGTAAACAGAAGAATAGAATTCAAATTATAATATGTGTGATTATGGACATCAAAAGGAGAGGAGCTGAAATGAAAACTCTCAGAAGGACCAACCTGAGGAACATTCTGAGGAAGCCTCATGGACGTGCTGAGGAGGACGTGCAGAGGGGTGGGAAGAATATTAGGGGTAGAAGGTGTGTGGCCTTTAGTCAAGAAAGATCTTAAAACAGCCATGGAACTGGCAGAAAACTCACTGTGGTGGAATGCAAAAGAAGGAAACAGCTAGTGAGTTTTAAGGAAAAAGAAGGGGCCGGATGACGCAAGACTGCGGGCTCACGGGAATGAGTCTGGATATGTTTCTACACAGAGCATGAAGAAACCCACATTCTACATGTGGAAGTGACGTGTTGTAAGGAGCTTTCTGCCTGCAGTGTGCAATGGTCCGAATGAGTCCGGGGACTCGGGAGTGACTGTCACACGGTGCTAGAGGAGCACAGCACTGGTCAGCCATCTAACGACTGTATTGGGGTTGAGATATTAAAAAGGGTTATTACATATTTCCCTTTTTCTTTTTGTGGGATCCTGATATCAGCAACATGATGGGTAGGGTCCTCAGCCACCAAAAGGTACATCACCTAAAGCTAGACCTAGAAATGGAACAATGAGTTTTTCTAAAAGATTTCTGAATATGTTGCTTTATGCCAATGGCTTTATGCCCTTTCATGTTCCAGAGAGTTACAGAAATGCCTGTCTTCAGAAAGGAGGACATAGGAGGGATTATAAACGAGAGCAGAGGGACAAGTGTGGCTTTTTACTTCCAACCTAGACGTACGTCTGGGAGATAAAGATTCACTAACATCGCCATCATAATGTCTTCCTACAGAATGACATATTCATACTGTTGCTCTTTTCTCTTATTTATAATAGAAAACATGAATTATTATTCACTCATATTTCCATGAACAGGAAGAACGTTATCAATTACGTTATGGGTGTCTGCAAGTATATAACTCTCCGCCTAGAGATACTTAAAAAAAAAAGGCAGACACCCTTCTTACTCAAGGGTCCTCATACCAATTTGCATGACGATTAAATAGCTTTTTAATTGCTGTTAAATTATGCCAACTAAACTGTGATTTCATGCAAATATTAAGCTGTAATGACATGTAGTGAATCATTTACCAAGATTTAGAACTTGGAACAAAGAGAGACAATTAATTCTAATCCTCACATTCAACTAAATTATGTGTCACTGGGCTTTTATGAATGTGGCCTGATTGTTTTGTTATCATTTATAAATTATACAAAGATTATGTGATACACTGGGAAAAAAAAAAACTTGGCAGCAATAACTCTTTTGGAGACATCTGTATTGAAAACTCTTGGGGATTTCCTTATGCTGATTTTTTTTCTTTTAAGAAAACAAGTAATTCACATAGAAGAAAAGCAATCTCCACCTTTCACCCTCCAGGCTGGCTTCATAAGAAAAGGGCAATTATTCTGATTTGCAACTAGCTGTTTTTCAAGCCCATCATATAATAAACCTTACATAAAAACTACAATTTTATTTCAACTAGTTTATCTAGAAAACACATTTTCAATCTTCTTCTCCTTCTTCTTCTTTATTATTTTTTTGCTTCAATTTGGATTCCCCCTTTGCACTTTTAAGGAATAAAGGAAGAGGGCTCTAATAGTAAGCTTATGAGAAGCGTTTGGCAGTGCTGTCTCTTCCCTTCCCAGAACAGCATCTAGCCCTGCGGCCTCCGTCTTCCTCTGAGAGTAGCAGAGGCCAGGTGGGCTATGATTTTTGTTTTGTGTTATTTAATTTTAAGTGTTTATTTTTTATGTAAAATGTTTTTAAACAGACCCTTATCTCCCAAAATACATGCTGTGCAGTATTTCTAGTCCCATGAGATATCACACAAAAAATGAGTTCAGTGCTCACATTAAGACTCCTCTGGCAGATTGACACTGAAACAAAAGTAACACAATTTGCTTCACTTTGTTCAACCCAACATTTCTTAAACATTTGTTCATAGAACCTTTTTTCCAAGAAGCATCTGGAGGAACACTAGCATTCTACAGAACACTCTTAAAGAAAGCCTGACACAGAAGGAGAGAACTTAGGGGTCATATTTCAGTTACTCATAAACAAACAGCGGTCTTTTTCATATTGACTGGAGAGTGACTCTATAGCTAATGGTGGTTTACAGATGCATTTTTTAACATTAAGAGCAATGAAACTTTGATCTAAATAATGGAGGATATCAAGTCATGAAAGGCTATTGACTACTAAACTATATTTTACCTGTTCTTTTTTTTTGGTGAGGAAGACTGGCCCCTGAGCTAACATCCGTTGCCAATCTTCATCTTTTTGCTGAGGAAGATTTGCCCTGAGCTAACAGCTGTGCCAATCTTCTGCTATTTTGCATGTGGGATGCTGCCACAGCAAGGCTTGATGAGCAGTGTGTAGGTCTGTGCCTGGAATCCGAACCTGTGGACCCCGGGGCCGCCAAAGTGGAGCACATGAACTTAACCACTGCCACCGGGATGGCCCCCTTTTACCAGTTCTTAAGTTACTACCTGCCAATAATTTAAATGTGTTTGTTAAGTTAATGGCTACCAAGACTGTAGTAGTACAGTTTCCCAATAAAAAGCAAACTTCTTCATATCTATGAGTTTACAAATCAGAGAAAAATTGTTCTATGTTAATCTATGTCAAAGAGAACATTGAAAAATATATTGAACCATCTAGAGATGTTTAGGCAAATGCTTTTGCAAATGAGTAAACTGAAGAATTTACTATAGAAATTTATAAACATATAAACAAATGAAAAAGTAAATCTCCAGACTTTAATAATGTACTAAAAATTTAAGTTGTCAGATTTGCATATAGACATAAAACTCTAAAAGTCATTTCAGGGCCGGCCCCGTGGCTTAGTGGTTAAGTGCGCACGCTCCGCTGCTGGCGGCCCAGGTTTGGATCCCAGGCGCCCACCAACACACCACTTCTCTGGCCATGCTGAGGCTGCGTCCCACATACAGCAACCGGAGGGATGTGCAGCTGTGACATACAACTATCTACTGGGGCTTTGGGGGGAAAATAAATAAATAAAATAAAATTTAAAAAAATAAAATAAAATAAAATAAAATAAAAGTCATTTCATTCTTTGCATTATCATTATTAATTTTAACCTTTACCCATATCCATATTGTTAATCTAATATACTTCCTATATAATCTTTGAAAACTGTATTTAATAGGAGCAACTGTAAACAAATTTGGTATGCTTCTTTAAACCACTTTGTGTTCTATAAGTTTTGTTCATAAAATGTGTGTATATTTGGAAATGCATGACGAGTAATAACAAAACTGGGGTTTCAACCTCACCACAGGGAAGGAACTAAACCAATTTATCCAGACAAAGAAATGAGGCCCAGGAGAGCACTGTAATTATGTCAAGGTCATGCAGTGCAGTAGTGTAAGATGATACCTAGGTCTTTTATGTTTATATATTTTTTTACTCTACCACATTGTAATCATCCTACAGATAGAAAAAAATCTGGTAAATAAATATAAATATTAAAAATATTTTATAGTGCTTTGCTTAGAAAGTATTGTCAAACACAAATTTTTAAGACACATAAATTAGTGAACAATTTATTGCCGTCCTACAAGACATTCTTTTTAATAATGTTATCTTAGAGCATTTAAAAATAATTGTATATACAGAAGAGAAATTAAAAATTAAAACTTCAAGGTAAATATTGCTCAAAATACAGCAGCCTGTGCACTTCAAATTCTTTACGCTCCACATATTCTCATTTTCTTCAATATTACTACATCTACTTGAGTAACTAAATTGATGTCTAAAATTAAGACTGGTTATCCATTAATCTTTTCAGAGTACTGTGAATAAGGACTTAGATAACTCTTTTTAGATTCTCCACTATTTCTAAAACTCATAGTTAAAGAAAACAAAAATAAAAAAAGAAATCTAATAGACCAAATACCAATCACTTCCAGGATAAAACCTAAACCTCTCAACCTTGTCTACAAGTGTCTTCACAACCAGGCCCATCTCTTAGCCTCCTGCTCCCTTTTGCTGACCTCAGTGCCTTTGTACATGCTGTTCTTGCACCTCCTTTGGCTCTATGGAAAATTCTTACTCATCCTTCATGTTCCAATTTAGGTGTTACTGCCTTTGTTACACTTTCCTATTGTCTTCAGGCAAAATTGATCACTTTTATACCTTGTAGGGATGTATTCAAAAAGTATAGCCAACATTTTTGAACATTCATTATGTTCTAAGCAGTATACTTAATTTTTCACATGATTTATTTCATTCAATTATCACAATAAATCTATAAGGTAGTTATTGATACCCCCATTTTACAGAAGAGGTGATTGATGCTCACCAAATGTACATATTACATTGGAATATTTGTATTCACGTACACAAGTCTATCCTGGTCCAGCTTGATCCAAAGGTGACATGTGCTTTAATTAAGGGAATGAAGAGAATGCATGGCTTTGAGCAATCCTCCAAGAATTATTTTTTCACGTAGTGCAAATTTTGACAAATACTGGAAAGCAGAGAGTTAAAGGTTATAATCTTTGCGAGAGCCTGTTTATTGATTAAGGACAGATTCACATGACTTGAAAATCACTTGAGAAGCAGAAGAGAATGTTTCTATTATGAAAAGTGGGATTAACTAGTAAAGAACCATAGCAAAAAGGTCAGCCACCCACGTGATATCTTTTGGGAAGGAGTAAAAGTTTCTCAAAATACAGTTTGGTAGACACTCAAAAACTTGTAAAGTAAACATTTGTGGCCCAAAATTTCTATGCTATAGAGCATGGACATAATTTTACCTTGGGAAAATTCAAAAAAATAGTTATCAACTATCCTCATCAATCCAGGAAAAGAACTCAATATAAACCCATAGAATAACTAATTTTAAGAATTACTGAATTGTGTTATAACTGTACAGGCCAAGAGGTAAAGGGCAAAACCACATGTAGGATAAAAGCACCCTAAAATACAAATGAAATGATGAGCAGCCTGGCCTTGGGTCTTTTGAGTCAAATATCATCCAATTTCCCTAATACTATGAAAAAAAAAAAAAAAATCTTGCACACCTACATACAGCCCTTCCTGTGTTTGAGTCAATTATTTTTAATTAAACACTCATTAGAAATGAAAAGAGTAATACGAAGAGACTAAGCATGGTCATAATTTGAGAGAGAAAAGCAAAACTATAAATGAAGAGATTAAAGCAAATTAATAAACCTTTCTCAAAATGCACCACATTGTAGGGTAGGAATGCTCTCTTTCTCCAATTATGGATGCTTCTTGGTAATTAGTGTGTTGTATACAAGTAGATGATACTGAATGGAACAATTCTCTCTGAATTCCAACTGTAAAAGCCAGGAATAGATTCACTCTGGCAGCAAGGGGTAACTCAATTCTCCAACATCAGCACAACGACCACTTAATATCTCTTCCTACAGAGGAACCTCTCCCAGGTGATTTGGTAAGAGAACCTTGGCTGAAATAAAAAGTAAAGTATTTGTGTTTAGGAATCTCCATGAAGCTCAGGTGACATCTTACATCAGTGATTTGTACTGGGGAACTGGGATTCATTACATACTGGTGTCTATTCTGTAATGTAAGGGTCATTTTAATTTTAAAAATATACCATTGCAATTCACAGAGTGAATATTTAGAGTTATTTTTCTATAATAAGACAAGCCTGCTAGAGGTAATAAAATCCATCTTTGTAGGGTCTTCCTCTCTAGCCTCTGCAAAACTGTCGCTGCTACCTTGTGTTTACAGTGAGCCACCTAAGCATCAGTTGCACTTTTGTATTTCAGTTGTGAGATGGAAAAGGAAAGAATCAGAATGGTTTTCTCCACGTAAAACGAGTTTAGGAAAGAGAAAGAGACAAAGAACCAAAAAGATGGGTAAAAAAGGAAAGAGAGCAAGCAGAGCAGGGGACCTGGATGTGAGCGTCCTGTACCACCCAGGGGTGGGGACCTGAGTGGGGCAGCTGAAATGGGGAAGAACATCTCTCCTGCTGCATCTCAACACACTGTTTGTTCCACTCAAAATAAGAGTGAGAGGATAATGACTTTCTCAAGTGGTCAATTTTTCCAGCAATGAAGAAGCCATGTTTTATAATGTTAGCCTTACAGCAAAAATAACTTCAACTTTTACACCTTCATCCCAATCACTGTCACTGTGTATCAAATACAAAGAGACATGATATTTGCCTGTGTGTTAAGAAGGAAGTTGGAAGAGACTGTTTTATTCACAAGGTACTTAATTACATATTTAGATGACAAAAATGTGAAATCCTTAATGATGTGCATTAGAATCACCCACATATATGATTTACATTTTATGTTTTGAACTTTTCTAAGTAGGTACACAAATGTTTGCTGAATGTATTAATCTTCCAATACCTGTTCAGTAGCTTAAAAAAAAAATCCTCCCATTGATTTAAACACATGAGAAACATCAAAGTAAAAATCCTGTAACCATGGGATTATATTTTGTCTAACTTTTCATGCATCCACATATTAGACCCTCACTTCATTTCCCTCGATCCTTCCATGCTCTCTGGGTTCCCTGCTTGACAAGTACTTTCTTAGTAACTCTTATTTTCCTTTCTTTCTTTGACCTCAATGAGCATTTTTCTCCTCTGGCTTGGAAAAGCCTTAGACAGTTATTTTGATGACAGACTTCTTGGCAGGCAGCAGGGTCTCCTGTGCTCTGAACCACTGTAAGAGGCAACCCTAACTGACCAAGACCTGATATTGTGGACTGACCCTCCAGCTCATCCTTTAAAGCACAGAACACACATTAATGAGTCACCTGAGAAATAGTTAAGAGTTTATGAAGTAAATTAAGATACTAGAGAAAACATTTCAGTATTTCATTTTAAATTTCTTATTCACAATTTCTTTTATAAATTTTGCAGTTTACACAAAAGGAACACAATGAATTTTAAAAAAATCAAGAAGGCCCAAACTTATAAGTATATTGCTGGTATAACTGGATATTAGAACTGTTTGAAAGATCCTAAAACAGTTAAAATTGGAGAGGAAGAGAAGGGCCAGGGCTGGACTTTGGAAGTCCTTAGATTGACTGTTAGAATTTTGGCAAATAGGGGTTGGGCTTAGAAAGACTTTAGGCAGAAGAAGTAGGAATATGATCAAGGTTTTGTTCTTGTTTAGAAATAATACTTTCTAATTCTTTGGAATATTTGGAGGGATGGAAAATTAAAGGAAGGAGACTTATTAGAATATTATTAAATTATCCCAAGGGAGAGTTGAGGGTCTTAACTAAAGGACAGGACTGGGAATTAACGGGAAGGAATCGATAGAAGAAATACTAAGAGATAGAATTGACAGGATTCGTGACTCCGTGGACATGTCGAGGTTGGGGCAGGGGTCATGACTCTAAGATTTCTGGCTTGGATTCACAGTTAGATGAGGATTCACCAGGATAAGGAAACAAGCTGGGGTGGATGAGCAGACTGGAGTAGAAAGCAATAAAACTGGCTTTTTTAGGTTGAGCTAAAATTATTAATTTATTCATTCATCCAGTACTTATTTAGTACCTAGTATCTGCCAGGTACTATTAGTGCTGGAGATACAGTAAAGAAGGAATATCTATGATCCTATGGCTGTTGTAGTCTAGTGTGGCTAGAATGACAATAAACCAAGTGGGTGTACAAATAAGTCAGACATTTTCAGAGAGCGATACAATCCATAAAAAATAAAATGTGACATAAAAACGAGTAACTGGGAGGGATTCTATTTTTGAATAGGTGGTCAGGAAACGCCTGTCCTAAGAGCTGACATTTGAGCCTGAATGGCAAAAAGAAAGCAGCCATCAGAAGACCTAGAGGGAGCGCATTTCAAGTACAGGAAACTGCTGGCACCAAGGTTGAGAACCAGCTTTGTGTCCTGGAAGTCTCTGAGTTTAATAACCAAGGGGAGCATGACGTAAGGTCAGAGATGTGGGCAGGTTTCCATAGGACATACGGGTTGTCAAATCCCATAGTCAGTTACCTAGCAGACTTTGGACCTTAGGAGAGAATACCAGAATATGGATAAAAATATGGGCATCATCCATTTTCAGGTGATATTTGAAGCCATGAGAATGAGAACATGTGAAAAGACAAGAAGGAGAAGAAAGGAAAATGAGGAAAATTAACATTTAATGGGTGAGCAAAAGAAGAGAAACCATCAATGGCGACAATCACAATGGTCAGAAAATTAAAAAGGTGAAGGGGAGATCGCAATTCTTAGAATAAAAGGGAAAAGGTGTTTCAAGAAAAACGGAGTGATCAACAGAGTTATGTATCATGAATGACAGGACAAAAATGTTTCTAACACAAAATGGCAAAGATCATTGGTGAGTTTTCCTTACACAGTTTACTTGAAGTGGTGGAAGAATAATCTGATTGCAGTAGAGGGACGAGCAAAAATCTGAATGCAGTAGAGTAAAAACTGAAGTAAAACTGAAGGAGAAGCCACAGCCAATGAAGGACGCTTTTCCAAGGCGTTTATTTTGGAGGAGTATACTCATCGATTGTGAGAAAGGAGTTAGTGGAAACAAAATGTCAGAAAATAAAATTAACAATTACAACCAGGCCCAATGGAAGACTGAAGGATCAGATCACCCCCCACCATTAGCTTTGAAGATGAGGCATGTTTTTTTTTAACTGTAGCCATTTGAGACACCTAAAAATCTTTCTGTAGACACCTCACCAAAGAAGACATACAGATGGCAAAAAAGCATATGAAAAGATGCTCCACATCACATGTCATCAGGGAAACACAAATGAAAACACAATGAGATACCACCACACACCTATCAGAATGGCCAAAATCCAGAACACTGACAACAGCAAATGCCGGCAAGGATGGGGAGCAACAGGAACTCTCATTCATTGCTGGTGAGAATGCAGAATGGTGCAGTCTTTTTCTTACAAAATTAAACATATTCTTACCATATGATCCAGGAATCATGATGTTTGGTATTTACCCAAATAAGCCGAAACTTTATGCCCACACAAAACCTGCACATACATGTTAATAGCAGCTTATTCAGAACTGTCAAAACTGGGAAGCAACCAAGGTGTCCTTCAGTAGGTGAGTGGATAAGTAAATTGTGTTATGCCCAGACAATGGAATATTATTCAGCACTAAAAAGAAATGAGCTATCCAGCAATGAAAATATGTGAAGAAATCTTAAATGCATATTACTAAGTAAAAGAGGCCAATCTGAAAGGCTGCATACTGTGTGATTCCAACTATATGACATTCTGGAAAAGGCAAAACTATGGAGACAGGAAAAACATCAGTGGTTGCTGGGGGTTGATGGGAGGGAGGGACGAACAGGTAGAGCACAGAGGATTTTTAGGGCAGTGAAAATCCTCTGTATGATACTCCAGTGGTTGGTACATGTCATTATACATTTGTCCAAACCCATAGAATGTACAAGGAGAATGAACCCTAAGGTAAACTATGGACTTTGGGTGATCATGATGTGTCAATGTAGGTTCATAGACTGTAACAAATGTACCTCTCTGGTGGGGAGATGTTGATAATGGGGGAGATCATGCATGTGTGGCAGCAGGGAGGTATATGGGAAATCTCTATACTTTCTCTTAATTTTTATATGAATCTAAAACAGCTCTAAAAGAATAAAGTCAATAAAAAATCTTTATGTGAATAAATCATATACATTATTTATGTCTCAAGATTATGAAATAAAAAAAGACGCCTATCTCTATGTGAAAATGCAAAGAAATTATAAAACTTAATAGTGACATCACGTTTTTTAAGAGTTGTTGTTATTGTTTGGTGATGGCACTAAGGAGCAGGGGAAGACTTCCTGGAGTCCTTAGAATCATAATCATACCATTTATATGGTATATACATCTATGAAATCTTTCTCTACCAGGCCATTTACTGGCCAAATATCCTGGTTTATTATTTCCAATATTTTAGTCCTTCATCTGCTTTTAAACTCATACATTCAAAATCTCCCTGCCTCTGATACTAAGGAAAAAAAATGCCTCCTTTTAAACCCCTGGGAGATTCTCTGAAAGCATAGTCTCAAATGCTAAGACTGAGGAAACACCAGAAGTGATGGGCTTGACTGTTTACCTGACTCAAATTCTGACATTTCCACAACACACCATTGGAATAGAGGTGATAAAGAATGGCTGATTCACAGATACATGATTTAGAAGGTAAGGGAGCTTGTATCTATTCAAATTTGGCTATTGTTTGCAGTTAATGAAAGTCAGGAAAGGTTGACTGCTTGATTCTTGGTCTCTAAAGTTCTATATCTTGTAAACTTACCCTGGTCTTCTTAAATCTAATTGTTCAATGAACTCATACTTGTCATTTTCCTGATTTTTCTTCCCCAACAATATGACCTTCTCATTTTTAGGAGCCATGATACTTTGGAGTTTAGTTTACAGTCCTTACTTTTTCTGCATATATTGTGATAATTGCTAAGGTCTCTCATCTAATTAGAGCATAATTCAAAAAACTTTACTGATATCAGATAGGCATAGAGGTGCAGGACTTAACATATTGTGTGAAAAGGTCTTAAAAATTCAGTACATTATTTTTTTCAGTTTGTAGGAATGGAAATGATGGAAGCTGTGAGCCCAATATATTAGCAACCATATAAAGTATTTAATACTTTGAATACTAGCTTATCAGAAACTATTTCAAAATGAATCATAAGAGAACAGCCTTCTGTATTAAACAAACATTTATGTAGCACCTACTACGTGCTAGGTATTGTTCTTAGCTCTTTCAAATATTAACTTATTTCATCATTGCCAACAACAGAATGAGGTAGGTACTGTTATTACCTACTGCTGCAATGAAGCTAAGAGAGGTTAAATAATTTTCCCAAAGTTAAATAGCTAGTAAGCACCAAAACCAAGATTCACGTTCAGGTTATTTGGCCCTAAAAGATGGTGAACTTACTAGTACACTACACTAAGTCTTTGCTAAAATAAAGCAAAGAAGTTCTCAAGGAAGTAGCAGAGTGAAGCCTTGAGACAGGAGCCACCTGGGGCTGGACTAGGGACACAGGACCAAAGCTTCAACCTTTTTGGGGATTTCTCTCTTAATCCCCAATGGCAACACAGCACGCTGTTCCCTGTCTAAAGCTCTGCCCAACACGGCCAGAATGAAACCTTTCTCTGCTTCCACTTAGTATAGCCAAGGCAGGCTGGCATTTTTAAAAACATAAGTTACAATACCAAGCATGAGAACAAGAAAGTGTTTTTTGAAAAAGAAAAAAAAAACAAGAAACATAAACATTAAGCTGATAAGTATACATATCTGATTCAACAATGACTGGCCAGTTTACCAGGTTCATAGACTTTGTTCATCCCATATTTATTTCCTTAACTAGTCTGTCACTGTTAAGAATGCTAAGTCTTCCCAATCACCTATTCTGCTACCTCACTGAAGGGTTATATTGAGGAGAACCAGTTTATTCGTTCTGTTTGTCAAGTGTCTATTTATGGTCTCCTAAGAAAATAAAAACAGGAGATTCTCCTCTATCACTCAGCTAGGAAGCTCCATTCACTTTCTGACATAGGCTATGAAGGATACTTGCCCTGCAGGACTGCAGCCATCTGAAATACCACCATCTACTTAAGACGCAGTCTGTTCTCCACAATATAATACAATCATATACAGCAACCCTGCATGAAGGACTACATATGTATAGTAATTGCAAGCTTTTGCTATTCAAAACTGTTTCCACAATTAAGTGAGAAATGATATTTAGAATTTTGTTTTCCCTATTTATAAGTTTAAAATATGTTCCTAGGGAAAAAAATATCGAGGTAGTAATTTCCCAGGCTACAATTTTCTGAAGAAAGTAGTCACTCAGCATTTACAATCAGAAAACAAAAGTGACATCTACTAATGAATGTGTTACATTTTTATTAAATGTGATCTATAAAAATATTTTACATTAAAGTCTGTAGTAATGCAGACAAATCTATCAACTGCATCATATAAAGAAATTGGATATCTCCATTGTCTCTAAGGAATATGTGGCATTTCATAATTCTCAATCTATTTTTGCCTCTATGGAATCACATAAGATAAGCTACATTTTGGCACGAATTCATCAAAAATAAGGGCAAATTTTCACTGTAATATCTTATTTATGAATTTAACAAGACTTTTATAACTTTGTAAGAGGTGACAACTTACTTTTGCATAACTTAACAATGTATTAATATATTCACTTTTATTTTGAAAACCGTACAGATATTTCACAATCCTTTAACAATAATAGAACACAAATAATTTAAAATTCTCAGTACATGCATTAAAATGATCTTCACATTTAGATTTAATATTCTATTGATTTCAACCCAAAAATTGGAGAGAAAGTGAGAAGTGAAATATGGACAAACTCAAAAATACCTTCCATTAGAGACAAATGTCAAGAAAAACTCAACCTTTTCTGCATAACAACTGCACAATGACTTTTATTTATTTATTTTTTTTGTGAGGAAGATCAGCCCTAAGCTAACATCCATGCTAATCCTCCTGTTTTTGCTGAGGAAGACCGGCTCTGAGCTAACATCTATTGCCAATCCTCCTCCTTTTTTTTTTCCCCAGAACCCCAGTAGATAGTTGTATGTAATAGTTGCACATCCTTCTAGTTGCTGTATGTGGGACGCGGCCTCAGCACGGCCAGAGAAGCTGTGCGACGGTGCACACCCGGGATCGGAACCCGGGCCGCCAGTAGCAGAGTGCACGCACTTAACCGCTAAGCCACTGGGCCGGCCCAGCACAACGACTTTTAAAGTTCCATCTGGAAGCCCCTCACACAGTAAACTTGATGGTCCTAAACTGATGTGCCTTAAAAAGGTCAAGAGTTGAAGTAAAGAGCAGAAGTTTTGCTTGTAAATTCTCAGGTAGCCTTAAACTGCTTTAACTTCCTAAGGGCAGATTATGGTTAGGGAAAATGTACACGGCCTCAAACCAGTGCTGGGATTTGCAGGTCAAGGATCAATGTGAATTCTGAGGAATACACACATTCTTTGCAAGCAGTTGAAAAGCAACCATGCTGAGAACAAAGAGAAACTTCTTCCTTGACTGTTATCAAAGACAAATGGCATCGATGGTACAGGATTTTATATATCCAAACTTAAAAAAATTTAGGATAAAGAGACCAAAAGGGCTGGAAATAGGATTTGCAAATGCAAAATGTGTACACTTACTGGTACACGCCATGGAAGGTGGGTCTTTTTCAGCTCGGAAGTAACCCTTTTCACACTGACAAACAGAAGTTGCTTCCACGTAGGTTAAACTGTGTGGAGGGCATTTAGAACACTTTGTGTTCCCAGCAAATGCTTTATAGAATCCTGGTCTGCAAGCTGTAAAAACAGGAAAAACAATTTTTTGTTATTATTGCTAGAGTCTTTTATTTGTACAACATATTTTAATTTATACACACTTTGGATCTCAGAGTTCAATGTCACGCATACAGAGAAAATTCAATAGTATACGTTAATATTAACGGATGAAATTAGTTATTCACAATTAGTAACACAATGGTGACTTCACATGTTAGCTGAGGTTGTTAATTTTAAAAAGCATACCTGCAACACACACACGCAAAATAACAGTGCTTACCAAAGTGTGGGGATGCCCACAACCGGCAGTGAGGGAGATGATTTTGTGTAGTTCTGGGAGATGGCATTAAATCACATCGAATCACACTGTTGAAAATGTATTTATGTTCCATTTCTCACTCAGTTCTTCTGAGTACCCAAGGAGAAAGTCCCAGTGTGGTGCTGGTATATCTTTAACACCTTTCTTACTGGTGAAATTTTTTTTTTGGGAAAAAATGAGAGCTGACCTTGGGCTCAGAGACTTTGGCAAGATCTAGCTATAGTTTGATAACAGTGCTTTATTTTTAACATGTTTATTTTTTATGGCAGTTTTTCCATTTATTATATTGAAATAAATTCATTTAAAAATTTTGAATTAAGTTAAAAAGTGGGTAGACAAAATATTAAGTAAATAGGGTATGTATATGTGCTATACACATATGGCAAAAATCATGAAAATTGTATGCAAGTGATTAAATTTCACAAAAAATAAACGACTAAAGTTATGTGATGAAATGTTTTATTGAACCTCATTTTCTCTTTGCTTAAATCCATGCTGTCATTTGCAGTGTACATTTTCACAGGAATGGAAGATCCAGAAAAAGCCTCCTGTGTAGGTATGCATCCAAGGTCCTGAAAGGTGTGGGCTTAGTTGTTTCTGGTGTCAAAGAAACCACTGCTGTCCACTTTCTAAATTAACACTGTTCTAGGGCAAGCCTCGTGACCTAGTGGTTAAGTTCGGCACGCTCCACTTTGGCAGCTTGGGTTCGGTTTGGTTCCCGGGTGCAGACCTGCACCACTTGTCAGTGGCCATGCTGTGGCGACGACCCACATACAAAATAGAGGAAGACTGGCACAGATGTTAACTCAGGGCGACTCTTCCTCAGCAAAAATAGATAAATAAATAAAAATAAATTCACACTGTTGTACAAAATAAAGGAAGAGTAATTTTCCAGTGACATACATTAAGTTAAAAAATGTTTTAACAAACTAATTACTTTAACCCAATATGTTTTTACAAAATGTTCTATTTAAAAACATACAAGAGGGCCAGCCCCGTGGCTTAGCGGTTAAGTGCGCGCGCTCCGCTGCTGGCGGCCCGGGTTCGGAACCCCGGGGGCGCACCGATGCACCGCTTCTCCGGCCATGCTGAGGCCGCGTCCCATATACAGCAACTAGAAGGATGTGCAGCTATGACACAGAACTATCTACTGGGGCTTTGCGGGAAAAATAAATAAATAAATCTTTAAAAAACAAAACAAAACAAAAAAAACATACAAGAATCCTAACTCAACAATAATGCATCTATTGATAAGGTTTCTTCTGCTTATATACTCAAGAAGAAGAGAGAAAAAAATGACATTTAATTTTTTCTGAGGTAAATTTACTTCCTACTTAAATGAGTTCCAATAAAATAACCATTTATACATATGATGATGACTGCTCCTACAGATCTGAATGACTGTAATTCTAGTTACTAGTGTACACCGTGCACCAGTGACTCTTATCCTGCAGCAGGCATAAACCAGGAGAGGTGGTGCACACACACACGCACAATAACTGTATTACTTTTGATAGTTTGTGTTTGCTTTTATAACAATACTTTTTATAAATGATCAAGCAATTCAAGAGAAGTAAAATGATCAATTCTGTACAGTAAAACTACTATTAAAAAGTTGGGGGGCCGGCCTGGTGGCACAAGCGGTTAAGTGCGCAGGCTCCACTTCGGTGGCCCGGAGTTCGCAGGTTTGGATCTTGGGGGCGCACCTACGCACTGCTTGTCAAGCCATGCTGTGGCGGCGTCCCATATAAAGTAGAGGAGGATGGGCATGGATGTTAGCCCAGGGCTGGTCTTCCTCAGCAAAAAGAGGAGGATTGGTATTGGATGTTAGCTCAGGGCTGATCTTCCTCACAAAAAAAAAAAAAAAAAGTTGGTTATTCAATATCAAGGGAGCTGTGAGTGGAGACACACAAATATAACAACAATCTCTTCTCTAATTTGCTGATAAATTAAGTAATACTATATGGCTAATCAATAAAAACACTGTATCATCAAAATATTTCTCTAAGCCTGTCAAAATTCAGAGTATGTAAATAATATATAATTAACCCCACTAATATTTTCAGAAATAAAATATTCTTTAAAAAATATTGAATTTCTAAATTTAATCTTATGACATAGTAGTTACAAGATAATATATTATAAGATACTCAATAAATTCATCCTATATATATTTTGTCAATAAAATTATCATTTTCTACTTAATTATGCTGTTTAAAAAACCAAAAATATTTCATAGAATACATTTGTAATACTTTGGCAAATAATTTAAATTTTGAACTCAACTAGAAATTTAAATAATATCTTTATCGAATCTATTACAATATTTATAAATCTAATAAATCAACCAACTTATAGAGAATGTACAAACTTAAGTGGAGAGCTTGTATTCTATGTATTCCAATGTTAATTTAACTATTATTATAAAGGCTTTTTAAGTCATCTTTTGAAATGAGATTATTTTGAAATAAATTAATTAGGAATGTGTACACTATAGGACTACACTAAAAGTTTATTACATGTACATATAGACACAAGACATAAAACCTATAGATGTATACTTATAGATATAAAACCTGTAAGACACATAGACCAGACCTATAAACATTTCGTTTTCTTTCTGTTATCAGCCATTCTAATCTCACCCATAAACATTGTTTAGCATATAAAGTAGCCTGCTTATAACTTAATTTTGCGCAGCAAAACATTGTTACCTTTTATTTGTTTTCTTTGCTAAGTAGAAAACAAGAATTTAAATAATTTCTTATCTGAAGTGTTTTCAGCTAATTCGTCACCTTCTTTTAGAATCTTCTTAGAATGCTTAGAACATCTCTTAAAATACTTAGAATAGCTTAGTGATGTTCAAAGTGTTCTTGAGAATATGCTAACTGGTCTCTCAACATCCATTCTTGCTCACTTTAATCTACTCTGCAGACAGCTTGCTCTTCTAAGCCTGCTCTGTCCAAGAGTGATATAAAGTGAGCCATATACACATAATTTTAAATTTTGTAGTAGTCACATTAAAAAACTAAAATGAAACAGGTGACATTAGTTTTAATAATATATTTTAAGTCAATATAGTCAAAATATTATTTCAACATATAATCTAGCTATTGAAATATTTTTCATTTTTTGAGGGATTTTTTTGTACCAAGTGTTTGAAATCCAATATGTATTTTACAAATACAGCACATCTCAATTCAAACTAGCCACATTTCAAGTGCCCCATCACTTTATGTGGCTAGTGGCTACCACACTCCATGGTGCAGTTTTGAACACAGAAATTTGTTTACTATAGCCTCTGTTTTAAAAGACTTTTAAACAGGGGCTATAGCACTAAATATTTACCTTGGACTACAAGTTCACGGTGGTTTGGTCCTCTCTACCACTCCTACCACATCAGATGAAGTGACTCCCCTCTCACACTCCCTTCTACAGGCTATTCTCAACCCCACAGATAGTGATCACCTTAGAACACTCGTGAGACCACGGTACCCGGGCCCAGAGCTTCCAATGGCCTTCCATTTCTGCTGGCAAAGCCTTTGCCCTATTGAGTGCCCACCAGGTATTGCACGATTTCACTCCCTATTCATTCTCTGGGACCCTGCTTTTCAAGTTCTCCCTTGTTCCTTGTCAGGTACTCTCTCTAGCCATACCAGCCTCCTTCAGAATCTTGGGCAGCCAAAGCTCATGCCCTGGCCTTTAATACTCTCTCTCACCTAGCTATTCGCAGGGTTTGCTCCCTCCCTTACGTCAGGTCTCTGTTCAAATGTTACCCGGTAAATGAAGACTTCTCAGATTTCCTCTTTAAAACTCCAATTCCAGCTGCCTCCCACCACAGAATTCTATATTACCTTTCACTCTTTTCACTGTCTCCAAAGAACATAACATCTGACACATGGTATGTTTAATTTTTTAAGCCATTCCCCTCTAAAACATATGCTCCATTAGGGCAGAGACTTCTGTCTGTTTGTTTACTGAAGTGTCTCTCTAAGGCCTAGGTATTCTTTGGCTTTCTATAAGTATTTGGTGAGTGAATGAATGAATTCCTGAGGGACTCCTTTAATTTCTGTGAATTTACCATGCTCTTTTTTCTGCTTTGAGCCTTTTCTCTGTTGAAAAATCTCGTCTCCATCTCTACCCCATGACCCACTCACCTTGCTAACTCCTAGTCATCTTTCAAGTCTCACTTCCTTAAGAAAGCCATTCCTGACTTCCTAGACTAGTTTAGTTTCTCCAAGCACCTGTGTCTTTTCCACACTAGTATACCTGTTAGTTCGCAAACTGGCCCCACACGCGGAGGGGAAGAAGAGACCAAAGAAACACACACACCACTCCAGATTGGTAGGTGGCAAGTTTAATAAGCAAGGGGTCTTACATACGAGGCTTGTCCTGGGAGGCCACAAGATGAGTAGATCTCTGCTGTCCACCAGAATCTTAAAAGTTTATACAAAGGCCTTACCTGGGTTCAGTCACATACACCGTCCAGATGGTCTCAAAAACACCTTACTATTCTGAAGGTCATGTCGTCAAAAATGGCTCCCACTGTGGGAACAGTGGACACAACAAACATTCCAACAACAGGGGAGGGGTGAGGAGCCTCTGATTGCCCAGGTCCTCCAGGGTCAACCAGTGGTCACATCCTCTCGATGTCCTCCTGCAACAACACCTTGACAATTACGTATTTAATGGCTGTAAGCTCCACGAGGGCAGGTTGGTACAGCTTGTCATATGGTAGGTGCTCAACATATACTTGTTTCATTGAATTGGACAGAGTGTGAGTGCCCTGCTATTTAATTCCTGCAGAAGATTATATTTCTACTTAGTGCATGTTCTGATCACGGCATAATTTATCTTCCTATAAATTTATGGGTATATTTTTGTTTGCTGAATTACTATAAGTAAGGGATGAAACAGTAAAGATTTTGAAAGTGATTCAACTGCAGCTCAAATATTGCAAAGTGAGCTGGCTGTAAAAAAAAATCTTTCTAATTCAAATTATTATATATGTGAATTTGAACTTTTTGCCTCCTGCAAAAAATACAAATACAAATTGGATATTGGGACTGCAACTCAACTCTATTCCTGATTTAAAATGTTTGTGTAAATCAAAATTGCCTTTGAAAACCTTAAAATGTTTAACTTATAACATATATTTGGATTGTTAAAATATTATCATATTTATTTTAATATTAAGGTTTAGTATAATATTTCATTTAAAAACAAAGGATTATGCTGTAAAGTGTTAGAAAACCATTGTTCTGTGTAGTCACATTCTCTTTATGCAGTACACGTTAATGGTATACAGCACATACCCCTCTATTATCTTGACTCATATGGGGTTTTAACTATTTTGTCACATCTCTCACCTCAACTTCTCCTAACTGCCACAAGCCAGGCATTACCATTCTTATATCTGCAATGCTGAGCATATTTCAAGTATGTATTTAGTTCTTACAAATGCTTGAAAAATTTAAAGATTGAGTGAATAAGTAATTCACTAATGTCTAATATGAGATTACTAGAACTCTGTCAATGGAATGAGCATTCAGTTTGTGATTTTAGGTTCTGTTTGTATTTCTGTTAAAAATGGGATATCAGGGGCTGGCCCCGTGGCCTAGTGGTTAAGTTCAGCATGCTCCACTTCAGCAGCCCAGGTCTGGTTCCCGGGCATGGACCTACACCACTCGTCAGTGGCTTTTTGTGGCGGCAACCCACATACAAAACAGAGGAAGATTAGCAACAGATGTTAGCTCGGGGTGAATCTCCCTCAGCAAGAAAAGGGGATATCAGTACCTGTGTCTTGAAAACTTTTAAATTGCTTTCTTATACATCCTTTCTTTGTTCTCTACCACTTTCTTATTTTTCTAAATATAGGGTATGTAAACTTTGTTTCTGAAAACAAACCACCCAAGATAAGAATATTTTCCAACGTATGTCAATACTGCACAAAATATTGCTAGGGAGTTCAAGATTATCTGATGCGGTGGTTTCTAATTTTTTCTTTCAGAGAAAGCTATTCAGATACAGATGTTTGGTTTAAACTTTCATTTTCTACCATGATTCTTTTTTCTAAGTACTTCTTTATTTCTATATTCAAAAACATTTACGCTTATATAAATGAGATCATAACATGTATGCTCCGTTTGTATGGACATTTATTTTACAATGTCATTTAGAAATTTGGCTTATTTCCACCTTTTCTTCCTGTTTTCTTCTTCAAATATCACTTTCCTAAAATGTCAACACATTGCTGGATAGATATATATACATATATGTACGTTCACAAGGATTTATTACTGTTAATTTTACAATATTGGGATAACATCGATATAATTTGGATTGTTTTTCTCAATTACCAACTATATTATGAAAATATCTCCAGGTCAAAGGTTATGAGTTACTTTTTTGTAATGTGTCTGTAGTATTTCTCTCAACTATTTCCCAGTGGAGAGACACACTATCTAAACTATGCTGCAGTGAACATCCTTGTGATGATGCTTTATTTCAGTTCCCAAGGATGGGAGCTCTGGGTCAGGGTATGTTTATTATTTGTCTCAACACATATTTCCATGTTCCGTTCCTAAACATTTATAAAAACTCACAATAATGTAAGAGAGCACCTTAAACTTGCACCCCTCTAAATCCTGTAATTAATGTTAACCATTCTTTCACTTTTTGATAATATGTGGAGTTAGATATTGTTAGGTTAACTGAAGTCTCCTGATTGCTAGTGATGTTGTGCCCATTTGTTCGTATTTTCCTTGGCCATTTAGTTATGCTTGTCTATGCCTTTCACATCCTTTGATCTTTTTCTATTGGCTGCTTATCTTTTCTATGAATTTATAAGAGATTTTTATTAGCAAGGTTAATGTTATATTTGTCATTTTTATTACACATATTTTTCTATCATTTCTATCTGATATCATTTCTATCATTTTTATTTTGACTGTGTGCATAAGAAAGAAAACAATCCCATTTATGACAGCATCAAAAACAATAAAATTCAAAGGAATAAATTTAACCAATTTAACCATTAATCTGTACAGTGCAAACTGCAAGCCTTTGATGAAAGAAATTGAAGACACAAACAAATGAAAAGATATCCCATGTTCATGGATCAGAAGAATTAATAGTTAAAATGTCCACACTACCCAAAGCCACCTGTAGATTTAATGCAATCTCTATCAAAGTTCCAATGTCTTTTTTCACAGAAACAGAAAAAAATTTTCTAAAATTTGTATGGAACCACAAAAGACCCCAAATAGTCAAAGCAATTCTGAGAAAGAAGAACAAAGTTGGAGTCCTCACACTTCCTGATTTCAAACCATACTACAAAGCTACAGTAATCAAAACAGTATAGTACAGGCATAAAAATAGACACACAGACCAACAGAACAGAGTAGATAGCCCAGAAATAAACTCCTGCATTTGCAGTCAACTAATATTTGACAAGGGAGCCACAAACACACAATAGGGAAAGGATAGTCTCTTCAACAAATTGTGTTGGGAAAACTGGGTATCCACATGCAGAAGAATGAAATTGGACACCTATCTTAGACCACTCACAAAATTTAACTCAAAATAGATTAAAGACTTCAACATAAGACTTGAAACTGTAAATCTCCTAGAAGAAATCATGGAGAAAAATCTCCTTGACATTGGTCTTGGCGAAGATTTTTTGGATATGATATCAAAAGCACGGGCAACAAAAGCAAAAATCAACAAGTGGGACTACTAAAATGCTTCAAACTAAATGCTGTCAAACTAAAACGCTTCTGCATAGCAGGAAACCATCAACAAAACTAAAAAGAAACCAGTGGAATAGGAGAAAATATTTGCAAATAATATATCTGGTAAGAGGTTACTCCAAAATTTATAAAGACTTTGTCCAACTCAATAACAAAAACAAATTGCATTAAAGAATGAGCAGAGGAACTGAATAGACATTTTTCCAAAGAAGACATATAAATGGCCAACAGCTACACGAAAAAGTACTCAACATCACTAATCACCAGGGAAATGCAAATCAACACCACAATGATATCACCTCACACAGTTAGAATGGCTATCACAAAAAAGACAAGAAATAACATGTGTTGCCGAGGATGTGGAGAAAAGGGAACCCTTATGCACTGTTTGTGGGAATGAAAACTGGTGCAGCCACTATGGAAAACAGTATGGAGGTTCCACAAAACATTAAAAATAGAACTGCAATATGATCCAGCAATCCCACTTTTGGGTATACATCCAAGGGAAATGAAAACAGGATATCAAAAAGATATCTGCACTCCCATGTTTATTGAAGCATTATTCACAATAGCCAAGATACGGAAACAATCTAAGTGTCAACTGATGAATGGATACAGTATATCTACAGTGATTCTATTTTGAGTTTCCATCTATAATCCTACAGCATTATTATGTGAACCCATATTCCTTGGACTACTGCTCTCATTTCAGATCTGCCTGCTTCTGCTTCTCCTGCTCAGACCCACTCTACAGTCTCTGTCAGTTACCTTCCTAAACGGGAGAGATGACCATGCTTCTCTCTGCTGTCTGTAGTAGGAGCTGGCACGGCCCAACGCCTAGTTTTGTATAGCTTGTGAGCTAGAATACTTTTTACATTTTTAAATGATTCTATAGGTATATGATATCCTCAATTTTTACTCGTCCTGCAAAGCCTAAAATACATACTATCTGGCCCTTTACAGAAAAAGTTGCTAATATGTGGTCTCTAATAAGAAGTCCAAACTCAGTTTAGGATTTAAATTTCTTCAAATTTATTTTGAAGTTCAATATATTGAACTCACATTTATTTTTCCAAACTCATCCTCCACTGTTAAAGAAATTTTAGACTTCCTACCACTCCCCACATATACCACACTATTTTTAACAGCTTTATTGAGCTGTAATTGGCATGCAAAAAACTGTATGTAAAGCACACAATTTGATAAGTCGTGACATATGTATACACCTATGAAAACTTCACCACAATCAAGATAGTGAACATACCCATCAACCTCCAAGGTTTCCTTCTGCCCTTTTATCTTTGCCTCTTTGTGTTTTTATATGTAAAGTACATTTCCTGCAGGAAGCACATACCTGGATCTTGCTTTTTTAATTTTTTTTTAAATCTAATCTGATAACCTCTTTTAATTGGGATTTAGACTGTTTACATTTAATGTGGTTACTGGTACAGTTAGGTTTAAGTCTATCTTGCTATTTGTTTTCCAATTGTCCCATTTGTTCTTTGTTCCATTTTCTTCTTTTTCTGCCTTTTTTTATAGTAACTACATGCTTTTTATGATTTTATTTATCTCCTTTGTTGGTTTATTTGCTTATTAGCAAAACTCAGGTGAACACTTGGGGAGAACTTCTGCAGAGCTGTCTCTGGAGCGCTCTTTCAGAGAGACACTCTCCTCTTTCATACTCTGTCTTGTGAAATCTGGCTGTCTTGGTCTACGTGGACTCTCAGATCTCTCTTCTCAATCCACAGAGGGAGTCTACTGGGTTCTGTCAGGGTCCCTCTTCCCTGCACCATGGCCTGGAAACTCTTTCAAGACACTAATAAGTTGGGATAATTGTAGAACCCTCCTCCTTTATTTACCATCTCTCAGGGATCACTGTCCTTCACTATCTGATGTTTTATGTCTGAAAATGATTTTTCATATATTTTGCATGGATTTTCTAGGTTTATTTCAGGCAGTAGATGTTACTACATCTTGGCTGCAAGTAAAAATCAGACTGTTTTAATCACCTTGTGTTCTTATTTTTCTAATTGTCTCCATATTTTTCTACCTTTTATAATGTCCTTATATTTACTATACCTAGTTTCTCAAAGACACACTTTAAAAACTTATTTCAAAGTACAACGCATTACTACTACTATCTACCAGAATGCCTACAGTGAAAAAGACACATAATGCTAAGTATTGGTGAGGATATGGAGCAATATGAGCTCTCACACATTACTGGAGGAGTTTAAACTGGTGCTACCACTTTGGGGGACTGTTTGGTTGTATTTACTAGAGATATATATAGATGTATCTTTTGACATAATAATTCCACTTGCTGGTATATACACAACAGAATAGCACAAAGTGAAAGAAGCTTCTCTCTCTGCAGGCAGTCATACCAAGTTCCACTGCTAAGTGAGTTATCACTCCTCCATTTGATTTTCATTTTCTGCAATTTTGTTGACATGTTGACCTTTCTCACCTGATGTATTTTCTCCTCCCGTCACCCATTGCTTTGTCCTTGTTAATGTAAACCTTCTGTATTCCCTTACTCATGTTGGTGAAGTGTCCGGGGGGAGTGGGGGTAAAATGGAATGTTCAATAAACTATGTTCAACAAAAGTTTACACTTTACTAAATTTCTAATCACATAATTGGAGTATATTTCATTGAGAATAATCAAATTACAATCAAACCATTATTTATGAAATATTTGTGAAATGATTTCTTGATTTTCTGTTGCCACGTACCTACTGATAAAAGTAGCAAGAATACCGGAAAAATAAACACAATGTAATTTGGTAATGGTAGATCTATAAAATACAAAATATATAAATATTCTCATAAAATGACATAATAGATAATCTAAGTTAAAACAGTTTTCTACTTCAAAAATATGTTTATCATTTGAGGAACTTTAAGTGATTGCTTAAAATAACAATAAAAGATGTGATTTATATCATAAAGGTCAAAGTAATTTTTACAGAAAAGCATGTATTAAAGGCACATTCAATATGAGGATAGTTATTGAAATATCACTAATACTAATGAATACATACCTTGCAATAAAATTTCCCTTATAAATGTTGGAAATTTCACTGTTCTCAGTAAACTGAAGTCTCTGGGTATTGAATGAAATACAGTTGGAAAGTACTTTCACACACACACACACACACACATATGTCTCTGCTAAAACAAAATCAAGAAATGTATGACCTATTCCACACATACTTTATTTTAAAAATGGAATCGTTAGGCTATATATTGCCAGCAATGTTTTTTAGGTTTATTTTTATCATCAGAGAACCCTAAGACAAAGGACCACGAGAAATCCTGGTTGGCATATCATGCTGTGCATTTCTCACCATCTGTGTCTTGTGTGACAGGAACTGATATTGATATAATTGACTGCCTTTCCTTCATCAGTGTTCAATAGTCTGTAAGTTTAGATAAACCTGAATGACTTATCAGTAAAATATGTGATCTGCATCATTTCTCAAAACATTAGAATTCATGAAATTTAAGAAATTGGGATAGGCAGCATCATTACTATTTTCCTAGATGCTGTTCTGCAGTTATGGAAATTAAATTTTGGTGTCATATAAGCGAAGGTAGGGAATATCAGGAAATTGAAAAAGAAAAAGAAAAGAAAAAAATTCCTAAAACCTAAGGGTAAATAAACATAAATATTTTGTTTCTTCAGAACAATCTACTAATAGCAACACAAGGAAAATCTCAAGACCAAATACAAGTCTATTAATAAAATTGTGCATTGTGCTTCAGAATATTCAACCAAACCATCCTTGCAGGGGTGTTACTATAAAGTCCATATGAGATAATGCATGTAAAAGTATCCTGTTACTAATTCTAATTTCTTACTGCCACCAAAGAAATGTTTAAAGTGGATTTTCTCTTGAGTAAGCAAATAGGAAACCATCATACCTACAAAAATATACTGTAGGTTACATGACTTGCATCCTAAAGAATTAGAGGAAGGGCTCTGGCTCTGGAAAGGATGGAAGAGCACGCTGCATCCTCCTTCTCCAGCTCATCCATAAAACCAGAGCACAATGTACCCAGTGGACACTTGAAAACTCTGACGAGGAAAGAGAAGCAGGTATACTGGAGAAGACCAAAATAGGAAGTACTACCGAGCTGGTGATGAGTTTACCATCCTTCTTTCCTAACCCCCACCTCCCGCCTCTCCCAACACTTGGACTGGAGACTGGGCCAAGTGGACCGGAAACCTGGAAGTGGGCAGCAGGGCTCAGACAGAGCTCCAGGACAAGCCTGCTCATCTTAGCTCTGCAAGTGGGAAATGGAACTCCCAATGCTCAGGAGAGAATGTGGAAATCCCTTCCCCCTTTCCTTCTCCTTCTTGTCTCAATTCTCTCCTGCCCAGCCCTCAAGCAATCATGTGATGTTGGCAGTGGTGGTGGTGATGGTGGCCAGTAATGGGAGCCCACAGGAGCCAAAATTCTTAAGAAGAAAACTTTCTCTCCATTCACTGAAGCTGTGGTTCCGAGAGCGTAGAGTCAACCCCCACTGCATTTCTTTTTCTCCCTGGCCTCTTCTCACTCAGCTCTGGATGCAGATCCAGTTGATTAAGTGCACACCAGAGTGCAGTAAATAAATCCCCAGCCAGTCTTCTAGCCAAGGGCCCTTAAAGAGGAGCCACAGGGAACTAGAAAGTACTGGGAAGAACACAGAGAGAGAGCAGCTTGAGACATCAATCTCACACACTTGTTCATGAACTCCCGGGCTTACTTCCAAACTGCATATACGTGGATTTGATTCTATTTAACACACCAAAGATTTTGAGAACTGAACCAAAAGACCACTAACTACCCAGGTCTCAGAATAGCAGTGAGGTTTTAAACTTTTGGTTAAATGAAGAAGAGGACACCAACCTAGAAACTATATACTATTTTTTTTTAGCTATGTGAAACAATAACATAAAATAAACAGGGATTTATACTGGCAAACCCATGTAAGCTGCCATTAACAAGCATAAAGTGGATATAACAGATCTTAGTTTTAACTTCTACCATTTTTTCTCTTTCATAGATTCATAATTTATATGTTAAAGATGACTTGAGAAAAGTATATTCATTCAAGAGACCGACAACTGTCAAGAACAGGGCATTACTTGTAATGTAAAATCAGAAATAACTTTAGTAGTCTGAGGCTGGTGACACACAAAGTTAAAATTCTAAAGCTGTTTCTGGGGCTGGCCTGGTGGTGTAGTAGTTAAGTCTGGCGTGGACTGCTTCGGCAGCCTGGGGTTCACAGGTTCAGATCCCGGGTGCGGACCTACACCACTCATCAAGCCATGCTGTGGCAGTGACCCACATACAAAATAGAGGGAGGTGGGCACAGATGTTAGCTTAGGGCCACTCTTCCTCAAGCAAAAAGAGGAAGATTGGCAATAGGTGTTAGCTCAGGGCCAATCTTCCTCATCAAAAAAAAAAAAATCTAGAACTGTTTCTAGTGTGAGAGTAAGGTAAATGGTTTTATTCTGGAAGTTAAGATAAGGTATGGAGATCAAAAGGTTTATATTAGCAGTTTTTAGGATTAGATCCCATTTTTATTTTTATTACCATTTTGAATGCAATCTGGTAATAATATAGTTGTAACATTAAAAGCTAGCCATATTTTATCTATGAATACAGAACACCTTTTAAGTGTTCCAACATTCATCTTCTGATGTGATTTTTATTTACTTTGGTGCTCCCAGTATAGTTTAGTCAACCATGCTTAAGCCTACATATTTAGCGGTGCTTTTTAAAAATGTGCTTGTTGAATCTATCACCATATTCCCAAGTACCCTGAAATGACATGCTATTTAACTTTTTATCCCCTAATCAGAGATTCTTATTTCTATTTCACTATTTTTTCTAGACATCCAGTAATGGCAGTTTCTAACTTTTTCTTTCAATATTCCTTTCTTGCATCTTCCTTAAGCCAGACTAAATTTACTTTTACAAATAAGTAAAACTATTCCCAAAGAGAAAACACTTAGTGATTCACTGAAACATATATTAGTAATAATAGATACAGCAAAACCATTTATAATTATCGAGTATTCAGCATGAGGCAGACACTGCAGAAAGCACTTTGTATACAACTTTTGGGTATACAAATGCAACTTCCTAGACTAGGTCATAAAAAGTGACAGAGCTTCTGCCTGTTACTTTTGGCGTGCTTCCTTTTAGAAGCTAGCCACCATGCCAACAGGAAGGCCAAGCAACCATGGAGAAGCCAGTGAGAACTTAGGCCCTTGGCCCACAGCTCTGGCTGCACCCAGCCGACAGACAGCACTAACTTGACAGCCAGGTAATGAGCTACCTGGAGTGTAGATCCTCCAGGCCACAGTGCAGCCATCCCACCTGAAGCTGCATGAAGCAGAGATGAGCTGTCCGTGCTGAACCTTGCCCAAATTACAGATTTATAAGCAAAATAAATGACTGTTGTTGTCTTAAGTCACTAAATTTTGGGGGTGTTTTCTTATGCAGCACTGAGTAACTGGAACACTTGCTCAAGGTCACATGGTAGGAGAGCCTAAGGCCTAGGTCCATTCTAATCCATAATCTGAGTTCTCATCATAGAGTACATTGGTTACCCATCGTATTTGGAACAGCATACCTATTTTCTAATCTATAGCAGTGAAGGAGTGAGCCACAATTTTTAAAGGATGGTTGGTGACAGTATTTAGATTACAAATAACTGTTGTGATAAAAACATTCTTCTGCAGGATTTGACAGATATGGATTTAACTAGTAGTTTACGTTCTCTTAGACACATTTTTTGATAGAAGCAAAACAAATATAGTTTTATTCAGACCATTAGAAATAAAAATGTATTCCACAAATTTTATTTCATAAAAAATGCTTTATGTGACCACCTCATTTTATGGAAAAAGTAAGCAAGACATTTTATCTTTCAGCCTAGAATTGAAGAATAGGCTCATCATAAAATGGCTTCTATGCATGATTTGAACATTTTGACCAAAGTCACTCATCACTGCTCAAAGTCTCACGTACTCTGACACCTCAGTAAAGTTTGACAACCATATCTTCTGCTGGCTTAGCAGCAAACTTACAGTCCATTCGTCAATCTGACAATTGCAAATGTCTTGCTGCCATGTATTTGTGGCACGCATTTCTGTGCTGAATAGTGCAGAAAACTAATGTAAAATTATTGAATTACACACTATAAAATTTTTACTGACACGAAGAGCATAAATTTTCTTCTTATAGTGTTAATAAGCATATGGATAATCGATATGATAACACAGCTTACTGTCCACTTCAAATTGGCGTTTTACAAACATTATTCTATTTAAGTCTTAAAAAACCCAGTGATGTAGGTGCTAAGACTCACATTTCACACATGAGGAGACAAAGGCTTTAACAGTTGCACAAGGTCACAGAGATGATATATGAGTAAGCCAGGATTTAAAGCCAGGTTTTGCTGATTCTTTAGCCCAAACTCTGGGACAATACCTCATCATTGTACAAATACATATGTATATACACATATATGCACACACACGTATATATGTATAGAGGTACATATATATAAATGTGTTAAATATGTGAAGATATTCCTGGCAATGCTTACGCATAGTTCTCTCTTCCTTCATAACCTACCCCTGTAATTATCATCTGCATCCCCCATTTTGACATCTGTTATTTCTTATTTCACATAAAGAGGCATGTCTTTTCAACTACATTGTAAATTACTTAAAGGTAAGTTTTCTGTATATGCCATTACACTGGGACAATACTGCAGACAGCAGAGGCTCAGATATAAGCTGCATAGATTACCTGTATAGATACTTAATCAATATACTTATTATATATGCACAATATACTTATGTGAGAATATTATAGAATAAATCTTAGCAAAGCAGATATTCAAAATATTCACCATACTCTTTTTAAAAAAATTCTAAAGATAAAATACTATAGTATGACTTAAAATTTCTAAATTTTTTCATTGGATCCATCTTCCCCATAAGTATTCAGATACTGTTTCTATTTCCCATAGAAGTTTAAAATGATCACTTATATCATTGGTTGAAATGTGAATGGATGTTTCCAATGTATTTCCACCATAAGTAGTCCTCTATTTCCCAGTAAAACTGTAGTGCTTGAATTTCATAATGATACCTTGAGTTTTACTTTGCATTCAATAACACAATTAATGTTTGTATGTTGAATAACAACTAATGATGATGTTAGTTTATTTACCACCTTTCTATTAATATTTTAAAATACCTTACCAAGACATTGGTTTACATTTCCCTGGAATGTTCTGTAAGTATTGAATTGAAGTAAGCGAGAAAAGTTTCCTCTATCCAGTACAAGTACAATACCTATACTGAGCCAGCATGGTTTGGACACGACAGATTCTCATGGATCAAAAGGCACATTCATGGATGAGATGTTGTACGCAGCAACAGCAGATACTTGAGATTCAGAACTTCCAATGCTGGCAATCGCTCTATAAGGCTGCGGGATCAGCAGAAATTAGGATATGCAGGTTTTTCAGATGTGATGTGTCTGATCAGAATACAGTCTCTTGATTTAGCTCATACCTAGTCCCACACATGTAGAGCCATTCCATATATTAATGCTGTTGGACTGAGCCTGAATTTCCCAATGGCTGTTTTACAGCCAGGCAGATCACCTGTAAGCTGGTGCTTGGATAATCCAATTTTCACGGCAAGGAGGAGCCCTTCCATAAAACTAGTTATAGTATTTCATGAACCCACAATAAGTGTTTCTATTGGGAAACCTGGAACCATAGAGGAAGTTTTCTATATAGAGCTACAAATCCCATTAATCAGAAGCTGTGTATATACAAAATTTTGTGTAAGTCTTTTATATCCATGCATGTATAAATATCCTAAACACAATGGAGTAATTCTTACCAGACTTTTCTTTATGTAACTGAAAACTCTCTAATTAATCTATTTTATACATTTGCATATCATATTTCCTTAAATTGGGACATACTCTAGATACTTAAGGTAAAATTAGCCATCGGGGGGCCGGCCTGGTGGTGTAGTGGTTAAGTTCGCACACTCTGCTTCAGTGGCCTGGGGTTTGCAGCTTCAGATCCCAGGCGCAGACCTATGCACCGCTCATCAAGCCGCACTGTGGCGGCATCCCACATACAAAGTGGAGGAAGAGTGGCACAGATGTTAGCTCAGGGCCACTCTTCCTCAAGCAAAAAGAGGAAGATTTGCAACGGATGTTAGCTCATGGCCAATCTTCCTCACAAAAAAAAAAAAAATTAGCTATTGGACCAAAACAACTGCATTATCAACATATGCCAATTTGCTTGTCTTTCCTCTCTGTTCCAAGTGCACATTGCCTGTGCCGCCATTATGGCAGTACTTGATTGTTTGCAGGGGTCTGATTCCACGACACTTCAACACCAGTGTGTGAGCCCCTGTGGGAAGGAACTCTTTGCATTAAATTTCTCACGCTCCAATACAGTGTTTAGTACATATTAGGTGCTCAATAAATATTTGTTAAATGAATAGCTAAATAAATTGGTGGTCTTTTATATTCTTTGACATACAAAACCAAATTTTTTATATGCAGTAAATATTACTAAATTATAAATATTCTGATACAGCACCTTTAAGGGGACAGGAACACTTGTGAAAGACACCTGGAACTAACATAACATTTTACTGTATCTATTATCAAAGAAATATCATATTCAAGCACTATTTAGAAAATTAATCCTAAATTGTAATACATGCTTTTATTTTGAAGCCTACAATTTTAGAACTTTTGTCTCAAATTGCCATATTGATGAATATATTCAGCTCCCATGTTTGAGCGCATATTTTAATTTGAATATATATATAATTTTCCTTTTTTTCATCTTTACGAATTGGAGAATTAACATAAAAATAATGATGCTATTGCAAAAACTGTTCAGCTAATACTGCATTTTCAAGCACAATAACCTTTGATTGTTCTCAAGTGGAATCATTCTGGTAAACCTATAATTAACTGCAGTTACTACTTAGCATGCAATGGAGAAGTTGGGGTACAGGTCGCATGAGACCCAGTCCTTGACGAGGTAATGAGTATGCATCTCAAGTTATACAATAATATCAGACATTATGGGATTAAATACCTCACAAATGGCACAGACAATAAATGCCTGGAGTTTCAAGAAGAAATACATTAATACAGGGTGGAGTAGCTAAAATCGGCCTAGAGATGTTGCATTTTAACTGGATCTTTTCTATGGAAAGGTAAAATGTGAAGAAGAATGAGAAAAAAAAGATGTGGAAATGAAAATGAGTTTCACAAATTCCTAAACACCTAGAGGAAACCAACTTGGATAAAATGAGTTGACAGTGGAAAGAAGAGAGATATAAAGGAGTTAACAGGGGATGGTTATCAAGAGTCTTATAAGACGGCTTAAAGAATTTTATATTTACACTAAAGGACACGGTGTTTGAATGAGGAACGTGCTTATTCACATTGGAGTCTGCTGGCCATGTACCACATTTACGAAAGAGCATGAGCCAAAAAGTGAGGAGAGCAGGCAGCAGACCAGGGCAGTCAGCGATCCTGAGACGAAATATTTGACAACTAAACCAGGATGGTAGTGGTGAAAAGAGGAAAAGGTGACGTTGTCAAAAGAAACAATTTTAAAAATAATGTGGACAAAGAACAAGGTAGAAATTAAGTGCAGTTTAAAAATAATGATTAAATATATTTAATATACTTGATGATGGTGACTGTTTCATTGTGGGTGGGATTTGGTGCTTTCCACACAGAAATCTTAGATTCAAATCCCACTGGTTGAAATACATTGCCCTATTTAACCCCTGAAGTCTGAATTTACTCTTCCGTAAAATGGAGATGAGAACAGACCCACCCGTTGGAATGACGCATAAGTTATACAATGCGTTTAGTTGGTGCTTAGCTTATTATAAGCAATGGATAAAGGCTAGATCTGTAAGTTTTAAGGTCAATCAGCCCATAGAAATTCACAATGCCAAGAAAGAACTCTCTCATACTCAAAATTGTCAGGAAAACAGCTGTAATGGCTAACCAAATATCCCAGTCACATATATCATAAATAAATTGCCATTTTCCAATAAACAGAATTTAAAATACATAGTATAATACCATAACTAAACTTAATAAAATATATTCTATTTTATGTAATCAAAAAAGCACTTTAGGATTTAACAAACTAAAATTTAAGTTTTGCAAGGTCTGATTTTATGCAAATATTTGTATACAATATATTTTGTTTTTGGTGAGGAAGATGAGCCCTGAGCTAACATCCATGCCAATCTTCCTCTTTTTGCTGAGGAAGAGTGGCCTTGAGCTAACATCCATGCCCATCTTCCTCCACTTTATGTGGGACGCCGCCACAGCATGGTCTAACGGCCGGTGCGCGCCTGGGATCTGAACCTGGGCCGCCAGCAGCAGAGCGCGTGCACTTAACCACTATGCCACGGGGCTGGCCCTGTATTCAATATTTTTAAGTTTTATATCCCTTCACAGTAAATCAAACCAAATGGAACCAAACAAAAAAAAAACCACTGGATTAGGTTTGCTTTGCGGTAGAAAGGTAATCCAGGAGAAAGAATTCTTTCCTCATCTTCCAACTCAGTGGAATAAAAATTCTTGTTTGAGACAAAGGAATGTAATTTTATGGTAACCTAATTTGTTGATTGAAATAAGTCCAAGATTTACCACAGAGTTACATACATACAATTGCCCAATTTTGACGTGTACTTTTAAGAAACATAAAGCCTGGTGGATAGCTCTAAAACATACCCAACAGACATTTCCCCTCTCTCCTCTTATCCTTTAGGAAGAGCATGTCTTCTAAACCAGCCTAATCAATGCATCTTGGAGATTAGCAGGGAAACTCCACCTGGTGTAGTGACTCCACCTGAAACCTATTTTAGTGTGGCTTCACTCAACAACCATGTATTGTGGGCTCAGTTTATTCAGTCAGCTCTGCTGAGCGCAAAGTCTTTGTTTTATAAATTCTCCTTTTTATTTCTTCACAATTCCTTTCTATGGAATTTGAGTCTTTGTTCTTTTCCTCATGATGATGCAAAATAATTTATCATAGGAATCCAGAACTGCGTTAAATTCTCATAGAAAGAATACAGCCCTTCTTTTATCAACATCAGATATAATGTGGCATTTAGAGGCAGATACCCTAGAGACAGACAGGCTGGGTTCAAATCCTGACCCATCCACTTATTAACCTTGTGACCTTAGGAAAGTTACTTAATTTCTCTGTTTCATCTTCTCATCTATGAAAAAGGCATAAAAATAGCACTTATCTGTAGGGGTACCCTGAGAATTAACTGAGTTAATATTTCTGAAGCACTTAGTACCTGGTACATGGTAAATGCTATGTAACGATTCTCTCATCATGATTTTATCAAACCATGTAAAGGATCTTTATATTTCTGGAACCTAGTACATAAGAAATCAATTACTATTTGGAGAATGGATAGCTATGTCAATACATAAGACAAATATTTCATAATTTTACTATTCCTTAAATAAAATAGTATTGTCTTTCATATTGGTGAAATTTACTCTTTTCAAAGTTCTAGACTATTTCCCAAGTTAAAAATATTCTGTCAGTTAGTGGGAAAAAATCCTCTAGAACACTATTGTATACATTTTTATCATGCATCTTTCACCCATCATTTTTCCAAAGCAAAAGACTAACAGGGCTTAGGAAATGTTTAAACTATTAGTGACTATAGAGACAATCTTCTTCCACTCCACTCCTGTTTTATAAAGGAGAAGACAGAACTTTAGAAAGATAAAACTCATTCCTCAGAATTACACCCTGGGTTAGTAGCAGAGCTGGACTTACAACTCAAGCCTCCTGACTCCATAGACGGGCTTTTTTTTGGTTGTTCTCCACACCACATCATTCCACAGATCTCTACCCCTTATTTTATTTCTGGACCTTTCCCTAATTTCTTTCCTTCTCCTCGAAGTATCATAATCAGAGCTACCTGTGGTATATCTGGAGCAGACACTATGGTTTGGTTCAAAATTAGGTTCAATACTTGGTTTTGTGGCAACTTCTTCACCCTCACAAACAACGTGTATAAACATCACAAAGTCTTACGTGGTCTCCTAACTTGGCTTCCAGCAGGCAAATCACTGTATCAGTTCCTGTGGCTCTAACTCCAAAACAGATGCTAAATCTGTCCCTTTATCTCCATCTCCACTGCCAATACCCAGGTCCACATCACCTTCATCTCTTGCCTGAAACATTGCAATGATTCTTCCCACTTTTGCCCCATCACCTTACAACATAGTTTGACTCACAGTCAGAATGATCTTTTAAAAATGTAAGTTAGCACTGAGGGACAGGGACTCTAGAGTAAAGTATCTTTTTTTTTTTTTTTCGTGAGGAAGATCAGCCCTGTGCTAACATCCATGCCAATACTCCGCTTTTTGCTGAGGAAGACTGGCCCTGAGCGAACATCCATGCCCATCTGCCTCCACTTTATGTGGGACGCTGCCACAGCATGGTCTGACAAGCGGTGCATCGGTGCGCTCCCGGGATCCAGCCCGGTGGCCAGCAGCGGAGCACGTGCACTTAACTGCTAAGCCACGGGGCCCCCGCCCTAGAGTAAAGTATCTTTAACTTTACCACTTAAACCCTCTAATTGCTACCCTTACACTGTGAATAAAATCTAAATTCCTTACACGGCCTAAATGGCGGTTCTATAAGATCCAGCCCCTGCCGACGGCTCCAATACCTCTCTTCCATTCCCATTTTGTTCCAGTCACGTTGGCCTTCTTGTTCCTTCTGGAATACAGCAGAGACATCTGTGCTTCAGGACTGACCCTCTAACCAGCCTTTCTCTATCACATCACGTGTTCTTTTTCTGCATAATATTACTACAATTTGAATTTACTTTGTTCACTTATTAGTCTACTTTTTATTGCTATTCTTGACAGAAAGAAACATCATTCTTGTTATGACTCATCCCTTGTGCCTAGAACAGTATTTGGCAATGGGATTTTGTTCAATAAGTATTTGTTGAATGAGTGAATATGACTCTTACGGTCAATGTAAGTTCAACTATCTTCCAGCTCAATTATCAGTAAATTGTTATCGCTATTCACTGGAGAAGATATATTCCTTAATATCTTTTCTCCAAGATACCCTTAGGATGCCCCTACCAGAGCTTGAACCTCAAATTTCTTCAGAGTGTTTTCAATCAATTTCAACAGTTCTCTCTTAGTTCTACAATAAACATGGTCTTTTTCACAGAAAGAGAGCCTATTTTTGAGTATCGTAAAGGAGTTTCTTGCATGGAGAGTATCTAAGAGTTCTATCTGAGGGGCAATATTCATTTATGTCTCTAGCCTTTCCTTACTTCATAAAATGCAATTCTCTGCATTACTCTGTCATGTCCTTGAGTTTTCTCTTTTGCACGTGTGGAACCCTCAGATGCAAAAGCAACATCATCAGCATGTTTGGTTATGTGTGTACCCATTAGAGAGCCTGGTTAGATTACTTTGCCAACGATGAGCAATCAAAAATTATGAGCTAGTGATGAAGATTCTGGTCCTTATGTGCCTCTGTGCCAGTGTTAATTCAGGCAGTGAGGAATTTATGTCTTCACTGGGTATCGGGGATTGGGAAATGTAAGGCCTATGTGTTGCTGCATATAACAGCACTTTCTTAATTAAGATTGGAAGCCAGATTTAGCTTTATTCAACAGGTATCACTGCCTTACAGACAGAACACTGAGACAGTGCAATGATGAGAGATGCAAGCAGTTTAATCACAATATCTCAGTGTTATATGAACAAGATATAATTCTGTTGCTTTAACTTGAAGAAAAGATTATTGAACAATTGAAAAGAACTTAATATTTGCTTTCTGGGCATTTTCCTTTCAAGTGCATTTTCTCATTAAATAATATTTTTAGACATGTTTATTTTTCTTTAATAATAAATAATGCCTCAATGGTTGTATGTTTTATTTTCTCTAGGAGATAAGCTAATGTGAATCCGGTGACTTTCATAAACTGTATATAGAGGATAAGAGCATCCCAATTAAGAATTCAAGTTTTTGTAAAAACTATTGATAGATTTTAGGCTTCAGGTAGCTTTTAATTTTCCTATATTGACTGGAAGTATGAAAAAGAACCTTAATATTTAATAAAATATTTAAGATTTAAGAAATAAACAAAACCAACTCTAATGGAAAGATTTCCCGAGACAACTTTTCAGTGTTGTCGTTTTCATAGACACGTTTAATGAGTAAACTACTTCAGTGATTTGAGTTAAGAGACTTTAGAGAAACTGACAAGGGTTACTGCTTGATAGTTTATTGGACAAAATAAAATTTTCCTTTACCAAATTCTATAAAATATATCTTGATATCTTGGACACATGCATGTTGAAATGCAGTAAAATTGTCCAACTGATAAATTAGCTTTTGTTTGCTTTGTTATTGAAAAATAGATAAAATTCACAAGCTGAGCAATTAGACATGTTTTTCTTTATTTCCTAAGATGCAATCTGATTATAATTCATGTGTAATTTCTGAACCAAAGTACTTTTTGCCAAATGTTTCCAACTTAAACCAGCCACTATACTCAAGCCTAATTAAAAAGTAAACTGCACAGAACTATCACATTTTCACATCTACCTTTTCTCTGCCTCCAGCAGGCATTCAAAGCTATGCCCACATTGGTCTTGTATTAGATATATATAAACATGTCTACTTCAACCATTGGATTGCAGGCTCCCGGAGTATAAAGAGTATGCCATATTCATCTTTGTATCCGCTTACACCTAACATAGGGCCTCCTGCATGGTCTGCTGAGCACTAGTGAGCTTTCAGTAAATATCTATTGAATTAAGTTGGATGAGTGGACTAAGAAATTATACTAAGACTCTGGGTAATGGAGACTGTCAGTCAGTGTGTAACTAAGCAGTACAGGTAAAAATGCTGAGTGTGCATGCTTGCGTTGCTGGAGGCACCACAGGCATAGCTGCCAGACTGAAAGCACCACAATGGGACAGAAATAAGTAATCTACTGAGCACTTAATATGTATCAGGCATGTGGTGAAACATCATACATGCACTATCTCATTTAATCAATCACAGCCAATTTATAAGGTAGGAAAGATTTATCTCATTACAATATACATGAGAAGCCTGAGGCAATATGGTGTGATGGTTAAGAACTCATGGATTCTGCTTTCAGACTTGAGTTTGATTCTTGGATTTGACAATTAAAACCTCTTGGTAGCACTGACCCAGGTAGGAGCCTAGAGGGCAACTGGAAAATATTTCTCAAAATGTAAAACACAACATTTTGACATGGCTATTAAATTTCTATTATTCCTCTTATATTTGAATGAGCACCTGGTATTTACAATCCTTCACGATCTGGTCCTGGGCAGCCTTCACAATTTCTTGCCTATTGTATCAATCAATAGCCACCCTAAACTACTCTTTTTCCCCAAACATGTTCTGCACTCTCCAAAGCCTTTACAAATGCTGCTCTTTAACCTAGAATACTCCTATTTGAAGGTGAGATCAAATCATGAGATAGAGATTTCTATTTAAAAGGCAACTGCTTGCTGCCATTGTTCTCCATGATTTATTTATATCAATTTAGCCCTTCATTCAAGTTAACCTGTGGTCATCTCTAGCCCCCACACTAGCTAATGAATTCCTTGAGGTCACAGGCAATTATCAGATTCATATTTATATTTTTTACTTTAAAAGTATATATCAATATCTGAAATGAAACATTAGTTGTTTAAAGAACTAATACAATTCCACAAAGGTTAAGACTGCCTAAGATGGCAAAGCCAGGACTGGAACTCAGGTTGCCTTGCTACAAATCCAGTCCTCTAGCAGGTGGTTCTCAACTCCAGGGGTCGATAAGTATCACCTAACGAACTCTGTAAACTGCTGATGCCCTGGTCATACCCTGGGACAATTAAATCAGTATCTTCGGGGAGGGGAGTCCCCAACGTTCCCAAGGTTATTCTAAGTACTGCCAGCGTCGACAAGTGCCGTGACATGATGTGTGTGTTTCCCTTAAGCCCATTCCTACACTTATGGATGAAATTAAGAAAAATAAGACCTCAGATAATTGCCTTCAATCTCCCCGCCATGTCCATTCTATGAAAAGACAGCCATAGCTTCCATCAAAGGTTTAACAATAATTAAAATCAAATTCAATATGTTACTCATTTCGGGCAAGATGATTGCCTCTGGCTTAAGTAGAAGAGGAGCTGGGAGAGCTCTCCTTTAGCTCTGACTTTGTCCTTGTCTCATCTATGCCTATACCAACAATACCACTGCCCCAGGGTTCTGGGGTTCTGCTTGGCCAGTGATCTCTGGTCAACTGCAATTAAGCCAACTCCTTCAGGAGACAAGAGCACTGGACTTGCTTGGTCAACTGGGGACAGAGTGAGCAGTGAGAGCAGGCTGAATAAACGCAGACCCTTCTGAATCACAGCCATCATCCAAGTGGAAGGAAATTACACATACGTAAATATCAAATTTCAAGCCAGTGAAAACTACCTTGTTTCCCTGAGTTGGATTTTACTCTTATATAAAAAGTGCTCAGACACTGGTACTTTCACTGCTAAGTCTTTGCTTTAAAGACTTTTTGTTTTAAGTGGCTTTGTTATCTCAAGAACATCATTGGGCAAAGGAAAGAAATAACAGTAAGAAAATCTCCATTCTTTTAACTTTGGTTTTTAGCCCCATGTAAACTTTGGTTTGGGTTCCTTCAGCTAAATAAAATCTCAATAATTTGAAGGGCCAAAGCAAAGTGCCCACTAGTTTCACTTTGTCCTCTCTGGCCCTCTTAGATGCTGCTGAGCAATCCAGAGGGCTATTTATGTCATATCCTCTGCAGACCTGACAAAAATGGAGCCAGGGTAGGGGGTTCTGTAGTTACTGGGCTAGAATTCAGAAGCTGGAAGTTGGAAGAGCAAGCAGATGAGAGCTGGCAGCTAAAATGAATCCAGAATTGAAGGTATGTCAGATATAAATGACGATGCCAGGGGAATTTAAACAGTCACAGATTTTTGGGTATGGGTCCTTCAGCTTCAGCACTGTTTTCAGACACTAGCATACTTTAAAGGTGCATTTTAACTGAAGAGTTCTCTTGTTTCCCTTTGAACTACAATCAAATCCTTCACAAACTGTTCTAAGAAACTGAACTAGAATAAAGAAGGCAACAATGTTATCTTAATTTGGGTTCCTTCTGATGATGGCTCTGAAACATGAATCCAATATCAGCTGTTTATTTGGGAAGTGAAGAGGTCTGATAGGGTCTGGGGTAATGAAATAAGGAGATGAAGGCAGCACATAAAGAAGATGTTTTCAAGCCAGCTACCAGAACGGATGACTGGAGTTTAATCCATCTGGGGAAACCATGAGAGCAAGAGTAGAATGCACACCTCAGGATGATTCCACCTACGGGCTGAGGGAGTTGGGGCATTTATACTCCAATTCTCGTCAGTCAGTCAGGGTGGGCTGCTCCTGGGCACATTAATTCCCCAGAAAGTGAAATCCAGCCTTAAGGGGCCGGTGGATTCTGAAGTGGTAGGAGTGAAAGGGTGGGACCTGAGAGCATCTGCTCTGGGTACAGATTAGGCTGTCTTATGCTGTTCCTTTCAGAGGTGTACTATGTCTCACCGAGACCCCATGGATGTTTAGATTAGCCAAACTCTCACAGGCAGTCTCTACTGACCCTGCCCACTGCCTCTCCCAAGTATCCAGGGTCAACTTATGAGAGATTCTGGGATTTCCTTTTTTATTTTTTTTTGTGAGGAAGATCAGCCCTGAGCTAACATCCATGCCAATCCTCCTCGTTTTTTTTTTTTTTTCTCCCCAAAGCCCAAGTAGATAGTTGTATGTCATAGTTGCACATCCTGCTAGTTGCTGTATGTGGGACGCTGCCTCAGCATGGTGGGAAAAGCGGTGCGTTGGTGCACATCTGGGATCTGAACCCGGGCCACCAGCAGCCGAGTGCACGCACTTAACCGCTAAGCCACGGGGCTGGCCCCCTGGGATTTCTATTCAGGTGTAATCCACATCCTCACCCATCACAAATACACTGTCGCAAATAGTGAAGGAAGCTCTGCTAGAATGTGAAACCCTGAACTCTTAGACTAGCACATGAAATTTTCAGCAAATTCACATACATTTTTAAAATACTGATTTTTTTTTTCTGTATTGCAAATGTAGAAATGGTTTATTTGGTAGACTCTAAAGTTTCTGAACTAAGTAGCGGCCACACAATGACTTAAAACTTGAAATGGAGAAAAGTGGACCTACAATAGTTCTAATCTTCTCTTGGATCAAACCCTAATAATTTCCCCTCTCCAAAGTAGAGAAGACATAAAGGCTAAAATTAAAGAACTCTGTGGTGAAAAGAGAGGGAGAGGTACAGAAAATTTCTGAGGCTACATTCATCTTTCTAAAGAGATATAACTAGAATTCTGTTTTACTTCACTTTACCCGTTTCTAGCCTAAATCATAACATAGAATTGCCCAAAACATTTTAAAAGCATTATAATTTTGTTTAGGAGAAAATGACTAAAAAAATGACAGTAGGATTGTTTTTAATCTCAGTGCTCATTGTCCTACATAAGTAATAATAATATTATTCTAAGGCAACAGCCCTCAGCTGACCTCACTTTCCTATGACCTGCATGATTCTGCATTCTGAAAGAATGCCTGTGTTTTCCAAAGTATATTTCGTAAACAATTTTAAACGAGCATTTAAACAATAGTTTTGCACATGCTCTCAGGTGCACACGTAGGAAAGTTTTATTGGAAAAATATGGAATTTCTGGATCAAAGACTATATGCTCTTCAGCTTTAGTAGATGTTACCAAGTTTTTCTCTAAAGTGATTAAAACAATTTACAGTTTCAACAGCCATGAATGAGAGTTCCTATTTTCCCACATGTTCAAACATACTTGGCATAATCAATATTTTGGATTTTTGCCAATCAGATATGTGTGAAATGGTATCTAGCTCTTATTTTAATTTGCATTCTCCTGATTTCTAGGGAGACTGTAGAAGACTGTATAATTATCTCTAATCATTTACTGACCTAACCATGAGAGGGCTGTACCTCCCCACCCTATCCACCCACTGACATTAGGCTTTATCCCGTGTCTTGCCAGTATAACTGGGACAGAAACGATATGTGTCATTTCTAAGTAGAAGCTTCAAGAGCCATCACATCCTTCTACAATTTCTCTTTTTCCTCTGCCTCAGAACAACAAATCCCAGAAAACAGCTGTTCCTTCCACCTCTATTACAGAACGAAGAAGAACCATAGGGCTATAAGCCCCACAGCCAACATATAATATAAACGAGAGGTAATACTTTGTTGTTTTAAGCCACCACTGAGATTTTGGGTCATTTGTTATCACAACATAACCTATTTAAGGTAGAAGATGTATTACATAAATTGTCTATATAAATATGGTGTTGCTATGGCAAACAAACAAACAAAACCCTAAAGTATGCAGTACTGTCTCCTAGACCAGACTAGGGAACAGTTAATGAGCTAGAGAAGGCAACCCATATTATACAGTGGTGAAACATGTGGTCAATTGATAACATACCAAAACAGCTTGCAGTTTTAGATGAAACGATTGGGAAATTAAATGTTACTAGTGTGTCTTAAATGCTATTGGCTGTATTTGACAAAGTTATAAAAAAAATTAGCTCACACACACACAAAATGGCTGTTTTGCAAAGAGCAATGGAAGTGAATAGAGAGATCTTTGAGATTCATGTCTCATACAATTGAAGGAATCAACTGTTTCTCAACCTCCATCCACTGAGAAATGTTTTGAATGGCAAAGGCTGATAAACTAACCCAAGGGCTAGGCTACCACACACTTCTGTTAAAACCTTTGAATTGATTAATTTGGCACCCATCCAGTAAATCTTTTCAGTTGGACAAAATGGCTCAGGGAGAAGATACTAAAGGCCTGGCACTCCCAAGAAGCCTGACAAGGTCTAGGTACTGGGAGTTGAGAGAGAGCCATTATCTCAATAAGATTTGTGAGTTTGGCACATGGAACGGATTAGAGTTTAACAGATAAAAAGACAAGTAAATTGCTGTGAGTTGTGAGCTGTACTGCCATGAGAACTACTAGTCTGGATTAGGAGAGTTAAAAATTTAAAAACAACTGTTGGGCTCAAAATTCTACACATAGGAAGTGGACAGAGAGGTCTGCTTAGCTCCTGAGGAAACCATGTTTTCAAACACCTATGTACAGATATGGCCAAGGAACATCTTGGGAAAGGAAGGACCTCTCAGAGGGTGAAACCATGGGCCATGGAAACAGCAGACTGGGTTACTTAGTTCCAGGGGGTGGAACCATAAGAAGCAAGACCAATCCCCTATCTTTGAAAACATACCACATTTTATTAATTGCCATCACTTTAAAATAAACCTTGATAACCATTTCTTTTTCTGAGAATGATACTCTTAATCTCAACAGGTTAAGAAAAAAAAGCTATTAGGAGTGGTTTGTAAAATAAAATACCATGGCAAAGGCACATCTCTACTACTCCAAAATAATGATACAGAAATTATTTCAGGTATACATTTTATAATTCTGTCTATAAAATCATATATCTATAAAATGTATTTTTTTTAAATGATGCTTTTTAAAATCTTCAAACAGTGAGCCCATTATACCATTTTGAGAAAAACAGCTGATTCAATTTAAACTGTAACACAGAATGAGCAAATCCTGCTACTGAATTGCTGCTGAAGGTATGTCAGCTGCTGCAGAATCCATTGATCACCTTAGACATCGACTGGTTAATTTAATGAAAAAGGAAGGTTTGGAGTCTGAACAAATTTATAAGGCTGATATGACAGGATCTTTCCTGAAGTTACCGCCAGGAAAACACACATGTGTAGGAGTGCGCACACACCCACACAATCAACACTGCAAATAATGACTAACATCTTTCACATTATAAAGTGAGGCACTTTTTTTTTTTTTTTTTTTTGTGAGGAGATCAGCCCTGAGCTAACATCCGCCAATTCTCCTCTTTTTTTTTTTTTGCTGAGGAAGACGGCCCTGGGCTAACATCTGTGCCTATCTTCCTCCACTTTATATGGGACGCCGCCACAGCATGGCTTACCAAGCAGTGCGTCGGTGCGCGCCCGGGATCCGAACCAGCGAACCCCGGGCCGCCGCAGCGGAGCGCGCGCACTTAACCGCTTGCGCCACCGGGCCGGCCCCTGAGGCACTTTTAATTTAATTAAAGAAGTTAAAAGATGTTGACAAAATAAAATCCTATCTAAAATGACCTACCTGTTTTTACATAAATTCGTAAAGAATATGAATAACTTTTAAGAGATATTTCTTTGCCTTAGCCTCAAAATGTACAGCCAAAAGGCTCTGAATCAGAGCTATGACAATATTCTAACTCATAAAATATAACCAGAACATAAAATACAGCTGGACAACAGCATAATTTAGTGTAATCTCATTTTTGTCTAATCTATGACAATGCAATAATTATAAATGAAATCATACTAATTGCTGATGCTAAGACTTTTAGTCCAGTTCTAGGAATTCAGAAATGCTCTATATCATTAACTCATAACTCTTCACAGCATTCAAATGAAAATTGTAAATAAAAATACCTATATTTAAACATAAGTGAAATATTAAAATAAATTTTATGGTTGTAATAACAAAGGAGATTCATGTTCACTGCAGAAAATGTAGACAGTACAGATAAGCCAAAAATTGTCCTCAAACTAATGAAAATATTTTTTGCTAATATTATGATATATATCCTTTAAATATTTTTTCTATGTATACACAGAAAACGAGTTTTATTTGTAAACATATATGTATACATATATATACTCTATTACAAATCATTATTTTCATCTAATAAAATATGAACATCTTTCTATATTCCTAAGTAGATTTCTACGTAATCATTTTAATGGTTGTATAACATTTTAAATGTATTATGTACAGTAATTTAATTAGGCAATCTCTTATTACACTTTAAGTGGTTTCTATTTTCTTATAGTTTTCACACACAAAAAATAATTTTGCTGGAAAGTAGCAAATTCTCATTCAGGATTATTTTCTTAGGATAAATTCCTAATGGGACTATTGACTCATAACAAGCAATTACATATATTGTTTTTCAATATATTGCTAAATTGCCAGCAGAAAGGTGTTACTGATTCTAATAGTTTTATATGAAAGGAATGATTTTCCTGCCAATTACTATCCCTGAGTATTAACACCTTCATATTACTTAATAATGTGTAATTTAAAATTGTATATCATAGTTTAATTTGTGTGTATTTGATTTCTTGTAATAATCAACATTCTTCCAAGGTTATGGAACTGTATTTAGTTTTTACTTAAACCTGAGTCAGAGAGCGCCGTGACATTTGGAAAATTACCTCTGCTTGGCTACACTCTCTCATCTGAAAATGGGTATAACGTACAACTCCTGAGTAGTGAAAATTAAAGAGATATATATGTGACGACCCTGTATGGATTTCAACTGCGAAGTGCTATTAAATGAAATTAAGCTAAACAATCAAATGAGATAAACACTATCACCTTTGGTTGAGCCTTAAAAATAAGATAAGCACTTTCAAACAGTGTTGAAAACAATGTAAACCTCAAGTGAAGAAACACAAAATAGATTTAAAATACATGTATTCCTCCTCCACAAGAAACAAAGGGGAAAATTATCCATGTTTAAACATTTTTATTATAAATTTTTGTCTTTAATTCCTCTGGTTATAGGACCTTAGGCGGCCACCCACTTCTCAGGGGAAAAAACGCTGTGGCCTTATGTTTATCATTCACATAATTCAAGCTTTCATATTTAAAACAGACTGAATTAGACCTACAGTCTTTCTTATAAGAAGCTATATGGGAAGTCATATTTTTTGGAAATATCAGTGAAGAAAATGTTAACTCTCCTAAAGGTACTTTCTCCTGGAATAGACTTCCTGGAGATACTTTGTTCTGCACAAAACCATCAGGGCTGGTTGAAACTGGACTGGCTTCTAGATGTTTCCAACAAGATTAAGATGCAGTTAGCTTGACTTCATTAATTCTCCATAATGGCAAAATGCTGCTTATGTCCCAGTAGAGAAAAAACCACAATACGCTAACAACAAAAAATGTATCGTTTCTGAATAGGCAATTGGTAAAAACCAATTTATATAAATTGTCAATATGAAATTGATAATTCTGTTTATTTCTTAAAATTATTTTCAATAGTGTTCCCCTTTCGATAAGCAAGTCCATAAGGTGGAATGATTATGACAAATTTGGGGAAAAAAGTATTCTGAGGGAATTTCAGTAGGAAACAGTTGTCTCAGGAAAATTTTAAACTGTTGTTTTATGAGAATATATTAGAAAGATATATTAACGTTATTTTAGTTGTAGGCAATATAAGCCAAACTAGCAAAATGGAAGAAATAAACGTGGGGTGCAGATTGTTTTAAAGAAACACTGGCCACTCTATTCAGCCTCCAGAAGGGCGGGGGCCTGGGACCCCTGGGACCTTTCTGGCAGAGGTTTGTGGGCTTTTCTCTGGGGTATGGTCACCAGCATGGCTCACCTGGGCTGTCGCATTTCTCCATTCCAAGTGTCAGTTTACAGAAGGGGGGTTCTAATTGCTCCAGCTGTGCTTGCTCCTGGATGAAGCACCACGTTCAGAGGTCAGAACCTAAAGCACAGCCACACCCACTCGGGTAGCCACCACGCGTTGGAGCCATCCAAATCGAGGTGACACTCCAGAGAGAGAGCTTCAGGAGCTTACATAGATTTGAGGTCCATGCCATAAATCCAGCTTTCCCACTTGCTTATTTAGGAAGAGTCACCAACCACTGTGTGTCTGCTACAGATACTTCAAAATCAGTTTACCAGATATTCTAATGATTATAAATAGACAAATGATTTTAGGTAACTTCAAATTTACTAAATAGAATTTAAAAACAGAAATTATTGTGCATGGTACTTGTATGATTTATTTTCATACTAGGGAGTGTCTATGCACAAAGAAAAGTAAAAGGTTTAGAAAAGATACACATATGACATGTTTGCATTTGAATGCATCATACGTGACTTTGGCAGGATAGTTAATACTTACAAATCTACACATTTAAATTAATGAACTTTTATTTTCACCTTCTGTTCGAATTACAGACTATATTTACCTGCATAAGAAGTAGACTGATCATTTCACAATGATAAATATAAGAGGAAACTTGCTGGGAATACTAGAATTGAGATGCTAGCCAATGTTCTGTTTCCTGATACAACAGTAATTCAATTTAATTTTCCAGAAATCTTCCCACTCTGATATGCTGGAATACTTTGGGACTAGAATCCAGATGATCTGGTTACAAGTCTAATCCTTTAATCACTACAATGGAGTGGCCTCTTTGTTTACTGTCCACAAAGGATTTACCAGATATGTATTTCATAATATTTTTCCACATTTGTCTGAACCATGAGAAATTTTTTTAATGAACAGAAATTTCTACCAATACTTTAGATCATTGTTATGGACTGAATTGAGTTTCCCCAAAATTCATATGCTGAATCCCTAATCCCCAGCACCTCAGGATGTAACTATATTTGGAGATAGGGCCTTTAAAGAGATGACTAAGTTAAAATGAGGCCCTTAGGGTGGGCCATAATCCAATCTGACTGATGTCTTTATAAGAAGAGGAGATCAGGACACAGACAGACACCAGGGAGGCACACAGAAGAAAGGCCATGTGAGGACACGGGGAGGAGGCAGCCCCTGCAAGCCAGGAAGAGAGGCCTCAGGAGAAATCAAGGCTGCCAACACCTTGATCTTGGACTTCCAGCCTCCAGAACTGTGATTAAATAAATTTCTGTTATTTAAACCACCCAGTCTGTGGTACTTTGTTATGGCAGCGTCACCAAATTAATATGCTCATGTTTGCTGAAATATCTTGAAAATAATATTTTAAAACATTTAATATAAATCATATTTCCAGAAAATGTTAGCATGTCACTTTTGACATTTAAGTTTTAATACATTTCAAAAGTAGTCTGTGGCATTTTACATTTATATTTATTACCACTAGTTAAGTTATTTAACTTCTCAAAATTTAAGTCTAGGTCTAGGCAAAACCTCTAAGACATTTCAGAACATGCTCAACATATTTATACAGTATCCGGCATGAGAAGTAATAGAAAATGACAAAATCTAGCAAGTTAGACTAAAATGTCAAATCATGTTCTTTGGAAATCTGTGAGTTTATGAAATAATTTTGTTGTTGCTGACTATGCATCACTTTTCAGATCACGAGTTACCCAAGGTCAAAGCCATAAATAGCATGCTATTTGCTCAATAAGAATGTAAATGTTCTTGATTCCCAGAAACTACAACTGTTTGGTGGTGCTAAGGAACTGGTCATTTGAGCAACAGGGCAGTGGACTGATGATGCCGTTATTCGAAGGAAGCCAGTTGGGCTATTGATAGACAGTACAATGGTAAGTACATCTCTAAGTTTCAGAGCAATTCCTTTAGGACAGGACACTTTTGGAATGTTATGATCAAAGCAGATGTACACAAACCTACAGTGATAAATATTGACAGGTCAGAAGCAACACTTAAAAATGAATCTCATCAGTCCAATAAAAAAAAAAAAACTATTTGGCATTGTGTCTAACCATATGACTGATTTTTATTTGCTGCAAGTTGTGTCTCAGCAAGTCATGTTTCCTTCATGTGTTAGTACCAGTCACGGATTTTAAAGTGAATAAGAATCACAATGCAATTATATACTTCTGCTTAAACTATCTATTCTGGAAACTGCTGCACAGATGAGGGTTTCAAGATTATGGACAGGAAAGTAAACAGCATTCCAGCTGCTCTCCTGCTCATTTATTCATTAATTCAACAATTATTAAGAGACTTCCCTGCACCAAGAACCATGGAAAGCTCCATACGAGATATAAAATAGCTAAGATACGGTACTACTCCTGCATATTTCACATTTCTTGAACCTCATATCCCATTTAGTTTGCTACACACTCTGTCAAACCACTGTCTCACAGGAAACTTTCAAAAGAGCAGTCATGCCAGCACTCACCACCTCTGTGGCCCATTACAGCCTGGACTCCACTCCTACCATTTCATGAAAACCGTTCCTAAAGGTTGCCAGTAAACGAGTTACCGAGTGCCCTTCTCAATTCTCCACCTCAATACTGCATTGGGTGATGGTGAATGTGCTTCCTTCTTGATATTTCTGCTGTGACTTGTATAATAGTACTGACTTTTTGTTCTCTGGTAACCACTCCTTAATTTTAATCTATAGTCCTTAAGGTTTCCTCCTGTCCCTATATTCTTTCTCCTCTAGAGTCGCTTCTTGGTGATTTCCATGGTTTTGGTCTCTCACAGGTTACACAGCCTTATTACAAATCATCTTCTGGCCCTCTTTCTTGAGGGGTATTTAAACTCATTATGTCCTGAACTGAACTGACCATTTTCGCTCTCTGCACTAACTGCATCCCATCTAGCTTAATCTGCTCCTTCTCCAGTTTGCTGTACTTGTGGTAATAGAGCTGCCATTCTCACAGTCACTAACACGTGGATCTGGGAGTTAGCTACGGCTTCAAGTTCACCCAGACACCATATCAAACCAGTTCCAAGACCCTCTGGCTGTACCTTTGTAGTACCTTTTGCACGTTAGTCTCCCTCTCCATTCCTACTGTTTCCATCTTCAGTACCTCTTCCTTCTTAGGAACATAGCTGACTGGATTCCTGGCCACCTTTTTCTCCCCCAGATTCTTCCCACTTCCCATACTCCTACACTTTAATCTTCTTATTTATTTCTTCCAAGCTTGAAAAAACTTCAAGCTTTACCTACTTCTCTCACCTTTCATTCATTAGATGATAGATAATCTCTTTCTACGCCTTTGCAATAAATTTTTGTACTTAATTTTTTGACATTCATTCATTCCTCCATCCAACAAACACTAATTTAACATTTTTGTCTCTGCACTATGTGAAATCAATGCCTCCATCTCTCATAAACCTGCAGCTGGTACCAACCTCCTGTGTTCCAGGACCGTCTTCTCTAGTGAAGACAGAATTTATTCCTGGTTAGTTTCTACACCTAACAGTGAGCTTATTACTCAATTCTGCATTATTCTCAAGAAAAAAGAAAAGGATCTCAGGCCCTCCAATCAGCAATATGCAGAGGGCCTAGGTATGATTCCTTGGGACTTATTTCTCTCACCTGCTTTCGGACCTGATCCCATTTCTCCTACTCCCTTTTCAGCGCAAGCCTTGATGTTACAATTTTATCCACAATTATAACTTCATTTAGAGCTCATTCATGCAGATTACACCTGAGGTGTTAAGAGAAGCTTCCTAAGAGTGGCCTGCCAGTGTATATAATGTGGATTTCTTCATTCCATTGTGCATACAAATGAACTTGCATTAATGGTGACAATTTTCACTTGCTCATTGCCTTTAGCTATAAAACTGTTCCCCTCTCTAATTCCATCCCATACAAAGCTCTCTCACTTATTCTTGAAGTCGTTGAGAGTACTTAGCAAGTACACATAAATAGTATATGCATTTTTCTTCTACTTTGGCTCTTTTACAGCCTCCTTGCTCATGTCCACATTCTGCATGGCATATGAAATCTACTTTAGGTAAATAAAGGTTAAAATCTCTACAAACTATTTTTAGTATGGGAAAGTCAATTCATTGATTCAAATTGAAGGTCTAGGGTGAGGTTAAATGAGGGAAAGAGGGGCGATAAGAATGGAATTCATATATAAATGGCTGCACTTTATGAAGCACTAGTGTCTGAATATGTATCTGTGCACTTACATTAATGTGACAGTGATTCCAAACACCCGCAAATGAAATGGGAAAATGTGCGGATGAATCTGCCAGAGGCTGTAATAAGCAACTAAAGAAGCATACAGTGGAATCACACCACACATAGGAGATACTAACAACATTTAGACTAGATGGGGAGAGGAAGAGGGTAGGGGATAGGGGGTTGGGGAAGAGAAGGCGGCAGATTACTTAAACACTGAGGGTAATTCTACCAGCTGTTGCACTGAATGAATGTATATTCTAGATGGAACATGAAATAGGAGAAGAGAACCTGCTATTGCATCCATGTGCCTTACTGGCTAAGCTACCACATGTCTCTCATAATTCTAGCCTCAGCAAATGCAATTCCACACTGAATATGATTTGAGCGTTTGAAGATGTGCATTTTTCACCTATCGTTGGTCACTAAACACCAGCAAACAACTTCATCTGGAGCTTAAATGAAGACATAACTATCTATTTCAGTGCTAAAGGAAAACCCGGCTGTGATGGACATTTTTAGAGAGTATAAGGAAGTGTCCGATTTGGCACATAAATGTTGCTATCTATAATAAGCTGACACCAATGTAAGATGCCACTCCATGTCTCCTTTACATGGAATGCTTTAGAATAAAGAACAACAGAGTTAGAATCTTTGATGAGAATGAAAAGGTAGATGTCAGAATTTACAAACAATATTTTGAGTCACAGTAAAAATAATATGATTATCTTATGATGACTTTATACCAATTGATATTTCCTATTCTACCATCAACACTGTAAACAGAAATAATTATTTCAAGGGTATATGCCATCATGTGAAAAAATGGAATTAATTGACTTTATTTACTTTAAAAATGAAATCTAAAGTGGATTCTCATGACAAAATCCATCTAAAACGGAATTCTATTATAACCTCCAACAATTATTTAAACATTGCTATTTTTGAAATCAAGGAGAGAAAGTCTAAAATCTTAATTTGTATAGTAATGAAATAAATAATTAAAGCTTAATAGCATTAAAATTGATGCTATGGAACTAATAATGAAAGTTGTGAGCCATCTCTTTCCTTTTTAAGAGCTTCTGGCCTCAATATACGATAAATTTAAAAACTTATTATCCATTAGAATGAATTATTAATAAATAATACTGCTGATTTTAAAGAGATTATATATTAATATGACTTGGATAAATTAGGCTGTTCTTCATGAAAAGCATCTTAATGAACACTATTTATTCTTTAAAGTCTGATAACATAAAAAAAACTAATAATTTAAGTCACCTTATAACTAAAAGCACAGGAGTCATCAGCTGGCTAGCTTCATTATTAATATTCAGGGTCTTGAACTTCAAATTTAATGACATGTCTAAGTCAATTCTCTAGTTAATTTGGATACAGATTATTTTCAAATAAAATTTTAAAAATCTGAATATCCATACCTCAACATATAGTAGAGTTTTTAAAGAAATTAAACTAGAATAAATGTACAGGGAGACTCCAAGCATAAAAATTTGCAGTCTACGTGAAATAAAGAAAGGAGGGGCCACCTTATGCATTCATATGAGTGGTGCTTCTGGTAGATTATATTATTGTTCTCCAAAATTCCCTACCCTATCTTGTGAGAGGACTATACATCCATGCCTTGGTGAATTGTGGTCATCTAATCACATTATCCCATAAAATACGAGCAGAAGTTCCTCTATTATTCTGGGTGGAAACTTTAGGAGCCTGAGTGTGCTTCACTATTGCTTCCTTTCCCCACTTTCATTGTGACCAGAAATTCATAATAAAAGATATATCTCCAGCCTAAGACCTAGTATGAAGGTGACATGCAGTAGAGGGTCAGCAGTGATCATATAGCACGAGCAAGAAAAAAAAAAACTTTGTTGTGATAATCCACTCTGATTTAGGGGCCATTTGTTACTGCAAAATTACATAGCCTGTTCTAAGGTAAATGGGGCCCATACTGTTATGCAGTCTGCAGCCTGAACAACTGGCATTCTAATTCAACATTCTTCCAAAGATTCTTTAAAAACAATGATACTAACATATCTGCCAAATCTGAAAAAATATGGATTATTTTTAATCATGCGAGAACACTTTTAATTTCTATTCTAATTTGACTTTCCAATCTAATGTGATAAACAACCTACTCAGGATATATAAAATCACAGGCAGGGTTTTTTCCACCTACAGAAACCAATACCACAAGTTTGTTGCTTTGTTAAAAAGACAAAAGTGCATGCTTTCAGTTTTTCTACCCTAACTACAAAGGGTGAAAACATAGATGTTTTGCTAAGTATTATGGGCATTTTTTTAACTATAAAGGTATTTTTTTTAAGTAAAACTAACTGTTTAGAGTGTGTGAGTCTTTAGGACTAAGAGCCACACGTAGTGTCCTTCATAGTAGAACTTATATATTTGCACATAATCACAACAGATGGTATTACCAAATGCTTGTTCCATTAAATTTAAAACTTCCCTTGGGAGAGTAACTGCTTTCTGCAATAAAACAATCACCCAAATTCAATGTTAAAGAAACATAGAGGTTCCTTCGAAGGCAAGCCTGATCTAAATGGAAGAGATAATTTCTCCTGTTTTCATAGATGCGCAGAAATCTAATCATGTACTTGTCTTTTAAATTGAAACCAAAAGTCTATTTGTCAGACCGCATGGCAAACTTGTTTTGTACAGAAAGACACACTGCAATTTGTTTTGAATACTTAAAAATACACTTTCAAAGAAATCATTAACCACCAAAAGATAATACCATTTCAGCTTCCAATATGAAGCTTTTTACCTCCTAGTTTCCAGATAATTTGTTTCACACAATGGTGCTCACTGATGCTAGTGAAAGCTTCATTCCCTCCCGCAGAAAACTTAACTGGCAGAGTCATAATGATCCCAGGCAATAACAGTCGCTTCTAGTCTTTCTCACTTCAGTCCACACACTCTGACTTTTCTCTGCTCATTACCAACCTCAGACATTTTCTATTCCTCCTTAGAGCCAGACATTGTAAATTTATTTGCTCTGATTTCCATTGCCCCATGATCATTAGGCAACCTGCAATTCACCAATAACCTATATCAATGAATTAAATTTAAGAAATGTTTATTATATATCTTGTAAGTTTAAAGCAATATGAATACCCTGCATAAGACACACTATTGGGGATAATTTCTAAAGAAATATATAATCTGATGTTGGAAATATAATACACTATAAATCCCTGAAGTAGAATTTAGGCAAACTTTTGTGAGATTTCAGAGAACAGGAAGGTTCTGTTTTCTTGGGGAGCCAGGAAATATATGAGGAGACCTTGGTGTACTGACGGCACGTCCAAGCAAGAGTTTATAGGTCAGGAATAAGGAAGTAACAGCCATCACAAGCAAAGAGATGCAAATTCAAAAATAAGGACACCGTTTAACAATAAAGTGGCCAATTTCGCTGTAGCTCTGTAGATGTAGGAGAGCAGTAACAAGGTGTTTGAGAAGGTAGGCTGAGGCCATAGTGTGGAGGATCTTACCTGTTAAGCTGTGGATTTCACATTCAATTTAGCTGGCTTAGTGGTTTATTGCTAACAGTTCTGCTCTTGCAAAATTAAATTGGCCTCAGAGTGGACTGAAGGCAGAAGTAATTGAAGAAAGGAAGATTCATTAAATAAAAGTTCCAGAAAGAGTTAACAGGGTCCTTGAATAGGATGGTGGTAGTAGGAATAAGGATATGTAATGGTGTCATGAAGGCAGAGCCAATAGGATCTGACAACTAATTAGTTGTGAGAGGAGAGAAAGTAAGGGTAGAGGTTAAAGACTTACTCATGAAGAAAAGACCATCTCCCAAAATAGCATTTGACTGCTGGGAACCCCAAGCCATATGAATACAATATATCTTCAACACCAAATACACCAAATACTCAGTATTTCCAATCCTAAATTTTAAATAATATTTAAACCAAGCCTGTATTTGTTTTGTAATTTTAAAGGAAACAATAACACCAAAAAGTAACAGAGGAAAAAAAAAATAAGGAACACAAAAAAAGTAGTTTTAACTTACAGAAATCTAACAGTCTGCATAAAACACATAAGAAATAAAATCACCCAAAATAATGGTTAACAATGATAATATTTATAAAAGTTTTTTTTAACACTTTCTATTAATGTGTGTAGAATGGCCTTAGTCAGTGCTGTGACAGAATTTGGTTGATATAGGCAGTACAGCAATTTATTAAAAGAATATTGAGTAGCTCACAGAATCTTTGGGCGAGTTTGAGAACTGGATTCAGAGGCTACAATTAAAACCATGGCACAGAACCTCTTCCAACCTTCCAGCTAGATCTGGACACTAGATGTCATAGTGTGAACCAGCAGCACCACCAACACGGGTCACTGCATACTGCCAAGAGAACTGCTGCTTCTGCTCTCTCTGGAAATCAGATGTATCTGCCATAGTTGCCACTACTTATCAGCAGAGAGTGTTGATAGTTCCTACTGGTGACTCTCCTTTTCAGAACCTACATCATGCCATGCCCTAGCTGAAAGGGAGCCTTGGGAAGCAACAATCTGGCATTTTCAACTTCTATATGGAAGCAGGCTCTACCACATAAGAAGAGGCCTCTGATGCTGGTAGACCCAAAAGGATGCTAGACACAATATTGTTAACGGCCACATTTCAACGTTTAAAAAGAAGTGTGTGAAGTTATGTTATTATCATTAATGTTCTCAGTGGCAAAATTCAGGTCAAATGGTAAATATTTTTACTTGTGCAAGTCTATTTATTCATTTATTAATATAAAAATAACTGTATGGGGATTTCAGTGATGCTTGGTCAAAAGAGACATTTTACTTGATTTGTTATGTATCAGTGTCAGGTCAGAGATGCCATGAAAATAAGGCATATGTAGGGAAATAAATTTTAATAGAAACATGTTAAATTCATAAATAGGATAGGTATCTATTATTATATTACATTCAAAATTTGGATTAAACTGTATGATATATTGTTTACAAAGAAAACAAAAAATAAAATAACTATGGATTACCATAAAATGTATAGCTCTTAGAAGGAGATCCACAAGAGGTATTAATTATCTGAACCACTTATAATGCCTGAATTTATGTCCAAAATGGCCATCTATGGGTACATATAGGTACAGAAAATGATTCGATTAGATTTAAAGATGCTAATGACTCTATTTCCAGTAGTAAAGAGAGCATTGATTGTCTATGGCATGATCTGGCAATGAACATATGCAAAATATCTCCAGTGAATACTCTTAATCCACCACTTATAAGAAGCATAGATCTGAGAGGCTGTGTATATGACACTTCAAACATTTTTAGCAAACTATAAAATATAATGAGGTTGCCTAGTTGCTCCTATTTTTGCTGGACAAAATGGGAAAAGAAAAGGATGACCTCAGGGATTCAAATTCCCAGCTCAAGTGCCACATAAATGACCTGAAAGCTTCTATGTGTGTCCTCAGAGAACTTATCTCCTCTACCTGCAGGGCTCAGATTGTTGAAAATCAAATGCACAATCTCATCCTGTGACTGGCTGAATTACAATGCAAGTTGAACTCCTCATCTTGATGGGTATCTACTGTTAAAGTGAGGGCACTGATTGGGAAGAAATGGAATACTGTTAAGTTGGAATGGAATGTGTAGGAAGACCCTGATGAAGCTGGGGACATTGACCCTCTAAATTCTGATGAGTCTTCTTTGCTCTACTAGAAGAGTTCTCCCCACCTTCACTGGGAGCATCCTCTCCACCCCAACTAAGGGGACTGACCCTGCCCTGCCTGAGGAAACTATAATGACCTCCCTTGAGGCAGTTGCGGTGCAAGACAATGCTGAGTCTCCTCATGACCCACGCCCCTTTGCTCCTAGACCTATAACTAGTCAAGTCTCAGTAGGACCCTAAAGGTGAGGTACAACACATGACCCATGAGGAAGTGTACTATACTCCTAAAGAACTACTTAACTGTTCTAATTTATACAGACAGGTATCTGGGGAACATGGGTAGGAATGAATATTATGAATGTGAGATAGGAGGTGGGTTCAAGATGGTGGCATTGGAAAGTCCTGACCTCACCTCCTTCCATGGACACAATAAATATATAGCTATATATGGAACAAATCCCTCTGAAAAGAACATGAGAATTAGCTGAATGCCTGCTCCACAACAAAAGATAAAAGGGCCACATCAAGACAAATAGGAGAGGCAGAGACATGCTCTTGCCAAAAACCCCATCTGTGGCATGGCAATCCATAATCGGGAGGGATCTCAAGAAAAAACAGAATAGATAAATAAACAGAGCTTCTCCCTGAGGAGTAAGGGGTTTGTGCCCCACACTAGGCACCCCAACCCTTGGGCCATGCACAAAAGAGATGAGCTCCCAAAGCGTCTAGCTTTGAAAACCAACATGGCTTACATTCAGGAGACATAGGACGGTAGGGAACAAAGATTTTGCTCTGAAAGGGTTCATATACAGACCCACTCAACCCGGAACCCAGCACAAAAAGCATCAGTTTGAAAACAGCCTAGACCAATGTGAAAGAGGTTGATTTGCTAATCTTAAAGTGTCTTGCCAGACAGGCAGAAGTCTGCTAGGACTCTCTCTCTGAGGAAGGAACACAGGCAGATGCCAGTTTTATAGGCTCCCTCTATGTTGCGGGCACTGGTGGGCGTCATTTTTGTACTGTCACTCAAGCTTGCTAACAACAGTGGATGATCAGCCCTGCCCCCCACCCCACACCACTCATGGGCAGCATCACCTGAGGCAGTGGAGAATCAGCCTTGCACAACAGCCCCATGCTCCATGTGGCCCTGACACATGTGAAGGGCGAGGAGTGCCACCCCCTGGCCCTGTTCTGCTCATGCAGCAGCCCCCACTAATGCAGCAGGTGAGCAGCCCTGCCCCTCTCGCAATCCCACCAGGGCCAACAAGTGCCTGCAGCCCACACAACGGACACTCCTTGAGTGCCTCGCTCTGGTGGTCAGGGAGAATTGTGCTTCTGGGCCCCAAGTGACATCTACACAAGGCCGCTCCTTCAAGACTGGCAGAGGGAGTTGATTTACCTAATAGATAGAAACAAATACAGAGAGTCAGGCAAAATGAAGAGATCAAGGAATATGTTCCAAATGAAAGAACAAGACAAAATATCAGAAAAAGACATTAATGAAAGGGAGATAAACAATCTATATGATAAAAAGCTCAAAGTAATGACCATAAAGATATTCATGGAACTTGGGTTAAGAATAGATGAGCACAGCAAGATCTTCAACAAAGAGGCAGGAAACATAAGAAAGCTCCAAACACAAGTTACAGAGCTGAAAAATATAACAACTGAACTGAAAAGTATACTAGAGGGGTTCATCAGTGGACTGGATGAAGCTGAAGATAGAATCAGTGAGTTGGAAGACAAAGCAATAGAACTCACCCAGACAGAGCACCAAAAGAAAAAAGAATCTAAAAAAAACAAGAAGATAACTTAAGGGAGCTTTGGGACAATATCAAGTGCAATAACATTTGCATGATAGGGGTACCAGAAGGAGAAGAGGGAGAGAAAGGGCCAGAAAACTTATTTGAAGAAATAACAGCTTAAAACTTCACTAATCTGGGGAAGGAAAGAGACATATATGTCCAGGAAGCTCAGAGAATTCCAAATAAGCTGAACCCAAGAGATCGACACCAAGATACATTACAATTAAAATGGTAAAGTTAAAGAGAGAAAATCTTAAAAGCAGCAAGAAAAAAACAACTTATTACATACAAGGAAAACTCCATAAGGCTATCAGCAGATTTTTCAGGAAAAACTGCATGCCAGACAAGCATGGCATGACATATTCAAAGTGTTAAAAGAAAAAAACTTCCAACCAAGAATTCTCTACCTGGCAAGGTTATCATTCAGAATTGAAGGACAGATTAAGAGTATTCAGATAAGCAAAAGCTAAAGGAGTTCATCACCACTACAAGAAATGTTAAGCTTCTTTAAGCTGAAAAGAAAGGGTGCTAATTAGTAAAAAGAATAAATCTTACTGGAAAAGGTAAATATATAGTAAAGCTAGTGGATCACCTATAAACCAAGTATGAAGGTAAAAAGCAAATATAGTAAAATTAACTAAAACTACAATAATTAGTTAAGGGATGTATAAAATATGTATGCATAATGTGACATCAAAAATATAAAACGTAAAGGGGAAGAAAAATGTAAAGTTTTGAAATGTGCTCAAATTTAGGTTGCTGTCAACTTAAAACAGACTGTAATATACATAGGAAGTTATATAAAAACTTCACGGTAACCACAAAGCAAAAACATATAGTAAATACACAAATGAAAATGAGAAAGGAATCTAAACATAACACTAAAGAAAGCCATCAAACCACAAGGGAATAGAGAAAAACAAAAAGAAAGGAATAGAGAAGAACTACAAAAACAACCAGAAAACAATTAACAAAATGGCAATAACTACATACCTATCAATAACTACTTTAAATGTAAATGGACTAAATTTGCCTATCAAAAGACAAAGAGTAGCTGAATGAATACAAAAACAAGATCCATCTATATGCTGTCGACAAGAGACTCACTTGAGAAGTAAGTATACACACAGACTGAAAGTGAAGGGATGGAAAAAGATATTCTATGTAAATGGAAACAAAGGAAGCTGGTGTAGCTATATTTATAACAGATGAAACAGACTTGAAAACAAAGACTGTAATAAAAGACAGAGAGAAGCATTACACAATGATAAAGGGATCAATCCAGCAAGAAGACATAACACTTATAAATGTATATGCATCCAACATAGAAGCACCAGCACATATAAAGTAAGTATTAATGGCCCTAAAAGGAGAAACTGAAAGCAATACAATAATAGTAGGGGACTTTATAACACCCTACTTACATCAATGGATATATCATCCAGACAGAAAATTAACACGGAAAAATCAGCCTTAAACAATATATTAGACCAGATGAACTTAATAAACATATAAAGAACATTCCACTCCAAAGCAAGAAAATACACATTCTTCTCAAGTGCATATGGCACATTCCCCAGGATACATCACATGTTAGGCCACAAAATCAGTCTCAATAAATTCAAGAAGGTTGAAATCATATCGAGTATCTTCCCCAACCACATGGTATGAAACTAGAAATTGATAACAAGAAAAATACTGGACAAACCACAAAACCATGGAGAATAAACAACATGTTACTGAACAAGCAATGGTTCATCGAAGAAATCAAAGAAAAATTTAAAAAATACCTAGAGACAAATGTAAACAGAAATATGACATACCAAATTCTTTGGGATGCAGCAAAAGTGATTCTAAGAGGGAGTTCATAGCAATACAGGCCTATCTCAAGAAACAAGAAAAATCTCAAATAAACAATCCAACTTTACACCTAAAGCAGCTATAAAAAAAAGAACAAATGAAGCACAAAGTCAGTAAAAGGAAGGAAATAATAAAGACCAGAATGGAAATAAACAAAACAGAGACTAAAAAGACAATAGAAAAGGTCAATGAAACTAAGAGCTGGTTTTTTGAAAAGATAAACAAAATTGACAAATATTAGGTACACTAACCAAGACAAAAAGAGAGCGCTCAAATAAACAAAATTATAAATGAAAGATGGGGCCGGCCCCGTGGCTTAGTGGTTAAGTGCGCCTGCTCCGCTACTGGCGGCCCGGGTTCGGATCCTGGGCGCGCACCGATGCACCGCTTCTCTGGCCATGCTGAGGCCACGTCCCACATACAGCAACTAGAAGGATGTGCAACTATGACGTACAACTATCTATTGGGGCTTTGGGAGAAAAAAAAGGGAGGAGGATTGGCAATAGATGTTAGCTCAGAGCCGGTCTTCCTCAGCAAAAAGAGGAGGATTAGCATGGATGTTAGCTCAGGGCTGATCTTCCTCACAAAAAATAAATAAATAAAATTAAAAAAAAAATACCGAGGTCTAAAAAAAAAAAAAAATGAAAGAGAAGTTACAACTGATACCACAGAAATTCAGATCATAAGAGATCACTACAAACAGATATATGGCAACACATTGGCAAACCCAAAAGAAGCAGATAAAGTCCTAGAAACATACAATCTTCTAAGAGTGAAATAAGAAGAAACAGAAAATCTGAATAGACTGATTACTAGTAAGGAGATTGAATCAGTAATTAAAAACCTTCAAAAAAACAAAAGTCCAGGACCAGACAGCTTCACTAGTGATTTCTACCAAAAATTCAAAGATTTAATACTTTTCCTCAAACACTTCAAAAAATTGAAGAAGGAAAACTTCCAAACTCATTTTCCGAGGCCAGTATTACCGTAATACCAAAACCTGACACTGATACCACAGAAAAAGAAAATTACAGGCCAATACCATTGATAAACACAGATGTAAAAATCCTCAACCAAATATTAGTAAACTAAACTCAACAGTACATTACAAGGAACATACACCATGAAGGGACTATCTCAACATGCCCCACACCACCACTGGACTCCTAGAAATTTCACGGGGGTAGAAAGCCCCTGAACTTTTGTCACCTTTATTTCCCACCCTCCGACATGCAAATGACTTACTTATAAGTCTAAAGTGGTTGCAACTTCTTGTTCTGTAGGTCCAATCAGCATAATGTCATCAATGTAGAGGACCAGTGTGGTACCTTGTGGAAGGAAAACCTATCAAAACTCTTGCAAACTATTAAGAGAGTGTATTGCTGGCCTTGCCAGCTGAAAGCTAACTGCTTCCAGTGGACCTTATTGACAGAGATGGAGAAAAATGCATTTGGCAGATTGATAGCTGCATACCAGGTACCAGGGGATGTACTGTTTTGCTCAAGCTCTGAAATCACATCTGGTACAGCAGCTGCAATTGGAGTCATCACCTCCAATTAAGCTTACTCTAATCTCACTGTCATTCTCCAAGATCCAATCTCACTGTCATTCTCCAAGATCCATCTGTCTTCTGCATGGGCTAAATAGGAGAATTAGAATGGGGATGTGGTGGGAATTACCACCCCTGCATCTTTCAAGTCCTTGGTGGTGGCACTAATCTCTGCAGTCCTTCCAGGAACGTGGTACTGGTTTTGGTTTACTATCTTCCTAGGCAGAGGCAGTTTTGGTGGCTTCCACTTGGCCTTTCCCACTATAATTCGTTCCACAGGTCAGGGAACGAATGTGAGGATTCTGCCAGTTGCCGAATATATCTAGTCCAATTACGCATTCCAGAACTGGGGAAATAACCACAGAATGGGTTTTGGGGGCATACTGAGCTCACTGTGAGATGGACCTAAGCTAAAAATTCATTGATCTCCTGACCTCCATTGGCCTCTACTCTGATAGGTGGACCACAGAGACATTTTTGTGTTTCCTGGAATTAGTGTCAGTTCACAGACAATGTACAGTAGTCCCCCAAAAGTCTGATTATTTTCATTCCTCAGTGCACAGTTATCCTAGTAAAAGGCCATAGATGCCATAGAGAAAGTCTTGGAGAAAGATTAATCGTATAAATTTTTGGCAGTGTACCAGAGTCCTTCCTCAAGGGGACCTGGCTTCCCCTTCATTCCAGGGGTTCTGAGTGTGTATACTAGCTCAAGTCTGGGGATTGATTGAGGGGCTGTGACTCTTTTTTTTATGGTTCTGGCCAGACTTTTGTTCCTTTTGACCTAGAACTTTTCTGTTTATACAGATCAAATAAAAATTTAGATGCTTCCTATCTGTTTGCATTCTAGGAACACCATGATTAACTAGTCAACACCATAGGTCTGGGTGGTCAGACTACTCTAATTGCTGCTTTGACTCTGCTGTCCATCACGATAATCATACCCACCTTGCCTTGGCAGTTGAATGTTGCCACTTGGCTTTTGCCAGCCCAGGATCCAGTTACTCCCATTGCATTTCTCAGTTCGGTTCCCACTCTAAGGTTTGGCTTCCAGAGCAGAGTGACCACAAAGCATTTCAAAGGATGTGGGGGCTCCTCTCATAAATTTATTTCTCATAGTTATGGTGAACAGTGTGTCTTCTAGACTCTCCCAAGGTAGGTACGTAGGTCTTAAATGACAAATCCACTCTAAAATTTCAGTCTCTTTATGCTTGAATCCCTTCCTCTACATTAAACCAAGGCAGGTCTGGCTTTTCAAGTTTGCTCCCTGTGGGCCACCTGCTGGTCCATGTTTCAGCCAACCAACCAATCAAGCAAAATGTTAGCGCCCTTTGAAACTTCCTGAGCCATAACATTAAATTTAGAATTTCTGCTTAGTAAGCCCACATCAGGAAAGTTAGCATGATTCAACTTTATGTTCCACCATTATTCCACATTCTTTTTTTTTAATTGAGATAAAAATGGTATGTGACATTGTATAAGTTTCAGGTGTACAACATTATAATTCGACATCTGTATACACTACAAAGTGATCACCACCAAAAGTCTAGTTACCATCCATCACTATACAGTTGACCCCCTTCACCCATTTTGCCCACCTGCCGACCTCCTTCTCCTCTGGTAACCACCAATCTGTTCTCTGTATCTATAAGTTTGTTTTTGTTTTTGTTTCGTCTTCTGTTCTCATGACCTGACGCTCTGCTGGCCTGGAGGTCCTAGTTCCAAAGGAAAGAACGCCTCTATCAGGAGACACACAATGATTCCATTGAATGGAAAGTTAAGACAATGACCCAATCACTTTGGGCTCCTCATGCCTCGGCATGATACCTCTGCATCAACAGGCAAAGAAGGGAGTTACTCTGCTGGCTAGAGTGATTGATCCTGACTACCAAGGAGAAATTGGACCACTACTCTACAATGTAGGTAAGGAAGAGTATGTTTGGAATACAGGAGATCCTTTAGGGTGTCTATGTCCTGTGATTAACGTCAACGGAAAACTACAACAACACAGTCCAGGCAGCACTACTAATGGCCCAGACCCTTCAGGTTTGGGTCACCCCACCAGGTAAAGAACCACAACCAGTTGAGGTAATTGCTGGAGGCAAAGGGAATACAAAATCAGTAGTGGAAGAAGGTAGCTACAAATACTAGCTATGACCATGCGAGCAGTTACAGAAATGAGGATTGTTAACTGTCCTGAGTATTTACCCATTATTTAGTTATGACTATGCGTGTGTGTATAACAAATATATTTGTTTTCTTCCATCTCTTAATCCCTTATCATGTGACATAAGATATATTGACTTTACATCATAGTATTTAAGTCACAAGATATCAAGGAAAAGAGTAAATATCACTGGAGGACTTTACCTCCTCTTCTGGGGAAGGGGTTAGTGTGTTTTCGGATGTATGCAGAGTATTAGGTGGAATTATGACATTGTTATTGTCTGTATTTGGAGATTAAGTATAGTTTAAGGAAACGCATGGGTGCCAAGTCAACAAGGGATGGACTTGCAATGGTTAACTTTATGTTTCGATTTGTCTGGGTCATGAGGTGCCCAGTCATTTGGCCAAACGTTATTCTGGGTGTATCTGTGAGGAGGTTTCTGGATGAGTTAAGATTTGAATCAGTAAACTAAGTAACGCAGATTGCCCTCCCTCATATGGGTGGGCCTCATTTGAAGATACGAACAGAACAAAAAGGCTGAGTAAGAGGGAACTCCTCCTCCCCTCCCCAGCTGCTTGAACAGGGGCATTGGTCTTCTCTAGCCCTCAGACTCAGACAGAAACATGGCATCTTCTTGGGTCTTGCGCCTATTGGCTTTTGGACTGGAACTGACACCACTGGCACTCATGGTTCTCAGGCCTTTGGACTCAGACACCACACCATTGGCTCTCTTGTGTCTCCAGCTTGCCAACTAGAGATATTGGGACTTTTCAGCCTGCATAAGCACATGAGCCAATTCCTTATAATAAATATTTCTCTCTGTCTCTCTCTCTATTTAGATCTTCGTCTACTTATGGTGGGGTTACATCTTGATTAACGCATCGTAAGCTGAAAATATTGTAAGTCAACAATACAGTTAATACGACTAACCTACTGAACATCACAGCTTAGCCTGGCCTATCTTAAAGGTGCTCAGAACACTTACATTAGCCTAGAGTTGGGCAAAATCATCTAACACAAAGCCTATTTTATAATAAAGTGCTGAATATCTCAAGTAATTGGCTGAATACTGTACTGAAAGTGAGAAACAGAATGGCTGTATGGGTTCAGAATGGTTGTAAGTGTATCAGTTGTTTACCCTCGTGATCGCATGGCTGACTGGGAGATTTGCTTGCTGCCACTGCTCAGCATCATGAGAGAGGATAGGACTGCATATCACTAGCCCGGCAAAACATTAAAATTCAAAATTCAAAGTATGATTTTTACTGAATTTATATCCTTTTTGGACCATCAGAAAGTCGAAAAATCATAAGTCAAATCATTTTAAGTCAAGGATCGTCTGTATATATATATATACACACATATACATACACATCTTGTTGGTTCTATTTTTCTGGAGAACCTTGACTAATACAGAAGGTATATTAAGCTGGACTTAGGAAACTCGGAATGAAATACACAGTTGAATATTTATGTATATTGCTCAATAGAAATTGTATTTGATGTGTCCACTGACACTTTCAGGAAATTATACCAAAAGAAAAGAAAACAATAACCATAGAAACATCCTCTGGAAATTCACTCTATATCAATAGTGCTTAACATAGATAGTATTTGCAAGCAATAAAATTATATTTAGAAACATTAGTAAGAATGCACGTTATTTTATAAAGACTAATGTTCACTGTAACGATAAGACAAAATTTCCTAATCTTCATGGTGATATGTTTGTGACAACATAAAGTTACACTGACTGAATAAGATCACAGGACCTAATGAACAGTCTAAAACTTAATCTTTTCTCTATAAATTGTAAGGTTACATCATGGATGCTGAGACATTCAGATCCATTGCAACAGAGATATGACTTTATTTTTTTTTGGTGAGGAAGATTAACCCTGAGCTAACATCTGTTGCCAATCTTCCACTTTTTGCTAAGGAAAACTAGCCCTGAGCTAAGATCTGTGCCCATCTTCCTCTATTTTGTATATGGGATGCCACCACAGCATGGCTTGATGAGTGGTGCATAGGTCAGCGCCCAGGATCTGAACCTGTGAACCCTGGGTTGCCTAAGTGGAGCGTGCGAACTCAACCACTACGCCAGAGGGCTGGCCCTGAGATATGACTTTTTATACTTCAAAAATAAGATCTTTTCTTCCTCAATAGGAAACTGTACCTTTTTTGGGCGTGTGTGAGGAAGATTAGCCCTGAGCTAACATCTGCCAATCCTCCTTTTTTGCTGAGGAAGATTGGCCCTGGGCTAACATCCATGCCTATCTTCCTCTACTTTATATGGGACACCGCCACAGCACAGCTGGACAAACTGCACACCGGTATCCGAACCTGCACACCCTGGGCCGCCAAAGTGGAGTGTGTGCACCTAACCGCTACGCCACTGGGCTGGCCCCAGTACTTCTTTTTTTAATATTTTATTTCTACATCTTAAATGTGCTTTTGTTATTGAGGTATAATTGACAAACAACATTATATTAGTTTCAGGAGTACAACTTAATGATTCGATATTTGTATACAGTGCAAAATGATCACAGCAGGTCTAGTTAATATCCCTTACCATACATAGTTATAAAACTTTTTTTTTCTTGTGATGAGAGAAACTGTACTTAAGCAAGAATAAGAATAACTCTAAAGGTTGCTGTGCTAAATATTAAGCACACAGTTAATAATTTCATTACTAATTTTTTCATTTAATATAAGTTTTTCACCTTTAACAAAAGAAAGTACATTTCAAATGTATGTGAGAATAGGGCTATATTTTAAGACACCAGAATGCCAACACAGAAATGGCCCTACTTAGTCCCATCCTTAAATAGAAAAGTATTAAACTGACATTAAAAACAGGGAAGAGTAAAATAAGCAATATTCTTAAAATTATAAGAAGTGCAGATGACCTTTTCTCCATCATATAACTTAAAAGATCAAGAACAAAGCATTTATGTTAATGCCAGAGTAAATAGTAAAACTATATGGAGGCAAATTTGCCTGCATACATGCAAATTAGTCTGCATATAAGTGCATATATGTAGTTTCAGCTATGATTTACATTTGCTAATAAATAAATTTTATTAACATTTTCATTTCATTATACCTCTGATATTCAGTTCTAACATCTTTGATCTCCCATTAATCAAGGTTGTTTTAAATTGGGCTCAATAGCTCTGTTAATCAAAGTAAATCACTGCAGACAATACATGACATGTTCATATTCATTTGCTTAATTAATGATTTATTAAATTATATTTTTGGGGAAATTTTTGTTAAGTAATACATTTGTATCTAAAAGTGTTAAGAATTAGTCTCCATTATGGAATCTGCTTCAGGTGTGGTCATTTACCCCACAAGTCCCCTTTCCTTCCAGCATTCTGATCAGATGTTTATCAAACTCATGTCTGATTAGAAGATGTTTAGTCACTCCAGTCTTAACATTAATACGTCCATGAATTTGATCAGTCTGATTTAAATTTTCCAAGCTCATTTCCTATTTCCATTCACAGAGCTAATAAAGTAACATCACATTTGTCTTACAGTATGTGGTAGGCAGAAAAATGGCACCCCAAACATGTTGATGCCCTGATCTTCAGAACCTGTGAATATGTTACCTTACGTGGTATAAGGAACATTGCAGATATAATTAAGGTTACAGACCTTAAGATAAGAAGATTGTCCTAGATTATCCATCTAACCCGGTGGCCCTCATCTAATCAGATGAGCCCTTCAAAATAGAGAATTTTCTCTAGCTAGAAGCAGAAGAGAGATGGAGAGGCAAAAGTAGAAGAGAGAAGGGGCAGAAGGGGCAGTCGGAGAGCTTCCAAGTATGAGAAGGATTTGACATGCTGTTGCTGGGTCTGAAATGCAGGGACCTGAGAGTCCTCTAGGAACTAAGGGCAGTCTCTAGCTGACAACTGGCAGGTTAATAGGACCTTAGTCCTATAATCACAAGGAACTGGACTTTGCCAACAATCTGAATGAGTTTGGAAGCATTCCAGCTCTTCCTAGAGCTTCCCAACAAGACCCAAGCCAGCCAATACCTTGGGCCAATACCTTATGAAACCCAGAGCTGAGAAACCAGTCAAATCAACCTGGACTTTTGACATAAAAAGACTATGGGATAAAAAATGTGTGTTGTTTTAAGCTGTTAAATTTGTGATAATTTGTTATGGTAGCAACAGAAATAACACACAGTATTAGAATATTTTTGTATTCAGTAATTTACATATTTGTTATGATATTTATTTACAATCATCCAGATACTTGGGAAGGGTATTATTATGTCCCTTTTTCAATGAGTAAGATGGGTCTCCGAGAAATTGAATGCCTTCTAGAAAATGTTTTACAGCATATTTCAGAGGAACAGAGCCCACCAAGGTCTTTTATATTTTGGTATAAGGTCTTCCACTATAACAAAAAAAGAGAACCTGACAGTATTGTTAATGCAGAGCAGCATTAGAAGTTGGAATCTTCTTTCTCAATACTGCTTTTCTTGACATTTTAAAGGAATCTTTACTTAATGGTTTACCTATTCAATTTTTAAGAAAAAAATTTAATCTTCCAATTTTCCCTCAGCTATGATAAAAAGTTAACCATAATACTGAAGTCTCAAAGTGTCAAAATTCCCTAGAAAATGTATAGAATGGTACAATATAGTATAATTTCTATTTCACTTACATCATATATAGAACTAGGCTCGTTTCCTTGTATAGCCATCTAATTTACATTTTCAAATATTGTCTAATAATGTGAATAAATTATGTATATTTTAGTTCAATCACCCGAAGTAACTCAGATGGCTGTGGCATCTTTCGTCCCATGTGATATCAGGAATATGTCTCTTCAACTGCCAATCTAGAGGGCACTCAGTAGAGATTGTTCTTGAAGGTGTAGCCAGCGTTTTCAAAAAAATAGAGTGACTTAAGTGTTCATAAAATTTGATCAAACAGGTCCATAATAGTAGTCAATATATTACTATAAATGTTATAGGTTTACTTTACAAGAGATAGGAAATTTTAAAGGGTACAAAGAATATGCAACAGAAGAAGGAAATGAAGATAAAAACTTCATTTTACTATTGTTCAGGGAAAAAGACTAAATATATTTTCCAGTATGTGATAATTTAGATGTATCAGTATCCTGGTAGTTTCCATCAAAGCCTGAATAATTTTTTGATATATTGGTTTATTTCATTTTAACTGCAGCTTGATCAATTTAATATGATAATAAATAATACAACCCCAAAATTAAGCTGTTCAAAATGTATATTATTCTTCTAAAAGCAAACAAAGCTTCTATAGGAGAATACAGCCATTACACTTTTAATCTTTTCACAATAAAATATTTTATTTTATTTATTTATTTTTTTGTGAGGAACATCAGCCCTGAGCTAACATCTGTGCTGATCCTCCTCTTTTTGCTGAGGAAGACCGGCTCTGAGCTAACATCTATTGCCAATCCTCCTTCTTTTTTTTTCCCCAAAGCCCCAGTAGATAGTTGTACGTCATAGTTGCACATCCTTCTAGTTGCTGTATGTGGGACGTGGCCTCAGCATTGCCAGAGAAGCGGTGCATCGGTGCGCACCCGGGATCCCAACCCGGGCTGCCAGTAGCAGAGCGCGCACATTTAACCGCTAAGCCACGGGGCCTGCCCACACAATAAAATATTTTAAATACATTTCAGTTTTTTTATGTGTTTGATAACTGAAGTAAATAAGTTTAAATCATGGTTTATATAATTTTTCATTATGAGTTTAAGTTAATTTTATAAGTTCTTTATTTATTTATTTATTTATTTTGTGTGTGTGTGAGGAAGATCAGCCCTGAGCTAACATCCATACTAATTCTCCTCTTTTTGCTGAGGAAGACCAGCTCTGAGCTAAAATCTATTGCCAATCTTCCTCCTTTTTTTCCCCCCCAAAGCCCCAGGAGATAGTTGTATGTCATAGCTGCACATCCTTCTAGTTGCTATATGTGGGACGCGGCCTCAGCATGGCTAGAGAAGTGGTGCGTTGGTGCGCGCCCAGGATCCGAACCCGGCCCGCCAGCAGCGGAGCACGCGCACTTAACCACTAAGCCTCGGGGAGGGCCCCTATAAGTTCTATTAGAAGAAAAAACAATGGTATAATTTTCTGAGACACTGTATTAAAATTCACTAGGTTAAGTTTGCAAACATTTTTAGGGACCATCAGTGTTCACCAGAATTGGCCATATTGGAATTTCTGGTGCGGCCTGAAGTAGAAATTTAATTTTGCTCATGTGCAGCATAACTTCCAGCACCAGAGTTGTTCTCAGAGTTGGAAGAGTCCACACAATCTGATGAAACTCTACATGGCACACTTAATCAAAATTCAGGTATAAAGGACTACCACTAGCATTTTATTAGATATTGGTTCTTCCTAGCAACTTTAAGGAAAAAAATTCTTTAGGCAACTATGTTTTTTTTTACCCTTATGAACTCCGTTACTGAGATCTGTATTCAACAAACATTCATCAAATATCAATTATGCTCGAAAGTTGGGTCTTATTTAAGTTACTTATTTAAAATGTGCTTATTACAATCTTTTTGAAAGTGATTCATGTTGTGTTCAGAAAACCTTTCAATGGCACCACTTTGCTTTTAAATTAATAATAACCATTTTGAAAATACAAGGTTGAATGATGACAAGGAGTAATTTCATTACACTGAGTGAAATGGAAGGAATGGATTATTTTATTTTTGTGGTTAAATTATTCACACAATCATAATTTGATTGTCCAGAATTATATTTCTGATTAGTTATTTAAAACATGTCAAGCACTCTGCAGAAAAACTACAATATATGAAAGCTACATGTTGATTCTGATCTTATCAGAAATTATATGCATTGAATCTTTACGGAGAAAAGTGTACATAATGGATATTTACAATAGCTATCAAATTGGCAGGGTTATATCTATACAATATATTAATTAAACTTAATCTTTCTCTTTGTATCCTAGAGTTCATTAGTTTAAAATTTTACTCAGTATTTAACACAGGTGACTCTCTGATATCTGTGCCTATTTAGACTCTCAGTATGATCGTTAGGTGATAACGTACTCTTTTTACTAGTACAGTCTCTAAACATCTTGGTAGCATTATTTATGAAATACAAGGCAGGTGAAGAGAATTCATAGGAGGCATTGAAGAAAGTGCTGCCCAAGCATGGTTTTGGATCTCAATCCCAGTATGCCCACCTTTGTCTCACCTGAGGAGAAAAGGGCATTAAGTCAGCTTCTTTTTCTTATTGCTCTTATTGGGGACAGAGGGACAGAAAGGGGCAATGAAGTAATATACAGGTGGGAAAGAACTAATCAGTACAATCATTCTCTTTGTTAACTTTAAGAAGTAAAGAACAAGTATTGAGCAAATGTTGAATCATGGTCAAGGCAATATGAAAAGTCTAATTCTACATATTATTCAATTTATATAGTCTTTCCTTAGCCAAACCAGAGATAACAACATCTACATTTTGCTCCTCTATACATTTCAATGTTAGTTCTGCAATATTTTTTACTTTCTATTCAAGTATTCAAAATTACACAAAATATTTTATACATATTGCTCTTCAAGAATGAATGAAATAATTACTTTATGATTTGGGGGAATGGTTTTACTATAATCAACTATTTTATATAATTCATTTTTATTATAAAATACGAAAGAGATAGAGCTGTTGCAGTATTGAATTTTATCTCCACCTGCTAATACAAACTATTATTATTTTCCTTCCCTGATTTTAAAAACCTTAGGAGAAACAACCCTAAGCAGTCTGTTAGTATAACTCTTCCCTGCCTCTCTTGTCAAGGATTACACTTGGTGAAACAGCCTTTGTAAAGGAGCATAAGCCTCAAATAAAGCTTGATTCTTGATATCTTGTTTCTCAATCATTCTCGCCATTAATGTTCAAGGTTACTTATGTCCCTAGGCAAATTACTTACTGTTTCTAGACTTTAATTTCTCTTCCCACATTACATACAGAAATGATAATAGAATCTATCTATTGAAGTTATTGTATGTAAAGCATTAAACATAATGCTTGATACACAGTAAGCACAAAATAAATTTTATTATTAAAAATACTAAATATGATTATATAATAAAGCATTATATAATTATATTATTATGAAAACTTGGTGTTTAATAATAATATATATTAATTATAGAATATTATTAATATAGACTATAATAATTTTAATAATGAGGCCACAGAATTGTGTTTATTATATTGATTAAAATGGAAATAAATTAATTATTTCATTTTCAGGATGAAACTTTGCACGTGATGATTGTCTAGATTTATGTTTCAGGTTATTTATCACTTAAAGGAACTCTGAAGCTTCTCAGTAACATGCGAAATCTAATTACAATCTTTATTTAGTTCTTAAAAATGAGGGCAATAAGTCCCAGACAGTGCTAAACTCAGACCAGAAGGCCTATGCTTTGTGTGTGCTGGTGTTCAAATGGCCAGGTCTGAAGCAAGAAAGTCATTTGGCTGGTAGACGATGGTGGTGAAAGAAAATTTCTGGCTTGGCTTGTGAGGCTTAGCGTGTTCCTCATACCTGTATTTACTCTCTTATCATTCCAATTTTATTGAGCACCTACCTACAAAGCATAAGGCACTATAAGACATGAAAGATATACAGGATATTTTAAATATCCTCAAGTAGCCGTCATCCAGTACAAGACTACAGTATAGGTGAGAGTCATATGAAAGGAGACAAATGAAAAGATCACTTCTAAGCGGAGTTAAAAGGGAAAAATTTACAAAGAAATCATAATTAAAAAAGGGTTGTAGAGCATAGCGTGGTTCTTAATAGGTGCAGATCTAGAAGCATAGCATTTTAGGTACAGGAATGAACAAAGGCATAGGTTAGAAAATCATAGGACCTATTTTGGGACTCAATCCAGGTTGGTGGATCATAGGTTCCCTGAAGAGAACAGTGTAAAGTAAGACAAGGAAGGTACATTAAGCCAATACAGGAGAGTTCCAGCTAAAAGCATGGCACTTCTCCTCCAGCTTATGGGGGCCAGTTGCATGACTAACTTGTCCATCATTTATCTCAGGTGCCAAAAAAGTAGGTGGTAAATGCCTTAAAATTTTTGATAAATGAATTAGTTAGTGAATTAATTAAAGTTTGTACTTTAATCAATAAGAAATGGGTAGCCATGAGATTTGGGTCAGAGGTGGACATTAGAAAAAATGATCAGACAGCAGCCTATTATGATGAATTAAAAGGGTACAAATTAAAGGGAGGAGAGACTAAAAGGAAATACTTTTTATGACTGAGGGAAGAGGACGTGAGTGTCAAGAACTGTGAAGGGGCTGAGATTTATCCTACTTGCAAGCTTACATATTAGTCTGCCACAGTTTCATGGATGCTGGCAGATGACAAGACACTCCTGGATCAGACTCACTATACTTTATTACTATAAAACCTTACTGTTCACAGCTACAGGGGTAACTAGATATCAGCATTTGTGTTGGTTTCCCAAGCCCCAATTCCCACAGAGACAGGTGACACATGCATACTCGGTGGGCTGCATTACAGAAGAGGAAACTGAACCTTTTATATAAAGCAGTGAGGCTGCAAAAATTTTGCCCCAGAGTGAGACATTAAATTTATTACACTGGACAGTAAACAAACCTCTTTGCTTCAGAGAGAGACACTGTCTCTTTTGTCCAAGGCCATTAACTATACAAACATCTTTGAAAAGGTAGTCCAAAACAAAGGCAGATTAAAAGATGTGCGGAAACATGAGAAACCCATAGAGAATTGTCTCCAATAGTGAAGCCTTGAATTAGGAGGTAGTAGTGAACATTTCATTCAAATAATCACCGTATTCATGAAGGTTTCTGTGCTTTTAACAGTTTGTAGATCAAATTTTTATCTGGAGCAGGAGACTGTTTCTTGTTATATTGCTTTTTCTCAACATTAGTAGAAAAGATAATTTCTTTATTGCTTTTATACCAAAGTTCACCATAACCTAGGAGGGAAATATTGACCTCTTATAAGAATAAATTATAAGGCAAAATTTAACACTTTTGATACTCTGAAGATGGGAGTTAAATTCACAGAACTCAATAAGGCTAAGGCAAGTTTCTACCATCTTGACAAAATCTGTTTGATATATATATATTGATATATGTATACATTCATTGTATACATATACATTGATGCATATACACACACACACACAGTCATGCATTGCTCAACAACAGGGAAACGTTCTGAGAAATGTGCCGTTAGGTGATTTCGCCATTGTGCGAACATCATAGAGTGTATTTACACAAAGCTAGATGGTACAGTCTGATACACACCTAGGTTATATGGTACCAATCTTATGGGACCACCATTGTATACGCAGCCCATTGTTGATCAAAATGTAGTTATGTGGCTCATGACTGTATGTGTGTGTGTGTGTGTGTGAGTATACATATATATACACACACATATACATATATAAATTCCATGAGCTGGAATTAATTAAAAACACTTAGGTGGTCAGGAAAAGGAAGAATCAAATGTGGATAAACAAGAATATCAGAGTTGATGTGCTTTGTTCTGAACTGGGAATATAGCAGTCGCTTTAAAAAGTAAAGTGTTGGGGCTGGCCTGGTGGCGCAAGCGGTTAAGTGCACGCACTCTGCTGCGGCAGCCCGGGGTTCGCCGGTTTGGATCCCGGGTGTGCACTGACGCATAGCTTGTCAAGCCATGCTGTGGCGGCACCCCATATAAAGTGGAGGAAGATGGGCACGGATGTTAGCCCAGGGCCAATCTTCCTCAGCAAAAAGAGGAGGATTGGCAGATGTTAGCTCAGGGCTGATCTTCCTCACAAAAAAATAAAGTTTAATAAAATAAAATAAAAAGTAAAGTGGAAGCAACATGGTCACACACTTATTAGGTCCTATGGTATGGTAAAGAATTGAACCTTACCCAAAATGAGATCTGGCCTTTATCCTTGGCTTCTGAGAGGTAATCTCTAGCCCTTGTAATGTCCCGCTTGACAGGAGTATCTTTGCTTGGGGACCTTGGGCTAACCAGAGAGCTACAAGGTGACTTAGGGTGGGGGCTCTGAGCCAGACCAACAATGTGATTTAAGGTAGGCTTTGGGTCACCTGGTATCAGCTGACGTCTGGACAGGGTGGGGACTGAGATCAGTCAGATGGGAAATCAATCATGCTTATGTAATGGAGCCTCAATGAACACTCTGGACATCAAAACCTGGGTGAGCATCCTTGATGGCAATACTTTGTGTGTACTGTAACACGGTGATACTGAGAGGGTAACACTGTCTTGACTCCATGGGGAGAGGACAAGCGGAAGCTCCATGTTTTGAACTCCCCTGGACTCTACTACAGGCTTCTTCTCTTGTCTGATTTTAATCTGTATCCTTTAGCTGTAATAAACTGTGACCATGAATAGAGGAGGTTTCAGTGAATTCTGTGAATCCTTCCATTGAATTTTTGAATTTGAGGGTGGTTGTGGGAATCTCCTAACTTGCAACTGGTGTCAGAAATGTGGGTGGTCTTACGTGGACTGTGTTCTAACTTTGCACAGGTCTCCACTCGAAAAATATTATGTTCAGGATATAATATTTCATCTTTTTGTGGAACATATTTTACATTTTTGCAATTTCAAAATTTTGATTTGCATATTTTAATATGTAAAGGACATTCCACTTTATTTTTATAATATACATTTAAATATATATAAACATGTGTATATAATTTCATGAAATTCTGGAATCTGTTTTCCAAATACATTTTAAATTTTTCTTAAGAAATTAACAAGACTGACTACATTTCAGTTGAAAGAGAGCATATTAATCTTAAATAAATATCATTCTTTGGACTAAACACTTTAAAAATTAGGCATATCTTACCTAAAAATAAGGATGTATTTAAAATGATAAATTTGACCATTTTGTAACCATCAGAGGCTAACTCTTTCTCATTTCTATTCTAAGTGATTTTATTCATATGTTTCTCAAGATTTATTGTAAACTTAAGGAATTTCACATTTTGAACTCTTTTCACAGGCAATTCTTGAGTTTCCCAGTTGGAAACACTATTAACTATTGCATAGCCTCAAAGATCCTCATTAGTGAAAATGCAATCCCTTGTTGGCTAACAAAGAGTTGGAGACACTTTTCCACAGAAAAATGAAAAGGTCAAATCCACCACACTGATTTCATCATTTCTTTTTAAGAATACATTAGCTACAGTAGAGACAGAGAAACTGATGGGTTATATACTCTTGCTAGTGCAATGGTGTGAAAAAGCAAATTTACATGCCATTACCACTAATAAATGCTTCTTATATGCCTACTGTGTGAAACCGTACACAGAGGACTGTCAAGTCTCTTTCCTAGTAATGTGGTTTTGGATCCAGCCACAGAAATTTTTAGCCTCGGAGTTTCAGATTGACTTGGGCGGGCCACGAGCCTCAAAGGCCTCTAGGTAGCTTGCATGAGAAAATATGTTCTCATTACTTCCCCTTAGCGCTGTAACCTGGTGACAGTGCTTCTTTTAGTTATGGGCCAGAGGAAGCAAGCCAAAAAAACCCTGTCATCTTCTAAATTCACAGCATGAGGCTGTAACATTTCCTTAAGGCTTCTTTTCTTTCTCTCTCCTGCTGCCAGTCTGACTGTCAAAGTCACAGCAGGAGATAAAAATGAAAAGAATCATCAAAAAAACCCATGTGCGGAATTTCCCTATAGGAGCTTTCAGCAAGAGGGGTAAAAAAATGAAAGTAGTTGCACTGACATTTGCCCTCCAGCAAAATATTAATAAAAGGGAAAAACCAATGTATGCTTGCCCACCCCTCAAATATGTCCCCTGATATCAGAAAATGGATGTTTTATTTTTGTAATAGATGAAAAGACCAATTGCTAAAACATATTTTGCTGTGAGGGATTTTAAAAATATAAAAATTGAAAATGGCCCATAATATTCAGGTAGACAAAAGTCAGTATAAATTTCCATTGCTTTCAAGGTCAGAGTTTTACACAAAAATTTTGACAGAAACATGTAAAAAATAATGTCTTCAAATTATGATATGAAACACATCATTAACACTGTATGTGTAATCACGAAAGCATTTAGATCACCTCAATTTAAAATCAATGTTATAGCAAGAAGCATATAATAAAAGAAAATTTGCATTTTTAATAATTATAAATTTCCATTGAATTTTGGAAAGCTATTCATTTTTAAAATTCAAAGTATGTTTTATCGCAAGTGTTCTCTGAGAGCACATACTGTTTAGAAAATCTGTATATTGTATTATGTTAACGATTAAATCATTTGTTAAGTTATAATTGCATTTTTGAAAATAAACTACTTATTTTGGAATAGTTTTAGATTTACAGAAAAGTTGCAAACTTAGTACAGAGAGTTAGTTCTCATATAACCCTCCTTCAGTTCCCACATTAATATCTTATATTACTATAGTACCTCTGTCAAAACTAAGATACTGACATTAGCATGTTACTGTTACCTAAATTCCAGACTATTTGGATTCTACTAAGTTTCCAGTTTCTTTCCCAGGATTCACTCTCAGATGCCACACTGCATTTGTCAGGTCACCCCTGGTCTGTGACGGTTTCGCAGATCTTCCTTGATTTTCATGACCATGACAGTCTCAGGGAGTACTGGTCAGAGAGCCTATAGAATGTACTCAATCTGGGCTTGCACAACTGCTTTTCAATCATATCAATTTGATGCATGTTTGTATAGTTTTGTCTATGTATAACTGTTGCATAACTAATGACTTAAATAAAAAAAATAAATGAATTAATAAAACATTTCATTTCATTACTAGGAAGGAGGAAGTTATACTTCCAGAAAGACTTGGTAAAATTTTCTCTACTAGTCAAACAGATTCATAACAAGCAATGTAATCAGGATGAAATTAATTCATTAAATCAATAAGCATTTATTGAATGTCTACTTTGTGCCTGGCATTGCATTCTGCAGAGGAAACACAGAAATAAAAGATGCAATTTCTTTCCTCAGAGAAAGACTATGTCTCAGGGGAGACATAGTCAGGAAAGAAGAAAAGCCAAATAAGTATAAAATTACCCTAGAGAGTGTGGGGGACTGGGTGGGAGTTAACATCAGAGACACAGGTAGACCATAACACCCACAAAGGCAAATATCCAAGTCTGTAAAATAACCGAGTGTGTTCAAACATATCTCATTACCTTTATAAATATTATCTGCACTTCATTCTATCAGAAAGAGATGTAAAAAATATCTGCTCAGTCAGAAGAGGTAACATTCAAGACAAATTTTGTAGAATGAGTTGGGATTCACCAGGGAAGTGGGCAAAAGGAGATTTACGTAAGGAAGCAAATGTTTTAGTGTAGCTGGGGCCTATAATGCTACATGCTTTGACAATGTCTTTTGGATTTTTATTGAAATGAGGATGGGAAGTTAAGAGAGGATTATTTTCCCTATTGATTTTAAGTAAGAGCATGAGAAATAAGATTTGCATTTTTAAATTTATTGAATTATTTTTATTAAAAAGGAAACTCACATCACTCCACATATTGCAAATGTTTTTCATTTCCTTTTTAAATTTCTTTGCATTTTATAAAGAATATTCTGGCAGCAGTGTGGACAGTGAACTAGAGGTGGAAGGAACCAGAAGCAGGAAACAATCAGAAAACTGTTAGTATAATCAAGACAAAATAATGAGATTATGAACTAGGGATGGAAAAGGATTTTTAAAGAGAATTAGAATCTATGAGACATGCATAAAATTGAATATGGGAAATACAAGAATAAGAGGAGAGGAGGTATCATTTTTGAATTTCTCCTTAGTTGACAAGGTGACTACTCCTGTGAGTTGCCTAAGAGAAGGACTATAAGAGGCAAGGAGTGAGGGGGTAGGGGGATGTGAAAATATCTCAGTTTTGGACAAATTGGGTTTAAGATGCCCGAGTTTGAGGATATAACATAAAGAAGCCCAATAGGCTGGTGATTATTGGAAATGGAGCTAAGAGGAGAGATGGGCTGGGGACACAGTTTGGGAGACATTACCATATAGATAGTGTTGGAAATAATAAAACTAGATGACATCTTTCAGCAGCATACAGGATGGGAAAACAAAGCTGCTGTTGGAGCTCTCAGCAAACAGCCACAGTTACCGCAGGGGGGGAAGCAGACTCCCAGCAGGGTACTACAGAAGAGTGGCACACGAAGAGTGGAGTTCCACCTGGAAACGCCAGAGAAACCAGGGCGGAGGTTCAGTGTGCAGGGACAGAGATCCAAAAAGCAGAGAGAGGTCAACAGTGCCAAAGCTACAGCTGGCCACCTAATATAGATACTTTATTCTAAAATGCTTTTCACAGGATATACTGGTCTATACTGGTTAATTTTAAAGGAGCAATCAAAGCATATACTAAACATTATATTTTAAACTGTTTGGGGATGAATTTGCTAATATATGAGTAGGAATCAATTTAAAAACCTTTATGAAGCATAAAATTGCTGAAAAAACTAATACTAGATAATTTTTTGAGACTTCACGACTTTAACACTATGTTTTATTCTGTTCTCCATCATGCTTCAAATCACCAAAGTAAAGGAGTTTCCATTAAAGGTAGATCACAATGCCAGAAAATCACCAAAACATACTGGAAACCTTTCCACTTAGTCAAAGCAGATAACATAGAATTTTTACATTCCAGAGAGAATTCTTTTCTTGTGATGTAGGAATTCCTTTGATGGTATTTTATCACACATAATCAAGAGTGAGATTAAGATTTGGATATTTTCGTGTTATTTTCTATTAGGGTGCCCTTTCCAATATGATTTATTATCTTCTTGAAGAACACCATCACATATTCCACTAGTGAATTAATATTGGTGAAGAAATATTGGTGTTAAAATCTATATTTTTTTCATATGAAAGCATCTTCATTTAACATTCATACTTTAAAAATAGTTTTGCTGGATAAGTAATACTGAACTGATGGTTATTTTCTCTTAGCACTTTGAATATAACATTCTATGTATGTCTGGCTTGCATTAAAGCTTTCAGAAGTTTTCTGTCTGTCAATAGTCATTCTTTTGTAGATGGTTTTGTAGATCTTTTGTCCTGTTCCTCTCAGGATGTTTTTAAGATCTCTCTTTGGTGCGTGCAGGGCCGCACGCCCTACTGGGCTAAGGCGGTATGGTATCTTGTCGAGAGATCAAAAAAACGACCTGGAGACGGTGGGCAAGACACATGGTTTACTAGGGAGTTACTTACAGGGAAGGTCTAGCGGTGGCCGGCTGGGCAGGAGATGTGCACCCACAGCGCCCCCTGAGAGAAGCCTGCTTAAGTAGGCAGAAGAACAAAGGCTGCATGCTTGCCAAGGGGGATCATCCCTGTATGACCTGCATTCCAAGGACCAGACACACACAGGCCCCCAGGGCTTCTTTGTTCTCCCAGGCCTCGAGGGTCTTTGTGCTAATGATCCCATGAGAAAATAGCTGGGTTGGTCACGCCCAGGACTGTTACCATCCTGAGTGTTGGCCCACAGCCCAGCCAAGAAGTCTCAAGGACACATGGTTTTTAAAGGGGCACACTGGCTAGTGCCTTTACAGTGTGAAATTTTGTCTCAGTGTGTCTACATGTTCTCAGTGTGTCTATTTATTTTGCTATACTTATTTTGCTTATTGTATATGGGTCTTCCTGAATCTGTTGATTTGTATCTTTTATCAATTATGGAAAATACTCAGTCATTATGCCTTAAAGTATTTTTAATTACTCCATTCTCTACTTCTGGTCACTATATAGTATAACTTCTCATTCCACTCTATGTCTTTATATTTTTCATCTACTTATTTGTCTGTGTCGCATTCTGAGAAATTTATTCAAATTTATTTCCATTTCACTTCTCTATTCACCTTTCTGCTATTTAACCTATCTATTGAGTTTTTATTTTACTCGTATTTTTTAATTTTAAAAGTTTTTTATATTGTCTCATTTTAATGGTCTCTTATCCTTTCTATCGTTTAGTTCTTTAGATATTTTATACAGTGTCTAGGCCCTTGTACATCAAGGTGTGTTTGATTTTTGTTTCTGCTGACTCACAGGAGCTTGGCTCAATGAACAGTGAGTCCTTTTAGTCTGGGAGATCACATTTCACTGAGTGTCATCTGTGGGATCCTAAAGGCATAATTGGGAATGCTCTCCTAGAAAGAAAACACACAGACGACTCTTTAGGAGGTCTCTGAGTACTACCAAATGGGGATCACTTTAATCCTCAGCAGGGGTTCCTGTTCCAGTGTAGAAATCTCAGGTCCAGACTTGCTACCCTGCCAGGAGGACAAGGCTCTGCCTACATGATACAGCACTGACAGAGCTTTGGCCTCAGGACAACCCCATGCTATGCTTCCCACTCAAGGTTTCCCCCTAGTTTCAGCTTGCTGGGGTGAGTACGTGTGTGTGTTTTGAGGTTTCTTTTACTTTTCAGCAAACACAGCAATGCAATAAAACTTACTTTTTTTGCATTTAATCCAGGATCTAGTTGAATTTTATCCAAAAGCTCCCCCGGAGTGTCTACCTATCTATACAGCAATAAGTGTGAGTTCTTTTATCTTACTATTCAAGATAAGGTATAAGAATCTAGAGCACTGGCATTACCTGGGGGCTTGTTAGCACTGCAGATGGTCACCAACTAGTGCCCTGAGGAACTCAAGGTTGGGTTTGGAAGCATTTAACTGTTTTTCCAAGTTGTTTTTTTATGTTAAGGATACACAACCAGCAATCACCCTGAAACTAACCAAGCCTCCCTACAAGAGCTACACCTATAATCTTGCCTTATTTTTTTTTTAATGTTTTATTTATTGCAGTAACATCGGTTTATAACAGTGTATAAATTTCAGGTGTACATCATTATACTTCTATTTCTGCATAGATTACATCATGCTCACCACCCAAATACTAATTACAACCCATCACCACACACATGTGCCGAATTATCCCTTTCGCCCTCCTCCCTCCCCCCTTCCCCTCTGGTAACCACCAATCCAATCTCTGTCCCTATGTGTTTGTTTATTGTTGTTATTATCTACTACTTAATGAAGGAAATCATAGGGTATTTGACCCTCTCCCTCTGACTTATTTCACTTTGCATAATACCCTCAATGTCCATCCATGTTGTCACAAATGCCTGGATTTCATAATTTCTTATGGCTGAGTAGTATTCCATTGTGTATATACACCACATCTTCTTTATCCATTCGTCCCTTGATGGGCACTTAGGTTGCTTCCAAGTCTTGGCTATTGTGAATAACGCTGCAATGAACACAGGGGTGCATCTATCTTTACGCATTGGTGTTTTCAAGTTCTTTGGATAAATGCCCAGCAGTGGACTAGCTGGATCATATGGTAGTTCTAGCCTTGATTTTTTGAGGAATCTCCATACTGTTTTCCATAGTGGCTGCACCAGTTTGCACTCCCACCAGCAGCGTATGAGAGTTCCCTTCTCTCCACATCCTCTCCAACACATGTTGTTTCCTGCCTAATTATAGCCATTCTGACCGGCGTGAGGTGATATCTCATTGTAGTTTTGATTTGCATTTCCCTGATAGTTAATGATTTTGAACATCTTTTCATGTGCCTGTTGGCCATCTGTATATCTTCTTTGGAGAAATGTCTGTTCAGGTCTTTTGCCCATTTTTTAATTGGGTTGTTAGTTTTTTGTTGCTGAGATGCATCAGTTCTTTGTATATTTTGGAGATTAAGCCCTTATCAGATGTATGGTTTGCAAATATCTTCTCCCAATTGTTAGGTTGTCTTTTCGTTTTGTTGATGGTTTCCTTTGCTGTGCAGAGGCTTTTAATGGGTATAGAAGGAAAGTACCTCAACATAATAAAGACCATATATGAGAAACCCACAGCTGATATCATCCTCAATGGTGAAAAAACGAAAGCTATCCCTCTAAGAACAGGAACCAGACAAGGATGCCCACTGTCACCACTCCTATTTAACATAGTACTGTAAGTCCCAGCCAGAGCAATCAGGCAAGAGAAAGAAATAAAAGGCATCCAAATTGGAAAGGAAGAAGTGAAACTCTCACTATTTGCAGATGACATGATTTTATATATAGAAAACCCTACAGAATCCACCAGAAAACTTTTAGAAGTAATAAACGATATGATAAAGTTGCAGGATACAAAATCAACATACAAAAATCAGTTGCATTTCTATACACTAACAATGAAGTAGCAGAAAGAGAAATTAAGAATACCATCCCAATTACAATTGCAACAAAAAGAATAAAATACCTAGGAATAAACTTAACCAAAGACGTGAAAGATCTGTACAACGAAAACTATAAAACATTGCTGAAAGAAACTGAAGAAGACACAAAGAAATGGAAAGATATTCCGTGCTCTTGGATTGGAAGAATTAACATAGTTAAGATGTCCATACTTCCTAAAGCAATCTATAAATTCAATGCAATCCCTATCAAAGTTCCAACAACATTTTTCACAGAAATAGAATAAAGAATCCTAAAATTTATATGGAACAACAAAAGACCCCGAATAGGTAAAGGAATCCTGAGAAAAAAGAACAAAGCTGGAGGTATCACACTCCCTGATTTCAAAATATACTACAAAGCTATAGCAACCAAAACAGCATGGTACTGGCACAAAAACAGACACACAGATCAATGGAATAGAATCGAAAGCCCAGAAATAAACCCACACATCTATGGACAGCTCATCTTTGACAAAGGACCCAAGAACATACAATGGAGAAAAGAAAGTCTCTTCAACAAATGGTGTTGGGAAAACTGGACAGCCACATGCAAAAAAATGAAAGTAGACTCTTACCTTACACCATACACAAAAATTAACTCCAAATGGATTAAAGACTTGAATGTAAGACCTGAAACTATGAAACTTCTAGAAGAAAACATAGGCAGTACGCTCTTCGACATCGGTCTTAGCAACATATTTTCGAGCACCACGTCTGACCGGGCAAGAGAAACAATAGAAAAAATAAACAAATGGGACTACATCAAACTAAAAAGCTTCTGCACAGCAAAGGAAACCATCAACAAAACGAAAAGATCTTGCCTTATTTTTAATGTGAAGAATTCTTCAAGAGGAGATTAAGCCTTATTGCCATAAAGTGCAGTGTACCTGCCTCTCCCTTTTGAATATTCATTCCCCAACAGAAATAAAAGTTTCTGTTTCCCTTTGTTTAGGGACGCCATGACTTTGGAAATGATTCCTCATGGCCTCCTATTTGCTGCAAATACACTTTACTTTGTGAGACAACTTCCACTGGTGTAGAGTCTTATTTAACTACCCAGCAGATGAGCCCACTTGGTCGGGTAACAGACTCTCAGATTGCAGCTAAGACATTCTGAATCAGAATCTGCATTTTTAACAAGATTCCTGGGTGACTTGAATGCACTTTAAAGTTTGAGACACATGGCTCTAATGACCCTTAAAATACTTATTAAATATTTTAAGAATTAATGAATAAAAATTGAAGTTTGGGTGGACTATCTCCAACATATTTTTAGTAATTAGTGTCTACTTTCAATACCCTATCTTATTTGTGTGTCAGCAAAAATTTTTGAAGTAGAAATGGTTTTTCAAGTTTTCAGATGGAGATGGTTCAAAGAGAAATGACAGGGGTTGGGTGCTGCGATATAATCAATAATGTTTGGGGGTCTAGGATTAGAAAGTTCAACTGGATCTGAAATTTACAGGCTTGCATAGATTAAGTGATTTTTCTCAACTTCATGCAGCATCTCAGTGAAAAAGCCAAGTTTTGAATGCAGGTGTTCTTTTCAAGTCAGCATTGTGCCACCACATCATATCCTGTGTGTTGGGCACAGGCTGAATAACTCAAGTATGTGTCTTTTCAAGTTTTTAAGTGTCATCTGGGGATTATCTTTCTGCTTACACTCTCTCCTGACTTTAGAGAAATAACAGAAGTGCTTATTTTATATCCATTTTCTTATGAAATACAAAAAACACAGTCAACATTTATTTTTTCCCATTTCTTTTCATTTATTTGGTATATATTTCAAAAATGTATTATTGGACAAATTCACAATCCATATGAGATTAAAATGAATTAGTCATTTGTAATTTGGTAACATAAGTTAAAAGCTGTAAAGACTGACGTGTTTTTATCTCAAACACAACGCTATAATGCTGAGCTCTGTGAAAAGACTAAACACATTCAAATTTTTTTTCTTAAGCATTTAAAATTGACATTTTATAAAATAATATATCTACGTATTTAAAATTTTCATTCATGTGCTCAGTTATGTGGAAAACTCTTTAACATATATATTTCTAAATTGAAATAAATGGGCAATAATTATTTATTCAGTACTATTTATTTTAAATTTCTTTCTTCTACTTGTTGTAGTCTACTAGTAATAGTCTACTTCTTGATTTCTTTTTATTTAATTGAATACATGGAAAAATCAGTAAATTTGAAATTTTACTTTTTTTCATTATATTAATACATTTTTCTTATAATGCAGTGATTTTCCCCCTAACTTGAGATATATATTTATTGGTTCTTCAGTTATTAATCATAAAACATATGCACAAAATTATTATTAAGGGGACTCATTTTAATAATCAATAATTTTACTTGGTTAATTGCTTTGAAATCAAATCCAATATTAAGATCTTGGAAATATTTTCCTGTATTTCAGAATAGATGATACTTGATTTCTCTCAATTGTTCGCAACCCCATTGGCACTCAAGAATCACTGGGTAGATTTGCAAACACATCAGTGCCCAGACTTGCACAGAATCAATTACCTCAGAGTCTCTGGGTGTGGGACACAGATATCAGTATTTTTTAAAGCCTTGCAGTATGATTCTAACATTTGTCTAGAGTTAGGAACCACTGATCTATCTTACTCATTCAAGTTTCAAAAAGCAATTCTATCTGAAAAGATATCAAAGAAGCAGTCTAAATATATAGCTTCAGAAATAGTGTATTGAAAGAGTTGCTATTTATTTCCTTATGCTGATAAAACACCTTATACAGTGGGGTAACCCCATTTGGACAACTAAATATAATGCATATGAAATATGCACCTTACATCAAATCACTCTTCATTTGTTTGTAACTGATATCTGACTCGAGTCATTTTCTGCAGTGTGTTATATTTATGTGAATTTTTTTTTTTAATTTCATGAAGACAAAGGCAAAAGCAATTTTCTTTAGTTCAAATAGTTCAAATATAAGGTTACTTTTCTAAAGTCACCCTCTGAGCTGCTAATAGAATTTTATATACCATATTCAGTATCATTAATCTACTATACAATTAACAGTGTGAGTTATGTTGATATGCTTAAAAGGATAAAATTTAGAATTCCCTCTTGGGAACAAATTAAACTCATTATTAGAGAAGACACTTTTGACCTCTTTGAGCTCCTAGGTGATACAGGCATTCATATGGTATTCTCATCACTTGTACTGTTAAAATATCAATTAACATTAAAATTTTAATACAAGTTCCAAAAGGGAACACCATTATTCCATTTCAAGAATAGAAAATATTGATAATATCATTTCTGATTTCCTAGTCTGTATATTCAGACATATTTTACAAAACACATTATGATTTTATGTTTGCAAATTAGCATTAGACATTGGAATATTTCCCTGATAATCATAATTCTAGCTCCTAACACTTGAATATAAGCATTTATAGTCTTCAGAATCAATCTGAATGTTTTTGTCAAGTGTACATATTTTCTAATAAATATTTAATAAGGACTCTGATAAATTAATTTTTGCTAGGAAAACAGAAGACAAAGCAGATATGAACAACTAACATTTGAAAAAAGCTAGTCATAACTACCTTATACCAGTTTACTCATTCCATTTGAAAATGCTTTAAATATCTGAAAGAAACTTGTCACAAGATTTGAACAACTTTGTCAAAGGTTGACAGCACCACACGTACAGGCTTAACCCAGTACTCCAGGCCCACGTGAGTCACTTTTCTACATTATCCCCCTCTATTTCAGTCCCAGCAGGCTGGCCGTGCGCTCCCACTGAATGTCATGCCTCTACAATCAAGGTCCAACATCTTTTAAGAAAAATCTCAACCTTTACCAATCCGTGGAAGCCTTTAACACCAGTTAATCTTCTATTCTCAATTCTGTCCTTATTTTTGGACTCATTATTTAATATTCCATTTCAAAACTGTACACATAGGCCATTTTATATAATGTTATTATGCTATCACAGGAGTGATTAGTAGAGTGCAGTATCCTCAAGGGCAGGTAATATTTTCTCTATTTTATTAGTTCATATCTACTGAATTTGGTAGCAAGCTTAGCTCTGGGAGAAAGCAGACTGATTACTTTTTGTACATTTACTTTGTGCATCCCTTCATCTACTTCTCTACATGACAATGCTCCACTCAGACCCACACTCTGCAGGTGACGTTCCATATTCTACACCTGTCCCTTTGCTCAGCTTTGTATCCTCAATTGGCTACGAGTAAGTAATCTGATAAACTAACATCTTAGGGATTGTAGAATAAAATTGATAATAGAATAATGGGTTAAGCCCCGCAGGATGTGCTGTGATTTTAGAGGATATTTATTCATTCTGCCATCTACGGCAGGGAAATAAGCAAGTGAAAAATAGTTTCAAGCAAGAACACATGTCAGTAACTCTTTAAATATCATCCTGAAAGGAACCATCTACCTTGCCAAATACAGGGCTTCTGAATACAGGGGTAAGGTAAGATATTAACAAAGACAATAGGTTGAGTGAATGATTTAACAGTTTTTTACCTCCCATAATCTGAGATTTCTCCAAAATCAAATAATCAAAGTATGAAAAGAACTTTAAAGATAACATTTGATATGCAGCATTTTAATAAATCCTGAGTACCTCTCTTGGAAAGTACTACATCTCAAGACCCTGAAACAGCCCCCAACATACGGCAAGTGCTCATCAACTATTTGTTTTATGAATTAATAAATATGTGCATTGATTTCAAAATGGATAATAAGTGCTCTGTAAAGCAAAGGCTCTGACTAGTTTGCAAACTCTATAACTAATTAAAATACATTTGCATCTATTTTTTGCTTTCATTATTATCGCACTAATTTGAGGGCTAGCTTCCTTGAATAGTACAATGGCTTTCACAGATTTTTGACACATGGATAATATTACACTGTTCTAATACCATGTACCTTGTAGGTCTGATACAGTTTAAATTTGCCTAATCTTTTTTTATTAATCTTTGGTGGAAGAAATACCAGTTTGGTTTTAACATGGCAGGTCATTCAGATTATGATTGAAACCCCCAGAGGCTGTTCTCCTCCAGAGGCTGATTTGCTGACACACAGCCTGTACACTAATGTAGAAGCAGACAGCCACACACTTTGATCAAGATAGCATCGCTCTCACTTACTATTTACAGCAATGACAGTATAATAAGAGGGAGAATATTCATTACTCCACATGCCTTGACTGAGATGAGAACTTTTCTGATCCATTACCTGTTTGCTGAGAATATCCTGGCAGATCTCCTCAATAATACCAGGCATCTGGCTGGGTCATTCTTAGCTTTCTACTTGCAAAGAAGGTCATGTGTACATGATTGTCTTCTCTTGGAGGAAGGAAGGAACTACATTTCTGTGATAAATACTGCACAAAAAAATAAATGTTATGAAAATTCACAGATTTTTCCCATATTTCATCTTTATTTGATTATCATTTTACTATGGAATCTGGAACCAAAAATTTACTATTACAATTATTTTATATTTCATATTGCTACAATTAAATTTAATCATTATTATGGCTAAGAAATATTCTAAGTAGGCTTGATCTATTTCTATTTTTTCTACAGTTCTTTGGGGATATTGACAAGTGTGTGTTATCTTTCTTTTCTCATTCATCTATCTATCCATCCGTTTCTATATAAACCTACATATATATTACTACTTTCATTTATATTTTTAAAATCCCCACACATACTACTATTATATTCATACAATAGAGATTTTTGTATATTTTACTTGATACATGTCTAAAAATTCAGCAAAGCACACATTTGGGAATTAACTTACATAACACTACTTTTCTAAATCCTGCTTCTCTTTCTCTTCTGCTAAGGTAATTTTAATCTGCCACTACAGTATCAGGGTTTTCACAGGTGTAAATCAACTGCACTATTGATTTCTCCCCAGGGGATGATGGAAGAATTAACTACTGAATGATTAAAGAGCACTTTGTGTAAATTAAGTGGCATATGAATGGTTGCAATAAAATAATCATAGTAATAATAAACTGCAGCCACATATCCTCTCAAACAAATTTATCCCTTCTCACTAGAAAAAAAGATAGTTTGGCTATAACCAGGGCAAATCACAGGGAGAGCAACTAAAATACTTTTCACTTTTGACAGTTAGATGTAGGAAAGTACAAATTGCCTAGAACAGACATAGTTTTATTAGAATCTTTATGAAGTCATAGCATTATTCATGTCTATACTCCTTAATGGTCCCCTCATTTCAGATAAATTAATGTGCATATTGTCATAAGAATAGCTAAAGAATTTGTTAAACTGGGATGATACATGAATACGAAAGGAAACGGATTAATTAGAATACGTATGAGTGGAAATTCTGTAACTCACAATGTAAAGTCTGTTTAAGGTAATGGGTATATTTTAACTGGTGTAGAAAGATGACAAAAATAGCATTTAAGACAAGAGTCAGAAAATCTGAGTCAATTAGAAATACCTGTATAATCAAATAGGGCATAGATGTTAACAAAACAAAAAAGTTAACAGGATTCTATAAAAATTATATTACACCTGAATTATGGCCAAACCAATGTACAACAAAAGCAAATTGGACATAAAGATCCATATGTAGAAGAATTGTGAATCCAGGTTAACAGATGGTAACCAGGGAACAAACGAAGGAAAGGAGAAAGAGCTCGAGATGTCAGAAGAATGCAGGAAGGGAACACAGAATCCCGCAGACACGCATACACCACGAGAGAAATAACAAAGGCTGGTTCAGGAAATCAGTGATTGTTTCCATGCACGACCACTCCAGAAAAAGAGAAATAACTTCACTAACAAAATCTACTTTGACAGACACCAAATAATATTTATTTTGATCAAACTACAGATGCTGAAGTTCCATCATAATTTTACTGCACATAATTAACACATAAGTTGCCACGGTACCTTTGCACACAATAGCCAGTCAGGAAATGATTTCTAAATGATTATAGCTAGGTGATTCCCATGGGGACACAAAAATTCAGGTAGTAGTAGAAAGGTAAATGTAAAAATATCTAAATAAAAATACACACTTTTCAGTGTCTGGAATTTAGACTGTTTCTACTTGCAACAAGCTAATTACCAAGTAATATAATCCAACAGAAAGGAAGAAGAAATTACTGAAATCACATCCCTTTCATCAAGATCATTATGGAATGGTACTTTCCCTACGATCATTTTATGCTCGTCATTGTCATAATTGGCTTATTCTTTCCTGTGCCTCCTCTCCTTGGCCCATCCTCTTCTTTATGCTCTACTGATGTGATTTTCAATAAACTAATACTGATCATTTAAACATCAGTAGAACTGAATTTATAAACTAGTTTCAGTTCTGACGCATTTAATTTGGTTATCCTGTATTACTTCAAACACTTTTTTGACCAAGGTAAGGGCTCTGAATTTCCATTGTTCCTTAGTACACAGTACAAAGCAAACAGATGTAACATTGTACAAACCTCGTACCAGTAATTTGAGTGTGATGGGAAGTACTATAGTCTACTGTCTTTTGTGTGGCATATTGACAAAGATTCTCTATTCACCAAACTCTGCTCAGGGTTCTCTGAACTGTCTCCTCAACTAGGTCCTCACTTTTGGGATTCTGTGGTCATCTCTGCATTGTCCAACTTTAGCAAGAATCCAGCTAATTCAGTTTAACCAGAATCCCCCACCCTCGATATCTGATCATATTTAATATCTGACCATGTTCCTCATCCTCCATCATCCCCTAGGTGACGTCTGATCACCTTGGCCTGCCTTTACTGGAGTCCTGTTAGGTCAGTTTAGCCAGAATCCTCCCTGATGTTTCTTCTTAGCAATTTTCCATCCACTCAACCCACGACCCTGCTCCTGGGCTTTAAATTCCCAGTTTTCTTTGTGGTATTTGGAGTTGAGCCCGATTCTCTCTCCTGTTACAAAACCCCATTGCAGTAACCCCTGGTATTCTTATCACGATAGTGTGCCTCGAATAAAATCTGTCTTACCGTCTTGAACAACTGTCATATACAATTTTCTCTTTAACAATATCTAAATTCCCAGGAGAAACTTAGTTGTTCAGTAGCGAGGTGTTAATAAATTATTTCTTACTATGCCTCTTTATGTAATTATTTGGACTAGATTTGTGAAGTTGTGTTGTCAGTTGTGCTTAATCTTGGACAAATTTTATATTTTTATTTTGCTTGTTTTGGGACTGAAACTGCTGTTCAGAAAAAACAGGAAAATTACTGTTTTCTTGTGCACTCAGGGAATGCCGCCTGAAGCCTCACACCTAGAGTCAGCATTCCTGGGCTCTGCTCCAAGCTGCCAGTGTGTGTGGTGGATTCAGAGACAACAGAACTACAATCCCCTGGCCATCAGAATCAAGTGAGGGTAACAACTTGTTAACGTGGCCACCAGGTCTAAATCAGGAAATCTCAAGCCTGGGTCAAGGAAAGAAACCGCAGAGCCTTTTCAAAAGTTTAAGAGACCAGCAACACTGTGAAGGCTAAAAAAAGTTATCTTCTAAAGTAGTAGGGAATCCCATACCTGCACCAAGATAGGCTTTTGTTATATAATCACAGCCTTAGGATGCAAGCCTGCTTGCCATTTGATCTTGAATATGTCTCATTTTGTAATCCATTCACTAAACCAAAGCACAGTGGGATATGTGACTCTGATTGAAGCCATTTCTCAGTCTTCTACAAAGATGAATTACATCAATAGCCTTTACTTATGTCCTTATTACAAGTGAAATGAATACTCTAAAACAATCTGAAAGCTTTTGTAACTGGGTTTGAAAGAGGTGTGTGTGAAACAGTGAAAGATGTGTGTGTGTGTGCTGGGGGGCGACTATCTCCTGGGCTATTTGATCAGCATCCTATGATTCCATTAATAACTAAAACTTAACCACTTAAGTGTTTAAGTAATACTGTCTTAAAATATTTATTTTACTTCAGTCATTTATTTGTTTATTCACATAATTATAACGGCCTTATATGGCCGGCCCCGTGGCTTAGCGGTTAAGTGCGTGCGCTCCACTACTGGCAGCCCGGGTTCGGATCCCAGGCGCGCACCGACGCACTGCTTCTCCGGCCGTGCTGAGGCCGCGTCCCACATACAGCAAGTAGAAGGATGTGCAACTATGACATACAACTATCTACTGGGGCTTTGGGGTAAAAAAAAAGGAAGATTGGCAATAGATGTTAGCTCAGAGCCGGTCTTCCTCAGCAAAAAGAGGAGAATTAACATGGATGTTAGCTCAGGGCTGATCTTCCTCACAAAAAAAAAAAAAAAAAGAAAGAAGGGCTTTATAGTCATTTTTCTATTCCTCTGGGAGAAGGAAAGAATAATCTGGTACCTATTTTAAATTTAGAACAATTAAGATACAAAAAGTAGCCTGCCTTAAATTCTTACTCACAACCCTGTAGACAAATTATATAGCTCCATGTTGCCTTTCAATGAATACCTGCCCATATTCTTGCATTAATGGGATAAAGTAACCTAAATATATATATAGTGATAACAGATGTGATCTTAAATTTTCCAGAAATGCTTCTACTTATTTATATGGTAGTAGAGCATTTCAATTTCATACTAGTATAACTGAAAAAAACAGCGCCTTGTTGAATTGTGTCAGCTTCTTCTATTAGAATCCTTGCATGTTCTGTACTTTATGCAGTATGCCAGAAGCAATCAATAGAAGCATATTTCAATATATCCAAACTAAATATCTTCTCAACTAAAGATTAACACTTGCCCTAAAACATCATTAGACATTAAGTCCAAAGAGGAAAATAATGGTCTCTTCTGATGGCATTTTCTAAATAAACACAAAACAAGCAGGACACTGGTTTCTTTTATCTTTAAATCCGATGACCCAAAGGCATGTCCTTTTCCAAGGGTCTTTTATGACATCCTGCATTTCTCTAAGCAATACAGCTGGACGACTTCTAATGAGGTAAAATCCTTCTTTTGGCACTTGGGAGGTCAAGCTGCTACCAATTAAGATCTGTAAAGCTTTAAAAAAGTGGGTCAGTCACTGCATTTTGGTAAACATGCTTCCACCAAGTCAAAAGATGGATCTGGCAATGCTCCTGCTCCTTGCTGGGATTTGATCTCTAACCTTAAGACGTCTGAGGTCAATAGAGACATGACCTGCAGGGGTTACCAGGCTTTAGTGACTCTTAGGATTCAGTACATAAATTTGCATATGTCTTGCCAAGATCAACAGGATTGTCTCAGTATCAGAATTTTGCATTTTATCTGTATCCAGAGGCTCAACTGGAGTAAGAAAGATCAGAGACAAGGGGGAGTGGTGGCCTCCTCTCAAAATAACGCCCAAGAATGAGTCTTTTTAAGGTAATCTGTGACAAGATATTCATTAACCTTCCTGTAAAAGACAGAGGAACTGGCATGAAAGCCAGACTAGGAAAGATCCAGAAACGCAATCCAGGTTAGCATCATTCTTTTTTCTTCCTTTTTTTCATCAGGCTGAATTTCCAACCAATCAAATCTAACTTCTGCTTATGCCTGTGATGGCACAAATTGGCCACAGCTCTGTATTAAAAAAAACACAGAATCCTTAGTAAAATACTCAAATATCTTTTAAAATACTACATTAATTCTCTTTATTCTTCCCTCCCTAAACTTCCTCTTGATGATGATCAGATTAACACTACAATGAATATGAAAAAAATGTCTCCCCATGGTGCCAACAAGTTGGCATTCAATGTTAGTTGGGACTGAATCTAAACTATATGGGGTCAATAAAGAACTATAGAGATGTAAACGTGTACCCATAAGCATTTGACAAAAATATGACAAATTACACTCTCAGTTCCATATCTTTCACTTATATTGATTAGAATTGTGGCAATTAGTTAATTATTTAGGATGCTCCTTTTCTAAAGCTATCTTGGTCAAGATGTGTTTTTCTTTGTGGGAACTAGGCAAAGTGAGCATAATATAAATGTGGGGTTTATTACAAGGCTATGAAAGAATTTCACAGAAATAAAGCAAGGATTTAGAGCTGGGAACTTGTAAGCTGCCAGCAATCTAGGGAAATACTCTCCTGTTCCCTTTCTCTGTCTCTCTGGCAGTGTACGCAGCTCTCAGGGACATGGCGGCTCTGATTTGGAGTGTTTGCCAGGTCCCATGGTATAAATACACCACCATGGCTGGCTGATTTCAAACTACCAATTGTAATCAACCCACGAGCAAAAATCCCCCAAAATTCAGCAATTGGTTTCCATGAAATGGAAAAGCTGACTTCAGTACATTATTGCCTAGGTCACAGTGGTCTATTGATGCCTTCTCTCTATGTGTTCAATCTATCCTGCTGACTCTACTTGAGACTGCTTTCTCTACCGACTTTGCATTGTGCGCATGCCTAAAAATGGCTGTCCCAGCCCCATCTCTACATGGGTTAACATTTCAATGACTCACACATATTTGACCATAGTTTCTATGCTCCCAATTTCAATTTTTCAAGGGTGTACCTTATTGGCTCAGCCTGTACGTCATGTGTTGCTAAATTTAAGGAAAGGGGAGGTGTTGATGACAATAAACCTGAGCATTACATAGTCAAAACCTGAATGCTGCTTCAGCACTGAATTCCTTTCCTGGAATACAATTGTACAAGGAGAAAAAAAAGATGATAATCCAAGGTATCATACACAGGAATAATTAGCCATGGAAATATATTATAGCAGTACATGTGAATTTTTAAATACATTAACGAATTTTTAAAGAGAAGAATGCCTCCAATGCAACCCACAAGTATTAGCACAACTAATGGTATCAGATATATGTTACTATTTTACATTTTTAAACTATCAAAAATATTGTGCATTTGTACCTAATTCATGATTTTCATCTGCCCTTGGATAAATGATGAAATGAAAATCACAAACATTAGCATTCTTTTTGATATCAAACTTAAAAGCAGCATGGGTTATGGTTATTTCTAGAACAGATTAAAGAATATTCTGGGTAAAATCTACATATACATAAGAACAATGGCTTGTATACAAAGAGATATAAGTAAGATATTGTGTTCTAAATACTTTCTCAAACGTTACAACATCAAATAACATTATCATCCCTTTTATTTTTACAAATATCAGGATTTTCTTTACCAATACCTTGGACATATATTTTATACGTATACATATTTATATTTTAACCATATGATTTTGTTATGGATTTTCCACTTTCACAGGCTTATATGTAAAGAACTTCATACAATTAACACTGTTCATAAATGGTTTTTAAGGCTACTGGTAACAAAAACATATATCCTCTATATGGATGATACGATCTCTTAGAAACAAGCTTTCAGCTTTCTATCATTGCTAGGTGTCCACAATGAAATGCTGTATACAAACTAATAATGAGTCACTCAATTTCTCTGATGCCAAGAGAATTTTTTCAGCCTAAACATATTTGTACTGTTCTCTTTCTTCCCACTGAAATACATTTTGTTTTATACAAGGATTAACCAGTCAGTAGAAAATTGGAACACATAAAATCAATAGATTTCCACGCTTTCCAAACCAACGTCATGTATAACAGCAGGTAATTCTGAAATCCATTAAAACAATCTGATTTTTAAAAACTATGTGTAAATTCAATTGAAGGCCATAGCCATTTTATTTTATGACTGTGTGTCAGAGAGATGATATTGTTAAGTACAGAGACACACAAAATTCAAGCTGATTCCTCCAGCAAGCACAAAGCTCGGTGACATCAGAGAACCAACTGAGAACAGCTCAAATGAGAGAGGACCAAAGTGAAGTTACTACTCATTGTTTTTTTATTTTCAATGAGATATAATGACTTCATGTTAATTTTATAATAATTTCTAGATTATAACCTAAGTCTAGTATTATTACCTATGCTAATTACACCTCTTGTTATTGAAGACATATCTGTAAACAGGTTTAGTTCCTCACACATAATATGTTCTCACTGAAAAAATAATTAATGAAGAAGTACATAGCAACATCTATAAGCATCAAGTGGTTATAAACTCCCCAAAAATGTATAGAAAATATTTAATGTATGTGCAGGCCGGACCAAAATACCTAAGCAGGCCAGACAGTTTGAAAAGCAGAGTAGGCTGATGTTTGGTGTCCTTCAATACATTCTCAATATATCTATTCGTCATTATTTTAGAGCTGGAACAGATCACTCTGCTTTAGGGAAAGTAAAGAAGTAGGAAATGGCAGCAACAGTCCTTTATCTTCTGTCCTGGATGGGCAGCCCTACCCTAGCATAATCTTTTCAGTAAAAATTGAATCTTGCTGTTAACTGGATCCAAACTCCTGAGAAGGCAGTTATAGAGTCTTCTGTTGGTCCTTGAGTCTCTGCCTTTGAGCAAGGTCTCTATGACATGGTCACAGTGGCACCCAGACAAGAGGACAAGTAGAGGAGGAATACTAGTTTGTATTTGGATTCCCGAAGCTGTCCAACGTGTCCAACTGGACCCACCTAAGGCAGGAAGGTACACCAAACTGCCATGTGGGCTAGAGGTGGGCCAAATCTTTAAGTTCGCCTCTCCCTCCCCAAAAGACTTGTGAAAATAAATCTTCCAGCTAAGAAGGTTTCTTGTAAAGCAATCTTCGTTAGCTCAATATATTCCTAGTGGCATTTCAGTGCTACTCTCAGATTAGCATCTTGGATAACTATTCAGCAGGCCACTTCTTAAATCCAGCTCATGAATGTGCATTTGTGAATTTTTCTGGAGCAATGGTACACGTAGCTTTTTATCAGATTCTCTAAGGCGTTAAGATCTCAAAATAATTGATTGGAAACGACTTCCTTAGAGTATTCTGAGGTTGGGAGATAACATCAGGCCTCACTCTTTAAAGTGTTAAGAGGGAAAGGGGTGTATCTTCCGTTTGAAGCTGCTTATATTGAAAAGAATATGGACTTTGGTTTAATTCCCTTTTCTCTCAATAGTCCTGTGATCTTGGCAGGACATACCACTTCTGAATCTGTTTTGTCATTTGTAAAATTCCAAACTAATAAGCATTTAAGAAGAGGTATTTATCATCTCAATTTAGATTAATTCTATCTTCCACATATTACTTAGAAGCCAGTGTTTATTTTCATTTATACTATAAAATTATTTTGGGTCAATAAAATATGAAATGTTTACACTTACTTTTTAATGTATCATGGACACTGAAAACTCTATTTGGTTCATAATAGAAAACACTAGCAACTTTATTCACATATCCCACCAGACCAGTTGTGGTGTTATGATCTAGAAAATAACATTCTTTTAAACACATTTGAATTTTTGAAGTCAGTTTAATGATAAGTTATGACACAAAACTCAAGTAAGACCCAGGAATTGTTTTTTAACACAACCATGGCAATAAATAATACTCTTTTAGTAAACAACCATGGTTTTTAACCAAGATATTTCACTTTTTAAATCCATTCCTCATGTTAGCAGTTGCCTAGTAGATTTGAGTCAGTTCATTATCATCCTATTGTTTTAAATTGCCAGGAAAGTTACTAATTTTTATGGTTCTCCACTTCCCTAATCATGCAAATTTGGGTGACTAAACTCAAAAATTGAATTTATACCACATAAAATGTTATAAAACTTTTTTACAAAAAGATATAACATTTGCACAGCAAGTTGTATAAAACTCTTTACCCAGTTTCTAAGAAGAATTACTATTTCTAGGAAAACACAAACTATATATATTTCAAAAATATATACATTATATGGGGCCGGCCTGGTCGTGTAGCAGTTAAGTTCACATGCTCTGCTTCAGCAGCCCGGAGTTCACAGTTTCAGATCCCGGGTGCTGATCTATGCACCAGTCATCAAGCCATGCTGTGACGGCATCCCACATACAAAACAGAGGAGGATGGTCACGGATGTCAGCTTAGGGCCAATCTTCCTCAGCAAAAGGAGGAAGATTGGCAATAGACGTTAGCTCAGGGCCAATCTTCCTCACCAAAAAAAAAAAAAATATATATATATATATCTATATACACATTATAAACTAAAAATAGGATGTCTACTTCATCAAAACACTAATTTTTATAAAATGCAAAAGAAGTTAAGCATTGAAATTCATATTTTGCTTATCAGTCAAGAGAATAATTTTTGAACCAAAAAGAAATATCAGATACGTTGACAAAAAAGGAATTTGAACTCCAAATGGATTTGGGATCTTAAGCAGATATCTACTCTAATTTAGTTCAAGTTTTCTTACACAAACTAATTACATCCCTGTGTTACAAAGGAGACTTGCATGTGAGTTGACGGTTTTATCAGTGACTTTTAGCCAACAGTGGGACTGGGACAATAGGCTGTGACACTAGAAGTGAGGAAGCTCCCTCAGCTTCAAAAGGGAGACAGGGGTCCATTTACTTACTGGTTTTATGTTGATCCTGAGTGAAATTACATACAATAAATGGAACAGTTAAGCGCTTCTGAAGAGGAAGGTGGCAAAAGGAAACAATATGGGCTTCCCAAAAACCATTCAAGAGATTGAACACTCCCCTCCCCATCCCCGCTTAAAAGCAGAGTTAATAACTAAATGGTAAACTATGTATATAGGCTCATTCTGTTTCTGCCCTTTTCATAAGTTCAGACAACTCTACTTGCATACGCAAATCAAAAATACTTCCTTTTCTCCATTCATAATGATTACTCGGAATGCTCCTGTTTTCTCTCCCCATCTTCTCCCACTCCATTTCATTTCTTTGCAGACACTGGATTTCTCTCTGGATTTTAGCTCTGCTCTTACAGTTGGTACAGTTTCTGTGGCTTGACTTTTGATACTTCATAAAGACTGGCCTAGACTCAGCACTGTTTGTGCCGCTGCTGGTCTTCTTGGACACACTAGCCCCTAGTTGATGGCCCTGACTGACCTGTACCCAGAGGGATGAACAGCTATAATCATCCTATGTATTTCAGCAAGGCATTTTCTGGTTTTCCCTCAGGATAACTTTGCAGGCAACATGCAGCTAGAAAAATGTGTTAGATCCTGTAAGGTAAGGTGGATTCGAAGTGGGTGCAAGAATGAATGGTACAGAGTCAGTTCACAGTTTCCTAGTAGCCTGGCTTGGGTCTGCTCCTCTCCTAGTTTCAGTGTTTTATCACCGATTCAGAAGGAACAATTATCAAATTCGCAAAAGACAAATTTGGGAACCTAGCCAACACACTGGCTGACTAAATAAAGTTCAAAAGATTGCGTAACAATCCGGAGCCAGAGGTTGATTCTGACATGAAGTATTATACCACTGATAATGTAAGAAAGAGAAAAAAATGTATATGTATGTGGGCTGTATAAAGGCTAGCAGCTCTTATACAAAAATGACTTGAAATTTTCCTTGACAGTTCCTTGTGAGTAAATAGCACAAGGAGACTACCAAAAGGTAATGCAATCTTTGTACTACTAGTAGTATCTAGAATACTTAAGGTGATGGTATTGATCTATGAGTAACTACAGCAACTCAGAGAAGGAAATGAAAATGTGTTAAGCTACTAGGGTATTGTATGGAAATATTTCAGACACTTTTTAGTTTAATTCTCACAAGAATCCCTATGAGATATTTATTGCTAGTACCATTTGACAGATGAGAACATTGAATGTTAGAGAAGTCAAGTAATTTTTCCAAGACAGTAGGTGCTAAAGTTTGGAAACAGTACTTTAAGCCATGTCTATGGGAATCTAAAACATATGGGTTTTACACTGTGCCAATGGATCCAGGTATTCAAATTGAAATGAACGTGGTAAGGAACTAGAAGCCACTTCCCAAAAGAAACAGAAAAGGAATTACCGTGTTAAGACTAGGCAAGAGAAGACTTACGTTAGACAAGATCTTCATATTGAGATGCTTCAAAAGATAGGGAATTATCAACCTCTGGGAGGTTTAGCACAGGCTGAACGAACATTTGTCAAATGTACTGTGCACATTAGGCAGCTGATTGGACTAGGTAGTTTTTAAGATATTTTTCAACTAAAATAATCTATGATTCTTGAATATTTATGATTGGAAACATTCCAGAACTGAACTAGAAAGCTTAAGTATGAGAAAAGAAGACAAACAATATTCCAGTGCACGTCTTAGTAATATGCACACTGAAGGTATACAGCATTCTGATTCAGAAGTTGACAGGTACCCTGAAATACGTTCAAAAGACACAGAAGACTTTTAAATCATCCTCTCTATATAAAATTGCTCTGGACCAGTAACTTAAAATTAAATCTTAATCCAGTATAATCATTTAATGATTTTATTCAAATTTAATGAATTTGAACTCTTGGCATCCTAATTATTTGATACAGTATCTGAAGATTAAAATGAACTTTAAAAATATGCAATATTCATTTCACTGGAAATTTTTAAACAGACATTCATTGTGTTCTAACATTGTGCCAAACATAAAAGAAGATGAACATAACATTAAATAACACACAGTTCTTTGTACGAAGTAACTACCAAATGTAGGGACTATATTTTGATGTCATGTTTAGGAATAAAATAGTTACGTCACACCATTCGTGTAACACTTGGTTTCTCCTTGTGACTAAATTAATTTCTAGCATGAGAAATCTTGTGAGATTTAGAGGTGTAGTCGCCTGCAAATGAACAGACCAGCTTGCAACCTTGATTAAAGAGCATGATCCTCTAATCTAAAATAAAATATTTAAAATTAGCTAGCGTTTTTAAATTGGATACATGCAAATAATTTGCCTCCTAGTTGTTTCCCTTTCTCTCTTTCACTGCAGAAGAAAATCTTCTTCTGTATGAAAGGAAATTAAGAAGAAAAGTTCCAGTGCTGACTCATCTTCGGTTCACCTTTGGGCCAAAACCCAAAAACTCTTTATATGATTGATCATCTTTCGAAACTACACCATTAGGTACTGTGATTCTGTTTTAGGCAGTTAGGTAATATAAAGGTGATTCTGTTTAAAAGTGCCTTTTATATGCAGTTATTTGATACGTTTAGATAAAATGCAATGGCAGTGCCCCTAAAATACAGTTAACTCCAGCATCCTAAAAGGCCTTTCACTCTAAAACAAAATGAGAAAGTACTTCGGGCATAATGTTAAGTGAGAATATCGATGACTGCAACTCCACAAAGGACTTGTGCCCACAGAGAATATCATTTATGTTGTAGAGTCACATGGACACGCTTCAAGCTCTGTTTCCACACTTTAGTCCTCAATGCTTTTCTCTCTCATTCTCTCTCTTCTCCCCCGTCTCGCTCCCCCTCCCAGCATTCTCTCAGTATGCTCATTCTGATTTCAGCTGCTGCATATATACTCCTGATGCTGAATTACAGATACAAATTTACAACTTCCTATGGAACAGATAGAGCTGGTTGTGCCAAGTCACATGGAAGATGACAACATTTTCAAAGTGAATTACTATTTCCTGTCACTCTCAGTTCCTTCTCTTGCATACCTTATATTAACTATTCTATCACCATTCACTCAGTCATTCAAGCTAAAACTCTAGGAATTCTCCACCCCCTCTCCATTTTCTTCATCCGTCTGGCAACAAGTATCTCTGATAGTTTTCCTTGCCTTCATTCGTAGTTCAACAATTTCATCCCTGGGTTATTTAAACTGCCTTTCATTTAGGCTTCCACTGATATCCTGTGCTATATAAACAACCAAAACTTCCTTTCTGAAATAAAGATATGATTAAGTCACTCTCTTTCTCAACACAAAACAAAAAATCCTTAAATAGCTCTCTATTAAATACAAGGTACGATAATTTAAGGTCCTTTAATATCTGACTTTAATTTTGGCTGCTGAGGGAACACAGATGAGTACCTCCCTGGGTCCTGCCCTCAACCAAGGGGCAAGCCGCTCACCAAAGGTGGGGCTGAAGCTGACAGCGATGAGTTGTTGATGAAGCGGACCAAGGGGGTCCCCTCACTCAAATAGAGACATCTCTGAATAGCCATTTTAGCTTCAGAGCAACCTGTGAGGTTGGGCGAAGCCCCTTTTCAACTGCGTCTCAATTCAACTGCTCCCTCTGCCCATCACACTGCCCTCACTCCCTTACAGGTGTCACTCCCTAGAGGACACCCCAGTAAACATCCTGAATGCAAATGCTGCTTCAGGGTCAGATTCCTTGGGAATGCCTAAGACAGGATAAATAAAAATCAAAACAATGGTTACAGGTAATTTTCAAAGTACAACAACTTAGAAATATAACAATTCTGGACAATTGTTGTCTATAGGACACTGCTGAGCCTGAGGGAAGCAGAAGTAGTTGGGACCAGGGCCTCACACATAGTGGAGATGCCAACTGATAGCTGTTTTTGGAATGCGTAACTAAAAACAAGTCAAGTATGCTAGAAATATAAGGACAGTAAGCTAGAAAAATCAGGGTGCTGAACTATGAGATTCACAAACATGACTGCACAGAGAGAAAAACAACAATTCTCATGTTAACCACTGAGGAAAGATGGAGGCTGTCCTGTCAGTTACTGGTAATGATGTTTGGGGGCAGGCAGTGGTACTAAGTCTGTGGGCAAACTTCAAGAGGAGGAAAAAACTGAAAGTGGCATGCATTAAGAAGCCCATATTAAGAGACACAGACCCATACTTGAATCCTCTGAACAAAGACCTGTGAAATATGGCTTGGGTAAAAAAACGGTCCAAAATGTATATTAAAGCATCAAGCGAGGCTCAAAGAAACTCCCCTATGGTGTAGCATTTCAGCCAGAAAGTTAGACTATGTTGACTGAGCTTCACATACAAAGTTAACTTCTTCATGCACTTAGGGGACAACAGAAACTATCATCAACTTTGAACTAATAAAATCTTCAAATCCTAAATAAACTCTGGAGAAACAGCACTTAGGTTTTCTCCCCCTTTCTAATGTCCTCAAATGTGATTAGTGTCCCCAAATGTGATTAGTCTGATAGGCCTAAATTTTGCAGAAACAATCACCAGAGATAACGGACTTAGTCTGTTTTTTTTTTTTGCGAAGAAGATCAGCCCTGAGTTAACATCCATCCAATCCTCCTTTTTTTGCTGAGGAAGACCGGCCCTAAGCTAACATCTATTGCCAATCCTCCTTTTTTTCCTCTTTTTCTCCCCAAAGCCCCAGTAGACAGTTGTATGTCATAGTTGCACATCCTTCTAGTCGCTGTATGTGGGACACCACCTCAGCATGGCTGGACAAGAGGTGTGTCGGTGTGCGTCTGGGATCTGAACACGGGCCTCCAGTAGGGGAGCGCCTGCACCCAACCGCTAAGTCACCGGGCCGGCCTCTTCTAATACTCTTTTAATTGCAAATGACATCATTGGAGTCCAAAGTGGAATTAAATTTAATCAGAGTATCAAAGAACTCATGAATAGTTGTGCTGTTTCAATAAGGGACAGCTTTCACATAAATTATTATCCCAGGCTAACCTTTTGGAAGTTTCAAAACGAAGACATGCCAGCACATAAAATACCAAAATATCACTTATAAATACCCAAGGAAATTGAGGGTAAGAAGAGATAGAGATTAAAATTTCCTCTCTGTTTGCTATTTATGCAAATCATCAAATGAACACCATATCTTTACAAACCACATATTGTAAAATGAAATACTGGTGAAGGAATGTTAAGTTTCAGGCAGCAACACTAACACTCGATTTAGAAATACAGTTAAGGCATTCACGCCTTCTTGGAGATGGGCACATGTATTACAATTAGTGATAAAATATAAAATTATACACTGGAAACAAGTAATAAATAAATGATATTTCTTATTTCACTTTGAAACTGAGCTAGAATACAGCGCATTTAAAATGCTGAGCCTGGAGCTGTCACCTTTCCTCAACCAGGGTGAGCCTAAGAACCTTGCGTGAGTGGCAGTCGGCTCACAGGTTCAGTCCCCTTGCTTGCCAGTCAGACGAGTGTGGAAGAGCGAGGTCTCGCCTACAATGCCAGGCACTGAGCACTTCCATCCTGCAGGGATAAATTTACGCAAGTATCATGGAGCTTTACTGCGAAATAAGTGCATATGGCTCAAACGGAGAAGAGTAACAAAAATAAAAAAATCCAAAGATTCTTGGGAAAGTTGTAAATTGAGAGAAAATGTTACAATAATATAAATAAGGCCTTTCAGTGTGCATCTAACCAGAAAAGCAATTACATTTTTGTTTCTAGGGAAAAATATAATTTTAACGATTCATTTAAATGATGGTGACCTGCCCACCCAGAAGCTGTTTTTCCTTCCTTCCAATTTATCTGTAGATGAAAATACGCATTACATATTGCCACACAGCTGTCACTCTCTACTTGGCAGGAAAATTGAAGCTATGATAGCACATATTGCTTATTATGCTAAAAGCTGAAAACAAGTACTTAACTAGGTACATGTCAAATACAATTTAAAAAAAATTCACTCACAACAAATGAACAACACAATAACAGATCTTAAAAACTCGATTCAAAGGATATATCTTATAAAATGCAAAGAGGAAATTCATGAATAAAAATTAACTTTTTTCACATGAAAATTCCTCATTTGTAAATGGATCATTGTTGCTGTTGAACATAACCTTGAAGTCTGTAGTGATGAAAACCTCCAGGTGTATCACTGAGCCTTTAATCCCTGGCTGAGTGTGGGGGAGTTTCCAGGAAGAGCTGCAGAAGCTCACTAGGTGGTATCATTTTCATATGTAAAGTGCTCACCAAACAGTTTTCTAAAGACTTCCAGTAATAAAATTTACAGGAAAAATACTGCTTTCTCACTAGCAAATTTAAACAAAATTATTTGTTTAAATATAAATATACATAATAATCTTATATTTTGTAGTAATTCATGCAAATTATGACAACTCTGATCTAATCTTAGTAAGATTCTGACCAAGTCACATTGTCTCTCTGAATTCCAGTTCCCTCTTCTGCGAAACGAAAGACTTACACTGGCGATCTGACATTTCTGGGTTTCTAAATCAAACCAACAACAACAATGATAATAAATGAAATCTGGAACAAGGTGGTTTAACATGGAAAATAATGTTTGAAAAGAAAGTGAATCAGACGCAACAATCAAATGGAGTTGAGTTTGATTTCTGGCTGCTATTCAGCTGTGTAACTGTGGGCAGTTACCTGTAATTTCTCCTAAGAGAGAGTTGCGTAAGTGGCAAATTCCCATCATGGAGGTACTACCATGACCATGTCTAAGTAATCTGTGCCCATCACCCACCTCCAATTGCAAATATTTTAGTCACTTTAATCCCTGTGTATGAAGATAATTTCACCTTTTTCACTGGATGGTGTTAATATAAAATGCAGTGAATATGTAAAGTATCTATCCCATATAGTTAAAGATTAAAAAGTTAGTTTACCTTTTTATCTCCCCAAGAAGAAATATAATAAAGAATATTTCAATGTCCCTTAATATCTTCTAGAATTTCATTTTCTATTGATCTAAAATATGTTTCTCGACATGATGCCTCCCCTATACTAGCCCTTCTAGTGCAGTGCTTATTTTGGTTGAAATTGTTAGGCTAATATATGATCACTTCCATGCTTACCACAACTCTCATTAATGATTTGAATAACTGTAACCTTTTGTCTGTCCTTCACTAGCCCATAAGCTTCATAAGGTCGGAGCTTTTGTCCATCCAGTTTACTGCTGTCTGCATCTGTCACAGCGCCTTGCTCAATAAATATTCTGCAGTTAATAAGTGAATGCTACACATCTTGACATCCCCATCTCCAAGGTCTCTGCTTCTCGTAATTTTGTTCCTAGCTTCCTTCTCTGAGCACAAAAAAAACTCTGTACTTTATAAAAGCGGAAAAAGTAGCAGCTCTTAGCATCTTCACTTTTTCGCTACAAGTAATGGAGTTACTGACAGCTATTTTTCCAAGTCTCTTTAAAATTTAACTTGAAAGTGTTCCTGAAGCTGTCTGTTTGAGGCCCTAACACCGCTTTCCCTTCTCTGCATGAGTAGAAGTTTTATTCTGTTTAGTTCCACTGGGCTGAACTAGGCCCGTGGGAGACAGTTTTGTTTTATACCAAAACTAACTTTATAAATCTAGCTCGGATTCTACCTTAAGCCTCAACAGACTTCACCCTAAATTTGCACCACGCATGTCCACAAGGAGCTGGACTGCAAGAGGTCCATTTATATGTTTGATCAGGCAGCCTTCCCTGAAAAAAGAACTCACCCAAAGAAAAATGAATAATGCATAATTTTGGTTGAGGATAGAAGCTTAGAATCGCTCATTCATTCAACAAATATTTGCAATCTAAATCAAATAAATCACAGTTCTTGCTTTCAATCATCCTATACTCTAATAGGAAAAACCTGACAATAAATCAATAGTTGCTTCTTTGTAACTATTGTACCAAGTGCAATAGGACAAAGAACTAGTTATGAGTATGGACTGTCATCTGTTACTCTGGTTGCCCTATGCTCAGTTCCGGGAATGTTCTAATTGCCACTGGAATGGCTCCTGCATTTGGTGCCCACCAGAGCCTTGGACAACAACACTGGAAGCCAAAGCAAGAAAGGAGAATGCAATATTGTCGACTGCAATATTGTAGACATGATAAAGAGTCCTCAGAGCACATTCATGTTAACCCTTGGAAACTTCCAGAAATAACGGAGCATTCGGAGAAGAAGTCAAGGTCCCAAAGAGGGTGACAGCAGCACCAGAAATTCACTAGTTTGTCAATGTCTACCTTAACACCCATTTCTTGGGATAGCTTGGGGAATACAAACTGTAGAACAAAACTATTCAAAAATGGTACAGGCTCCCTTATTAGATGATAAATTACCTGCCTGGAACCTCTCAAGCACTGACTGTTGCCAGAAGTATATAGAGTGGGAGGGTAGGCTTATTGAAAAACATTCCTTTATCTCTTAGATCTCACGAGTCTATAATGTCGTGCAAGTAGCATTACACACATATTTTGAGCCACACTGTGTTCTTCTCCTCTGTACTGTCATTCTTTCCCAGCAGTACCACCATACTTTGAAGAAATAGCCATATAGGGTCTACAAAGGCAGTAAAGGTTGTGCATTTCCCGAAGCCCCTTTAGTGTCATTTCCTGTCCAATCCTATACCAGAGTTAGAATGAACTGAACCTGCAAATATCAACGGTTCATGCTGACTAAGCTATTTTGGCATGCATTGATCGATTCTAAATGGGAATACTTGCTATCTAGTTGGTTTTCGCTATTGATAATAGCCAGCGTATTGTTTTCACATGTTCCTTTTCCTACCAAGCTCTCCACTGACTTTCCACTAACACTCTTTCCCTACTACTTCCTGTGGTGGGTAACACCATGGCAGCTTTTACCTAGCATGCAATTTATCTAGGTTTGCACAGCATGATATGAGAAGTGCCAGCTAGAATTATAAACGTTTCAGAGATAAGAAAAGGTATCCTGCTATGTTTTGAACGAGGTCAAACTTAGGAAGGGAAACTTAGGTCTCTTATGTACAATAACAGTTCTGGCACTTAGAAAAATATGTAGTTTTATTTCAAAACCGTAGAATATAAGCTTTAAAATAAAAATGTTTAAAATACACAACACATAATTTCATTTTAACAGGAATGACCTGCTAGCAACTAAAATGAGATCCTTAGGCTGAAAGAACTTACAATCTATTTGAGGAAATAAAATAAAGAAAAACAATGAGGAATACCAAAAGATAACATTCATTAAATGATAAATAATGTAGCACACGCTTTATTTACTCTCTAGAGATTCAGCCTTCCTAATCTGTTGGAATCTAGGAAATCCTTAGAGAAGACAAGGGCATGAAATGGACTCTGAATAAGATTGGAGATGTGCATTCTAGAACAGAAACAGCATGATCAAAAGCAGGCAAACAAGGGTTTGAACAATTTGTACAGGGAATAGGCATGAGGTTCAGCCAGTTACAAAGAACTATCCTTATGGGAGCTGGAGAGAGAAAACAGACTTAGTTTCTAAAAGGCCTTTTAGGAAAAGCAGAGAAGAACAGACTTGATTCAGTAGGCAACAGGAAAACAACACGTGGTCTTAAACAAAGGTGTCAAATGAAGAAAGTGGGGTACAATAAACATATAAACAGACAGGTCATCCGAGATGACCTGGTTACGGAACGGAAGAGGAACAGAAGCAGGGACCAGGTAGAGACCAGCTTAAGAAGGCCAGATGAAACTGCAAGCAGCTCTTCCCAGTACTGCTAGCTTCTTGGATCTTCAGGCAGATTTTTCCCCCAATATAAAATACATCTGAATGAAAATGTCAATTAATTAACATATAAAATACAGTATTAATAAACACAGAACCCTGAGAAGAGTATGGTATGAGACTAGTGCCTTCCTTCACTCATCCATTCACTCAACCTTTGAGGACTTAGGATGAGCAAGGCATTGGGTAGATCTGAAGTCACAAGGATGGTGAATTTTCTACACCCATTTTCTTTGGTAATCCCACCTTTATTCACCTAGTCAAACTGCAATACTCACCCCTTTCCCTAGTCCCACCTTTGGTGAGTTATGAAGTCTTGAAATGTCCAAAACTAACCGCCGCATCCCTTTTGCATTATCCTGAACAGATCCTCATCATTCCTCCCCAGGGCATACTACAGCATCTTCCTCTGTGGTCTCCACACCTTTAATCTCCCCTCTCACCAATCTATTATTCACACTGCCACAAAAAGACTTCTAAAACAAACATCGAATTCCTTCTTAAAACTACCCAGGATTCCCTATTTCATACAAAACAAAGCTTTAATTCCTCAGCAAGGACAGAAGGCCCTTCACAATCTGGCTCCCATCGCCACTGTGGCCTCATCCCCCACAGCTCTCCCCAGGCCCCTGCTTGCACGGCAATCCCATAAAGTTATTCTTTTTCTGACTGTCATGCCTTTTGTGACCTTGCCTTGAATTCCCTCCTCATTGTTCAGGACCTGGAGACACTCTTCTGATCCTTTAAGGAAAGTTCAAATGCCACCTCCTTTTCTGAAGCCTTCCCCAGCTTCCCCAGGAAGTTTTACTTACTTTCTGCTTCCAAGAATCCTGTAAGTTCCTTTATGACAGAACGTCCTATGTAGCTTTCCATTACGTAGGTACCCATTTTTCTCCCTATTTCGGCAGTTATCCCTTTCAGGACAGAGACCACGTCTCAGTTATTGTGTATCCTAAATGATTAACACAGTGCTTAGAACAGAAGTCCTAAAATAGTTTTTGAGTGAACAAATGACTTTATCCTGTAAACAATATGGAAGGTATACATTTATTTATTTTTAATAGTTTTATTCAGATATAATTTACATACCATAAAGTTCATCCAATTAATTGTGTAATTTAATATTCATTGCTTTTATACTTACAGAGTTGTGGAACCATCACCATAATCCTATTTTAGAACATTATCATCATCCAAAATAGAAATCTCATATCCATTAGCAATCACTCTTCATTCCCCTCTCCCTCCAGCCCTAAACAACCACTAATCTACTTTCTGCGTCTATTGATTTGACTATTCTGGACGTTTCATATATGGGATCATACAATAGTCTTTCATGATGGCCTTCTTTCACTAAGCATATTGATTTGGAGGTACATCCATGTTTTTGTATATATCAGTTCTTCGTTCCTCTTTTACCAAATAAAATGCCATAGTATGGACATACCACATTTTGTTTATTCATTCATCAGTTGATGGGCATTTCAGGTGTTTCCACTTTCTGGCTATTATGGATAATGTTGCTATAAACATTTGTGTACAAGTTTGTGTGGATATATGTTTTAACTTCTCTTGGGTAGATATCTAGGAGGGGGACTACTAGGTTATATGGTAATTCTATTTTGACAAAATACCAAAGTGTTTCTTAATTTATTTTTGAAATAAGAAATAAACTCAAATGATTCAAATTCAAAAGGAAGGAAAGGATCTATAATGAAAATGCTCCCTCTCATCCATGCTTGCTTGTCACCCAATCCCTCTTCCATGAGCCAACCAATGTTAGCAAGTCCTGGTGGATATTCTTTATGATTATAGAAGCATATACTTATATGAAAACTCTTTTAATATTTTCTACAGAAATTGTAGAAGTCTATGTACTGTTATGCTTCCTATAGTCCCTGTAAATAGTGTATCTTAGAGATTGTTTCATATCAGGGCACATAATATTTCTCATTTTTATAATCATGTTTTATTTACTATATGGATACACATATGGATATGGATATTATATGGATGCAAAATATTTTGCAATATTTCAGTGTTATAAGCAATGCTGCAGTTAATAATCTTGTGCATGTGTTATTTCACATCTGTATGAGTAAATATAAGGAATAATTTCCTGACAGTGAAATTGCTGTATATAAAAATATTCATTTCTTATTCCAAAATATATTGCTGAATAGCCCTCACTGAAGCTATACCACGTTATATCTCCACTAACAATGTGGGAAGGTACCAGTTTCTCTGCATTCTTGCACATTCAGTGTTACCAAACATTTTATTTTCTGCCAAAATAATAGGTAAAAATTATATCTGAATATAGACTTTATGTATATATTTACCTTATTATGAATAATTTTGAGTTATCACTTTCTGTCTTTAGTAGTCAATTGTATTTCATTTCCTATTAGTCATCTGTTCATATTCTCTGCCTATTTTTCTATTGGATTTCTAGTGCTTTCCTTACTGATTTAGAGAAACTGTGTGCATTTGGGAAATTGGTCTTTTATTTATGAAATGAGATTCAGATATTTTCCGAGTTTTTTTGCTTGCCTTTGCTTATAGTAGTTTTAGACAAAGATTTTTTAAAAATCTGCATGTCATCAAATTTATCTTTTATATTATAGCTTCTGGATATTATGTCAATGTCAGAAAGCCTTCCCCAATCAGAGATTACTGAAAAATAAAGTTTTCCCTTGATTTCTTCTATATCTTTTGTAATTTAATGTTTTCCACTTATTTTTATTTTACTATTTATTCCATCTGGAATTTGCCCTAGTATAAGATGTGATATTCAAATAAAACTTTATTTTAGGTGGCTACCTAGTAGTCTCTAATCATTTACTTAAGAAATCACATTTTCCTTATTTTATGAAATGCTATCCTTTTCACATACTAAATTCACATGCATGTGTGAAGTTTTGAATAGAAAAGTAATCCATTGTTTTAGCAAAATGAATCCGTTGACAGACTGCAAAAGAGAAAAAGACAGGCAAACACGTGCAGTTCTCTAGATATTTTACTCAGAAGAAACTTCTTGGGAGGTGGCACTTATATTTTGAAGCTGACAAAATTACAGAATAAGGAGAGAGAATTACAAGTAATAATATCTAAAATATGTAGATATTTCAATCCAAACAGAAAAGTGAAAAATAATACGTAATACTTGGTACATCGCTTTAGGAATGTTAACAGTAATAACTTACAATTTCTTGAAATGCAGGTAAACTATTGGGATGTGTGCCTTTGGTTATTCCAGTGATCTTCCCTGGCTCCTTCTTACTAACTGCATTCTCTCCCACAGCACAGGGAACAACGTGCTGTCTCCGGAACACGGTGGGCTGGGAGGTAAATCTCAGCCTTATCACTCAAGAGCTATGTGATCTGGGCAAGTTAACCAGCCTCTCTGACTTTGCTTCCCATCACTAAAATCAGTTTGTGGGCATAAATAGGAAAATATATACAAAATGCATATAACCTTGGCACCTGGGAAGCACTTACAGAGTCATTATTGCCATTATTATTTCTCTTTGTTATTTGTCTGGGTGATAATTAGAAAGAAACCTATAGCATCCCATAAAAAACTGATCTCTGTACTATTCTCTGTTCATCAAAATTGCGTAGAGAAATGTGTTATTCTCCACTGTGTTATTGATCGTAAATATATAGTGTGCTTTGATCACTAGACAACTGTCTGTTTGCATCTTTTATTCTAATATGACTGGAGACAAAAGATAGAATTTTGAAATTGAAAAATAGCTTCTATTTATTAACTTTTTGTTTTGTCAGTTCTTACTGTATTCATAGTACAGTTGCTTTGACCAATATGATAGTGTCCCCATAAACTACGGCATCCTATACTGAATTTTTTTTTTTTTTTAATTTATTTTTCCCCCAAAGCCCCGGTAGATAGTTGTATGTCATAGTTGCACATCCTTCTAGTTGCTGTATGTGGGACGCGGCCTCACATGGCCGGAGAAGCGGTGCGTCGGTGCGCGCCCGGGATCCGAACCCGGGCCGCCAGCAGCAGAGCGCGTGCACCCAACCGCTAAGCCACGGGGCCGGCCCCTATACTGAATTTTAACCTGTCACCTACAAATGTATGCATATACACTGCGGGGAGACTCCTTTGTTCTTAATTTTCTCCAACTTCTAATATTTTGCTAATCTCAGATACATTAGTCAAGGTAGACCATCAGCTGTAACAAAGAACCCCAAATTCCACTGGTTTAATACAGGTTTATTTCTCACTCATTTCCAAGTTTAACGTAGTCAGTAGAGGGACTCTGCTCCATACCATCATTTAAGGATCTAGGCTTCTCCCATCTTATGCTTCTCCATACCCTAGGGGCCTTGGAGTTCTCCACTGGATTTTTGTCATTAGGGTGTGAGAAGAAAGATGAGAGACAGGTTGGCAGATACATGAGAGGCCATTTAATGGCCCAGGCCTGGAAGTGGCATATATTGCTTTAATCTACGTTCTTGGTGGCCAGAACTAAGGCATGTAATCCCCCCCAGCTACAAGGGATGCTAGGAAATTTCATCCAGATGGGTGACAAAGGAGGAAAAAAAGGGGGAATTAGATGAACACACAATATTGTTTCTGACATAATACACTATCTAATTAGTAAGAGATTCTTAAGAAATATCTAATGCTTTAATAAATGAACAGAAAGAAATTGTGAAAATGTCTGTGAATACTAAAACACAAATTTATATGCTATATTGAACAGATTTCTGACAAAAATCCATTCTTAATTTTAGAGACAAACAAGTGTTTAAGATTTTAAATGATCAAAGAAGCATTTCCTAGCTAGAAATTAGAAAGCTGACAGGAAAGAATGTTTAAATTTTATGGTTGGCAAAGCATGATGGGAAAGTCTTGGATCAGCTTGCTGAAAACAGATACCCCAACTGTGATTAACAATAAGGAAGCTTAAACTAAATTAATGAATATACATGTTGACTTTGAGCTTCAATTCACTGGAATAATTACTTCACATTAACATATCAACAAGCCAGCAATCAACAGTCTAAAGTCTCAGGTCACTGACTACTTCTACAAATATTTTTAAAATTTTTATTATTATATAGCCTTCTGCAAAATTTCTGTCCATATTGTCACATGCTTAATTGCACAGAATCTCATAAATTCTTGCTGAAAGTGTTTTCTTAATATTAATTTTATCATTATGTTAATGAGAATATAATAGAACTGCACTCTGATAGTAAAGCTGACAGCAGAAGCCACCAATTTGTTAGCAATCATCAAACACATTCATCACTGGTGGACAGAACAGCATAACAGTTATATCTCTATTTTCCTGCTAGATATAGTAGATTGTACTGCTATAAATTATGATGCAGCCTCCAAGGTGTTCCAGATACCCCCTTTCTTTTGTAGATTTATAACAAAAAGTATTATCTTGTCCCACCTTACTGACTTCTTTATCCTAAGGTCCTAGAAATAGTCTTAGAGGCCCAATTACTTTTTCAACATAACTTAGGCAAAGATATTTCACATAATATACCATAACGACATGACATCAACTGATTCACATTTTACTTAGACCCCTCTGTTTTAATTTACTGTGCCATACTTTGCCTGGAATTGTTTTGTTTCTCCCATAACCAGATCTAATGCATAAGAAAGATGATGTAAAAAAGAGGAAAGATTTAAATAATCCTACAAATCAAAAGTTGTCAACAATTTAAGTTTGTTACTCCCAACAGTTCTAGAAATTGAATAATATCCAAATAATTTGAAATAATCAAATACAAAAAATAAAGTGAATTACTTAGATGTGTGTTCTAGAGGTCTGGAACAAAGGCCTGATTAGAGCATGCACCCAGAAATCAGATTGGATTTAACCCTCGGCTCTACCACTTGCTAGCTATGTGACCTCGAGCTCCCCGGACCCCACTCCGTGGTCATATCCATAAAACCACGCCATCTCAAAAGGATTTTGTGAGAAGTTTGTTAGTTTCTCTCTATGAAGCACTTAGAAAAGTGCTCGATACACTGTAAATATTATATATATGAGTGTTATTATTGTCCCCTAATCTCATGATTTCAGTTATTTAAATTCAAATTCCTAAACTTAAGATTTATTTTACACTGTTATTGCAAAATTTTCATCTTATAGGAGGGGAAATGTGGCATTTTTAATGATATTATTCATATCCACATCACGATTCACATACGCAAATGTGATTTAATAACCACTGCCTAATTTGTATTCTCCTTTTAGACATATTAGCTGCATGTATTCTTCTGACTTATCTGCTTTGTGATTAAAATACCAGGACATATTTCTTAGCATAAACTTTGATAATTCATCGATTACTAAAAAACATTTATTTTACGTATTATAGACACAGGTTTGACATATGACACGTGTCACAAAACATGGGACATATTTCAGTACTCAGGATCTTCTAATCTGGCAGTGACGATATAAATTTTAATCAAATAACCATTATATAAAGTAATGTATTAAAAGTGTCACATGATGATTTCCTTATAAAAAAGGAACCAATGTGAGTTTATCTTCATTGAGATGGTCATTCAGGTACAAGTAACATTTTAAGATCCATGATATTTTTTTTCTGTTTTTCAAATTCATTGCTTTTTAATTTAAAAGCTTTTTTTTTAAGATCTGGTATATCTCCCTTCGTCAGAAAAATGTAATGATAATTATGCAACTAGTTATGACTTTGCTTTGACAGCTAGGAAACAAAATATAGGAATGAGGTCAATTTTGATGGTTCAGTCATTTAAATTATTCTTTACATAATTTTTTAAAATCTTGTACTTTTCTTTATATTTTTCCTTTTAATATTTTTATTTCTCTTTTATTATTGACTTATTTAAATGTTACTTTTGTAATCACCTAATATTTCCTATGGAACACATATATACATACACATACTTTAAATACTCAATACTTATATTTAAACAATTCTTGTAGCTTCTTAAACTATATTTTCTCTTTGTTATTATAATATCAAAATGTAACTGCTCTAATGAGAAATATTACTGCACTGTCTGAAATTGGATATTTTCTGTTGAAATTTGAATTGTTTAAATGATTATTTATGACTGTACATATTCTCAGGGAATTACAATGAAGAAAAACATTAAGAAATGTAGGAATTTAACCTTGCATTACTTATGATTTATAAAGTTGGTTATGATAAAGGCTTTATTTGACTTGTGTATTTTTCTCAATATAGGTTTAAATTTGAATACAAAAGCAAAAGCTTATCCTATATCTCTTATAAGAATTAAGTACTAACTTTTAGTATTCCATTTTCAATTAAAATGGATATTTTTATTAAAACCACTCTTGATCATTCAAGCCTTAAAAAAATATAAGAATGGTGTAAAAAATGCCAGAGTTTACCAATGATTTTTAGCTTCCAGTAAAAATACCTGAAGATTCTGACCATTCTTACATGTGTCACTGAGAATTTAAATGCCCTGGTCAGCATAACTCAAGACAGGTTATGTTCTCCTTTTGAGTTATACTCGGCAGTTCAGGAAAATCATAAGGCATGAGGTTGAAGGCCAAGCACTCTCAACACTTATGAAGTCAGTAAATCTCATTATTAATCATGACCCTTGAACATGTTTATGTACTGCTATGAAATGCTCATAGATTTAAAATATATATATACAATAACACACTTTTAAAGCACTCTAAATATAGTTTTGCTATAAAAACTCAATACTCAAGTATAGGATATATTTATATCTACTTAAATTAAATATACACATACACACATTTTACAAATACGATTTCCTCTATATAATTGGATACATATAAAAATCATTTCGTCAGATCAAAGTTAGAAATAGGAATTAAAGCAAAACCCATTCCTTCAGTTCAAAAATGTCTTCATCACCATATAATGAATTTCACATTGGGTCAATCGTTAGTTTTTGATCAGATATTAGGCTTAAAATTCTCTGGTGTTTGGGTGAAAGGCTGCTATGGACCACTGTCAGAACCGAGGGACAGTGGGGTAGGGAGAGTGCTGCTTCAATTCTATCTAATACATTTTACTCCTAAGAATTAGGTTTATCTGAATTTGACAGAAAATACAAGTTAACAGGATTTACATAATTTAGAAGTTTATTTCTCTTTCACAGAAAAATATAGGTAGATGTAGGCAGTGCACAGCTGATATAGCAGCTCTGCAGTGTCCTGCAGGCAGGCTTCCAGCTTTCTTATCCGCACTCCCAGGATGGGACCCTTGAGTTCATGGCTCCAGACGCAGCACTAGCCATCTCATTCACGCTCCCAGCGTTAGGGTGGACTAAAGGAAAAGAGGCAGAAGTTTTTCAAGGGTAGCTCGGAAGTGCAGGATCAGAGTCACCCTAAGAACTTGTCAGAAATGCAGATCCTCAAGCCTCATCCAGACCTGCTGAATCTGTAACTCTGGGATGACACCAACTTTTGTTTTTTAACAGGCCCTTCTAGTGATGCTGATACACAGCGAAGTTTGAAGACCACTGCTCTACGCACATACCCCAGAAGCTGTGCACATCACTTTCTCCCACAAGCTTTTGGCCAGAATTTAGTCTCATGGCCACAAGCAGCTAGAAAGGAGGTGAGAAAAGGTAGTCATTATTTTAAGCAGCCACAAGTCTAGCTAAAAATCAAGGATTCCATTAGTCTAAGGGGAGTCAGAATAATGGGAAACACTATTGCTTATGCCACATAATTTTATAAAGGATGGTCGGGGGACCCCAACTACAGAAAACAGGATTTTTTCCCATTAAAAAGTCTACTTTGCTTAGGGAAAGAAAAGGTTTTTGATTACAATGAGAGTGCCACTCTTCTGGGTATTTACTAGTTTTAATGGCAGCCCTTTCTCTTATCTTATTCAGTTTTTAAATCACATACTAATCATAGGGAATGGGGATCACTTTTGTCCCCATTTTAAAGAAAAGAAAACTGAGATTTCCCAATTGCAGATTTCTTACTCAAGAACTCACACACCTGGATATAGGAAGAGTCAGATCTAGAATCAAGTTCCTTTACCCTAAGTCCTTTATTCTTTACATGATATCACATTTATTTAATAAAGGCTATATTCTTTATCCTTAACATTTCAATACCTTAGCTTTCCACTTTTCTTTTCCTGTCCCTCCAAATATTTTTTCCTACAAGTCTTCCCCATGAAAATGTTGAAGCCTTTTAAAATTTGAAGTAAAATAATAGTTTATGTAGCAAGACTAAAAGAACTTTACAATTACACTGCTAATGAGAATGTGATACACTTGACATTTTCCTCTATTTCTTGTTTATATTTCAATCATTGAAACATAAAAGAAGTAACCGGATTTTAATAACTGAGAAATGTTAATAACTCAAGATAAATAGCTGCCTAGCACTAATATTTCTAAACTTTGACTTGAAGTTAAACTAATATGACAATGTAATCTTTACGAGACCCAGACAATTGACGTCAAGTTGTTGCTTGCTTGTTCTTCCGTTTAAAAAACGGAAAATATTTGTTATGACAGGAACTATAATGAGAATAGAAAGTGATTAAAAGTTACTGTTTACTTTGATATAGTGATCAGAATATTCAACTCTATTCAGTCACTGACTCTTTTCTCTAATGTTTTGGAATTATTTATTGCCAGAGTTCTAATAACAGAAACTATCTGATGATTTGCTGTAGTGTTTTAGAATTTCCATATGAAAACAAAAAAATTCTACGTAGTTTACAAATATGAAGATAAATATGACATAATCAATAGAGCACAGAGCTAAAGTGAGCATATTTAGGACACAGAATAAAGACACTGACTGAAAGGCCAAGTCAGTTGGACGCTACGCAGCAGTCCTTTGTTCTGACTGGCAAACGTTTTCTAACAAAGCAAGAGTTGGCAGCTTGGAGGAGATCTGGCCGCTACGTAGGCAAGTCCAGAGGAAACTCCTTTGCTCATAATATACCCTGTCTGCAGCTGCACAGTTACCGACCAAAAAGAGCCATTTTCAATCCCAGAAAAGTAGCTGTTTTTCCCTGACAGAGCTGTCAGCCATGAAAAGGAAGCATTTGGTATTACTACTCTTGTAGAAAAGAATGCTCATAAAAGAAGGGCATAAACAAACAGTTCTAATTTTACAGAAGTATGAGATTTAATCACCACTGATAATAAATGGGATAGAAATATTACATCGCTCTATTAAGAGAGGAGGAGTAAGTGATCACCTTACGTACACGGAGCACAGAGCACTTGAGAAGGAGGATGACAGCATGCACCATATATCGAGAACCCACATTATGCTGGACCAGATGCCAAATTCTTTACGTACATTGTCTCATCTCATCTTCATTACCTATCTTCTAGAGATATTATTCCCTTTTTTCAACCAGGAATCATAATTATGAAAATATATTTTTTAAAGTCACACTGTTAGCTTGGTAAAATGGCTAGATATCCACCAAAAATTTGTACTCTCTTTTTCAAAATGTAGAGTTGCCGCTGGAAAGCAGCTGCACAACTAGGGATATATTTCTCAGCCCCACTTTTTATGCAGGTAGAGCTGGTGACTGATCCTTGCAAATGAGTAAAGGTGACTGTGACACTTCCAGGCCAAGTTAATAAGCTAGTGGGCCTTCTCAGTGTTCTCTTAACATGTCCACCAACCAGAGGAGGAAGACTTTGAGGCCCTACTAGGAGGGTAGAGCTATGAGATGGCAGGAGCCTAGGTCCCTGAATCATTTTGTGGAGGACAGCTGCAAGATGTTTCTATAGTGTTAAGCCACAGACATTTGTTTTTTTTTTTTTATTTTGACCATATTAATATAACTATTTAGTGGTGAAATAGGAAAAAAATCTAAGTTTGTTTGATTCTAAGACCTGTGTTGGCCCTTATATGGCCTCTTGAAGTTCCTAGACAGGTCTGAGAAGAATTGCTCATATTATAATATGGTTTCTTCCATCAAGGAGTCACACTTCAAACTGAATAGAGCGCCAATAACATTAGAAACCAGCTTTTTATATACATCCTGAGAAGAGAATGTAACTCATCAAAGTATGTAATAATAATGAGGATGACAATAATAATAATAATAATAATAATAGACATATTGAATAAATTGACTCAAACAACTCTGTAGACATACTTTTGTCTACCAAATTCAGTGAAAAAAACAGGCTCCCAAATCTGTATTCAAGGAGAGACTCAAACACATCCTTTTTGCTGCAGTCTAAGCCTTATCCTCCAAGACAATTTATAGAAGCTATGCCTTTGCAGGTTACGGAATACTATCCAGGTATTGATGGAGCTGAAATTGTGATCTCCACTTGAATACTGATATTTTGTCCATCACCTCATTTGCTGTCATCACTCCCATTCCAGCGATGACATCCCCATTGCTTAGCACAAGCATAAGATCCGGGTTTACACACACATTGTTAAATTAAAGAAAGAGTAAACATGGTAAGGATTTGCAAAATCAAAGCTATGCCTTTCCAGGGAAAAAGTTCTATTTATTACTTATTTAGTTAGATGCAGTGGTGATGATGTGTTAAATTAAAATAAAACAAACAAAACTTTGTTAACCAAATAATACATTAAAAAGAAAAAACCTTTTTAACTGAGAATAATCCCAAACACTAAAACCCCTATCATAGTGGTTCTCAACCTATCAGAATCAAGTAGGACCTTTTTTTCCACCAAGCACACCACATCACTAAATCAGATGCTATAGAAAGGAATCCAGGTACTTCTCTTTTTCAAAGGTTTACATTCCTTTTCTTAAAGTACCACAAGTGATGCTAAGACAACCAGACTGAGAGCCATCTTGACAGAAACAGTAAACACAGCCCACACAATTAAAAGATGGATATAATAAGTAGCTAACATTCAGTGAGTAATGGGTGTACACTAAGCAAAATAATGGCTATTACTTTTCCTTTAATCTTCACAATAATTCTTTAACAAAGATAATAGCCTGATCTCACAGAATAAAAAACTGTAGGTTAGAGAGACTGAGGACTTCCCAAGGCCATAGTCATTAAACAGTACATTGAGTTGTTTCTCTTGGATACAGAGCCTATACTTTAAAGGTCTGCATGGACTTCCTATGCAATAGAACACAGAGTCGTACCCTTGCTCCACATGGACTAGTTTGCTTAGATTCTTAGGGCAGCACTGCCTCTGATTAGACCCATCCTAAAAATATGGTCCGGTGTGCACAGATTTCATAGGTTTTTGTCTGTTTTTATAGTTACTGATACTCCGGATCCACAGGAGACCATGTCTTAATATCGTTGGTTTCCATTAGTTTGGGTAGCTCCTTTTGGAAACAGTGCACGGAGTATAAAATGACAAAGACTTCCAAGACTATTCTCCACATTTTGTGGGGAACATCAAGGGGAAGTCTATTTTGCAAATCATTCTATTGTTTGAAAATTGGTCAAGATAGGAAACCATAAAGCTCAATTTTCTTGGGACAGTGTTGTTTGCAGCCACTGTCCCACTACAATGAGAGAAGAGTAATATTTTAATTACAAGGCTGTTGTGAAGATTAAATATAATAATACACATAAAGTTTTTGGCAAATCGCTGCAACTGCTAAGTACACTATAAATGTTTATTTATAAGAGATTATTATAATTACTAGTGGCTATAGCCACGTTTTATAAACATCTAGCTCTTTTATTTTCTACTACATATAATTTTACATTTTCTTGGTTCTTAAAGTACAATCTGTATAATTTCCCTGAGTTCTATTCCCCATACTAAGAAAGCAATTTAAAAAATAAATCTCGGGGCTGGCCTGGTGGCATAGCGGTTAAGTGTGCCCACTCCAGTTCGGCTGGCGGCCGGGGGTTCACAGGTTCAGATCCCAGGCACGCACCAAAGCACTACTTGTCAAGCCATGCTGTGGCAGCGTCCCATATAAAGCAGAGGAAGATGGGCACGGATGGTAGCCCAGGACGAACCTTCCTCAGCAAAAAGAGGAGGACTGGCATCAGATGTTAGTTCAGGCCTAACCTTCCTCACACAAAAAAATGAATCAATCAATCTTAAAGTCCCTAAGTTTCTAGAAATTGTTTTTATTTGGGATAATTTTGTTTAGCCAATGAGTCCATCATGAATCCCAATTTCAGGTACAGAATGTTTGAAATTGAGGTAAGGACTCCATTATCCAAGCTGAAACACAATATTTCAGCTTTATATGTACTGTATCAAAGAGAACATGGTAAATAGGTGTTTCCCTTGTGAAATGTAAACAAATTAAACTTGGGTCATATGAGGCAATAAATTAGAATTTGTTTTTTAGTTACTGTAGATTGCCTTTTCCCTTCCATTTCTTGAATTTTCAAATCTTCTATGTTCTGTAATTTACACACTTACTGAGATGACTACGTTGCCACACATTATAAATTGAGAGTAAAAAAAAAAAAATGCCACACATTATAAATTGAGAGTAAAAAAAAAAAAAATTTTCTTTATACTGTAATGCCCAATAGGAGAAAAAAGATGTGAATTTATACAAGTAAATGTATACAATGCTCAAAATCATATTTCACATACAAAGAATTCACACTATTTTTTTTTTAATTTCAAAGGGTTTCATGGTATTTGTTAAAAAATATCCTGGTCAAAAAAATCTAACCAAAAAGGCAAAAGAATTAGTAACATTTCACAACAAATAGATTGTTTCAGTTAAACTAAGATAAATTCCTTATTCTGTTTTCTAGCATGAGGGGAATATAATCATTTTGTGAAAAAGGCCTTTGGTGTCTCTTTATGAGGACATAAGATATGAATAGCAATTACAATAATTAAATATAATTACATTAAAATAATTAGTACTTAAACTATCAATTGCAGCACTCTACTCAGCAATTAAACACAGACAAAATTTCAATATAGTTTATATTGCTCTGTTCCTTACTCAGGAAGTGGTGAAAATAATCTTCCTATGTGTTTTCAATTAAACCGGCAGTGTACCAGTTTTACATCAGTTTTTGAAGTGAGATAGGTCATAAAACTTATGAAATGCTCAACTTTCTAAATGGTTGTAGTTGGATGGGTTTACCAAATGCTCTGGAGAAGTCACTTTTCCTCTTCTAGAGATTCCTAGAGTGGAAGCTGGCCCTACTGCGGAGCCTGTGAACAGTCACAGAAGAGTTTACTACTGTTTACATATCATAGGGCTGAAAGCTGCTGATACTCAGATCCATAGAATGGGTCTGGAGAGTTCTGATTACAAAGTTGTTTGGGTGGCTCCCTTTGAAAACAATGTACAGAAGTAGAAAATGAAAGACTTCTGAAATTCTAGAATTCTCCCCATTTTGTGGGGAACATCAAGGCGAAACCTATTTTGTGTGAGTTTTAGATTGTGACATTCCATTATTAGAAACACCACTGGATAAAAATTATTAGAGAAAAATAATCCCATTGGCCATTGACTCAGGTACCATTTTAATTTGTAAAAAATAAATTATGCCATCAATAGTTAAAAAAGTGGACTATGAATACAACACGTAACATTTAGCATCTCATTAACAGGTTTGATAGTAATTATCTTAGTAATAATTTTTTTTTTTTTTTTTTTTTTTTTTTTTTTTTGTGAGGAGATCAGCCCTCAGCTAACATCCGCCAATCCTCCTCCTTTTTTGCTGAGGAAGACGGCCCTGGGCTAACATCGGTGCCCATCTTCCTCCACTTTATATGGGACACCGCCACAGCATGGCTTACCAAGCAGTGCGTCGGTGCGCGCCCAGGATCCGAACCAGCGAACCCCGGGCCGCCGCAGCGGAGCGCGCGCACTTAACCGCTTGCGCCACCGGGCCGGCCCAGTAATAATTTTTAATTGTTTGTTTTTCAGACATGTAAGAGTCAGAGCTTATTCAGCCAGTACTCACTAATACAACCTTTCAGGTTGTTAAAGAATGAAATACTTCTCTACCAACTGGTAAATACCTGGTACTCGACTTCCTGAGTGAGCACTCGGCCACACTGCTCTCTACGCTGGTTTCCCTTGTCCTGTCCTCTTCCAGATCCGACAAAGAACCCTGGCAGAGAGGATGTTCTTGCAGTAGGCCAGCATCTATTCGGTGCCTTATTGGTTATTAAACATAGCCAGTGCACCCTTAGAAAGAGGCTGTGCTAGGTCATCAGCATTCCTTTTCCCAAACATCCTTAGCATCTGGAGCGTCATACCTAGACATCGCTTTTACCTAGGACCCTTTCCATATAGAATGCTGAGCAGACTAAGCCTTGGTGGACTGAGCTGGTGTTTCGCATTTGGAGGAATCCAAGAACACAGACAGCGGAAGGAGATGTTAGGAGCTGACAAAGCAAAAAGGGATGGGGAAAACCAGAGCCCTCCAAGGCAGGCATGGATAAGGTGGGGAATAATCCAGAAGAGCAGGAGGGGCAGAGGAAGTTGGAATGAAGTAGAGGCAGAAGGAACAAAAACATCAAACACAGAGTGTGTTCCAGGAAATCTGTCATGGGATGGGGAAACATGAGAAACAAGACTGACAGAAGTGAAGGACGAAAGCATGTGCTAGCCATATAGTTGGGGCTTGGGCATCCTTCTCTAGAGACCTGGCAGATAGAACAGCTCAAGATATCGAAGATTAGAGACAGAGTGAGTTCCAGGGAAGGTCAAGTGACCTTCTCACATGGATAATCCTAGCTCGGTATTTGCCAAAAAAGCTGATAAGATCAAGTGTCCAGCACGTTATAGTGACTGAAATTCCAGCATGGACTTTAGAGTCACATAAACTTCAACTCCAATCCCAGGGCTTCCTCTTACCAACTCTGAGACCTTAGCAAGTGACTTAACATCTCTGAACATGTTTCCTCAACTGAAAAATGTTTTAATGGGAAATGAGGGCACAAACGTCTTTAAATTGCTTTGGACTGCTCAACACTCAATAAATACAAGTTGTGCTGATAATGATTACATTGAATAGTAAGGAGACTTTAGCAGTAGAATTCCTGATAAATTGCCAGGTAAAACTCCTCTTTGGTCTGAGGAATGAACAGAGTGAGTGTCTACTCACTACTATTATCTAAGATGAAGCTCTAAGTGAGGAAGCAGTTAACATATTCCACTTTAATAGGCAGACCTGTGCAATTGAGTATAAATTTGCTCCACTTTATTTAGGTGAAAAATAACTTAAACCTTTTAGTCTTCCATTTTATAAATCAATTAAATCTGGCTCTGAATACCGACTTGCCTAGCTGGTAGGCCCTTTCTCCTCTGTTAAGGTCATAAAATGTCTCTGGCTTCTTATGCAGTCAAGAAATCTTGGGAAAACAGGTGAGTTTTCAGTTCAACAGAGATTCTCATCATCCAAGTCTCTTTGGTCTGATCATCGCCCACTTTCCCATGCTAAATTTAGATGATGGGACCTTTGCTGGTATTCCCAAGCTAATGAACTTGAAGGTCAGTCTTCAGAAACATACCCTCATCAGAAATATCTCCATCAAGCTCCTCCAGTGCCTGCTGCAGCATGGGAGAACGGAGGAGGCTCCCTGCACAGAAGCTGCTGCACCACTGTCCTCAAATTCCAAGAACCCACCTCACTGAGGGTGAGCGCAATTCTTGCTCTTTTAAGCCATTTAGGTCTTTTTCTTCCCACAGGTTAGGCATTCCTAAAAAGAGCCATTTAACTTTTCTCTGGCAAGGGCCGTACCTGGACAGAAGGCAAGGCTCCTTTGTGACTTGTCCACAGGAAAACAACACATAAAGCTGTTTATCTATTGGACTATATTCAACATGTTTTGCAGAGATCCCAAAAGCCATGAGTCCTATTTCTCCACTAAGAATTCCAAAGTATTTAATTGCTCTTAAAATAATTTTAATAATATGCATTTTGATATAGGCTAAAGTTGAAACTTCTTAAGAAGCTATAAATTATAGATTAGTATATTTTTTGGATATGAAAATTAAAAATTCATTAAAATTTATCCATCAGAATAATAAAAAATTCTTCATGTACAAAATCTTTTGATTTTTCTCTATGGTATAAATTTATTGAATGAATCTTATTTAAGTGCATATTTAAATCTTTAGGATGTTTGAAATATTAAATAGTAGAATATAACCAATGAACATTAAAAAATAACTGCCTATGTATGTATGTATGCATGTCTACGTGTACCAGCATACCTCATTTTATTGTGCTTCACAGATACTGTGTTTTTCACAAGACCCTCCACCAGCAAAAAAGATTATGGCTTGCCGAAGGCTCAGATGATGGGTAGCATTTTTTAGCAATTAAATATTTTTAAATTAAGGTATGTACACTTTTTTAGACAATCTATTGCACACTTAAAAGACTACAGTATAGTGTAAACATAGCTTTCATAGGCACTAAGAAACCAAAAAGTTTGTGTGACTCACTTTATTGTGATATTCACTCTATTGCAGTGGTCTGGAACCTAACCTGCAATATCTCCAAACTGTATTGTATTTTTGCTGTAATTAACCGTATAACGTAAACCTAATTATTTTATCATGTTAAAATGTTTGCATATTTTCTTTATCTTACGTTTTTTACTTGATTTGTAAAATTTTGTTTATCAAAGTAACTATTATGTGGTGACTTGCCTACATCATGAATTACTTAAGATTGGTGTATATTTATATTTATATTTCTTGTCAAACCCATGTAACTTAATACTCTTCCATTTTCTAAGTGTATGATTGAAGAGTAGGATAATAATAACTTTAATATTGTAAACTACATTAAAAACTTGATATAATATACATAAAGGTATTTCATATTCATGTTCCTTTAAATTCAATATTTTTAAAAATCAATGAATTTCAAAATCATTTTTTAGTAAGTATAATACAGGTAAAGTATAATTTGAAGAATGTTTGCCTGGCACATTATCTAAATTATAGTTGAATATAAATAGTGAAGGAGATGAGGCCTTTGTTACATACAAAAGTTTAAACTTCAGCATGCAGAAGACAATATCATAGCTCAAGACTTTAAGATAGTTATTATATATTGATTCTGCATAATCCAATAATTTCCAGAGCATGTTAAAATAATTTTAATTTATAATGTCATCCTATAAATAAATAGCTCTCGAGTGGGAATTTTAAATTTTATCTCAGCAATTTCAAAAAGAGGACTTCTTGATTTATTTTATTGATATGAGAGAAATACACTCAGTCTGGCTAACTAAAAAGAGATGAAAAGTATTTTAAGAATAAAAATAAAAATAAAATCAAGGCTCAATTTTGTTTTTGAGGCCTGTAATAAATAAAGTATAAATGAAACAGAAACAACAAATTCAATCATACAGTAACATTTAACTCAGATTATCACTCTATTTTTCCTGAGTCTGTATCATAAGTTATTTTTGATAACATTCTGCTAACTGAAATGTAAACCTGTGAAATGTATTATATTAGGCTATAAATAAGCTACTGTGATGTCTGGCTCACAGAAAGCATATGTCACAGAGCACTGGATATCAGTACCCTCAGAGTAACCAGCTTAAGGTCATATGCAACCGTTTTATCAGAGAATCACTGTGCATAAACATGATGGCTATGTGCTATGTCACTTATGTTTATAGCAGCATTACTTCAAGTTTGACATAAATTATACGACTCAGTTTGTCAAAGTTCTTTAACTCCATCACTCAAACTATGATTTTTCTGAGGGCAAAAGGGAGAGCTGGGAAGTAAAGGACACATATTTCCTAAGGTTGAGTTTGTGGAATGATGTTTAAAAACAGAATTAAGCTTTCATATGCTGACCATACATACAACTTGTGTAAATTGTTTGGTGAAAGAAACATTTCTTTATAAAATTTTTATTCACTTGGTCATATTTAGCCAGTTATAAACTGTTATTGGAAGTCATTTCAAAGTAGAATATTTTGAAGGAATAATGTGTCTTTTTATCTTAAAATATTTTAATGGTAAACTGGTACTATTCATAGAACTTTGAAGTGCTGAAAGTATTTTCTATGTAATTACTCAAACCACAAAATGTATTATTTTGCTAATGATTCTAAGACCTTTATTATTATCTTTAGACTTACAAGTGGTCTTTGTAATATTTAAAGTTTTAAAATAACGAATGCCAAGGAAGTGTGATATATAAATTATTTTCACATGTATTGTATCATTATCACATATTTATCCCACAGTCACTGAGTACACAAAATTATACCAGATAATATAGGTTATTGCGCTGGCAAATACCAAAACAACACATTTGGTTTGGCAAAATCCAACCAAATGGCAAATGGTTATTGCCATTTATTTCACAAAATCCGTGCCTTAGAGCTTCTTACGAACTAATAGATTTTTTTAAATCCTGTAATCAACATTGTCTATAAATACAGCAATTACATAAATACATCAAGAAATGAGCCTTTAAATTAGACTGAAAGAATTTACAATCCAAAAAGAAGACAGGACAAGATGACTTGGAAAACTAATTAAATATAAAATAGAACATTCTCAAAATACACATACACAAGGACAAAGAGAGTAGCACAAGTCACATAACTGGAACTAATGGGTTAGCTAGGAAAGTTTTTTGAGTGGATGAGCATTGAGTTGGATTTAGGAAAGGCAAATGATTGGCAAATAGAAATTGAGAGGAATTCTAGACACCCAGAATGGTAACTGCAGAGAACGTGGGATGTCTGGATAAATTTAAAGTCTTGCCTGTGGTGTGTTAGACTCAGTGAGAAAGGGCTTTGAGCAGCACACAAGAGGCAGAAAATGCTCCATAGAATAGCATTTCTGGTATAATGATGAAGGTTGGAGGGGTCTGTGTTATTCCAGGGTAGTAGAAGTGAATACATGAGTGTGTGAGTGTGAGTGTGAGTGTGTGTGTGTGTGTGTGTGTGTGTGTTGTATAAGACTATACAGGGAATGAAAGCCTGGAAAAAGTCAAGGATATTTGGCTCTATCTGCCATTTTTGTTGTGAATGATGCAAATAAACTTAGCAATTGATGTTTTGCAATGGATGAAAAGCAGGGAAAAACTGCTTCCATAGGGACATCGTAGATAAAATAAAAAGAAACAGAGAATGAGTTTACTATAATCAATCGTTTAATTTTTTTCTCAATACTATAACAGGGTCTCTTCTGTTTATGTTAATACACATATATTTTTAAACATATATATGTATATACATATGCTCCTATCTAAATCCTTGAAGAAGCATTTTAACACTTTGACATGCATCTGTCAAACATCTTTATATGCATTTATACCCACTCACAAACACATAACACATACATACAATTTCTATTTCAAACAAAAATAGATTCATACTAGATATACTGTTATGTTACTTGTTTTTTCACTTTGCTTCATATCATGGACAGCTTTCAACCTCTGATTTACCTTGTTCTTTTTACTGGTTGAACAGAATTCTGTGTGTATATACAATAATCTAATTTACTCATTTTTATATTGAGCAATATTTAGATTTTTTTCATTATTTAACTATCACAAACAATGATTCAGTGATTATCTTTGTGCATTTATGTTTGCAAATTTGTGTGAACATGATTGTTGAATAAACTTCTAAAAGTAGAAATGCTGAAAATTTATATTTGAAAGAAAGATTTAAAGTAGTGGTAAACATTCATTTGTGGGTAGTACTGAATATAAGAAGTATAGATTTTGGTTGAAGGAACAGTTTAGGAAAAGAAAGACGACCTGGAAATTATGAACATGAACCAGGCTTGACAGAAGCAGTACAGAGAAAGGGGGCAGGTAGAAACAGAAAGGGGAGAAGCTAAGCATGACTGTCATTATGCCGTATATCAGAGGTCTGGAAAAGTGGTGTGAATGACGAGCATAACGAGATGTGATACAAAAGAGACAACTGCCCAGGAAGCAAATTCCAAATAGAGTCAAAACTAACAACTGGTTGATAATTTTCCATTATTGAAAGTCAATAGTCTTCATTCTTCTGAAAAAAAAAGGGGGGGGGCGGGTTACTGAAATCAGTATGAGATCATTGTCACACTAAGGAATGGTTTTGTAAAAGACTCATGATGAAAGTATAAATTAAGAATGGTCAGGCAGAGTCAGAGAAGTAGAAGTAGAAACATGTTTTCAAAAAAAGGATGGTAATGGCAGAGCAAGTGGATACGAGACAGTATCCGTCTTCATAAAGGACACAGAGATTGAGGGAGGTTGAGCACAAAACAATTGTTAATCCTTATGACAAATGAATTTGCTGGAGTTAAAATGGTTTGCTCTCATGTGGTACATCTGAGTTATGGAATGGAATATTAATGGACAAACTTAGGGATTCAAAGATATTTTATTATAAACCATAAAGCCAGAGCATTTTCTAATTCAAATATTTCTAAGATGAGAAGAACAGTGAGGCTATAAGAAGTACCAAGGCCTGTTAAATTTTACCAGACTGCTCTCAACATACAGTTATAGGAGTCTATGAACTTTAACACTTTTTACATTTAAAAAGTGTGAAAAAAAGTTGTCAGCCAATACTGAATAAATTTAACGGTATGTAGTAGCAGTTTTGAGAGAAGATAAAAGAAAAAACAAATATGCTTACTGATTGTAATAAGCATACCACAGGCCAAAGATGAGACTAAGTTTTCATGAGTATTTTTATTTTACAGGTGTTACGTGCACGGTTACCTATTCCTATAGGCAAGTGGCAGATCCTGAACAAAATTAATAGCATAAATAGTAGTATTTTATATTAATGTGAAAAGCAATAAATTCATGGCGCTGAAATTGAATACAAGTTTTCTAAATGCAAGTTTTAAAAGGACTGTAGGCATGGCTAATACTCTAACAACATATTATATTGATAAATGAAAATGGCAAAAAATTGAACACAGCTGACAAATCTATGCTGAAAATAGTCTAAAAATGTTAAAAAAGTAATTTACATTTAGTGAATATTTTTATTTTAGTACTAGATATTTATGAAAAAAGTCTTATATGATTATATACAATATATAAATGATATTAAAAATCAAATTGAAATAAATAAATGGCTATTTGGTACACTTTTCTTTCTACATGTGTGAATCCCATATCTAACTCATAAATTTTTAAAAGTGTTTTTGTATTTTTCAAATATTAAAAGTAATATGTGCTCATTTTTGAAAACTGGAAATAATGTATAAAATATGAAATAAATCACATGATATCCCAATACACAAAGATAAACATCTAATATTTTGATAAATTTTCTTTCAGATTTTTAAAAAATTATTTTATTGAGGTCATACTGGTTTATAACATTGTATAAGTTTCAGGTGTACATTATTATATTTCAGCTTCTGTATAGACTGCATCACCATCAATAGTCTAGGTTTATCTGGCAGAATTTTCGATGCAAATTGTTAAATATTGTTCTAGGTTGATATGTAAATTTTGTTCCCTTAAGTTTTCTTTTATCAAGGTGTAGTCAGCATTTTCTCATATTATTTTTAAAACATGATTTTAATGGATGCATGAAAATTTAATTGTCATTATGGTATATCATAACGTTGATAAATAATCTCATATTTAGACATCTAATTTTTTTTTTAAATATTGTAGTAAACATAAGTTCTAATCTCTATGTGAGCGGATATCTTTAGAAAAGAAGTGGAATCGCATGGCCAGAGTGTATGAACTATTAAAGGTCTCTTGCTCTTCAGGCAAAGGACAGGACTATACTGCCCTGAAATGGTTATTTTAATGTGTACTCACATCAGAAATGTATTAGTGTGTCAGTTTCCGCCTATCCTGGCCAGAAAAAAAGTATAATCATTTATTAAATAGGCATTAGTTTGACAGGGAAAAATAAGTATCTCACTGAGTATTAATTTATATTTGATTACAGTGAGTTTGAACATTTTTACACATATTAGCTGTTTGTACTTTTTTATGTTTGTTTAAACTGCCTGTTTTTGTCCTTTGTCTGATTTTTGATTGGGAGGGTTTTAAAAATAATTTATAAAAGCTCTTTACATGTTAAAATTTTTAACCCTTCACCTGTAAAGTTATAATTTGTTTTAACTTTTTCTTATAATTTTTGGAAGATATTTTAAAATTGTTTATCAGTTTGTACCTTATTTCAATAGATTCATTCATTCTCTATTAATATCTCTGTTAAACTCTTGATTAGACCAAGAGTATTCTGAGTTCTGCTTCTTATGCCTTCTCCTTAGTGTCAATTTGATAGCAATGTTTTCTTTCTATATATGATAGTGGCATTTTATTGAGGAAAACAAAACTACAGCAAAACACCTCCAGTTAAAAAACAGCATGTCATTATTTTTTAAAGTCTGTTTCTCATCTTATAGTGCAAATATAACTATGAAAGCATATAATGCTTATGTCTATGTGTTTTTGTCACAATTGCTCAAATTAAGCTTACAAATATGCACATATATGCTTTATATATAAGCACTATATATTCTTAAATTGACAGTTTGGAAGAATGTTCATTTCTCAGGGTGAGCTGCTTTTCTGTTGTTTGATTTATGAAATGCCAAGAAGTCATCAATTGTATCTTCATAGACTCAGTAACTTCTATTCTTATTACTATTACACATTTTTACACAATCCTGAATTTAGGTTCATTAAACACCCTCTTGGAATATTTTCTTCCAAATGTCTCTTGCAAAAATAGCAATGGAGGCAATTTTTGAGATTGTCTGGCTTTAGATGAGGAAAACTACTTTCTGAGGTAAGTTTTGTTTGCAGAAATGACTCACTGCAAAGAAAACACCAGAATATGAAATGGCTTCCATATCCTGCCATTCATCTCCACCCCCACCACTCCCAGCCCCCACAATATAGACTGAACTGTGGCGGCCTTAGTTACAAAGTTATCACTTCCAGCACCACAGAGTTTTGCAATCCATTTTATGACCATGTCTCAGAAGGTGACATTATATCATTAATTGCAATGTTATCATGGATATACATGGAAGACTGTATTATTTTTAAAATGTGGCAAACAATAAGCACTGGTTAATTACTTTACCCATTGTAATAAAAGTAAAAGGTGAAAATCATAATTTGCTATCCACTACACATGGTGTCATGTAAAGTATGTTTTTCATAATGATACATATTAAAGTAAAAATCTTTAATATTCACTCAGGAATAGAAAAATAAAAGTTAAAGTGCTATAGATTTTCTAAAAGCTAAACATTACCATTATTGCCTTTAAAAGTGTGACACAATACCTAGAAACCCCATAAAAATTCAAATTATCACAGTAGTAAAAATATGACCCACAAAAGTCAAAGTTGAAATAAAAAATTGGAAAAAAAGTATTTTGAACGTGTGACATCTAATTACCAAGTTTGCATACATATCAATATGAATATTATATTTATTTTTACATGAGCAAAAAATTCAAACCAGCAAAAATAACACACATGTAAAACATCTGATGTCATACCCCATATGTTAAAATTCTCTTCTGCTCTTTTTGATTATGTATAATTTAATTCCCTCAGAATTGCTTTCATTTCTTCCTCTCTATACTAACTAATATAATTGCCCATGTTTTGCCTTGAAGCTGCCAGCTGCGCTAATTGTTGGAGAAAAAATACCAGAAAGTTAAGAAGAAAAGTTCCTTTTTTTCTCCCTGCGGCTGCAGAAAAGCGGACACTATTCTATGTCATAAAACACGTTGTGATAATGTGGTATATTGAGACCACTCCTAAAGATGTCACCGGCACTTTCCAATCCATTATGGAGACGTGGATGAGAATGCAGAACCCTGTTCTGTTACGGATCAGTCAACAGCAGCTGGAAGTTTCACTTTAGCCGAGGAGCCTGTTTAGTAGCCAGAGTTCAGGGAGTGATGCTGTGAGTTGTGAAATGAGAAGAACAATTTCTAAAAGTTTAGTATTTTCCATTATTTGTTGATCCAGTAATCATATTTATCTGTTTTCTTAAAAATGTAAGAAAGAAATAAATGTTTGGGGATTTTCTTTTTCTTCTTTGGTACATAAAATTAAAATAAATCCTGTGACTCTACTGAATTCGAGTTTGAGAGTCTTTGTTTCATTTAACAACAGAAGAGAAAATAACCAAAAATATCTCAAGATCAATCTTACTCGTACTTTTAAGAATGAAAACACTGCTAATTAAATCACCATTTTAAATTAGCAAATTATCTAAGAATAAAATATTTCATGGTATCTAAGGGTTGCTTAAGGTATAGGAAAACTAGCCCTCTCTGATTCTGCTGTTAGCGTTGTAAATTGCTGTCAAATTTTTGAAGAGCAAACTGGAAATATCTATCAAAATCTGAAGTTCATGTGTCCATTTACATACCAATTCTGATTTTATTAATATTCTGCATATGTAATCAAATAAGTACACAAATGAAGTATGTGGATTTTTTTATTTGTAATTAGCAAAAAAAAAAAAGGAAACAATCTAAATGCTCATCAGCAAGAGGGAGAGTGGCAAAATAAATGTTGGCACCTTCATAAAATGCAACATGGGACGTACTGTACATATATGGAAAGGGATCTAAATACAATGTATGTATTTATAGTCTGCTTCAATTTGCATAAAACAGCATATATTTTTCACATATCAAAAAAATTTTAATCGGTAATAGGCAGATGAATAAAGGGCATGAACAGGAAACTCATAAAAGAAAAAATATACATGGCCAACAAACATGTTGAAAAAACACAATTTTGATAGGATTCAAATAAACGTAAATTAACGCAATTGTGAAATACTGATTTTCCTTTTTTGAATCTGGCATACATTACGTTTCAAAACAGCAATTTATGGGGCCAGCCTGGTGGCGCAGTGGTTAAGTTTGTGTGCTCTGGTTTGGTGGCGTAGGGCTCGCAGGTTCGGATCCTGGGTGTGAACATACGTACCGCTTATTAAGCAATGCTGTGGTGGCGTCCCACATACAAAGTAGAGGAAGATGGGCATGGGTATTAGCCCAGGACCAATCTTTCTCAGCAAAAAAAAGAAGAGGGCTGGAAACAGATATTAGCTCAGGGCTAATCTTCCTCACAAAATAAATAAATAAATAAACAAAACAATTTACACTCCTAACAAAGGGAAGGCAAGCATGCTTAACCATAAATGGGTTATAAATAGCAATAATCTTTCATATATACACTTACATGTGCATAGACTATTTTCCAAAGGACATTAGAGAAAATTTTAGCAATTTTTATCTCTGTGAGACAGATTTAGGGTCATATGAAAATGGGAGAGAAACTTTATTTTACAATGTACTCTTCTGAACTGTTTGGATTTTGTTTAATAAGGAGGAGGTATTACTAACATTTTTAAAAAATTTGCTTTTAAAAAGTTTAACTGATTGCCAAGATATTAACAGAAATTATTAGATGTAGCTCCCCCGTGAAGTAAAAGTAGAGCAGCACATTTCTAACACAGTAAGATCAGCTGTGTGAATGTCTTAAAGCAAAATTCATTGTGTGGCAAATTCTCTGAAGTTCCCTTTCAGAATAAGAAGACACTGTCTTTCCTGGTTCCCCTGCTGTCTTAGTCAGTTCAGGCTGCTCTGACAGAACACTGCAGACTAGGCAACTGAAACAACAAACGTCTGTTGCTCACAGTTCTGGAGGCTGGAGTCTGAGATCAAGGTGCCAGCATGGTCTGGTTCTGGGTGAGGGCCCTCTTCCTGGTTTAAAAACAGCCACTTTCTTGCTGTATCCTCACTTAGCAGAGGGAGAGAGATCATCTCTCCCTTATCTCTTTTTATAATTATGGGCACTAATCCCATTCATGAGGGATCTACCCTCACGACCTAATTACCTCCCAAAGGCCCCTCTCCTCCAAATGCCATCACATTGGGGGTTCAGGCTTCAACATACAAATTTTGAGGAAACACAAACATTCAATCCATAGCATTTGCCTTAGATGATATTTATTCCTAGTTCTGATCTAAATATACAGTGAGCCTGGGAAACTGAATAATAGGACTAAGTTAATTTTGCTCATTCCTGATATCACCTGTTCTTCGGTCTCCCTCAAGTACTGTTTGCCTTCAAGTGAAGGAATCATTGTAATGGTTAGAAGTTCTAGGTTGAGTGGAAAACATGTTTGGGTTAGCCTTGATTTGAGGACATAATTATATATTCTTTTCTTTAAACCTTTTTTGTTTAACAGTCATTTTAAATGTTCAGGGGAAAAAACCAGGCAATATTCAAAAGAAACCGGATTACGGAAAAATTAGGGGAGAAGTTATAGCATTGCTTCAATATAGCAATTATTTTCATTTCACGTGGCATTGATCTAAAAGAAACACAGAGCAGAGTGAGTGAATGTGTCTGATGAAAGATATACAATGTGGCTGCCAAGGATTCCCTGTCCTGATTGAGAAAAACAAACAAAAAGCAACCTCATAAAGCAGATGTAATATCAGATATCCATAGTTTCTTATTTGACTGTAAACCTATGTCACATGTGGTGTGGGGTGCCATGCGTAAAACAGAAGCAGTCTCTCCTCATAAAAGGTGACAGAAGATAGACTGACTAGACAAGGGCTCTGCTCTACTGGGCTGCGTCCCATCATAGAGCTATGATGTCAGTTCATTTGGGCCTGGAGTGGAAGATCCACATGCTGTGACCAAACATACATTGCAGTTGGCTCCTGAACCCAAGAAACAACTCATGCTTAATTTAAGTGCTGACTGGTACCATGCCCCATGGGAAAATCCACAGTTAGATTAAGAGTGTTTGATAACAGTTAACATTCAGGCAACAAGTTGCCACTAGTAGTGGGCAAATTATATTTCCTGGAATTCTTTTCCACATTGTCTATGGTAATTTATATAAAAATAATGTACTTACAAATTACTTTTATCATTAATGAAAATATACTTTTCTATTTATAGCCCTAATAACTAACTGAATATTTTAAACTTATTCCAATCAGTTATTATTACCTAACCCAGGATTCTCAATTAGTTTCTGTCCCTTTATCCCCTTTGCCCTGGAGCTGCTGTAACCAAGAACCACAAACTGGGTGGCTTAAACAACAGAGATACATTGTCTCACCATTGTGAAGACTAGAAGTCCAAAATCACGGTGTATACAGTACTGGTTCCTTCTAAGGGCTAGAGGGAGAATCTGTTCGATGCCTCCCTCATAGTTCTTGGCTTATAGATGGTGCTCTCCCTGTGTCTTCACATTGTCTTCCCTCTATGCGTGTCTGTCTCTGTGTCCAAATCCCTTTTGTATAAGGGCATAGGTCATGCTGGATTAGGGCCCACCCTAAAGACCTCATATTAACTTGATCATTTGCAAAGACCCTATTCACAAATAAGGCCACATTCACAGGTACTGGGGATTAGGACTTCACTATCTTTATATGGGACACAATTCAACCCTTAACAGTCCCTAAAGGCCGGAGGGAAAAGACAAACCCCTCTGAATAACATTTTTTACTTCAATTATTTTTATCGTAGGCATAGAGAATGGTAGCAAGCTGAAGAAATGTATATGTGGAGTCCGGAAAAAGTGGCCTAGGTTATTATAAACCCAACACCCACTCAGGACGGTCTCACCACCTTGTTGGAATCACTGACAAATAGTGGATCTAATCCGATCTTTCTAGCGGGAAATGCCTGAATTAATGATGGGGTACTTTGGGAAAATAATCATCATAATCACCCTTTAAAAGTCTAGACTACCGAAGTTAATTCTATCAATTGATGGCAAACATCCCATAAGGTCTTGTTATGACAGCTAAATTGTATCACTTATCTATTTCATTAATTCTATTATTTGACAGACAATTTTGAGATCATAGTCAGTGTATCACTGATAAACTTCTGTGGATACAAAGACACACTGATCATCTTCTCTCCCCTCAACAAAATTATAGGTGAGGTTACTCAGCCTACCCAGAACACCTGTTTTCCTACAAACAAAGATAACTTTGAGCAGTAACTCTCAAACTGTTTTCTACTTTGACACATATGCAAGAAACTCCTAGCATGCACAAACACTCCCAAGGACATACACAAATTATTTTCAAAATGTCAAAAATTTTTGGGTTAAAAACACTACAGTAATTCAAAATCATCACCATATTAAAACGCCCTGAGAAGTAGTCACTGGCACTATACTGATTCTTTGTAATGCCTCTTCTCCTCCCACAGAGGAATACGTAAGTGACACTAAAGAGTTAATGTGAGCTCTACAATAAGCAAATTACTCATAAACCTCACTCATTTATTATTAGCACTACGTTCCTTTTAATGTGCCTCACGACTGATGCAGACAAACCAGCATATCAAAAGGTCAAGATTTAGCTCCTCTGGTTCAGAGAATACAAGTGCTCTTGGTAGCCCCCATGGCCTCCCATCTCCAGTTGCCCCAATTCCAAGTCCTCTTCTCTAACACAGCAGCCCCATTTTAGGAAAATGCTGCATGTTATGAATACATTTAGCCAAGTACATTGCCAAGTATAAAATACAGAATACACATTATTTAATTTTTCTCATTCATTAAGTAAGCAATATTTACTTAGTGCTACGTTCCAGGCACTCAGTATTTGCCCTCCTAGAATTACATGGTAGTCAAGGGATACACACAATCAACAAACAAGCAAATGAATGACAAAGATAATCTTGGTTTACGATAAAAGCTCTGAAGAAAACCAAGAGACAGAACAGACTGAGTAGTGGGGTGAGAGGGAAGCTCTTTTAGATCGTACAGTCAAGGGAGGTTTTCCTGAAATGCAGTCTGAGACCAGAACGCCACAGCCAGTCATGCCACATCGCTGGCAGAGCCTTCCAGGAAGAGGAAAGAGCAGGAGCAGGACCACAAGGCCTGAGAGAGACAGCGATGCTGGAGAAACAGAGCAGGTGGCACTGCTGACAACCAGCCTTGTCTATATTACACAGAGAAAACACAGCATTACCACACTCTTTCTCTTCTCTATTGTCCTATTATTTAATTACATATTGAATTATAATATTTAATAACCATAAAGCACATCCTATTAGTAACTGTTTTAAAATGTTCACATTCTAAGAATGAAAAATTAAAAAAGCAAATTTTTTTAAAACCCATTTTTGATACTGTAACATATTTAATTCAAAATAGATATTTACTTTGCCAGAAACAATGTAATGTGTTTACAGCTGTTATATGCTCCATCATTAGGCTACCAAATAGATACTGTTTGGGGAAATCTTTAAATGGATTATCTCCTAATAGTTAGAGCTCTTTTCCTAAGCAAGGTGGCTAAGTTTATAGAAGTAAATTTCCCCTTACTTTAGAAAAGCTCTCACTTTCTCTGACTTTTAATGACATCGGAATAACCAGATGGAAATACCTACCTAGGAGTTTCAGGAAAGAATATGGCTGGCTGACTATCTGTCTTTCTCTCTCCTCCTCTATAACATATATTAATAATATAGTACATTAATAACATATATTGCATATTATATCTAATTATATAAATTACATAAATTATATGTGTATATATGTGCATATATATATATATACCTACATATATGCATGTGTAAAAATATGTATGTGTATATATATTCACACACATACACTCCTGAAAACTCTGATTCCTTTATTTTTAGGCAAGGAATATTTCTTTGTACATGCCATTATTACTGGTGGGAATGCACACGCCCAGGTCCTCGGTGCTTCTGGTAAAGGCATTTATTCATCTCTAGCTGGTTGACTATTCTATTCTCACAGCTGAATTTCAGCTCCTTTCTGAAGCCTCTGTATCATCGTCCTACTCCCTGGCCCATCACAGATCTCCCTTAGTGCCCCCACTTTACCTCCGAAATTACCCACAACATCATACCTTCGAAGCTTCTTCCTGTCTCAGAGAGAGAGGTGCTCAAGCTTCCTCTCACGCGTAACACCTTGGCTTAGACTATGGACCCTGTTCCAATCCTCTCTTGTAGTTTGTTCTGTCTTCTTCTTTTCAGGTTTTAAATTTCTCTTTTTCCATTGGCTTTTGCCCATCACTCATAAAAATACTTGAGTACAATTTTTCCACCATTAAACAAACTTTCTTTTATCTGTGACTCCGTATTGAGCTAGCACTCACTCTCTCTCTCTCTCTCTCTCTCTCTCTCTCTCTCTCTCTCTCTCGACACATTTCAGAAACCAGCCTTCTGGACTCCCGCAACCCACTCCCCTCACTCTAGGGACGGTTGTCTCAAAGATGAATGTAATTGGCCTAAATTGCCAGTGGCTTATTCTTAGTCCTCAAGGGACTTTCCCTCTCAACTGAGAAGGTCAATCCTTTCTGCTTCTTGAAAACCTCTGCTCTTGTCTGTCCTACTGCACACTATCCTCTCTCGATTTGCTTACACCACTTGGCTTGGGTGTTCTTACATTCTTTGGCTCTCTTTCCTCTCCCACCATTGCTTCTCTTCTGTATATATTTCCTGGGCAATTTCAGTCATCATCCTTTCTTCAGCAATTACCTTGATCTTACTGACTTCAAACTTTATACTTTGTTTACAGACTTCTCTTTTGAGCATCAGATCCAAATGTCCAGCTATCATTTATTAATTACAATTTTTATATCTCTCACTTTGAAATTAAAATGTATAAGATAGAACACATTAGTTTCCCCATCCTGAATTTGAAGCTTTTTAGACCATGGATTGCATCTTGTTCCTATCTGTATTCTTGACGCAACACAACCTAGTTTATGGCAAACACTGAATAAATATTCAAACAAATTTAATATTCAAGAGATTATATGATGTAAATTTATGATGTAAAGTATGCTATTTAGACTTTTGCCTAAGTCAGATGGATTCTGGTAGGTAGCATAAACTAAATAATAAACACTTTTGAAGTTTACCATTACTTACTGAAAGTAACTGAGGAAACAAAGAAAAAGAATTCCAAAATGGAAGGTGTACTATAAAGACTAAAAAAAAAGTATTCAGTCTGGAGAATGTATAGTGTTAAATACCATTCTGAGAGATCCTGGGACAAAAAATAAAGGCACACTTTCCCTCTTGGCCTATTAAATCGCTGAACTAAGTCTCTGCTCCATATCGTGTTTGCCCGCTCAGATCAATTTGCATTATCTGGTGATGATTCTTTTCTTTTTAATCCCTAGACAAGTCCCACCTGCTACTGCACTGATTTGGGTATAATTCAGGACACATTTAGAGCTCAGACATGTGAAACTCTGGCTTTTGAATTAGCTTCATTAAACCAAAAAAATGAAAACACATTCTTGTAAGTACTGTATATCCTGAAATCTCTACAGTCCCTAAACAGCTGACTGGATATTTGATGAGCTCAGAAGGCCCCAGCGAGCAGCCTACCACAAAATGTAGGAAAAAGTGGCAACCATGGACATCTGTTTTGATAAGATAAATCTACTTACTTTTCTTGAATCTTATCAACAGAAACTCATCCTATTTGGAACACTAGTATATCTTCTGTAGGACTCACCTGGAAATATTTTATGAAACCCTTCTGTTCCCTAAGATTCGTAAAACCTAGAAATCCCAGTACGTACAGTCTGTTTTATAACTGAAGTCAAGAGTATAAATGACTTTGTGATATTCAAATATATTTAAAAAGTACAGTTAACTAATATGTTGAGCAATCCATACATCTAGTTTTCATTATAAAATTTGCACCTTTGGGATTACTTTGTAAATGTTGTTTTACTTAAGTCTTTCTCCTGTATAGATTATATAAAAGAGATCCCGTTGGCAGAACAAATGGCACAGATGTTCCTGGAAGAGGCACTGTCAAATACTACACTGGGCACATGATAGGTGGAAAAGTACTCTGAAACAAATTACAAAGAACTGACTAGAAAAATAAATACACTAGATCTACCCCCTCCTTGACAATATTTATTAAAACTATAAAGTTCTAAAAAGACATATTATCATTCATTAATCATTCATTCAACAAATATTTATTGAACACCTACCATGAGAGTTTTTAGAGTTATTTCACAAGCATCAATCATTAGAGTATCATTTTATGACTGCGAACATCTATGTTCCATATATATTATTTATGTATTATTTTTAAAAAAAAGTTGCTTTAACAAACGTAGATTTATTTAAAAAGTAAACTTTATATGGTTATCAAAAAATAAACAATTAGTATTACATTCTCTGAATAGAGTGGAAGGAAGGCAGGCATATAAAATTAAAAATGAAATGAAATTATAAAATAGTCATACATGTACCACATAAACTCATTTAATGTGATACCAAAGGTAACATAATACACTTTGAGAAATTTGGTCTTGGGAAATATTAGTGATCTGTAACACTGCCTAGAAAATAGTATTTCCCCAACGTTAACCATCAGAGTCTGACTATTTTGACATCAGAAACTGAGTTTTATAAGTTTTTAAATTCACTTCCTCACAAACAATAGATATACAAGTTAACTATAGAATAAACATTGCATAAACCCCTTGAGTTACACACACTCGAATTTTCTTTGAAGAGTAAGTGCATCTTACTCTTAAGAGAAGATTTTATTTCTAAATAGAAGGCCTCTAACATTTTATCTAAATAAAAATCATGTATTCAGAAGAAAGTCCCTTTGCCTTGCTTTGGTAACATGCATATTTCACGGGCTCTTCGAACATTTAACCAAGAGATCTGATATGATTATTTCAGTAACAATTCAAATTGAAATGTCAACTATGTTCAGCATTTAAAAATTAATAGCTAAATCCCTTTAAAGATAAGGGAAATTTTGTTCCGGCTTAGAATAATTTTATAGCTGTATGAATCTCCTTGTGCATTGTTTGCATATTTTAAACTATTCTGAATAATGTACTCCCTGTAAAGGCCCATTAGTTCAAAGAATTTTGATAGTCACAGCTCAAAGTATTAATTTTCATACTAGATATATATTTTCAATTGGCAGTAAATTTTTCAAACTCAAATATACTTTACCTAAATTGTGAGTATATACATTTTGAATAGATTTTAGCAGTAAACAACCATGAAAAAAATTTGAGAATTTAATCAAGGCTTTTCTCTTTCCCATGTATTTGCTTTCTGGGAAGAGAAGAGCCACTAAAGGAGGAATGCTGAAGCAGCCATCATGGTGAAACACATGCGGCTGGAGGAAGGGGAGCTGTGCAGTGCTGGAGCTTCCCTGAGAGTAGAGACTCTAGCAGCTCGAGAGTGAGGGGGGGAAATAAGAACACCTGATATGTAATTGTAAATACAAACAGGAAAACCCTTGACGAGCATCACTTGCTGGTATCAGAAGCACTCCAGACTTCAACGAGATTAATGAAGATTAATGAAGATATCATTATCTCTGAATGGTCCTGAAAATAGAAACTTTTCTGTCCATCTTGTCAAGACCATCTTGGAAAATCTAAAGTACTTTGTTCAGCTATTCATTCAAGAAACATTTACTATTGACATGCTACTGTGTGCCAGGCATTGTGCAAGGAACCCAGAGCAACAAGTCTCTGTTGTCTTGAAGCTTACAGTTTAGCAGGGAATACAGGCTTAATCAACTACTGTGCATTAATACATAATCAGCCAGCCCTGGTGGTCTAGTGGTTAAGATCCGGCACTCTCACTACGGGGACCTAGGTTCACTGCTCGGTCAGGGAACCACACCACCCGTCTGTCGGTTGTCATACTGTGGCAGCTGCATGTTGCTGTGACGCTGAAAGCTATGCCACCGGAATTTCAAATACCAGCAGGATCATCCAGGGTGGACAGGTTTCAGCGGAGCCTCCAGACTGAGACAGACTAGGAAGACAGACCTGGTTACCCACTTCTGAAAACACTGGCCATGAAAACCCTATGAAGAGCAGAGGAGCACTGCCTGATAGACAGCAGAAAGATGAGAGGATGGCGCGGAAAGACCAGGCAGGATTCCACTCTGCTGTCCACGGGGATGCTAGGATTCAGAATCCACTCAATGGAGCTAACAACAACAATATATAATTATGAATTAAGATAAATGCTAGGAAAGAAAGGCAGTTAGCTCTTTGAGAGCATTTTGCAAGAAAAGAATCTGTCTAGGATTGTTGGGTAAGGGTGAGCTTCTCTGAAAATTTGACAAGAGCACACCTTTAATCATTGCTTATTTTATTTATATTATTTGGGTCAATTCACGGTAAAATCTGATATTCATATTATGCCACACATGGTTCTAAGAAATGGAGGCTTCTATATGAATTAACAATTAATAAAAATAGAGCTAACTCCATCACAAATTTAATCCACAAGTTTTTTTCCTTAGATTTCTCTCTATAGTCTCAAGGTGTATGCAGAAATTCAGCACTTGGATACCTATTTTCATAAGGTGCTGGATTCAGAGCCACGATTCTTTCACACATTCTAGAATGTGGACTATTCCCTAAGCCCTTGCCCCTTCTATATGGCCCTCATCATCTGACCGTGGCTTCCTTCCTCCACCTGTCCTTGAATCCACATTCCATATCCATTTCCTTGGTGTCTGTGTCCTAGAAGAAAACCTTTAGCTACTTCTTTACCTAATTTTCTAACATCTGTTACCAGGATTCTGTAAGTCTTCACTCCATTGGAATCTCTCATCTATCCAAGCCACCACTACCTGTTTCTCTGTTCCAGGGTTTCGGTTCTGGAGTTTACTAGCTGGGTTCTTGGGCTGAGTGTTAACTGACTTTCTTTAATAACGCAGGATATTAAGTAAACAATCATTTTGAATCTGTAATCCTTTGTTAAGAGAAAATTTGCGAACAAAAGAAGACATTCACTAGACTTTTTTCTCCTGATATCTGGGCGATCAAAATCATTCACAAAATAGCTTTACTTAAGTCTAGAGGCCAGCACAGTTGTTGTTAATTAAATATAATTTCTTATTACAATGCGTATGTTCATTTGATGAAATTACTTTATGTTCTGTATATACACTTTGTAATGCATTAGTTTCCCTAAATTATAAGGCACAGAGTATAATAAGGTGCTTAAGATCATTAATTTAGGTATTGACTACATGTTGGTTATTTAGCTTCAGTTTTCTTGTCTATAATAAGAGGATAACATCTAATAGAAGATTAGATAATATAATTAAAGTATTGGATTTGATGTTTTGAGCACAAGAAGTGTTCAATAAATATTACCTCTTATTTTGTGGATATGCTCAACACATTTGTCTATTTTATGGTACTTGAGAAAAGAATTTCAATAATCATGAATATTTATTACAACCTAATTATTCTATTAATTATTTTTAGTTACATCTATAATGAATCTGGTGCTAAATCCTTGATCAGGAATAAAACTCTCAACAACCAAATCGTTAGAGTGAAAATATGAGCCAATTTATGACGACCCAATTTGTTGCATAGTTTTCAGAAATGCATGTAGGTGTAAAGTGAGATCTTCCTATGCCCCCACATGGCAACACTTCTTGATGAGGAGATATCTGAAATAATTTATTCATTTTAATAACTGAAAAGATAAAACACCATACGAGTCAAACATCTTGCAGGAATTGCAATGTGCGTTACACTTATCGTATCCTGAAATGATTATCTTCCCCAACAGACAGGATTGCCCTAAGGTGCCTGAGGTTTGCTTTCAAATGAAAGTATTTGTGATGCAAGAGAAAGAAACGTGTTTTCCTCTGAGATGGGTGGTTTTGTTTTGCATAGACTATTATTACAAAGAAAAGTCATTTGAGAGGAAAAATTTGATTGCCAGACCAGGTTCAATGACTCTGAAGATTAGATACGTACAGGTGTTTATGTGCTTGCCTCTGTTCTTGGGTCCCTCTGCTCCTACAGCGGTGAAAACGATAGTTTTTTTACTCTCCTCTTGCTTCACTTTTGTATATTTTACTTAAGGCTTGTCTTTTTCTTTATCTCCTATTCTTAGTGTTTGAACTAAAGACTCCACTGTTCAGGAAGCAATAACTCCCTCTGCCCTCGCTCCATACCCCCAAGTCATAGAATGAAAAACCCAACCTCTTGAGGTTAGATTTCAGTTGAGATCAGAAAAACATTTTCTCTCCAGCATTATTCTGAGGCTTTTGTGTTTTTGAGAAATCATTTCAAATATGAAAATATAAAAACAATCTTACTGACGTAAGTCACTGAGAACACCTGCTGAAGCTACCTCCATTAGTTTACCCTTTAAATCAGTAGAATTGATTCACAGGTCTTTAAGCGAAAATAAGTCCGGTTGCAGGCTAAAAATGATTACGGAGAAATTCACTATATGATTTGTTTGGTCCTTTATATAAGAAAAGTTAAGCTATTGATTTAATTAAGGATTTCACAAATTACTTCTTGATCATTTGAAAACTTATATTAAAAACAGTGATAAAAGAACTTGGTAAAAATTCCCTACTCTTAATCAAATTAATCTAGAGATTTCATGTTCCAAGTAAAAAGCGTATGTGAGTTTATATTCATATATACTATTTATAGACATATACACCTTTGTACACATAAGACATGTATGGTAATGTTTTTAAGAACAAATAAAAATTATTGAATTTTAAAATGACCATTAAAATCATTACCAATTTTTTTTGCTGCAATGCATTTTAATACTGTAAATTATTCTAATTTTCTTACAACTAAAAGATGTGGGAAAAATATTGTTTAGATTAAAATAGGAAATCCATAGAAAAGTCAATATCATTATTTAGGAAAAAGTGTGAGTACAATATACAAAACGCATAACAACAGAATAAAACTAGATAATTGATCTTGCTTTTTGTACAGAGATAGAAACATTTGTGCTTACCAGTGATAAAGGATCAGGGTCTAAATTAAGGCTGCACTACAAGAGTGCTCAATTCTCTCTTCCATTCTAAGAAATAAGTTCTTTCACGCCTGAAGTAGAAGAGAGAATTCACATCTAGCTCAGCTATAACATGGTCAAAAGTATCCTAGTCCTACAGAAACATTTGTGCTTACCAATGATAAAGGATCAGGGTCTAAATTAAGGCTGCACTACAAGAGTGCTCAATTCTCCCTTCCATTCTAAGAAATAAGTTCTTTCACGCCTGAAGTAGAAGAGAGAATTCACATCTAGCTCAGCTATAACATGGTCAAAAGTATCCTAGTCCTACACATATTAGGGGTATTTCCCTTCTATCAAAAAACAACCACCGTGACTGTGACGGTTGAGGCAGCTGCTTATATTAAGGACTCTCAATGTACTAACTCCCCTGATCTTTCACCCTTTATATTCTCCTTCACAGTGACTCTGGGCTTTGTCCCATGTGACATCATCAAACACGACCCAAGTAGAGGCTTAAAATGTCCTTTCAGCTTGGGTCTTGTCTTCTTGAAACAATGCCATTGCTACCTAAGGCCTTCTTGGAGAGGAAAGAGCACAGGAGGAGGGAGACTCCGCTCTCCCAGGCTCCTCCATGGAGCCCAGTCCCCAGCTGGCCTGCCAGCTGTATGCAGCTATATGAGTGAGGCCAGGTGAGGCCAGCGACATATAACTGCTACCAGGGACTATGCCTAATGCCTCCTCCATAAGGCAGGATGGGATAAGGTGTAGTTATCAAAGTTTTCTATGTTAAATATTGATATATATGTGGAAAGAAAAAGGTGAGAGGACAGTTGAAAATAATTGTGATGAAGTATCCTGGGCATCCAGCAGACAGGCAAGCGTTTAAAGTTAAGTCATACTTAGGCTACTATTCTTTTCCTTTTTATTGTTTCTGGCTCATACCAGTATGTATTTGTTCACTGAATGCTAAAGCAAGTATGGGTTATGCAACTTCCTACAATTTCTAATCTCTGAACAAGGCAACAGATAGGGAGGGATAGTAATCACATATATCCCTTCGCCTCAGAATATTTCCTCACATTTTCCTGTTAGGAGTGTATAGTTTATCTAGAAGCAGCAAGACTATTGGTAGCAGTAGTTTGGTGGTGGTAGTAGCAGTCAAGAAAATAGGCACTACATATAATGCGCTGTGACAAATGTCTTATCTCAGCTACACCTCCCAACAGACCTCTGAAGAAAGGAAGGAAGGACTTTCAATATCCCCATTTTACAGAGAAACTGACGCACAGAGAGGTTGAATGAGTTGTCCAAGATCACACAGCAAGTAAATGAGAATGCTGGGTTGCAAACCCAGGTCTGTTTAACTCCAGAGGCTAAGATTTCAATCACCACGGTAAAACTCTTCCACTCTTCATATTCATCTACACTGTCGGACAGGGCTCTGTGAAGGCTGGGTCCAGATCCAAGGAACTCTCCTTTTACCAAAAGAGCAGCAGCACAGATCTATCTAGACATTTTTCCACTTCTGGGAAGGTGCTATACAACACAAGAGGCCAGGAGCCAACAAGAAGTAATGAGACTTGTGAGCACGAACACCTCCACATCGAGGGAGCAGGTCACACTAGAAGGCCCATTCCTCTCATCTCTTGTGGCAATGGTTCTGTCCCCGTCTGGGATAGTGATGAAAGAAAAGATGTGTGAAAATGCTTAAATGGGAGAGGGGCTCTCACCTACAGTACACAAGAAGGTCCAACCTTGGGCCAGCAGATGCTTTGTTATCTAAACCAGGTTAACGGAGAGTGAGGGGCACTGCTAAAACGTAGGCTGAGACAACAGGTGTAAACTGTGCCTCTTCCAGGCACACTGAATTATCAGCAGCTAAAATGGATTCAAGGAAGTTTCGAGATGCTGCGCTGTCTACTCCACTGATGATATTAGTCATCATGAGATGAACAACATTTCCAAATATTGTGTAAAGTACTGATCTCAATTTTCTCTAAATAACTGAGATACTGGAAGGGTGGTATTCTGGTTACAATAATATCAAATGTCTTTTGTAGAAGAAGGTGCTTATAATACTAGGAAAATCACACTGTAAGGATAGAATATGTTTTATGTTGCACAAGAAATTAAATAAATTTGCAAATTAAAATACCATATTTTATTATGTCATATCACAACTTTCCCAAGTTAAAAATGCAAAGCTGACTTTTCTAGAGTGCTCTGTTCTTAACCTTTGCCATATTTTTAAGTATTACACTTTTAATTATTGTCATCCCTTAGGAAATATATTATTTTTATGTAAAAACAGAGAAATCAAAGGAGCGCTAAAGGAAAAATATGGGAATGCTGTTTAATACAATTATAGTCTTGAAAAAACTGCACATATGATTTGTTATTAGAAAAAATCATTTTCAAGTGTTTTATAAGGAAATAGATGCCAGGAGGACAGTTTTTCCCCAACATTACATTTTATCTAACAACTCATTCTGTTTTCTTAATGTCTCCTACCACACTCAAGCACTCAGCTGTTCATTTTAATGTCAGTCAGCAAACCCTTGTGTATTTCTGATGAATCTAACTCCTGAAAGATTATAAACCTTTCTAAAAATTAATGACCCAGGCAAAAGTCTTTCTATAAACAAACCACTTCTACTCATGAATCTTAATTAGAAGACGTTTTAAAGCTAAGATTTCCCAAGTTTCCTCTATGGATGAAGAATATCCTTTTATTCTCAGCGACTAAATCATAACACATTTGCAACACTCCTCGGACTTCAGTAAAGGAGGCTATGTATATAAGCCCATGTTCTCAAACTTTAATGTGAATAAGAATCACTTGGGGAGTGTGTTACAAATGCATATCCCCAGTCTCCATTCTCAGAGGTTCAGGTTCAGTGGGTTTCGGCTAGGATACAAGAACTTGCATTTTTAATAAGCAACCCAGGTCATTCTGATGAAGGTTGCCATTGCCCTAGAGCATAGCTCTGATTTGCTGCTTTGTAAGAGTTAGTCTGCATCATTTTGTAGAAGAAAGTAAATTAAATGTGTTGGCCCAGTTGCCATTCAACTTCTTAGAATCATGTAAGTATACGCAATTTAGATTCAGTGTTCCAAAAACACAGCTAAGTAGAATCATCCTCATTATTTCCCAAAGAGGGAAATTAAAAAAAAAAGTAGCAAAAATGAAAAATGGCGGAGAGGGTGATGGGAGGAGGAGGTAAAGGTCTCATTATCCTTGGAAAGATTTATGCAAAAAAGAAGAAAAATACCCACAATAAATACTCAGTTACAGTGAAAGCTGGAAACTTTAAAAACACAAACACACACGGACATACACAGGTACAGACACATGTGAACAGATTCTCATGGAGACTGAAGCATCCTTCCTGAACAAATCACAAAGAAACTGAAATGAAAATCTGTCATATAAAATAGGCTAAATAAAGTACCAGGTAAAAATCAGAAAAGGATTTCATTTTTCTGAGAATAGCACCTTTTTGAAGTACTAATTAGAAGCAATATTTCTTTCATATTGTTGATAATTGTTACATTCAAGATGTTTTTCAAAATAAAATGAAAACACTTTACTCTCATCTTGGTGCATAATGATAAACCTATTTATAAAGTGAACATTTATTCCTTCCCTTATTTAAGCAGTTACTGAAGTTAGTTTAGTGACTATTTTATCATATTTTGTATCATTCTGTAATCATGCACTTATTAAATTGTTTTAAAGGGAAAAATAAATGAAAATGGAATAGAAATGCTGATTTTTTGTAAGCTAAACACTCTTTTCTCTATACTAATATTTATTCTCAGTAGCCTCATAACGATGATGTGTTTGTGAATAACAGGGCATGTGGAAGCCCAGTTTTAACCATTCATGTAACAAATCATTCTAAAGGATTATTAAACTTGCAGGCCTTGATGCAGTGTCTCTTTTTAGGGATTCAGGTAGTTTTCTTCATCTGTTTTTGGTTGTCAAATAGTCATGTCAGAAACTGCTGCTTTCTCTGTCTACATGCTTTCTTCCACCTGCTGGTTGCTTAGAATGTGGTCCTCTCTTCTGTAGGATGCGCCCCATAGGAACAGGTTACCACCTAGCCATGAAAGGTACAAAAGGCAGCCAGTGGGCAGCAAGGTGCAATAGAAAGAACTCCGATCTCATGTTCCAGCCCCAACCAACTCTGTCTGGGTTAGGTGAAATGCAAGAGCAGATCAAGGTTTCACTGGTCCTGAAATTACATAATTTGAGGTTTCCTTTAAGATAAAGACACCAGGGCCTGGAAAGGGTCCCATGAAAATGTGGGATCTTGAAGCTTCAGCTTTGTTAGCTACATGGTAAATCTGCCTCTGGAGAGAGACTCACGAGTCTCCACTCTGATAAATGCAAAATGGAAGGCGTTACCGGATTAGCGTAAGGGGTCTCGATAAAATAACACGTGAAAGTGCACTGAGTGTCTTGCACATGCAGGTTGTGCCAGAAATAGCAGCTCAGTGTTCAGGCTGACTGCTGTCTAGTACCCTGCACCTAGCTGCCTGGGACGTGTCCACTCTTCACAGCCTTTCCGGGGTCTCGGTTCCTTACTCTCCATGGTCTCCCTGGATTTCAAAGTTGCTCGACTGCCCTATCAGTTCTAGTTTAGTCAATTAGTTATTTATTAAGTGCCTACTGTGCTCAAGAAACTAATGCCCATCCTCTCCTTTCGGTCCAACTCTGGCTCACTCATTGGTTCTACCTTAGGACTGGCACGTGCTCCCATTCCATAGCATTCTCTACTTCCTGGTCCCACAGCTCTGCTCCAGTTCAGCTTCCTAGTCCTTCACCAGACCAGACTTAGCCCAATTCTGCTCCATACAGAACACCTGTCCTTATAACACGCCACTCTTAACTCCTCTTGTGCCCTACACCCCTTGTCACTTATTCCCTGAGATGACATTAATTTTGACAGATTCATCTTATGAAGGCTGCATGATAAAACGTCTTTATTACTTCATTCAGAGGCTATCATAATACCCTATGTAAGGCTCCTAATTGATCTCTGCTTTTAACTTTTCCAGTCTAACCAAACTTTCTCTGAAAAGGGACAGATAATATTTTATGCTTTGTGGGCCATATGTGTCTCTGTTGCAACTCCCATCTCCTCTGCCATTGTAGTGCAATCAAAAGGACAACAAACAATCGAACAATCATGGTTGTATCCCAATGCACCCATATTTATGGTCACTTAAATTGGAATTTTGTATAATTTTCACATCACGAAATATTCTTTTAAAAATTTTTTTCAACCATTTAAAAATGTAAAAATCATTCTTAGCTCTCGAGGTTGCCAACCACTGCTATAGACTATCTTGCGCACTACTGCAAGTTCACCTTCAGAAAACACTCCTGTCATTGTTACTAGGAATTCCGAGTTCCTAAACCTCCAGGCTCTCCCCCTTACGATTCACTCAACATCAGCTAGAAACAGAGCTTTCTCCCGGACAATTTTCCTGTCTTCTGTTCTGAATTACTCTCATTTCTCTCGCAACATGTGCCCACTTTTCTGCCTGCTGCACTTGCACTTCCTACACTGATGGCCTTATTTCACTCCTTGGATATGGGCTTAGTACCCCTCCTTCATCCCTCACGTTTTCCTCACTTCCATCCCCCACCACAAGTCATAGTGTCTTTGGTTAGATGGAGGCAGGCCTCCGTGGACAGAGATACAATTGTATCCAGGATGATCTGGGATGTTAAGACTTGTTTACAGTTTCCCAGGTGGTCCCCCTGGGTTTCCTTAAATCCTCTTGGTGGAAACAAGATGTATTGTGTGACTTCCTTATTTAAAATCTTCAATAATCCCCCCCATCTTCAAATAAAATCTCAACTCCACAGGAATTCAAGCAGCTTTACAATGGCATATATTTTCTGATATATTTTTGGCTTTGCCTCTTAATCAATTCAATTAACTTAATTTACTTAGAAGACCAAAATACACTTTCGCTTTCCCATTCAGTGATGCATCTCTCCATTTAATCATTCACTCAGTCAACAAGTATTGAATAGTTATATTCCAGACATTGTTAAGGCAACTACAAAAATATATATAGCACATTCTCTTCCCTCAAGGAGCTCACACACTAATGTGGACAGCCCAAAAAAAAAAAAATTAAAAGATTTTGACAACTGCTACAACAAAAATTTATCAGGTCTCAGAGCAGGGGGCTAAGGGAAAATGTCCTGTAGGAGGTGACATTTGAGCTGTGAACTAAAAACAGTAAAAATTTGTCATATAAGAGGTTGGAGGAAGGTATTTCAAGGCAGTGTAAACACATATGACACAGTTAAATGACATGAGAGATCCGTGAGGGGTATAACACACATGTGGGAGACATAGTATTAAGAGTATACACTCTAGAGCCAGACTGCTTGGGTTCAAAACCCAGTTTTGTCATTTACTAGCTGTGTGGCTTTAGGCAAGTCAATTGAGCTCTGTTTCTCACCTATAAAATGGGAATAATAACAGCATTTTATCTCTAAGGGTTTTCATGAGGATTAAACAGATTAATACTCAGCACATAGTAATAACAAAATAAATGCTGACTGTCACTATTGTTTTGATCATCATCATCATTTTGGAGTCTGAAAGTAGTTCACTGTGGCTAGTGGACAGAATATAAGATGTATGATATCATGAACGGCCTGATAAACAGGCCATAACATTTGGAATATATCATCTGCCATGTGTGGCTGTATATAATCCCAGTGCCCAGGCTGCAAACTGGAACAATATCAGAATCTCTGTGAGTGAGACCCAAGCATCAGTAAAGCTTCCCAACTAACTCCACTGTGACACCAAGATTGAGAATCACTAACTGGATTAGTGAACTTGACTGGACTGAGAATAACTTGAAGTGACCTCTCCCAGGTAAAGATTGTAGCATTTATCAAATAATTTTGGGGTGCCATATTTGACACCCAATAAGCTTTAGAAATACAGATTCCTAAGTTTCACCCCAGAGTTTTTGGTTTTATGGCTTTAGATTGGATAGGGCCAAGGGATCTTTATTGTTAAAGAGTATTCTAGGTTATTCTGATGTAGGTGATTACATATCAGACTTTGTATAACATTGCATTTCACTCATATGACACACAGCATACAGTAACTTGCATTATAATTATTGTGTATATTTTTACCACTTCTACAAAATAGAAATTCCTGGAGGGCAGGGGCCAGGCCTTAAGCACCAGAAACCCTGGGCCACACATAAACATACATATTGTAGTTCTTCAAAGAGGAGATTGAATAAGTATTTCCTTGTTCAATTTATCAGAGAACAAAGGCAGCTCTGTAGTGACACTTGCCAAACTGTACATGTCCCAGTGGTCATTTTTCAGATATTTTGGCAGCAGAAATAAAGTTATTCAGGCTCTTCAGTGATAAAGGAACGAGTGGTACATAGTTCTTAATTGTTTCACAGATTGCCTTCAGTAGGGTATTGCCACCCTCAATTTCCCCAATTATCTGAGGGTCCTGACAAGCCTGTCTGAAATAGTATCACAGGTCGTGTTTCCTGGATAAACTTATTCTTTCTGACAAGATCCATATTTCAATCAATAGAAGCCTCCTTCAAAAGGATTCTTCATACCAGGGCTAAGTAAATTCAAGTTCTATATTAGTACATCAATTTATTGAGTGAATTCCAAGGTTAGGCTTAGGATCGCATTTTTAAGTCTACTTTATTCCTAAAAAGTGAAGCTGAAATACAGAATGCCGATGCCTTCATGGTAAAGTTCCCTGCATGAGTAGTAACCAACAAATGACCAGCAATCTTTTAGTTTCTCCTGTCTGAGGCTGTGAAAAGTTACAAACAGACAAATAAATAAAGGGAGAATCGTAAAAAGCAGCAGCTATCACCGGCAATCTTTGTGCTCAAAATGATAAGTATCAGTCTCATGGTCATTTATTTTTAGAACTAGAGAATAATACAGAGATCATTAGCACTATTTCCTTACCTCTGCTTGAATTTCCACTTAAAAAAAATCTCTCTGACGTGGGGCCCTCCATTTTAGCTTAGCAGTAATTTTTAATGCTTCTCAAAGCAACACACTCCATTTTGGGAAACATACCCTTCAGTATGCAGGTGAAATTTTATAATAACCCACATATTTTGGCTTTTACACTCTCCTCTAGGCTTACTACTGGCTGCGCCTTTTAACCTCTGACACACATCTCGTCCAGTCGCACACAGCCCAAGAGCAAATAAAAAGTCACTGAGTCCATCCACTAATTGAGAGGTGAATTACTTTTGGCATGACTGCTTCTCACCTTCTCCTTGAAATCTTCACATTAATCAAGATCTGTTGGACACGATAACTGCTTTTGTATTCAGAGTCTCTCACTTCCTGGTCTCATGTGGATTTAACACTTATTTGGAGGATTCTCATCCAAACCTCTCAGTGATGCTATGACTTGAACCTGACCTAGGCCGAGTATAGTGCCCCAGATCAGTTATCAAGGAGACGTGGGTTAGCAGAAGAAAATATCTGATTTGTCTTCTGTCTGACAGTTTTCAAAAGATTTAAAGATAGTTACCCTTACTTACCCTAATGCTCCTCTTTTAATTTCTTTGAAATTTCAATTTTTTTTTCACTTAGCACATTTTCCAAGTAATCTCTATACTGACCAATCATCTCTGGGCACAGATGACTTCTAAATTTAGATTAACAAAGCCACCTGAAAACACTATCTGCACTTAAAATTCAGCCTGACTCAACACCAGCATGATTTTCTTTACCACAAATATGGTATTCTTCCTAATTGCTCTGTTGGATTCACCCTTAACAACCATACTTTCTCCAAATTAAGTTGCCAGGATAATGTTTCACTAGTCCCAGGTGCTCATTCTAGTAACCTAACTGGTCTTCCTGCTTCCAATCTGTTCCCTTCAATTTATTTTCAACACAGCAGCCAGAGTGCTCCTGTTAACATACAAGTCAGATCATGACCCTTCTCTGATCAAAGTTCTCCAACGGCTCCTATCTCCCACTGAGTAAACCCAAGCCCTTACGCTGGCCTTACACAGGAGGTGGCTCTCCAGTACCCCCCTGATCTTTCTCCCATTCATTCAAACCTCCCAGCCCCAGTGGCCCCAATGTTCTTCCAGCACACTTCTGCCTCAGGGCATTTGTTCTTTCCATTCCTTCTACCAGAAAGAGCCGTCCCCAAGATACCCTAGGGCTGCTTCCCTCACCAGCTTCTTGTCTTCACTCAAATGTCATCTACACAGTGAGGCCTTTTCTGATCATTTTATATAAAATTGCACACACCTGCCCCCATCATACTTCCTATTCCCTCTTCACTGTTTTGTGTCCCTCTATAGCATTTATTTTATAATTTATACATTATATTTCTGTTTTTTGATCATTACCTGTCTCTCCCCACTAGAAATAAGCTCTTTGAGAGTAGGGATTTTTACCTGATTTTGTTCACTGTTTTATCTTCAGTACCTGCCAATAAATATTTGTCAAATGAATGAGTTTCCCATGTACAAATATTAGAGGTCTAATGACTTGATCCCTACAGCTTTTCTCCCATCAATCCCACTCATCACTGATGTCACAGCTCAGAATTACATCACATTTTATTGGAATTGTCTTCCTCACAAGGTCTCTCACTAATCCAATACATCCTACATCCTGCTATAAGAACAATTTTTATGTTCAATTACCTCCAATGCCATTGTTTAACAAATAAAGCCCCAAATCCATAACATGGCATCCAAGATTCTTTAATTGGATCCCTAGATGTCATAGTTGAGCCATGTGTGAACATGTCTCACAATTTCTCACCTCCATGCCTTTACTGCCATGTAGATCCCTCCAACCGCAACAGCCCTCACTTCAGTCCTTGCTTATGAAACTCGACCCGCCCATCAAGTCACTACTCAGTTATTACATTCTCAGTGTTTTATTCTCCCAGCCAAAGACAATTTTCTCCTTTCAACAGATTTGGCCATAGCACAAGTAATCATCTTGTCTTAGCTTTCCTCTTAATTTATAAGCTCTTTACCTAGAGTGTCAAAATAAATTCTCATCTTAGGCAGTAATTATGTTTGTTTTATTGATTTATTTATATGTTCTATATTTGCATTTTATTTTAACAAAAACACGTTTTATATGTTTATCAACTGTATTGATCAAGCTAAAACATGATATTTCTATGAGTAGAGCTGTGTAACATACACTCGAGAATTACATTCAAGTAGACATTGATCCATTATTCAACAGTCCTGGAGACTGATTATTTCTTCATCTGTCTATAAGGCTTTTGTGAATGACTGTCAAATGTCTTGCTGAAATTGACATCAACCTCAGCATTTCCCAATAATTCCTTCAGAAGGAAAATTATCTTGATAAGCCCTGTTTTTAGCGAACTTATACTCCCAATGATCACTGCTTCTTTTCTTCCAACTGAAGTTATGTAAACCAATTATTTAATAACCCGTCCTACATTTTACAAATATTAGTTATATTCAAGCACACTGCACTGCAGATTTAATTTTTTTAATAATCTGTACAAAGTTTTCCCATCTCTAGACTTCAGGCACACGCTAGGAGCTACAAATCCCTTCAATCAGAATGTGGATAGTATTTTCACCTTTTTGATAGTTTCTTACATTCTTAGAGAACTTTAGATATTGATTAAATCAATATGTTCAATAGTTTGTCTTGATAGGTCTTGTTTAAGAAATCCTTATGTATCCTATCATCACACCATACACAACTCAAAATTCAGATTGACAGAAACTTAAAATGAAAATCACATATGTCAAAACATTTAAAAGAATATATAGAGTATCTATGATGATAGGGTACATATGGATTTCTTAAACAAGATCAAGACAAACTTTAAATAAAAATTTTGAACTGAATTACTCATTCAGACACCTTATATATCAGTTTCTCAACATTCATGATACCCATTTATATATTTTGAGTATTGAAGGTTCTCATCAATGAATATAGTTGTATTTACTTAGGTTTTATTTTTTTTATCTTCAATGAAGTTTTGTAATTATTTTCTAAAGTTTTGCAGGACTTATTTTATCTTTTCCTATGACTCCTATAGTTTTTGATGGTATTATAAATGGAATCTTCTTTCCAATTGTAATTTCTAATTGTTTCTTACTGTTAGGCAGAAACACTACTGGCTTCAGCAAATTGATTTTGTTCAGTGATACTGGTGAGCTCTCTTATTGGTTTGTATAGATTATTGCTCTATTATCTCGGGTTTTCTATACAGATAATAATCTCTCTCAATAATAGCAATCTTATTTCTTCCTTTCCATTCTTATATGTTTTCTGTCTGTAGAATGAAGGCATCTATCAAAATGCTGAACAAAATAATGACAGTGGGTATCTTGACAAGTCCCTCACTTCATCTAGAGTTTCATAGTAAAGTATGTTTTTGATTCAAAAATCATTTATTGTGTTAAGAACATTCCATTCTGTTCCTTCTACACCAATAGTCTTTACCATGAATAGGTGTTGAATCTTATCAAAGGATTTTCCGACATCTATTGAGATGATCATATTTCTCCCTTAACCTGCTAAGGTGATGAATTACATTAAAAGATTTTATGTTAAAATATCCTTAAATACCCGAGATAAAACCAACTAGGTCATGCTGTATTACTTTTTACAGATTGTTGTACTCAGTCTTCTGTTGTCTTTAGGACGGTGATGCCTTTGTTCAAATATGAAAATGGCTGGATTTCTCTTTTTTTATAGTAACCTTGTGTAGATTTGGTATTAAGGTTATACTAGATTTATAAGTTAGGAAGAGTCCTTTTTTTTAATCAATGGAGGAATTTTCATAAAATAGGAATTTTCTGTTTCTTGAAGACTAATGCTTCCCAGAAATCACACTATGCTTCCATTTCCAGACTCCTGGATGTCTATTTCACACTGTGTTTTCAAATCTCCAGTATCTCTGCCCCTCATGACTCTCAGAGAGTTACTTTGCTTCTTAGTTTCTTGTGAAAATGAAGTCAATCAAAAGAGATTGTCCACAAACTTCCACCACTACAAGACCCACATATCTACATCTGCATCCATCTTGTTTCAAGAAAGGAGGTGGTCAATACTGCTGATAAACACACAGCCATTCTACCATTACAACTATTCAGAAAATATATGGACAAAGCATATGGTATTTGTGTAATGGGACTATGGGTAATTGTTTTTATTCATAAAATTTCTGAAAAGCTTATCAAACCAACGAAATTGGTCATTTTAGAATTTCAGACTAGATTTATCTATACATTTCTCTTACTTATCATAATATTATTTTGAGTATTTGATTACCTTTCTTTCTATTGAGAAGAAGAAAAATCAAAGGCAAAGAAAATGAAATGGATAAAGCAGATGAGTGCTTAGACTGTGCTAGATAAATTTTGACAATGTGATTTTTGCTCTGTCCTATTTAGGTAATTTATCATTCTGTGACATTCCAACCCTTCTTAATCATATTGTAATTAGCTTTGCATGTAGCCATCTGCCAGGGAAATAATCTTGATTGAACTCTACAAGGGTATGAAATATCAGGATCAGATATTTCTTTAAAATGGTACCTTTGAGAAAGAGAATCTATACTTTTTTTAACTATACTTTACTGAATTTCATCTTCACCACATGATGTTTCAGATATCACTTTAGATATCACATTAAATCTTAAAAATGGTATAATTTATTAAAACATTTGCATCCTAATTTAGCTATGGAATAAATTAAATGCCATTCGTATAATATTAGATATTAAAATATATTCATAACTACATACTTAAATTTCAGCATATTCGAATTGGACAAAATTCTTTACGATAAAAGATTCTTCCATAAGTGTATCCACATGAGAAATTTCTTAAGAATTTGTAAAGATTTACTAATTTTTATTTGAGTTAGACAAAGTTCTTGGTGTTTACCTTAACATATACACTATAATTTTTAAAAGGTTGGGGCTACCAAACTTTTGTAGTTTTCCACTTTTTCATTATACTTACTGTATCCCTAAACTTCAAGGTATAGTTCAACAACTATTTGAAAGTCAAAAGCTAATGAAGTCTGTGTATCACATACAAGCCCAGAGATTTCTATTTGGTAGTTTTTAGTTTATTGAGCCCTTTCTTTCTTTTTTCCTTCTTTTCTTCATTCCTCCCTCTCTTCCTTCCTTTATTAATTAAGCATTTTAAAGGCATCCTTTTGCTAAGTTGGGTTTGTTTTTTTTTTCTAGACAGTACTTTATTTTTTGAGGAAGATTGGCCCTGAGCTAACATCTGTTGCCAATCTTCCTCCTTTATTTCCCTTTTTTCTCCCCAAAGCCCCAGTATATAGTTGTATGTCATAGTTGTACATCCTTCTAGTTGCTTTATGTGGGACGTGGCCTGAGCATGGCTTGATGAGCGGTGCAAAGGTCCGCACCCAGGACCCGAACCAGCAAACCCGAGGCCGCCAAAGCGGAGTGTGCGAACTTAACTGCTATGCCACCAGGGCAGCCCCTGCTAAGGTGGGTTTTAAAGAACTGTGCTGGTGAGAAGGTCACTGCCAGTGGAGTCTGAGAACATCCAAAGAAATCTATTCTTTATCCCTTACCAGATATTTCACCTTAGAAAACTGTAGAATGACACTAAATGTCTGTTTTCTCATGCAAAAATGGTTTTGAGACGACCAACCTTACAGAATTTAGGAGATTAAATTCAATCATGTATGTGAAAGCACAACGCACCATACTTGGCATATAGGAGTTGATTAACTGAAAGTTAATTTCATTTTCTTGCTCAGAGTGGTTGATTAATCTAGAAATAATTACATTCAATGTGAAACATCTTAAGATTGTGGCATGAGCAAAATGCTAAAGAAATACAGAAGGAGGAATGACTATATCTTTTTACAAAAGATAGGTTATGAATACCTGGCTGAATCCTAAAGGATAAGTAGGACTTTGCCAGATGAAGAAAGACTGGGCAGATATTCCACGTGTGGAAAGCAACATCTGCAAATGTATGTAGCTTAAAACTATACTGAATGTATAGAGACTATATGTGGCTGGAGGGTAGGATGCCTTGGAGAAGTAGGGAGAGACGATGTAGGGGAATAGTCTGTGAAAAAGCATGAAGGTCAGGCTAAGGAACTGAGAGTTGTATGTACACCAGGGATTTCAAGCCAGCGTGGATACTGAGCCCTCAAGCCATCAAGGCTTTTGGCAGAGCCTGGGGCAGCCCTTGGAGTCAGTCACCTCTAGCAACAAACAGGCATGTTGACCCCAGTGTGCTGAACAGATATCTTTCCTTCTTGTTCCAGGGTATTAAAAAGACTGTGAAACATCTTATAACCTTATAATAAAGATATTGGGTTTTATATTTGCTACATTTTAGATGTTTCTTATCTTGACTGGACATTGGAAAAAGCCGTGGACCTTGAGGAGTCAAACAAGTGAGAGTCATAACTAAAGCACGAGGGTGGAGGTGAAGTGGTTCAGCTGAAGAGCCTGTCTTGGAAAGCGGCATTACACTGTAGCCCCTGCAGTTTGGTACAAAGTCAGTGAGTGCTCTCTTAGGATGTGCTGAAGACTATCAGCACGGAACGTGACTCTACTCTTGTAAAGGTCTTCCAGGGTTCCTGATACATGGAGTATATTTTACAAATGTCTATTATATTCTTGCTCAGAGGATTAGGGTATCCCTCTGGGACATATGGCTAAACAAAGTTCCAAAAGGGGAGAGCAGGCGGCCCTGGTTTGGGTAGACACAGCTGACTGTCTGTCCCCACCAAGGGAGGGCTGGCCTGTCTGCAGAGCTGCTGCTGAGTTATTACATCTCCCTCTGGTCAACATACAACTGAGCCCTGAGCTGTCTTGCCTCTGACCCATGATTTCCAGAAGGTAAGACTCTTGGGTCAATTCTACATATTTAGGAATTTCAAAGACAAGACTAGAAGCCCAGCCTGCTTTACCTCAAAAAAAAAAAAAAATGCTATGGGATTAGACAAAAAAGGATGAACTGCAAGATCAAAGCAGTACTCCTGTGCGTCAGTGATTGCAGCAGGGAAGTGCTTCACTTTGCCACTCTGCTATTAGAGCTGCCCTCCACTACCTACTGTCTGCTCCGAGGGCTCACCTGCTGAGATCAACTGGCAGGGAGCTACACTGCAGGGCAAGTCATCACATCAGGCCCTCGACTGCCTGCTAGAGAGAATGTGTGCGGTAAGGGGGTGTCACAATTTTAGTTTGATCTGATTGTACACAGGGCAGTACGTCTGATCTTACTGCTCGTATTTGGATGTAGACAAGTGCATGCTTTTCTACTCCAAGCCTAGTCTGAGATTCAAAAAGTCCACAGTCCCTCCTGCCAAGTAACCTTGCCTGCTTGAAAGCACGAGAGTTCTCTAATGGCTGGAACCAAGGATGGATCTACAGGGAAGCAAACACCTAACGTTGGGTTTCCAGTCCAACAAAAAGTTCTGACACATGGAGAGACAGATAAAAATGTGCAGGTTTGGGAACAGGCAGTCATAAAAAAGGGCATCCTTTCCTAGAATGTTTGTACCTGGGTTATAAATGGCAAAATTCTCCCAAATGATATAATTCACATTACACCATTACACATACACCATTTACAAGGGCTTCCAGGAATAATGTCCAATAGACTCAAAATTCTCAGTTCCATTTGCAGCCCCCAGGCATTAAATCAGAGGGATGAGGATTGGCAAGAACCAGGGAGACTACCTGATTTTAAAGAGATAATGGTCAAGTGGCAATTATAATACAAACACATGGGATAAACACTCTGAAAGAGGTGTGAATGTAACACAGCAGGAATGTACAGGAGCAATGAGAAAGTCAGCCCAGGGTGGTGGGATCATCTACGTGGATGCTTTTGCCCAAGAATTCTTACTGCAGAGAAAAGAAAAGACAGTACGTTAATTCACCTCAACCTTTTATAAACAAGCAAAAATAGAAACAAGAAGTAATTAGAGGGGGAGGAAAAGAAAATGAGAAAGTTACCTGAATAAAGGTTATTAGAATTCTTGAGTAAAGAGGCCCTTTGGTGTTATAGTCCTTTCAAAAGCGTAGCATTAAATTCTAAACATCATAGGTACAATATATTTACCAATGATATATAAAATTTTGAATCCATGGACATACATAAAATATAGGTAAGACTCAGAGAACAAATGGTTAATTTAATTTCGGCACTCCATGGTAAACAGCTGCATCACTTCTCTGGTGTTAATGACTACAAAATGAATTCTCTCTGCAGGATGTGACATAGCCAAAGAATTAAATTATTTTATTTCAGGAATCATCTCCAGGGAGAACAAGAATCCTTGGATCATTATAGCTTTGTTAAAATCAATTAGGATTGATCAGAGAAAGAGAGTCGAAATAATAGTACAGAAAACACTCCAAAGAGTTCAAGTTCCCACAACATGAAGAATTCATAATAAGTTTTTCTATCCTTAAGAGCAAAGGCCATGATAAACTAAAAATGGCTTGCACACCTTAACCAAGATCTATTATCTTATATTTGTTTCCTACTTTAACAACCTATTTTGATATAAAATCTCAGAGATTATAAAATTGTTTTATGTTATAAAATTTGATCCATATTTAGGATATTAATTCAAAGCCTTATCAGAATTCCCATGGTATAATATTAGCTCATTTGTATGATAAATATACTTTAATTAGTATCACTCTACACTTTTTGAGACTTGAGATCCAAATGAATACTATCTTAAAATTATTAAAAATAAAGGCAGTAAGAGTTGAGAATGCCTAAATCCACTATTTCCAACTGGACATCAAGAATTCCATGCAAATGTATATATTTGTAATAACAGCATCATCAATATTATTATAGTTAGCAGATGTGGTTCTCACTTTAACTACTGTCCTAAGGCTTACTGGAATCTACAGTATGTCTCAAACAATAGGCTGAGAGATCAAGTTTTGGGTTGTTCTATTGTCTTTCTCTCTTCTTAGTCATGTTTCCTCTTCATTGTCTTCTGCAGTTTTACTGAACTCAGTAGTGTAAAGGTTACAAGGGCTCACACTGAGGCTGTAATTTTCTCAATATCCAATTATATTACAAGGACTTACTGTCTAACAGCTTACTTCAAAATGTCCCCTGGCTGCAACAAAACAGCCAGGATCAAAAGCTGTAAACTGTAGCAAACAGCTGTCACTTTTTCTCTTAACTCTTGACTAACTACTACATGTAGGTTTTACATAAACACTCATTTAAAAACCTTTTCTATTTCGTCAAGATATTTAAAACTAAAAATAAAATGCTCAAATTTGAGGGGCTGGTACCATGGCCTAGTGGTTAAATTTGGCACACTCTGCTTTGCGGCTCGTGTTTGGATCCCGGGCACGGACCTACACCACTCCTTGGCAGCCATGCTGTATCAGTGACCCACATACAAACTAGAGGAAGATTGGCACAGATGTTAGCTCAGGGCGAATCTTCCTCAGCAAAAAGAGAAAGATTGGCGGGGCCGGCCCGGTGGCGCAAGCGGTTAAGTGCGCGCGCTCCGCTGCGGCGGCCCGGGGTTCGCTGGTTCGGATCCCGGGCGCGCACCGACGCACTGCTTGGTAAGCCATGCTGTGGCGGCGTCCCATATAAAGTGGAGGAAGATAGGCACCGATGTTAGCCCAGGGCCGTCTTCCTCAGCAAAAAAGGAGGAGGATTGGCAGATGTTAGCTCAGGGCTGATCTCCTCACAAAAAAAAAAAAAAAAAAAAGAGAAAGATTGGCAACAGATGTTAGCTCAGGGCAAATCTTCCTCAGAAAAAAAAAAAAAAGCTCAAATTTGATAAGTTTTTGAAATCAAATGAAAATATATATACCCACAATATTCTACTATCTCCCAGTTTAGAAAAAAAGTTTCCATGACTCTCATAATCCATTTCAACTAATCATTTCTCTTCTCCATCATTTTTCTATTGGTAGTATCTTTACTTCCTCAACTCCCATTCATTCCTCAATCTATTCCAACCCGGCTGTGTCTCTACCACTCCCAAAACTTTAAGGTCATCTGATTGAATCCTATAACCTGCAAATTCCAATGGACTATTCATTCCCAAGTTTCAGGGTTTTTTTTGTTGTTTTTTGTGTGAAGAAGATCAGCCCTGAGCTAACATCAGACACCAATCCTCCTCTTTTTTGTGGAGGAAGATTGGCCCTGAGCTAACGTCTATGCCCATCTTCCTCCACTTTATATGGGACGCTGCCACTGCACGGCGTGACAAGCGGTAGGTTGGTGCACGCCCGGGATCTGAACCTGCGAAACCCGGGCTGCAAAGTGGAGCGCACTCACTTAACCACTTGAGCCACCGGACTGACCCCCTAAATTTCGTTTTAATTAACCTTTTTGCAGCATTCCACACAGTTGAACATGTTTGAACTTCTTCTCCTTTCACACATAGAGATGTGGCACCATCTCTATGGTTTTCTCTCCTTTACTAACTCCTCCTTTCCAGTCTTCTTCCTAAATCCTTCTAATTACCAACTTAAGTATTGAGTCTTAGCCCATCTTCTCTTTCTCTATACTCTCTCCCGAACTGGGCACATACATTCCAAAGTTTTAAAGACTATCTCTATGTTGTTAACTATTAGATAAATATTTCCAGTGCATCTAGGCTGTAACATAAACTCACTATCTCTCTTTTAATGCTTCATTTCAGCTTCACATTTAACATGCCCACAATTTAGCACTTTTTCCTTCTAAAATCAGCTTTTTCACCACCTTTTGGCATCAAAATATATCCTTGATTTCTCCCATTTTTCTCCTCTTACCTAATATTCAATCCATCTGCCAACTCTCCTTTGCACCCCCTGAACTACCACGTTTATTCATCTGCAAATACTCTCTCAGAATACCTCCTCTTTTCTCTACTGCCACTACCCTGTCCTGTCCAATGTGATCTCACATCCAGTCTAACTGGTCTCACTGCTTCCTTTCTTGCCTCTTACAATCCACTATCCTGTTATCAAGTCATGTTACATCCCACCGCCCACCATTTACAATCCTTCAGTGGTTTTCCGCTGCATGCAGAGCAAAGTCCAAACTCCCTAGTATGGCATAGGATTCTGTGCAATCTCAGCCTTTCTCACCCACTCAACTCATCTCTTCTCACTCTCGCCATCACTCACTACACTCCTGACACACTGGTATCCTCTTACAAAAGTCAAATCCATCCTGCCTAAAGGCCTCTTCACCTGATGATTTCTCTACTAATGTACCTGTTAGCAGCTCCTCGTATTCTTCAGGTTTTAAACAAACTGGCACCTACTCAAAGAAGTCTTTCCTGATTAACTTCCAGTTATTCTCTATTTCACGTTTTCCTACTTCATGGAAATTTTCAAGAGTTACTGTGGTTTTCATGTAACTGTATGTGTGTGTGTGTAACTCTTCTAGGCAAAAATAAGGTTACCCAGGGTAGGGAGCACGTCTGTCTTATTTATCATTTTGTTCTTAGTAACTAGTATAGACCTGGCACATACTAGGGGCTTGAATAAGTTTGGTTAAGAAATCCACCATTTAGTGTGTTTAAATACAGTTTTTAATTCTATTGTAGTTTTAACTTTTTAAATAAACAAACAAATGTTTTGCCTATTAAATAAATCTCAGTATTAGAGGTATTCTTAAAAACCTCCTAATGGAGGTTATCTTTCATGATTGAGGTCATTTATCGTGTTGTCTTACAAAAAACTATTTACCATGACATGGCAAAGTAGTTCACACATATTAGGTTAGATCTCTTTTCCAGAAACAAAAGCTAAGACAAGGAGTCAGACACATGTGATGTATTGTGAATGTCTCTTCAAGAGAAGTGAGAGAACCAATGGTGCTGAGGTTGAGAAACCCTGATTTAGAGAAAGCTTGGCTTGACGGGAAGGAGCTATGCAAGAATGCGGTCTCAGAGTCTAGGTTTAGCTGAATCCCACAAGGAATATAGAACATGAATTACACCACGGAGTTTTTCTTACACTAAAGGAAGGGACCTGGCCTTTTGAACTCCCATGTCAATCCATCAATGGCCATGGGCTTCTTCAGGGATTGGCAGGGGACATAAGGTCCCTGGCCAGGCAGCTCCCAGCCAAGGGCGACTCCTGGAGAGGGGGCAGCTGTGAGCCACTAGCATCCAACACTCAGCAGCTGAGGGACGGGTGCATTTGCTCAGTAAACGGGATATGGGTAGAGTATCTAGAGTGCCATTACATATACTTTTTCATTTAAACAATCAGCTAACAAGATTATTATCCCTATTTTATGATGATGAAATTAAATGTAAAAGATTTAATAATTAATCCAAGAGAAAACTCCACACAGGGTACTGCCCAGAATGGAACCAAGGACATTTACTCTAAAACCGAGCCTTTTCTCCATTGAATCCTACCTTGTATATGCAAGGGGATCCTATAGAAGTGAAGAACCTCCAAGTCGGGGGACAGAAACAATGACTTAGTTGCCAATGACATTCTTTTAAGTTAGGGAAGAAAATCACAAGAAAGATTAAAATGTAAAAACACTCAACTCAGTTTTTAATGATTTTGTTCTTCTCGTCATGAAGAAAATCACCATATTAACAATGGAAATAGTACTGGCTAGCCTCTATTTGGTGTTTATTACAATACCTATAATCATGCTGAAATCTTTGAAGGCATTTTTACATTTAATACTCAGACACTATTGTTATTTCTATCAAACAGAAGAAAAAGTAAGCCACAGAATCTTTGTCTTGCTCAAGGTCATAAACCAAGAAGTGGCATATTTGGACTTGAACCCAGGTCAGCAGCTTCATACTGGATTCTGCATTACTAATCAATGTCACTGGCAAAATTAATTGATGTGTCTAATTCTGTACATAACAAAATGACTCTATTTCTAGGACAAAAGTCCTGTGAGAGAAATAGAGCAAAAATATCTCAGAAAGTGAAAAAGTTTAATGACATAATTCACACTATTTTTCAAATCACTCTAATGACTGAAATACAATAAGGGTTAAATTAAAGCACTATCATATAATACGTCATAACAAATGAAGAAAAATTCAGATACGCAGCAAGTGACTAAAGAAGAGTAAAAGAGATGTAACTCAAAAAGAGGAAATCTCTGACAACAAACGAAGAAACATTCATCTTTACAGAGAGGAAGGTGAAAACATAAAGAAAATTATTTTGGAACATAGAATACGCTAGAAAAATCCTGTAATTTTGAAGGCGAAATAGGATCTTAAAGGCTTTTATCACGGATTTCTAGATACATGAATCAAATACTAAATGTCAAAGAATCAAGGAACAAGTAATAATTACAATCGTAGAAGAGGCATCTCACTATTTCAAAATACACTTGGGGAGATATTAAATAGTGAAAGATGACTGAAGGACAACATGAAGAAGTCCTAGTGGGTACAGAAGTTATGTGCCACTGGAGCTCACTTCTCAACTGTGCATTCTATACAAAAGGGAAATTTTATCTGCAAAGCATCTTGCTGAGGGACTTGAATTGCTGCAAAGGTAAGGTGCTTGCTCTAGCATCAGAAAAAAGAAGAGAGGAGAAAGCTAGAGGAAAAGCAATTTGGGAGGGATAAGCCAAAATATCAGTGAAAATCTTCTTAGGGGGAAAACTCGGGTGCTTCTGACCTATAGGAATTATCCTACAGGAAGACTTTCTTCTCTTGTTTCTAAAGGGATTTTGTAGACACTAAATCTTAATTGAGAGTAAAACAAAGAACAGGGTGTTAAAAAGAAAGAACAGGATTTACATTCACTCAAATTATTCTTGGAAGTCTGCCATTATATTCTGGAAATATAACTGCATGTAAAAATATGGCTACAATTTTATTTCTTTCAAAATAATTTTTTACACTCACACAGTACAAGGGTCAAGGAAGTTTTCAAACTGCATTTTGAGGAACCTTAGTTGCTCGGAGGACCTATAAAAGTTCGAAGTGAAGTCCAAGAGGACCTTCGCCTCTAACTGTTTTACATATTGTAGTTCCATGAACAAATCGGTTTGGAACCTGAAGTCAGTGCTCGTGTGTGTGTGTGTGTGTGTGTGTGTGTGTGTGTCTGCATATTATTTTTAGTAGACTGCTTATGCTACTTTAAAAACAACTAGTGTAGGTAATCTACTAAAAATAATAGCTAAACCTGGAAAATTTTAAGCAATCGGGTACAGAAAAGGCCAAAAAAGCCACCTGCTCAGACACAACTGAATTCTAAGTGTTTTAAACAACAATTTATTGCTGGAGGCGACTTCAAGCAAGGAATAATGGCTTTAAAAGAACACAGTTGCTAATGCAGAAATTAAAGAAGATTCTAATAGAAACTGAAACTTCTTTTAGAAAATTGGATGAACCATTCCCCTTATACTAAATGGTGTTTTCCTGGACAACAACTAATTTTATATATTAAGTCTATAAGAAAAGAAAATATTGAGGTTGTGATAATGTACAGCCATGGCACTGATAATTACAGCGATTGTAAAACTCTCCCCAAGGAACAGAAGCAGAGTTAGTTTGTTCTATCTGTTTGCATTAACATTTCATTGGAGGTCAGGAAGTGCAAAACTCAGTACTAGGATCAGATGATTTTTTTCAGACAAACATGAAACTATAATTCAGAAATGGATTATATTTTCTATTTTAACAGCTGGACCAATCTGATTATGTCAGTTGAGAAAAGAATGCTCAAAATAAAACTTGTCAAGAAAGTGTTTTTTGTTTTTAAAGTGTCAATGGAGAGGGATAAGACTACACGTAGACTTAGACTACAATCTTATGTGAGACAGAGGGGCAAACCGTGGTCAATAACAAGTTTAAAAGTGTATTAGACAACAACTAAGTAAACCTCCTGAAATCCGAAGTCAAAGGTTTTTTTTTTATTTTCAGTTCATAATAATTTTTAGAAAATGTTATTTGATTTATAAAACCACAACAGACACTGGTATTTTTTTTATCATCAAGATTTCATTACTTCAAAAAATATGTATTATAATTTTGGTGGGTGACTAGGCATAACAGCATTATTTTTTTGCAGTCTGGGGACTATGCTGCTTTGATGTGGGGCTCTTTTCTAATGCAGTCTTATCAAACCTCCATGTCATTTCTATAATAATGAACTTGGATTTTTCATTTGTCTGACTGAAAGAGGTTACTGAAGTAGTGAGGATATAAGCCCTGCTCAAAGGCTCCACCTCTGGGTGATGGCACGACATCAAAGGGGTGGCTACGTAGGGTGTGAAACAGGCTAGCTTCTAGACAGAGGGAACCTTGTTCTTTCCAAAGATGGCCTTTCACAGAGAGTGGCAGGCAAACAGCTAACCCTTGAATGGTACAAGTGGAATGTAGTGCAGTACAGACCAACGGCAGATGATTTGAGGGGTGTCCCTGATTCACAGGTATTGAGTTAGGATCCGGCAACTTGGCACAGTTGGGTGAAGTCAAGAATAATGACTCAGGTTGAATTCCTGCCTCTTCAGTAGAAAGCTGGATCAGGAACAGATTTAGATTGATTTGAGGAAAAGAAAAGAGGAGATACTTATTGCACAGCTGAGTACTTGGAAGAAGATTCAAAACTACTAAATAACCTCCTCTGAAAAGAAGACCTTTTTGTATATCCCTTTATCTTTCTGGATAACCCCACTGACAATTTCATGGTGGTGGAACTGATGTGTCAAAGGGCAGGGACATTTTTAACGACCCTGGAAATGTATTACCAAATTGCTTATCCAAAAGTCTGACCAATTAATACTGCCAGAGTCATCACGTCCTCACTAGATTCAAATGATACCATTATAGTTGGTTTGGGGTTTGTTTTATTGTCTTTTTTAATCCATTCGTTACAAAAATAGTGCCTCCATATTTTCTTACATTTATTTACTTCAAAACTAGTGAAGTGAAACTACTGGCCCTGTTCTTTTTCTAAATTCAACTTTAAGAGATATGAATTCTGTAAAATGAACTTCAGCCAATTAAAGTGTACAATTTGATGAATTCTGATGAAACCACCACCACAATAGAATCACAAAATATTACCATCACTCCCGCCAGTTTCTTCCTCTTTGCAATTCATCCCTCCCAGCCCTAGTTAACCACGGGTCTGCTTCTGTCAGAACAGAATAGCTTACATTTTCTAAAAATGTATACATCATTTAGTATGTATTCTTTTGTGCTTCAGTACATACTCTTTTCCAACTTCTTTCATTCAGCATAATTTCTGAGTATTCAGTATTTATCTTATATAAATTATTTTGAGCCTTTTTCTTATCTTCAAATCAGTTTTAAAAATGTCTTTATGAAAATAATTATTAAAGATATCACATGGAATTTTAAATTTTTCAAAATAATAAGATGTTATTATTTTTTCCTCTTATAATAACTAAATCCAAAGTTAGAAGCCATATGAGAATGGAATTTGGAAAACACTTTAATCAAATTACTCTACCATATTTATGTTTAGATAATTCCATATTTTAAAGTAAGTAAATATTTACTGATTCTTCTGTCTGCATTCAGTCAGTGGGTGAAGTAGGATGCTCCATGCACACTAGTGTTTTAGCATTATTTTGTAAGAAGTGTGATATTTTCTAACTTTGTTTTAGTTTTTACTTTATAAAACTGCAATATTTCATTTACTTCTTCTTTTCTTTTTTTTGAGGAAGAGTGGCCCTGAGCTAACATCTGTCGCCAATCTTCCTCCTTTTTTCCTTTTTTCTCCCCAAAGCCCCAGTAGATAGCTGCATGTCATAGTCGTACATCCTTCTAGTTGCTCTATGTGGGACACCGCCACAGCATGGCTTGATGAGCAGTGTGTAGGTCCGTGCCCAGGATCTGAACTGGCGAACCCTGGGCCACCAAAGCAGAGCACGTGAACTTAACCACTACAGCACCTACTTATTTTTAAATATTTGGGTCTATAGTACTCAATAATTAAAGGGAAAAAAAGACATATTGATGGAGATTAATGATCATACTTAAGGAAAAAGCTTTTATCAATTCAAGAATTAAACAAAATTATCAAATGACAAAGTTTATATTTAATTATGATTCATAAGAATATATTTTATTAGTTGGTTGTTTTCGGTTATATGAGAAATTATATTTAAGTTATATTGTTTTCAGTTACAGCACCTTTTTCAGGAACTTAAAATCAAACAACATCTATAAACACATTAAAAATCATCACTTTATAAGCTTTTTTGGAAATAACACTTAATTGTGAAGAGCATTGTAGTTGTTCCAGAAAAAAAAAAACATATTTTTCTTTGAAAAGATAGAAATAGAGTGAGCAAGTGAGGGAGGGGGAGAGAGAGAATACTCCACAGCTAAGCACTGTAGCCCAGATAATCCTTCTGAATATTTTAGGTAATCACAACTATAACGTCCTATTTTGATATTCACGCTGATCACACCATCTATAAAGAAGACAGAAGAAAGACATTTTTATTGAGCTCCTATTATTGCCAGATACTATATTCAACATTTAATCTATACTGTCTCATTCAATCCTCCCAACAGTCACAAGGCAGGACTATTATTTTCATCTTGCAAACTGGGAAACTGTTGCTTAAAGTTGTTAAATACATTCCACAAATTCACCCAGGGAGTAAAAGCTTTAATTTAGTTTTGCCCTCCACAGCTAGTTACTAAATCAGTCTTCAGGTTTTTCCCCTTGATACAAAATAAACCAGTTCCTTCACTCATTCCTCAATGGACCAGTCAAGCATTGTTAATCCTACCCTCCATATCCTCTCTAACTTCTTTTTTTATTTTCCATTTTTTGGAATACTAAAATAAAACTTACCGAAATTCTGAAATGATGCCAAACATGTTTAAGACGCTAAATAGTAACAAAGAAAATTTGGCCACTGACAGTTTCGACAGGAATTCTAGAAACCCAATTCCACATTGAGGACCAGGATATGGGAATTAGGAGTAAGTATGAAAGAAAGAAATTTGTGTCTGCATTGCATATCATTCTTAAGAACTATTAGAAACAGAAATGGGTCACAAAGATATTTTTCTCTAACCACATAATAGTAGTTATGGCCACAGAGGGATGTTAACAAAAATAGACTTCTTTTAAAGACAGTATATACCTCTGGGACATAAGCTATTTCCTCAGTTTTAAGAGGAACTGAGACCATCATAAAGTATTTGAAGGTTGGGTTTTGGTACATTAAACAAGCAACTGGATTCACTTATTTTCAGACAGAGGTTTCATTAACCTGTTAATGTTTATTCACGCCAATTCTTAACAGACTAAAAATAGCTGAAATTCCACTGAGACCAGTATTCTTCAGGCAGCATCAACACCTTCACTTGTAAGAAGCAGATAAAAGTTACTCTGCCCAGTTTCAAATCACTAATGTCAGAGCCTTTTTCTTTTACTCAACTCCCTCGTTAGTCCCAACTCACTCATTCACTTAATATCTTTCTCTCTCCCTCCTCCCTACTAAGATTTTAAGTTATTTTTTATTAAAATTCTTTTTTAAATTTTGCATAATAATAACAGCTAACATAGTGAATGCTTATAAGGTCAGAGGTGCTATGCTAAGTCCTCTAGGTACATTATCTCATTTAATACTCACAAAACCTCATGACACAGGTATTGCTTTCTCCCATTTTGTATGGTTGAACAACTTACTCTGTGAGTGGCAGAACTGAGCTTTGAACGTGGCCAGTCTGACTCCAGAGCCTGCATACCTCACCGCTAAACTAAATTGCCTCCTCTTAAAACTGCACCTATGAATAAGGCAGCATTTCCGTTAAATCATACCAACTTCTTACAAAGGCTTACTGTTATACAAAAAGTATTTCCATTTTGCAGTGATTTCAGAATCCAGAAAGCTTGTCATTAAATAGTGGTTAGTTTGGGTTTAACAATAATTTTTCAAATAAATGAGAATGAAGAGTCACTTAAAATAATCTAACACTAAAAGGGGAAGAAAAGATAGGAAGCAATTAGTGAGCAGCTTTGCAAATATTAACTCTTTGCTAGCAGAGACTGTGTTTAGCCAATGTGGTATCTTTGAATGCAACACTTGGCTCATTGAAGATGTGAGCTAAATGAACCATGTAAACAGTTTCTTGAATTTTGAAAATCTGGACTAGATTTTCATATGTGTTTTATATTCTAAGTTTTAGATCCTCCAAGACAAAAAACACATTTCTGTGTTCCTTTCATGTTTTGTTCAAATTCTTCATGTTTGAGAATATAAAATGTTTATTTTTAGTGTTTCTTCCAGATCAATTAGAAATAAAATGTCAGGATACGTGTGCTAGTTCTAAAGCTTAAAAACTGATTTACTCATAATCCTTTCAGTTTATAGTCATAAAAATGACAATGTTCTTTATATGAAATCATAGCAAGCTGCAATAGAGACCTGCTAATTACAACTTACCACCCCTTCCCATGACTGAGATCAATACTTTATTTTGGCTTTAATGGTTTCAAAGAAATAAAAATTTAAACACATGGAAAATATTTGTGTATCTTGCCATTTCAAAGAAACCTGTGTATAGCTGAAAAATTAGACTTTCTTCTCCAATCTACTGCCTTTTTCCTACACTAGGTCTCAGTAGAATGAGAATAGCAAATGGGACCATCATAGAGTATGTTTATTTGTATCAGGACTTTGATATGCAAATTTCTGTTCTAAAAGAATGAGAAATGAACTGACCACCAGATATCCTCATAAGAGAATTCCTCAAAACAAACACACGCGCGCGCGCGCACACACACACACACACAGACTGTGAATTCTGAGAGGGATAAGCTTTGATATTTTACTTTCCTATGAAATGTACTCAAATGCAAAATACTGCCTCCATTTAAATGCATAAAAAATCAATTTCAGGATATGAAGTGTAAATGTTGCAATAGATTCATTCTTCTAATCTTACAGATGATTCTTTACTCAGACTGATATTTGTCTTTATGAATAACTGAATTTTATAACTCCTTAGCAAAAATGAGAAATTTCTCTATTTGAAGATTTTTATCTAAATGCATATAAATAGAAAATAATTTAAAAGAAACACTGTAAAAGAGTAAAAAAAAATCCTAACAATTTACTTCTAAAGGATATATAATACAAAATTTGAAAAATAACCTAAGTTTCACCAGGTTAATATATACATAGTAGTAAAATCAGAACATGAAAAACAGATTTTAGTTAGCAAATTATAAAAATAAGTAACATAAGAATAAAGTCCTTGAAACCTAAATATGGTTCTGGTTGTGAGAAATCTCTTGTGGGAAAGAAATTCCAATTTGAAAAAATAGATATAAAGGCAAAAGAAAATTATAGTGTAAATTAAAACACTTAAAATATTTAATATGTAAATTAGAAATTAAAAAGTTCAGAAAAGTATGAAAATATTTTATATAACTTAATCTTACAAAACTTGAGAGTAGGAATGACTACAAGTAAAATAAAATAGAAAATGAGAAAAAGTAGAAAATATTTTCATATAAAATCCCCATTTTAGGTAAGATAGATACCGTAAAGCATGTTATGCTGTAAAATGCTACTGTAACTGAATGTTAAATGGGAATTTTCCCACAGCTAGAAATTTCAATGAAGGCCCAAGATGAATTTAATCACTGCTAGGAATCTACACTCCTAATTCACAAACTTTCACAGCTGGGACCAGCTAACTCAAGGAATGGCTTATAAGGATTCACCAGTTTCAATGCCCCAGTCATCACAGCAATAATGAGTGATGAGAGGGAATGGTCTTTTGGGGTAATGTGAAGTGGGGCAGTCCAAAGAATCCCTCACAAATTTAAGGTTGCCTAAAATGTCCCCTCAAATTTATTAAATGAGATCTATTCTCTCTTCTAAAAAGTTGGTGAGCCACTGGATCCATAGATCGTTTCATGCTGCCCAGGTATGAAAATAAGGACCAAAATAGAGAGATGGAGGTGCTGGGATAAGAAGCTCTAGCGAGTAACCTTTCCTCGTGTTCTCTGATGAAGCAAAGACAGGAGCTTCCCTTGGGTGGGATGCATCTGAATAAGGCTCCTGGGCTTCAGCAGATCTGCTAATACCCACTCAAGCAAGTCACCACAAGGAACAGGCACCCTAACAAATAGACTTTTTTGGCTTTAAATGAAGAATAAAAAGATGAAAGAAATGAAGCTGAATCTTGATTTGCCTCTTCAGTGATCCAAGAAATGGGACACCAATTACATAAATCTCAGAGGAAAACACATAGATACCCCACAGGAGAAGCACAGGCACTGGGAGGCCAGCTACAATACACAGAGGACATCTGGAGTGAGTGTCAGCCTAACAAGCAGCAACAACCAACAAGAAGAAGACTGCAGTCTCACTGAGTCCTGCAAGGACACATGTGCCCACTTTTGCCACATCACAGATGGAGCTGGCATCTAGAAGTTGGAGAGAGAAGAGTTGTCTGGAAGCCCACCCACACCCAGTACTCTCAAAGCAGAAGAGCTGTCAGCACAGATGGTACGTGTAGAAAAGCTTTGAGGGGAATTTGAGATTGACATTTTAAAATGAATAACTAATAGAACAGACTAATAACCCAAGTGGCTGAAAAGTTACCACATCTGTGCAACAAAGAGTCAAGGAAGATGCCCCCAAGTGAGAAAACAGAGAAATTCCATTATAACATAGATAGGGGCAGTTACTGGAAAAAATTAAAACAATATCTTATTTAAATAACAGCAGGTTGTAACTTCTCAGTAAACCAGTTACTCTATTCAGTGGTATACTTAGAATAACATTATTGTGTTCTCTCTCTCCGAATAAACCATGGGTCATGAAACTCAGGTGCATATCTCTGACAAATGGCACAATAAATGCATTGTTAAAGTATGTGTCCCATCCAAAAATAACTATGCCCCATAACCAAAGCATTGGAAGAATGCATTCATCCAGCAAATGTTTTTTCAATGCCTCATATGTGTCAAGCACAAGTCTGAGTATAGTGATCTTGGTGATGAGTGAACAGAGTCACACATGTCCCTGGTCCTGTAGAGTTAAATTAAACTAGGGATAAACCATAGTCAAGGAAGAACTCTCTGAAGAAGAGATATTGGAAATAAGACACGAATAATGAAAAGTCATCAGTCATGTGATGATCCAAGGGGTAGGGGAGGGAGAGAAGGTGATGTAGACTAAATTGTGTCCCCTAAAATTCAGATATTAAAGCCTTAACCCCCAATGTGACTGTACTTGGAGATCGGGCCTTTAAGGAGGTAATTAAGGTTAAATGAAATCATAAGGGCAAGGCCATAATACAATAATACCACTGTCCTTATAAGAAGAGGAGGAGACACCAGAGGTGTGCATGCACAAAGGAGAGGCCATGTGAGAACACAGCAAGAGGATGGCCAGGAAGAGAGCCCTCAACAGAAACCAACTCTACTGGCACCTTGATCTAGGACTTGTAGCCTTTAGAACTTTGAGACAATAAATTTCTGTTGTTTAAGCCACCCAGTCTGAGGTATTTTGTGGTATCAGGTGTTTCATCAAAATGAAGAAAAGTTTTGTTGAAAATGATTTAAGGACAAACTCATATGGAGAGTATAATCAAATTACATAAAGATAATTTAAAAAAATAAACCCTAAAGGTGAGTCTTAATACTTTCGTCAGATCCCCTTCAGCGAGTAGCTTCTCACCCACATGGCTAGGAGCATTACTGGACTGGACCAGTAATGGACTGTTAACTCTTCTTGTGAAACCTCTCCCGTGCACTGCACAGAGCTTTTACCCCACAAGTCTAGATAACAGAATATATTTATTTCTCACTTCATGACCCCTATGGCTGATCATAATAATATAATTCTTAAGTTTCTATCCTTGTTAGTAGCACTGATTGTTACAGCTCTGTCTCTCTATCCCTCATTTTCTTGATCCTTGATCCATGTTCCAACAGACTTGGGGACTGTGCAGGCCCGTTTCAGGTTTTTGTAAACTGGGCTGCCCTAGAAATGATGTATCTAGTTTGATCAGGGTTACATGATATGTTATCCCATCATTTTGATATAATGACCAGAACTGTTAGCATTTTGTATGCATTATTCATATCTTATTATTGTCAGAGGATTCAGCTATATCTATATTTTTCAGCTCCTAGTATTTATTCTGGGGAGTTGCTGGGGTCATCTGATCTAGCCTGGACTTGGCAGGGTGACTCTACTTCAATCTCTGGGTTTGGCTGGACTTGGTTCCTTATTATAATCTGAGCTCAGTCTGCTCCAGCAAATACTAGTAAAGATCTTCTCACAGAGTTGGCGGAAGTGCAAGAGAACAAATAAAAACCAAGCTGGGCCTGTTGAGATGCAGGCTCAGAACTGGCAACATAACTTAGGTTCTTATTCTATTGGCCAAAATAGTTCATATAGCTGAGGCCAAAGTCAAGGAGCCTGGAAAAACACTTGTCCTTTAGTGGAAAGAACTGCAAAGTTACAGGGGAAAGAACTTGAATACAAGGAGGAGTGAACAATTGAGGCCAATAATTCCATTTGCTACACTTATATTCAAATATCACACCTGTGTTCACCCTCCTCTTATTACACAGATTAAAACAAGTGCATAACTAATCCCGATAGACACACACATAGGAAAAATAAAAATGTAATAAACATGTATCTGTATACACACATACGTATAATCTATACATATAGATTATGTATATATTTTATATATTACTGGAGAGGAGACTGATGAAAAAAGAGAACACTCTGAAATCTACAGAGGGCCCTCTTGGGTACTTAGTTGAGTGATGATCAGCACATATATGTAAGGAAAGAATCCAATGTCCAGGCACAGATGGCTTCAATAGTGAATTATACCAACCATTTAAAAAATAAATAATACCAATCCTGAACAAAAACTTGCAAAACACTTAAAAGTAGGAAATACCCCCAACGCATTCTATGAGGTCAGTATTACTATGATGATAAAACCAGAAAGAAATATTACAGGAAAAGAAAACTACAGGTCAATAGCCCTCATGTACACAGATGGAAAAATTCTTTTAAAAATTTTAAGAAATGAAATGCAACCATATTTATAAAGGATATTAAGTCATGGCAAAGCAGGAGTTTATCCCAGGAATGCAACTAACAACATATGTAATGGTGAAAAATTGAATGCTTCCACGCTATGATCAGGAATAAGGCAAAAATGTCTGTTCTCACTATTTTCATTCAACATGGTACTGGAGGATCTAGACAGTGAAACAAGGAGATAAAAAGAAATATCCAGTTTGGAAAGGAATAAAACTTTTTTTATTCATAGATTATTTGAAAATATGAAATAAAAACATCTATGGAATATATGAAAACATTCTAGAATGAATAAGTGAGTTGAGGAAGGTTGCAAGATACAAAATCAATATACAAAGATTATTTGTATTTCTATACATGAGCAACAGTTGGAAATCAAAATTAGCAAAACAGTATTGACAACAGTATCAAAATATGAAATACTTAGAGATAAATCTTCCAAAAGGTGTGGAAGACAAACACTAAAAACTAAGGAACTATTGCTGAGAGAAATTAGAAGATATATGGAGAGATATAATGTGCTCCTTAATCAGGAGACTTAATATTGCTAGGATGTCATTTTTCTCCAAACTGACTTATAGATTTAACTCAATCCCCATCGAAATCCAAGCAGTTTTTTTTTTTGGCAGGAACCGACAATTTGATTCTAAAATTCACACAAAAATGCAAAAGACCTAAAATAACAAAAACAACATTGAAAAAGAAGAACAAAGTTGAAAGACTTACACTTCCTGACTTCAAGATTTATTATACATTTACATTAATCAATATATTGCTGTATGGGTGTAAAAATACACAAATAGATCAATGGAATAGAATAGTCTAAAAATAAACCCACACATATATGTTAAATTTATTTCCAACAAACTTGCAAAGATAATTCTCTGGAGAAAAGAAAGTCTTTTCCACCAATATTGCTTAAACAATTGGATATCCATAATGATTATAATGAATAAAAAATAAACTCCTATCCATACTTCCCACCATATAAAAAAATCATTACTCAAAATAAATCCTAGACCTAAATATAAAACCTAAAGTTATAAAACTTTCAGAATAAAGCATAGGGAAAAAGCCTTGTGATTTTGGTGTTAGGCAAAAAAAAAAAAAGGATTAATTAAAAAAAAGAACCAGTAGGGCCCGGCCCAGTGGCACAGTGGTTGAGTTCCCGTGCTCCACTTCGGCAGTCCGGGGTTCATGGGTTCAGATCCCAGGCGTGGACATAGGCACCACTCATCAAGCCATGCTGTGGTGGCATCCCATATACAAAATGGAGGAAGATGGGCACACTTGTTAGCTCAGAGCTAATCTTCCTGAGCGAAAAGAGGAGGACTGGCAATGTATGTGAGCTCAGAGCCAGTCTTCCTCACAAAAAAAAAGAACCAATAAATGCACTTCATAAAAATTAGGAACTTCTTTGAGAGATCCTCTTAGGAGAATGAAAAAGTAAGAAACAGATGCGGGGGAAAATACATTCAAGTCACATATTTGATAAAGGACTTGTTTTGAGAATGTAGAAAGAACTCTAATATCCCAATCATATGTAACAAACAACCCAACTAAAAATGGGCACAAGATTTAAACAGACATTTCACCAAGGACGAAAAATAAGCACATGAAAAGATGCTCAATGTCATTAATCATCGGAGAAATGAGAATTAAAACCACAATGAGATATCACTACACAATTTCAGAATGTCTAAAATTCAAAAGAATGACCACATCAAGTGTCAGGGAGGATGTGGAACCACTGAAACTCTTATACACTGCCAGTGGGAACAACCCCTTCGGAAAAGTTCGGCATTTTCTTTAAAATTTAAGTATACATCCATCATATGACCTGGCAATTCCACTCATAGTATTTACCTGAGGGAAATAGAATTATATGCCCAATTAAAGAATTGTACACAAATGTTCTTTGCAACTTTATCCGTAACAGACAAAAACAGGAAATGATCAAAATTTCTATCAACAAATGAATGGATAAACAATTTGTAGTATATCCAAACAACGTTCTACTACTCAGCAAAAAAGGTAATGAACTAGATACATGCAAGTACATAAATAAACGTCAAAATAACTATGCTGAATTAAAGAAGCCAGACAAAAGAAGGCATACTGTGTGATCCCTGTGATATAAAATTCTAGGCAATAGGAACTAAAATATAGAGACTAATGTATAGAGCCACAGCGACTGGCTACAGGAAGGACAAGGAGAGAGAAATTACAAAGGTGCATGAGGAAATATTTAGCGATGATGAATATGTTCATTATCTTGATTGTGCTGATGGTTTCATGGCCATTACATACATCAAAACTTAGCAAACTGCACACTTTAAAGTACAGTTTATTGTTACGTCACTATACTTCATACAACTGGTATAAGTCTTCTTATATTTATTTCTTGATTTTTAACTGAATTTTACATATTATATTTTTAAGTAAACCTTTTATAATGTAAATAAGTCTTCCTTATTAGAACTTCTGATACCCAAGTTTACTTCTTTTCTGAAATTAGGATATTCAGATTAATTAGGTAATAATCTCTATAAAGCAAAGAGTTTATCTCTATGAAAACTCAATTAATTCTTGACAGCAATATATTTTTCATGTATCTAAAGAGAATGGAAGGCCAAAAGAGGAAAATCATTTCAAATGATAAAAACCAAAGAGTTCTGAAAAATAATATATTTAACAGTGTACGAAAAAAAATTTAAAGTATAGATTCTGTTGAAAATACTGATACTTAGAGAAATGGCTTTGGACCAAAGTTGCCAAAATTTCAGATTTTCTCAACTAATTAAAATCAGAAGTGTTGATTTTACTGTTGGAAGATGCATTAATTGTTTGAAATCATAATGAGTGGCTTGCACAATTTAATTTCTGTATAAATGACTACTTGAATAAAAAAGTATCAAATATAAACAGTAGTGTAGCAAGACAATTAAATGGCAGAAGTAATTATTCAACCAGTAGCAATAACTAAGACCATCATTTAAATGATTTTCTATACATAAACGAGAAAATACTGTTACAAAATTTTACAACACAAAATGTAGTTTACTCCTAATTCAGTACTATTATACTTCTTTTTCCTTCAGTATTAGTGGATCCACACTATCTCCTGTCAATTCATTGTGTTTCTTATGTGAACCATCACAGGCAAGAAACTTCTTAGAACACCAATACCTTCAAAGAGCTGCTTTAGTAAGACACAAATCTTCAGTGTTTATTTTATTCACCACTTTGGGATTTTCCTTTTGTATTTTAAGATTAATCAAGCTGTTGTTTTTAGTTTGGGAAGAACAGATAAACTGCAAGATAGCCAAGTAGCGCAAACACACCAAGGAAAGGCAATAACCAAAGTCATTCTGAAATTAAATGTACAAGGGTTGAATTTCTTTAACTTTTTCCTAATTCAAAATGTCACTTCTGACAGATCTTCTTTTAACAGTGAAAATTTTCAGTTTCTAATTAAAAAAAAAATCACCTGTCTCTATAATAATATATATTATTAATAAAATAATTGTATTTATCATATATTTATATTTTGTATTATATTTATATCAAATAATAATAATATAATGTTAATTATATATGTTTTTCTTTTTGACATTATAATTGTTACAACTTGGACATGAGAACAGTTTTCACGACTGTTTTCTCCTCACAATACTTACACTTTTATTCTAAAAACATTTTTATTTTGGCATTTGCAATGGTCCAGGCAGATCCTGACGGTGCTCCTATATTAAAAAATGGAATCAGCTGTAATCCAAGTCCTCCTGGATCTTCTGTGAAAGAATACACATGTATATAATGTGTCTGGGGACAGAGTCTACTGCTGTTTCTAGGCCTTGGTTAGTGATAGAGCTGGAAAAAGCATTCAGTTTTCATCTTTGCAATAGTTTTTCCAGTTTAACATAAGTTATTCTTGCTTTTCTTACAACATGAGGTTTCATCAACAAGTAAGTAAGCCTTTCTTCTACAGTACTTTTGATGTATAATGTGACTCTTTTTTTAACTCCTAACTTTAACTCATAATTTTCTATGAAAGGGAATGAAAATGTTCACCAACGAAAGTCAATGACTTGGTAATTACTTTTTTCTCCAATAATAAAACTTTTGTCAATAATTTTCAGTTTAATTTACTTATCCTTGGAGGCTTCATTAGACCCACAAATGAACTAGGCATCATTTTAATTAGAATTAACACTTTCATCCTGCTTATGAATATATATAAGACAACTTTGAAATGCTGGCCATCTGGGAAAACAGTCAAGCTGTCACAGCAAAATTAAGACATTTCTCATGAAATACTACTACTCCATGGCCACCATACAGTAAATAAACATTCATTGTTATCACATTGATGGAAATTCTCTCAAAAAAGCATTGCTATCTCCTTCCGGAATTCTTACATACTTTGATCACCCCTTTGAAGTAATATTCATTTAAAGATACTTTGCAATGCTAGACTCCCTTCAACTGCATGATATATTTTCCATTTAGCAGTCAGACCATTACATTGTGTAAGCATCACTAATATCTATGGTTCAAAGATCATGGTATCTTCCTAAGGATGCCAGGTATACACACAAAAAAGGGTCTTAACAAAAGAGATGTATTAAGCAATTATTTCTCCACTTCCTCCAAGCAAATTTTTGTGTATTTATTCTAGGACATTACTAAAAGAAGGAAGGGAGGAAAGGAGGGTGGGAGGGACAGAAGGAGGGAAGAAAGAGCTCTTCTACTTGAAGAGCAAGACTCTGTTCAAACAGTGAATAGCATGAGGTAGACTGACACTCCTTGGGAAGGAGATGATAATGTTTGCTGTAAAAAAATTCTGAAAATATATTTTAAGATCAAATGTCAAATGATTTTTTCCAAATTCTTAGTTGTGATAAATTACAATGAATGACTTGAATATCTGTCTGTCTGTCTATCTATCTATCTATCTAAGACAAGGATAAGAATGGCGTAATATAATCCCAATACTACAGGAAAGTTTAATCAGATACACAGTATAAGAAACTTCCACTATAAACGAACATAATGATAAAATATTCATCATGCACCTTAAGTTGATTTCTTCAAAGGACATAAGAGAGATGGGGGAGACAGCAAGGAAAAGAAACATAAAAATAAATAAATGACAAAATACAGTAATAATAAATTTGCCAGGGGGCAGTATTGAAGATATATATTCCAAAAAACTCCTATGCATACATAGAGCGTTACACAAAACATGCTTTATAATTTGAAACAATTATTTAAGCTAAAAACAAAGGTTCTTATTTATACCTTAAACAGGTAAAATATATTGCTTATTTTAGAAATATCTTTGTAAAAAGGCACTTGTTCAAGATTATCAACAACTTAGGGAGAACTTTTTTAAATGCCCATTCTAAATATATTTTAAAATATAATAAAATACATATATGAAATTGTGGGCTCTATTTAAGTGTGTGTCCCTTCATAAAAGCAACAGCACAATTATTTAAACTGTATTGTGTGGCAAGGTCTGCATTTATTGTGTGGTACGATTCACAGCAATTCATAGTTTCCCAGATGTAACAGGTATGCAATAAATGTTTGTTAAGCTTATGGCATACATTAATAAACACATATCTAACATTTCTGGATATTTAATATAATCTGAAAGTAGGGAGAAAAAAAATGGGAACCAACTGGAAATTGAGTCTTATGGTTCACATAAAATCTGTTTTCTTGTAATTTCTAAGTAAAAGACAATCAGAATTTTACTTATTTGCTCCTGTGTACACAAAGAATATAAACTATTAACTCACCAACTTTTAACAAATACATTTTCAGTGTCTGGCATGGCGACTAGTCCAGATGCTGCAGAGTGAGAGAACTAACAAGCTGGCACCAAGCAGAGTCGTTGAAAAAGGTCTCATCAGCAAACAGCCAGCACTGAACGAACACTCTTCTAATGAAAACACACACGCCCAACATTTTTTACTAATATGATCTTTTCTCTTGGATATGCCTGTATTATAATAAAAATCTAACTTTGTTCCTCAAAATAGATCAATATGAAATCCTCTACTGAACGCTTTTGAAATTACACTCATTAGCACAGATACTTTAATAAACGACTGAACAAAAAGGTGGCTAACTCCTGAGGAAAACAGTCCCACTAGAGATTTTACTCTATGTTTAATTGTAAAAACATGACACACTAACAACTGGCTCAAAAGAACAAGTTTGATAATTTTATTTATATTTCCCAGATATACGTTAATTTGCCTATAGGGAAGACGCCTGCAAACACCCTCCGTAAAGGACCAGAGAACAAATATTTTAGGTTTATGGGCCATATGGCCTCTGAAGCAACTACTCAGTTCTGCTATTGCAGCTTGAAAGCACCGACAGACAATATGTAAATAAATGGACTTGGCTGTGCTCCAAAAAACTTTATTTACAAAAGAGGCTGGGATGGCAAGCAGGCTACAGTTTGCCAGCCCTGCTACAAGGCATTAAATGATACTGACAAAGTCTCTCCTTGACCAAACTTTTGGTCAGGCTCTTCTGAGCCCTCTGCTCAAGGAGGCCCACCAAGGGATTTTGTCTCTGTTCCTGTAGGATCCAGTTTTGGCAAGAATCTGCTAAGTCACTTCAGAGAGAATCCCCACCCTCAATATATGATCAATTCCTCATCCTCCACCACTCCCCAAGTGATATCTGATCACCTTGCCCTGCCTTCACCAAGAATCCTATCAGGTTAGTTTAGCCAGAATCCCTCCTGACCCCTGACAGTGCCCGGGAGTAATTTTCTATCCACTGAAGCCCCCCACTCCTTGGCTATAACTTTCCACTTTTCCTTGTATTCAGAGTTGAGCTCAATTTCTCTCCCCTAATGTGAAACCCTATTGTAGTAGGCCCCCCCCACAATAAAGTCAGCTTTACAGTTCTTTAACAAGGGTCAGAACAGTTTTTTTCTTTAACAATATAAAAAATAATCTAGGATTTTGCTTTGATTGACCAAAATTCATTTTTAATACCTAGACGATACCTGCTTAAAGAAACAAACAAAAAACAAGACAATTTTGGTCAAAAGTCTCATCCTTTAATACTTGAGTAATGTTTCTCTTTCACCTTTTTATTCTTCAAAAATTACTGTTTCATCATAGTTGTAAATTTTCATGAAAAACCTAATTTGCATTCTATAAATCAGCATCTTTTTGTTATAATGTCGCCTTAGCCTTCATTTTATTGCAACAAGAAATTCTCTGTGGGACTTTTCTTGCCCCCAAATAGATCCCTAAACTAAGGCACAATGGAGGCTAATTACCCACATTCTAAAGAAAGACTTCAACAGCAGAGGTAACTCCTCCCGGGCTTAGTAAGAGGTGGCAGTACTGGCTGGCCCCACATCCGAATCATTATCGCTTCCCCTTCCCATCTCAATCCCTATGAAGAACCACTGTATTAAATAATCCATCTATTCTCCCCATTAATGAGTGATCTCTATTTTACCACAGATTAACTATTTCACGTAATACAGTCTAGTTTTTCCCTTTCTACTTGGTACCATTGATAAATACTTCTCTTTGGGAATTAATACTACATGTTTTAAATATTTTCCCTTGAATATATTTTAGTATTTGCCAGGGTTCTTACTCTTCTTTATTGTTCTTTTCAAATAATCTGTATGTCATTCCATTTATTACTTCATATCAATTTATAATTATTTTTGCTGAGTTCAAAGTGGCAAAAACAATAAGAATTTTGTGTGTGATTTGTTTACAATTCTAAATTAACATTTATATCTTCCAAATATTTATACTTCTCATCCAAGAACACAGCGTGTATATATCATTATTTTATTCTTCCTTACATCACTCGAAACAAATTTGTAATTAATTGCATTAGACTATCCTCTTGCCAATTTTTAACAAATTTAAGAAAAATATATAATTCATTATTAAAGCAATACTGCATCAAGACCAAATAACCTTACTTTATTGAATCAAAGACGGGTCATCTAAAGAAATATATACATTTTATTTTACTTTTTTTTATTGAGGTAACACTGGTTTATAATATTATATAAATTTCAGGGGTACATCATATTTCCATTTCTGTGGAGATTACATCATGTTCATCACCCAAAGACTATCATCTGTCACTGCCCCATTACCCCTTTCACCCTTCTCCCTCTCCCTTTCCCCACTGGTAACCACCAATTTAATCTCTGTATCTATGTGTTTGTTGTTGTTGTTGCTGTTTTTATCTTCCACTTATGATGAGATAATATCGTATTTGACTTTCTCTGTCTGGCTGATTTCACTTAACATAATACCCTCAAGGCCCATCCATGTTGTCCCAAATGGCAAGATTTTATCTTTTTTTATAACTGAGTAGTATTCCATTGTGTATGTATACAACATCTTCTTTATCCATTCATCTGCTGGTGGGGACGTCAGTTGCTTCCAAGTCTTGGCTATTGTGAATAATGCTACAATAAACATAGGGGTGCATATATCTTTATGCATACGTGTTTTCATGTTCTTCAGATAAATACCCAGCAGAAGAGCTGGATCATATGGTAGCTCTATTCTTAATTTTTTGAGGAATCTTCATACTGTTTTCCATAGTGGCTGTACCAGTTTACAGTCCCACCAGCAGTCTGTGAGGGTTCCCTTTTCTCCACATCCTCTCCAACACTTGTTATTTCTTGTCCTGTTATTTATAGCCATTCCGACAGGTATGGGGTGATAACTCATTGTAGTTTTGATTTGCATTTCCCTAATAATTAGTGATGTTGAATATCTTTTCATGTGCCAGTTGCCCACCTGTATATCTTCTTTGGAAAAATATCCGTTTGCCCATTGCTTAATTGGGTTGCTTGTTTTTCTGCTGTTGAGTTGTATGAGTTCTTTATATATTCTGGATATTAACCCTTTATCAGATATATGATTTGCAAACATCTCCCAATTGTTAGGTTGTCTTTTCATTTTCTTGATGGTTTCCTTTACTGTGCAGAAGCTTTTTAGTTTGATGTAGTCCTATTTGTTTATTTTTTCTTTTGTTTCCCTTGCCTGGGGAGGCACGGTATTCAAAAAGATACTGCTAAGACAGATGTGAAAGAGCATACTGTCTGTGTTTTCTTCTAGAAGTTTTATGGTTTAAGGTCTTACATTCAAGTCTTTAATCCATTTTGAGTTAATTTTTGTGTATGGTGTAAGATAATGGTTTACTTTCATTCTTTTGCATGTGGCTATTGTGGGAGATCAAAATTTGGCCACCCTGAAATATATCTCTTTACCTTGATTGTTTTCTCTGAAGGACATTTGACCTCCCCCACTAACTGCCTAAAGAATTTGACATGGTGGCTCCTTCCTGGAACAGATCTTCCATCTGATGGCTGTAATATAATGTAAAATAGATGTTAGAATAGGAAAGGCACCAACAAGCCCATCTTATCAGAAATTCTGTCTCTCTGGCCACATTCTCTGGATGGCCCTGCGAGGAGTTGCCAGACAAACATTTACATTTATAAGGGAAATCTCCATCTGTAAAGGTATCTCCCTCTCTGTCTTGGGAAGAGGAGGGATGACCTCATTTCTAGAAACTTATCAATGTGGAAGGTGAGGTCTTAAATCTGCATAATAACCTTACCCTTGTTTACAGTGCTTTAGTGGTAATCTCCTGTAACTGACACCCCCCACCCCCAACATCCTCCTTTGTCTTTAGAAGAAGATGGTATTTAAGACGAGAATTTCTGCTATTGTGTTGAGAAACGCAGTGTCCCTGCTTTCTCCCATGTATACATGTTATTAAACTTGGTATTATTTTCTCCTGCTAACCTGTCTTGTTGATTATTTGGCCAGCCAGAAGAACCTTAAGGGAAAGGGCAGAGGGAGATTCTCCCTCTTCCCCCGACAGTCCCTGCTTTCTCCCATGTATACATGTTATTAAACTTGGTATTATTTTCTCCTGCTAACCTGTCTTGTTGATTATTTGGCCAGCCAGAAGAACCTTAAGGGAAAGGGCAGAGGGAGATTCTCCCTCTCCCCCCGACACTATCCAGTTTTCCCAACACCATTTATTGAAGAGACGTTCCTTTCTCCACCGTATGTTCTTGGCTCCCTTGTCAAAAATTAGCTGTCCGTAGATGTGCGGGTTTATTTCTGGGCTCTCAATTTTGTTCCACTGATCTGTGTGTCTGTTTTTGCACAGTAACATACTGTTTTGATTAATATAGCTTTGTAGTATATTTTGAAATCAGGAAGTGTGATACCTCCAGCTTTGTTCTGTTTTCTCAGGATTCCTCTGGCTATTTGGGGTCTTTTGTTATTCCATATAAGTTTTACAATTCTTTGTTCTATTTCCATGAAAAATGTCATTGGGACTTTGATAGAGATTACACTGAATCTTTAGATTGCTTTAGGAAGTATGGACATTTTAACTATGTTAATTCTTCCAATTCACGAGCATGGAATGTCTTTCTATTCCTTTGTGTCTTCTTCGATTTCTTTCAACAATGTTTTACAGTTTTCAGTGTACAGGTCTTTCACCTCTTTGGTTAAATTTATTCCTAGGTATTTTATCCTTTTTGTTGCAATTGTAAATGGGGTTGTATATTCTTAATTTCTCTTTCTGCTGCTTTGTTGTTAGTATATAGAAACACAACTGATTTTTATACCTTGATTTTGTACTCTGCACCTTTACTATATTTGTTCATTATTTCTAATAGTTTCTTGGTGGATTCTTTAGGGTTTTCTATATGTAAAATCATGTCATCTGCAAATAGTAACAGTTTTACTTTTCCCTTTTCAATTTAGATCCCTTTTATTTCTTTTTCTTGCCTGACTGCTCTGGCGAGGACTTTCAATACTATGTTAAATAGGAGTGTGCGCAAAAGAGGGCATCCTAGTCTGTTCCTGTTCTTAAAGGGATAGCTTTCAGTTTTTCACCATTGAGTATGATGTTATCCATGGGTTTGTCATATACGGCCTTTATTATGTTGAGGTACTTTCCTTCTATACCCATTTTTTTCAGAGTTTTTATCATAAATGGATGCTGTATCTTGTCAAATGATTTCTCTGCATCTACTGAGATGATCATGTGATTTTTATTCTGCATTTTGTTAATGTGGTGTATTACACTGATTGGAAATATATTATTATAACTTATCGCATCAATAGGTATATAGAGAAATTTTATGGTCACCTCAATAGATGCCAGAGAACTTTTGAAAAAATTTAGCAACCAACACGAATAAAAGTATTTACCTAATTCATGTCTGCTATTTATTTTATAGGATAATTTTGAAAATTACATAATTTAGTATTTCATACACATGGCAAATTCGTTCACAATTACCAATCTGCAATTACATGTGAATATACTCACATACGATGAGACTCTAAGAAGGGTATGCTCTTGGTCATAATGTAATTAGTAAATTAATAGAGAATCTTTAGAAAAGCTCTCACATAATCCATAGTTATTGCCATTTTAAAGTTTTACCAATTAAAATTTTTACAGTTTAATTTTATTAAAAATATTTAATTGGTCAACATAGAGATAAAGAATGGAAGCTTTTTCACTGTGGTAGAGTGAAAAATAACCCATCCTGAATAGTAGTTAACTTTAAAACAATAATAGAAATAAAGCAAAGAAATGAAGATATTAGTCATTTTAAGAAAAAGACAAAAAAAATACAGTGATCCTATTTAAAGAATTCTATCCAAGACAATGGTTGTTTATCTCTGTTCAAAGGGACATGGTTTGCATCGTTCAAGAGGTTTTCATGACTTTTTATAGCAGTCACTTTTGAGACTGTCAAATAATGTGAATAAATCATGCTTTTTCCTTGTCTACTGTTGAAGATAAAGCAGAGCTATTTTATGCTCCCCAAGTTCCCATCAATTTTGGTACCTCATGCTTCCTTCTATGGTGATAGGCCTTGTATAGAGCAAGTGCCAACCAGAAATCTCCATCCCTTTAAATTTATCACCACTCTATAGTTCCCTGTAAAACTGGGACTACCATTTTCAGTAATACTGTATTCCTTATTTACTAGAACTCATTCTAAAAACAGATAGTTTGTTCTAAGCTCAGATGGAAAATAATAACTGGTTATCCAAGTTTATTTTTCATACAGAATCATGATAGGAAACTATTTATAATACTAAAATTTCCCATTGTGTAGTATTGTATATGCTGAAAGGGAAAGACATTCAGGCACAAAAAAGAACTACTTTTTAAAGAGGCAACATGCATAATTGAGGACACCAGTGATTTCTTTAATTTCAAAGAACTCAAAAGTATTAAGAATGTCTCCCAATATCATCATAACGTGTTATCTGAGTTTATCACTACCTTCCAGGTAATCATACTAATTGTTATTATAAATGAAATCAGTAACGGCTTTTTCACAAAGGATAACAAGATATCTTAAACCTAAATAAACATTTTAAGTGTATTTATATCACATACCCTACTCTTCAACCCTGTCCCACTCACTCCTTTTTCTGTATCAAGTTTTTCCTTTGATGCCTGTTTTCCTTAGAACTATGTTGTCCTTTGAAATATACTTCCCTAGAGCTTACATATGCGAATATTCTTAAAATGCAAATTTTTACATTTTTGTTCACATGGAGGATACACAGTCAATCATACCTCTGTAGTTCCAATGCTCGCTCTGGATATATAATAGAAAAACTTTTGAAATTATCCACAAATTTTAAGATGTGTGATATTATAATTTTACTATTTATAGTTGTTGTGATGCTTGGAATATGATTTAATCTGAATTATCTACAGATTTATTAAATACAGTATTTTATTATATTGTATTTCTATAAAATGAAAATGAGATCTTTTTCTTCTCTGGTAAAATTTTGCCATTATATCTTCAACTTACTACATACTATTCCAGTGGAAGGTTTATCCTGAACGTTCTCTGTTGCTATTTGTGGATGCTACATGGAAATAATCACCCCTTCTTCAAAACAGCTGAATCCTATTTATTTCTATGGAAAGAGAGTAAGGTTTGAATTTATAGAAATAACTTTTAATGTTTAATTTAGCATAATTAGTTCAGTTTATATCTGGTTTAATGGAATATTGATACATAGCTTACTGTTTGTAGATCAAAAAGAAAAATCCTGATTATTTTGTACTGGACAAATTTTAATATTATAGCTTACACTAAGAAAACCTTGACTCTATTTATTATATAATTTTTACAAGTGTGGAAACTGTGCATTAAAGTCATGTGTCACTTCTATGTCAAGGCTTTTGAAGCAGGTGTTCATTCTATATGCTCTCCTTCTTCCACTCATTGGATACATATGACTATAAGTGACATAGGTGACAATGGAGCTATAGATGGAAAATGTATAATTCTCTTATTTTGTGTATGAAGGAAAGTCCTCAACAACTAGGAAAACCTTGGACTGTAATGTAAACGAAAAATGAACTTCTACCTGTTAAGGCTCTAGAATTTGAAATTTATTTCTCATCTCAGCTTTTAAGTATCACCCTAACTCAAACATATATACATCTACACCCTTCAACTGGGATAAACCTAATACAAAAACCTAAAATATGTGGCATTAGCCTAGCGATTGGGGGCAGGTAATGTGTAGAAGTGCAGTACAAGTCTGTGCTGATAGAAACCTGTATTACACAGTAAGAACATTCCTGGAAAATTTCATCTGCAGTAACTTGGAAGGCAGGTTAGGAACTGATTTCTTTGTGTTGACTGCTATTTGATGCATCTAAGAAGATATTTCCAGGAAAATGAGCTCAGGCAATAACTGGCTGGGTTGAAAACTGAAAGGAAAAAGAACAAGAGAATATAGAACTTAGGCTTTTTAGGATTGGAAAAAGTGATTTCTTCCCCATCAAATAGAGACAAAACGAAGAAAAAACATCTTCAGCACCAAAGATACACTAAAACAGCCTAGTTAAACAAAGCCCTATGTCTGAGATATACTCAACTCTATTGTTTAAAATGACTCCAACAGTTGCCATTAAGTTGAGAGAGGCATGTGTATAAAGAGGCAAGTAGATAAACTAATAAATAAAACACACTTGAAAACTATGTCAAAGCAAGAACTTTGAGTGTAGACTTTTGTGTGTAGTTTCTGACACATGGAATTGACAAATAGATTAAAAGGATACTATGATTTTTATGGAACCTTATTGCCAACAAATCATGAGTCGGGTCTAAAAGAGCCGGTAGCTATAAAAGGATCCTTAAGCCTCCATAATAGATGAGCACCAAACAGGTGTGAAAGCTGTTTAGCCACCAATAATGACTTCAGAAATTGTCAGGATGATAAAAGAAGCTCACAGATAGTACAGCCGAGGGCTACTGAGTACAGTAAGGCCACTGAGAACAGTGGATAAGAGCGTCCCACTGAGTGGGTGTCCAGATCTGTTAGGGTTCCTCACAGTGCCTGCCCATCATTGTGATGGAGAACTCACAGCTGTGTGGCTCCCATTATTCTCCTTTCTTAATGGGAGTTTTCTATTTATTTCAACCATTGATTATATATTTTGTGTTAGGGGTAAATGGCTTGTCATTTAATTTGTGGGTCACCAGCTGACAAGAAGACATATTTGAACCTGAAGGAGAAAACTTTGTATATCAGATATACGAGGATGAGCACGTACATTCTACGGGTAGAGTGGCAGACTACTGCAGAGACGACCAAGTATCTACAAAAATTTGGACTTCCTCCTCCATGACAGAGAATTGTTGCTGGAAAGTGACTACGGATCTAGGAACAACATTTAACAACATCCCACCCCTATCTGCAGCTAGGTGTGGCGATATACCAGTTCTCCCTGCTGGTATGTGAAAGGAAATAATGTGTCTCTTCAGATTTGAGTTGGTTGAAAAGCACATGTGCCTTCTCCAGTCTCCTTTGACAATCTCTGAGCTGGACACAGACAACTAGGAGGCTCTACGAGATGGCTGGTCCTCTAAATGCAAGAAGTCTGGATCCCTGAATCACTGTATACAGTGGAACTCCTGTCAACCAGGAATACTAACATACATTTTTTAGTAAATTTATTAGGGCTCTTTAAGTTTTCTCTACACAAGGCCTCAGAGAGCAGGATTAGTGCAACTACAAAATCTCCAAAAAACAACAAAAAAAACCCCACACAGAAACAGAAAACAAGTTAGCCTATAAGTTACAATTCCAAAGTACACAATCCACACAAATGCTTAAAAATATAGCCAATACACAAGATCAGGAGATTAATTTAGACTCAATTTCTTTCAAAATTAATTTGAAGTTCCATAAAGAATAAAATTACATCCATAAAAGAGAAAAAGAAATTATGAAACAAAGTGGGCAGAAGTGAAACAGTAACAAGTGAGAAATAAAAAAAAACTGAATAACAAAATCTAGCAAAGATAAAGACAACTCAATAGACGAGGTAAACTCTTAACTAGGTGTAGTGAAAATGAAAATTCATAATCTGGAAAATAGTGCTAAGGTTGAAATATTCAAAAAAACATATTAGAGACAAAGAGGATAATATTTAAATTAGTCTCCAACAAACATCTAACAGGCATTCTAGAAATAGAGAACAGAAGAAAGTAACACACAAACATACTTTTCCTCAGGTTAAAAAACACAGAATGCAAAGGAAGAAAAAATAAATCCACCTCAGTTACATCATAATGTAACTGAAGACCAAACATATGGAAATTAAAGATAATCTCCCAAGTACTGACAATTAGACTTTCAGAAGAACATTAGCAACAATAGATTCTTATGGACAGGGAAAGAATAGTGTCAAGGAAAAACAACAGTCACCTAGTATTCTATACTCAAATAAGCATTGAAGGGGGAGGGCAAAACAAAGATATTTTTAGACACCCGCTAAATAAAGAGCTTAAACACTTATAGAACCTTGCCAAAAGATCTACCACAGGATATACTTCAGCAAATAGAATACTGAACCCAGAAGAAAGCAGATGACAGAAACAACAGCATGTATAAAAAACCATTAATATATCTTGGTGTATCTAAGTGTTCACTTTATAAACCTATTAATTTTGTTTCTTTAAAAGATACAACTAAAATTCTAGAAAATATTTATAAGAAAGGTAGCAATTTCAGTCAGTGGCATGGTGTGTGACGTTTGGAAAAAGAATAGAGATGCTGAATAATTTTATCTCCCTTAGAAAAATATGTTAAGAAAGGATTTTTAAAAAATTAAGGATAGCTCCTACAGAAATATGATTTATAGCTTTCAAGTCAGCAGAGAGTAAAACAGGGACTAAAATTGAAGTTAAAATTTGGTTAAAAAAATTTACTAAAGTGATCATTTCAAGCCAGTTTATGTCTTAACCTATTTTTAAAATTGTGACAAAGAACAAACTATAATTATTTAACTTTACTCCATCTTGCTTGGAAATAATACCTTCTATTTTTAGATTCCTTTGAGCCTCTTGATTTCACACTCTTCTCAAACTGGATGAAAGTCTGGAACTGCTTCATGAAAAAGCAGCTTTATTTGGAATTGAAGGTTATATTGTAAGAGTTTATATTTAGTTTGTGAGTACCTTTAGAAAATGAAAACATTATTTGGGCCAATAAGTCTGCCCTTTTTTTCTGATCTCAATCTCATTTTTCAGCTTTTCACCATATCCCCAAACACTCCTATTTAATGTCAGCAAATCCTGGTGTCTCAAAATCTCTTTATGCTCTCTGCTTCCACAATCATCTCTGATAACATGATTAGACAGAAGATCATAAACACAGAGCATAAATGTTTCTGAACTGCAGCAGAGGACATCCATGAAGCCTTAATAACAACACTCTTCAGGAGATCAAATCAATAGCTATGTCACCAAAGGCCCTGTATATCTCATTCACCTCTGTGAACAATAACGCAGTGGTCCAAGAACTGCCACCAAACTCTCCTCCTGAATTTTAAAGCAGCGCTAGAATAAACAAGATTTATTCTAAATTAATATCCAAGAGGAGTTTATTAGGGATTCACGTCACTTCAGAACTCACAACTGAATAAAAATTGCATTCAATTTTGCATGTTAATTGTTTCCAATTATTTCTTCCATGGAGTTAAAATATTCTTAGATATATGAAGTGAAAGACCATTTGATGTAAATTAATGCTTTATGAATCAACGTTAGTTTTTAATTCAAATCTTTAGTGGAATAAATTAAGACAATTTAGAAAACGAAATCTGTAACATCATATGCCCAAGTATGAGAATTTTAATTATGAACCTATGAAATAAAATAAAAATAGTTATGAAAAATAAGTTGAGACTTGAGCCAAGAATAAAATACTGCTTATTACGTATAACAGAGTAACCCGAATTACTGTGTTTGGTTTTAATTTTAGCATATCTGCTTAATATAACATGTTATGTCCATTTAAACTTGATTGATAACAGCACATCAAGTTATAACAGCCCCTCTCTTTTTGTGCTTCTATAAATTGGATCTAGATATACCTTAACAATATTACAGAGAGAGGAATCACAAGTTCAAACATTCAATAGTACAACTTTTAGGATAAAATATCATAATAAATTATTTAGATGCAAATAAATACACATCATTCATTAGATATTGATAGTATGGGTAGATACAGATTTATTCTATTTTAAACTAGCTTATTGTGTTTTTGTTACACAGCAGACCAAGAGTTTTCAAATCCATTTAAGTAAATTATGAATATCCCTAAAGCCTTGTTGCAATTTTTCCTATTTATCACCTGTAACAGCAAAGTTCCAGATAAATCTACACATTTTTCCTTCACTCTCAGGAGCCTGAATTTCAGAAAGGAAGAGTAGCTACTTTCTAATAGTGCCCATATCAGACTCCAGAAAATATATACACAGCAAAAAGGGCCCAGTTAATGAGGAGTAACCTGGGATCCTCTACACTCCATTTGGCAGGCAGGAAATAACCATCCAGGTAAGGACTCCGATGCCTGAAGTGAGGAAATGAAAGAGAAAGAGAAAGAAAGGGAGGAAGTAAGGAAGGGTAGGAGGGAGGGAAACACACCAGGACCAGACTGAGCAATACCTAGGCTTTAGTTCTCAATATAGTATAAGTTACTGAGTGGCCCCAGGGAACAAATTCTGTTCTCAGGAACTTAGCATCCTGATTCACAAAATGAGGCATAAAAATATTTTCTAAGTGTTTCCAGACCTAAAATATTGCAACCCTCCCTGAAGAAAATTTTTCTATTTCACATAAACGAGAAGAAACAGAGCACTCCCTAGGTATACCAATAGCTTCTACCTTTAACTATTCAGTAGAGCCTGGTTCTAGTGCCTTATGATCATTCACATCAGTAAATTTCTTACCCTTCATTACACGCATGATTTTTTAAATAGTTTTTTATGTGACAGTCCTGGTGAAACAGACACATAAATAAATGATTAGTACAAATTATAGCACAGAGGATGGGGGATTAACTTTGTGAGGACCCAGATATATGACATTTGTGCTAGTCCTTGAAGAATGAATAAAATTCCATGATAGAAAAAGAAAGAAGAAAGGGACACCAAGCAGCTATATGAAATATGGAAAACATCAAGAGATACGAAAAATAACATGGATTGTTCAAAAGTAATAAAAACAGAACAGGAGACAGAATTTGCCAAACTCAGGACAGAATAGGCCAGAAGAGGCCAAATCGTGAAGTCCTTTGAATAATACAGTGAATAACTACTTTTAATGGATGTACCAGAAAGAAAGACAAAACTAGAATAATTTCCTAAAACAAAACACATTAAAATTGTCATCAGGATTTACATAGTCAGCAACCTTATGGCCTCAAACATCCCAGAAGAAGCATCATACATATGAGTGAAGTTGTCTTAGATGTCTCACCTGTTAAACCTCCAAATGATTGCAGTGCATGAGTGAGCCCAGAAAGGAGCAGCAGAAGAACCACTCCGCTGAGCCCAGTCTAGATTTCCAGACTGTAAGCAAATGATCTGTATAAGACAAGGGGGGCTGCTGTAACAAAGAGCTAAAACTCATGGCATTTGTTTTGGTACTGAACTGACTGTGGCGGCTGAAGAGCAGGAAACCAACTGCTATTGGAAGAAATAAAAGCTCAGCCCAGGTTACATATCAGGGAGAACAACTGGCGAGAATAGTGTCTGTGATAACTTGGAAGAAAGAAAAAGTACTTCATAACGTTGTGGGTCAAATAAGAATGTTTCTCAGATGCTGAAACTGGAAACTGGCACATGGACAATCCTTCTAAATAAGGAGGATGACTCAGAGGGCAGAGCCAAGAGCCACAGAGAACCAAGCCTGGAGCAGAACTGGGTTACAATCAAAGAACATTCCCTGCTCCTCCAGTAAGGGATCCTGACAACATCTAGCTGGATTTCAGAATCATGATGGACCAGTGACTGTTGTGTTCCCAGCCCTCAGGAACAAGAGAATCTTTTACAGTGATCCTGTCCCTGTCCTGCGTGTATTGTTCATGTGAGGAACAATAACTTATCCTTCCAGTTCTTCGTTCTCCAGGTCAAGGGGGGCTTCAGCTATGAAGCTTCACTCATATCTGGAACTTATTTTAATGATGCTCTTCTGGACTTCAACACAATGCCATAATGGGATAAATCTTTGGGAGGGTGTGGGTTTTTGCACATGAAGGAGGGACATTAATTATGAGAATCCAGAGGGGACTGTGGTGTACTGTCACGCTGGCAGCTCCCTATAAACATAATTCCAGGTGTTTACCCTTGTATAGTCCCCTCATATATCACTTTATGCCTAGCCATGTGAAAAACACCCTCTTAAGCCAGCCACTGTACTGTGAAAAGGCTTGGGATAGATTCTTAATGAGAGGCCATTTACATAGAGGCCCTGGAAGACAAGAGGTCATCTTAGATATTCCAACTCCAGTCAAGCTCCCAGCTGAATTCAGCTGCATGAGTGACCTGTTTACTCTTCAATAAGCAGAACAACTGTCCAGCTGAGCCCTGAGAAATCATAAATCATTGCAGTTTTAAGCTAATAAGTTTTGTGTTGTTTTATCTCAATAGCAATAGATAACTAAAACATATGCCTTATTTACATTTATCTCTACCACCACCTATTAAAGTGATTAAGAGAGAGTAGGTGCTGAAAAATGTTAACAGCTTAAATAAATTAAATGTTGTTACAGAATAGGCCAGAAGGAAAGAAAATGATATATAGGTATTGTTTTTTCTTTTCCCATTATATATATATATATGGTCACACTACTACTTGAGCTATGGTTTATTCACATAACTTCCAATTAATTTGCCATTTAGGTTACATGTAATTCAGAGATTTGGCTGTGAAATAAGTTGTTGATAGATGGCAATAGAATCAGTGATAAAAATTGTTATCAGAGGATAAAAAGAGGCAATACGAAGCATCAAGCACATACAAATAAATACTTTAAAATGGAGACTGGTGGTAGTGTAAGATACCTCTCTCTAAAAGTGAGGTCTCCACATCCATCCACTCTGACTTCCCTCGTATTTGTAAATAGCCATTTATTGTATTCAACTGGAACCAAGCACATATGCTTGTTCTCAATAGTTTTCCATATACTTCATCATTAGTTGATTATAACTACTACTTTATTTATGGATGAGGAAACCGTGATTTCAAAGTCAGTAAGCCATGGATGTAGAATTCAAGCTTAATTCTTCCAGTTTCTTTCACTCACTACAAGAAGGTGATGAACATGTGTACTGTACCCGCTCTCTCATGCTTCTACAATCAAATAAATTATAATAAAGACAAGTCATAAAAACAGGTGAGTCTAGCAGTACCTCTAGATAAGTTGATAAAATTATCATTTGTCCAAAATCATCTTTGCCCAATAACTGACAGAATTTTAAGGCATGCAAATAAAATGAAATTTCACAGAACAAACATATTAAGTAAAAAAAAATATACATCTAGCCATCAATGACTGTCACTGCCTCTAATTCTGTGGTCAAGGTGATAAAAAATAAAATATTTACTATTAGCTAATCACATAAATCCTTAGATAATTATTCTTCAAATATTTTTAAAACTGTATTTTCACCAATTAATGCGCAGCATCTACCTAATTTAAAACGTGGTAAAACTCATGGTTAGTATGTAGTACTATGTTAGTACTATGTTAGTAATTTGTTCTATCCTCAGCTATTATTGTCTTCTTAATCTTATTGAATAATTATTCATATACATGAAATTTTCAATAGTACATTTTCTAGTGTAAAATATTTTATACAGCCTCCTCAAAGCATCATTTAGGACTTATTTTTGTTTCATTCTAAATCCTTGTTATAAATGAATAAAAATTTTGAATTCAATCTATATTGATAAACTTCAATGAAACATATTTTAATGATTAAATAGTGGAGGAAAGCTGGTTCATGCTTTATAAAAATATACTACAGACTTTTCATGCAAAGATTAATATTTTCAAACCATCAAACATAATCATCACTGGAGGTTCTCCTAACCTTTTCAACATTCAAGAACCCAAGTGTTTTATAAGTAGATAAAAACCTTTAAAAACTCACATTTACTACTCAATCCTTATAGGCATACAAGTATGTTTTTTCTTATTTATTCTCCTTCCTTTTAGCAAAGGATAAATTAATCTCTGATAAGGTCAGTATTCAATGACCAAACACATAACACCCAAATAAATATCCTATATGTTTTGAAAATATAATTTGAACATATAATTCATATGCATATATATGAATTCCTCACTTATTTAAATTTCAGTGTATCTAGGTACTATTCAATTATTGTAATTCAACATGAAAGAAAGAATTATTTTCAAACTGTCTTTAAATGTGACATTCTCTATAAACCACCAAAACATGAAAGTCAGGAAGAGCCCACTCTGAATCCCTTTTGCTTTTGGTTGCTGCTATTGATGTTGCGTTCCTTTATAAAAATTACGTGAATACAGCAATTCATGCAGCTTAACTACTTTACTGAAGGCATTGTGAAGAAGCACTTGTCATGGTGTATAACTTATTTTACATTTTCATATACTATCTCAGGAGTAAAAGAATCAGAAATTATCTTACAGTTAATGAGTCCATTTCTCCCACCATTAATTTTGTCAGTAATAAACAGCATTCAAAAATTTATTATTTGAAAATAAACAAACAACAAATTTACCTTAAAAACATCAGCATTTAAATGCATGATATATTTGAATGTTTCTTTCTTACCATGGCAAGAACCCTCAATTTCTTCATATCCTGTACTGCAGATACACCTCCCAAGAGGAACCAGCCAATCGCCATCAGCTCCACAATACAGTTTAGGAGTGTCGCGCTCTTCCGCACTCTTCACACAAGAGCCCCTTACTTCAACCAAAGAGGAAGAATCAACCCTTGGGATGGTGTCTGGAAACATGGCCAAGTTACGGACAGTGAAGGGGCACTTTTTGTAGAAAACACGGACTGAGACCAGGGCAATGCACGCCCCAATGTCTTGAAAAGCCAGATAAAATCCTTTCCTTTCTATAGGCCCCACCTCTCGAATTTCCGTGTTGAGCTTGAGAATGCGATCACCCAAATCCATCTGGGTAAAACTTTCATCAGCAGCAATTGTATCAATCTTGGTATACTGGCTTGGCTTAAATTTAATTCCATGGGACTCATCTGATTCCACATAATACAGATTAAATGTTTCTTTGCAAGTCCCCAAGACCCATGGGATGCTGTTACAGTCTCTCAGGGTGAACTTCATTTCTACATAGATTTTCTGAGCTGCATCACGGGAGATCCAGTTTGTACGAAGCCAGTTGTTTTGGTTTGGCTCCATCACATTGCATACCTGGTATGTGTGAATGGGCCTATTGTGTTCATCCATTTCAGTGATGGCATCCCACTGCAAAAAGAAAAAAAAAATTAAATGATTATAAAACCACAGTGGTTAAAGAGATACGATTACTTCCAAAATTTTCTGTTTTAGCAAAAGAAAAATGAATAAAAAGCCTACAAATGAAGCTACTCAAAGGACAATGCAGCAGGATTTTAACCATGAGCTTTAGTTAAGAGTATGGGTTCTGGACATACCATCTGTCCTGGTATGAATTTTATCTTCCTACACATTACCTACCTGAGCAAAGGCCACCTAATTTAACCTCTAGTTTCCTCAACCGTAAAATGGAGCTAATAAATAGCACCTGTGTCATAGGGCTGTTGTGAGGCATAAATTAGTTAATATATGTAAAGCGCCTTAAATAGTTCTTGGTACACTATAAGAACGTAAAATACATTCATTATCTGATCAAATAACTAGACTGCTGACAAATGTACTCTGGTTACCCATCTGTCCTCATATCCAATTTACCACAAATTGAAGTATATTTACCAGTTTTCAATTAAGTATTCACACATCTATTTTGATAGAAAATAGACATAGATAAGGCCTTAGATTTATTAAAGGAATATTTATCAGGCACTATTCTGGACACTGGAAATATAGGAGTGAACTAGCTGAACACTACCTTTACGGAGCTTACTTAGGGTGAGGGGAGACAATAAACATCGTAAATGAGTAAACTGAATAATATGATAGAAAGTACAATGGGAAAAAATAAGGCAGGGGGATGGAGAAGAGGGTTGTAATTTTAAATAGGGTGGCCAGAGAAGGCCTTACTGAAGCAGTGACATTTCAGCAACGTCATGCAAGTAAGATAGCGAACTTTGTGAAGAGGGAACAGTAAGTACAAATACCCTGAGGCAGGAATGTACAGGTATATTTAGGAACAGCATGAGTGGGCCCTGGACAGAGAGGCAAAGAAGGGGCAAAAAAAAAGCTTTTACCGGCATTTTAAGCACTTTGGCTTTTACTTTGAGCTAGATCATTGCATTATCTTCACTTCTGCTTGTTTACATAAAAACATTCTGCCACTTATTTGAATAGAAAGCCCTTGTCTATCCTCTTTATAAAATTTAATAAAAATCCTTTAGTACTTTGAAATTAATTGGCATTATCAGTATTTATACATCTAATATTGCATAACTGGATACTATATATTCTAGAATGTAATTATATTTTATTTGTGTAGTTATAGTTATAATAATTTTCAATAACAGAAAAACATTCTAGTAACTTTATAGCCTTTTTGGGAAAACATGCTAGTCATCATAGTTTCTCATTCTATTAAAATGTACTGGAAATGATAAACTGTCTTCTATAGTGAATAAGTGTTCTATTTCTTGATACCATACTTCAGTGATTTATAATAAGATTATTTAATGCATTCTGTTTGCAGTTTCTCATTTTAATTGGCTGTAGCGAGTCACTTAATCAAGGCCTGGTTGAATTTCAATTAGCATAGCTTCTAAAAGAATGGCTACTTTCTTCAGGCTCAAGGACTATTATGACACTAAGTATTTTCAATTTTCTACTGTAAATTTCCACAAATAAAGAATTTATATTATCCATCATGCAAACTTAAAAACAATCTGTATCTAAAAATTTCATTCGTAAGTTACTTGCTTGAAATTCAGAGGGTATTTTCCAGAAGAAACAATGAGCTCCTTTGGAACTGTGGATACAATGTTGAAAACATACCCACTGTCTATCAGGGGTGATCCAATAATCTCATGGAGACACATGAAATTACTTGTCTAAATGACTTTCATGCTAGTGTATCATGGGCCTTTTGTGACTCCTACACTTAAATTTAAAGGCGGCAAACCAGCACCATCATAGCTCATTTAAATGGCAAACTAACCATTCAGAATATAACTAGCGAAACAAGATGCAAATAATAAAATCTGAGAACCGTAAAAATCAACGTCCAAAATTCTAAGCATTTCACCCATTGGAGAGCCTCTAAGGTACTCATCCAGTGATTATTTTTATTTTAAATACATTTCTAATCAGAACTAATTTTGTTTCTCAGGGAATGCATGTATTTATTATTATCTACCTTGCATCCTCTACTCTCCCATACAGTAATATAAAGCTATACTCTCAATAAATTGTTTAAATAGTTATACTTTAGCACCTTCAGATTATATCTCTTCATATTAATAAAAAGTATTAGACACGCTCATCAACCAACCAATTCTGCTAAAATATCACATTAATTTAAAATGTGAAAATTTGCCACTTACGACAAAAAAAAATTCTAAAATCACTATATATCTTTATTTAAAAATATGTTGGGTTTGGGAGAAAAAATGTTTGCATGGAAAGAAGGTCAGGAGAAGAATATAATATGCATTCACTGAATTAGGACTGATCTGAACCAAGGGATAAGGAAATGACAAAATACAAGCAGATAATGAGAAACGTGGTTCTTCTCAAAGACACTGCATAAGGATGTTTAACAAAATTGTGTGTAATTTTCTATATTAAACCTGTGATGTTTGATGAACAATAGTGTTTCTTCTCTCTTTAATTTTAAGAAAAGAAATCATAACTAAATTCAGGTAACAAAACTGTCAAAACGGATCAACTGCTAAATTTCATCTTATTGAAGAATGTTGAAAGTAATTTAAATTAGACTTTTAAATTTGAATCTGATTGACTAAAACAAGAATATAAATTCAAGATTGGTATAAGATCTAAAAGGCTATGAAGTTTACTAAAAAATTAACATCAGTAGATGTAGAAATGGTATCATATTTTAGGCATAACGTATCCTTCGGAAACACTGCATTTACACATAGTTATATTTGTATTCACATAGCTGTATAACCTTTTGGTTATTTTCAAGTATTAAAATAAATAATGCCTCTAGAAATCATGAGCCTGAGGTAATAAGAATGGGAGGATGAGGGCTCACATACCATATGTCTAATTACTGAAAATGATGAATCATTCTTTAAATAACATCAAACTTGAAGTATGCTCTATTTGCCTACTTTGCAAAGATACCTCCATAACAACATGGAAGGCTAGGTTCAAATATAGAATGCTTGGCCTCCTCTGAATTCCATGACAGCATGTGTAAACCATAGAGAGCCAGCCTTTAATCTTAGTCAATCCCACTTCTATTCCCTTCCCAGACTCAAGCGCTACCCCACACCATGCAGGGCTTCACATATGCACATATATGAGCATCCCAGCCCTCATGTCCAAGCTGTACCCCTCTCTTGCTACAAAAAGCTGCCAACTTTGGCCCTCCATTCAACCTAGGTTGAGCATACCAGTGGCACAGTATACCCACTGGAGGATGGACCCCAACAAGAAGCCATGAGGTTCTTGAAAGAAGACCTGAAGCCATCTGAGCAAGGAATTCTGTCTGGGGTCTTACCTACAGCATGATATAGAAGGAAAGCACAGGATCAAAGTGGCATGTCTCCTTATCCTTCAAGGTCATAGTTTCACGAAGAGAGGTATAGCCAGAGAAGGGAATGGGCAAGACCATCTGAAACTCTAGGAACAGAGCAGCATCTTCCCTTCCCAAATCTAAAGATGGTAATGATAAAAAAAACCAATTTGGAATATAAGACACTGTAATTACTCTTTAATATCAAAGAGAGTTAAATATAATATTCTAAAAACCTCTGTGTTCGACTTCATTATTAGGTGATTAATGTAAACATTTACCTCAAAAATCTTTCACTTCTTAATGTACGCTGTGTCCTACAGATTATATGTTAATAAGCAATCAACAATATTTAGTGAATTTATAGTATGTGCTAACTTCCATAAGGGAAATGAGTAAAGAAGATATCAGGCTTGCTTGCTCTTACTGGACTTATATATTTAAGGTAATAAATTATGAAAACATAATTGACAGCACAGATTTGAATGCAAGAAACAAACAAACAGTATATATAGTAAATATACTAAGTGTTCAAAGGATAGCACCACTCATGAACTGGGGTGGTTTGGGTGGTTTGGCCAAGAAGGACAGACTTGATTCAACCTTTAAAGAACTGTAAGATTCAATAAGGCAGAGGGAGAAGAATAAATAGAAATTCACATATAATACTAATCTATATGCAGATACTTTTTGGCAACTTTAGTCCTGTACCACACATATTCAGTGAGTAAAAGTTTTTGCTTCTATTTAAAACAAACACATAACTTATTCTCCAGCTGTGAAATATTTAGATGTACATAAACCTAGTAATTGTAGAAGTTACAGGATGAAAATATGTATTAAACCTGTCATTAATTCTGCTATTAAGTTGGTCAATTTTGTCTGCTGCTTTCTGTTACATAATAGGCATTGAACCCCAAATATTCAGATTCTTCAATTTCATGTTTTTCTAAAATATTTTTTATGTAGGACTTAAAATAAAATACCAATATATAAAACAATTTGCCAATATATAATGTAGAAAAGAGCTCAGTAAAGCAAAAATGAAATCATACATGCTTCTGCAGAGTAGAATATCTTGCAAACTATATCTGCTCATATGGTCTGGATGAGTAGAACAGAGAGCTTCTTCTGCCTCATGGTCAATTTATAAGCCCTCTCTTTAGATCAAGGAGTGGATAGACGAATTACAAAAGGATGGATGGAAAAGTCTTGTAACTTAAAGTATCCTGCTCAATGAGAAGTTTTGGTTAAGGAAGAATCAGTTATACACGAAAGGGTTCTTTCTTTCATAAACTTCAGGGGTACTCTGGATATAATGACTCCTGAGGGCAACTATTTGTATACTGAATTTATACTTGTCAAAGCTTCTTCACAAATGTTAACTCATTTGTTCCTCATAATTCAACAAAGCCAGACAGATATTTTCATTTTGACATTACTGATTAGGAATCTAATACACCTAGGAATTAACATAAATGCCCAGTGTTGCATGGACCAAGGACCGGAACCAGGCCTTCTAACTTTATTTTCTGTATTTTATGATGTTTTTGCTGGTGGACTTGCAGCCTGGGAGAGACCGCCCCTCCCAGGGCTAGCCAGTTCTTAGAGATAGAAAAGGAATCTGGGCCTAGAGTATGTCTTTCAAATGCAAATCAACCAAACCTGTGTCTGTAACCTCAAGGACCTCCTTATGTAACTCTCACACACCAAGCCAATATTTCCCCTGCCCTACATCATCCAGAAGTAGGTACCAGGCAACTAGAGACCACCTCTATAGCCTGCAGGAATTATTCAAACTAGCCAACCCTAAACTGTGTATTCTGCCTGCCTTGCCTTTCCCACAGAAACCCCAATAAGGGCTCTGGCTCAGGCTTTCCCCTTACTTCTATCTTCTGTCACTTGACCAAAAGATGTCGCCTCCCCTGTGGCCCTGCAAGGCATATGGTGACCCCCTCTCTGAGACCTGTGAGTACAATAAAGTTCGTTTTTCCAAGTCTAGTTCTTGTTTCCTCCTCTGGCCACGTTGGCTTTATCACAGCATACCCTACACTTACATTCTTAGAACAAACAGCCTTATGGGTCATGAGACATTCTTCCTGGCAACCCTTTGGAGAACAAATGATTCTTGCTTAAAGAAAAGCTTCACTGAGCAAGACACTTCAAGTGACAAAGCTTTTCTCTTCATCACAAGTAATTTATCTATCCACATCCTGATCCAAGGAAAAGAACTCATGAAATGACCATAAGACAGAATAAAATGACCATAAGACAGAATCTCTGTTCTACTCATCCCGGCCATACAAGCCGAGATAGTTTCCAAGATATTCCGCTCTGCAGAAGCATGTATTACAGTAATTAAACAAAGAGGCCATTAGACTGAGGTGGCTCTAATGCCTTGGCAGCCTATGAAAGCAAAGGAAACCTAAGCTATAGTAAATTCTGTAAATGCCCCAAGGTTAAGAAATTGAAACCTAAGGACAACCAATCACAAACAGCCAACTAGGTGTTCTCAAATAAGGCACCTGCTTAAACTTAGTCAAATAATTCCCTTGCTTTGCTTCCATGTCTGCTCCATAAAAGCCTTTCCCTGGACTCCTGTTGGTAGAGTGACTCTAACCACTTTTGGTCTGATGCTGCCCGATTCAAACTGATGTTTGCTCAAGTAAACTTTTAGAAATTTTAATATGCCTCAGTTCATCTTTTAATATATGTATGATTTGAGTTTTGCTTTACTGAGCTCTTTTCTACATTATATATCGGTGAATTATTTTACATACTATTAGTGTTTAAGTCTCATAAGGAAATATAAAAAATTAAAATAAACAACTGAGATGGAGGAGTTGGAATATTTTGGGTTATGTTTCTATCACGTAAAAGCAAGAAGCTGACAGAATTGACCAACTTAATAGCAGAACTAATGAAAAGTTTCATTATTTCATCATGCAATTTCTACAATTACCAGGTTTATGACATCTAAATATTTCACACTGGAGAACAGTGTGCTTGTTTTAAACGGGGGCAGGAACTTTCACTCCCTAGAAAACACTTGGTACAGGGCTAAAGTTAACAAAAGTTTCTGCATATAGCTAGTGCTTTACAGTACCTGGGAACTTTTCTCCACTGCTGGATCTCTTGGGCAGTCTATTTAAAGTGAATGTTCACCACTTTAATAAAATGAAGAATAAAAATCATATGATCATCTCAATAGATGCAGAGAAAGCATTTGACAAGATACAGCATCCATTTATGATAAAAACGCTGCGTAAAATGGGTATAGAAGGAAAGTACCTCAACATAATAAAGGCCATATATGACAAACTCACAGCTAATATCATCCTCAATGGTGAAAAATTGAAAGCTATTCCTCTAAGAACAGGAACCAGACAAGGATGCCCACTGTCACCACTCCTATTTAACATAGTATTGGAAGTCCTAGCCAGAGCAATCAGGCAAGAGAAAGAAATAAAAGGGATCCAAATTGGAAAGGAAGAAGTGAAACTCTCACTATTTGCAGATGACATGATTTTATATATAGAAAACCCTAAAGAATCAACCAAAAACCTTTTAGAAATAATAAATGATACAGCAAAGCTGCAGGATACAAAATCAACATACAAAAATCAGTTGTGTTTCTATACACTAACAATAAAGCAGCAGAAAGAGAAATTAAGAACACAATCCCATTTACAACTGCAACAAAAAGAATAAAATACCTATGAATAAACTTAACCAGCGGTGAAAGATTTGTACACTGAAAACTATAAAACAAAGCTGAAAGAAATTGAAGACAACGCAAAGAAATGGAAAGATATTCCGCGCTCTTGGATTGGAAGAACTAACATAGTTAAGATGTCCGTGCTTCCTAAAACAATCTATAGATTCAATGCAATTCCTATCAAAGTTCCAACAACATTTTTCACAGAAATAGAACAAAGAATCCTAAAATTTATATGGAACAACAAAAGACCCCAAACAGCCAAAGGAATCCTGAGAAAAAAGAACAAAGCTGGGGGTATCACACTCCCTGATTTCAAAATACAATACAAAGCTATAGTAACCAAAACAGCTTGGTATTGGCACAAAAACAGACACAGAGATCAATGGAACAGAATCAAGAGCCCAGAAATAAACCCATACATCTATGGACAGCTAATTTTCGACAAAGAAGCAAAGAACATACAATGAAGAAAGGAAAGTCTCTTCAACAAATGGTATTGGGAAAACTGGACAGCCACACACAAAAGAATGAAAGTAGACCATTATCTTACAGCATACACAAAAATTAACTCAAAATGGATTAAAGACTTGAATGTAAAACCTGAAACCATGAAACTTTTAGAAGAAAACATAGGAAGTATGCTCTTCGACATGGGTCTTAGCAACATATTTTCAAGCACCATGTCTGACCAGGCAAGAGAAACAATGGAAAAAATAAACAAATGGGACTACAAAAAACTAAAAAGCTTCTGCACAGTAAAGGAAACCATCAACAAAACGAAAAGACAACCTAACAATTGGGAGAAGATATTTGCAAACCATATATCTGATAAGGGGTTACTCTCCAAAATATATAAAGAACTCATACAGCTCAACAACAAAAAAACTAACCACCCAATTAAAACACAGGCAAAAGACCTGAAGAGACATTTCTCCAAAGAAGATATACAGATGGCCAACAGGCACACGAAAAGATGTTCAACATCATTAACTATCAGGGAAATGCAAATCAAAACTACAATGAGATATCACCTCACGCCCATCAGAATGGCTATAATTAACAAGACAGGAAACAACAAGTGCTGGAAAGGATGTGGAGAGAAGGGAACTCTCATACACTGCTGGTGGGAGTGCAAAGTGGTGCAGCCACTATGGAAAACAGTATAGAGATTCCTCAAAAAATTAAGGATAGAACTACCATATGATCCAGCTATTCCACTGCTGGGTATTTATCCACAGAACATGAAAATACCAATACGTAAAGATACATGCACCCCTGTGTTCACGGCAGCATTATTCACAATAGCCAAGACTTGGAAGCAACCTAAGTGCCCATCAAGGGATGAATGGATTAAAAAGATGTGGTATATACACACAATGGAATACTACTTAGCCATAAGAAATGATGAAATCCAGCCATTTGTGACAACATGGATGGACACTGAGGGTATTATGCTAAGTGAAATAAGTCAGAAGGAGAAGGTCAAATACCGTATGATATGACTCTTAAGTAGAAGATGAAAGCAACAACAAACAAACACATAGAGACAAGAGATCGGATTGGTAGTTACCAGAGGGGAAGAGGGAAGGGAAGAGGCAAAAGGGATGATTAGGCACATGTGTGTGGTGATGGATTGTAATTTGTCTTTGGGTGGTAAACACGATGTAATCTCTGCACAAATATTAGAATAATGATGTACACCTGAAATTTATACTGTTATAAACCAATGTTACCACAACAAAAAAATAAATAAATAAATAAAGTGAATGTTAGAAGTGATAAGAAGTGTAAAGAGCTATGAGCAGAATTTACTCCATTTGTGCTTAAAGGTTCTCTAAAAACCCACCCCCACCCACACATAACAAATTTTTCTTTCCACAGCAAGCTAAATAAACTAGGCCAAAAAGCTAGATTCCTTTTGGGCACAGAAATTTAAAACAAAGAAATTAATTCCTAAAGCAACTGGCAGTCACTGTGGAATCGGACTGCTTTCTTTTCTCAGAGAACAAAATAAGGCAATCAAATCGCCTTTCTAGGCAAGGATATTCAGATAGTTTGCTGGTAAACTGACCCAAACATCCAAAATTCTAATGCAAACTCTCTCAAATTTATACCTTCTTCTCTCTGAAAATCTTTAGAATTCAACAGGAATATAAATGTTTATTTCAAAAATAAACTTTGAAGTTTTAAAATAAAAGCAGGTATCTTTGGATAAGGCTGTTGAACAGCTAATTATAATTTCAAACGGCAGGGGTAAGTCCTGACAACTTCCTCAAAGGCCCTGGCTCAAGAAAACTTGTAGCAAAAGAAAAGAGAACTACCCTCAGACCAGCAGGCTCACCTCTGTGTCTCCAGACAGAAAAGAGAAGGAAAAAACCACGCCCCAGATACCTCAGGACCCGAAACAGCTGCAGCGCTGGTCTGACTCCAGGAACATCAGAAAAATCAGTAAAAACCAGTAAATATGCTGCTAGGAGGGACTAGGGAAGGAAGCCCATTGAAGAATAAGCCAGCTATAGAAAACTACTTTGGTTTTTACCTTTATCTGTGCTTCCTAAATGAGTAAGTACTTTTGTATATGCGTGTGGAGTCACTTTCCTCTCTTCTCTTTTCTCTGCCCGCCTTTTAAAAAATCACATGCAATATTACTAAGCACTCTAATCCTAAACTTCGTAAGTCTTAAATGTATTTCTGCCTCCATTTGTAACAGATCCCAGGTATAAGCTGAAAGGGAGATAAGTATGTGGTGGAAAAATTGATTTATTTCTTTGAAATGTGGTTATGATAAATATATAAAGGAGAGACATACAAAGGAACTAGAATATAACAAAAGATCATTTTGAAGATATAGACTCCAAAAGACCAAATGCCTTTTTAAATTAGGCAGCATTACACTGGCAGACGGTTAATTAATAAAGGAATGAGATAGCCTATTATTATTCAAATTTTTTCTAAAAGTTCAAGATAATCTAAAGATAGATTAAAATAAAATAAAGAAACAACAAAATCATGATGAATCTATAATTCCTAGTTAGGATCCCTGTATAAACTTGTTACCAGGTGTTTATAGCATGTGGCTGTAACTAACCATTGCTCAAATTAAACTAAATTTAAATAAGAAAGGGAGCAAGGCTGGGGAAGAAAATCTTCAACTGCACTCTAAGAATGATAAAACAGAATAGCTGAGAATGAAGAGAAGCCTTCATTTGGCAAAATGGCACATACCTGATTTCTTCTGAACATTCTACCTCCTACCTTGCAAAATCCAAATAAACAAAAGTTACTGAATGCACATAAGCATCTCATTATGTATCACTGTAGTGGCTTAATTTTTAAATCATAAGCATCTAATATTCTCTACCAAAGAAAAGCTTGTTAAAGGGGCCTTCTTATTCTAATGTGGTATTTTCCTCAGAATCACTTAAATATTCACTTTGAGTCAATATACTGACATAAACTTAGAAAATTAGTGCCCTGAATTCTGCTGCTAGGCATGTAGTTAATAACATAAATCTGTTTTTGCAGCAGAAAAGTGAAGGCTCTGCATTTAAATGATAACTAGTTTCAGAGAATAAAACAAGAAGCAAAATGCATCACGTACAGATATATTTCTATTTCACTCTTGCCAAACATAAAATTTTTTTATTAGCAATACAAAGATATTTAATAAAAAAAGTATGAACTCAATGGCATGTATGGAAGACAACTGCTGAGACTAAGTAACTTTTATAAATAAATTTATTACTTTTGGTGCATTTGTCCTATTAACAGGATCAAAATATTATAGCAAGAAGTATAATTTCCATTAAGAAGGAAGGATTCTTCCCATAAAAAAAGTTATATATTCATGAAGAGTAAAAATTCTTAAATAGAGTCCATCTTCGGAATGTCTGAAAGCCTAAACTAGTATAAAAAGTTCCAAGTTCCACTTAACCAATGAATAAGATGCTGCAAATATGATCTTTAAATAGGATTTTTACAATAAAGATATGGTGAATATTCATCTTAATTGTCTTATGTTCAACAATACATGAATATCATCCTAGTTTCCGCAGGACTTCACAAATACAGAAAGCATATAAAAATAAGCTCACAAACCATATTTAATTTCATTCTTGTATGGTAGAGAAAATAAAGCATATTATCCTGGTTTTATGGATGAGGAAACTGACTTGACAGAATTGACCTAAGTTTACAAAGAAAACCGAAGAATCAACCACAAGTACCTGAAAAGTCCTATTGACCCATTTGGAGGCTTGGAACCAAAATAAATCTAAGTAGCATGTGATCTCCACGATGGCTGGGACTCTGTTTTGTTCATCACTGCATCCCCACTACCAGGGGCATACAATACCAAAATCACAGTAGGTTCTTAATATTTGTTGAATATACAAAAGAATAACAGAAGGCTTGAATTCTAACTAAAACAATTCTGAATGCTTCCACTAATGGGAGACCTACCATTTCTTAAATCAGGACTCTAAATATCACACATATTGAGAGAGATATAAACTCTGAGCCATCTCCTAAACTAATCACCTTACTTGAGAGCTGTCATAAGGACTTAGCCGAACATAGAAATATCAGAGGACTTAACACTAGATGACTCAGTGGCATGATGCCAGTGCACAAGATTTTAAGTTGGGATAAAGACTCAAGTTTAGAACTGAGTGGTGCTTGGTATCTGTCTGTGTGTGTGTTTTTTCAAGATGGCGGGAGAAGAAGGGGAAAATGGCATCAAGAACATGTGCCTGCGTCAGCAGAGACAGTGAACTGAGCAGGTGATATATTATCCAGGCTGCTTAGAAGATTTCCTTTAATAGAGAAGGACTACTTACTGATCCAGTCAGATCATCTGTCTTTGCTCTAATTACTAATAAAGTCTATAGCCCTCACTCTGATTAACTTTCTACTTTAACTAAAAGGTATAATATTTAAGTACATTAAATTATGAATTGGCAATTCTTGCAAACATAAAGTATGAACTAAATTAATATTGAAACTGTACATGTTAATGCAAACTGGAAGAAGAAACTCCCAAGAGTGTGATGTTCTGTACACATTACAGAAGAAAATGATTAATGAAGGAGAAAGTATTTAAGCATATCAAATGCTGCTGAAAGGTCCAGTAAAATAAAGACAGTCCAATATCTACTGGATTTGTTAACTGGAAAGTTACGGCAGCTATGACAAGAAAAGATTTAGTGGAGTGTCGATGTGGACAGAAACACAATCTTCACGCAGGAACCTGGAGAAGAGTGCTTTCTTATTACAGACATGTAATGTGTAAAATAAGTTTGTAGAGATTCTTTCAAGGTAAGAAGATGATTCTGTACGTATCTTCTTAGTTTATGTTCTGGTCCATTAGTGTTGTTTAATACTTCACAAGGATATCTATTTTGACTTGGTTATTCAAAATATATTAGACCTTTACAATTCAATTAAAATTATAACTCTACCCAGGACTACAGTTCCATGGGAATGGTTCCTGGTAGGTCAAAGCTTGCTTGACATCAGAATCCTACATGTGAAACTGTATCTAATGTTTATCAGCTACTCCAAAGGCTTCAAATTGAGATTTGTCTGCATTAATTGACTTAAATATATAAATTACACATGCCACATATGAATATCTGACTTGAATAAAATTATGATAGGTTACAGTAACTCATTTTGTATGACATATTTGTATTTAATAATTCTTAAACAAAGCATGTAAGTGGGAAAACTGTAGAAGCACAGACACTACTCTTTTCAAATAACTCTGTAGTACTTATTTCCAATTATTAAAAAATTACTTTAGAATATCAAATCAGTAGCAGTTAGACGGGAAGTTTTACACTGCTGACTTAAGTTGGGAATATTCCCCTACACCCCATTTTTAACCTCACAAATTATTACTTACTTAGAGTATAAGTTTAGATGTATTATATTCTTTCTGTAAGACTGTTTAAAAGAACTGCATGCCTTTAAATAGAATCTGACACAATCATTATTGTGCAATACGCCAGACAGTGTAATAAACTTACCCTGTTATTTTAAACAACCTTTAGAAAAAGTTTCATTAATCTTTTCTTAGGGGAAAAAAAAAGCAAAACAATATTTGAAGCTAACCAAATAGCAATGCTTAATAACCATTCACCTTGCAAACTTCAAGGGAAAAAACTATCCCTGGATATTACATATTATATTCCACAGAATAATAAACTAAAATAGCTGTTAGCATAGTAATAAAAAACCTTACGATGCATCACACAAAGTTTTAAGGTCATCCTGGGAACACAGATCTTTCAGCTATGAAATATATTATATGGAACCAATAAACTTAGGTACTTTTATATTTAGGTGCTTTGTAACAGACAAAAATTATTGGATGTTAATATCATGTATACTTCTGATTAATCCAATATTCTTAAGAGACAGAAGAACATGAGGCTGTTATAAATAAACATTTATGAAATACTTTTTATATGAATATACTCTCAAAATACATGGAAAATATATATGTGTCTCTACATGTGTGTTTGCATATATTACACTTTTTTCTATGCAAGTTTATAATTCATAAATCTAATAAGTAAAACACTGCACATTTCCTAAGTAGCTAAAAATTAAAAGGGCATGGAATTAACCTAAGTGCTACCTATACTTAATGTAGATATGGTTCCCACAATTAGGAAGCTGGCATTCAAAGTCAGCACCATCTCTAATACATACTTTAAGGATCTAACATATACTAAAAATAGTCAATATTAAGAGCAATAATTCAAACTAAATGCAACAGTTTATAAGTCAATAGAAAAAAATCAATGAATATACATATGTCTGAGAAAGTAGAAATACAGTGAAGTAGAATATTCCAGAAAAATGAGTCAGAAGAGAGTGATAAGAAAAAATTGTAAACATATAAAGAGAAGGTATACAACAGCTTATGACAGAAGACAAAATATACACGCCAGCTATCAAACAGCTATTGTTAAAGGTCCACTTTTAAAGGTTAAGACGCCTAGAATTTTTAACAAACCGAAGGCAACGGCACCCCACATATCAGCTGTGGATCCACTCTCCTCGTCCCATTTTCTTCAAGCACATCAAGTTCATCTCTTTCACTATTCCGTGTTCAGCCCCACTCTCTTCTGTTTCCACACGAATACAAAAATCTATCAAAGTGCTTGGCAAAACAATGGCTCTTCCAACAATTAAAACACACACCCACACATAAAAGAACAATTGTTACACAACTACATGTTGCTAATAAGGGTAACAACTAAGACAAAACAATCCAAAAAAGTTAAGAGTAAAAGGACTTCCTAGAAAAAATATTGGCATATGATGGATATCAATCACAAAAAACTTGGCAACATATTTGAGAATTATAAGAAGGTATCTAAGCCACTGATCTAGTAATTCCACTTCTAGAATTTTATCATAATAAAGTTTAAAAAATAATTGTGGAATAGTGAAATGACAGAACGCCATTCAGTCATTAAAATTCATTTTCAGGGGGCTGGCCCAATGGCATAGTGGTTAAGTTCACGCACTCTGCTTCAGTGGCCTAGGGTTTGCAGGTTCAGATCCTGGGCATGGACCTACACACGATTTATCAAGCCATGCTGTGGCAGGGGTCCCACATATGAAAGAGGAAGATGGGCACAGATGTTAGCTCAGGGCCAATCTTCCTCAGCAAAAAGAGGAGGATTGGCAACAGATGTTAGCTCAGGGCTAACCTTACTGACCAAAATAACAAAAAAAAAAAATACATTTTGAAAAGTTCATTTAATGACTTAGAAAAATATCCAAAATACATTAAGTAGAAAAACTGAATTATAAAACAACAAGTTAACTATATTTCCCATTTTGAAAAAATACATGCAGATATTAATCTATTATATAATAATTATACATATACTATATATTATATGACACGTGTTATAAAATATTATATAATAAAATATGTCTGTGTATATATATTTACACACACACATATATTCACAGAGAAAGTATAGAAGCACACACACAGCTGAGGAAATAGCTCCTACAAAACTGAAATAACTGGTTATTTCTCAAAGAAGGAATTATCAGTGAATTTTACTTCCTTCTTTCTTCATGATTTATGAATTTTTAAATTTTCCATAATTTTATGCTTATACAAGAAATGGAATCTATATTCCATGTGTAAGCAGTAAATTCTTCTTAAAAATACAGTTTCTAAGCACAGAAAACTGAAATCTTTCTAATTAATTCTAGGAAATTCATATAGTTCTGATAATAAAAATGTTATAATCTTATGTACTACAAAAAAAATCAACAAATCACTCCCCTATAAAAAGTAATAGCAACATCAACAACAAAAAATAACGTGGTTCAAACTAACTTGGGAGCAGAATTGTAAATGCCCCAAATCCCTAGTCTAGTGGACTTAAATAAATTCACCCAAACTTAAGGAACAGTTAATTCTTATCTGAGCCATTATTAAGCTATTGTCTCAACCTCAGAGGCATCCTTCTGTTCTCTGCTTTGTGGTGCTAGCACTGGACCCTGTGAACCACATTTCTGCTTTGCCACCTGGCTCCCTGTAAGGGTCTCAGAAGAAGACCTGAATAACTGGAAGCACACCTAATGCTCCTGGACAGGATACCATAATCTATAACACTGATGAATACTTCAATACTGTAAAGATGTCCGTTTTCCCCCCATTTATCTTCAAATTCAATTGAATTCTAATATAAATGCCTAAAATAAAATAGGCATTTTATATATATATATAACAAAATAAAAAGAGTTAAGTAATAAGTTTAAGTAAACTTATTCTAAAATGTATAAGAAAGGATAACATTTCAAGAATATCTAAGTCATTTTTTTAAAAAGGCCCTAGAGTGATGACTTATCCTATTGATATTACAATATACTATAATTCCATAGTAATAAAATCTTGTATACTAGCACAATAACAGGTAAATGGATCATGAAATAGGATACAGAGTTCAAAGACAGACCAGGTTTATATGAGAAGTAAATATCAAATAATGGGTGTATACAAAATCACAGTGCAATTGATGGGCTCTTCAGTAGAAAATCTGGCTCATTATACGAAGAAAAGTAAAACTGATCTCTACATAATCCCTTATAAAAAGGTTGACCCCTAAAGGCAACTGATGTAAATGTGAAATGTAAAACTATAAAATTAATATATAATATAAACAAATGTCTTTGTGATCAGGGCTGGGGAAAGACCTCTTAAACAATAACCTGAAGTAAAAAATATAAAGTCAAGAATTGGTGAATTTGATTATATAAAAATAAGGATTTCTACTCAACAAAGGACATCATGGAGAAAACTGATAGTTGACAGATTTGGACATAGTTTTTGCGGTATTAATACCTATAAAGGAAAAAAAATCTAGACTACATAAAGAATTCTTGCAAATTACTAATTAAAAAAAGACAGCAACCCCAATAAAAAAAAATACCCAAGGATATAGGATAATGCCAAGCATATGAAAAGATTCACACTCAATACAAGAAACTGAAACAGCACTGGAATAACATTTTAGACTCATTAAGATTGACAAAAGTAGAAAAACTCTTATCTTTCCAAGTATTGCAGGATGTAGGTAAGTCAGAGCTTCAGACTTTGTTGATGAGAGAACAGCCTCCTGCAGCTATTATAGAGGGCAGTCCTCTCGCACTTAAGTTTGCATACACCCTATGACATGTACGTGTACACACTCACAAATACCTAAACCCCAGAGAAATACTCAGCAGGTCGATAACTGGAAATGGATAAGTATGTTCATCACAGCAAGCTTTATGGTAACTGGAAGTTGGAGGTAATCACTAGAGGTAAGTAAAATGCCATGGAACCAGACAGCAAAATACCACATTCACAGCAGTTAGTACTGAAGCAGTCAAATGTACAGCCAGCAGCAAAAATCTTAAAACTTAGGGCTGATGAAAAAATAGTGAGGATGAAAATGAGAACTATGGTACAATATCATTTATGAAAATCAAAATAACATATTCATAAGACAATTTACATTTTCTAAGAACATATACAAATTAAAGGTTTTCACCTCAAATTCAATAGAATAGATGTCTATGATGAAAGAAGAGGAATGTGGAGTACAAAGTAGGATTAAAAAAATAAATAAAGCAAGAGATAATCAAGTCTAAATACTTCTTTGAATGGCACTCCATGCCCTCCATGGTCTACATTAATTAACTTTAATTTCACTTCTTCCCCATAGCAGAGGCTGTCAGTACTCCACCCATTTCCACCAACCTTTCAGAATGCTCTAACAACTCTGTGCATGAGGGCTGGTTTTTTATTCCCCAAAACTGCAGAAGTCTCTGTGTATACACCAGGTCAGAAGTGCTGAGGAATTAAGATCCCTAGGGGAAAAGCCCTCAACAAATAACTCACAGAATTTAGTGTATGACATGTATATTTTATACCATTTCCCTGAATGTCCTGGTGAGATTAAGCGCCAGTTACCCATGGTATTAACCAACTTAATAAAGCACTTTTCTGGCTGCCATCCTTTTTCCGTATCACTTTTCCTCCCCAACGCGTGAGGCCTGCATCTCCCAAATAAACATGCTCCACTCAAATTCTTGTCTCAGCATCAGCTTGCAGGGAACTGCAACAAGACAGCTGGTACAAAAAATGATTCTAGGAAGGAGGAACCCTAGCAACTGGATTGCTCACTGGCCAAAGAGCAACTAGGACTCCACTGCTGGTAGTCAGTGGGACAGTGATGATCCCTGCGTTCTGAAGTATCTCAGTTACTAGCATTCCTCCCTGTGGTGGACTGGGATATCACAAGGGGGAAGGGTCGTATTGGTCTATGTATCTCCAGGATTTTAGAGAGCTACACTGCAGTAGCAAAGCTAACTATAAGGACAGTGGTTACTATTAAGTGCCATCAATAAACCGAAGGAAGAAAAATGCCATACCCAACTCAGCCAACATCCAACTCTGGGCATGGTGTGAAACAGAAGGATTTTATATATACATATATAATGGCATTTATAGAGACACTATTCTCCTGCAGCCAAAAAGCAATTAGGGATGCAAATCAAGCTCAGGACCTGACATGACCTGTACAAGGAACCTAACTGCAGAGAAGCATGAATTCACAGCCATGTCGGATACCTTACTTAAAGTCAGGCATGGATAGGGAAAGATCTAAGGCTTAGAATGGAGATGGATTGACATACTTAAGAACTTGAATCCCCAGGCTTCTCTAAAAGCTGTGGGCCTGCAGAAATGGCTCATCCAGCCTTGCTGGAGGACAACAGCCTCCCTTTGCCTGGGGGACATGCAATAGCCTTGCCCCAAGCAGATATCCGGCAAGATGAAGCCTGCTCTCTTCAGATCTCCCTCTCCACCTCCTTCAAGGCTTCTAGGCCAACAACTATAGCCAATTCTCAGTGTAACCCAGCTGTGGAAGCATTCTTCCTTCACTGGGAGGGAGGGATTACTGATCTAAAGAGTTGCATGCCCTGGCTAATGTGTAGAGGCAGGAACTGAAAACATGCTTGGGAATGGATTTCAAGACTATTGGACAAGGGAAGGCAGAATATAGGGCCGGATAAAAGAGAATTGATTGATATGGGACCACTCACCTATGACCCAGAATTTAATGATACTTGGAGCCAGGCATTACATGCTGTTAGGATGTTAACGATACTTCTTTGAAGCAGGAATTGGGTGGAGTGGGGGATTGACAATGACCTAGAGTAAAAGTGCAAAGTTTTGACGAGGGAGTCAAAAGTTCAGAGATGAGCGTTCTAGACTAGATTTATTAGATAACACTAGAGAATCTACCAGTTGACTATATTCCTGGGATGGTTCTGAAGACAAACTCTTCCCTAGAGCCTAAAACGAATGTGCTAATGAGAACAGCCCCATCTTGAGAAACTCAGCTGTGGTTGTCCTTTATAGCTCAGATTTAAAGATAGAGACGGGGGTCTGCTCATCAAACTGGTTCCCTGATTTCTAATAGGAATGATGGAAAGTCAGAAGTCAGATGGAAACACTTAACTGTAAGAAGGAAGGTGGATGTAATTGTTCTAAGTGCCAAAATGGGCAGCCAAGCCTGAATGGCAACCAGGGGCACTGTCATACAGAGATCTGTGGCATCAGCTAACAGATCACAATGTCCCCAGAAATGAGGCAGATGAGGAACCAATGAGGGTCCTACTGGAACCTACAAAACCAAAGAATTTCTAGACAAGGTGACATCAAAGCTGATGTCAGCTCTGACAATGACAACATTATCCTAGACTACTTTCTGCACTCACTAGTTATCAGATCCCATAAGCCGACCAAGTCCCTTTGAGGAAGGTATCCATAATGCCAGACAAGGCCACAAGTTCTGGGGTATTAACACACACTGCCAAGCAGTCCTTCACCAAAGGACTCCAGATAATTGGTTTACAAATACAAAAGCTCCCTTGCCTCCGGGGGGGATAACTCTCAGGCACTCCTCAAAGACATTTCTTGCACTTGAACCATTTTCTCAGGGTCTGTTTATATTTAGGTCCAGCTTCTCTGAAAATCATGTTATAGCCAAAATGAAATAATCATTTTTAAGTTTTCTGCTCATTTCTCTTTTCCACCTATACCTATCTTTCTCTTCCCTGGTGCCTTTCTACCCATCCAAATTCTATTCACATTTCAGGAAACTCTCAAATGCTACATATTAAACAAAGCTTCCCTAATCTCCCCAAGTAGAGTCCTCTTCCATCTCATGTCATAAGCAACGTGTTTATCACTGAAAAAAATATAATATTCAGGACAACTGGATATACCTACATGCGAAAAAATGAAGTTGGATCTTGTTCTTAAACTATACACACAGATTAAAGCAAAATGGCTTACAGACTTAAATGTAAGAGCTACAGCTATAAAAATCTTAAAAGAAAACGTAGGAGTAAATTTTTCTAACTTTGGATTAGTCAATGGTTTCTTAGATATGCAACCAAAGGAACAAGCTACAAAAGTAAAAAATAGAATACTTGGACTTCAAAGTTAAAATTTTTTTGTGCTGCAAATGATACGAAGCAAGTAATAACCCACAGAATGGGAGAAATTATTTGTAAATCATATATCTGATAAGGGACTTGTATCTAGTGTAAAGAGCTCTTCCAACTAGACAACAAAAAGACAAATAACCCAATAAAAAAATGAGCATAGGATTTTAATAGAAATTTCTCAAAAGAAAATAGACAAATAGCTAAAAAGCACATGAAAAATCTCTCAAATCATTAACCATCAGGGAAACACAAATCAAAATCAAAATGTGAAACCACTAGGATGACTACAAACAAAATGACAGATAATAATCAATATTGGCGAAAACGTGGAGAAACTAGAGCCCTCATACATTGCTGGTGGGAACGTAAAGTGGCATAGCCACTTTCAAAAATAGTTTGGCAATTTTTCAAAATGTTAAACATAGAGTTACCATGTGAACAGCAATTTGATTCCTAGGTATATACTCAAGAGAAATAAAAACATACTTCCACACAAAAACTTGTAAATGAATGTTCTTAGTACCATTATTATACTAGCCAAAAGTAGAAAAAAACCTAAACATCCACCAACAGATGAATGGCTAAACAAAATGTGGCATATCCATATAACTGAACGGTATTTGACAATAAAAAGGAATAAATAAATGCTAAATGAATGAAAAGAAATCCATGCTACAACACAAATGAATCTTGAAAACATTACGCTAAGTGAAAGAAGTCAGACACAAAATACCACATATATTGTAATGATTCCATTTATATGAAATGTCCAGAACAGGCAAATCTATAGAGGTAGTAAGTACACTTGATCTTAGCCAAAAGATCGAGAAGCAATAAAGGTAGAGCAGCTTGTTGCCTAGTGCTGGAGGTTGGGTGAGATGGGACAGGGTGGGGAGGGATTGCTAATGGGTACAGAGTTTCCGCCTGGAGTGATGAACATGTTCTAAACTTTGTGATAATGGTTGCACAACTCTGTGAATATACCAAAATCACTGAATCGTACACTTTAAATGTGTGAATTTTATAATATGTGAGTTATACCTTTATTAATTAAATAACATTAATAAATATGTTAAATAATAATATTCATCTCTTTCTGTGTTGTACATCATGTCTGTATTATTTAAGACAGTTCAGCTGCAAGTTGAACAATCTTAAGTAAAAAGGTGAAACTGACTGGTTTCTATATTGCCTCGGAAAAGGAAGGGATGGAGTTAGTCTCAAGGAAGAACGGATTCCAAAACTCAAATGTTGTTAGAGTATTCAGTCCTATCTAGTGTTTGTTTATTGGCTCTTATCTTTCTTACAGTATATAGAGTTTGTTCATATACAGGTAAACGTGGCTACAAGCAACTAAGGGCTTAAATCCTTGTAACTTTTTCTTCTTAAATTTAGACTTGGGAGTTACATAGGGTCGTTTTCAAATCCCAACTCCATAATTTACAAGCTATGTGATCTGGGAGATTTACTTTGATCCTCAATTCTTAATTGATAAAATAAAATTAAACGTACCTATCTCATAGCTTATTTCAATCATTTAATAAGAAAACATGTACAATGTATAATATAACACCTAATATGCAGTATATATTGAAAATATTGGTTCCTAATCCAGAGGAAAGTCATTCTGGTTAGTGAAGGGAGGTAAGCCCCTAACTTAATGGTCAGGAACTATTAGGTTGGTGAAGGTCAATTAGATATTCCTTTTTAGAAATCTGAACTAAGAAACACAGGATGTCAGGTGTGGTGCGGGTGGGAGGACCAGTTAGCATTTGGAAGTAAATCTAAAAGTTTATTATCTAGAGTGATTATAAGGACCATGAGAGCAATGTGGAAGAACAATTAGATACTGGGAATCACTAAAACCATGAGCTATTCCTACTACTTTTTAAAGTCTACATTCTCTCACTACTTGATCTCAACCAGTCTGATGATTTAAATATTATCCTCATGCCAATAATTTCCAAATTTATATCTAGACCCCTGACCTCTCCACTGAACTCTGAGCTCCTATATACAACAGCGTTTTTGACATATTTACTTTGCTATTTAATAGGCATCACAAAACATGGTTGAAACAGAACTCTTGATTCTATCCTTCGACCCTCTGCTCCTCTGCCAGTCTTACCCATCTTAGGAAATGCAACCACAACCTACCAGGTCATCAAGGCAAAAGGCTAGGAGTGATCCCTCCTTTTTTTCCCTCATGTCTGACACACAACCCAACAGCTAGTCATATTAGCTTTACTTCCCAAACATATCTAACATACATCCATTTTTCTCCATCTGTGTTGCCAACATCTTCGCTAGATGTTGCAACATCTACTATTGCAACTGCCATCCTACCAGGCTCCCTACTTTCACTCTTGCCCCCTCATGATGCATTTACTAATCATAGTGGAGCAAAAGTGACCCTTTAAAAATATAAGACAGTTATTGGCAGAAATTCACTCATATGAATATGAAGACTGCAAATTTTAGCAACAGAAATAACAAATGTGTACTTCATGAATGCTCCATTATTATCCATCTCTCCCTCCAACAAACATATACAGTAAGAATTCCACGCAAAGAACCAGTACAAGAAAATCTGAATCATTCAATATCATTACTAATATTATAAAGTATCAATCAATATTATTAATAGTATTTATTGAATGAGTACAACCACTGTGTTAAGACTTTACACACAATATCACCTTTAGTCCTCACAAAAATCCTATAAGGTAGGTAAATTATTATTTACATTTCACATATAGGGAGACAGAGTGTTATGGAAGTCAAGTCACATATTCTAAAGTCAGAGAACTAGCAAAGAGCAGAATTGAAAATCAAAATCTTAAAGGAAACACGATAGTAGAGCATGGAGAAAGAATCGAATACTCAATGAAGAGTTGATTCACATTTTTGGAGAACAACAGAGCATAGACCTACAAACTCCCACTGCTGAGGTTTCAGACTCTCTTGAACTAGTTGCTACAAGGCATAGCTGTACTACATTTTCTCTACTTCTTGTGGTCTAATAGTTCAGTTCCGGGGGGGGAGATCCCACACATATACATCATTAGAAGTCTCTTCAAGTTAAAAATTAACACAACTAAATTATTACTTTTTCCAGCCCCCTTGTTTTACTTAACTAATAAGAATTCCAATGTAACTTGGCTATTTGCTCCCAGATTCCATTATTTTCACAACACCATTCAGTGCTCTGTTGACAGAAATTAACAAGGGATTGAAATTTAATAATTTCTATTATTCTTTTCAGTTACAAGGTTCTCGGAGTCTCTGAAATATTCCTAACTACAGATTTTTTACACTGTGAAATAGGAAACTTTCATTAAAAGTATGTAAAGCGGGGAGTGACATCAGCATCATGGCGGAGTGAGCTTGCCTGTAAACTCTTCCCCGATAAGATACAACAAAAGGAATAGTCACAGACCAACAACAGACTCCTACACAGCAAAAAGGAAGATCGGAAAGATCCACACTGCTGCACATCTGAGAAAGGATGTGCTGGGGTCCCCAGAGGAAGTGGGGAGAGGTAAGGAGAAATCTTCTCCCTCCCCATCAGATCAGCAATCCAGGTCCGTGCGGTTCCCAGAGAGGGGGGAGGGGATGCCCTCTGCAGAGAAACCGTAGCTCTTCAGGCTCTCTCAGCCAATGGGAAACTCCCACACAGAGGACTCAGGACTACTGCAGGGGTGCCACCAACATCTGAGCACCCCAGGAGAGCGGATAACGAGGGGCGAGTTACAAAGCCCCCACGCCAGGGACCCAGCGGGCAAAAGAGAGAGCCCCGCCGCCCAGTCCCCGCATGCCCAACACTGAAGCTCAGCTGACCATACCAGACCAAGCGGCCGATCCATCGCAGCAAGCAGCCAGGGCAGAGCGCAGGGGGCTCAGATTACATAGCCCTTAACCCCCACACGGGGGTGGCGGGAGGAAATTGCAACCAGATATTTCCAGGATGAGGAAAAACAAAGCGAATACAGGAACCACAATGCAAAGGTACATGAAATCACCAGAAGAGGAGGAAAATGACAAGCAGCCAGAAACCAATCCTGAAGGCACAGAAATCCATAACCTAAACAACAGAGATTTCAAAATAGCTATCATAAAAACACTCAACGAAATACAAGATAACACAGACAGACAATTCAATGAGATAAGGAATTTCTTCATGAAAGAGATTGAAATCATAAAGAAAAACCAATCAGTACTGATGGAGATGAAGAACACAATGGAGGAGATAAAGGAGAATCTGGACTCTTTAAAGAACTGAGCTGACAATATGGAGGAAAGAATTAGCATTATAGAGGATAGGAATACAGATATGCTCCAGATGGAAGAGGAGAGAGAACTAAGACTAAAAAGAAATGAAGAAAGTCTCCGAGAAATATCTGACTCTATTAGGAAATCTAACATAAGAATTATAGGTATTCCTGAGGGAGAAGAGAGGGAAAGAGGAACAGAGAGCCTATTCAAGGAAATAATAGCTGATAACTTCCCAAATCTGGGGAAGGAGCAGGAAATACCAGTAAGTGAAGCAAATAGGTCGCCTAAATACATCAACAGGCAAAGGCCCACTCCACGGCATACAGTGGTAAGGCTGGCTAAAGTCAATGACAAAGAAACATATTAAGGGCAGCTAGACAGAAACAAGAAATAAACATACAAAGGAACTCCCATCAGGCTCTCAGCGGATTTCTCAACAGAAACTTGAGAGGCTAGGAGAGACTGGAATGATATATTCCAGTCTACTGAAAGGCAAAAACTTTCAGCCAAGAACACTCTATCCAAGAAAAATATCCTTCAAATATGATGGAGAAATAGTAACTTTCCCAGATCAACAAAAGCTAAAGGAGTTCATGGCCAGAAGACCCCCATGACAAGAAATAATCAAGAAGGCCCTCAGGACTGAAAAAAAGAAGAGAAAGGGAATACAAAGCCTGGAGCAAGGAGGAAAAATGGTAGACAAAATCAGAAAAATAGTAGATCTTTACCAGAATAGGTTAGCAACCACTTAAATACCAAAATCAAAGATCAAAGGAAGGAAATCACCAAAAATAAATATAACCTCATCACTGTAAACACACACCCACAACACAAGACAGAATAAGGTATAACAAGAACAACTTAGAAGGGGAAGAGGAAAGAGACTGAATTGACTTAGTATAGGGAAATATGAGGCCATCAGATAATGGACTATCTAATAGACAAGATTTTTTATACAAACCTCAAGGTAACCACTGAACAAATAATCAAAACAAAATCACATATGATAAACAAGGAGAAAACTAGAAGAGTCATAAGACAGAACAACCTAACTGAATTGGCAGTCCGAAACAAATGGGACAAGAAACAAAGGAAATGCAAAAGAACAGGAAAATAAGTGACAAAACAGCAACATTAAGCCCTCATATATCAATAATTACACTAAATCTAAATGGATTGAACTCTCCAATCAAAAGATATTGAGTGCCAACATGGATTAAAAAGCAAGACCCAACAATATGCTGCCTCCAGGAAACACATCTCAGCTCTAAAGACAAGCACAGGCTCAGAGTGAAAGGATGGAAGACAATACTCCAAGATAACGGCAAACAAAAGAAAGCAGGTGTTGCCATACTCATATCAGACAAAGCAGACTTCAAGATAAAACAGGTTAAGAAAGACAAAGAAGGGCAATATATAAAAGATAAAAGGGACACTCCACCAAGAAGACATATCAATTATAAATATATACACACCCAACATAGGCGCACCAAAGTACATAAAGCAACGATTAACAAACCTAAAAGGAGACGTGAACAACAACACAATAAAAGTAGGGGATCTTAATACCCCACTTACATCAATGGATAGATCATCCAGACAAAAAGTCAATAAAGAAACAGTGGACTTAGATGAAAAACTGGACGAGCTGGTCCTAGTAGACATATACAGAACACTCCATCCAAAAACAGCGGACTACACATTCTTCTCAAGCACGCATGGAACATTCTCAAGGATAGACCATATGTTGGGAAACAAAGCAAGCCTCAATAAATTTAAGAAGATTGAAATCATAACAAGCATCTTTTCAAACCATAGTGCTATGAAACTGGAAATCAACCACGAGGAAAAAACTGGGAAAGTAACAAGAATGTGGAGATTAAACAAGATGCTACTGAACAACCAATGGATCATTGATGAAATTAAAGGAGAAATCAAAAAATATCTGGAAACAAACGAAAATGAAAATATGCCATACCAAATCATATGGATGCAGCAAAAGCGGTCCTGAGAGGGAAACTCATAATGATACAAGCCCACCTTAACAAACAAGAAAAAGCCCAAATAAGCAACCTTAAATTACACCTAATAGAACTAGAAAAAGAACAAACAAAGCCCAAAGTCAGCAGAAGGAGAGAAACAATAAAAATCAGAGCAGAAATAAATGAAATTGAGAACAAAAAACAGTAGAAAGGATTAATGAAACAAAAAGTTGTTTCTTTGAGAAGATAAACAAAATGACAAACCCTTAGCCAGACTTACTAAGAAAAAAAGAGAAAAGGCTCAAATAAATAAAATTAGAAATGAAAGAGGAGAAATTACAACAGATACCATGGAAATACAAAAGATTACAAGAGACTACTATGAGAAATTACATGCCAAAAAACTGGACAATCTAGAAGAAATGGATAAATTCTTAGACTCATACAACCTCCCAAAACTGAACCAAGAAGAAATGGAGAATCTGAATAGACCAATCACAAGTAAAGAGATTGAAATAGTAATCAAAAACCTCCCAAAAAATAAAAGCCCAGGACCAGATAGATGGCTTCTCTGGTAAATTTTACCAAACATTCAATGAAGATTTAATACCCATCCTTCTCAAACTATTCCAAAAAATAGAGGAAGATGGAACACTTCCTAACTCTTTCTATGGGACCAACATCACTCTGATACCAAAGCCACACAAAGAGAATACAAAGAAGGAAAATTACAGGCCAATATCGCTGATGAACATAGATGCAAAAATCCTCAACAAAATATTGGCAAACCGAATACAGCAATACATTAAAAAGATCATACAGATGATCAAGTGGGATTTCTACCAGGGACGCAGGGATGGTTCAACATCTGCAAATCAATCAACGTGATACACCACATCAACAAAACAAAGAAAAAAAACCACATGGTCATCTCAACAGATGCAGAGAAGGCATCTGACAAGATACAACATCCATTTATGATAAAAACTCTCAACAAAATGGGTATCGAAGGAAAGTACCTCAACATAATAAAGGCTATTTATGACAAACCCACTGCCAACATCATACTCAATGGGGAAATGCTGAAAGCCATTCCTCTGAGAACAGGAACGATACAAGGCTGCCCACTCTCACCACTCTTATTCAACATAGTACTGGAGATTTTGTCCAGAGCAATCAGGCAAGAAAAAGGAATAAAAGGAATCCAAATAGGCAACAAAGAAGTGAAACTCTCACTATTTGCAGACGACATGATTTTATATATAGAAAATCCTAAAGAATCCATTGGAAAACTATTAGAAATAATCAACAACTACAGCAAAGTCACAGGGTACAAAATCAATCTACAAAAATCAGTTGCATTTCTGTATACTAATAACGGACTAACAGAAAGAGAGCTCCAAAAGATAATACCATTTACAATTGCATCAAAAAGAATAAAATATCTTGGGCCCGCCCCATGGCTTAGCGGTTAAGTGCACACTCCAATACTGGTGGCCCAGGTTCGGATCCCGGGCGCGCACCGACGCACCGCTTCTCCAGCCATGCTGAGGCCAAGTCCCATGTACAGCAACTAGAAGGATGTGCAACTATGACATACAACTATCTACTAGGGCATTGGGGGAAAAAGGAGGAGGACTGGCAATAGATGTTAGCTCAGAGCCGGTCTTCCTCAGCAAAAAGAGGAGGATTGGCACAGATGTTAGCTCAGGGCTGATCTTACTCACACATACACACAAAAAAGAATAAAATATCTAGGAATAAATCTTATCAAGGAGGTGAAAGACCTACACAATGAAAACTACAAGACATTATTGAAAGAATTGATGATGACATAAAGAAATGGAAAGACATCCCATGTACATGGATTGGAAGAATAAACATAGTTAAAATGTCTATATTACCTAAAGCAATCTACAGATTAAATGCAATCCCAATCAGAATCCCAATGACATTCTTCACAGAAATAGAAAAAAAGAACACTAAAATTCATATGGGGCAACCAAAAACCCCGAATAGCTAAAGCAATCCTAAGAAAAAAGAACAAAGCTGCAGGCATCACAGTCTCTGACTTCAAAACATACTACAAAGCAATAGTAATCAACACAGCATGGTACTGGTACAAAAACAGACACACAGATCAATGGAACAGAATTGAAAGCCCAGAAATAAAACCACACATATACTGACAGCTAATTTTGGACAAAGGAGCTAAGAACATACAATGGAGAAAGGAAAGTCTCTTCAATAAATGGTGTTGGGAAAACTGGAAAGCCACATGCAAAAGAATGAAAGTGGACCATCTGCTATCACCATTCACAAAAATTAACTCAAAATGGATCAAAGACCTGAAGGTGAGACCTGAAACTATAAAACTCATCGAAGAAAATATAGGCAACACACTATTTGACATTGGTCATAAAGGAATCTTTTCAGATGACATGCCTACCCGGACTAGGCAATCTAAAGAAAAAATAAGCAAGTGGGACTTTATCAGATTAAAGAGCTTCCACAAGACAAATGAAACCAGAATCAAGATGAACAGACAACCCACCAGCTGGGAGAAAATATTTGCAAAACATATATCTGACAAGGGGTTAATGTCCATAATATATAAAGAACTCACACAACTGAACAACAAAAAAACAAACAACCCGGTCAAAAAATGGGCAGAGGAGGGGCTGGCCCGGTGGTGCAAGCAGTTAAGTGCATGGGCTCTACTGCGGCGGCCCAGGGTTCGGATCCTGGGCGCACACCAATGCACTGCTTGGCAAGCCATGCTGTGGCAGCATCCCATATAAAGTGGAGGAAGATGGGCACAGATGTTAGCCCAGGGCCAGTCTTCCTCAGCAAAAAAAAAAAATAGGAGGATTGGCAGTGTTAGCACAGGGCTGATCTCACAAAAAAAAAAAAAAAAAGTAAAAGAAATGAAAAATGGGCAAAGGAAATGAACAGACAATTCTCCAAAGAAGATATATAGATGGCCAATAGGCACATGAAAAGATGTTCAAGGTCACTAATCATCAGGGAAATGCAAATCAAAACAATAGTAACACATCACCTCATGCCCGTTAGAATGGCTATAATCACCATGAGAGAAAACAACATATGTTGGAGAGGATGTGGAGAAACAGGAACCCTCATACACAGCTGGTGGGAATGCAAACTGGTGCAGCCTCTATGGAAAACGGTATGGAGAGTCCTCAAAGAATTAAAAATAGAAATACCCTATGATCCAGCTATCCCATTAGTGGGAATCTATCCAACGCACCTGAAATCAAGAATCCAAAGAGGCTTATGCACCCCTATGTTCACTGCAGCATTATTCACTATAGCCAAGAAGTGGAAGCAACCCAAGTGTCCCTCGACAGATGATTGGATCAAGAACAAATGGTATATATATACCATGGAATACTACTCAGCCATAAAAAAAGATAAAATCATCCCATTTGCAACAACATGGATGGGCCTGGAGGGTATTATGTTAAGTGAAATAAGCCAGAAAGAGAAAGGCAAACACTGTATGATCTCACTCATATGTGGAATATAAACCAACACATGGACAGAGAAATCTATATTGTGGTTACCAGGGGCAATGGGGGCAGGGGGTAGGCACAAGGGGTGAAGGGAGACATATATATGGTGATGGACAAACAAAAATTTCACCATGTTATAAACTATTAAAACATCAATAAAAAATATATATACACTTTGGATAATTCACTGGAAAAAAATGTAAAGCTTATATGAAAAGATTTACAGATATTAGAGGCTCAATTTTGTATCTTCATTGCGTTCACATTTTCAAAACTAAATTGGGAACCTCTGTGTGTAACATGGTAATGTCCATAGTCATTCAACATTATCAACACTTATTTTTTCTCCTTTTTATATTCTCCAAACATTTTGCAGCTTCATAGATTTCCCTCCTTTTCGGGTCTTACGTTTTGATCCACCAATCCATGCATTACTGTTATCTAAATTCCTTTCAATGACTCCTTATTAATATTCATTTATTTTTCAAATCACTCTGCACAGTATTGCTGCTCTATTCAATATAATTATAGTTAAGTCCATAAGTATTTTACTTCATTGTTTTTCTCATCACTGTGATGAGTTGTTCTATACCTTTTATTTTCTCTCCTGTACCAGGTTTGTGGAATTATCTGGACAAATTTTTCTCCCTTTTTATTAAATTTTATTTTAATGCCTCCTGATCATAAGGACAATTCTCTTGCCAAATTAATTCATTCAAGTCTTTGTAAAATTTGTCTTCTAGCTTGCCAGGAACCCCTCTGTATGGAATTCTGAGTTTTGTAACTTGCTATTTACCTTACATAACTTCTTTTCATTCCAAAGATATCACATTCCACAGAAAGGAATGAAAATGCAGACAGAGTCCATCATATTTCCTTCCAGAACCTCAAAAAACCTGATAGTTGTTTTCCAGCTTTGGGGTAAAGGCATTATTTGTATCCATTTGAATTAGGATGGGTTAGCAGCAGTCTAGTCAGTTCAATGGGTCACAGCTATCTGGGTATGCTTCAATTTTCTGATTCCCTCATCAGGATTAGTTACTATTGCCTATGAGCCTCTTATAGCAGTTTCTTATTAACCTTCTGGGAGAGGGGAGAATGCAAAGGGAGAACTTTCTTCTTATTACCAATTTCTAAGCCACTTCTCTATGTATGGATTACTTCTTCAGAAGGCTTATTAGGAAGACACTAGTAAAGAATTAATATGTATCAAATAATGTTCTAAAATTTATTTTCATGTTTTTTTTTTTTTACAACATAGAACATTTTTCCATTTAGCAAACTTTTAACACTGATGTGCTGAAACATTTGCTCAGGAATGCAGAGGGCACGTTTACTCCATTTCCTACTGAATGCTGATTCACATAACTATGAAAAAAGCATGTGTTTTAAACATTTTTATCCCTCAGAGCTACCAGCAAATGATTCTTCAGCTGACTTCTTCAAAGCATTTTTTATATCATACAAACCACAGTTTGCATTTGCTCTCACTATAACACTTTTCAAGTGGCTCCTATTTTTTAATTAAAATGCATTCATCTGAAAAGTCATTAGCATAATATGTGACAAGGTGAGGAATATCAGATTTACTGACATGGATAATAAAATGACTATTGTTCATTATATATATTTTTAAATCATTAAATTCTGTCTGTAAAGGTTAAAATAAAAATTATTCAATGAAAAGTACCAACCTCGACCCTTATTTGTAAAATTTCTGCCTGCTTCTGTAGATGCATTACCATAATATGTTTTTTTTTTAGATCATATATACCTTGTTGCCACTAATCTTGAAATTTACCAAAAGTGAGTTAAGAAGAGACTAGGAGCGCTAATGCAAGTACTGGACAGAACCCATCCTAACTTCCATAACTTTAGTCGAAATTCTTCACATACCAAAAACTGTTTTCCTTCTGCCTCCTTGGAAAATATGCATTAACTGAATGCCTTAAATATTTATTGCATAGACACTAGAAAATCAGAAACAGTAGGAATAAATATCCAGTCTATTCACATGTATGAATTAAACTCATTAAAATACATGGAAACTTGGATAAATATAAGAGATACAGCACGCCCATAGATAAAAACACTCAGTATTAGAAAAATATATATGATCCATCTTTTTGAAGGGCACCTTGTCAACACATATCAAATTTAAATTTTTGTACCCTTTGATACAGTATTTCTACTATTAGAAATATGTTCTACAGAAATATATCACAAGAATGTTCACTGAGCAGTACTTGTAATAGTGAAAAATTAGAGACAAATGAAGTATCTACAATAGCTCAATGGATAAATTATGGTTGATCTATATTTTAGGATATATATAGATGTTAATATAGTTCATTAGTCATTCAAATCATTCAATAATTTATTCAATAAATATTTACTAAGAACTGGTTATGCACCAGACACTGTCCTATTTAGGGCACATATCATTGAAAATATAAGGCAAATTCTCTGCTTTCATGGAAAGTTTTTTAGGTGATTGTTTAGAAGAAAATAAATAAAAAAGAAACATAAAATGTCAGTGGAGAAAAGTGCTGCAGAGGAAAATAAGCTGAAGTCAGCTAAGGGAGCTGCGAGCGCAGAGGGAGGTGTTCTCACGTAGGAGGTCATCAGGGAGCACCTCTCTGATATAGTGATACTTGCAACTTAACTGAGGGGGCAAGTCAAGAAGAAATCTGGGGGAACAGCATTAAAGGGGGAGGAAGCAGACCATGAGCTGGGAGCAGGCATGGCTTATTTGAGAAACAGCAGGGGGCAGGGTAACTCAAGGGTGGGGGCAGTAAGAAATGAGTTCAGAGAGAGAGCTGAGGACGCAGGATCACTAAGGCTCCAGCAGGCTACAGGGAGCATTGGAACTTTTACTCTTAATAAGATTTCAAACCATGTAAGATTTTGTCCTAAGGAATGGCAAGATCTGACTTGGATTTTAAGCAGGTCACTCTGGTTGCTATCTGGATAATAGGCTGCAGGACACAAGTGAGGAAGGGACATAGCTAAGATGCTACTGAACAGTCCCGGTGAGAGGAGGCAGAGCCTGGATTAGTACAGCAGCAGTAAATGTAACGATTCTAGATATATTTTAAGGTTGGCCTGATAAGACTTGCTAATAGTTTGGATATAGGGTATAAGAGACAGAGGAAATGGCAAATATGAGATAGATCAGCACGTGCTGACGTAGAAAGTTGCCCATGATATTACTGTCAAGTGAGAGAACATAAATATACATAAAAATGTGTAGAATTGGGCCATTTTTATTTAAAAAAAAATAAAAAAGGCTTGGAGATACCAAGTTTTAATAGCAGTTAACTCCAAGAAAGGAAGCAGGAGCTGTAAACTTTCACATTTTACTTCACAGATTTTGGTATTACTCGAGTTTTTTACTGCTAGCATGTATCATTTTTGTAACTTTTAAAACAATTTTCAAATTGCTTCATCACTGGAAGAAAGGAGAGATGATAACATGCATGATGAGTCTTTAAATTAGAAGTAAATGTAGTTCTGATAATTGACTTGTAATTTTCAATTATATAAATACTAAATGAGTTTCCAGATACAATGTCTCAACAGATAGTGACTTAATAATTAGAAATGTAAATATTATACTTTATTTTTCAATGATTATAAATACTAAATTGAATGTCCAAATGCAATTTCTCATTTAAAAAAATAAAATCAACTATTTGATTAGCATGCAATAAAGCATGGTAAACCTAAGTTGCATGGTATGACGGAAAACCACAGGCTATGGAAAATCCAGAAAATCCTGAATTCAAATATTGACCCTGACACTGAGTAATGGAAAGTAAATTTAGAAAACATACCTATCATGTGCTAGTGAGTGTGCTCAGTGGTGCTTATCAGGCCATTCAACAGAAGCTCAGACCACAACTAGCTCACCCCTCTTGTCTGGATAGGTATATCCAGGGATGCTAAATGACGACGGTGCCTGGGTGAGGAGAAAGGATTAAGTTTTCAAGAACCCTAGCTGTCAGGATTACGCCTATCCACCTTCTCTGCCCTCACCTTGAACCAAGTAAACCACAGTTTCCTAGGTTGCTGAGAAACAGTAGGTTGACTCTTCTCTTTAACTCCTATCCTTCTTCCTCCCCAGAGACCAGGCTACTTTTCAGACCACCCAGGTCACAGAGATCTCTTCTTTTTCTGAACTGCTATAAATGTATGGATTATGATACCAAGTTTGCATTTACTATAAGGTATTCAGTGCATTGTTTTCTGTCTTTGTAAATAAAGAAACCAGTTGCATGATATAACCTGGAAATTTCAACCAAAAGACGTGATTTTAACCCATGGCTTCAACACTTTGATTTGAATAGATATCAATTAGTTACTTAAACTTAGCTAATCTTCCAATTCTATATCTGTACCATAAAGAACATAATATGACTTCATAGAATTGATATGAGGATGTTATATCTCCATAACTGAAGATATTTGATAAACTATAAAATAAGATATAAAACTGAATTATGATAATGATGTTGATGATCTAGAGAGTTTACAGTCTATTAGATCACAAGTATCTTGATGTTAGGGATTGTCTCTTAAATACTTGAATTCTCTCCGCAAAGAATTATGTGCCTTTTTACCAGGAAGTATTAATAACTGAGGCTAGTGATGAGTACTTCGTAAATACTATTGATTTATCAAATAAGTTTATATTCATTAAAACAAAAGATAATAAAACTAAAAAGGGCATATTTTGATTTCTTTACTTCACAAATATGAGAGGAATTACATCAGAACAGGGAATTAAATCAAGTGATAGGTAAAACATAATGCAGGATAGAAAAGTAGATGTTATGGGACTTGTATCTGGTTGTAAGACAAATACTGACCATGCTGGAAAAAATGTGCCTTCTACCAGAGAATTTCTCAGTTCTTTCTTGAAAATGAGATTTGAAACAGCAAAGCAATTCAAGAATAAGAAATGAATTTTTTTCACTATCACAATGCCACTTCCAACACTGAATATCAGTTCTTAACTAAATAAAAAGAAAAGCCAAGAAGTAAACACTAAAATATGCTTTATAACCAAGGACAAGTAAAGGAAGAAAAAAATAAATGTGGGATAAACTATAAGAAAATTATAATTAAGCATCACCACCTCTCTTAAATCACTAATTCCAATGGAAAATATGTCAATGTTTAATAACGAAGAACTAGCTAGACATCATAGGCATTGGTAGAAAATTAATATATCAGCATGGAGAATGGCAATTACGATGTGTATAGCAATACAGAAATATAAAGTAGTGAAAAGTGAATAAAGTTGAACTTGGACATATATACTAAAACATTAACACTCAAAAAAGACTTCATAGAATCAGGAGGCTTGAGAATTGATGAATAATTAGTTATTAGGGAGTAAAGGTGTCTTTGGAAGATGATCTCCCAGGAATAATGATGATTAGTTGTTTCTGCTCAACTTCCATTTGTTCAGTTGTTTCAATTTTAAAAATCCAATTACCACCGTCACTTTTCCATGGACCAATATATTACAACTGATAAAAAGACACAATCCTTGCCTTGAGAGAGTTGCAGCTTCCTGAGGGAGAGAGCCACACTCAGTACACCTCCAAACAGCAAGGGCATAAGGGTTATACTAGCATTGTGCATAGTCCTATGGGGCCCAGGGTCAACAATGACTAAGTCTCGCCTAAGAGGTCCTAGGCTTCACAGACCAGGCATGGCATCAGTGTCTGAATTTGGGAGTGAGCAGTTTTGGCCAAACCAAAAACTAGAAAATAAGAGAATCTCTAGTAGGTAGACAGAAGCACATGAGAAATCATGCTACAGGAGCTAAGATGTCCACTGTGGTTGGAACAGAAAGCTGGTGGAAAGAAGGGAAATGAAGCTGGAAGGTAGGTGTACACTAGGTTTCCAAGAACCTACAAAGCCTGCTCAACACAGTCACTTTAGACAATGGCAAGTCACTGAAGGTTTTAAAATTGAGGTCTGTCTAAACAGAACTTCATTAATTAGAAGACATTGAATGGAAAGGATATATTTTAGGGGAGGTGAAGGACACCAAGAGTTTAATGTTAAGACTGTTGAATTTGTGGACATAAAGCATTTAACGTTAAGACCTGAATTTCCAGTGGCCAATTTGGACCATGGTCTTGGTGCTCAGATAAAAGTTCTGAGCTGTAGAAAATATTCTGATAAATATCTAGCCCTCAATGATTATGGTAACCATAGATGAGATGTCGTAGAGAGAGTAAGTTTAAGCAGTAGAGGAAAAATGGAGGAGAAATTGGTGAAAACACTGACATTTAAATAGCAGGGAGAGAAAGGAAAAAAAAAGTTTAAAATCCTATTTACATTAAGTCAAACATTTCAGGAATAAAATTTATTCCCAATATTCCTTTCCCTCCCCCGTTAATGATTTTTAGTCATTAAAATTGTGACCTATTTTAACTCTATATTATTCTCTTCCAATTTCTATTAATTATAGAGGTTTAATTTCACATACTAATAGATAACATCATATAGCATATTATATGCCCTTTTCATAAAATATCTCAATGAATTCTCAAAACAATCCCTTGAAGTCATTAATTATTAACCTAATTTTACAAATAAAGAAACTGAGGCTTAGCGTGGTTAGATAACATGCCCAAAGTTCCACAGCTAATAAATAATAGAGCAGAGATTTGAACCCATAGCCCACCTTCTCATCAGTTAGATTATACTGCCTTTCTAGATACTTCAGACCTTTTACTACCAGTAGCTACTTTTGTCTTATGTTACCATTTTCATTTTAATAATTTAAAATAAATTCTGTATTAGAATTAAATTTAAAAGAAGTAAAAAACCACCTACAACTCCTTCTCTATCAATCAGTAACCTGGCCAGATTCTCACTTATTTTAGACCTGGAATATATCTATAAAGAAGCTGCAGTGTTCTTCATTTTGAATTAACAATCAAGTGCAACAGACACAATAATCTAACACCAAGTCTTCATCTAACATTACGTTTATTTAGCGTTATGAAAGGATACAGGGCACACAACAAAGGCCATACACCACAATAGGCAACAACAGAGCAGAAGACTCCAAGGCAGGGCTTCCGAATGTCCTGCTCACTCAGAATTCAGGATACACAGAGTCAAAAGAGGCAATGCTGGGAGGGTGCAGACAACTTCATTTCAGGGAACCCCTCAGCTCTGGGGCCCCTTAAGCCTTTATACCTTCCTCCAATTCTCTGGTATATCAATACTGGTTAATTATTAACCAGTAAGCCATCTCGACAATTAGGTATAGGTGCTTGGTTTAATAAAAACCTGGCCAGATTCTCATCTTGGATCAAGTATACTTATATCAAGTATACAAATTCCTTGAATTTTTGGTGCAAAGAAGCATGTCTGAAAATAGAGAAAAAAATCACTAACTAGATATTAATACTTTCCTTCTACCATGAATTTATTATAATATGAAATGCCTTTATTTAATTTTTATTAAAATTTAATCACATTTTAAATACTTGTTGGCATTTTTTCTTAAAATTGATTGATTTTAGAAATATCCAATATCTCTTCTCCTAACATTCAGGGAAACAAAGTAACATCAAAAAGATTTGCTATATCTTCCAATGGCTTAAAGAATGCACTGATCCATAAGTTTTGAAATATATTTTAAAATATATAAAATTACACCAAGTTCAGGCATGAACTGTAACAGAATACAGATTGAGTAGTCACTAAGAATTTTAGTTTCTTTAATGTGGAGTTGATAAGCAATAATAGAAACTTTCCTTGGTGAGATACAGGACATACAAAGCACACAGAGGGTATATGAAAACAATGGATCTTGAAAGCAGTCCAATTTTTAAATGAGGATATCTATTTTAAGAGACATAGAAAGTACACTTTACCAAAGTGCAAATGAAAATCGCAATTTTTGCTCTTGCACTTATTTAGAAGTGTTTGCGGAAAATAATTCATCCAAAACATGTACAGATTTCATTTTTTAAAATCCCATGAAGAATTTTACTGAGAAACTGATGGTTTATCACAATTTTGCCATAATTTTGGGGTCTGCTATTATTTCCTGTGCATCAGAACCATAATGGTTTTAATGATCACAAATTTGCTCTCCTTAACTTTTCTGTGGCCTTTAAATTCATCTTAATCTATCGATTTTACTGGTAATTATAGATTTATATATTATGCATCATTTTATTATAGATATAAGTCTATAATTACATTTTTGTGCTGCACTAAATGCTTCACGTTTATTTTTTTACTTAACTCAAAAAATCTATAAAGGTATGTAATGTAAATCAGTTCTTTTACAGATGAGGAAATTATATACGGAACTGTTAACTGTTCTGACCAAAGTTATACAGGTCTATATTTTTATTTTTTCGGGCTAGGAATATACGCTCCTTACTAGAATAAGCTGGGAACCCTTCATAACTCCAATATCTGGCTCACACACTTTTGTTGGTCTTGGGCATATACAAGTTAGCTGCTCAATCAGTTTTCCCAGATATTCAATTTAGACAAGAAAGGGTGAGTGAAAACCACTTCATTTCAGGGAACCCATCAGCTCTGGGGCTCCATCCTGGACAGCACAGGTCTACAAAGGTAAAAACAGACTATTGGGGAGAATGGTAAGTACAGAATCAGAAAATCTACTTAGAAGGCTATTTCATTAATCCAGGGAATGATGATGGTATTATGGTCGAGAATGTATACAACAATGGTGTTAAAAGGCAAACAAATTCTGAATATATGATTAAGGTAAAGCCACAGAAATTTGCTGTAGAATCGATTATAAAGTTCGAGAAAAAGTGAAATCAAGTATAACTCCAAATTTTTGTCTAGAGTTACTGGAATGCTAGAACTTCCTTTTGTAAAACTGTGATGACTGCAGAGGGAGCAGGCTGAGGTAGTGGACAAAGGGTTCAGATTTGGATATGTGATATAAGATGCCTGACAGACATCCACTCTGGGTAGACAAGTCTGAGTTCAGGGAAGTCCAGGCTGGAATATAAACTGACGATTCATTAACATATTTAAAGCCTTGAGACTGAATAAGACCATATGGAGTAAATAGCAATGTAAGAGTCAAACTATTGATCCCTGGAGGAGAAACCAGCCCAGGAAATGGAAAAAGGTAAGAGAAGAAACAAAATAAAGTGATTTTATGGAAGCCAAGTGATACAACTGTTTCAAAAAACAGGTAGCTATTATATGTGCTAAGTGCTGCTCATAAATCAAGTGAGATGAAGGCTGAAAATGGACTTCTAAATTTGACAATGTGAGTGTTATAAGTGATCTTGAGTTGAGTTGTCTGGGTGGAGCAGTTGGACAAAAGTCTAATTGGAGTGGTTTTCTGAGAGAAGACGGGGAGTACAGACAGATCTTTCATGGAGAGGTAACAGAGACACAACACAGAGATAATTTTTAAGGAATTTTATAGAAAAATGTGTAGTAGTTGGAGATGGATAAACATACTGCAGCATATTTATATGCTGATATATATAATACAATTGATTATGCATTAGCATAACACTATTAATATCAGAGAATATATATATTATTAATTGCATAATTCGTCTTTCTTACATTGCAATAATAATTTCCAAAATCTTATATTCTCACTTTCTTTGTTATCTCCTTTATTTTCATTTAATAGATAATATTTACAGTTTCTTCTCCAGGGAAATATAGGCTGCTAGCCTGTCTTTCACCTACAATTTTTAATACAATTACGTGTGTGTGCACATATATGTGTGCATATATATACATGCAGATATATACACATATCTGCATGTATATATGTATATACATACACACACATATAGAGATATAAATATAGTCCCTATCATGAGACAAAATGAGAGGGTTGAACTAAATTCTCTCTCAGTCCTCAGACTGTTTCTAAGGGACTATCATCCTTTCTTACAGCCTCTTGGGAAACTGGCTTCATCCATTGGAAGCAGGTGTTTGCAGAGCTATTGTTTATCTTCACCTGTTACTATGAACCCCTAAAGGTGATCTATTTATGATCCTTCTCACTGAAAAAAAAAATGTTTAACACAATAATTCAAATTACTTACTGATTAACAGGTTAATGAAGTTATTTTTTCTTGATCTCAACCTGTTGGAAAATTTTATTCCTTGGTCCATTTTCCCCTTAAAAATTGCTGCCTTGTCTCTTCAGTTTTGCTGATCCACAATATACCTATAGAACTTAGAGCAGACACATTTGTCTCATATAAAGCAAAAAACTCTACATTTTTATTTACTTTTGTTTTAATAAAGGTGATAACTGGAAATTCAGTCTCATTGAGTATTTACTCAATGGAACATGAAAAAGTTAGGATTTTACAATACAATTTGGACCACCATTCTAGTTCTGTTCAAATCAGCACTGTCTTAGGCCACTAAGAAAAGAAAGTAGCCACATATGCCCAAGTTGTTTTACAGTTTTCAGGCAGACGGACTCATAAACGCTTTTGAATTAATACAAAATATTATGAACCAACGGTCTATTTTCAAACAAGTCAATAAAGCACTTTTTTGGCCAAGTATTTGTTTTTAAGGCCTCATGTTATAGACTTAGTTCTATCAACAAACTTTCTAAGTAATTAAGATGTGAAAATTAATTTATTAGACCTTGTAGGAGACAGAAACATAAATGTATACTGAGATATGATCACTTCTCTCAAGGAGTTTATAATTTAATGCTAAGGAAAGAAAAAGAAGAACAAAAAAATCCCACACTCCCTGGAAACAATAATTATAATACAAGGCAAATGTGATAAGGCTATAAATCAAATATAAATTACTACACATTTTTCTGTTGAAAGGTTACCAAGAGAATTATAAGCAGCAAGTTGTCCTAAACATTAATAGTACCACACTCTTATTAAGTAGACATCTAGATATATGTTAACATTAGCTCTTATATATTATTTTAACATTAGCTCTTATTTGCAGATAATTCTTACTTCTTGTGTACCTTTTATTCAGAATTTAAAATGTCAGAGATATTACCTATTTCTTTTCTTAGATATTTTACTTAAAAATTAACTTATTTGCTCTTTAATTATGTTCCTATAGTCAAAGTTAAATTATTTTTTTCATTCTTCATGTTTATATATTTTGATTATTGCTAGGCAATTATATCTTTAAAAAGTCTTGACTGTGTTTTTTAAAAAAATACATTATATGTGCAACCTCTAGTCACAGAATTACCATCACCCTTCTTTATTGCAATGCATTTCAATATTCTGAGTGGAGATTCATTCTATTTTCAAACTATACAAAATCTGAAATTTAAGTTTTGGGACTTAGTTTCCTAAAGTTTTGGGACTTTAGGAAAAAAAAATGCCCTTTTAAGGTTATTTTGCTAACTACTGACCTATATCTCCAGAGTCCTCCCTGGTATAGAGAACTAACAACATTATACGAATTTTTATTACTTTCACTTAAAATCAAGAGCAATAATATACATTTCCTTGAGCTTATAGTATAGAAAAAAAGAGCACTACAGAAACTACCAACTGCCATTTATGTAGTATACACAGAAGAGCTTGAAAATGTTGAAATAAATTTTTATAATTTTACTTCATACTCTATCATTATAATGGATTAATAACAGTTTGCAATTTTTTAAGTTTGTATAAAATAGAACCATGACTTTTTAAATTAGCTAATTTTGCATGCTTTAAAGCCAATACATTTCAAAAATATTTTTGAGAGTCCAGATATTTGTCACTGATATTTTTAAAAAATAACAATTAAGAAATAAATGTTACTATCAAGCTAAAAACATGGACTTTTTAACATACTTAACTCTGGGGCCTAAAAAGACAAATTGCCATAGAAAAAGAATCTTTCTACTTAAAAATATATGTTATTAATGAATATGTTGTTTTCCTAGAAACTTTTCCAACCTGGCTCCTATGGAGCTGCAGCATGTACATCCAGAGGAGAGGGAACATCAGGGTCTGGTGAGGTGGTCTCTTCAGTGCCTTCTTGAACTTTCCCCCCTTTTAGCAGTGTTGAAAATAGGTCTGGAAAAGCATAGGAAAGCTATATCAAATTTTCCTTAGGAGGTTTTTTCCATACTGTTTTAGCAACGTTGCATGGTGAAGGTGTTATATGATATGACATTATGTATTCATTTTCACTAATGAGTCCTCCCATGTAAAATTAACAATATCCTCAAGATAAATATAATTACATTGTATCATTATATTACATTGTATTAACTCAAATCAGGCTATATTTGAAACTATACATGTGTGAGTCAGATCAGAAGCATCCTTAGAACTACACATATGTAAAAATGATTTCTAAGGAACACCAAACTACTTAGGATGGTATTTTTTCCACAAAATGAAATATGATGCTTCAGGACAATCTAAGACTTTTGATGTGCTATCTTTGTAAGCTGGATCTCAAAAATATTTAAATATCATATGCTCTTATATAGTCTAGAAAATATGAAGTGCATTTTTAATATGGATAAATACGAATTATTTTGACGTGTAGTACATGGAGTAGTTATATATATAAATATGTCATATTTATAATAGTTACATATGTATTTTACCAAAAATGAAAATATCAGTACTTACATTTCTAATTTTGAATGAAAAAATAAGATAGTATGTTGGCTGATACATATCATCCTCAATTTGTTCAAATGACTAGTGTAATTAGTTACAACATAAAAAATATATTTTGACTTGATTTTTCCCCAATATTGACTATCTGACATAAAATTATTAATAATTTAGTTATAATTGTTTTCTAAAATCCATAAAAATGCTGTTAATATGAGTATTGCCTTCAGGTTTAGTGAAAATGAACACTAATAAATACTCTAAGAAGAGAGGTTGCTAAAACAGTAACCACTAATGTAAACGCTCTCAGTGTTACTGGATTATTTAAACTCATACAGACTTGGGTGGACATTAGAAAACAAATATTATTTGATTTATGATGGAAAGTAGACATAAATGATAAACAGTATCACCATTCTTTATGGTGCTATTATATAAAAAACAGGTAATGAAGACTAAGTTTTATAATGCTAGGTGCAAAGATAATATTTAAAGCTATCATATTTAAAGGATTTTCTTTTCTAACCCATGTTTTCATACTTAGGATTGATAGTCCTTTAGGAAAAATACAATTGAATTATGTGAATCTTTTATAGTACTTAATTTGTTAATACTTATTTCAATTTCATGTGCCTACCTAACTGCCCATTCTTAAATTTATACCTTTATCTAAACTTCACTAATACTTTAAAATACTGTAAAATAATATATATACTACAAACTCATTTTTACAAATATTCCTATACTCACAATATGACTACAACACATTATGACTACAATATGACTACAGTAAAATTATAGTTACTCAATATGTAGTTTGCTTAACAAAACACCAAATCAGTAGAAATATCTATTTCTGCCTGATATATTTTATCTAATTATTCTAGAAACCTATATTTGGTTATTTCAAAGCCACATTAAAACAGGAAAATATATTTCACATATTGAAAGGGAAACTATTAATAACTTATTTTAGCATGAACAGTACCGTATTGTGGGGAAAAAAGTCCGTGATTTAACGACAGAAACTGCTAAGGTGAAGGTATTCACCAACATGATATTGCAGACATTTAAAGAAAATAATTTAACATTGGACAAGCAGAAAACCTGCTGAATTGAAAGTATGCTCAGAGACAGCTGGCTGTAACAAAAAGCCTACAAAATAGAAGCTCGATGTCTTAAAGATCAGGTGTAACATAAGCAAATGAAATCCTTCCAATTTATCTACAAAAATAAGAGTTCACAAAAGTTCATAAAGGATTCAATGTTAAAATATATCTTTTAAATTTGAAGATGTCAAAGTTAAAATATACAACAACAGTAATATTAGTTTGATTTTTCTAAATTTCTGGCCAACAGGCTGTCATTTGGCACAAGCAAGCAGAATTCAAAAGACTGAAAAGAGCAGATTGTGAAAGAAAAAAAAACAACCAGGGAAAGGTTTGTTGTTGAACAAAAGCAGAGTCCAAGAGAAACCATTTCAAAGATGACAGATAAACCAGGCATATCATACAGGTGAAATCAGTGAAAACCTCATTTTCCATGATTTAGCAATTAAATTTAGGGTTCACAAGCCACAGGTGCTATAACAGGAGAAAAATGGCAAATTCCTTTTTCTCTTTGGAAGAGTATATCAAATGATTAGATAGACATACACGTATGTGTACTAGTTGATAATAGCAAGACTTTAAATATCAAATAATTTAAGGCAGTATTTTATAAGAAACGGACTATAAACTGCAGTTTAAAGGAAAGAAGGTGAAATTTTCTAAGGATATTGGATATTCAGGAATTAAGATGAGGAAGCAAATGAAGAGCATGCTAGCAAGCTCATGAACACTTAATTATCAACTTCATTACAGAATAAAATAAAGATTAATACAATTAGCTGGTTATTAAAGTATTTTAAAGTTCCTAGTGAGTGTCTAGTTAGCTCAGAGGGCAACAGAGAATCAGTGGAAGGCAACTGGTAATGTTACACGCAGGAACTGAGACCACCCTGAATTGAACAGGGGCACAAGAAATAATTTTGCACAGCAACAGGCAGAAAGGAGAAAAAGACAATAACCACAAAGGATTCTTTGGTGAAATAAATTTTGGAAAACCTGAGATAAAGAACTTTAAATTTTTTGTGTGTGTATTTGTGTTGGATTGTTTATTTTTGTAACTGAAAAATATTTCAGAGTCTTTAAATAAAATGCCCCTTTAACTTAGGAATTCCTACCAAGAGTGGACGCTATGTGCCCCCATTTTTGGTGAAACACATCATGGGACATCTCTCTCCAGTGTACACTTTAAATAACATTGGCCTGCAGTGAAAAATATAATGTGTGGCAATGGGAGAGGCTTATGGTAGAAAACTGGCAAAGTTTTCTGTTGAGCTGCCCTTGAAAACATGGGGAGTCTCAGCAAATTTCCAAATCCAATTCAGTCAGTGCACATATTCTCAGTTTAGTAATGGGCAGGGGTACGAGATGATCAAAGTGCTCGCTGGTTTTGAGATGCTTTCAGGTGTAAACTAAACCAGGTCCTTAAGTCTGGGAGATGAAAGGACACTAATCCATGTCCCCTCCTCTTGTCCCCATTAGTAGTCTGTGGATAGGGTACAGCAATACCTCTGGAACACTGGGACTTTCCTACTCTAGATGTTCCATCCTAGATTGATAACTCCAGTGCACTCCTGGTGAATTAACTGCTTTTTTGACCTAAAAATAAAGCAAAATTTTTCTAAGATTAAATTTCATTTAGTTGTATGGCATGATTTTGAAGATATGCAGAACTGCCCAGAAAAGAAGAAAATTAAAGATAAATAAAAATATCTACATATAGTATCGGCAGAAGGTGAGGGTGACATGAAGCCATGATTCGATGACAAGTAAGAGGAGGGGGACACTTCAAAAACAAAGCCTCATGGAGCCACAAAATAACTCTTAAAAGATGAATAAAATTTCACAGCTCTATGGTTTTTAACATTACTATCAGATGTTACTTATTTTAAAAGATTGTTGAAAAAACTAACTGGGATATTTTCAGTCTGATAATCGTAGGATAGCTTATGTTGCACTAAGTCTTTTGCTAATAATAGGAGCAAACTCTGGGGAGGGGGAATGAAGAAACAGGAAGAGATTGAAGAGAGGAAGAAGCTGAAGGATATAAGAACCTGGAAAGAAAAGAATCAGCCTGGTGGAGTTCTCGTTCTAGAGGACCCATTCACACTGAGGACACTCGTCTGACTATAATGTAGGCTGTAGGGTGGCCAGAAGGGATAGGAAGAGCTCAAGCAGAAAGCTGCAGTTTAATGACCTCCTACTGAGGAATCAGAAAGTAGATTCTTTGGCTTTCAGAGAACTGGAAATTGGGGTGGGGGTGAGGTCGTGGAGAGCCAGAGGAGGAGGAGTCCAAAAGCTGCATATACACACCCCTCAACCCTTAGCTGACTCTAAAACTGGTCTTGTGCTAGGCAAAACTAAAGGCAGCCAGAGGAAAAGAGCTGAAAGCCTGGAAGAGTTTAGCAGGGATTTTAGCAGCTGCCCTCCTCCAGGGAGGTAAGTTTGCAGTCAAGTCCCAGCAAATTGAGAGCTTTGTAAACACCGGCTTTTATTGAAATACCAGAAAAGCCATGCACTGGGAACAAAGACCTTGTCTCCAGACTAAGAGACTGTCTCCACAAATAAGTACAAAACCATAATAGACTGAAATAACCCAAACAAAGCCTCAAAGTAAGCCTCCAAAAAATGGAGATCTGTGAGTAATTTAACTGCCTGCTAGAAGAAAACTCAAAAGTTTTAGAGAAAAATTACAATATCCAGTCTCTAAAATATATCATGGATAATGTCCAGTATACAAGAAAAATTTACTGAACATATAAAGAAACAGGAAAATGTGACTAGTATCAAGAAGAAAATCTGTGAATTAAAAACAAATAGACAAACCAGATGTTGAAATTAGTGGAGAGGACTTTAAAATAGTTACGATAAAGAATCTGTTAAAGAATCTACAAGAAAAGATGACTATCATGAATGAATATAGAAAGAATTTCAAGATAGATATAAAAACTGCAAAACAAAACAAAGCAACCAAGAAGAAATTCTGGAATTGAACAATACAACAGCTGAAATAAAAAAGTCATTGGATGAGATTAAAAACATATTGGACAAAACAGAAAAAAGAATCAGTGAACCTGAAACACAGGTTAATAGAAATCATCCACACCGAAGTATACAGAGAAAAAAAAGATTGACAAAAAAATGGAATAGAATCTCAATAACCTGAGGCCAGTATGAAGATGACCTGCACATAATATTCAGATATTTGTAAAAGTATTAGTAAGTAATATGATTTTTATGTAAGAAATAGTAAATTTGTTTGTTTTCTACATTAAAATACTACATTACCTCAACTCACTTCAGAGCCTTTTTCATCAAGTGTTATGAAAAATTTTGTCATAAAACATTATAGTAATAAAGTTATTTCTTGCAAATAATTATAACTGTTGTCTGGTCGTTTCCTATAGCATAACAGGATGATCATCACAGTACTGTTTTCCGTAGCCCAAAATACTCTAAAGAAATTATTGAGTAATACATGAATAACAAAGGAAGGTTGCAACTTTTGAAACTTGGAGATCCATGAATTAGGTACATCATTAGTAGAAGGGAGATGTACTAAGGCAATTTAATTTCCTTCTCAATGCTACAGATTAATCTTATTAAACATCCATCATTTTTTTCATTATTTCTAATTTGTGTGGTTAAGTAATGTGAAATATGTTAAATACTAGGAAAAAAGTTCTCTATAGGCTTTTGATAAAGTAATAAAATGCAAAACAAAGGCTAGATAATTGAAGTGTCTTCTCTCATAGTTTTTTAAGTATTTTATTTTGAAAATTTTCCTCCAAAATAGGAAAGGCTACAGGAGGACATGAAGTTGGCTGAGTGCATCACTTAGATTTAATTACAAATATCATATTATATTTTTTATCGCCTTAATTATTTGTATAGTAAATTTCAGACATCAGGACATTTTAATTACACTCTTTGAAACATAAAGTTTTCTACATAATCATAATACCATTATCATACCTAATAAAATTGAAAGTAATTCTTTAATGTTATCTAAAAATGTAGTCTATTTTCAAATTTGCCTACACATCCAACCAAGGCCTGCATTTTGCATTTGGTTATGTTTCTCTTTTTTCAATCTGAACAATTCTTTTTCCGAAGTAGTTCACCTAGAGATATTAATATCCTTTAACAACCTTTGCTGAATTAATTATTCCACTAGGTTTTGAAAAACAGTGATTTTCTAATTCTATCATTCTTTCTTTATCTAGTAGGAGGCATTTTTCTGTAATGCAAAACTGTCCCTCATAAACCGAGGCCATCTGGTTAGCCAGAATAGAGATCCTACCAGAAAATGAGCATAAATGCTTAATTCTTTCTTTAATTACAAATTTTCTGAGTAAGGATTTGTTATAATAGCTATCATCAAATATAAGGCTTTTTTTTTTTCCGCTTTCTCTCTCTCTCTCCCCCTCTTTTTTGAACATCAAGGTAGACTGACAGATTTTAATACACTTAATAGACTTCAGTCAACTTCAATCATTATTCTTTTTGATGCTTAAATTTTCACAATTTTGGCCAATAGAAGCTCCATCAAACTGGCTTCTACGTTATCACAAATACACACAGTGCATTAAAAGTTATGACTTTTTAATGAATTTCAAAACCATGTCTGGATATTAATTTACTTAGTATTCTTTAGTTATTCTAATTGAAGGGCTTTATGAAGGCATTGAGAGACTGGCCATTGCCAACTGACAATCAGGACTATTTTAACAACCTAAATTAAGAGAAAAATAATCATCATAAAAATGCACAATTTTAAAAATGTTTAATTTTTCCAGATATTTTTTACGTTTTTGAAAATTGAACCAAACGTAAATGTACTTGAAAAAATAATACCATAATAAATACAAAGAGTAAACACATAAAATGATTTATGTAGTTAACTAATATGTTCCACTAACTATTTATGTGTGATCTGGAAAAGAAAACCAAGTGCCTACTGATTTTCAATTATCACATGACTTCAATCACTTTCAGGAAGTAACACGTTCTCATTGTAGTGCTAATCATGAAGAAAATAAAAGTCACATATAACGTCACCATCGAGTTTTTATGTATATTTGCCTAACTATTTTTCTAGATAAAGTTATATGTACAATCTTTAGTCTTAAAGTAAAACATAATGAGTCTAAACAAAGAAAGTATTGTTGGATATCTGCATTAGAATTAACTCCTTTTTCTTATACAGTTAATTAATGGCCTTAAAGAATTAAGGGCAGAAGATGGCTTGAAGTTAACGCCTTTTGATAATCCATAAAATTCTGGATTAAATAAACGTTTTTTCCTCTTAAAGGCTACATAAACTAGTATCTCAAATTCTACTCAAAACTGGAATAAATTGCTTTTATTAAATTTTGATTGGAGAGAAAAATAAATTTTATTTAAGTTGAAGCTATTTTATGAAGCTATTTTTATTTTTGAAAAATGAGAGTCTTCCTGAAAACACACGGAAATACACACACATGTATATATACATCCTAAAATTTATATACACACTAAAATATAATGTATTATAGACACACACATACAATCATAAAGAAAATCATATACAAAGTCCTCTTTAAAGGTTTCTGAAATAATTAAATTCCAAAAGAAATGTCTACATATCAACACAAGGATAGTTTATCTAAATGAAAATATGTTTGCAGGTTGGTTGGTTTGTTTTTGTAAAGAGAACTTAATTGACCAAGAGCTTAATTAACACCAGCTTTTAAGAACTCCTGAAGAGCAGGTCTTTGGCACTACATAGGCAAATTCAGTAAACATAGTGTTTATTGAATAAATGAATAAACAAAGGCATGTTTTAATTTTCTTCAATATTTTCTGCTACTTTCTCTACACTGTAGTGTAATGAGAGGGGATTTTTCTAATTCATCTGATAGGTAGAAGAGAATTACACTCAAATTCCTTGTACTTTTCCAGCACTTACCACTTTTTCCATCTACTAATTTGGTTTTATTTCAAAGTTTAAATTTAAACATCTTTTGTTGTAGGAAGAAAGGCATGTCACTGATAAAGAAAATTCATATAAACACAAACTGTTTTGGTAAATTCTTAAAATATTTTCCTCCCCCAGCATTTATTGTCATGAGAAGCACAGGATAAAATCAATTTCTGTTGCTTTTTCCCGTTTCCTTAACTTAATTCGTAATGCAAGCATTTTGAGCAATCTTCAGGAAATCTTTGCTTACTTCTAGATCATGTACTCTCCTGTTGTTTCTGTTTCCTAGAAGCTTTATGGTTTAGCCTTTATATATGCCACTACTTAAAAAATTATTTTTTTAATGATTACTTGAGTCAAATAATGGGGGTATTGGCAAAAGAGAACGTCACAAATTACAGATCTACACTCAGAAATCTACTATGATTTTATGCACTCCTTTTCTTCTTCTCTGAAGAAGGATAATACTTGGACAGAACAGTACGGAAAATAAAGAAAAAAATATTCACACTGTACTTATTAGCACAAAGAGCTTGCAGCAAAGTGGTTTGTCAAATGAAGAAATATTAAGAAAAGTATTGTTAGAGATGGACACACATTTCTACTGTGGCCGAAGGCATATAGGCTTTTATATCTACGAAACTTTAAATAGTATCCTATACCTAAAAGTTATTACAGGCAATTATAACCCCTGCCTCAGTAGATTGAAAAAAGATAGTTTTATCGAAACTATCGAAATAGACATAAATATTAAGTAAAAATTCCCTAAAGCTAAATTAAATCAAGTGCCTAAACGAGTCATTTCTAACCAGGAGACAACATTCCTTTGTAGATAATATTAATGCACTTTTATTAATTTCTAAGTAATCTATTATCCTGTCACAAACTTTAATTGAATTCTTCCTAAAACTTCTTCTATTATGTATTTTATATATAGATGCATAAATTTAATCCTTGCTCTCAAATCTGAATCTGTCATTCTCCAAAAGATTCTCTAATTGTGAAGTTCATGATTCTTCCTCATATTGTCCCTATGGATTCTAATGTGTTATCTACTTACTGTTGATATTGCAGTGTAGCAGAATTTGCTACCACAAAAGCTACCTCTTTGGCTTCATTATTTTTAAGAACAAAAGACTCAGGAAGAAACTCTGAACTTCCCCTTAACGGCAGAAAAAAATATAAGATAGAAGGCATGTTCCAGGAAAGAGCTAATGCCATGGATACCTATAGTACAATATGAACTAGGTAGATAGGGAGGAACCTAGCAAGGCCCATTTGATCCAAGTCCTTTCCATGCCCCATTGTCTCTGCAAAGCACGGCAAACATTTGTTTACTAAGCATTTGCTTTTCCATCTCCCTGTGAACTGTTTTCCTCCCCTTTGAAGTCCTAAACCACTACCCTCAACATCCTCTTTTGTCTTTAGCTGAAGACAGTATTTAAGGAGGTAGCTTCAGCCATTTTGGTGAGTTACTCAGTTTTCCTGGGTTTCTCCCATATATACATGTTATTCAACTGTTTGATTTTCTCCTGTTATTCAGTCTCATGTCAACTTAATTCTTAGACCAGCCAGAAGAACCTAAAAGGGTAGAGAAAAACTTCTTCCTCACCTACAACATTAATGTAAAAAAAAACAATACATACTTAAACCTTGCAAAGAGTAGGCATTTTTTTCAATTACACACTAATTAAATATGGCTATATTCTACTGTTGCCCATATTTTATTTATGAACAATGTAGCATAGTGAATGAGAGATAACTTAGATTTGGTTTTATGTTAACTATAAAATTTGCCTGCTTATATTAAGAAATTGTGGTACAGATATTTTATTAAAGTAATATTTCCCCATTTATTTGATTTGCTTTAAAAATTAATTCAAGAACACATTAAATTCATTATGTAGTATTATAAAACAGAAATCCCTCTCCCCTCCATAGAAACTTGTTTGTTAGTCAGAAACTTAAGTATATGAATGTGAAATAAAATAATATATCAAAACTCAGATACGCTTTTACAATTGCTTTTTAGTCATCCCTCATATATAAGCTGGGATCTTACCGTTTTTTAAAAGTAAATAAGAAATATTACTAAGTAACTGACTATAGAATTAGAATAAAGACTGGTAAAACAGATTGAGGTAAACTATCTCTGAAAACTCTAAATAATTCTGAAAGCACCATTTCATGAAATCAAGACTACTTATGCTTAAGTCTATAAAATTCTCCATTATTTTTTAAGATTTCAAAATAGTTAACTAATGTTCCACTTTCCCTGGTACAGATTGCATAAAATATCATAGCTTCAGTGATACAATAACAAGCAATTTAAAAGTTTTACAGGCATAAACATTTTTTCCTAGTAGGGTAGAAGTGAAATCATGTGGTAGCATTCTCTGGACATCCGTTTTATAAGCTCAAACATTAACCCTTTTGATGGGATCCTGTACAAAATGCTCTGTTGCAAAATCTCTTTGAAAAGAGTTGCTAGCATATGTTCTAAGTTATTCCTAGATTCCATAAACACATCTCAATCATCCGATTTTTTTAAAAAACTAGTGATATCTTCCTCCATGTTTTATACACACTTCAAACTTATGTTTGTAATGTGAAATGTAAGTTTATTTTCACTAAAAGAACATTAAAGCCAACTAATAAATTGTTTAATACTATTAAAACCCAATTTCAAAAAGCAGTATAAAATAAGATCCCAAAGTATAAAATTGTACACTACATGGTTTTTAATGTATTTTCTATTCATCGTTTTGCTGCCTTGCATGCTGCTTTCTATCACTGAAAGACCTCTACAATATGCAGAAATTCTAGCCATCAGGCAATGCCTTTATATATTAACTATCACTGATAGTAATAATTCTCATAATTTATTACAGCATAACTCTTAAAATCTTAAAGCTAAGGATTTAAAAGGATAGTCTGTCAAGTTTTAATGACATCAGACTATAAAAATTTAATATGTAAATTTATAATGTAATTTTATCCAGTTGGAAAAGTTTAGCATTAGCTGCTTTTTCCCTTCAAAATCTATTTTAACCTCTGGCATATTTGTAAATTTACTAATAATTATCTATAAATCATAATCTTTTTTGCTCCAATCTCTATGCACTGCAAATTTCAACCACGATTGAGTCATCAGCATAATTTAGTGGGTCATGACCACCAAGACAGAGATGGGGTGGAGGGAGAAAAGAGACGAGGAAGAGGAAAAAGGTGGGGGGAGGAGATGCAGAGACTAGAAAAAAGTAGAATAGGAAATAGGATAAGTATTATTTTCATGATTTTCTAAAAATAAGTTTGTGTGTGTAGTAGGTTGCAATGTAAAAATTATTCTGGCTATGGCAAAAAATTTTGAAAGATACTCTGTAGGAGAATTAAAGGAGTTCTGTTGGAAAAAATGTTCTTTAGCTGTGATTATAAAATTGAAGACTACTAATGGCAGTGTAGTGATTCACAAATACTAAATCTTCCACACTTTTAAAGATTACTAAGCATTAGACTACACAAGTCAATTAATAAAACATACAGATTTCTCATTTTGCAAATTTTATTAAGTTATTTAAATTGAGTCTTTGCAATTTGGGGGGCTTCTTATATTTCTTGGTTGCCCAGTACTTTGAACTCATTGACCCTGTTGTGGAGACCTATAATAATAATAATGGTCTCCTCAGGTAGTAATAGTCTTTTAATCAAAAGAACAGTCTACTATGCATTCTGCCGTATTAGACCCAACTTACTACCATTTGAGGACAGCTCTTTCAATCTCCTCATTACTCATCCATACTGGAGTCCCTCTCTCTGTCCTTCCTCCTGTGGTTCACTGTTTCCTCTACGGTCCCTTCAAGACTACTACATACATTTTTTTTCTCAGACCTTCAGTTAAGTACAGCAGGATCTTTATTAACCTATCAAGTAATGCCAACAATACTACTACTATTACCAAAAGTGGTAAAGATGATACAAAAAAAAAGGAAAAGTCTAAAAGAGAGATTGATAATTATCAGAACTATCAATTATGCTTTTACTCTTCTCTCTTCTACACAGATCAAAATTACAATTTCTCTCTATCTTCTGTTTACAGACACTTGTTTACAGACAACCGATGTGGATCAGTTCCTAAAGCTCTGTTCTCAAGCTCCTAGGTCAAAAAGTAAATTTAATGAAGCCTTTTAGGTAACCCTGGAACCAAGAAGTTCAAATATGTCCATATCATTCTTTCCCCATCCACAAACATGAATAGGTCTAGTCTCTACCTTCTCTTTCTTTAGGATTTGAATTCTTTTTAACCTTCCCAGGACTCAATTAACAGCATTGTAAATGATAAATTATTAAAAGGATGACATATATTTAAAGCCACATTAGAAATAAAAATCATCTATAAAACTTCAATTTATGAAAGGCCTGCATTTTACCATCTGCATCTCTAGAAGTACATGAACCTATAACCCGAACAATAGCAGTTTCTCCTAATTTCCAATTTCTTTTTCTCACCTGTAAAACTAGGACATAACAACTCATGTTTCATAGGGTTCTTTTTCATATTAAATAGAATTAACGTACATAAACTGCTGAGGACAGTGTCCAGAACACAGTGAGCACAGAAAGTGTGTGCTATCACTATCATTATTATGACTACTGCTACCACTGCCAGCATCATGTGAGGGGCCAGCGTGGTACAAACGAAAGCACATGCAGGGACACACATTTCCAGTTAAGTCTTAACTCCCTAAAAGAAAAAGTTTGGTACTGTGTAAGATATTTTCTTATCTTTTGTAAGCTTCTGTTTCCTTATCTGTAAAATGAGAATAACAATAAATGACAGAATTTTTGTCAGAATTCAATTTCAAAGTATATGTAAAGTAGTTGGCATACAGTAGGTGTTCCTGGAATTTAGTCCCCTTGTCACTGTCCATTCTAGCCAAATAATTTAACCATTCCTACGTATTAAAACAGTAATCCCATAGCTTCTACCAGGAAACAATGGTTTTCTTCAGGTATAGATGAATTGGGTTAGCCTAAATTACAGAAAAAAAGCCTCTTATTAACATTAAAATATAAATAATTAATACACATGAATAAAGGAATGCACAATTTTGAAACAAGATAAAGAAAAGTATTTGAATATATGTGACCTTTTCCTTACACTAAATTTTAACCGTTAGCTGTCATGGTTTACTTTAACTTCCTTTCCCTTATTTTCCTTTAAAGAAGATATATCTTATTCCTTCACAGTGTTTTCAGTTTTAAGAAGTCCATGCCTTGATATGCCCATAATTTCATAAAGTTTTAGATTCAATCCATAGTACCCATATTTAATATTTAAACACTACCAACAAAAAAAATATTTAATTGAATTACCTATCTAAAACTTTTGTTTCTTCTTAACACTAATGTTTTCCACAATTTGCATATGTAATTTTGAATTGAAATTTGATTTCTTTACCTCACAACTTACTCACAATCTCACAAAAGAAATTAGATGACCTCCTTCAACATGGAGGAGGTGACCTCCTCAACAACAGAAAGAGTGTGGGAAAAAAATCGAACTAGGTAACTTTACTCTAGAATATGCATAAATCTTCCCATTTCCCTGGCAAATAAGAAGATTCACCCTGCTTTCTTTTCTTTCTGACTAATACCTGTATCCTTTGATAGGAGTTTCACTACTAAACTCTGCGTGTTGCCATTCAGCTCTGGCAAAGATCATGAAGTAGTTTCTTCACACGCTGCATAAATCTGAGTTGGGTTCTCTGGAACTCCTGTTTTTTTTTAAATCAGACATGATAACTCTAAAAGCTGAAATTAATTCTGTCATATATTTTTCAATGTAATATTCACTTTGGATGCCAAAATTCTAAATAGATCTTTTTGAATTCAGACACTTCCATCAGTACATCTGTGGCAGTTGTTCATAACTAGAATGGCTTGTTTAAAAACATGATTACTAATGGTATCTAAAATCATACTCACTTTTCCAGCTAAAAAGTATTTTATTTTTAACTTAAATACTTAAATAAATAACTTAAAACTTCCCTAAATAGAGAAGCACACATTCATCAAGAAAATTGAGTAGATTTTTAAGAACAGCAAAGAAGGGGGGCCAGCCCTGTGGCGTAGAGGTTAAGTCTGGCATGCTCCGCTTCAACGGCCTGGGTTCACAGTTCGGATCCCAGGTGCAGACCTACACCACTCATCAGCCATGCTGAGGTGGCAACCCACATATAAAATAGGGGAGGACTGGCACAGACGTTAGTTCAGGACTAATCTTCCTCAACCAAAAAAGAAGAGGAAGATTGGCAGCAGATGTTAGCTCAGGGCAAATCTTCCTCCCCCGCCACCAAAAAAAAAAAAACAAGTATAGTAAAGGAAGTAGCTATCTCCAATTCATCAATATCTCCTAATCTTTAGGGTAGTGTTTTACCTTTGTTAACAAATTACTAACAGCAAGTCTGTAATTATACTTTAAAAGAAGCTCTACTCAGGCAATTTTTTCTGAGCTGACATAAAAAATCATTTGAAAGTTGACATGCAGCTTCAGGAATATAAGAGATCCATAAAAGATAAAACTTTTTTTAAAGTTATAATAAGAGGAAAAAATCTGTATCTTTAGCTGCATATTTAATATTGCTGATTGTATCTCTACAATACACCTTGCTTGAACTGCAGCCATTAACTTTTAAAATATTTATTATTCGCACACCGTATCACTTATCTTTCTTAGCTTCTATCACAATACTCAGCACAGGAAGGCCCTCAATAACTGTTTGTTAAACGCATTCAGGGAAATAAGAATGAGAAAGAAAAGAGATTAAAATCAATACTGATTTTTAGTTATCTTTAGCTAAATTGTTAATCTTGAAAACTATCTTACTTGTGGTACTCAGATCCCTTTAGATCATTCCCTCAATACACACTTACTGAGCTCCGACCACAGACAGACACTGAGACAGACGCTGAGGACACAGCAATAAACCAGACAGTCTGGTCTCCACCATCTCAGAGATTATGACCCAGGAGCAGGAGAAAGACTGAACAACTAATCTCACGATTCACTATTCTATTGTGATTATAACATGCACTCTGAAGGTGCAGTGCACAGTGCTGGAAGAGCATATGCAAGGGGGATGTGACCAGGTGGGGAAGTTAGGGAAATCTCCTCTAATAACAAGTTTAAGGTGAAAAATACATAGTAAAATGGAGCTGCAGCCACAGTGACCTTCCCTCAGTGTGAACTGGACTATGTCATTCCCTTAGGATAAAATCCATATTCTTTAGTGTGGCATAAACAAGCCCTTTCAAAACTCCTCTTGGGTACTTCTCCAGTTCCATCTCACACTGCTTTTCCCTCTCTCAAAAACCCTGCTGCAGATTCAACCGTGTTTCCTTTCGTTAACTCACTGTGCCCCTCTCTTGCTTAAGGGCTTGTGATTATGTCTGAAAAACCTTTGCCTTTCTATTTTTTGCTTGGCTAAATCCTACCCAACCTTCAGGTCTCCAATTAGATATACTTCTCCTAAGGAGCGTTTCTTACCCCCCATGATTGGATAGGTGCTTCCTCTATGATTTCACAGCATCCAGTATTTGTTGTACCAACACACTTATCTCATGACATTGGAATTCCCTACTTATTTTTCTCTATTTCCTGCTAGGCTATAAATTTCATGAGGCCATATCTGTGGTTTTCACTATAGATCCTAACTTACTCAGAAGGCTCACTGTAGTCATTTTATTCACTTCAACATGACAGGACACTCTATTAGGGCAGACAAATTTTAGAACATATGTACAGCATTATAAAAGGTTTGTATTATGTATATTTAATGACTGACAGAGTGGGGTCAGAAATAAAAACCTTAAAAAGACCCGTGGCAAAGCAGTTAAGTGCGTGCACTCCGCTGCTGGCGGCATGGGTTCGGATCCCAGGTGCGCACCAAGGCACTGCTTGTTAGGCCATGCTGTGGCGGCGTCCCATATGAAGCAGAGGAAGATGGGCACGGATGCTAGCCCAGGGCCAGTCTTCCTCAGCAAAAAGAGGAGGATTGGCATGGATGTTAGCTTAGAGCTGATCTTCCTCACAAAAAAAAAAAAAGAGAGAGAGAAAGAGAAGATTGATATCACTGACGGTAATGGTGAAGTTAAAAAGAACAAAAACTTTTGGAAGGTGAATCATAACTTTTTTCTTTTTAAGTGCATTTCATTTACGTATGTTCCATCCCTACCCAAAATTATTGAAATTTACTTAAGACAGCTACTTTCTCTTACAGATTTGTTATCTTCCAGTTCTTAGGCTTCTAAATTGAGACATCCTATCTTCAGTACAGGAGAGGTAATAGAAGGGAGAAAAACAGACTTTAGAAGAAATCATGTCAAAAATGAGAAAAGCTCATTTAAATCTATACACTGAACTAGATTAAAATCCTTTAAAAAGTTAAAAAAACAAAAACTATACTAGCTTTAAGAGCAAACTTACTCAAGTTATACACAAAGCCAACCATTACCAGTTATAAATTCATTTAAATGACACTGTATGATCAATTTTCTTATTTTTAATTGTTTAGCTTATTAAAAGTATTTAAATCATATCAAAAGTTATAAGTAATAATATGAAACAGACAAGAATTTACCCAGCTCCACTTCTAAACAAATGTTAAACTTTGATTTTATTAATCCTATATCTTTTGCTTCAAAAAAATAAGTTTTTACAAATGCCACGAAAGGTCACATCCTCTGCTCTATTCCAGGAGTATGCTTAAAGGTAACTGCTGTCTTAAAGTTGGTGTGCATTTTTCATATTTTACTACATATATCCATAATTTTTCTATTAAAATAAGTCTTCTTAAGAAGTTAAAAGTCTTTCATATTTAAAAAAATGACCCTACTTTTTCATTAAACTGGGATTAACTTGAAAAAGAATAAGATGAAGTTTAGTGTCTTTGAATAAAAAAATTTAATTTGAATGAGTAGAAATAGCATCTACTTTCTGAACTATAATCAGAAAATACGAGTTTTAAATAAAATATTTAACTCAGTCCCGATATTTTCTTTTTAAACAGCTTTACTGATGAATAATTGATATTAAAACAACTGCATATATTTAATGTATACAATTTGATGACTTCAGACATATGCATACACCCATAAAACCACCACCACAATCAAGGTAATAAACAATGTTATTTTAATTTTTATGATTACAATATATACTCATTAGATTTAATAGAAAAAACTTCTAAAATTGTAGCTAAATAAATAATATTCCTAAGTATATGTGTTGAATGTTTATAAGATTAACATTTTAATATACTAGCAAACAGCATTTTGTCCCATAAATACAGCTTGATTTTCAGAAAAAAAGTTGAAATGTCATCATCATATTTTAAGCAAATATATCAAAGCAAAATGATCCATAAAGCATTGAGAAGCACAAAATAATATAAATGTGATAGAAATGAGATGTCATTTAAGAGAAAAACAATGGTCTTTCAGTCAACAATAATTATTGTGCTTCTACCATGGGCCAGGAATTCCACAGAGAGAAGTAAACAAGATAGACTTCAGAGAGCTTACACTGTTATGGGGAAAAAGACAGTAAACAAGTGTTAGGGAGAAAAGAATGAGGAGAAGGGGATAGAGAATACTGATTTCAGAAGGTTATTTCAGACAAGCTGGGTGACATTTGAGCAGATGACTGAAGGATGTGGGAAGGAGCCATGTGAAAACTTTATCAAGGTGCATTTAAGACAGAAAAAAATAAGTGTAAAGGCAAGTTCAAGAAACAGCAAGAAGGCCAATATGGCTGGAGCAGAATGAACAATACGGGGAGTGGTAGATGGTGTGGCTGGAGAGGTAGGCTGCGCCTGGTCCTTTGGAACCTTGCAGGATATATTAAATCCTTTGAATTTTGCTCTAAGAGTGAAAGGATGCTATTGGGGGTTTTAAGCAAAACAGTGATAGGATATAATCTTCAAGAATCACTGTGGGTGTTGTGGGGAGATTCAGGCAAGAAGTAGGAAGAAGAGAGATCAGTTACCAGGCTGTTGCCAGGTCAGGACTAAGAGGGCGGTGGTGAAGATGTCAGCAAGCATTTAAGTTGAAGCTGTATTTTGACGGTAGAGAGGGAGCAAGACTGACTCCTACGTTTGTTGCCTGAGAAACTGGGTAGATTACGGCTCCAATTTACTGGGACTAGGAGAATAGGGGGAAAGGGTTTTGCTTTGTTTTGTTTTGTTTTTGGTGGGTGACAGGAATCAATAATTCCTTCTCAGACAGAGCTTTGAGACTCCCATTAGACATCTAAGTGGTGATATCAAACAGAGAGTTAGATACAAAAGCCTGGAGTTCAGAGGAAACACTAGAGAAAACCATATAAATTTAGGAAACACTGCTAAATTAATGTTATTTAAGCCACCAACTAGATGAGATCCCCCATCATTATTGATGAGAAAAGACCAATAAAATAGAAGGAAAACAGACGGAGTACAAAAACCTTGAAGTCAAGTGAAGACAACATTTACAAACTAGAGGGAAGAGGTAGTAATGAACTGTGCCAAATCTTCCTGAGAGGGCGAATACAATGCAAACTGACAAAAATATTTGGCAGATGAATTTAATGATTTTAAGAGTTAATAGGAGCAGTTTTAGCGGAGAAAGATTGTGAGGTGAGTCAAAAAAATGGACACTGGCTATAGACCATAGAGAAGGTGAAGGAGTGAAGCATGGCCTACTATCAAAGAAGAATTATTTTAAACATGGGAGATATTACAGCACATTTGGTGGAAATGGAGAAATTGATGATACAGAAGAAATGATTTGTAAAAGCAAAATTCTTGAGTATAAAGAACCCCATGGATTCTCTAATAGCAAGTCTTATCCATGAAAATTAATTCCTTCCTTCTTTCCTTCCTCCCTTCCGGCCTTCCTTCTCTCTCTCCTTCCTTTCCTCCTTCCTTTTTTTCCACCTTCATCCTTCCTAGAAAACGCAGCCATCAAAATGGATCACAACTTTGCAAGGCATCCGTCAAGTTTCTGTGATGTCCTTCTGTGCACAACGGAGAAATGTTGGCTGAACCTCAAGGACAATTAACTCATTACTACGAATTGAATGGCCACGTCCAAAAGATACTGATTTAAAAATGGATTAAAAGACCTTTTTTGTTGTTAAAAAACATAACCCTAACACAATGCCCTGACCAGTCCTGTATACCACTTTTATCAATAATTTCTATGAATATACCGAGGGCACACTCTGCACATTTATGAACAACACAAAACTCTGGAAGACATTTTAGCTCAGTACTAGATAGACTTTACTGCCATTTAGAATTATCCCGAGATGGATTGGACATCTTCGGTAATTAATAATTAAGCTAACTATTGATGGGAGTGTGCAAGCACAAATGTGCTGTTCACAGACACATGATGGAAGATCGGAAGCTTGGATTATACCTAGATCAACTCCCACGTTGTATAATTGAGGAAATATATACCCAGAGACACACAGGACCTTGCTCAAGGTCAAGCAGCTGAATTCAACAGCAGAATGAACATTCACAATTCCCATCCCAAGTTGCCCCTTAAGAAAGTGGAGGATTGTGACCACAACATTCCAGTTAGTCACATAACTGTTGAGTCACGCAGTTCACTTGGTTTTGTTATGTCTTTTGACTTCAATCATTCATTTATATAAAAAACATATATTGAGCACCTTCAACATAAAAGGCACTGTGAAGGCTTCTTAAGATCTAATATTTAGAATATATTAAAGTTATTCCACCTTTACTTTCAAAGTTAGAAATTACACAGAAAAGTACAGTTATAATCAGTTGGCTCATATCCTTTCTGGAAGGAGGTAAAAGATAAATAAATTTAGTAAGTGAAACTACAGATATATACTGCTACTTTTATTACAAACATACATTGTACAGTCAGTTTAATCTCTCGTAGGTGAATATTAGCCATTCCTCAAATGCCAATGAGAGGTGAGAGAGCAAAAAGAATAAAAATCAGTTAAACAAGTACTGAAAGATATTTGTGAAACAAAATTCATATATAATTTTTTATGCCAGAATTTTTCATTAGTACTTATTTTTGAAAACTAATTCCAAGATTATGAATCTGGTGGACTAGTTTAAGAAATTAAAATAAATTATTGGTTTTCTTCTTAATTATCTGAGAGTTGTGCCCAAACAATCCTCATCTACACTAACTGTATTAGTTTAAAAATGAATTCTTTAGGAAGTTAATATGCCACTTAGCTCCTAAAAAATCTCTCCAAACTATTTTATTTTTTTAAGATAAGGACAAAACAAAAACAACCAGTTAAACGAACATGAAAAAGATCGTATCTGTCATCAAAAGTCTATCTGTCTACACCTCTTTATATGTATTGCTGAAACCTTAAAGACTATATCACTCATTAATTGAATCAATACAAAGCTAAAGAAACCTTTGGCTCCTGTTCTTTATCTTTCCCAGCTGCTTCAATTACTTTACCAATCTCTGAAGACTTTATTTCTGGCTCATAGCAGATTAACGTCAACAAAGCCATCCCCTTAAAACCAGATTAAGATGATCTTTTCATCTCACAGAGCCTCCAAATAAACTCAAATAGCTTTGCTTTCAAAGTCATCACGAGTTTACAACAATAAGAACACAGAAAAAAATTGTTCTCTATTGTAAAATTTTAAAAGGAACTCAAAACTTACTTCTCTCTATATATAACAATCCTCTTCTACCAACCAACTCTCCCACTCATATGCCCCTAGAATCCACTGCACTTCATTGACTGGATCAGTTAATAATAGATACTATCTCAGAATATGAAATGAAAATTGCTAAAATCTAAATTAAAAAAGAAATATAATTTTTACCCTACATGCTGACCTCAGATAAGAACTAATAAGGTGTCCAAATACAGAAAATATGAGAAATATGCAATATAAAATTCAATCTTACAAAAAAAGCTATACAAGTCAGTGTTTCATTTTGTCATACTCTATCATTGGTGGTAGGATACAGCAAATTTCTGGTGAAACATCTGAAATCTTTGCAAATTTCTGTGGTTATTCGGTTTTACTCCTTGAGAGGAAAAAGGAAGAATTGTTAATTAAATAAATAAATAAGACTAAATTGGCATTTGGAATGAAATTATATATAAACAAATAATATGAACTTATAGAAGAGAAAAAAAGAAACATTATCTTAACCTATTTCTTTACATGGTACTGAGCTCTGACATTTTCCCAAAGCTTCTCAGAATATATTATAAATTATTTTGTTAAATTACATCAAATATATGACTTTGGGGAGAGATTGTTAGATATCTTAAATTCAATAATAAATTAATCATTAATTACAGAAAATCAAAAACACGAAATATCCCTGTATTTTCTCTAGAACCTGACATCTTTTACCGAATATTAAAGGTACTAAAATTAAGAGTATCAATGCAAACAAAGGATGAAAAAGTTAAGGCAATTATAAAACAACAACATTAGAGAAATCTCAAAATAATTTTTTCCCTTGTTATCAACAATAGGTAAAGGTCCAGAAAAAGCTGCAAGACACCAGAAACTAAGAGATCTTACTTGTAACTTTTCCACCATCATAATAAACAATCGAAATAATCAATTTTTTCAGTAGGGTGTATAATAAATACACCTATAACAGTCCTAGAACATTACAGGTGCACAATAAACACTGATAAGGAAACAAGGTAAAATATTTAAGTGGTCAATCTTAAAATATTTGAATTCAAGGTTTTCATAGCAAAATTTTCAAGAAAGTGCTAAAAACATTTTAATGAATGATATATAATAGAAATCAAAGGCATGTACATTATAATTTTTTTAAAAATTTCTGCAGATCCTTTCATTAGGACCTTCCATGAAATCTCATCAAGAGTAGGACAACTGGCAGGAAGTAATCATTCATAAATCCAACCTAGAGGCCTACTTTTGTCTATTACTACCTCCATTTCCTTAGTATCCAATTCCCTCCTCCTTCCCTGCCTGCCACCAGCACCAGAATTCCAGGGATCATTTATCCGGAACCTCATTGTCTGGCAAACCCAGACCTGATCATCTTATTCTTGCAGAACGTCCTCTCGTTTCTCATATCTCCGTTCTTCCCCACATCCTGGTTTCTTCTATTTACTTCCAGTGACCCAAATTCTGCAGCACCTTTCTACTCTAGCCTAAACTTTCTAGGAAAAAAGGTCTCTTAAAAATTCTTTACCTCCTAACTCAATGGTTGTCCCAAGCCAACTACTATAGGATTTTGCTGCTGCTATGTAGTCTTATAGATCACAAGAAGCCAGATAAAAAATTAAGACAAAAAACACATAATGAAATAACTGGAAATTGTAGACAAAGGTGCAAAGACACAAGGGTATGCTACTAAAAAGTAGGACAGGGCCCAAGCGTGCAGGGCGCATCAGGACGTCTGAATGGGAACAGCTGTGAGACCTGTTCCCCAGCTGGCAGGGTGCTCAAGCTGCTCAGTAGTGAGTAAGCGAGATAAGAGGGTCTGACGCATTGTCAAGCAGAGTGTCAGAGCAGGAGGAATGGGGTTCCAGGAGTAAAGAGACTGAGAACCAGGGAGGACAAAGGCCTGGGTGCAAGTGAAACTTACCAAAGATGCCTGACACTGACCCACTTCACATACAGTGCTGGTCTCAGAACAGAGCGGGGATCTGAGACTGCAGGATCTGCATAAATAAAAGTAAAAATAGAGAAAGAGAGAGAGCAAGTACACGGATGGAAGTTATCTTGCCTCTCACCTCTCTCTCTTGCAGCTATGCTTAGCAATTTCTTGGCAAATTAATCTGAATACAACGGTTTTTTAAAAAAGGGAAAACGAAAAGAAAGAAAAAATAACATTTTGGGTAATTCACTGGGTTTCTCAATGATTTCTCAACATGATCTGTACTCAGCAGACCTATCATATTCCCACTTTACAAGATGTAATTTTGAGTTCTGAACTAATCCATATATACGTGTGTGTGTATGTACATGTGCACATGCACACACACATTCCTACATAGGTTAGCTATGTACTTACAGTACTTACAAAGTTATCTTAATTAAAAAATCTTAAAATATGAGATCCTACAATGTGTAGGTAATCTATGATAAAATTCATTACTCTTGTAGCCTAAAAATTTACTATATTTAAAAGATCCATATACAGTAAATTAAAACAAATTTCTCTTCTTGAGCATCTGTAGAGATTGTCACTCTTGGTGAATCTGATAATAATAAGAAAACCATCATGAGAACAATTAACAGTCTTCTTTCCTACATGCTACAAGCATTTTTATAAGCTACAAGTTTTTCTACAAGTGACAAAACACATAAGATATTTCAGTTCAGATGCATTTACCACTCCAGAATCCAGTGTCATATTGTGAAATACTTAGTTTGGTTTAGATAACATTAATAACTTTTAATTTATTTTTGCATTTATTTTCTTTGCAGAAAGATACAATAATCCATATGATTTTTTTTTTTAAATCTGTTTTCACACTGAATTAGGTGAATTCGGGATGCTAGATGATTAAGCCAAGTGCCATGGACTGAATAACTGCATGCTCAGACTAATACTTGTGAACATTAAAAATATAATTTAAAAAAAGGCGAAAATAAGGAGAACATTCTATATCCTATTTAAAATAATTTTCAAAGAATTTTAAAACAAAATATTCCAAGAAAATTATTTACAGAACAGGAAAGATCTTAAGACCTTGGAGATCTTAATAGACCCAAGTCACCATAAAACCTCTATGCTTTATTTATTATGCATTATTTTGCAAACTCTATTTGCAGTATTGTAAATATGGGTTCAATTAATGTACTTCGAATTCTAAAGTCATTTTTTTTTTGTTCTTTTAGAAATGTTCAATAACTAAGCAATTAACACCCTCAAGCACATATCAGATGTACTTACTTTCCGCATTCCCCAGGCAAGATTCTCATAAATGGTAATACTAGGAAAGAATGTTATTGGTTTTACAGTTTGCAGTATGTATTTGCTTTCCAGTACCATCAGCATGAACAAGAACACTAGTTTTAATCTCTTTAGTCAGTGTTATTGTCTGTGTACAATTTTAATTTGACAAGTAAAATATTATAGTTTTCATTTCTTTCAAAGCTAATTTTATTTGGCAGGAGCTTCATGCATATCATCATCCTGTAACATATTTAGAAGTACTGCCACTACCAGAATCCTGACAAACAGCTACAAATTTCTGCTGTTTTCTTTTGAACAGTCTCTCAAAGAGGGTTCCACAGAATATCTGACTCAAATGAGTTCACTGACATTACTGCAGGGGAAGAGAGTGATATCATATCCCTTTGTCCTCAACTTTGCACTAGCCACGCTGGCTCCCAAGTTTCCTCATAGTTGACAATCATCCAAGCTTGCACTAGATGACACTTCTCCCAAGATCACTCTTCCCTCTGATACCCACATGGCTCACCACCCATTTCTTTTTAGAGTTTTGCTCCAATATCACTTTATCAGTGACATCTCCCCGAACTCCAGCACCATTTCACCATCAGTCTGTCACTCTTCTCTCATTACTTTATTTCTTCTTAGCACTTATCACCATTTACATTATGGTAACTTATATTTGTAATTATTTTCTTTCTCTCTGCTAAATCGTTAAGCACTATGGAGGCTGAAGCTTCGTCTGTTGTGTTCACTTTTGAGTCCCCAGTGTTCAAAATATATCTGCAGACAGCAGATGCTCAATATATACTTGTTGAATTAATGAATACAATTGGTACACGTGGCGGCAATTCCCCAGAATCCGTTGCTGCCTGACTTGCAGTTGGGGCCTGTCAATGAGACACTAGTGGGATTTTAAATGCAGGAGGAGAAAAGGCATTTTTCCCCTCCTCTGCTCCTGGCTCTGGCAGCAGAGGCAGGGGTAGTTCAGCCATCTCAGCAGCACAGTCTCAGTGGCTCTGGCTCTCGGCAATGGCAATGCAGCAGCAGCAACTGAGATGTGGACTTCAGCCATGGCACCGATGAGTCCAAGAGCTTCAGCCACATTGTGGGCTCCAAGATTCCTGCCGCATTGGTGTAGGTGTGTGACTCCCAGCTCGCTGAAAAATGGGGAGTCAGTAGTTTCAATGGCAGCAGTGGCCACAGTAGCACCCCGTCAGGCAGCTCTGGAAAATCATTTTCCTTTTGCCCCTCCAGCCCCAGGCATAACAGCAGTTTCCTGCAGTTAATGATCTTTATGTATATTTACTTCCCCTTTTACTCCTCCAGTCCTTCTAACATATTTGTAAACAATTTCCTGTTGTTATTTCTCCATCTGAATTAACTCAAGAGACCTCTGTTTTCCTGCCAGACAAGACTGACCCATTGCTTAAAAAATAACTTTTTGCCAAATATCTACTCAATTTAACAAGTGTGCCCATTCTTCCCACTGCAGCAATCCCAAGAGGTGCTAAGGAATGCACAAGGTCTCCACTGCCCCAGCCCTTCCCATGGTCCTGCCCCACCTCTTCATTGTCTTTCTTATTGGAAATACACACTGATAAATTAGCAACAAGTTTTCTGACATTGGCATAATCATCCCACTCTCTGTAGTAAACCACAGTGATGTCTTTAAGTTTCTGTACTTTATTTATAAGCACAATAGACAAAAAATACTTTCTAATACAATGTTCAACCTTTCTTTTCATTCTGTGTAGCCTGCATATTTAATAGATATTTGGCAGAATTGACACAGTAATAGTGGATATGACTGCATATCCAAATAGTTTATAATGCCACTCTTCCTATGACTTTTTGGAAGGTGACCAATGGTCACTTGAAAATTCTTAAAAATCATAATTATCCACAAAGAATCTTAGCCAGAAAATGTAGCCTGTTTCCTCCTTGCTCTCCTTGGCAACCGGAATTTTGTAAAACATCCCCCTCTACTTTTTCCCTAAGGACCAAGACACCATCCTCATCCATCTGGCAACACAGGAGGGCTGTTGTTGTTCTTTCAATATGAGTTTAAGTTACAAATCATTTGGCTTTATTTTTATTCTATTTAATATGACAACCAAAATTTTACTAATTCTGTTCCTTTTTAGGGGTCCAAGCATTTTCCCTGCTTATAATAAAAGCATAAAAATGAATGTGAATATCATCCATATACTTTTTTTTAAGGATATAAAGTAAAGGGGTAAGAGTCATCTCCGAGAGTCCTCTCAGTACAACCCTGAATCCAGGAGGTAACTCAATTACCACAGTATAACCAATTGGAAGACACACACCAAATATTTTTCTGATTGTATGTATATTGTGCATACATATATAGTGCCAATAAATTTTACGTATTGTTTTAAGGTTAAATATAAGGTCATGTTATATATATAGTCCTGACATAGCTTTTGTCACTTAAAGATACATACATCATGATGGAATCCTTAGAAGCGTGCACATATATATCTACCTGTTTTTCTTCTTTGACAGCCAGTATATGTGCTGTTTCCTCATTAGCAAACTCAAATGCTTGGGCCTGCTGCAAGTCACATGAATATACTTAGTTTAACCACCTAAGGTGCCCACAGCAGAGATCTTCAGAATCCCTGGCTGATGGGAGTCTCATGAATTGCCAAAACTGTCCTGTCTTACTGAAGGCCTCATTCTCCATGAGTTTTAGCCTCTCCTAACACGCTGCCTCTAGGCATCAAATGTCATAATTTATGTCACAGAAATGATATTAGTTCTTTTCTACTCCCAGCCAAATGTGTGGTTAGAATTAACACTTATTACCACTCCCTATATAGCCAGGCAGTGAAGTTTATCTTCAACATATTATATTAATGCATTTGGAGTCAAAGATTCAGAATGTGGAAATCCATGGATACTCTAGATTCTTCCACCATTTTCACACAAAGACTGTAGGTTTTGCATAATAGCTATAGGACTCAGTATTGATGCCATTAATCACTTGCTCTTTCAAATGTGTCCTCATGTCCTCCCTTTCATAAACAGCAATTCTTTGAAATCAGTCTTCGAAGGGCCATGCCTGACAGAGATGAATAGGATGCTTAATTGCATTGGCACATGCCACAGCCTATTCCTGGGGCAAAAACACTCCACGTAAAGCTTCTTATTCTGTAACCTTCTGCAGATAATAAAGAATTTCCAAAACCAACATCTCTTTCCACGCTGCTGTCATAGCCATATTCTCTGTTCCTCAAAAGCACCTTGCTTTCCTCCCCTAATCCCTGTATTTTTATGCTCACTGTATTCTTTACTCACTTTCACTGTATTTTATGCTCACTTTCTTTCTTCTTCCCCTATTTTTTTGCTTTTTCTTATAACTGAGGACTGAAAAATATATCCCTGAAACATATATCTTTCCACATATCCTCTATTATAAATGAGACTCAACAGATGAACTTCTATAACTGAATTTGCAGTTATTTAGAATTGAAGACCCTAAAAAGAAAAAATTCTGATCCTTTCCCTCCAGAGAAGTCTCCCCAAGATTAATGGAGTTTTTTTAAAAATATTTATTCTCCTTTCAGAATATTTTCAATGATATTCTGATGATAATCAATACCACTTAGTTTCGTTTGCAGTAATCCAAGCACTTGGGATAGAGAAGACATGCATACAAGAATAATATTTAATTTGTTACAGGTGAAATTTTAATTTAAACACACAGTAACTTTTCTTCCAAATTACATATGTAGTCGTTTCTCCCCTCTGTGGGATTATGCAAAGTAGACAATACCAGTTTGCATAGTCATCTCACTGAATTCATACCTTCCTACTCCTTAGCTCAATGACTGTGAAACATTAAGAGCAACTGAGAGAAGCTATGTCTGGTCATCACGTTCTTCTATGTTGAGGCATTTAAGAGAGTCAATTATTCCAATTACCAACAGAAAGATCAGGAGGTTGATAAATAGCTAGCAGGACTGAATGTCCTGTTTATACCTCTTGTCCCAGAGTCATCCACTTCATTTTCAAAAGGAACTAGTTTGGATAATAATTTACTTTAATTGCCCATGATTCCTAGTGCAGAACAGACCAAAGCCTGACATTGGAAAGCACCCATAAAGTTCACAGAAAATGATTACACATTTCCATCATTCCAGAAACTTTTCAAGATTTATATAAGAGCTGTTGGAAACCATATCTAAATTGTGAATTAAGATTATTTCCTGAAATTTGGAAAAAATACATGCAAATTTCCAAATCCCTTTGTTTCCATTATTCTCTGCGTTGTATTTAACAGAATTTATTCAGATTTCACCAAAGACATCATCCTCCACAACACAGGACTATTGCTTATAATGAAATACTAAAAGACAGACGATGCAGAGCAATTAATTATTTTACCAGCACATAACTATCAAATATTTTTTACTAATGCTTATGTGTTTAACTCTCCTTAGCTTTCCAACTACTCCTTGATGAGAATGAGTTTATTCAGAATGTCAGATGTTAACCTTGAAGAAAGAGACATAAACTGAACAACAGTATTGACTTCATAGTGAATCACCTACATATTTGACTGTCACATTGCTCTACTTTAAATCATAAGTATACCTTTTATATAACCATGAAAATTAATATGCTGACATGTAGTGAGTTGAATAGCATCCCCCAAAACTTCATGTCCTCCTAGAACCTGTAAACGTGACCTCATTTTGAAATAAGGTCTTTGAAAATGTAATTAAGTTAAGATGAGGTCATAATGAATTAGGGTAGACCCTAAATCCAATGACTGGTATCCTTGTAAGAATGTCATGTGAAGACACAGAGGAAGACAGCCACGTGAAGACAGAGGCAGTGGAAGGATGCAGCTACAAGCCAAGAAATGCCAAGGATTGCGGGCAAACACCAGGAGGTTGGAAGAGGCAAGGAAGGATTCTTTCCTAGCGTCTTCAGAGGGGACTTGGCACCGCCAATATCTTGATTTCATACTTCTGGCCTTCAGAACTGTGAGAATAAATTCCTGTTGTTTTAAGCCAACCACTTTGTGGAAATCTGTCATAGCAGCTCTAGGAAACTAATACATGATATAATGTATAATATTATATATAATAATTCCTGAATAGGTTATACTTTAAACTAGTAATGATTGGTTACTTAAATTATCTACAAATTACATTTCTTACATGTATACAAAAAGATTAATTGGTCCTACCTATTATTTAAGTAATTTATGAATAGGAAAAACTTGGAATAAAAGAATCCTTTGAAATTTTGAGTGATTGCTCTGATTCCCCAAATGAGATCAGTGTAGTGAGAGTGAGAGGATGAAGGCAGGAAGGCACTGCTGAGGCTGTAAACCTATCCTTCTCTATTGTTCATGCTGCGACAGATTTCTTCAGTCAGCTATGTTTTTCCTATTTCAGCATAAATCTGTCTTATCTTTAGCATGGCTCCCAATAACAATATTTAAGTCATATTACAAATATTAAGTAATTATGTAGGGAGAGTTCATTGCTTTAGTATTAAAAATAGTTTGGATAATGAATATAATACGATAACATATGCAAAGGCTGCAATTTGTTTCTAGGCATTGCTCCAATTGAGAGCTAAATTTCAATTATGTATCACTAGTTCAATAGATGTTTTCCTTTTTTAGCAATATTTACTTCAAAATAGGTAACTACATTAATTTCTTAAAACTCAAGTAATGTAAAACGTTATAAAATCAACAGTTTTCCTTTTCATTCATTTTTTAAAAGTCTGAAGGTTTTAGGATTTAAAAAATTATGTATTGAGGAATAAAACATTTTTCCTTGAGAACTGTCTAGCGCTAAGTGGCAGCATTGGCTAGTTCACCAATGCGGAGTAGTTCATTCCCCTAGACTATACTTTCCATGAGCAAAGAGAGAAATTACCAAATCATATATTCTGAGATGCCGAAATTTGTTGGGAAGATTCCTGTTACATCATTCGCACTGTCAATCAGTACACTCACAAAATATTTATAAATTTTGGAATCCATTTGGTAAAATTCTTACAAAAGTCATTGAACTACACTTTAATTTTAGTCAGCCCGCTACTCCTTTATTTTGCTGTTCTCTCTATATATGTATCTAAATTAGAATTTCTGATTATATTTGTTAACATTTGCTCAGGGACAAAGGACACACTTAGATTTAAAAAGAAGGAATAGACTGCAGAAGAGCATATTTTGAAGACACTGGGTGCAGACTGCTTTTCTAAACAGAGAGTGAGTCTCTGAATAGAAGAGCCAGTCCAGAGCTGAGAAAACATAAAGATACATTAATGACTGAGTGTAAACCTCAAGAACCAGAAGCAAAGAGTAGCTTACCCTCTGCCTTATCCAGTGTGGTCTGGTGCAAGCACCTGCCAAGATCTGCTTGAAAGCAAATTAGAGAACGAGTAAATAGCTGCCGTAAGCAGAAATTTGGTCTGCTAATACACACGTAGCAAGATCACTACTGGGCATCGAGAATGTTGATAAACAGAGACAGAGAGAGAGAGAGAGAGAGTGTGTGTGTGTGTATTTCCCTGAAGCTTAGTATAAAACACATAAAATAAAAAAGGTAATTGGCATTGGATGGCAATTGGTGTTTGTACAAAAACTTTGTTACCAATGTACTGGTATTTGTAATGACCTTAGCAGGGAATGACAATAAAATATATTTCTAAAAATCATATTGTTTTCTTGATTACAATAAAACTGCAACAACTATTTGTATATGATTTTTTTTCCTGAAATACTATGAATGATATTGAGGGAAATAGCTATTTTAATTTTGTGGTAGTTTTTTAACGGCTAACAGGATAAAGAACAGAAACATTGTTCACACTTTTAAAAAAATATAATTTTGAATGCCTTTTTGCAAAAGTGCTGGTTCTAAAATTTCAAATAGATGGCTTGCACTTAAAAACTACTCAACCTTAATAGACAAATGAAAAATTTACAAAAACTAACAGGAGTATAAAATGTCTCTGTCCAACAGGTAAGTGAACAGAGAATTTTTATGCTGAACTTCCAGTCAAGGTGATAGCACAGTCCCTTGTTTTGATGATCCATCTGTGCAACAAAAAGAAATGGTAAATGAAATATAAAACTAGACAATTAAAATCACATAGTCAGGATAAAAAAAGATAAGAACCCTTGGAAGAAAAACTGAACACAAATGCAAAGCAACAAGAAGACCTGAAGCAACAGGCCTGCTGAGACCTTGGCCCCAAAGCAAGTACCAGCGGCTAGTCATCTGAACTCCTCAGGTAGAACAGAGAACCAAAAATCATTCACATGAGACTGAAGACAGAGACCAGGAGTACTGCTTGAACCTGACTTTTTATACCATTTCACTGCCCACTTCAACACATGAACAGAAGCTAAAAACAAACAAACATGGTTGCTGAGCAATCTGCAGACCTAGTTTGGCAACCAAGAATTGAACCAAGCTGAAGAAATCTACCCCTAGGGAAAAGAGCCAATAAAATCAATAATGATACAAAGTAAACATGGACAAAAATAATTTCACAATATAGTCTGAAAGATTTATAAGTATATCTAAGATGTCAATGATAAATGATGGGATAACTTCCACTATAAAAAGAGTAAAAATAAAGGTGGAGGAGGCAAAATCAGAGTGAAATGAAGTAAAAGGAGAGGAGAGCGAAAAGAAACAACCAGAAATATCATATACATATATATGCAGAGACTCATATATATATTGGTATGCAATAAACACTAGACTGCACAAAAAAATGATTAATACATTGGAATATACATTGAAATATATTACTGATAATTTATCCTGACTCACCTACAAGGAGAGAAAGAATTTAAAATTATCAAAGAGCTGCTAAGAAATATAGGGAATAAATTAAAAGGTTCCAATATCTGTCTTACAAAAGAAGAAAATGAAATACATGAGGACATAATAATTGTGAATTTTCTTGAGGAGAATTAAAAAAACAATTAAAAAAACTCATGAGTCCTCAAATTAAAAGTGAATTCTGAGAATGAGAGGATGTTACAGAGACAATAATGTTCACCAGTTATTCCATGTAGTTCCCTACACATCTGACTCCTACTGAAATCAGCCAAGGACATGTGGCTAATGCTGGTGAATGCACTAAAAGAATTTGGCCCAGAATCTGAGCCAAAGTGTGTGTGTGTGTGTGTGTGAATTCTCCCCATTCTATGACGTGCCATCTATATGAGATCACTGCATATAGTTATTAAAATAAGAAAATGACCTACGCCTACTAAGTGTTTTTAAGAAAACATTATTTTCAAATAAATGATATACCCGCAATGAGCAAATCTTTTCAGCTCTAAAGCAATCTGTGGACCTCCAAAACTGCACCAACTGTGAAACCCGTGCATCTCACAAGACTAACTTTCCCTCTAAGACTCAAGTCAGCTGTGGTTATGGATAAGAAAATACTTTCTGAAGGGCAGGACCAGAGGTCACAGAACAAAACAAACCAGGGAACAGAACCAAGTGTATGGCTAAGTGTACAGAGCAATGAACTTCTCACAAAGTGAACAGACCCATGTGGCCATCATCCAAATAGAAACAGAACATTACCAGCATCTTAGAAGCCCTACTTCTGCCTTCTTCCAGTCACTACTATCCTGACTTCTAATATTATGGATAAAATTGGCCTGTTTTGAATCTTACATGCAGGGAATCACACAGTATGTACCTCCTTGATTTCTAGTTTCTTTCATTCAAAATTATATTTGTGAGATTCATCCATACCGCTGCATAAAGACTTAAGTTTGTTCATTTTCATTGTTTTGTAACATCTCCTTTTGTGCCCAGACCACTATTTATTTTTCTTTTCTACTCTTGATTGACATTCATGTTCATCCCTGTCTCTTGGTGAACGTTACACAATTCTGTCCATATAACTAGAAGTAGAATTGCTGGGTTGTAGGAAATGCATGTGTTAAGATTTAGTAGGGGCCGGCCCCGTGGCTTAGCGGTTGGGTGTGCGCGCTCTGCTACGGGCAGCCCGGGGTTCGGATCCCGGGTGTGCACCGAAGCACCGCTTCTCTGGCCATGCTGAGGCCGCGTCCCACATACAGCAACTAGAAGGATGTGCAACTATGACATACAACTATCTACTAGAGCTTTGGGGGGTGGGGGGGAAAGGAGGAGGATTGGCAATAGATGTTAGCTCAGGGCTGGTCTTCCTCAGCAAAAAGAGGAGGATTAGCACGGATGTTAGCTCAGGGCTGATCTTCCTCACACACACACACAAAAAAAAGATTTAGTAGACACTATCAAACAGTTCTCCAAAGTCATTATTTCAATTTGCATGCTAGTAACGTACAAGAGATCCACTTGCTCAAATCCTTTCCAAAACTTAACATTTTTTTTCATTTTAGCCATTGTGTTATGTGTATATTAAAAACCTATTCTGTTATTATCCCAACATTTCTATTATAACAACGAACATTCAAAAAAGTTCAAAGAAGTTTATAATGAACATTCACATATCCACCACTTAGATACTATAACATTCTACTATACTTTCTTAAAATCATATATCTATCAACTCCTCCCTTCACCTCAAATTTTATTTTTTGATGCATTTCAAAGAAATTGAGCTCTTTTTCTATGTCTATTGACCATTTGGGTATCTCCTTTCTCTAATACTCATTCAAGTTTTTGGTCCATTTTTCTATTGTGTCCTCTGTCTTCTCATTGGTTTGTAGGCGGTTTTTTAAATATATATTCTGTATATGAATCCTTTGTCAGGTGACTATATTGCAAATTTCTTCTTCCAATCTGTGAGTTACCTTTTCTCATTCTTAATGGTTTCTTTCAATAAGCAAAAGTCCTTAATATTAATATAGCTCAACTTACACTTTTATGGGTCCTGTTTAATAGATATTTGCCTACTCCAAGCTCATGAAGATTTTCTTTTGAAAGTTTTATGATTTTATCTTTCACGTCTAGAGTTCCAATCCGTTTCTGTGTACAGTGTGAGGGGTCAAGTTACATTTTTTTTCCCATATAGCCTATTGACCCCAAAACCATTTATTGAAAAAATTATTTTTCTCATATTACTGCAATGTCACCTTGTTATAAATTTGGTGATCTAATACACAGTAGCTCTACTTTTAAATTCTCTAGTCTGTCCTATTAGTTGATTTGTCTATCCTTGTACCCATATCAAACTGTGTTAATTACTATACATTACAACTTTTGATATATTGTGCTGTAAATGCCTCAATATTGCATCTTATCTTCCAGACTGCCTTGGCTATTCTTTGAATTTGTACAAAATTTTAGAATCGGCTTATCAATTTCCATATACATACACAAAGAAAGACCAAATGGAAAACAACAAGTGCTGATGAGGATGTGGAGGAACTGGAAGCCTCGTACTTTGCTAGTGAGAATGTGAAATGGTGCAGCCATTGTGGAACACAGTGTGGCAGCTCTATGAAAAGTAACACATAGAATTACCATACGACATGGCAATTCCACTACTAAGTATACATCCAAGAGAGCTGAAGGCAGGTACTCAAACAAATACATGTATATGCATAGCAGCACTACTAACAATAACTAGAAAGTGGTCTCAGCCCAAATGTCCATCAATGGACGAATGGATAAACAAATTGTGGTCTATACATACAATGGAATATTATTCAGCCATAAAAAGAAATGAAGTACTAGTACATGTTTCATGGGTGAAGCTCATGAGTGAAACTCAGAAACATTATGCTAAGTGAATTCAGAAACCAGACACAAAAGGTCACAGATGGTATGATTCCATTTATATGAAATATCCAGAACAGGTAAATCCAGAAAGACAGAAAGCAGATCACTCATAGCCAGCGGCTGGGGGGAAGGGAGAATAGAACTGCTTAATGGGTATGGGGTTTCCTTTGGGGGTGATGAAAATGCTTTGGAATTAGATAGAAATAATGGCTGCACAAAATTGTATATGTACTAAATGTCATTGAATCCTTCACTTTAAAATAGTTAATTTTATGTTATGTCGATTTCGCCTCAATTTTTTAAAAGGGGGGAAAAACAAAGAAAAACTAGATGAGGTATTTATTTGGATTTAATTCATTAAATCTGTAAGGTATTTTGAGAGAACTCACTACTATATAATAGTGATTCATCCAATCCATAAATATGTATACTTTCCACTTCTATAATTCTTTATTTTCTCTAAAGATTATCTGTAGTCTTACACATATTCTCACACATTTTTTCTTGGATTTATTTGTAAGTATTTGTGGGTTTTGATGTGATTAAAAATGATAATTTTAAAATTTTTATTTTTTGTTTGTTGATAGTCCACAAAAACGAAACAGATTTTTGCATATTGATCTTGTATCCAGTATTATGTTCATTGATTTTTATCCCCATTTCTTTTACAAAGGCAAAATGCTGGAAATAAACCTTTAATGAAATAAGGAGATATAAAAAATATACTTTAAGTGAAATATTCGTAGTTTCATAGTTTCATCTGAGGAAAGTTTTACCTGCTTTTTAGATTTTCAGTGAAATAATAAAAACATAGTCCAACAAGGTCTTAAACCTGAGAATAATGTCAGAATTATATTAAGCACAATGCTAATAATGCACTAAGTGCTCTGTGACTGAAAATTTATGAAGTATATTTTTCTATAATAATACTAACACTCAAAAATAATGAATTATTTCATTCAGTTTTTCACTTAATAAACTAATACTTATTGACTGTCTACTCTGTGCTAGAAATTAATGTTAGCTACTGGGGATAAACTAGTAACAAGGCAGACAGTATTTGTGCATGTTCACTTTCTATGTTTTTCACCATTCAAATTTTATTCCTACTCTCTGATAAGGGATTACAATTGGGTGCTTAGAGATTTCAAATCTTAAAAAGCTATCGAAACCATCATATAATAATATTTTGTAAGAGAAAAATCATTGTTGGAATGATATAAACTTTCATATATCTAGAGAGACAAATCATAGTCAAGGAGATATGCGATAATATTTAATGGTATTAGGTCATCATAGCTTCTGCTGCCATATGCACAATATTACTGCACTGAAACTAGCCTATTAAATCTCTGTCTCTGGTTTGAAGTTTTCTAACTACTCTACCTGCATTCAAGGAGAGCGATCTTTTCAGAATGCAAGTCTGCTTACTACCCTCCAATAAGTTTACATTGAGATTAGGATAATGATAACATCCCTTACCATGGCCTAGAAGACCTTGCTTGTTAATAAGCCAACTTCCTCTTTCACCTTCTGTCTCTTCTTGCTTGACCTACCTCTTGGTTCTATCTTTTTACTTGACTGCTCTCTCTCTGATCTCCAGTCACAGGGTCCTCCACTTATTTCATCTCATGTGCCTTGCAATTTCTGTTTCCACTCTAAGAAGTGTTTTCTTTCCTTCTTTTCTTCTGCTAGTACATACTTACTCTTTGTCCCCGCTCTATAGTCACCTAGGGAAGCCCTTTTCTGATTTTCCTCACCAGATTAAATCCCTTATTTTGAACTCCTGTGGCATCTCTCTTTCATAAAATTTATACTTACCACATTTGCAATTTTACACTTACTTATATGATTATTTGATTAATGTCTAGTTTTAAGGACAAGAATCACATCTTTGCTAACTATTTTAGTTTTACAGCCAAGAACACATGCTTTTAATAAAAAATTGCTGGACGGACGGAAAGATGGATAAAAGATAAATTAGTGACTTTGTTGCATCAACACTGACAATTCTTTTCTCTGAATCACAATTTCTTTCATTTGAATTAAGATAGTCCTTCTTATTTTTTATATCAATTACAGGTAACATCTCAGATATCTAATAAAACCAGATTCTGCTTATTCTTCCTCTTTTTAATCTCAGGAAGCATATAATAGATTTTTAAGGTATTTTTCTACATATATCTAACACATATTAATTTTATATATTAACTCTGGATTCCAGAGATAACTTGTAGTCATTTTCTGCTAACATTTATGACTGTTGGGAAAATATCAACACACTAAACCACACTAAGTCATTTTAAAATTACACAGTAATTACAAATTAATAAAATATATATTAGAACATAAATGAAATACACATTTAGTAAATGTTTCTTTTTTAATAATAAAAGAAATACATACCTATCATAGAGAATTTTTAAAAAATACAAAATATGAACAATAAACCCAATCACCCATATTCTCATGACCTAGAGAAAGGGTTTTATTCCCTTTCAAGTTTGTTTGTTTATTCTAGCACAAACATTTTAAAAATAAAGATTAGAAATGTTTTGCTCTTTATTTCACTTACTATTTATAGGGCAATATTCCAATGTTATTGAAGTCTATAGCATAAATACCATTTTAATGATTGTACAATATGCAACTCTATCATCCTATCCTAGCATGCGATCCCATCCTAAAATTCACCTTAGAGTTCAAGATGGCTGCTGAAGCTCTTGACCTCATATCTGCATTCTAGCAAAAGGGGAATATATCAGTCAAAAAGGTTTGACCTCCAGTTGACAGAGCTTATTTTAATCAGCCTTTCTGGAAATTCCAAAAAACATCGCCATTTACACCTCATTGGCTAGAACACAGCGTTTTGGTCACAACTAGTTGCACAATATACTAGAAACTGTAGGGTTTTTTAGTTGGAAACACTGCTGCCTCAAAATCAAGGTTTTGTTAATGGGAGGCAAAAAAAAGGAGAATGGATATTGGGGACAACTAGTAGTTTAGTCTGTTCAGCTAAAATCCATTTCCTCTTCTTCACAGGCTAACTTACATTTTCTGCCTCCCTTGTACGTAGGTGTAGTAACACCTAGTGAATAGATTATAGCCAAGGAAATACGGGAAGTACTGTGTGCCACTTCTGAACTTTTAAGGAGAATTATCCCTCTCCATGGGGAGGAGGAAGAACTCCTGACAAATAGGAATATTCACTTGAGACTATTACAAGAGTAAGAATAATATTCTTTTGTGTTTGAATTATTATACATTTGGGGTTTATTTGTAATGCAGTTATCATTATCTGAACTAATATCAGAGTGACTATAAAATTTATCTACCAAAAGAGGACACTTTTAAAAATGAATGGGGCACAATTAATAATTATTCTATGACAACGGAAATAAACCAGGGCTGTTCCAGGCAAACCAGGACTTATGGTCATCCAAACAATCATTACAGCATTTATAAATAGAAAGAATAAAAAATGACTTTTATATGCTTGCTGTACCTATTTATTTCTCTACTGTAAGATTTATAATGTGGGTATTTCTTAGAGCAATTCTCAATAGGAACGATGAAGAAATTCCCTCTAATGTGTATTAGAAAGCATTGCACTTAAGGAAAGCATATAATTTGATTAAATGAATACCATTATTAAATTGAGCTATCTAAATCAACAATACAGATTTAATTTTACCTCTCCAAATGTAGTCTACAGAATGTATGAACATTCAAAGGATAAAATATATGTGTCCATGTATATATGTATATATAAATATATATGTTTTTTAAATCCTAGTTTCATGCTTTTATTTGAATGATTTTTTTTCATTTCATTGAAATATTTTGGTATATATTGCTACTAATTATGGAGGAGATGAAGACTACGTTAAGCATTACATTTATGAGCACAACAGGTTTTGCTTTACTAAAATCAAAGTCAAACCATTTTAAAAATATATTTTGCTTACTATGTTACGTTAGTTCAAAATACTAATTGCATGGAATACAGATTACAAAAACCTATTTAACATTTAATGCTGACCTATGCTTTTTAAAAGCTTGACTGATTAGTATAAATTCTCTAAAATTTGCAGTCCATCTATCCACCATTAAAAATCCATATGTTCTATTTTTTATTCACAGCTTAACAACAAGGTAGAGGATTAATAACCATCTAGGGTTAATATTTCCCAGATGTGATTCAGATCATCAACTGTTCTAAACTGGTCATTAACTCTTTGGAAGTATATTATGTTTTGATTGGTGTTGCTTAATTAGCTTATAAGCTCTTTTATAGTCTTTTTATTTCATAGGTAAATATTCTTCCCTCCCACCTTTCAACTTCAACTTTAGTGAAAAAATTGATGAGAAAATAAATTGGATTGTGTAAAATACAAAAATGAGAGTAAATGTATAAACTTTTCTACCTGTACTCAAGACCAATGATGAATAAGAAAAGAACACAGTTCAATTTTCACAACCATTTAGTCTTTTTTTTACAGCTGATTCTACCCAAAGTTAGTACCAAGCTGTTTCTGCTCCAATGAGAGTTACGAAATACAGCATTTAACCAATATCTTATCTAAAATAATTTATTACTTGTACATCTATTTAATTATTCATCCAACTTTTGTTGAACATGTCATATGACAGGCACTATGCTGCCTAACTCAGATATAGAAAAGACACTCAACCCATTTCTCTAAGAGCGCACAATCTAGTAAGAGACAGGCATTTATATACCGTGAGATAAATGCTGTGATATGCAGAGTCCCAGGTGTCCCAAAAAAGGAGTTTTCTAATTCAACCTTCAGCAATGTAAGTCATCCCAAAAAAGATGGAGAATCTTCTGTGCTTTAAAAGACCAACAGGAGAAAGCCAGAGAAGATGAGGGTTGGCAAGAGGACATTCTAGACAGACTCAACAGCATAGTCTTATATCCAGAGACAAGAGAAAGAAGTTGCATGGAAAAAAATACAAAAATTTCTTTTGGAAAAGATGGAAGGTGGGGGTGGTTGAAGGTCAGGGATTATAAGAAGATGAAAATGGAGAGGGAGCCATGGGCCACGTGTTAGAATGTAAAGGAAGCAGCAGTTAAGTAGGGTAGGACATGATTAGATCTTCAGTTTAGAAGATCTGTTCTAGCAACAGGATAAAGGATGGGCTGTAAGGTTGGTAGAAGGGGCTGGAGAAAGACAAACCTCGTGGATAATTCAAAACACAACCATGGTAATTTGGAGAGAAATGATGCTGAGCCAAACTGACGCAGTGGTGATACACTGTTTTGAAAGAGCTTTAGGAGGTAGAATCAATACGATTTGGTGATTGGTTGTGCATAAGCATGAGACAATCACTTAAAATACAATTAAATTCATAAAAATATCTGGTCCACTATGTTTCATCTAGTTGTTAAGTATTTCACTACTATCTCTTAGGGTTTCACAAGAGACTTTAACATGTGTGTGTGCTTGCTTTACATGTAGACTCTTCCATTTATAAATGAAATAGTTTACAAATATTTTGAATGACTCTAGTTAAAACAATTAGAACTTGCTGATAAAACCAGAACCTTAGCTTCTTAGATTATACAATATGGGAGTTCCTTTTTTTTAAGTTTATTTTTTTTTATTGAGGTAACGCTGGTTTGTAACATTATATAAATTTCAGGTGTACATCATTATATTTTGATTTCTGTGTAGACTACATCATGTTCACCACCCAAAAACTAACTACCATATTATACACATGTGCCCTTTTACTCCTTTCGCTCTCCCCCTTCTCCCCTTCCTATCTGGTAACCACCAATCTGTTCTCTGTATCTATGTGTTTGTTTGTTGTTGTTATTCATTTTATCTTCCACTTACAATAAAATCATACCTTATCAGAATCACACCTTATGATAAAATAATCTGACTTACTATGCTTAGCATAATACCCTCAAGGTCTATCCACATTGTCCCAAATGGCAAAATTTCATCTTGACTTGACACCATCTTGACACCATCAAGACTATACACTAAGAAACAGCAGAGATACTGGAAAAATGAATTGCATACATACTTATTTTTCAGGTGCCCAGAGAATATGAAGCTAATTACATATTCACAGATATTAGTAAATACTTTACATCTGATTTCCTAAGTTGTTGTTAGCTGCTCTTCTCTTACTTCTCTTCCTCACCATAGAATTAGTTTCATCATTATCCAACACAGCTTCTTTCATAAGGCATCTTTTTCTCTTTTTTTGCAGATGCCTTACAGGTAGGAATATTCTGAGATAATGGAGAGACAAGTGTCACAAATCACAGTTGCTCAGGTATTAAAGAGTTAAGAGGTATTAAGGTACAAACAGCTCCTGGGAGTGTCATGGTCTACTACTTAACCTGCACACCACAGGAAAGCTCTTTAATGTCTTCCTTTATTGATCAGTAAATAATGTCATGTAAATTAGCAATAATGTCATGTAAACAAAGGCACAAAAGCTTGATTTATTTTCTAGATTAAATGGACATGAAAATAAAGCCACCTGCTAATAATAGTGATTGAAGTGAAGACCAAGTGAAAAATTCTAACAGTTCATTGCATGAAAACAGAAGGTTAGGAAAATTAACTAAAATCATAATTTATGAAAGTGTTTAAGCAAATATTTCACCCAACTATATAATGTCTGTGACAGGTGAAAGGGTAAAGAACCATTTTGAAATACACCAGAGCATTCAGTTCTTCTTAACAAGGTCAGCCCTCAGGAGAAACTAATTTACTAAAGGCTAACCTGCTGGGGTTTTACCAGATCCTAACCAAACTGAGGGAAGGAAAACACCAACTCCAGCTCCCTCTAGTCTTCCATGTAGGGGAAGAGAATACCCAACTCCAGCTCCCTCTAGCCTTCCAAGTAAAGGGAGGAAAATACCAACTCCAGCTCCCTCCAGTTTTCCAAGTAAAGGGAGAGAAAAATCAACTCCAGCTCCCTCTAGTCTTCCATGTAGGGGGAGGGAAATACCAGTTCTAACTCCCTCTAGTATTCCATGTACGGAGAAGGAAATATTCAACTCCAGCTCCCTCTAGTCTCCCACGTACAGGGAGGGAAATACATCTCCAGCTCCCTCTAATCTCCATGAAGAGGGAACGAAATTCTCAACTCCATCTCCTTCTAGTCTTCCATGTAGGGGCAGGGAAATATCATCTCCAGCTCCCTCTAGTCTCCCATGTACAGGGAGGGAAATACATCTCCAGCTCCCTCTAATCTCCATGAAAGGGGAACGAAATTCTCAACTCCATCTCCCTCTAGTCTTCCATGTAGGGGAAGGAAAATACCTACTCCAGCTCCCTTTAGCTTTCTACAAAGTGGATGGAAATACCCAACTTCAGCTCCCTCTAGCAATCTTGTCCCACATAATGGGGGAAAAAATACTGAGAAGCACTGGTGAAATTTACAGTCCAGGGCACAGTCTTTCAACTGAGACTGAATCATAGGACTCTACAACGCTTCCCTCCTCCCAAGCCTTACCACTATATTACTAAAGGCCTATTTACCAGAGTTCCTTTTACCCAGACATCATGTCTATCTTTCAATCAAAATTACAAGGTGTACTTCCTAAAAGGCAAAAATCAGTTTGAAGAGACAGAAGTAGTATCCAAACCAGAGTCAGATATGACAGAAATGCTGGAATTATCAGATCAAGAAGTTTAAAAAACTATGATTAACATGCTAAGTGCTTTAAAGGATAAAACAGACAATATGTAAGAACAGGTGGATAATGTAAGCAGAGAGATGGAAATCCTAAGAAAGAATCAAAAACAAATGGTAAAGACCAAGAACACTGTAGCAGGAATGGAGAATGTCTTTGATGGGCTCATTTGCAGACTGGGCACGACTGATGAAGGAATCTCTGAATTTGAGGTTATGATAATAGAAACTTCCAAAACTGAAAAGCAATTGCTTTGAAATGTGAAACAACATGATTGAAATTAACAAAATGGATATTTAGAAAACTACCACATATGTTGCAAAGTTTCTCAGAAAAAAATTATTTAGATATCAGTTTTGAAAACAATAACTAAAACAATCCATTTTTAACAGAAATTATCACTACAGTTTATATTGTCAGAATTCAATATGTAGTTTTGGATAATTTCAATGTATTATAAAATGAATAAAAATGCAATACCGAAGTCTGCTACTATGATAAATTGGTCTTACTTATGAAATATAGAAATTACAATACAAAAACAGAAATTAATTATGTCTATTATTATTATTTCTATTATTTCTATTTGTATTTCTATTATTATTTCAATTCCATTCTCTCTCATAAATACATCCTTTGATTTTCAACTTTGGAACAATGATAGAAAACGATGGGCTCTGACGTATGGAATAAAGTGTTTTTCTTCACAGTTTACTCACAATATTGACCTCTTTTAATATAGAAAGCATCAGTTTTTTCATTATAAAAACATTAGTAACTGAATTACTAAGTTCAGTTTTTATTTAGAAATGAATAATTTGCAGTCTTATTTTTCCTAAATATCTCAAGATAAATTTCCTAATACCAGTTCACTATATTTAACAGATAAGATCACATATCTTATATGATCTTCCATTATTCAAACCCTAATGGATACGTTATTTAAATTTTTGGCATCTGACAAACACAGAGTTTTTCCAATCTCTAATAGTCATAATTAATATAAAATGCAACTTAATATCCAATAGCACATTTTTTCTAGTAACATTCAGTTTTCTCTTAATTTTTTATTAAAGTGTACTTCACTATTAAACAGGAAGTCTGATTTTGAATACTGGCATGCCTGTATCTATGTCCACTACAACTTTGTAACAAGGATCTGATCTACCATGTATATACACTAAAAATGAGCTTTTAAAACTTAACTACCTCTTAGTTGACAAAAGAGGAGAGTAAAAAAAAAAAATACCTGGGATAAGCAAATTTTTCATTTTCTTCCTGAAAAACATTACTATGAACAAAAATAAACAGTGAAAACCTTTCAGGTGAGTTGATGGAGTGTTTAAAAATCAAGTTCTTTCTATTAACATTAAGTATATGTAATTTTAGGTATAAATCAAATAATATCTGATGGAATTATCATTACTATGAAATGCTATGTTTTAATTGTCAGGTTTTATTCAGGTATAAGTTCCTTTATTAACCAGTATGTGGATACCCAAACAAGTCACTTATCTTTTCAATTACAGTATCAGAATTAAAAAGCCAGATAGTTACTAACTTTTAAGAAGTATCAAATACAAATACTAAAGCTCAAAGGAAACAATCTAAGTTTTAATCATGAAATCCCTTTTTTATATTATGAAAAACCCTTTCTTTTTCTGGTTAGTAGTAGTTACTTTGTATTAGTCAGAGTAAAATTAACAGTGAGCCATGTGCCCCAATATGACACAACTACCGCTGTGTGGCATTGAATGGGGCTTGATCTGTAATGGGTTTTAAGGATTTTGAATATCACATTTAACCACAGTCCCTCTTATTGTAACTGTATTTTTCTCTTTCATCTACAATGTTATATATTGGCTAAAAATAAATTGAATACATAAAAATATCAAAAGGAAAGGAGTAAACATGAGAGTTAACATTTCAAGAAAATTTATATAATTTTTTTTCACACATCTTCAGATTATAAGAATAAACTCAGGAGATAGATATTTTTTAATTTCTTCTTTTGTACAAAGTTACTGCAAGAGCAGTGTCTTTCATGTTTCTTTTTTTCTTATTAGCATTAAAATAGCATGACTTCTTAAAGACTAGCTGTCTCCTTCCCAGGAGATTTTCAAAACTGAAATAGGTCCTTCAGTTTTACACAGAGTACGATTTAGTATTAACTAGTTATTCATAGCAAATAGAAAGTCCATGGCATATGCTTATACTAAATGTTTGTGAAAACATTTCTTCAGTATTCACTTATAACTTCTATAGTGCTATGCAAAAGCGTTTATTCACGCAGCATTCTTTCATTGATTATCATGGCACTGTGTTATCTACTCTGCTAGATCATCATAATTTTATTATTTTAATGGAGTATGTTGACAGATAAAGGATGAAAGAGACACTTAGAAGATAAAGTTCTTAAGAGTTTTGAATTATGTAGACATAAAATTCTTTACAGTAGAAAGAGCAGTGTTAAGAATTATAACCACTGGGTCCCAAATTCTCTAGTGTACTCATTCTCTTCTAAAACCAAGCTTCAACCTCTATACAAATTTAATTATTCATTTTCACCCTGATCTCAACATATCAATAATGTCACATCACCTACATTTTAAACATCCTTTCCTTACAATTCTCCAAGTCATCTTTCATTTGCAAGAGTCAATACTATTGCCTTAAACAAAAGAAAGCTTCAATATTTTTGTTCGTTTATTTAAATGAATTTGGAAAGTTTTTACTTTTACTTACTGGGGCTGAGATATACACAATTCAGATCAATCAAGACATTGAAACCCAAGTCTCCCACAACAAGGCTTGGCCTATGAACACAGTCTTAATTCCCACGACATTCCTGCACTCTAGCCACACAAATGATTCTCAACTTTCTAAAACTCCATACATATATTTAAGAATTCTGTGCCTTTCCTCAAGCCATTCTCTTTGCCTAAAAGGCTATTTCTACCCTCTCTTCCAGCCCCTGTGCGATTCCTTCACAGTTTATAAGAAAGAGTTGATATGTCACATCCTACTACCAATTTTCCCTAGTCAGAATTAATCCCTCCCTTTATTATTCTTTCACAAAACATTACTCAAAACTATCTGAAGACAATCTCTTTGGCCTTACAATTATGTAGAATTATGTCTACACTGCAAGACTCCTTGAGAGTAGGAAAAAAATTGTTTTAAGCACTCTAGCAGGGTAGTTGGCACAAAGAGCATAAAATAGAAGTTTGTTAAATTGAATTCTGGACATTGCTTAAAAGAAAAGAAACTATATTTTAAATGTTGGCACAAATGAGTTGACAAGCAAGCATTTTAGAAAATAAATATATTTTCTTTTCATGTTTGCAAGCCTAAAAAGTCATTTCCTCAAGACTACTCATCTATTTTCCAAATTCACTAACCAGAGGTGCTCACCTCCTACTAAAATAACCAGCAATGGCTTTGTTCAGAGGCACAACATGAATGCCTAGTCTTGTAACTATGTCAGCATGACTCTACTGGTGGAACAACTATTTTAAGTAAAAAAAAAAAAAAAAAAACTTTGGAATAATTTACTAAATCACATATTTTATATAGCACATTATACAATTTTGAAAATATCTTAGTTCAATTCTTTATCGAAAGAAAATTTTATCAATTAAAAAGTTATTCCTAGGAAACACTTTATTCAGAGTGAAGGGGGAGGAGGAGTACCCTCTACCCACTCTGAGTCCTTCCTGTCTGGGCTACAAATTAAATTGAAATGAGACCGAATAGCAGGAGAAAATCAAACAAAATTTAATAACGTATACATGGGAGAAGCTCAGAAAATAGAAACTGAGCAGCTCATCATTCTGACTAAGCTGCTTGCTTAAGTATTTTCAGCTAAAGGGCAAGAGGGTGTTTGGGGGAGTAGTGGTTTGGGATTTCAGAGGGGAAGAAGACAATGCACATGGAGATGGAAATGCAAAGGTTTGACAACTCTTTACAGGGCAACCTAGAAAATGCGGCCCAGGAGAGACAGAATTTTTGATAAGATGGGCCTGTTGGTGCCTTTCTTATCCCAGCATCTATTTTACATTATACTACAGCCATCGTGTGGTAGTGGCTCCTTCCAGTAACAGGCCTTCTATGTTAAATTCTTTACGCAATTTGGGAAGGGAAGCTCAAATGTTCTTCAGAGAAAATAATCAAGGTAAAGAGACATATTTTGAGGTGGCCAGATTTTGAGCTCCCACAAGAGAAATACTAATATACTTTATATCATCAAATTGACAAATATATCATCTAGTTGTCTTTTCTACCCATGACACATCTGTAAAACTAACTGAATTAGTGTCTCTGAAAAAAGGTAACTTTAGTTAAAATGGTCATTCAAACTAGCATGGCTCAATAAACCTGAGAACCTGAAAAAAATACATGCCATTTCAAATAAATATAATTAAAATTTTAATATACAGACATAAATGCTGGTTTAAATGTTATAAAATGATTATAGATTTTAAATTATTTAACCAGTATTGATGTCTAAATGATTTTCATTCTTTCCCATTTTAGAACTTTTTTCAAAGTTCTTCATCCTTACTGATTATTTCCTTACTTGTTTTAACCTATAAACAGCATTAAGTAAAACTCCATTCCTGTCAGTAATCTATCCTCTTCATATAAGAATTTAAGTCATGTGTTTTCTTTAAAACTTACTTCTTTGATCTGTTATAAAAGATGTCCATGTGTTCCCATTTTCAAGTATTCCTACTGTTGACATTTGCCATATATGCACTATTATCTGGGGGACAATCTAAAAGTAATATAGCCTATTCTAATAGTGATATTCCAAGGTAATTGAGTATCATATTTATTTTTTATTTATATATATTTTTATTCTGGGGGTCCCCAGCTGTAGGACTAGGTTTAGGAACCACAGATCTTTTGTTCTCCTCCTCATTGCCTTTTATTTTTGCTGAGGAAGATTCGCCCTGAGCTAACATCTGTTGCCAGTTCTCCTCCTTTTTTTCTTGAGGAAGATTAGCCCTGAGCTAACATCTATGCCAATATTCCTCTACTTTTTTTTGTATGTGGGACATTGCCACAGCATGGCTGGTGAATGGAGCAAGTCTACGCCTGGGATCCAAACCCATGCCACCAAAGTGGAGCGTGTGGAACTTTAACCACTAGGCCATGGGGCCGGGCCCCCGATTTACTTTTTAATGTTTGATTCATGTGTTACTTTCCCCTCTGTAGTCTACATATTGGTCACTGGCCCTTATCTTTCTATGGTAGAATCTCAGAAGAAATAAAAAGTATCTAGCTGTGAAATGACCATGTGTCAAGATCAAGACATGGTTGGTTTAGAATCTTTGCTGTCTTACTTCCTAGCTCTGTGACCTTGTAGAAGTTATTTAATGTACCTGAGTCTCAATTTCCACATTATTCATGGGATAAACTGTACTTGATTTATAGAACTGATGAGAGTAAATAATTTTAACCATCAATAAATTTTAACCATCTTTTCCTTTTCCACCTTATTCTATCATATTTCTTTCTATTGTACTCTCCTTCTCCTCTTCTCTCTCTTTCCTCTTGCTAATCCTTGGCTGGTGTCCAAAATGTACATCTCAGTCCACCAGCTTGTTTATCAAGGGTAGAAAAGAAATCTAAATCAATTATGCAAATATCACACACAAGAAACTGGCCTTTCATGAAGTTCCCAGTGCTCCTCTCTGTTGGCAGGGCATGACAGACACACAGGTTCTAGAGTCACGAATAGTGGAATTTGAAGTAGAGCCCACCACTCACTATTTGGCCTATAACTTGTTTGTATATTTGTTCCTTACTCTCTTTGAAACCAGGTTTCTCAAACCGTGAAACAGAACTAAGACATACCTCATGGAGCCATTGTGAAAATAAAATGTAAAATTCAGTGTGGTGTCTGGCAAATAGAAAACTATGAGGTAAAGTCACTTGTTAGACAATTCTGCCCTCCCTCTCCGTAACCAACAAACCAGAAGAAGTAGAAAAATTCCCCATTTCATAAACCTAGACAAAATCATCCCAAGAATGACAGCAGAAAGTTTACTGGTAACTCCACAGGTCCTGTGTGTCCTGGCGACCAGTTTGCTCTGAAATGCGGCCTGATCAACCAAACACAATGACTAGCGCAGGGCGTAACTCCTGCTCCTCAAATGATTCTCTGGCTATGACTACACGAGGCCAGTGACAATATAATCTCTCATATTTTTTTGTCACTTTTTTCAGAAAATGGAAAAGTAGGGCTTATAAACTAATTATTTGTAAGTTCTTTTCTCAGTATACAGAGTAATAGAGATGTGTATATATCTTAGAAGAGTATTCTAGGAAAAAAGTTTCATTCACTTCTTGAAAATAACTGTGATAAAATGTGACATCCTTAACACACTCAATAAATACTGATGTTTACTCATTTTAAAGGAAATAAGATAATGAAGGCAAAAGCATAATCTTAGCTTAAAAGATATATTTCTCAGAAATGGTTTAATGAGAGCACTATTAGAATAAAATGAAAATTCCAGAAAAAATAAAACCCGTCTATGAAACAAACAAATCTAAAGAAACAGTCTGTTAAAAAAGACAGGACGATTTAACTCTTCATAGGAATTTTTAGTTGAAAATACAAACATTTAATAAATAATTGCTGATATGAAAGGTCAAATTAAAACAGCAATATTTGGATGATTCTAAAAAAATAAAACCTGTTTGGGTCAACTTCTCCTTTCAGATTTAAAGTTATAGGTGTAAGGGAAGAAGCAATGTAGAAATATCAACTAGGAATTTGATGAATGAGAAAAATACAATTTCTAGAAAAAGAAAGAAAAGCTAACCCAAGTATATCTGAAAACAGTTGACTACCTCCATTATTGAAGATTTTCTTTAAATAGACAAAAACCAAAGTGAAAAGCTTCACAAACCATCCTTTTATTTTAGCTTGAAATGGGAAAAAAAAAAAGTAGCAACACACTGCGATGTGAAAATTATGCAAAATATAACAAAATATATAAAAAGTCAAATGTAATCATAGCTAAAATGATGTTAGTACCTGAAAAAACTGTCCTTTGTAAATTACATATCCTTATAAGCCTTTCAAAAGCAATTACTCCCAGCTAACAAAAACCTAATCACAACGCATCTTTTCCCTAAGTTCAAAAACACATACTGCTTTAGTAGACTCATATTTTCCAATAAAAATCAAATTGCTAATATCTGTAATATCCACTTATGTAAGATAATCTAAAGTTTGTTTATGAATACTCATTGAAGTCACCAAATTTAATAAACATATACAAGAAAAGTGTCTTGAACTTATACACAGAAATTGATTTCTAAAGAAAATATTTATATGGAAGATATTCTAATATTTCTATTTATAAACACTAAATTAAAGAACATTTAGTATTTTAGAAGAAAGCAAACATGTTTGACACATTATCCTATTGATTACCAGTTCTAACTGTATTTTAATCTTTTCTATGGGATTTAAGTTATATGCTAAAATTCATACTAAATAGAGCCAAAAATCTATTGGTCCTTTAACTATCATAACAGACCCTAAAAACCCTAACAAGGATGACAACTTAAAAAATATATTTAAACTTACCCCATTTAATGGATATGTTTTCCATCCTAGCTCTCCCAGAACAGTTGTTGTATCAAGCAACACAACTGGAATTAAATAAATAAAGAAACCTTGTATGAATTTCTCAATTGATGCAAAAATATAACAAAGTTATTTAAATGATTAATGTCAGCTACCTTATTATTTATTGTATTAGCTTTAATAAGTTGCATTACTTACTGGAAAATTATTTGTATATACCAAATAGTAATACATAATACTTAATAATATTAATAAATGATAAAATGTATGAAGTGGTTGTAAGTTAATTTTAAAATATGTAATTTGTATTTAACAGTACTAAATGAAATAGATAATTGAATAACAGAATTAACAGTCATTTTTAATAGCTGACTTTTAAAATTAATGAAATAACCACTTTTGCTGTTCCAGAACCCCACTTTCATATACAGTCTTTTTATACCCCATTAAAAAAAGAAAAAACTATATTAAAACAGGCTTCTATATTTTCTTTCTGTGTTATTAAACGCCCTTATATATGATTGGCAAAGTATGAAAACAACTCATTTTGAATACACCTACTTTCTTTAAAGCATAGATTACATGATTATTGTTATGTGCTAGGTAGTATATTTACTGCTAAGAGAGGCAAAAACAAAAATGAAAACCACGCATCTTTTTCCCTGAGCAAAAGTAACTCATAATCTGATCGAAAAGGCAGACATGTAAACAAATAACGATAACATATCCTGTTAAATTCTAAAATAGAAGAGACTATATAATAGCCCAGCAACTAAGCTGAGTTAAGGTTGGTAGGGCAGGCCTGGGAGCATTTCACAAAGGAGATGTAATTTGAGGTGGCCAAGGATGAGAGGGTCTTCAATCAGATGTGAAAGGAAAGAAATACTTTTTTTCTTTTAGAATACCTTCTATAAAGTAACTGAGATATGACTAAATCAGTTCAGAGTCGCTGGAGTGAGGATTAGGAGTGGGAATTATTTTGGGGAAGTAGGAGGATAGAAACTAGGCTGGAAAAGATAAATGGAGATCAACTGGGGAGAATTTTTGTAGTGTTTCCAGCAGATCAATGTGTAGGGCCCATTATTCAGCAGATCTTAATTTTTAACTACTACTTCCAAGTCCCACAGACAACAGCAGGCCATGGACCACACTCTGAGAAACAATGCTTTGTTATCTCATCATGAGTGTTAGTTCTTTATCTAGTTAAGAAAGTGGGTATTTTTATGTGTAGTTTTAAAAAATGTCATTGGGAGTATGTTATTTGGCATCTGCTGTTAGGTGTCTATTGTAAGGATTCTGTGGTAAGGATCCTGTTTCTTATCTGCATCACTGTGATATATTTTTTTTATTTTTAAACATTAAATCATTCTTAAATTTCTGGGATAAACTCTAATTACTCATTGCAGAACATTCTTTCAGTACGGTTAAAATCTATTCACTAAACTACATCTGCAAAACCGAGCTATAATTCTTTAATTTTTATTGTGGGAAATTCTCAAACATATTTTAAAGTCTGGAGAAAACAGTACAAGGAACCCTCATGCACTCATCACCCAGCTTCAGTAATTACCAACTTACAGTTGATCTTATTCATCTATACATCTGTACCTACTCTCCCACTGCAAGACTTCTTTGAGGCAAATTCCAGTAATCGTACCATTTCATCAGTAAAAATTTCAGTATGTATGTCTAAAATAAAGATTCCTTTTAATATAACTACAATATTTTAATTCATTACTATGAAGAGCAATTCCCTAATGTCATCAAATATCCAGTCAGTGTTTAATATTCCTATTGTCACAACTTATTTAACAGAAAATCAAGATCCAAATAAAAGCCATACATTACAGTGAGCTGACATACCTCTTTAAGTGTTTTTTTAATCTGTAGGTGTCCCCTCTATCGTTTTTGTTGTTAGATGTATTGAGATATGATCTACTTACAATAAAATTCACTCTTTTTAAATGTACATTTCTATGAATTGTGACAAACCCCTACATCCATGTAACCACTGCTACAATCAAGCTATAGAATATTTCCAGAATATTTCCATCACCCCCAAAATTTCCCTTGTGATTCTTTATAGTGAATCCCTTCCCCGCCCCAGCCCCTGACAACACTAATCTGATTTCTGTCCCGATGGTTTTGTCTTTCTCCAAATGTCAAATGAATGAAATCATAGAGCATGTAGCCCTTTGAGCCTAGTTTCTTTCCTATAGTGTAATGCATTTGAGATTCATCTATGTTGCTGCATGTATCAACAGTCCATTCCTTTTTATTGCTGGAAGGTATTGTATTGTATGGAATCCCCTAGTCGATGGACATGTGGGCTGTTTCCAGTAGGGGACATTATAAATAACGCCACTATAAACTTCCATGTACAGATTTTTGTGTGAACTCGTGCTTTCATTCCTGGCAAATAACTAAGAGTGGGATTACTGGGTTATATGGAGAATGCTTACTTTTTAAAAAAACTGTCAAAATGTATTCTAAAATGGCTCTGAAGTTTTACATTCCCATTAGAAGAATGTATGGTTTTCCAACTGCTCCACATCCTCACCAGGACTTGGTACCGTCAAGTTTTTTTTTAAGCATTCTAACAGGTGTGCAAAGGTATCTTACTGTTGTTTTAATATGTGTTTCCCTAATTACTAGCCAGTTGTCTCTTTCACTACTTGATATCAAATGTACTGAAAAATTCAGGTTGTTTTGTCCCACATTCTAGATGTTCCTAATCGCAACACAGCATTGTACATGCTCCTCCATTCCTTGTATTGTCTTTAAATCACTAGATATATTTGGTGGCTTGATCAGATTCAGGTTCCATTTATTTTATTTTTTGTATGATTACTTCATTGGTGGTGTTTTATTATCCTTTTAGCAGAAAACAGGGAAGATATCAATGACTGCTAGGGTCACGTCAAAAGGACTGGAAACCAACTTGCATAGGCTTCCATTGGCCAAAAATGGATAATTTGATCATATACAAGGTTAATGACTATAAGGGATTGAAACACTGCAAATATGCTTAAATCCATGCATTCATAACTATAAAATATACCTTCTGATAACGTTTGCAGAATACTAGAAAACCAATAGTTTAAAAGCTGTAAATAATCTGAAAAGAATAAAATTTTTATTTCACTTTTTCGATATAAACTACTTGTGAATAAAGAAATAACTGCAGAAGGGAAATTTCTCTTAGTGAAATATTTCAGTTAATAAATGAAGAATGACCAAATTAGGCTACACCCTTTTCTACTACTAATGAATTAATATATTTAGCTAGTGGTTTCCAATGGCTGCTAACATCACAAAAAAAGATGAAAAGAGACATAAAGGGCTACAGCTAAAAGGTTTTCTTTATAGTCTCATTTACTCCATATTAACCTACAATTCTAACAAGATTGGAAATAACAGAAAAGTACAGTAAGGATGATACATCTATATATATACACACACACACACACATATATACATATATACACATATACTATATATGTGCATACACACACACAAACACACAAAATGATATTTGATGGCATCTGGTTTCATTCAGTGTAACAAAAATAATCTCACATATTTACAGAAAAAAGCCAAAGGTAGCATCATAGTGAATACTCAAATCTATAAGCTTATCTCATTATCAAATAAAAGTTATTTTTATTTTTGGTATATACTGTTGAAAAGAATTCAGAAGTATGCAATACCAGTATATACTTCTGGGTACTCAATAGTTTAATGTTACTCATCTAGCAACATTTATATTTTGGAATACATTATTATTTCCCTAGCAGGCTGGTAAAATAATGATATTAATTCATAGTCACTGCAGGAAGGATTTTCTATATATTTTCTTCTTCAAGTAATCTCCACATTGTCCTATAAGTTGTTTCTTTTTTTTTTTTTTCCTGAAGAAGACTCGCCCTGCACTAACATCTGTTGCCAATCTTCTTTTTTATTTGGCTTCAGGAAAATTAGCCATGAGCTAACATCTGTGCCAACCTTCCTCTATTTTGTATGTGGGATGCTGCCACAGCTCGGCTGGTGAGTGATATAGGTCAGTGCCCAGGATCTGAACCCGTGAATCCGGGCCGCTGAAGTGGAGCACACAGAACTTTAACCACTTGGCCATGGGCTGTCCCTCGGTTGTTTCATGTTTAATACTCAATTTACAGATGAGAAAACTGAGGCTCAGGAAGGTTAAGTAATTTTCCTTGGGATCACAAAGTGATAGATTTGGTTTCCAACCAAGGAGACATGCTAGAATGTCCTTTAAAAAACATTTAAAACCTTTAAACCTTTTTAAGAAAGTGTTTTCTTCCTATCTTTTTAAGTCTGAATATAAAACTTCATTATTTGTTTTCTCTTTTTATTTTTGTAGATGCAGAGAAACACCACTATTTCTTTTGCTGATTCCAAATCTTCTTCAGTTTTTATCCAGTTTTCTCATCAATGGTTTCTACAGAAAATTTACCAGTTCTACCTACAAATCACGCCATTTAAATCAACGGGTTTACTGGAATAGAGTGTTCAAAAATCTCTAATATGAATTGAAGTCTACCAACAGAGATTTCTTTTTCATAGATTATATACAGAAATTATAGCTAATTAATTAACTTACTAGTTGATATAATTATTTTTTATATAATATATTTAGGTTGCCTAGTGCTCCATATTCATAATTTGTAAACTATGAAGTATATTCATTTCAAAACAAACAGAAAAGAAAAACATGTATATATCTACAACAGTGTAGATCCTTAGGAAGAATTTGTTTCTTAGTAGCTTCAAGAAACAAGATTTACATAATTGCTTTATTTTCCTCATTAAACTGTAATCGTACCTTCTAAAAATCTGTAAACAGTAAAATTTCAAATTTGCATTCTAGACAAGTGAATGAACAATGACATCAAAATAAAACTGAGGGTTTTTGATATTTTTAATACCATTACATGTGATAAGTGCTTAAATTTTATCATTTGTTTCACACATAAAACTCCCATAAATTCAGGTTTTTCACACACACTAATTGCATTGGACCCAGCAAGGTGAGAGCTCCTCCTGCTGGCTTTCAGTAAAAGTTAGCTAGTCTCTACCAGAGTGCAAAAGTACTGTTAACTTAAGAAGGAAATAACACTACATCGACATTGACTTCAATAAAAAGCCAATAATTTTTAACAATAATGGCAAGGTTTTAAATATAGCAAAATTAATACCTATTATTTACTTAAAGAGTATACATGAAAATATATTTATTCATATCATAATAAAAAGAAATTGGATAAACAAAAAAAAACAGAAAAAGCAGTAGGCTGGTGCTATCAAAATAAAGTTTTGAAAATATTTATTTTAATAAGCAACATAACGCATAGAATATGTTTGTAAAACTACATACAATTTTCCTACTAACTTTTAGAAGTAAATTTCCAGCATATTCTATTTCTCTCTGAAAATACCTCTTAATTCATTAGTGCTCCCTTTACTCATTCTTTTGGAAATTATAAGAAAATTTTACTGTGTTCTAAAAGAAGATATCAAATGATAGAGACAGGGTTGATAATATTGGATTAAATATGAGGGTAATGAGTACCTAAGATTAGAAAGCTCAGTGTTAATTTCTCGCCCTTGAATAATTTATCAAGTCTTTATCTACATCCCTTTTAGTAAATTTAAGGGATATTAGTTTTAAAACAATTAGCCTACAGGTTCATAGGATATAACAGATCATCTTTATTTCAACTGCACAATAAAAAAGGATGAGATTTTATATATATATGATTTTGAAAAATTAAACAAGAGATCAATCAACTGGCTAAGAAAGTAGCTATTCTTTTAGGATAATTTTTTTGGAAAAATTCAAGTTAATGACATGTGACTTGAGTCCAAAGATTTATCAATACTTGTAAAAGTTTAGACAACAGTACATACAAGTTTGAGAACTTTCTCCAACAGACTTCACGCAAAAAAGGCCAAGGCATTTCTTCTTAGAATCATTCAATTTAGAGCCTTTATTTTACAATTAAGTCCAGAAAGGTAAAGCAAGTTACTAAGTCACTAATAACAACATAATAGTAGAGCCGGTTAATAGTTCCATGTTCCACTGACTTTAACACACACTACCATCTCCCACAGCTCTAAATAAACAGGTAAATAAACAAAAGGAATACTTCTGCCATCATGATGAGACATCATATAACCAGAGAAGACTTCAAATTATATATATATATACACACAAACATGCACATATATATTTATAAATTTTAGCAGCAGTCCATTTGAATATCATCCTGTTCAGATCCTGCTTTAAACTGACATTCAGATTACCACATTAACTAATCTAGTTTTGACATAATTCTATATTTTTGACTGACAAAAATAAAAACTTTTACTTCCAGATCTATATAACTATAGGTATCTACCCTCACACAGAGTCAGGATCAATATTTAATTCCTAAAAAATCAAACACAGATTGCTTTAAATAAACATAGGATTATTGTGTTTACCCCGGTATGTCTTCTGGGTATTGGTATTATTTTTAAGGCAATATTTTCCAAAGAAGATCACTTCTTTTTAAAAATAATGAAACTACTTTTACCTAGAAGCTGAGATCAATACTTGTTCATTAGGTGTACTTATAGCATTTGTTTTGTTGTGGCTTTCTTATTTCTGTTGTTGCTTGTTTGTTTTTAATATAGGTGTTGTCCATGATTAATTTTTATACCCCAGCTGAGAGTCTGGAAATCCCATTTGAAAGATAAGATAATATGAACACAGTGATGTTAAACACTTTTCTCAAAATCAGAGAACAAGATCAAGTCTAGAACTTTGCACTCATACCCTTCAGCTCTCTACGAGAAAATGCTATCTTTTTCAGAAAGCATGTCCTTTACTTCTGATGAAAAAAATAAGCTATAATAACCAGAGATTATTTTTCTTCACATCACCTTAAATAGAGAAAAAGGGCAAAAAATTCAAGCTAGTTCACTAGTTAGAAGGTAAGTTATACCACAGACTGAGAATTGCCACTGAAAACCTTATCCAAATAATGAATGGTTAGTAGTTGATTAAAATGTAACTAGTAATGTTCATCCTCACTTCCACATCTTCCCATTTTGCTCTAAAAACCTCTTCTGTTATCCTGCCTTACACAGCTTTATTCCCCCGCAGCCTCATAATCATTTCTAAAGCCTGCCGTTGGACAGGAGGACTTACAGGGACCCAAGGAGAATCCAGATCTGGATCTGATCCATCAGAGGTCACTAAATGATAGGTTTACTCTGGGGCTCCTCAGCAAGGTCATTAAGACTTATCAATGAGTCACCTCAAAAGTCCAGTTTTCACCATCAAATTATTAAGTTATCTCTATGGTTAAAAAAAGAGAAAAGAAATTTGGCATGTTCCTAATTAACAATACTTAATTCTTCCATTTTGACATCTTCAGCAGTTTCATCTATAAGCTAAGTAGCTTCATTTAGGATCGGTGTTATTTCCATTTGTTTCAATTACACAGAGTTTCAATAGCTAGAAAAGACTATTTGGCTTTAGTCTTATATTTGCTAGTCTTATAATATATTTAATAAATGTTGTGAGTTTCAGAGACTCACAACATTTATTAATATACCCCATTTAGCCCAAACCATTGAACCCGCTCCCCATTGCTTACATATTATCAGAGATGCTTCTCAGCTTTCTAGTTCTTTCATTTCTTACATTTCTCATTTGTCTTCCATGGGCTTTGTAAGCTTTCCTTTTTTTTTTGGAAGAATATTATGAAACTCAAGGTTTCATATGCACTCAAATCACTGTTTTTATACCTCTGATAAAAGAGAGAATGATTACTAATTTGAAAGTCTTACCTACAACATAACGGCCATCTCAGTGTAAAACCACTTCTATATAACGGAATAACAGTCTTAAAAAAACTATTGAAACCTTTACTTTAAAAAGAAACAATACTGGCTTTACATCGAGAAGAAAAAAATGCCTTTTACTAGAATATAAGAAAAAGTTATACGAGTAAAAGAGAATCTATTTTTTCTTGAAACTGAAAGGGAAATTTTTTCCTGCAATGTTTTTTCCTCCATTACACTCACGTGGACATAATGAAGTCATTTTTAACTTCCTTCATTAGAGCATATGGAAAAAAGTAACTAAAATGTTACTTGATTTTAAATTAAGACATTTTAATATTATTTCAACAAACATTTACTGAGTGTCTGTTATATTTAAGACTCTATATTAGCTATTGCAGGGTACACAAAGTTTATAAAACACAATGTCTACTCTCAAGGAGTGCCTGGTGTCATTTTTTCAATCCCACATTAGAATTTTTGTGTCAACCATGTGCCATAGTTTATTCAAACATGTAAATAGCAAAACAGATTAAAATGCCCTTATTCAGAAGGTGTAGACATGGAAAGGCTGCAGCTATGTAGCAGACTGTGTAGAATTAAGCAGCTATTCCAAAAGGGCAGACATCCAACTGCAGATCAACATCACCATCAAAACTGTCAGTAATTGGACCACTTATCTTAGTTTCTATAGAAGTGCCAAGGAATGAATAGACTGTAGAAATGCATCCCAGAGTCAACAGGAAGAGAAATAATAATTTTCTACCTGAAGGGTACTCTCCAAAATAATCCCAAATACAAGAAATACCTGCTAAATTTGTCAGGAGAGACAGAATGTTTTATTTAGATGGGAGATAAAATAAAAAACTGAAGTAAACATTATCAGAAATAAACGTTTTTATAATCCAAGCTTTAGTCATCAGAAATAAAAAAATTATCAGGTAAAAAATATTAATTGTATCATCAAACTTTTGAAAAACATATCAAACAACCTTGAAAGGACAATATTCTCTTTTTGCCCACTGAAATTATAGCCTAATAAAGATACAATTATCAACATTACTTTAATTTAAAAATTAGTTCTGCCAGCATAGTATGGGCTCCTCAAGGGCAGGGTCTGTTTGTGTGTGTGTATATTTGTTGAATAAAATGAATGAACGAATGAATGAATGAATGGAGTGAGTGGAAGGGAGTCTGGGCAAGAAACTCATTTCTTGGGAAAAACCATTCCTAACCAATTATTAAAAGAGTAGTACAGGATTAGTGGAAGGGCAAGCACTGGACAAAATTTAAACGGCCATTGTGCTTAGCTTGTAATGGAGAAGGTCGAAAGCTATTCACATGTGATCTCTCTAAGATATGGTTAAGGGACAAAGTGGTCTTTGGGAAAAATAAAACCAAAGTAGGTATTTGTTTTGAGCACAAACTAGACTGTGAGAAGACAAACATTTTCTGCAACTTTTGAAGTCCTCTTGTCTGCTCCACCCTGGCCCAAACCCTTTCATCAGTGAATGCCCTCAGGCTGCTCACTCTCAGTCCAAACACTGTGCAACTATCCCCACCTCCAGCAGCCCAGTGTTCAAATTAGCCATCTTATCTGCTGTCCAACTGAAAGCACTCATCATATCAAGAAAACATCTTAAGTAAAATAGCAAAAAATGTGCTTATGAATACTCATTTCCACTTACCCCTTCCTGCACCATTTATTTATTTATCCAAGTTAAATCTGAATTGATTACAGCACCCTTCAGGCGACAGTGACTTGGGACTCCTTCATGGCATATCTAAAATCACACCACATAAGCAATTCCTCACAGAAACATAATGAAAGATAATTGCTAAAACTCCAACTTTTGTCAGGTCCAAGGAAATTACCCTATGTTTAGATTATATCTTCCATTTACTTCCTGGGTTCTATACTTGGCTGTAGTATTGTATGCTTGTGTAAATTTGGCCAAATCGTAATTCTTATGCTACCGATTGTTGGGAGTTGCTCTGCCTTAAACAAAGTAATTCTCTAAGCCTTAGTATCCACCCCAACCTGGCTCTCAACAGACTCTGATCTTGTTAGCCACTCTTCCAGGGTAGCAAGGCTTAGTATGTAAAACTAAGAGTAACAAACAAAAGTTTGCTTATTGAGTCATGGGTCATGACTGTCTCTTCTTTGCCCTTTGAGCCTCCCTTGTTAAATGATCCACTGGAAAAATCCTCAAGAGATATCTAAAGACAATGCTATTTTTTTCTTGACTCCTCTATCCCCTCTCTCTAGCTGATTTCAGAAATATTATCCATACTCTAGCTCCTTTAGGCTCTAAAAAAGGTGAAGCCAAATTGCCAATGTTGAAGATTCTTCTCTAAAGCAGCTAACTAAATTGTTCACAAACATTTAGATTTCACAGTCAGATGCTTATAAAACATGGTTGTCAGGTCATGAAACTCGATAATCTGTTCACACAAAAACACATTCTGGAGAGATATTCACAAGAATAATTTAAATAAAAATATAACTTTCTAACCCTTTCACAATAATTTCAACATCATTGACTGCCTAAAGAATGTGTGTTGTCTTCTGAATTCTAAACTGAATTGTACTGAGGATTTTGGTAAGTAATACTGCCTGTGGAACAGAATAGTCTATAAGGAGAGAAATGGGCAGGAAAAATACGAAGACAAATAAAATATTACGACAACCAGTTGTCATATCACTTAGCCATTAAACAGCTTTTAGCATAATTATTTGATAAATAAAGTCATGAGAATTATGTAGGACAACTTCCTACTGGAAACTATTGAGGAAGTGACAGAGCAAATGCAGTGCCAGATTTAGAGGCACATAAACTGCAAGACAGCTGATCTTTTGCGGCATATTTCTGTAACGCAGAGGAGTCAGGAGGAGGAATGGTTCATAAATGAAACATTTACAAATGTGACCCATGCCAAGAGCAGCATGGCTTCAGTATAGAGAAAAGAATGACAGATGGAAGCTTTACTGCTGGCAGAAAAAAAGAAAAGAAGAAAAGCAAAACAAAAAAACCAAGCATTTTTATCATTACCCTATAGGAAAGGCAAGTCATTAAGTGCTGTTGTCAAAGTGTTTATCACTCGGATCTAGTGCAATAAAGTGTAATAGAAATGATAATGGCATTTTAACATTTTGGCAAATGGAGAATATTTTATCCAACATGGGTTTCCCAAGTATAATTAAGCATAAGAAAGCAGATGCTAGCTTTTACAAGACATTGGTCAGTTTTCTTAATTTACTGATTACCCAAGACATGGATTATGGTAAGAAATGTAACATGTTAAGAAACTCTCTTGATGAAGTCATCAGGATCCAAATTCTGTCCTCAGCTTTCATGGCGGAGAAGCTCAATTTTTATCCTTCCAAGGAGGAGTGATCATATTTTAGGAGACTGATTCTTGATAATCAGGGATACGGGAGACCAATTTATAAATGAGAAGGATGATTTATTCACTGATGATCTGCCTCCCCAGGGAATCTCCTTCCCTGCAGGTAAACACATTCAAGAGACCAAATTATAGATCAAAGATTTCTTGGAAAGTACCAAATTACTGGAAAGGAGTAACTATTTTACTTTTTTAAATCCATTAGGTCTATTTCTATTTAAGGAATAAAGAGTTTTATCTATCCATTTTAAAGCTGAATAGTGCTTAAGAAACAATGAAAAGTTTTCCACTTGAAATTGTTTTTCAAATATACACATTGCCAACTTCAACTCTGGCATTTCAAACACTATTTACAAGACACATTATAGTTGCCGTAGTTACAGCCTATCTGTTATTGGCTAAATTTTGGAAGGCCTAATTTTTATTTCTTGGAAAGAAAATCTGTTCTATCTATAAAATCTCTTTAATTACAAAGTAGTATTTTTTCCCCAAGAAAGATTCTTCCATGTGAGTAAAATAAATCCCAATTACTATCAGTTGATTTTATATGGTTTCAAATAAGGACAGAGAATAATGTTTGCTGACCATAACACACAATTTTGGGAAGAATCTAAACTTTTACCCATGGAGTCTGCAATTGGTTGGCTAACTGTTTCTGTCTTAGGTTGTTCTTTACAGAGGTAAACACACCGTAGTCCTTATTTTTATTGACCAAGAATGAGAAGAGTTTAAAAAAACTAAACCATTGATTTCTCAGTTCAAACAGTTTCTAAGCAACTTACCTTAATATTAATAGTTTTATCTTGCCTCAATGACTTTATTTCATCATGTAATCTAAAACTGCCATATTTTGAATAATGCAAAATTGAACATTTTTCAGGAATCTGGTCTTTTGTTTTCTCTGTCTTCATGCTTTTCAGAGAAAATTTATCAGTTTGGTGGTTTCAATTATTTTTTCAATGTTGTCAATCTCCATAACAGTATCTCCAGCATAAATCTCTCTCTTATTCTTCACACACAATTCAGAAGCCCCTCAAACTTAACATGTCTGCATCTGAGCTCACTATTTTCCCATCAATGGGTACCACCTCCTCCTGATTTCCCTATCTCAGTTACTAGCACCCAGCATCTGCCCAAGTGCTCAAATTAGGAACCTGCATCCGATCTTTGACTCATCCCTGACTCCCTATCTCCTTAACAGTTTCCAACATGGATATTGCAGGCAGAATAATGGCCCCCCAAAGTTGTTCATGTCCTGATTCCAGGAACCTGTGAATATGCTGTTACTTGTAAGGAAAATTAAGGTTGCAGATGAAATTAAGGTTTGTAATCATCTGACCTTAAATTAGGGAGATTATCCTAGATTATCTGGTAAAAAAGGTCCCTAAAAGTGGAGGATAGAGCCAGTGACTGAAGAAGAAAGGAGAGAGAGATGCAATATTGCTGGCTTGAAGATGGAGGAAAGCAGCCAACAGCCAAGGAATGTGGGGTGCCTCCAGAGGCCAGAAAGGACAAGGAAATGGATTCTTCCCTAGTCTCCAGAAAGTAACACAGTCCCACTGACACCTTGATTTTAGCCTAGAGAGATGCATGTCAGATTTCTAACCTATAAAACTGTAAGAATAAATCTGTGTTGTTTAAGCTGCTAAATTTGTAACAACAACAATACAGAATTAATACAGTGAACTTTCTAAACCATCTTCAAATCTATCAGTTTTCCTATTCCCTATTCATCTCTCAACTGGACTAGGGTTCCTTGGTCCTGTTCCTCTCATTTAACTTCCACAATGCAGCCTCAGTGATCTGCCTAAAATACAAATCTGATTCTCTGTTCAAAACTCCTCAGTGGTTCCCCTTATCACTTACAAAATTCTCCCACAAATGTGTACTTATTTCTTCATAATGTATATATTGGCCATCCTACCAGGTTCTGAATATAAAGATGAATCAAAATAAACACAGTCCCTACCTTCAGGGTGATTATAATTAACATGAAAAACAGAAAATAAACAGAAACTACAAAATAAATATATAACCATGTATTATGAGAATTGCTACAAATCTAATTAGATTTCAGACTCATGGAAAGCCTCTAGGAAGGGAGTTACAATTAGATAGAGTTGAACCAGTCTCTATACTCCTTTTAGATTCACGATATGAACTATATAATAATGAATTGAAGACATGAAATAACATATTGATTAAGTATTTTTAAGCCAGTATTCCCCTCACTTTTTTGGCACTAAAACCTCTTTCCCACTGAATACGTCCCAACATTCTATGGTAAAATATCACGTATGGCACCTGTTGAATTCCATTCCATTCCATGCAAAACACTTCCTGGTTTGGTCCTATCTACCTGTCCTATTTCTTCTGCAGTACCCTACCCTACATTACTCTGATATACTGGTAATTCTCAGACTTACCTGTCCTCTCACCTCTCCACATTTCATGATATTTCCTTCTTCTTGGAATACTCTCACTCTCATTGGTCCTGCAAGAAGACTCCTAGTCATCACTTATGGCTTAGCCTAAATGCGATTTCTTATAGAACTTTCCCTAATTTACCCCCGAAAGATGTAGATGCTCTTACTCTTATGCCCCACTGAAATTTGTACATACTTCACTAAGTAATTATTTTACTTTATTTTACCACAATGTATGTATTTTCTTGTGTAACTTTTCTTTCATAGACTCTTAAAGGCCAGAACTATATATTTAATCCCCACAGTCTTCTCCAAGATTGAATATTTTAAAAATGAATAACTGAATTGAACAGCAAAATGAAAATGAACAGGTGAGGAGTTTAGAATAACTAGATACATCTAATTCCGCAGTTAGCAAATGGCTCAAAATGTTGATAAAAATGGATAATTCAGGGCCCAGCCCCACGGCTGAGTGGTTAAAGTTCCGTGCGCTCCACTTCGGTGGTCCGGGTTTGTGGGTTTGGATTCCCGGCGTGGACCTACTCCACTCACCAGCCATGCTGTGGAGGTGTCCCACATACAAAGAAATAGAGTAGGACTGGCACAGATGTAAGCTCAGGGCTAATCTTTCTTGGGCAAAAAAAGAGGAGGACTGGCAGCGGATGTTAGCTCAGGGTGAATCTTCCACAACAAAAGAAAAAAAAAAAACGGATAATTCAGAGCACACAAACAAAAAATATAGTTATATTTTCACTAGCTGCAAAGCACTGAGAAGAGTGCGTTGGAGAGGGAGAAGTTAAGGTCCTGTGATTATAAATCTAGTGCGTCAAAAGCAATAAATAATAAAAGAACTTTGTGGATTTCCATTAAATTGTGTCAAAGGAAATTACTAGAGCAGAGTTAAAACACTGACAAAGCCTCAATAATAATCCTCAAATCCTGATCACACAGGAAGAAAAAAAAACAAAACTACTGAAACGAAATCACAATGATTCAGGAGCTTCAACAACTTAAGCAAAAGAAATTTCAATGGGAACCTAGTAGGGGAGATTTTATATATAAAAAGTAAAGTATATTTGAAATAGTCTTAAGAACATTCTTTCAGATTAGTTATATATATACATATTATCTGAAAGAACACACTCAATATAACTAATCTGAAAGATTACACTCAAATAAAAGGGAAAAACTACCTATGAAAAAGAAGAACCATTTACTCAGAATAAAATAAATCAGTTGGTGCTCCTAACAAAGAACGTAGTCAATGTATTATGGCCACTGAAGCTGCAGAATGGCTAAGGAAAGGAACATCAAATGGTATTAAAAGCATTTTAAAAGAGCTATAGAAGTGGCTACAATATCTTTGAAGTTAAATATAGGAATCCTACTGAACTGACACTTTCATCTTGAGGTGGCCAGAACGATACCATTTATAGAGCCCCTATTTGGTTGGGTTTTCATATAAATTCAAACTTTACATTATTTTTATTAAAGCCTAGGATATATTAAAACCTCAAAAAATAAGACAGAATATTAATAAATCTTCATACCTATTATTGTTCTGAGACATAGTTATAAATTTTGAGGACATGCCTTTGTGCCTTAGAGAAACAAATTGTGAATAGAGGGAAGTATGGAAGCCCGTGGAGAGTTAAGATTTCACATTACTACTGAGGGAAGGGTTGTCTCTTTTCTAAGCAGGGGAGCCAGACTGACAATAATCAGCAAGAGGTATCAGCAGCAATCTTAATCAGCAACAATTAGCAACAGGTAGGTAACTCTAACCATGGGGTCAGTGACAATTATCTCATATTTCCTCTACTATAAGGGCAATGATATCCTAGTCATCTTGTTTATAGAGAAATGGATGACATATTAAAAGTTTTAACTCAAAGGAACTCTACACAGCAATTTTAAGAGAAATCTATTAAATGAATAGTTCTAAGGCCTCAATCCCAAATAAGGGAGCCACTGGAAGAGGAACAGACAGACACAGTCATTTACCTCCTCCTCATCACCTTTGTCAACCATCTATTGAGTACTTAGTAAACCCAAGAACTGTGCAAGGTACTCAAGTAAATATGGAACAGAGAGGGAACAGGTTGGTGGAGAGCAAACCATCCTGCATTAGGAAGTACTTGTTGAGATGAAAAAGATACTCTAAAAACTAAGTAATATATGTACCATGTAAAATCCTTAAAAATAGAGAGGCTGACAACATTTAGTAAACTGACCCAAACTTGTGAAATTGAGTGACTTAGGGAGATATTTTTGAATTCATCCTATCCAGAAGATTAAACTTCTTGATACAGTATTGAACTCATGTTGATAGGAAGTGGAATTTCTGGTTTTTCTAGAAGATTAATACTCCAGTTGCTCCAGCCCAATTCCAAAAATGTCATACATTATAATGAAATGTTCCTACCATACCACAATAAATAATAATGAAACTAAGCTCAAATATTTGGTCATTTTAAAAAACAAAACATGACTTGCAAATATGTACGTATTCACTAAGCCTTCCCTTACTTATACTCTCTTGAAGTTGGTATTTTCTCTTGTATTACCTAAATTCAAAAATCAGCCTGAAAACACGACTCAACTCAACCCCACTAATGATGGACCATGGGCTAGGAAGACACAGTAAAACGTGTTATTGCATGTTGTTTTTATTCCATAAACTGGTGTTAGTCTCGATTACCTTGTTGTCTTTATGACTCTGTAGTATAAGCACTGACAGTGGGGTTTTCTTTTTTGTAATACAAGTGCCTGACTTAAGTTTTGAATGCTGAAGCATCCACTTCAAAAGAGCCCCAGACTAGATCAAGAGCCAGGCAGCTTCCCTGCACTGAGGCTCCTTTGTTTTAGAGATCTTGGCTGATTTCAATAACTGACCATTTGAGCTACTTTGTTCTGTTCCTGCACTTTAAATTCTGGCTCTTATGTTTTAAATTCACCAATGAAGAGTGAGCCCGTGAAACCCTAGGCCTCCACCCTCGACCCCAATAAAAGCAGAACCCTAGGCTCACATGCTCTCTCTCCCTCCACCCGCAATCTCACTGTGTAGCCCCAGGTGTGCTGTGTAATTTCGAGGTCTTGTCAGTAATAAACCTTTATTTTTTTTCCTGATGGTTATTGCTGAAGGGCATCTTGCAATCATAATAAAAATCACAATGGCCAGTCCAACCACATCACTGGTTATCGATAAGGCTGAGACTGACACAAAACAGACTCCTAAAAAATAAACCAAAGAAATGTATATTTTCAGAGATTAATTTGAGAATTTAGATAATGGTAAACAATAACCATAGTCAACGCTCTAATGCTCTAATGAGCAGAACTTCTTGAAGTATTCTAGACTAACTTTTCCCCACTGTGTACTATATATGACATACTCATAAAAGCACCCATCAGTTTACAGGAAAACAATAGTAAGATGATGTTTAAATCACTACTATGACCAAATCAAACAATTTTAGTTGTTGGTTTTTTTTTTCATAAGTATTTGGACTAGTGATGATTAGCTGTCTCAACAAAAATTCTGAGCAATTCTCAAGTGACCAACATTATGCTTCTGTGTCCCTGCAGGATATGGACATTCATCTCTCAAGCCTCTTTTCTCAGCACTCCATCCCTCAAACTCAGTGCTTCAGGCCTTACTGATTTTATCTAATGTTCTCAAAAACATCAGACTCTTTGGGCCTTCTCGCAAACTAATATTCTCTTATCTTGGTGCCTACCTATCCCTGGACTCAGCTCAATGACAGTTCTCGTTGGAAATCTCTTGTGATATCTTTTACCTAATGGTGGGGAAGCATCACTCTTATTGGGCTTCCTTAAACTAATGCATGTACTCTAGCAAAAAAAGCATGACTTTACTGTGACTATTCAATCATTCATCTCCCAGAGGAGACTAAGTTTCATAAGCTTAGGGACCTTAGTCACCTTGTTCACTAACTTTTTTCCAGGACCTAGCACAATACTTATCTGAAGACTACTGCTAAGATTCCAGATGAGAAATGATGGCAGCCTTGGCATAAAAAGTCCCAACTGATCAAGGCCACAGTGAACTCTCCTTCCTCTAAATATACTTAGTATGTGCAGCCAATTTATGTGTCCCATTGGAAACACCATGTGTCAGTTTATATTATTTTTCTTTATATTTGTTCATCATTATAGTTTACACTCACTCAGATCTGTACTATTACTCTCTAAAGTATACAAGATCATTTCCTATTACAGATGAGGAATATGGGACCGAGGAATACGGGACCCAGAAATACTAGAAAACCTACTAAAGATCACGCAGGTAGTGTTAGCATCAGATTAAAATCCATATTTCTCACCAAGTATACTGCTTTTCCTACTATGCCATATAATTTCATTTCCATAACTAACATTCATGCTTCCAGAGGGAAGCAAGATATCTATCTCCTGCAACTAGGCCACACAGTAGTTAGGGGCATTTTTGATTATAATAAGTGATCATTCTATTGAAAGAGTTAGGCTTTTATTTTATTTATTTTTATATTTTAGTTTATATACTCATTCAATTTATTTAATGTATATATTTATTTGATTTTATTTTTCTGCCACCCTCCCTTCAAAAAAAATCTCTGTGAGCTAGTTTTATCCCATCCTCCAATGAAATCTCAGGCAGGTAACATTACTTTGCCAGGCCTTTTTAGTCAAAACATGTCATATTTCAAAAATTTGAAATATTTCGTGCAAGAAAATAACCAAAACCCAAAATTCAAACAATTTTGCACTTCTCCGTCTATTTGATTTTTCTCAAGGCCTGGAAGCATGTGGTGATGAAGGGGTATGATTTTGATTCTCTTCATCCTCTCCAACTCACTGGCTGCTATTTCTGACTCACCAGGGTCAAGCTGAGTGATTAAGTAGAGAGGGGTACAGTTTTTCATGAAGGTTCATTCTTCATCTGGCTTTGGTGCTCTCTGGGACTGGAAGGTGATCAAAGCTGACTGTACCTTGTGTGATCATTTTAAGAAAATTCTCCTGCTGGAAAACTCCACTTCCGAAGAAAACACTGCCTCTTCCAGTTAGTTATTTTCAACTTCCTCCTCAGCTCCTAGATTACATCATCCCATCTGGAAGCCATTTCAGCATTTGAGGCAGTACCCTTTCTAAAGGGTTCCAGGACAGCTCCTTCCTGAACGGCCCTCATTTAGGATATAGAAATGCACACAGTTGACCCCTAGGCACTAGTTTACAGAGTTCCCTCCTGGTGCAGCCCTGTCTCTGCCTCTGCTCTCCTGTCTCAGGCCACCTAGTTACAGACTCCCCTGCCATCCTATGCTCCTAAAATTACCGTGAACACGTATTTACCTTTGAGTTGTCCCTTTAATGTCTCCTGCACTAAAGCGTTCCTTCTCCACCTCCAAATGCAACTCCTTCCAGTGTCCCAAAACCCAATCACGTACAATAGTTGAAACTGGTTGTCTCTAATGCTGGAAAGATAGGTTTTTAAAAACTGTTGGAAAGATAGGTTTTAACAACTATTAACTAACTATGAGCTGCACAGAGGATGGTCTAGTACTTCACTTTAGGGTACGTAGTTATCTGTACTGTTAAGTTATTTAAACAAGGAAGCCATTAAACTGAGGTGGTTCCAATGCTTTAGCAGCGTATGTAAGCAAACCAAAACCTAAGCCTGTAAATGCCTCCAGGTTACGAAATCAAAACCTAAGGACAACCAATCACAAACAGCCAACTAGGTGTTCCCAAATAGAGTGCCCACATAAGCTGTAGCCAATCAAATAACTTCCTTGCTTTGCTTCCACATCCTCTCTATGAAGTCTTGCCCCTAGTTCCTGCTGGTGGAGTGCTCCTAACCACTTCCAGTTTGATGCTGCCCAATTAAATCAATTTTTGCTCAAATAAACTCTTAAAATTTTTAACATGCCTCAGTTTTTCTTTTAACAGTTCCTACACATTGTTCTTGGCTTTGAAATTTCAGCTGACTTTATGAGTCTCATTATTAAATCCTGAGTTGTAATATAATAATTCTACCTAACATCTGTGGAATGATTTCTTGTGTCAAGCACTTAGCTAAGCGTGCTCTACGTGTATTACCTTATTTGCTATTTACTTCAAACTTATTTTTGTAAAAAGTTCCTATTACTACCTCTACTTCACCGGTTAAGAAAGCAAAGTCCTGAAGACAGACAGAAACAAAGGTTCCCCAGGAAGCAAAGCCAACAAGAGGCACAAGCATTTGAATGTACTGCCAGCTGGACTTGCCCAACACCTAACCACCATGCTGAGGACAAGGTGGACAGGGACGTTTACGAGACAAGGAAATCCAACAGCCTGTGGCACAAGAAGAGTGAAAGGGAGACAGTGACTTCTAAGACTTGAGATTTGAGAGGGATCCTCCACACTCTTGGTTTTCTGATTAAAGAATTCTAATAAGCAGCTGTAAAAAATTAACACAGCAGGATGTAAAAGTTTACATGATTTTATATGGAGCTTTTCCTAACATAAAACCAAAAAAATAATTACCTTAATATTTATTTAGAATTTTAGAAACAAAATATTATAAAACTTGACTTTAAATTTAATTGATTTTAAAAGAAGTCACATTTTACTGCCTAATCTCCCACCATGTGCAATGAATAAATACCGAGCCAGAGTCATCCATATTTCTACTGAACAACAGAATATTTAAGCTGGCACTTTTTTAAGCACTTACCTTTGAATTTTATAATATTTCACACCTAACCTGAGCAACTGGACCAAGGTAATGAACAAATCTTATGATAGAAGGCTATGGACACTTGTATTTGGTCAGCAATTTCTGAATTAAAGCCTTCTGGGAAGCTAAACTTCATGTCTTATTTACTTCAGCTTTGAAGGCTGCACCAGAAGACAGCTCTAGCTTTTGATAAGCATATATTTTCCCCTAGGAAATTTCCATTTTTTCAAATTGTTCTGGGAAAAGCAGTTACTGTGTATTGTGTAGATCAGAAAGCAAAATTACAGTTATGTCATTCAAGAATGTCTGGACCTCAATATTTTCATTTATGTCTAAACTGAATTATTAATCTTGGAAATTTTTATAAGAAATACAAACATAAAGCTATTCAGATGATCTAAGAATAAGAAAAACAAATGCAATCTATTCTGGTATAAAATACATCTTATTTTTTAAGGATATAAACATGGCCAATTTACTTCATCTCAAGAAATTCTTGAACACTTTTTAAAAAACCATTTAGCATTATATAGCATGGTAAACTGCGTCAATCAAATTTTCAAATAAAACTTTTAAAACATGAAGGTTTAAATATTTTTATAACAATTAATGTGGTCACTAAGAGTCTTCATAAATCTTTAAAGTATTTTCTTGGGTATTAGAAAAAATTTGGATGTGAACAAACTTTTATTAAAGTAGAAATATTAAAAATAATTTAAAACAATCTAGGATCATCATTTGTTTAGAATTTTAATACATATTAGCATAATTTCATTAGCATATTAAAAGAGTAAAATCTGATTTGCAACATGAATTTAATGAAATATATGTATACATAACAATGTTCACCCATATACATGCAAACATAAAACAATCTTGAAAGGTGATTTTTTTTTTATTGCAAGCCCATGTGGAATGAATGGATATTTTTTCTACTGCTAATAGTACTCCAAGTGACTATTTTTTGCTATGTCCAAGAAAACTGTGAGCATTATAAAATATATCTCAACAAAAATTTCTTTTTTTTAAATAAATTAAAAATAAATAAGATAAAAAATAAATAAATGCTTATATTTTATTAGTGTTACAGAAGCCAGTAAATGACTTGTGGTTTCCTGGAATATCAGGGAAAGAATTAGGTCACTAAATTTAATAATGATTATATCAAAAAAGGAAGCAGAAGTTTGAAACAAACAAACAAAAAAGATGGGCAGATCCGAGAGATTTGTACATAGTCTTTCTTAAACCAAGTCAGGTATTAATGAAGTATAAGCACCTCTGGGACTGTATATTGAACATTAAAGGTAGGTCATTCTAGAAACTTGAACCTGAACTTTCACATCATGAACACTTCTATGATATTGAATACAATGCAGAATATCATTCTTTTAAAGGTATTTGACATCACATGTGTAATTAAAAATAAGATTTAACATATTCTCCTTTCTTCTCCAGTCCGTCTTATTTACTATGCTTTCTAATCCACCAATGCTCATTTATAAGTCAGAGAGTATTCCTGACACTTTTTAAAAGTGAGTAAATACAAGGTGGCTTATGTGAGATGCTTCCTATGCTGACATAATCACACAGCAACTATTTAACAGGATGAATTGATCTGCTATGTTCTTTCCATTTATTAGGGATTTCCCTTTAAAGCATAAAAACAGTTCATAACTCAACCAAATAACATAATAAAGTTAATTATTTTCCCATATCACTTTGTGTTTTGATCATATTTGTAGGGCTTTATTAGAGCTTTTTTCCCCAGTTTTATTGAGAAATATTGACATACATCACTGTATAAGTTTAAGATGTACAGCATGATGGTTTGATTTACATATATTGTGAAATGATTACCACAACAGTTTTAGTTAACATATCTCATATAGATACAATATCCCATCTTAACATTGGCTTGGTACAGTGATTATCTAATAAGCAATCAATAACGTGAACTGAATGAATAAACATGACTCTTTTTACTATACTTACTCCTATATTACCTGGCCAAATCAAATTGTGAGTGACTTGAAATGACTTTATTGTATACCTTTTGAGGTAAAATTGTATTTTGGCTTCCTACGAGATTACACAGTTCCTAGATTTCCAAAAACACACAAATATTTCATGTTTTCATATAATTTACCTCCTAATCTACTTAACAAGAAGAATTTCTTATATAATTCTCTTCTTAAAGATTATAATCCTAGAATTTCAAGAATCTTTTGTTTAAATGTTTCATCACCTCATGGATTATAATTCATACTCACATATCTATCAATGTAAGCATGACATGTCCACTCAGTTCTAAAAGCGTATGTTTCTTTCTCTTTAAGAGAAGCATTACTTATTTTCCACAACAGCAATAAAAAAAACATTAAAATGTGCCTGAATTGTAGGAGATTCCCAAAAGGTTTCTTGTGTCATCTCACCATCTCAGAAGAGAAAAAAACTAACAATGTCAAACTATGTTTTGATAAATATCCAATATTATTATCTCCCTTCAGGAGGAGGGGTGAGAGGGTCGGTAAACATAAAAAATTACTGAGTATTTAGGATTAGTTCCTAAGAGTATTTTTGGTTAATAATTTGTCAAGAATCAGATATAAATTTTATTCACTAACAGGACCTGGATAGAGTTACATTTTAATTTATAAGCAGCAGCAAACACTGTTTTCTTATACAAGATAAAATAGTTGAGGCAAAAATAAACAGGCCTTCACTCTACTGGTTGGGATTCTGGAGAAAAATGAGAGAGAAACCAGGATTCTGCGAGATACCAGTTAGCATGCTTTGATGGAAAGGAGTCAGAGAGAGGGATCCACCCTAAGCGAGCTGCACCAGAATCAAGGAAGAGATATTGCTACAGTATAGATGAGATATAAAACCCAACACATTCCCACTGACACGCCCATAACTGCAAGCCAAACAACCAAACACGTGGCCTCAGGAACAGTCTGGACATGGTCTAAGAACAGTCATTTTAAGACTGTGTCATTTTTCCAGCTGCATCTATGATAAAGATCAATAACTGCCTTGCAATCAGAGATGTGTGATGGGGTAATGGGTGACCGAAAAAAATTTAAAGAGAAATTTAGTTTCTTGTTTGAATACCACACCCAATAAACAGTCCTCTCAGTTCATTCTAAGTTAATTTTGGGTTGAACCAACTGGGCAATCTAGTTTGATTAAATTTAATCTCTCAAGCTACTAAAGGAGTTATTGTACATCACTTTCACATATCAAATATACAAAATTATTCAAACTATTTAATTCTATTTCACTTTTTTCCAAATATGTTTGGCTTAGTATAACAACTAGAATAGAGAATATTTTCCCTTACCTCCATAAAAGAAAGCTCTAGGCTCACAGTTTCTTTCCTCTATTTTCACAAGAGCATTAATTTTCAAAATGTGACATAAAGACCACTTGCATGAGTCATCTGGGATGTTTGTTAAATAAAGCACATTCCTGGGCCTCATCTCAGCTCTACTGGGTCAGAATCTCATAGGGTAGAGACAGGCAATTAGCATTTCTCTTTCTCTTTCTCTCTCTCTCTATTTGTTTCTAAACAAGCTCCTCATGAAATTCTTCTGTGCACTACATTTTGAGAACCACTGTTACGGGTCAGTGGCTTTCAACAGTATTGGCTACCCACAATCAAAATACAGTTTACATTAGGAACCAGTAAACATAAAAATGAAGCAAATTTTCATCAAAAAACTTGGCTCATATAATTTTATATTTTCTATTCCCTTTTATTTTTAAATTTATTTTATTAACCTACTGGGTCACAACACAATTTTAAAAACATTATTTTACAGATGTAAGCTTTGTGATTTTTGTCTTCAAGTATTCATTGAGCTATAACTTTCTAATTCTATAATTTTACTCTCAAATATTAGGAAATCTTGTGGACCCATCACTCACATTTCAAATAGACATTCAAATACATCATCACTGCTTAGGAAAAGTTTAGCTAACCAACCTGGATTTTGCAGTATATCCTGTAACCACAAAGTAGAGCCAGTTCTGAATCAGAACAGAACAGATGCTATAAGAATTCAGTGTGTCCACTGCAACCTTACCCTTTGCAACAACGAATTCCTTAACCTATGATCTATTAAAGATATATAGAAATGTGCCAGGTTCCCCTTTTCTAGTAACTCAAATCGAGTAAGACCTGATAAAGTGATGAGATAATTAATAAATTAGCTTTCATTGTAGGTAATGATTAGAAATTCACTACTAGAATTCATTGATGGCTGTCAGGAAGTTAGGGTAGGCAAAACAAACAAGGAATTAAGACAAAAAAAATCTTTAGTAATCTACTAAGAGCAATCACCAAGACATCTGGACTGACATCAGCAGAGAGGCATCATCAAAGTCATAGAAGTGAGGAGTATATTTTCATTTTCAACCACATAGTCTTTGTATTACAGCACAGGAGCTACGCTGCTGACGGAAAAGTTAATTGGGCACAGCATGAGACTAACCCTAAACACAGCGCTCACCAAATTAACAAGTCTCCTTTAAGCCCCCACCTTGAATTCTTACATAATGATTACGTTTGGAGAAACATAAGTTACATTTTTTACATGCTGCCATTTAATTACACTACTTAAAGAGGAGAAATCCATTAAAATCTGGAAATTAATTTTCTTCTTCGATCATAAAAGCTACTTTCTTAAAGTCATTCTTTCCTCATTTTTAAAATTTCACTCATTAATTCAAAAATATTTGTCTTGTCTTTGTACTAGTTTCTGTGCTAAGTTCTGGGGAGACAGTAGTGAACATGACAAACGCACCTTCGTGAAAGGTACAGTATATTTTCTTCTATCTTCACATGTTCAAAGATGGCCTTAATTAGTCTATGATTTATATCTCATTAAATTATTTGGTCTCACGTTGACTGGATGAGTTGGTGATCAGCATCCCTCAGAACATAGTTATGCATGCTAGAATTATCTTGGTGGTTTTTTTTCATTTTTATTTTAGCTGGTATTCCTCCTTTCTTACTACCTGTCTTGATCTCTCTCATGCTCTCCACCTCTTCCCTCCCAGTACTATCTTACATTTGTCTCTCACTGCATCACAGGTCAAATTCTATTAGAATTATCATCAGGTATAGCCCACAATTGCTTACACAAATTATTAATTTTTATTTATTCCTCAGGATGACCTGGCCCTCTTACATTTCATCACACTTTTATTATTCTATGATAAAAACTGTTTCACAACTCTGAAATGGCTAATCACAACTCAGATATTTCATAAATTTAACCTTAAAAAAGTAAACAAACCAATCAGAGCAAATTGGTTTTTAGTCCAGAAATAATTCGGGCTTTATAAAGATACTTTAGGATCACTGAGAATCAGTGGATTTAAAAAGTTTTTTTAATTAATATTCAACTTATTTAAACTAAAAACAAAACAAAAACAGTTCACTGATTTCTCCTACCCCCCAGGCCCTGCCTCTGGCAACCACCAATCTGTTCTCTGTATCAATGAACTTGTTTTTTTGTCTTCTCTTTTTAGATTCCACATTTAAGAGAGATCATATGCTGCTTGACATTCTCTGTCTGACTTATTTCACTTAGCATAATGCCCTCGAGCTCTATGTATGTTGTTGCAAATGGCAAGATTTCATTCTTTTTTATGGCTGAATAATATTCCACTGCACATATAACAGTTTCTTTACCTATTCAGCCATTGATGGACACTTAGGTTGTTTCCATATCTTGACTACTGTAAATAATGCTGCAATGAACATGAAGGTCCATATATCTTTTTGAGTTAGTGTTTTTGTTTTCTTTGGATAAATAGCCAGAAGTGGAATTGCTGGATTACATGGTAGCCACATTTTTAATTTTTTGAGGAAACTCCATACTGTTTTCCACAGTGGCTGCACCAATTACATTCCCAACAACAGTGTACAAGGGTTCCATTTTCTCCATATCCTCACCAACACTTGTTATTTCTTGTCTTTTGGATAATAGCCATTCTAACAGGTGTGAGGTGGTATCTCATTGTAGTTTTGATTTGCATTTCCCTGATGATCAGAGATGTTGAGCATCTTTTCATGTACCTGTTGGCCATCTGTACGCCTTCTTTGGAAAAATTTACATTGAGATCTTCTGCCTATTTTTTAATCAGATTTTTTTTTGCTATTGAGTTGTATGAGTTCCTTACATATTTTGGATATTAGCCCCTTATCAGATATATGATTTGCAAATTTTCTCCCATTCAGTAGGTTGTCTTTTCATTTCTTGGTTTCCTTTGCTGTGCAGAAGCTTTTTAGTTTGATGTAGTCTCACTTGTTTTTTATTTTGTTGCTTTTGCTTTGATGTCTGATTCAAAATATCATCACCAAGAGCTATGTCAAAGAGCTCACCACCTTTGTTTTCTTCTAGGAGTTTTATGGTTTCAGGCCTTATGTTCAAGTCTTTCATCCATTTTGAGTTAATTTTTGTTTATAATGTAAGATAGCAGTCCAGTTTTATTCTTTTGCAAGTGGCTGTCCAGTTTTCTCAGCACCATTTATTGAAGAGATTGTCCTTTTCCCATTGTATATTTTGGCTCCTTTGTCATAAATTAATTGACCATATATGTGTGGGTTTATTTCTGGGTTCTCTATTCTGTCCCACTGATCTATGTGCCTGTTTTATGTTTTAATCCTTTAAGCAAAAATTATTTTCCAAATATTTTTCTGGACACATTTTTCATTATACCTATGTAAACTCAACTTGCATAATCTCATAAATGCTTCATCATATTCTTGTCTCTATAAGATAAACCAGATACAGCAAGACCTTTATCTTTGGGAGGTAAAATCAGTGAATGTCAGAGCATGATTAGAAAGAGTAGCATAGAGGTAGAGAATAGTCTCAATTTAAATATGAATAACTGAGAAGGGCAAAGGAACAATGTCTGACATACATTTTCATATCTAGTCACAGGGTCAGTCAGGGTAAGTTTAACTACAGGTATTCACGGCAGACCACAAACACTGGTTGAGGAAGTCTATAGATACAAGCAAGGACTCAAGCATAGAACTGCAAACACTAGACCGAATCATGATTTGGTCTTCGGAAAAAGACAGAAACTTAGAGATTAGAATGAATATACAAGATTAACTTAACGCCAGAATCTTCGCTGCAGTGTTAAAGACTGCTGAAACTTCTTTTAAGTCAAGGATACTCCCATCCTTCAGCCTGGATAGGAAATGTGCCTACATCTGGGACTCAAATGGGTCCAGGTTTAAGCAAAGAAGGATTTAGTAGGAATGAAATATATGGTTCCAACACACTTCATGCATTTTACATAAATATAAATATATTCAAATAAAGCACACGTATTGAGCAATACTGGCTGCTTCTTTAAAAAATAATGAAAAGTACAAGTTAGAGAAATGGACAATAAAAGAAAAAAAAGTCTTATTATTTTCAAGTATTGTTATTGTTACAATAAATATCTTTATCAAGGTATCGTATAATCTAAAAGCTGTTCTAGGGTATATTCAAAGTGATAATTCATATGCCCTCAAGATAGCCCTTTTTTGGCTGGCCGTTAATAACTGTACTCAAAGCATTCCTTGTTCCTCACTCCAATACAATTCCCTTATTCTGAACACTCACAACCAAATTTCCCTTGCTAGAAAAAGAAGTTCACGATTTCTGCAGGTTAAAATCCAACTTCATTACTATCCTTTCCACCTGTTCACTGCTGCCTCACTGAAAGAACTGCCCCACGACTGACAAACATTCTTCTCTTTCTAACTAACCTAAACTAAATCTGATTTTGTTAAAGAAAGAGTTCCATAAATATGCTCATCTATAATTTTAGAGTATTATTTAAATGAACATGTGTTTCAAACAACATCCATCATACATATATTCATATATCTTCACATATTCTCTCAGCTATCAAGTCCCAAAATATTTTCATTAGTGTTCATTTCTAGCTGAAAACTAAGCCCTGAATTCTTATTCTTGCAAGATTAAAAAAATAAACACAAAAACCCTCGGGTTAATAGGCAGAAAAATGGTAACAGCATGATCAAGAATATTTTGTCCTATTCAACCTCTCCAGACTATATTTTCATTACCAAAAATATGAGAGCTGTAACAATCCTGGGTGGTGACAGCTCTACTCTGACAAGTTGAAAATGACAAAGGATGTGTATGCACTTGCACAAAGGAAATCCTATACACAGACAGAGATGATTAGTGGAAGCTAAGTAAGAATTCTGCTATGATGAAAGCAATTTTATGTTTTTTATATTCGGGTTCTAATAGAAAAGACCACTTTAAATATTCTGATTGCACCAAATTTTAAAGACACTGAGTTGAAAACTGTAGCTGAGAGAAAAGGTGACATAAATATTTTAAAATATATATCAAGAGTAAACAACCATCACATGCAAACCAACCACCCTCAACCCAAGATGTTAGATAAATAAATAAAGATGTTTGAGCTGTAACATTCCAACCTGGGCAAAGTGATGCTGCTGGTTCTATTTTCTCGGGAATTCTTTCTGCTTATATTAAAAGAGGGTAAGACATTAGGAAGGTACATCTTGAATAAAACTGAAGATTTTCTAAGAGGGAAAGTAAAACCAGTTAAGGTGCAATAAACCCTTAAAGGTCTTAATATTCATCACCATATGTAATGGATTAATTAATAAGAGCAGGTTAGCATAAAGTTGAAATTTACGATGCATTTTAAAGGAATAAGATAATAATCTAAGCCTGTTTATAAGATTAGAGTTAAAATGTAGTGCTAAAGAAACAACTAGAGGTTAGGGCGAGAAGTGATACTTTGCAGGAAGCCTAACCTCTGATATAATCATCTGGCGAGCAGCTACATCACCTTTCATTTTTTCTCTCATCATAGAAGACAGCTCCAACCCTTGTCCTCACACACCGATTACCAGAATATAAAAGACCAGGGGAAGGACAGCTCACAACTATTCTTGGTTTCTTAGTCACAATCTTATTTCCTGCTGGTGTGAGTCATTAATTCACGCTGAGGCCTGGGATGAGGTTCCCCATTGTCCTGTATGAGACTGACAGCACTTCTGGTTCTCTCATGCTCTGATTACGATTTTCAGAGATGACATTTTCTTGCCTAAGACCTCAGACCTGGAGGCATGCCCTTGCCTGAATCATATCTTCCTTTCAGGAAGAAATCTCAGGATAGACAGGAGGCTGCCTCTCACCAGAGAATCTGCAGGAGGGCAGATATTTGGCTTCTTGGCAGCTGTACCACAGGGACCTCGATCTAAGAGTACTCAAAAGAATGTTCCAGCCCAGGACTTTTAATCTGGAGTGAGTATGGTAAGAAGTACAGACAGAATGAACTTCAGTGGTGGTGGCAAAAGCAGTAGCTTCTCATAGCACATCTGATAGCAAACCTTTCTCATAAAGAAATGCAAATTAATATGCTGTAACACTAACTTTTACCTCACATAGAAAGACCAAAAAGTTTGCCAATATAAACTGTTATTAGGTATATCAAAATAGGCTAGGTGTGTTGTACAAAAAAAAAAAAAAACTCCAAAAGTTCAGTGGGCTCCACTGTGGTCTTGGAGGGAGGCCCTGCTCATGGTAGTTACTCAGAAACCAAGGCTGAAGGAGAAGCCACCAACCTGATCATTGCTGGTCACCATGGAAGAGGGAAAATAAGTCTCTAGAGAGTGGTATGCTGGCATTTAGTGTAACATACACATCACCTCTGATCTAAACTCATTACACAGAAGTAGTCACGTGGCCTCACCCAACCCAAAGGTGGCTAGGAATGAAAACAGTGAGCCAGAAATATTGTACAAATGGTATTAATTAATACCCTAATTTTTGTTTTTACTTTTATAGCTCTGATAGGTTTCCTTAAAACTTTGAAAAAAAAAGTTAGTTGATTTTTTTAAAAAATTCAGTATCGTTAACTCACTTGATTGCCACAATGAGGTGAAGAGAGAAGTATCTCTTTCTTTGTTCTCTAAACAGCCACTCTAATGACTCAACTTTAACAAATTTTGATTTCTGCCTCCCCCAAGACACTGTCCAGTAATCAGGGTTCAGTATCTCCTTTGCTTTGAATTGGTGCTTTTCCTGCCCTTCCCAATGTCCCACCTTCTCCATAAGAATGGGTCAAGTCTGTTAGGGAGAGAAATCACACCGTCATCCCATACACAAGCAACACTAAGCCAGCAAGGAACTCAAGCCCCCAGTCTTCCCTCTATCACCAATTCTATTCTCCTCATCTTCTGCTCAATCTGTAAAACTCTGTTACCACTCTTGCTCACAACATGGGTCCAATGTCCAGAACAACAAAGGCATTTTAAATTTCCTGCAAGAGCGGTTTGGACCACTGTCACACTTGTTAATAAAGATGAAAATAACAGCACCTTTGTGGAGTGTCCCTTGACTGTATAGGTCAAGAGAAAAGAAATAATTCTGAATAGATCGAGAGCAGAGAAATGCTAGATTTCCCCACCACAAGGTGACTATGTATTTTGCTGACAAGAGGCAGAATGAGTTGGGTATTTGGCTACCAGAAGGGCAAACCAAGAAAGTCATGACTGCTGCTCACAGAACAGATTCAAATCTCCAACCTATAGGCACATGGTATGATCGGACTTCTTGTCCCCTTGTGGTTGGGCCCAGACATGTGACTAGCTCTGGCCAACGAGCTGTGTGCTAGTCCCATGCTATTTCTGAACTGGAGCACTTGATGGCTGGTCTAAGAGTCTCCCAAATCCATCCACTCTTTCAACTCTCATTGCTACTGCTCAAGTCCAAATCACCATAATTTTTTCCCTGAATAACATGTCCCAACCAGCCTTCCATTATCAACTCTTGCCCTCTCCAATCACTGTTCATCCTGGGACCAGAATAATCATTTATTTTAAAAAAGAAATTGGATTATTTAATCCTCCTCCCCCTTAACACCTGCCAATACATAGTTTCACTGCTGTGCCAATAAATGCCTAGTAAGTACCTACAACATCAACAACCCACCCCATTAGGACCATGATACCAAATCTTAAGGTTACAAGGTTCTTAGAAATCACTTTTTCCTCTTTCCTAGTCTATTGCAACAATTTTTTAACTGATACCACCGACTCTGGTCTCCACAACATTTCAGTCACTTCCAGAGAGAGCATTCCAAAATACTAATTCCATTATATACTTCTTATTTCTTAAAATCTATTAATGATTTCTAATCAACTGTAATATTTCCTAATTAGTGTCTTCTAAAACCCTTGGGTCTCTGATAGAAAGTATTAAATGTACAAATGAAAATTTTTAATTTTAGCTTTCCAGTTTCTTTTTTTTTTTAAATCAATAGATTTACATACTCCAATTTTCTCCCTTTAAAATGGAAGCCATAGAGATGCAAACTAATGGCAGTTTATGGAAATAAAGCAAGCACTCAATCAACCTTTCTCTCAGTCAGGCTCCACTAGCTATGTGAAATTGCTCATTCTCAGTCACATAGATATTTAATATCCATAAATGACCACCAATTAAAGTAGGAACAATGAAAAATACTGATGTAGGTTTACATTAAAAAGATAAAATATGGTAAAGATTTGTATGTAGTTAACTATTCATTTATTTGGGGGAGGCTTTCAACACACAAAATGTGTTATTTGTAAATAAGTACTTGAAACTGTAGTTTGACCTCTTATTTATTCCATTATGTAGAACTAGAATATGAACATTATAAAAGTGAACCACTGAGAATTTTAGTGCAAATTCGATAAATTTCAAATATCAAAATATTAAGAGATTTTTATGCCGTATCAAGTAGATGCATTTTAATTGGTACACTAAAATACACTTTTAATTATACAAAAATCATAAATATTCCCTAAATAATTTTAAAGTGTGTATTAATTATCAAATGAAGAGGTGAAAATCTGCCTTATATTTTGATTTAATTTTAAGTTAAATTTATTATACTTTAACAATATAATAATCAAAATAAAATGCCTTTTCTCAAAGTTGTCATATTACACCAAAAATGGTTACATGAGCTATTATTTAAAGGCATTAAAGACATTCTATCATAGCGAAAAGAGTACAAAAGTAAAGTATTGAGACACAGTGATCTGCAAAACAGTTCAGGGGATCACCTCATTTTTCAATTTCTCCTCTGTCTCCAATCCCTTGTGGCACCCCCAAAAGACACTTATGCCAAATTAGTTGCTCTTTCACAGAAATGCCAAGCTCTTTAGCTCTCTATGTGTCTTGGAATGGCCTCTTCAATCTTTTGGAAAAACCCTTCGCTGCTGATTCTCCATCATAAACAATGTCATTCAAGACTCTGCACATAAAAACAGACACACAGATCAATGGAAGAGCATAGAGAGCCGACAAAAAAACCCACGCATATATAGTCAAGGGATTTTCAACAAAAGCGCCAAGAATACACAATGGGGAAAGAACAGTCTCTTCAGTAAATGGTGTTGGAAAAACTGGACATCCACATGCCAAAGAACTTGGACTTCTATCTTATACCACACACAAAAATCAACTCAAAGATTAACGACTTAAAAGTAAGACCTGAAACTGTAAAACTCCTAGAAGAAAATATAGAGGGAAAAGCTTCTTGACATTGGTCTTGGCAATGACTTTTTGCATATGACACCAAAAGCACAGGCAATTAAAGCAAAAATAAACTGGGACTACATCAAACTAAAAAGCTTCTGCACAACAAAAGAAACTATCAACAAAATGAAAAGGCAACCTATGGAATGGGAGAAAACATTTGCAAACCACATATTCAATAAAGGGCTAATATCCAAAATATATAAGAAACTCTTAGAACTCAATAGCAAAAAAAATCAAATTATTCAATTAAACAATAGGCGAAAGACTTGAACATTTTTCCAAAAAAGACATACAAACGGCCAGCAGGCATATGAAAAGTTGCTCAATATCACTAATCCTCAGGAAATACAAATCAAAACCACAACGAGATATCACCTGTTAGGAAGGCTATTATCAAAAAGTCAAAAGATAATAAGTGTTGGTGAAGATGTGGAGAATCTTTGTACATCATCAGTGTTAATGCAAACTGGTACAATCAGTTTGGGATACAGTATGGAGGTTCCTCAAAAAATTAAAGACAGAACTATCCTATGACCCAGCAATTCCACTTCTGGGCATATATCCCAATAAAATAAAATCACTATCTTGAATATATACCAGCACTCCCGCATTCACTGCAGCATTATACACAATGGCCAAGATATGAAACAAGCTAAATTTCCATCGATGGATGAATGGATAAAGAAGATGTTGGTATATATATACAGTGGAATATTATTTAACCTGAAAAAAGGACATTCTGCCATTTGCAACAACATGGATGAACTTGAAGGACATTATGGTAAGTGAAATAAGCCAGAAGAGAAAGGTAAATATTACATGATCTTACTTACATACAGGAAAGAAAAGCTGAACTCGATAGCAACAGGAGAGTGAAATAGCGGTTACCTAAGGCTGGCAAGGGAGAAAAGGGGAGATTCGAAGAAAAAAGAAAGAAAGATGGTAGAATGGTGGTTGTGAGGGGCTGCTGGGAGGGAGTCACGAAACTCTGCTTACTGGTGCAGAGTTTCAGTTTTGCAAGATGAAAAGTTCTGGAAATAGATGGTGGTGATAGTTGCACAACAATATGAATGCATTTAATACCACTGAACTGTATTCCTAAAATGGTTAATATAGTAAGTTTTATGTTATGTATATTTTACCACAAAAAAAGAGACTGCACAAGCATTATTTTTTTGTAAAGCCTTTGTTGATTCCTCCACGCAGAGTAAGTCACACCACCCTTCCTCATCCTCCAGGAAATCCCATGCATATTCCTACTAGAGAATATTTACCACACTGAATTATAATTACTAGTTTAATATTTTTCCATTCTGTGCTCAAGAAATGTGAGCTTCTTAGAGAAGCTACTTCCTATTTAAGAGAAGCTATATCTGTTTCAGGACTACAACTTGAGGATGCAGGACTTACTTCTATCTGCTGTACAACAGCCAACATGAAAAGTCACTGCTATCTCCTGATCTTTGTATCTATGAATTCCTCTTGGTCTCTCCATTTTATATTGCCCAGTCTAGACACCCTCACACATTGCTGTTTTCTTTTTATGTTCTCGTCCTGAGTGGTCTTCAGTAAATTACTGAACTTCTCTGTACCTCAGTTTCCTCATTTATAAAAAGGGCATAATAATGGCACCTAACTCTCAGGGTTGACAGGAATTAAGTGTGTATAATCTATGCAAAACAGTAGACTTCCTTTCCCCTTTTGCCCTATTTCACTTTGATAACCCAGGACCAGACCATTTATCTTGGCAGCACAGACAAGACACAGTGTCACAGGCCATGCTGGGTGGAAGCGTGTGCAGACACAATCACAGCGATACCGGAACACAAGGGGCTCGCCCACCCTTCCCTCTCCCATTCTTCTTCTCCTCGACTTGAGAGGGAGGCAGGATAGTTCATCTTTTTAATGCCGACGTGAATCACCTCTGGAATTCAATTAATGTTCGTTCAGTAAATGCGAAATGAATGATTACATGCCTTGACTGACAATGTTTAAAGGTGTTCCAGCATTTCTGAGAAACAGTCATGAAATAATACAATTGTGTAGCACTTCACAATTTTCAAAACGTTTTGACAAACAATAGTCTATAGCAACAACTCTGTAAAACAGAAACTTCAAGGATTATCAGTACTTTACCAGTACTTTGAGTGGCTCAAAGAAACTGAAATATTTGCTTAAGGTCACAAAACATCAGTGTCAGTTAGCCAACCTAATTAGGCTGGGTGCCTGGAAAAAGGGTTTTTACTTCCTTAAGCTTCCTCATATTTTTTCCCATGATTTCAACAAATTAGCAAAATTTGGGTTAAATATTAATTGCCTAAATGGTTTTGCCTGATAGTTACTCATGCACGAGAACCAGGATTGAGACAAGTGATTTTGTAATTTGAAGGAACGAGAGAGGGAACATATGACTATCCTGTTTATGGAAAAAATCAGAGATTAAAGCTACCTGTCAAGTGCTGCATAGCTGACATAGCACAAAGTTTTCTTAAAAAAACTATACGTCTCCGGATTATATCCGAGTTTTTCCCTATAGAATTTACTTGCATCATAGAGAACACGAGATAGATTTTATACAAACAGTGTGAGAAATCATCATCATCAACACTTATTTCCCCTTAATACTGTGAAATTCTTGGCAATATTTTTTGTATAATCGTCAGTGCCAAAGTTGTGTACCTACATTTAGAAATGACAAGGTATATCTCATCACACTTTTTTGGAAAATCAATGAAAATCCATTTTCTTTCTTACATGGAAGTTTCAGCGTATTGTAGAGATTCTAGTATCCATTTTGTCAATAACTGCTAAGTGACCATGGACAAGTCATTTAATGTTTTTCAGTCTCACTTCACTCAAATAAAAATTATAGAGTTTTGCTAGTAATCTCTAGCTTTCCATCCACCTCTAAATTCCTATTTTATACACCCAATTGCCCAAGTAAATCAATACAAATATAAAAAATACAAAGAAAACACAGCATTACATTAAGAAATCCAAACATCAGTTATTGTCATCTTCCTACGGTTACAGTATCCAAATATTCCAATTTTTAAAAACTTATCACTTGGAATAGATTAAAAATTTTATTTATTATACTTTTAATATTAAAATTTAAAATCTGAATAAAAATACTTTTACTTAGAAAACTTGCGTAATAAAAATATAATCTTTTTCCCACTAAGTACTTTTAAATCATAAAGAATAAAACACATCTCAGAAATAATATATAAATATATCATATTTGGGAATACAGAGGCAAAGATATGATATTACAATACTTGAATGAAAGTAGTTTGCCATTAGGTCTATGTAAGGTCAACACATAATTTGTGCCATTGGTCAATTACCCTGCCTCCAGTTTGTCTTTCTCTCTTTTTGTTTTCTGTTTTTTTCTTCTTTATCTATTCATCCATTGACAGACACAGGTTGTTTCCAAATCTTGGCTATTGTGAATAATGTTGCAATGAACACGGGAGTGTAGGTATCTCTTTGATGTCCTGTTTTCATTTCCTTTGGATATATACCCAGAAGGGGGATTGCTGAGTCATATGGTAGTTCTATTTTCAATTGTTTGAGGAATCTCCATACCTTTTTCCATAGTGGCTGCAGCAATGTACACTCCCACCAACAGCGCACAAGGGGTCCCTTTTCTCCACATCCTTGCCAACACTTGTTATCTCCTGTCTTTTTGATACAGCCATTCCAACAGGTGTCAGGCGACAGCTCACTCTGGTTTTGATTTGCATTACGCTGATGATTAGTGATGTAGGGTACCTTTTCATATACTTTTGGCCATCTGTTTGTCTTTGGAAAAACGTCTATTCAGTTGCCATCCCATTTTTTAATTGGATTGTTTGGGGGGTTTTTTTGCTATTGAGAGATTTGAGTTCTTTATAAATGTTGGATATTAATGCCTTATTAGATATATGATTTGCAAATATTTTCTGCCATTCCATAGATTGCCTTTTTATTTTGTCGATGGTTTCCTTTGCTGTGAAGAACTTTTTTAGTTTCATGTAGTCTCACTTGTTTATTTTCGCTTTGGTGTCTTTGCCTTTAATTTTGGTGTCCAAGCCAAATATCATGCCAAAACTGACATCAAGGAGCTTATCCCTTAAGTTGCTTCTAGGAGTTTTATGGTTTCAGGTTTTACATTCAAGTCTTTAATCTATTTTGAGTTGATTTTTGTGTATGCTTAAGACAGAAGTCCACTTTCATTCTTTTGCATGTGGTTGTCCAATTTTTCCAGCTTTTAATGAAGAGACTATCTTTTCCCCATTGTATAGTCTTGGATCCTTTGTCATAAATTAATTGACCACATATGCATGGGTTTATTTCTAGGCTCTCAATTCTGTTCCATCCATCTATGTGTCTGTTTGTGTGCCAATACCATACTGTTTCAATTACTATAGCTTAGTAATATAGTTTAAAATCAGGAAGTGTGATGCTTCTAGATTTGTTTTTCTTTCTCAAGATTGCATTGGCTATTCAGAGTCTTTTGTGGTTCTATACAAATTTTAGGATGGTTTTTTCTATTTCTATGAAAAATGCCATTGAAATTTTGATAGGGATTACATTGAACCTGTACATTGCTTTCAGTAGTAAGGACATTTTAGCAATATTAATTCTTCTAAACCATGAACGTGGAATATCCTTCCACTTACTTCTGTCCTCTTCAGTTTTACTCATTAGTCCTAGAGTGTTCAGTGCACAGATCTTTCACCTCCTTGGTTAAATTTATTCCTAGGTATTTTACTCTTTTTGATGCAAATGTAAAAGAAATAGTTTTCTTTATTTCTCTGACAGTTTGCTGTTAGTGTATACAAACACAATTGATTTTTGTATATTGATTTTATATGCTGCAACTTTATTGAATTTATCAGTTCTAAGAGTTTTTTGGTGGAGTCTTTAGGGTTTTCTATATATAATATCATGTCATCTGCAAAAAGGGACAATTTTATTTCTTCCTTTCTGATTTGGATGTCTTTTATTTCTTTTTCTTGCCTAATTGCTATGGCTAGGACTTCCAGTGTTATGTTGAATAAAAGTGGCAAGAGTAGACTTCCTTGTTTCCAATCTTAGAGGAAAAGCATTTAGCTTCTCTCCATTGAATGCGATATTAGCTGTGGGTTTGCCATATATGGCCTTTACATAGTTGAGCTATGTTCCCCCTATACCCGGTTTGTTGAGAGTTTTCATCATGAATGGATGTTAAATTTTGTCCGATACTTTTTCTGCTTCTTATATTAAGATATGATTTTTATCCTTCATTTTGTTAATGTAGTGTATCACAGTGATTGATTTCTGGATGTTTAACATCCTTGCAACCCTAGACTAAATCCCACTTAATCATGGTGTATGATCCTTTTAATGTACTGTTGAATTTGGTTTGCTAATATTTTGTCAAGAATTTTTGCATCTATGTTCATCAGGGACATTGGCCTATAATTTTCTCTTCTTGTAGTGTCCTTTCTGGTTTTGGTATCAGGGTGATGCTGGCCTCATAAAATGAGTTTCAAAGTGTTCCCTCCTCTTTTATTTTTTAGAAGAGTTTGGAAAGGATTGATATTACTATTCTTTACATGTTCCGTAGATTCACCAGTGAAGCCAAATGGTCCTAGACTTCTTTGTTGGGAGGTTCTTGATCACTGATTCAATCTCCTTAGTGGTGATTGGTCTGTTCAGATTTTCTGTTTTTTCACGATTCAGTCTTGGTTATTAGTGTACTGTTAATATTCACATTTTGGGGGATTTTCCAGTTATCTTTCTATTATTGATTTCTGGGTTTATCAGAAGCAGACATTGTATGATTTCTATTCTTTTAAATTTGTTAAGGTGTGTTTTATGGTTCAGAATCAGGTCTATCTTGGTGAATGTTTCACGTAAGCTGGAGAAGAATACGTATTCTGCTGCTGTTGGATGAAGGAGTTTATCAATGTCAATTATATCCAGTTGACTAATAGTTTTGTTGAGTTCAACTATGTCCTTACTGATTTTCTGTCTACTGGATCTGTCCATTTCTGATAAAGGAGAGTCAAAGTCTCCAACTATGGTATTGTATTCATCTATTTCTCCTGACAGTTCTATCAGTTTTTGCCTTACAAAGTTTGATGCTCTGTTGTTAAGCACAACACTCTAAGGATTATGTTTCTTAGAGAATTAATCCCTTTATCATTATGTAATGCCCTTCTTTATCTCTAATAACTTTGCTTGCTGTGAAGTCTGTTCTGCCTGAAATTAATATAGCTATTCCTGCGTTCTGATTAGTGTTAGGATGGTATATTTTTTCCCATCCATTTACATATAATCCATGTGTTTCTTTATATTTAAAGTGAGTTTCTTGTAAAGAACATATAGTTAGGTCTTGTTTTTTGACCCACTCCAGCAATCTGTCTTTTAGTTGGTCCATTTAGATCACTGACATTCAATGTGATTATCAATATAACTGGATTAATATCTAACATATTCATTACTGTTTTCTATTTGTTGCCCCTGTCTTTGTTCCTACTTTTGTCTTCACTCTTTTTCTGCCTTTTGCAGTTTTACTTAAGCTTTTATATCACTCTATTTTCTCTCCTTTGTTAACATATCAGTTATACTTTTTTTAACTTTTTTTAGTGGTTGCCTGTGAGTTTTCAATATACATTTACAACTAACACAAGTCCACTTTCAAATAACACTATACCTCTTTGTAGGCAGTGCGAGTACCTTATAATAACAAACTAATCCTACGTCCTCCCCTGTCCCTAGTATCATTGCTGTCATTCATTTCATTTATATATATAATAGAACATATTGTTGCTATCATTATTTGGAAAAAATTTATCCGATAGATTAAGTATAAGAAAAATAAAAGTTTTTATTTTTTCATTTATTCTTTCTTTGAAGTTCTTCCTTATTTTAGGGCGATCCAAATTTCTGTATAGTATTTTCCTTCTCTCCAAAGAATTTTTAAAATTCTTTCAAGGCAGGTCTACTGGCAATAAATTTCCTCAATTTTTGTTTGTCTGAAAATGCCTTTATTTCTCCTCCACTTTTGAAGACTAATTTCACAGAGTACAGGATTTTAGGTTGGTAGTGTTTTTCTCTAAACACTTTAAATATTTCACTCCACCCTCTTCTTGTTTGCATTGCTCTGAGAAGAAAACAGATATAATTCTTACCTCTGTTCCTCTACAGGTAAGGTGTTTTTTCCCTCTGGCTTCTTTCAGAATTTTTTCTTTATCTTTGATTTTCTATGGTTTGAAAATATGTCTAAGTGTTATTTTTTTGGCATTTATCCTGCTTGGTGTTCTTTGAGCTTCCTAGGTCTATGGTTTGGTGTCTGACATTAACTTGGGGGGAAATTCTCCAACATTGTTGCTTCAAATATTATTTCTGTTCTTTTCTCTCTACCTTCTCCTCTGGTATTCTCATTATGTGTATGTTGCACCTTTCGTAGTTGTCCCATAGCCCTTAGAAATTCTGTCCTGTTTTTTTTCAGTCTTTGTTCTCTTTGTTTTTTGAGGATTCTACTGACATATCCTCTAGCTCAGACATCTTTCCCTCATCCATGTCCAGTCTAACAATAAGCCCATCAAAGGCATTCTTTATTTCTATTACAGTGTTCTTTATCTCTAGCATTTCTTTTTGTTTCATTCTTAGGATTTCCATATCTCTTTTTACACTGCCCATCTGTTCTTGCATGCTAATTAATCCATGAGAGCCCTAAGTACAGTAATCATAGTTGTTTTAAATTTCCAATCTAATAATTCCAACATCCCTGCCATGTCTGTTCCTGATGCTTGCTCTGTCTCTTCAAATTGTGTTTTTCATCTTTTGGTATACCTTACAATTTTCTTCTTAATGCCAGACAGGATGCACCCAGCACTGGTTCCTGTGGCTGTTTCTGTTTGTCTCTGCTCTGAGAAGCACTGACTCCCTGTATTTGCTTGTCTGTCTCTCCAATCTTGGGGGCAACAACTTTCCCTGTGTCCTGCCCTCTCTTATAGATCCAAGAAGAATTGGTTTTTCAGTCTGTTTACCTTTTTACTTATTGTTAGGACTGAGTGGTGACTTCCATGTGAAACCGAACGTTTTTTCTTTTTATTCCCAGATAATTTTTTTTAGATTAGTTTCTTTCTTTTCTGCCTTTGACGCACTAATGAAAAACTTTATGCATGTAGTAGCATCATCAAAAAAAACAAAACCCAAAGGTAATATACTCATTCTATATTAGAAATTGAAGTAGGGAAATAACTAGACTGTAAGCTTCTAGATCATGGAAAAATGCAGTCAGTGTGCCTTATATTTATGCTAATACAGTGTGAGTAGGGGAGGAATACCTGAATGTGCTGCTTACCAAATAATGCACCCTTTGGCTATTTATCAGTAAATCATCAATAAATATATCAGCATATCACACTGACAGACACTGGGTCATCTTAATATCTTTTTTTTATTCTGGAATATCCTTATAAAAATGTAAATTTTCAATAATCAAAAAGAAATTTTCTTTTATAGCACTCACTGAAATAACTAAAAATAATTCCAAAGTGGCTGCAACTGCTAACAGATGCCAACTATAACCACTAAGATCAATCAACCAACATTTGAGTGCCTAACACAAGTCGAAAGAAAGATGCTCAAAATTCATGAAAAAAATGTGTTTATAAAGGTAGATCTGGATTGACCCAAGTATGGATATTTTTTAAAAAGTCTCCAGTATGATTTTGACGTGTAGCCAGGGTTAAGAACCTCTGGCTTCTCGTGATAAAGTATAACCCACTTAGCACAGCATTCAAGGCTCTTCATGCCCTGACTCCTGTATATTTTTCCTCTTTCATCTCCTGCCTCAATCCTCCTCATAGCCTCTACCTATTCCTAACTATTTACCAGTCCCTCCCCAAATGCTACCACATGTATTCTCCATATCCTCATACTTGTTACTCCCTCTGTGTGGAATGATTTGTAATCACTAGTCACCTGATGAATAGTGACTAATATTTCAACACTCAGCTTAAGCTTCTCTTCCCATATGAAGTCTTTCTTGATGCCTGAAAAAAGACGCGACCATTTCTTCCTGTGGAGCCACTGGTAACCTGTACATATTTCCATCACCACACTTACAAGTTGTCTCCACCCATTTGACTGTCTCTTCCTATTAGACAGTAAATTCACAAAGAATTAAGTTTACTCATATTTGTATCTCTAATATAGGGCCACTAGTAATACATTTAATAAATGTTGTTTGTGTTATTTCAAAGGTAGTGATCTAGGTTTGATTCCAAAATCTACAGATACTACAGTTACTAGCTTGTGACCTTGAGCAAATTCCTCAAACTCTCTATGACTTAGTTTCTTCAGTTATTGAATTGGAACAAATAATACGACCTACTTCCTAGTTCAGATGAGAGGACTGAAATGAAATAACGCACAGAAGTCCTTAAAACATCGTAATAACTCGATTGCTGTTAGCTATTATATTATTGTGATTGTTGTTGTGTGGCCAGGTAAACAACATTTATAAACTCTCAAAATAAAACTGAACAGGTGTTAATTTTGCTATTTTATAGATGATTAAAGAAAGGCCAAGATATTAAGCCATTTTCCCAAAAAAAATCATTCTTAATAAGGCTTAGGACTGGGATTTAGTCCCAGGCCTATTTCATTATGCAGCTCTGAAGAGAAAAATTAAAGAAACACAAGGAGACACATATCAAGCACCTTACTGACCAAACTTTAAGAGTAAGCTATCTCCGCTTTATAAACTAGCATTTCCTCTATTGAATCCAAGGAGAAAACTCCCCTTAACTCATCTTTAATCTCTTCTTAGAGTTGGAAGGAAAAAAAATTGAGGGCTTCTAGGCTTTTACCTCTCTATTCTTGGCAATTCAGAACAACTCTGACATCTCGAGCTTTTCATTATTGCTTCTAATAATTCAGAGTTGAGGCATCAACATACCTTCAAGTACTTCCTCCTTCTAACTCTCTCATTTTGCCTTTCGCTGCATTTATTTTTGTACAGAAGAAACCCAGGTTATGCGTGATTTTTCCTTTATTCCACAGCTTTCTCTTTTAATTAGAAAAAGCTATGAGAAGAAGGCCATGCAGAGTCTCCATTATGGCCTTTCTGTAATAAGAATCATATTTTTCTTCTACACTTTTTCCTGTTTAATTCGCTAGGAGTCAAGGCTGGGTTTACGCAAAAGTTATGCTCTATGTGAACTGAGATATATGTACACAGCCATCAATCAAACAGGATCAGCAGAGACCTTCCTGAAGAGTTCTTTCTCTAGAGAGTTATTAAGGGAGATGCGCTTTTTTTGATATTTAAATAAACTTAATTCACACAAATTTATAATTTATGGTTGGATTCTCAGATCATGATTTTTTCCAATTGTATTTAGTCCTAGTTACTCTGCTTCTTTTTTGTTGTTTTCAGTTTTGAATGAAAGTAAAATTTCAGGCTCCTTTCTCATACAACACTCTTGTGAACAGGCACTTCCAGCTCCAGAAAAATGCTATTAGCTCTCTCAGTCTGGATCTGCTTCCTTAGTCTTAATCTCGTTCATATTCTAAGAGATGATGTATCTATTCAATTGTCTTACCTTTAGGAAAACAATATAGTATGTTGGTTAAGAATGTAAGCTTTGGAGCCATAATGTCTACATCCAAATCCTTACTCTCTGTGTTATTTTCCTAAGGCTGCCATAACAAAGTACCACAAACTGGGGGGGCTTAGAACAACTCTGGGGGCTAGGAGTCTGAGATCAAGATGTCAGTGGAATTGGTTTCTTGTGAGAACTGTGAGGGAGAATCTGTTTCATGTCTCTTTTCTAGCTTCTGGCAGTTTGATGGTTGTGGTGTTCCTTGGCTTGTAGATGCATAACTCCAACACTTGCCTTTATCTTCACATGGCATTCTCCCTGTGTGCACATCTATGTCCAGATTTCCCCTTTTTATCAGGACACCATCATATTGGATCAGGGGCCCACCCTATGCCAGTATGATCTCATCTTAACTAATTACATTTGCAATGACCCTATTTCCAAAAAAGGGCATATTCTGAAGTACTAGGGGGTTAGGACTTAAACATATGAATCTTGGGGAGACACAACTGAACCCATAACACTGTGGGTTATGAACACACTTTAACACTGTGCCAAGTTACTTAACCTATTTTGTGTCCTAATTTCCTCACCTATAAAATGGTAATAATGGTATTATTTACTCTATGGGCTGTTGTGAGGATGACATAATTGAATAAATACATTGAAGTACTTAAAATAGTGCCAAGCAGGGAGTAAGCAGTCAAAAACTCAGTTTATACCACTGCATTTGGGCAGCTATTTCTGGGAAAACGGCCCATAGAAAAGTAATTATTTTAAAATGAAACACTGGTGATCTTAAAATCCAAGCCCCGTAAAATGTCAGTTACTGGTTATTTTAAAAATATAAGGCTTATGAGCATACCAATTTTGTTCTATAGTTTAGGAATCAGTTTATATTTTAAAAGCACAATAAATGAGCATGGAAGCCGAATCAATATTGGGTACAATATTTTGTGTTACAAATTTTATCATGTCAATCAACCAAACAGCAATGACCAGAATATCATACAATATTTTGAATACACTGAAATTCTGAACATAGCATGAGCCATTTGCAAAATGTCAGATTTCTCGTAAAAGAAAGGTTAATTCATGCCACCTATGTTTCCTTGTTTTATATACTGCAGGATAAGAGGTTTGTCATAACAAGGGATGTTTCAAATTGTATTGAGTAAAAGCAAATATACGCTATCCTTTGGGGAGATTGGCTTCATGAGTCTATTATAATATGCCTCCTAAATTGCTAATACTCTATTGAGGGCAGTAGCAAAATGATGCCTAAATCCCCTGGGCTGAACTGGGAAACTCTATAGACTCTAATTATACAGAGTCATATCCACTTTATAATTGGGTTTTTAGTGGAAGGGCTAAAATTCTAAAAGAAGTTATTTGGATGATTCTATTACATAATCAGCAATTAGACATGTGCTTGGTTTTGGCCACTCAGTATCCATTCCACTTGTTTTACTCCCAGCATTTTTAAGGAATTACTTGCCCCACGTGGTGTCCAGTCACGGTAAGGTTGTCAATCAAGGGGTCCTGCTCTTTCTATGATGCAGGGGCCAATCTAGGCCAATCAGACTCACTCATGCAGGACTGAGATTTTTAGCTGAGTAATACAGTTACTAGAAGAAAAGGACTGCAATCAGTTCAGCCCAATGAGACTGATAATGAATCCTGATGCCTAGATTCCTGCACTGCTCGTCCCATCCTATTCTAAAGTTGGTTCTCTAGGATTCTCTCTGATTGTGTGGATTATCCAACATCTTATAAATCTCTTTTCTGCTTATTTTAGCTAGCTTTAATTCCTATTGCTTGCAAACAAAGAACCAGAATGAATACAGATGGGGATCTCTAAGTCAGGGCTTCTCACATCATCTGCATGTAAATTTTATAGAGTGCTCATTAAAAATGAACAGTCCTAAACACTATCTCCAACACACTCAACCCAACTCATTGGTAGTGGGGCTCAGCGATCTGTCATCTGAACAAGTTCTGCTGCAATTCTTACAGACAATAAGACTTGAAAGTTGCTATGCTTGATCCGCATTGAGGGAAAATCAAAAGTAGCCCATACAGAAGGTCAGGGTCTGAAGACTCAAACTATACGGCCTCTCATTAGGTACCTAAGTTGTCGTCATTGCTCATTAATCAAGACTGCCTGGACAGTGCTAGCAGACACTTTAAACATATCAGGACAAATTAGTAAACATGCAATAAACAGAGAAGCAAAATCACACAGCAAAGGGTCTTACAGCCACAAAAGATTATAAAGAAAATGGAAGTAAAATGACAATATTACTTAAAGTCATAACTATCAACTGCTAATAAAAAAAAAAAAGTTGTATAATCCAGGGAAAGAAATTCTCCTTTATAAATATTTTTTCTAAATAAATCTTCCATTCTTTAAAAACAGATTATCATTATTTATAAGGCATATAGGTTCAGTGTTTTTAAAAGTTTTCAAGACATTAACATAGAGGAAAAAATATTTAAATTTAATATCTTTACATTTTTAATATTCTAGGAGGTGCTTGAAATCCTCCTTCCCATTTAGAAAGTACACTGATCTGACAGACTTAAGACCTGCTTTCTTTTTTTTTTGTGGTTACTAATTTGTTCTATCAGCTTTGCCAAGTAACTTAACATCCATATAAATTCCATTAGTAAAATAAGTGCAGTTATTTATGCTGCTTACTTGCCTTAGAGAGGTGGAATAAAAAAGATAAAAGTGGTAGAATTAAATTAATAGACACAGTCGAAAAGAATTTTGTCTTTTTCTCTATTTTTCCTAGTATGTCAAATCCTCCAACAATTGAGGATACATACATTTTTTATATGTGCATTAGTAGGAGAGACTGCTGAGTGTAAAACATGTTGGAGTTTTCAGAAAAATATCCTCTTTAAGCACAAAGATACTATCCATTTATTTTGAACTTAAATTAGAACTAATTTTCCTAATAACTGTAGGCTCAAGCAAGTTATATCCGGAATACTTAATGTAATATGACCTGAAATACAATAGAAAAAATTAAAATGTACACACGCTTTAAATTTATAGTTCTTTTTATTATAGCACTAAAACAAGATACTTGGAATTATGTGAACCACTGAACACTAGTGAAAATAACTTGAGTTTATAGAGCAAATAACATAGTGTTTCAGATTGTGTGTGTGTGTGTGTGTGTGCGTGTGTGTGTGTCTGTAGACAGACAGTAAGTGTTAGGTCAGAATGGAAATAACTGCTAAAAGGTATAAAAGTTACAATAATAGCTAAGTAAACTATTTTTAAAATTTTGAACAAAATTCACTAACTCAAGCCTAACATATAATATTTATTTCAAACATATTCCATCTCCTATGTGTGATAATCATAAGCATTTAATATAGGATTTCAACCATCAAATCAGAAAGTTAAGAACCAAGAACAGGAAGAAGGTGCTCTTCTATTTCCCCAGAGGTTGGAAGATAGTTCTATACTGCCATGGACTGCCATATATTTAGCTTTAAGAAGAAATATGTACACATTAACTGTTGAATACCAAAATGTTTTAAAATGATAAGGAATTTCCAAGAAGACAAGAGCAAGCAAGTGACAAACTCTTTTCCTCTGACAACTTCTTAAGAGCTTCTTAAGAGCACAGATTCCTCCTAATCCAGCTATTTCTAGTATGATTTTATTGGAAAGGGAACATCATACCGTGGTTGGGAGCACAGATTACTGACAGGAATTAAACTGCCTGGAGTAAAAGGAGATGACTGTATTTAATTGTATTCCTTCCTCTCTGTATTATGTGGGTTTATTTTTTCCCCTTTATAAATTTGCCAAAAGCGAAAGCAATAATCCCACCCCCTATTTAATAAAATAAAAAAGGAACTTTCATAACTTTTAAGCAAAAGTATTCTTGATAAACAGATGACACTTACAAGCCTAAGAAAAAGTGGTGTGCTTGCCACAGGGTGCCCTCTCTTACAACCATTATAGAGTTGGGCTGGGATAGCTTCCAACCTTCAAAGCACAGCCAATAAACATAATCTGAGTCTGAAGCTTTGCTTATGAGATGATGTAAGGATCTATTTCCTGACCCTGGTTGTATGAGTCACTATTTTTTTTTTTACAATTTCTCCAAATCTGGAAACGTTGCCATTCAAAGCATACCCTTGCTAGAGATTCATTTGTCAATGATAGTATGTGATCAAAATTAATCCTCTGGTTGCTAAAAATCGGAGAGGATATAAAGTCAGCTCTCAGCTGGATATCAGGCAGCAAAGAGAGTCTAGGACTGGTGGTTGTCACTGCACTGCACACCAATGTGTGTCGGAAAGCTCAGCGTGATGGAGCTATAGAGATGCTGGGGAATGAAACAGTGTTTATCATCCAGGAAAAGGGAGATGGAGGTAGACAGAGCCTCACTCCTTCACTTTTGCTAAGACATTCCCCTATTTTCACTTTGGTTGGAAATTATGGCCAAATCCCTGACCTCAGGGCTCATTTCCAAGAGCAAAGGACAGTGGCCAAGCTATTCTATGATTCATACAAATGAAACTGAAGTGAGTGTGTTTAAAGCATATGAAACAGGATTCCATATTGTTCAAGTTACCACTTTCCCTTCTCCATCTCTGAAATCCACCTCTCATACATTTGACCTGTTTCCCGACAAGAGAAAGAGCATACATAATAGACACATAGGTAGCTTTGTCACTTTTCCTTTTCTTTTTTACATCTTTGCCCTCTACAAATTTTGTGTGGGAATGCTGTCATATTAGGTAGATCAATGTTTCCTCCTCTGAAGGGATTAGGAACTCATTTTAGGATCAGATGAGAATAAAATTCTGAACCCAGTGCTGCTCTGAACAGCCTACAAGGACAGGGTGAAATCTCTGCAGAACCCCACTCAGTGAAGAGCTTAACTCTGCTATCTTCAGGAATTTTGGGGGCTCATCTAACTGGTCTTCTTTCCTCAGAGAATTTTTACTCCTCCTTTCTATGTTCTTATTTTTCTAAATATAACAGACTTCGATGAAATTTTGGAATTGAAGATGGGGGCGGGGATGGTTAATATCTCAGTCATGCAAACAACTTCGTATAGACCAACAATCCCAGAATCTCCATCGGACTGCTCCTCTTGCAAGCCTTCTTTCCTGTCCTCCCACCATCTCTCTCATGTTCTCTCTCAGTAGAAAAATAAGCTTTCCCACTATCTCACACAGAGGAATTTGGGACTCCCTGTTGATGCACATGCCCTCATTTGAGGGATTTTCCAAACAAAGGAAGTTACCTCTCTGTGAAGATTTGGGGGGCATTTACTTTTACCAATTCTTCAGTTTTATAAATAATGCTGAGATAAAAATCTCTGTATACAAATCTTGGCCTGTCTTTATCTAATCATTTCCCTAGAATTTAAATTCATGAAAGTGGAATTAATGGATCCAAATGTATGAATATTTTTCAATATTCTGCTTAATTGCTTTTCTGAAACACTTTACATCTTCAAAAGGAATGTTTGTTGTCATAGCATTCTATGAGGAATGATATATTAACCTGAAGCCATAACATATCTAGGAAATAGGATGTGCAAAGATTCTCTACACATAAAAATAAAAAAAAAATCAGAAAACTGGAAAAAAGATCAACAGAAATCATTCCACAAAATTGTAAACTCCTCCAAAAATCTTAAGTATTGAGAAATGAGAGCTGGGGAAGGAAACTTCCTTGCTTTCAACTAGACATTCAGCCTAAGCTCTTACTAAAATCTTTAATCCCCTTCCAGCTGCATTCTAGCTTTTTCCATCCAAGGAGAAGTTTTTCAGAGCTAGACAATATTAGAAGATTGTGTATGTGTGTAAAGTCACACCTGGAGCAAAGCCACATGTTCTCGCTTTTGTGTTGGCCTCGGTGGTCCATGCAGTAAACAGTCTCATGCTTAAGCCTATCTTTCCCTCCCCCTCTCTTCCACCTATAACTAGGTAGGTAGCCATTCCTGTTCACGTAGATATCAGGTAAGTGAATTTCAGCCAACTGAGATTTAAATTGGAAGGTAAGAAACCCCACTTCAGAATAAGTCCCATTAGTTGCAATTCTACAACTGACCTTTTTCCAGGGATCTTATCATTGGTATATGAGGTACTATTAGGGTGACTGGTAAATGGGCACTTTATTTCCCAACTGTCTATTGATCAACGTGTGCAAGAGTCTTCAGGAGCAAATCTTAGATGGGAAAGAATGATGAGTAGGAAAATTTGGAGGCTGAAGCCAGTCTTAAGATCCAAACAGTAATAAACATAATTACAAGACAAGTTAGGAGACATACTTGGAATTAACACGACATATGTAAGCAGTATATAAAGAGTCTAGACATAACAAAAGCAAAAATTATAATCATTCCAATTTAAGAAAAGCTAAAGGAGATAAATTAAAAATAGCCAATTCACATGAAATACTCCCTACTTTTGCACTAATAGAATTAAGTGCAAATTTTTAAATAGGAAATTGAAAGCAACTGCACTGAACATGGTAATCTTAGATAATAAATGTATCAGTGACAAATATTTTAAAGAGGAAATTAGTGGTTTTTCCTTAGCTTTGTAGGTACCATATAAGCTTCGTGAATTCTAGTGCCACATCAGGAGCAGAACTTGCAACCAAGCCAGTGGTCCATCTGGAGAATGGGATCAATATCATAAGTGCTCTGTGTGTGTGGTGGGGTGTATATAAAATCATAAGCTTCACAATTAAGATATCAAACCTCAGGAAATATCATCAATCTAGTAAAGTCTGGCTACAAGTCAGATTCTGATAGCCTAGGTAAACCATCTGCTGTCGGAGAAAATACTGTAAAGACTTAATGATATTACACTCTGGGAAAGAATTAAAATAATATTTATCACATAGCAATAAATAACCATATTCTAGGTGTAACGATCAAAGGAAGAGAAATATATTAATTCAATCATGATATACCTCATAAAGATATTTATTTTCGTAAGTTAAAAATAATGCCTGCACTAAGGTGTTGTAATGATGACAATAACAAGAACAACAAACCTAGACGCATGAAAAGAGATGAGAAATCCATTAGGTTTATCATCAGATCTGTAATTTTTTCAGTTAATCAATTATTTGAAGTCCAGTTTATCAAAAGATGTGTAATTATTTCAATTAATCTTTCTTTTTAAAAAAATCTTTATATTGGAGGGAGGATGAGGATCATAAAATGTTGGATTTGAAAATAAGAATATTATTTTAATTTAGAAACTAAATTGATAGTTTTCAGTGCTTTTTGACATTCTAAATGTACAAATCTAAATGTCAACAGCTAATCATGGATAATGTGCTATTGATTTTTCTCTGTTTAAAAATACCAAGTTCTGGCAGCAATTTCTATCTCTATGTGCTTCTACAAGCACATTTCTCAAATATAAGATACAAGATCTACCAAACAGTAATTTACCTAATTTCTCAAGATAAATATTAAAGAATACCAGCAATTTCAAAGTTATGAGACACTGCTAAAAACAAATATTTAATAGAATTAGGAAAGAGAGAATTACAATAAAACAAGAAACTAACATGGTAGGAGATGGCAAGAAACTATAGAAATATTTTTAATTTTTAAATTGTATATAATGTAAACCATAGAGGTACTGCCAATTTTAAATTCATCTAACGGCAAAATAATCAGTAGACAAAACTACACATAATCCACTAAAATTTAGATTTTGTGTTACATTTTCAAAAGTATCCACCATCACCAACTATATTATTTCTTAAAGAGAATGATAAAACTTTTAATGAAAAAGCCAAATTGTACCACTTATTTAAAAGTTCTTTGCTCAATCTAAGATATTATTCACTTGAATATTTATTTATATGCAGAATAAGTTTTAATCTTTAAGTGCAGAACAACTAATTCAAAGTAACAAAAATTAAAGTCTCTGGAGGAGTTATTAATTTTAATTCTTATTATTTTCATATATTCATGATGATGAATCCTGATAAACATGACTGTCATTCATTTCCCATGTGTAACTCAAGCACCTTATTTGTTTGGAAAATTTTATATTATTTCTCTTCATTTTTATCTTTGCTATATTGCTAGTATTTAACTGTCAGGTATATCTGTTTAATTTTATAACATTGTCCTTAAGGTCAGGGGGGTAGATCTTATTTCATTGCCAGCAGTTCCACAAAGTCATGGCCAATATATGATTATGGCCAATATACTGAATGAATATTTATTCTCAGGGTCTCCATATACTAACTCATAGATCCTTGAGAACAGTACTTTTCTCTCTCCATCCCTGTAAACAACAGTTGATAGACGTGAACTTACCTATGGAACAGCTAAATCCATATTACTTTCATATATAACATTTTAATTATTCACTGATATACAAATAGCCTCATTAGTTAAACCTTAAGCTCTCAGAAGTTTGGGGTGGGGGCCCGCCTTTGTTATTTCCCGTGTCCTGCATAGTGAAAGCACATAACAGGTATCAATATATTTCATTTAAAAATTGGATGAATATACACATTGTTGAACTAGTTTGAGAATTCTAGGAAAATATATATGAATAAACCATATAAATTAAGAACTGAAGTGTTTACATCTAAGTAACAAAATGAAAGTGAACAAAAAAAACCCAAAGATAGACTTATATTGCAATGAAAAAGTATTTGAGAACTTTACAATAGAAACAAGCTAACAATTTCATCTAATTTTAAGGTTTGGTAACATGTTTAGGAAAAAAAATTTTCATTTCACTTTAGCAAGCATATTAAAACTTTAGAATACTAACCTTTAAAATAAATTCTTAAATTTTAATTCTGCTTTACTGGGTAACAGGATTTTTGAAAAATCTAAAAAACAATACATATGTATTTATAGATTTCTGGTCATAAACCACTGACTATTATAAAGGTTCTTACATATGTAATTTTTATTAAATAAACTACCAAACTGTTATTATAATAACCTGGGTGAATAGTTTTTCTAATCTATAAAATGAAGTTATTACACTATAACACCATAAGACAATAAGTTATTGTACTATAGGTACCCTTTTATTCTAATATAGTGTCATAAAAATCACAATAAAATTGAAGCATGTTAATTTTTACTTAGTTTAAACCATGCTAAGCAATTTGCTATACCAACAATATATACTTCTGAAATTTTGAGTTTCTTTCTCAGATAAAAATTGAGATCTCTTCCTGACTACCCTCTCATTAAATCGAGACAAGGTAACACTGGACTTTTCTCATTAAATGTCCCAGTATTCTAAATTTTCCTAGCTATTACACTCTTTATATTTTTGTTGATGCATCATACTCATTGTTAACAAGTGGACCAATATATAGATGTATAGATTTTAATTTTTAGAAACTGACAAAACTCTTACAATTTTGTGCAATGCTATCTACTAGTTTGCTCAACTATTTTCTGTCACACTTAATGGCAACAGGGAATTATTTTCACTTGCATTCACAAGATATCTATTATCTGAGTATACTTTAAATCCGGAGGGAGAGTGGAAATAAATTTTCAGTATTCTTTTTAAGTTCTAGCTAAGATTGTTTGTCATCAATGGACACATCTAAACCTGCAGGGATTAAGGCATCTAACCCAGAATATTGTTAGATAATATATAACAGAGACTCCTTAACCTCCTTAACCTAAATAGGTTCATTTTTTAAAAAGTACTATAATTCAGCTTTTTTTCCTACCCCTATTTTTCATTCATTTTGGTATTTTTGCAGCTACTAAGCTACAAATTTAAAAATATTTTAAAATATTTAAAATTAAATTTAATATTTAAAATATTTAAAATTAAAATTAAAAATATTTAAAAATAAATTTCTGTTGTCGGAGCTATCAATTTTTAGAATAACATATTTACTGGCCTCTACATATTTTGTTTCTCTAATTATATATTTAATTTCTATTATCTTTAGCAATATTAAAGTATCATCTTATAGTAACATACGGAACAAATTTCTGCTTTAAAGAGTAAAAATTAAGGTGATATTCAGATATAATTCAAATCAAATTTGAGGGCAATCATTTTAATTAGTTTTAGATAATTCTCAATTGGAATACATACTAATGTAATGCCTTTTTATTTCCTAGTGTACAAAGTATTTCTCTTATTAACTTCCTAAAAATATACCTAATTATAATCATCACAGGTAGGCAAATTTTCATATTGATTTTTTTAAATTGTGGGCAAGTGCTTTTCCTTATTCTAGATATTACACTCTATGTACTATATAAGAACGTGTTTCTCTGCAATGCTCATGTACCACAAACATAAGTATCCTAATACAGTACAGTCAAACTGAAAGAACATAATTATTTTACTATTTTATTAGTAAATTAACATAATGAATAAATTATATATATATTTACATATAGCGCTTACTTTTTATCTGTTCCAGACATCCACAAAGATACCTAACATTACAAGAGCAAAATAAATTAACTATTTCTACCTCCTTAACATCTAGTTTCTAAGGAGATGTTATCTTGTATCTCCTATGATCACAAAGTAAGTATGACTCTTACACCTGAAGCTATGAGATGAATAGGAGGAAGAGCGATGAATTTCAGTTATAATCCCCAAGTACAGATCATCAAATCATCAAACAGGCCAACAGCCAGAGGACTCAGCAACATCCTGGGAAAGTAGCTGAAATGTATATTTCAGGGCATGGACTGAAAACATACACTTTCATCCCAATTCTAGCTCCAAAGCTCAACTAAAAGGTATGCTTGCTCCTATGTGAAACTGCAAACTTGCATCTTCAACACGAATTACAGTTTTTAATAATTAACCCACCTTAAATAAACACACCAGACACCAGTCTAATGTCCTTTGAACAAAAGCTCATTCCACAGGTCAGACCATAGAAAGCTATTACATATGTGAAATATTTATTTTTTGTACCCATGAATATATTTTTAAAATGTATATTGAGGGCCGGCCCTGTGGCTTAGCGGTTAAGTGTGCGCGCTCCGCTACTGGCGGCCCGGGTTCGGATCCCGGGCGCACACCAAGGCACTGCTTCTCCGGCCATGCTGAGGCCACATCCCACATACAGCAACTAGAAGGATGTGCAACTATGACGTACAACTATCTACTGGGGCTTTGGGGGAAAAAAAAAGGAGGAGGATTGGCAATAGATGTTAGCGCAGAGCCAGTCTTCCTCAGCAAAAAGAGGAGGATTAGCACGGATGTTAGCTCACGGCTGATCTTCCTCACAAAAAAAGAAATTAAAAAAAATGTATATTTATATGTTTTCTCTTCAAGTAATTAAATAGCATATATACCCATCCATAAAACTAACATTAGAAAATTCTTGTGAAGCAATTTTATAAATAAGACATACAAAAAGACTGGTAGTATTTCTTGGGGCCGGCTCAGTGGCACAAGCAGTTACGTGCACGTGCTCCACTGCTGGGGCCCGGGGTTCACCAGTTCGGATCCCAGGCACGCACCAACGCACCACTTGTCAAAGCCATGCCATGGTGGCGTCCCATATAAAGCAGAGGAAGATGGGCATGGATGTTAGCCCAGGGCCAGTCTTCCTCGGCAAAAAGAGAAGGATTGGTAGATGTTAGCTCAGGGCAGATCTTCCTCACAAAAAAAAAAAGAGATTGGTAGTATTTCTTTACTCCCCTCCCTCTCTCTCACATAATCTCATATAGTGTAAAATTCATCTTATAAGAATCATCAAATGAGCCAGCCCTGACAGTCTAGTGGTTAAAGTTCAGCGCTTTCACCACCTCGGCGGCCTGGCTTCATTTCCCCAGGTGTGAAACCACACCAGCCGGCTGTCAGTAGCCATGCTGTGGCGGAAGCTCACACAGAACTAGAAGGACTTACAACTAGGATATACAACCATGCACTGGGGCTTTGGGAAGAGGGAAAAAAAAAAAGAGGAAGACTGGCAACAGATGTTAGCTCAGAGTGACTCTTTCCTTGCAAAAAAAAAAAAGAGAATCATCAAGTAATTAGAGTAAGTATCAATTACTGAAGGATATATAACATCAACAGAGCAGATTCAGTTTCTAAAAAAACAGAAACTGTATCATAATCATTGTGGTAGCCTCAGAACCTAGCACAAGGGAGATGCTTAATATGTGGTTGTTGAGTGACTTATTCTCTTAACTTGGAAATAAAATGTAATGAAATAATAGATATTACTTTCACATAAATGGTACATAAATATTTTACACTATGAGGGTTGATCATCACTACTATTATATATTATCATACAACAGATGTGTTTTGAAAGTTTTTCTAATTGATTCTGGATCTAATTTTTAGAAAACAGAAATTTTTCTTGCAGATCTAGAAACAGATTGAAAACTCTTCACTGGATCATATATTCTGGGAGGAATAGTTCTCCTTGAACCCCTACATATGTTAAGTACACTACCTATCAAATAGTAGGCCTTCAATAAATATCTGTTTAAAGAATGAATGTTTTCACTCAGTTTTAGAATATTTATCATCGAAAACTGAAATTGTAATGCCCATAAGATGTCATAATGTTTACCAAAAGGGAATAACTATAAAAACAGTATTTTCCAGAACATTCTATGCCCTAAAGTAAAATGTAAGATTTACTATGTTTGAATATATATTTAAGAATATTTGGAAATGTTTAAACGAAGCATCTCTAGAGTATGAATTTTCTAAGTATACACTAAGTATATAGGACTGTTGTTTACAACTTATTATACTTCTATATATTTAATAATTGCATTCACACAGTACTATTAAAGGGCAACTCAAAGTAATGGGTAATTCAACTGGTGGGGGGAATTTGTTAAATCACATGCAATTTGCTGTTGTTAGTGGAAAGCCTAAGTTTCTTCCCTTGTCCCTGCCCCCAAGAATATCATATGTCCTGAAGTCTCATTTCTAGGTCTCTAACAAGCTTTCCGAACATTTATTTTCTTCTCTTCATTTAAATAAAATACAGAGAGAAAAGAAAACTAAGGGAAAATATCTGAAAACACACCTATATCAAATATCACTTAGATTTTTTGTTTTCAATAAGAGTAATCTGATCATAACAGAGATGAATAAAACTGGTGCATAATCTGAACTTTCAAATACTGCTCTTTATTAGCTAAAAACTAGACTCTTCAGGATTACTATATTGCTTTGTGAAAGATGTCACCACCCACTGGTGCCATTATCCATTCTAACAAAAAATAACTATATATGTAAAGTTATTATGACAGAAATGCATCAGTAAGCTGCATTTTTTGATCCAATACGAGTATACATTATCTGCAACAGTTTGAAATAACAAGACTGTACTATTAAGATTATATTTTAAGGCATAGCTTGAGCTCAATAAGTGGAAAATGGGCCTCTCACCCTTGCTATATCTTTTTATTCTACCCGACTCCTCTTATCCCCTGTCCATTATCAATAATTATAAAGCAAGGTCATTTTTACAGGGAGTAACTGAAAATTTATTAGGGGTCCTTGAAAAAAAATGATATAAATGCTGAATCTCTGCATTTATTTCTCTGTAAAAATAAGACTGTCTCATAAATTCTACCTCCAAAATATACCTTAAATCCATCTTCTCTCCAGGTCCATCACCACCACTCTAAGTCAGACCACAAGAACCCCTCTCTTGGACACTGCGACAGACCCCTAATTCTACTCTTGCCATCTTGTAATCACTCTTTCCTCACTAGCCATAACACTCTTAAAATGAAAATTGGTTAAAATCTCTCAATAGCTTACCATTTTACCTCAAATAATATTAAAACTCACCTCCTTACTGTGGCTCCTTTTCTACTCTGTGGATCTGGTTCCTGTCTTTAAAACCTCACTTTGTGCTACTCTCTTCCTTCCTCATACTGGACTCAGTTCTTCAAATGCACCAAGCTCATTTCTCTTCAAGGTCACTGCCCAGGCAGTTCCCTCTACCAAGAATGCACTTCTTCCCACTCTACAATTAGCTCTCTCTCTTCCCAAAGAATGTGGCTTAAATGTCATCTCCCCAGACAGGCCTTTCCAACCACCACATTTAAAATAACAGGTCCCTCCGGTAAGCCTTAGCTGCTTCCTCCATAGAATTTCTAACAGCTTTTATCATCTTATTTGCTTAACCTATTTTGTTTTTGTTTTTTGTCAGTCTCTCTTACAAGAAAATAAGTTCCATGAAGGCATAGACAATATCTGCCTTATTTATCCTTTTTTCTCCATTATCTAAATATTAAATTCTAGAAAACAATACTCAATAAAATAAGGCAAAAGCAAAAGTAATATAATTCCCAGTTTTAGAGAAATAATGTCAGTCTAAGTTGCAAGTTGATCAGAGCACTATAGATGCAATATATCAAATTATGTTGCCCACCTTAAAAATATACAATTTTTATTCCTAAATAGAACACTATAGACATATAAACAATTTAATCCTTCTGTATAAGTTTAATTTGATTACGACTGACAACGTTCGTTTGACGAAGTCAACCATTTTGATCACTTAACTCTATGTACTGATCTCCACCATCTTTATATTCCCAAGAAATGGTGAGTCAAGAACACACAATGAAGAAACTTCTATTACTTGGGGTTTGGTTGATGTAAAGTGCAAAATAGGATCTATCCTTTCACCATTCGGGACAAACGGAGTATGTGGTCAAAAGTACTCAAGTAGTGAGGAGAGAAAGAGAGAGACTGATCAAGATATGGTGCCTGTGATAGGGAAAGAGAGTTTGCAGAAGGAAATACAAGAAATCTATGACGACTTTTGTACTTGAGTAGTTTATACTAGCAAGGATCAGTTAAGAAACATAAGGATTTCTACTCTAATATTTTTCTTAATATTTAATTTTGTAACATAAAAGTAACACAAATTCCTTATAGAAAACTTTGTAAATATACAAAAAGTAAAAAGATCAAATTTAACCATTAATTTTTTCTTGTATCATTAGATGCATATTTTCCCCCTTAGGAAAATCCAAATAAAATTGCTTTATTCACGTTACTTCAAGTCTGAAGAAGAGATCCTTAAAGATCACTGTATAATTTTTGTGCAAGAAAAAGCTTTTAGATATAGTTCAAACTATATCTAAGACTATACCTTAAGATTATCTCAAACCCAGAACAAACAACACCTAGATGATCAATGCACATCAACATTTTATCTTTCTAATTTGAATACTGATCATAATGACTAATTACACAATGACATTTCAATTTGTAATTGTATAATAAAATTACTTTCTAGGTTGTTTATATAATTATCATTAACAAGAAAGTGTGTGATTACAACCTCTTGCACCTTTACGACTATGAATAGTTTATCCCTGAAAATGAAATTCATCTAAATGAAAGGTCTTTCAAAAGTATTTTTTGTAAATCACCCAGATTTCCTTAACAAAATATTTAATATTTTCAGTAAAGTTCACTCTTGAACTTGCTAAAAAAATTTCAGTTCTTCCCTTTCTATAAATATAAAAACAATATTCAGTTTTAGGTTGTGAACAATTATTACGGAAGTTCAACTAATTTTAGGCTACGGATTTTATTAAGCAGATATTTTTCTGCTTAGGTATGCTCACCTGTGTTTATATACAACTCAGTGGATTTCACACTCAAGTCATTCAAATTAATAAATTCAATAAAACTAATGAGTCAAACTATGGTTTTGCCTGCTTATTTCATTTGTCACTGAATTCCCTGGGAGAAAAAAACATCAATTCACACAATCTTGGTCATACAATGAGCTCAGTAGACTCTTCTATCCAAACCATATTTTAATTTATTGAATTATTTGAGTATCTGATGATATTTGGAAACATGAGTCACACCCTGAGAGATGCAACTCTTTTAGGCTCTACAGTACTATTTGCTAAAGTGGAGTAATCTTTGAATAAATGGACCCCTTTGAATAAATGGACTAACCACTGTAATTGATATGCATGGTTACTTGTATGAAACAAGATTGTTTTATATTCAACTAGGTATCCAGTACGGAAATAAAAGTTTATGTATATTGATAAGGTAAAATCTGCTTTTCTTAAAATAAAAATTACTAACATCTAATAAATACTGTGGTTTCAAATAGAAAATTAATGGAATAAGAGAGACAAATACAAATCATGTTTTCACCTACTTAATCAGATGAAGTGATCTAGGAAGCACCACTACTTTCTGATCAATTCAAGGAGGTTTAGGTAATAGGAAGAGAGAGTCAAATTGATTTATTTTGTCTTTATAGTACACAGCTTCACAGCCACTTAAAACACAAGGGATGCTTCCTATAGTCAAGTTACCTTTAGTACCATGTTAAGCAACATGTTAAAAATGAGATAGTTCACTTTTTTTGTCATTATCATAATTTTACCCTGCCTAAGTATGGAAAACTAACGAAGGGAGAGGGAGAAGGTGAATCTATTGATTTCAAACATCAAAGGTTTTATATAACTTAGTAAAAACAGATAACATTAAAAATTTACTTTGTGAATATCCTTCATCAGAAGGCAAGTTATATAAAAATGAAATTTTACCCTCCATAAAATAACAAATTTTAAAAATAAAACATGAATTCCATTAGCTCCTAAGATGAAAAGTTACTAGGAAAATAATTACCATCTCCTTGAAATTAAATACTAATATTAGTATTAGTATTAATTAGTATGATCTTTATTGTGTTTAAATATCTAATTTATGTCTTACATTAATCTTTCCATATTGTATATATACTATAATAATGCTGTAATGTCCCATGTTTTAAGTGTTTAAAAACTGGTAAGATACATTTTGACTCATGTTACCTATTTATCAAGCTACAAAATAAGAAAATATCCCCAAAATGTTTATAAGAATAACATTTTGAAGTTTGACATTTTATTAACCATTAGTGTGATGATTTCAGTATTCAAAAGTTATCCCAAGGTATTATGAAGCATAATTTCTAATCACTATGACTTTACACCGCAAAAAGCATTTTATAACCAATGAAAAAATCTTAGGATACTTTCTCTATAATCTTCTTTTGAAGAACCCTCTAAATTTTACCCAATTTAGCCTTTAGGTACTATATTATCCAAGTATAATCTTATGCACAGCCCATGTTTTCAGTATATTGATACAAATTCAAATTCAAATTAAGAGTTTTAGTAGACTATCTTTAATGATCCTATTTAACTGATGAGTAAATTGAGTGATACTTATTCACTAACATTAAGTTAAGCTAGTTGATAAAAATACACATAAATTCCATATAGTTGCTAAATATTTTAGGTAAAATGTTTTTAAAAAGTATGGGAAAGTTATTAAAATAGATAAAAATTATTACAAGACGTTAATAACTAACTACTCTATGCTTTTGAATTTAATATGAACATCTGAAAAGTCATCTTTAACACCTGCCACATTTCGGTATAATGGTTCTTAGTCATTTGGAGATTTGGATACCTGTTTTATTTACGTTAGTATCCCAGGGCCTAGGGCGGTTACTGGTGTATCATAGGCACTTATCGAATAAACAAATGTTGCTTTAGGGCTATTCCTGCATGGAAATACTAACTGTTAAATACTGCAGGTAAACTTGACTCTCCAGGTGTACATCTCTTTAGTAGCCGTAGATCTAACAAGGTACAATATAAATGTCTGCCTCTCTAACTATTAAAAATTGTCTTTCTCTCCTTACAACAAAAAAGTGGCCGAGGAAATAATGACGCTGTTTTTAACAACCTTCCGTCTTCACAGAAGTAGATCAAGTAACCACCCCGCGATCTTGACGCCAGCCGCCCTTCAACACACGCGCGGGGAGCGCGCGGGCGAGCGGGGCGCCGCAGGCGGCACGCGCCCCACAGCCACAGCGGTCAGGCGCGGGCTCCAAAGCCGCACGCGCACCTGCGACTGCAAACCGACGGGCAAAGCAGAACAGGGGCAGGTGGGCAGGCACGCCGCAAGCGCCGGCCGTGTCAACCAGAACGAGTGGACAGACTCCGAATAACTGTATTTCCACATGAACGACAGGGTCGTCTCCGCTGACGACAGAGAAGGAGCTGTGCTGTCCCGCCCGCCTGCCCTCCTGCCCTTCCCACCCTCACAGAGCGCACCCTCTCCTGTCCCCTCAGCTCCGCTTCCGTCTCGGCCCGTTACTCCGAGGACCTACACGTTAAAGGGTAACTGCGACCGAAGTTCCAGACGTGAAGTCTAGAAACGTGCGACAGAACAGGTGACACCCCGGTGGTCATCACAGCGCCAATGAGCAGCCAGCCAGGGACGCACCGGGAAACTTTTACGGCTGTTCGCGCGCAGCCTGCCTTCAGGTGACCAGGTGGTGTTTCCCAGACCCTTCACGCTGGCGGCAGAGATCCAGCGAGACCTGCGTCTCACACAGGGCGTCGGAAGAGAAGCAAGGGAAACGTTCCAACCCTGGAAGCGCTGCCCCCCGGCGACCCTGCCCCACTTCCCCGCTTCCCCGGGGAGGTCTCCCCGCAGACCCCCGCCGGCGCGCGGACTCCTCCGGCCGGAGGTCAGCGACGCCGCGCGGGCCGCAGGGCGAGTGCACGCGGGCCCGGGGTCCGGACACGCACGCTGGGTCCGGAGGGTTCGCGGGGACCGGCCTGGGCCACGAGCCGCCCGCACCCCTCGAGACACGGGGTCCGCGGCCCGGGCACGCGACGCGCGCTCCGCGGAGGGCCCAGGCGGCGCGAAGTTAGGGCGGGCGGGCCCCGCGCCCCTTACCTTGGTTGCTGGGGACGTGCGCGCAGTCGCCCGGCGCGGCCGTCAGCAGCGGCAGCAGGAGCCCGAGGGGCAGGAGACACCCGCGGACCGCGCGGCCGCCCATGGCTCTCGGCGGCGCTCTCCCGCTCCCCTGAGGGACACGCGGCGGCGGCGCGGCCAGGTGCGCGGGGCGGGGGTGCCGGTCCACGTCCTCCTCCTCCTCCTCCTCCGCCCGGCCCGCAGGGGCTGTCCCGGGGCGCCCCCCGCGCGAGGCCGCGGGCCGGGGCACGGGGGTCCGGGCTGCCCGGTCGCGGGCGCCGCGGCTTCGGAGGCGGACGCTGCCCGCGGCGCCAGGGAGCTGCGGGCGGCTGGCGGCGAGCGGCTCCGCATCCAGCGCCGTGTCCCGCTCGCGCGCGGACTCTCCACTGGGGCCGGGGCGCGCGCGCGCAGGAGCGAGCCCGGCGTGGGGGCGGGGCGGGGGGGAGGGCGCCTCCCGGCGGGCGCGGGGACGCCAGGTGCGGCGGGGGCCGCGGCCGCTCCGGACCCCGCGGGCGCTGGGGGAGCCGAGCGCGGGGAGGCGCCGCCGCTGCAAGGGGCGCGGGGGCCGCGGGAACTCGGCTCTCGCCGAGCGACTGAGGCGGCTTCGGAGGCCGCGAGGGTCCGAGCGAGCGGGCTGCGCCCTCAGCCCCTCGCCCGTGTGGCGCCGGCCGCGGCCCGCCCCGCGCCCTGCTCCAACCCGGCGGCGGCCGCGCTGCGCCCCGGCCGCGCTCCCGGCATTTGGGAGGCCGCGCTTAGTCCCCCAAGCACTTTGCTCCCCATCCGCGGCGGCGGCGCCGGGCGTCTCGTCAGCCTCCCCGCCTGCTCCCCGTTCCGCGCGGGCGGCCGAGCGCTGAGGCGACACTCCCGGCCGTCAGCGAGGCGGCGGCGCACCGGCCGGACGCCCCTCACCGCGGCTCGCCCAAACTTGCCGCCCGGGCGAGCGCCTCAGCCCGCGGCCGCCAGCGCTGCTCCAGTCCGGGGACAGCCGAGGCGGGAGCCGGCCGCGAGGAGAGCCCCTCCGGGCCGGGCGCGGGCGGCGGCCCGGCGCCGGGGCTCACGGAGGGCTGCGCGTCGCCGCGGCGGGGACTTCGCGGCGGAGGTCACAGCCTGTCGGGCCCAGGGCGCCCGCGCCGAGCAGCCCGAGGGCCGAGCGGACCGCGTGCCCCGCGCCGCCCCGCTCTCCCGACCCCGCGCTGGGAGGCCGGAAGCGCGGCCCCGGCTCCTCGGTGAGCCGCGCGGCCCTCCGCCCGGCAGGGCGACACGCGGGGCTGACAGGGCGGGCGGGCGCGCGGCGCGGGTGCCGCGGGACGGGCGCTAGAGGGGGATCGTCGACAAGGAAACGCCGCCGCCGCGCCCGCCGCACACGGGCGTCGGGGGGGCGCGGGGAGCCGCGGGGCGGCGGGGGTCTGCGGGCGTGTGTTCGCCGCCGGCACTGTCGTGAGCGTCCTCGCTTTCTCGTGAGGGGACGGAGGCCGTCACAGTCGAGCGAGGCTAGGAGCCCCCTCAAAACCCGCGGCGCTGCGAGGAGATATTTATGGCAACGGAGAAAGTGGGCCGGGGAGCGAGCGCCGCGGCCGCGGCGGGGGCGACAGTGTGAACGCGGGCGGAGGGCGCGGAGCGGGGGCCGCGCTGCCTGCCCGAGACCCCGGGAGGCGGAGGAGGAGCGCACCGACGCCCGCCCGGGCGGCCCGGCGCATGGGGACGTGCGGGCGTCCGATCGCGCCTGGGCTGCCGCTCTCCCCCAGGCTCCGCACCGGGGTCCCCCGGCTCACGCGTGTGCACGCCACCCCGAAAAGATGACGGGTGTGCGGTTATGCGTCGGTACTTAAAGGAGTAAAATCTGATTTTACCACCTATTTTACCACCGTTACTGACGTTGACTGACCGCATGAACATGTGCAAACTCAGTTTACAATTTACAAACTGTACAATTAAAAGGCTACGTTATAACATACATCATTACGTCTAAATAGTGTTCTTAGACGTATTTAGTGATTCATTATACTGATGTTTTGATTCAGAATCATCTCTTTTTATATAGTTAAAAAATATATTTCCATGACCTTTTTATAACTAAGTCTGAATTTTTAAATGTTGACTTACAGTGAGTAGTTTTATAGACTTCATTAGCAACTCACTAAGAGAAAAATTTTGTCCAAAGAAGAAACTCCTTATAAATGCCTGAAATATACCATATTCTGATGAACCGAAGGAATGTATAACTAATATCTTACAAATGTAAACCATGTTAATCTATTTCTAAACTTCTAGTTTTTAAATTACCTAGACTTGCAAGGACATTTTTAATGGAACCACTAAAAAGAAGTTATTTCAAAAACAATCTCTAGAGTAAAAATATTGTAATAGCAAAGTTTTAACTTAAATTCTGATATTTTGCTTGAGTATTACATTTTAGAGATACCTTATAAATAGAACACCAAGAAACTTACTTTAAAATTAGGCTATAAGGGAATGGTTCTAATAGATGGAAGGAAGGGAGGGAGGACAGAAGGCAGAAGGGAAGGAAGGAAAAGAGAAAGAAAAAAACAAAATCTAAGGTTCATTTCTAGGGCTCGCGCTTAGTTAAAAATCGTGGTAGGATGTCTGAAACGTGAACTGTTATTTACTTCAGAGTAACAATAACAGCTTGATTAAACTGGATTTCTATCCTCACCCCTACCTACAATTCACCTACAATTCACCATTTTTGTTTTAAGTAAGTCATAGTCGTGCATGACATAATATATTACTTACCCGCTCAGATAATTGATAGTCATATTCTGGTTTTGGATTTTAAGAAACAAAATAGTTACAAAACTTTTCTCAATATAAAAATAAAACACACCTCATATGTTTAGATACTGTCCGTTACCTGTCTAGAAGATAATGACTGCTTAAGTAAAAACTCCTCTCAAAGAAGATGAATTTAAATATAATTATCATGACTTTTGACTGTAGTGAGATTCCATGAGTTCGACATGATTATCAATTTCAAAACATGATAAAAAGAATTACTATAATCATTTGACTGTTTTATATATTATATATACATAAACATGAATATTTATATCCACACACATACATACATGCAATATGTACATGCATATTCGTTCTAAGATATTTGTTGAGCTCTTTTTATGTGCTCAGTTCTCTTCACTCAGAGAAGACTTAATGGTAATGAGTAAAAATAATTTGTTTTTAAAAGCAAACTTTTTGTTTTAAAAATGGTTATCTTACGTGAGCTAGAAGCAATTGCGCTTAACAGAAATATACTTCCTTTTTGATTTTCCACTAGCGTTGATGTATTTGCTGACATGTGACAGTTCCAAAATTATAAGCCACTCAATGAACCAGATGCAATATCCATGTAGATTTATCTGCACTTGTCTGTTTGAATCATACCCATATTCAGAAAAGCATTCCTGTCTCATTTTCCCGTACTATATTGTTCAGAATTCTTTTGTATTCTCTCAGACCATTGTTCTTCGTGATGTGTGTGGTCTCAGTTCAGGGAAGAATGAATACATTTTTATTAAATAAAGAATATATGACACTAAAAACTAAGTTTTCATTTATAGTAGAAATAATAGTATTCACAAATACTTTTTTAGAATGATGAAAGGAGAGGAGACTTAACCTGCAATTAATTTCTTTGAGAAAATAAAGAAGGATGGTAATGTTTAATACTCAGCATGTTCAAGGCTTGAGAAAATCTTAAGTATTTTATTCTGGTAGAAAAGTAAATTAATCCATTTATATCTGTAATTTACCTTCTCTAAGGTCAAGGAAGAAGCAACATAAAAAGAGTGTTGATCCTCAAGTATGTCAAAACATCAGGTCTTAAAATATTAAGTTTAGTACTTTGAATAGGTAAAATCATGTAAGTCTTTTTTGTTAATATAAAATTTAGAAGCATGCTGCAAACTGTTATTGTTGTCATGTCATCAACTTTAAAATATAAATGAATTAAAAGATTGAATTGTATGCTTTAGCAGGTGGACAGCTAAAATAAAAAAAAAAAAAAATCCATGCAGTCAACATAGTTAATTTGAGGCCCTTTGCTTTAAGAAAATATGTAATCGGGGAACACACATACATTATTTACTTCAGAAATTTTTCTTTGATATTAGGAGGTAGATAATGTCTTTTCTGAAAAAAAGACATTCACAACAGTCCTGGATATTGTACTTTATTGTTAACATATCAAATCTTAAAAACCTCAGAGGAAAAAAATCAACCTGAGGCTGCATAAAACGTACTCTGGTTTATTCTGCTGTGATGTTGCATTTTGTTCTTGTGTTATATGGTATTTTATAATAAAATAAAAATATGTGTGTATATATATCATAAACATATATAAATAATATATATGTGAGTGTGTATGTTTGTAATTCAATGAAAACATTGTCTCTAGTACTTTTCTAAATCAGTAACCATTTACCACATGAGATTTTCATGTGCATTTGTGCTGAGCATTATGGGGAAGGTACAAAGATTATTTGGATTTCGTTCCTAACCATCAGAAGTTTTTATTATATTGAAGGGCACCGACATATTGATTGTTCCAATACAAATCATCTTTGTTATCCCATAATGGAGTTACTATTATAAACTATTAGCTTTATGTTATGTTATTATTAAAGTTATGTAAGAGGAAAGGAATCATACCCTCACCCTCTAAGGCATGGATCTCTACAGTTACCACTTCTGCTTCAGTTAATCTTACTCTTGGTATTGGTTGGTTCATCCTCTGAAACCTAGTGCATGAACTTTTTACTAATATCAAATACAATACTACAGGCTATGTACAATGGCCAAATAATTCAACTAGATTCAACTAACTTGAATTTTTTAAAGAAAATTTGCTTAATAGTCTGTGTGGCATCAAGTATCCACAAAAGGTAATTTTAGGTAAATTATATAGAGAATTTTTCTAATGATATATGTACAAGTTATTTCAGTTTTACTAGTAACATATTATTCAGTTTATCTTTCATGCCCCAGAATGAGCAGCTATGTCAAAACAACTTTGTTTTCATTGAATTATAATAAATATCATTAAAGAGCATATTCTAAATATCAAACAGGGAACGACTAATGATAGAAGAAAAACCACCTTTAAAAAAAGCTTTCTATATTGAAATATGCCTGATTATTTCCAACATAACAAAGAAGATAACAACACAGGAATACTGCGATTAACTTCTATTCAAGGATTCAAATTAGTCTGTCAAAATCAACTTAGTATTTTGTCTTGTATTATACCTGCATTAAGACACTTTATGTCCTGCTTCAGGAAAAGGCAAAGTTGGGTTTTACAATAAAAATAGTTGGGTATGTCAAATAGTTAAATGTTAAATTTATTAATAATATTGTCCATATTAATAACCATTGTCAGCTAAACATTTTAATTATTTTGATATGAATAATGCAAAACATGTTCTTTTACTACAATCAAGTTGGAGATTAAAAGTCAGATGAAGAGAAATGATTCCTTCATGCACCTTTTAAGCTGGATTTTGTGGCTAAGTTCTTTTTATAAAAATGTTTCTTATAATATTTCAGTTTAGTGTGAAATCAGGTACCATGTTTGCAGTTTTGAAGTTCTGTGTTTTTTGTGTGTGTATATTAAACTTGATAAAAAAATAAAAGAACAAATCTTGAGTGACATATCATTATATTTCCTAGTGAGCTATAACAACCCAATAAAAACCTAATATGCCAAATATTTACCTTTTCTTTCAGGGGTTCTATATCATTTTAATCAGAGTGTGTTTCTTTACTATAGATGTTAAAATGTTTACATGGACTATAGACATTTCTGAATATCATCTTATTGGATGATTAAAAATTCTATATTACCACTTATACCAATCATTTAACAATTAGCATACAGTTCTTCATATTGTTGTCTAACGTTGATACACATACCTTATCTTCCCAAGGACCTTGAAAAATCTTTAAAGAGCAAAGAATGTTTCTTTACATCTCTACAAAAAATATGTGCTAAATATTATATGTTTAAATACTAATTTAGCTGGGTGTTTATCCAAAGAATTTGAAAACACCAATGCGTAAAGATACATGAACCCCTGTGTTCATTGCAGCGTTATTCACAATAGCCAAGACTTGGAACAACCTAAGCGCCCATCAAGGGATGAATGGATAAAGAAGATGTGGTATATATACACAATGGAATACTACTCAACCATAAGAAATGATGAAATCCAGCCATTTGTGACAACATGGATGGACATTGAGGGTATTATGCACAGTGAAATAAGTCAGAGGGAGAAGGTCAAATACCGTATGATTTCCTTCATTAAGTAGTAGATAATAACAACAATAAACAAACACATGGAGACAGAGATTGGGTTGGTGGTTACCAGAGGGGAAGGGGGGAGGGAGGAGAGCGAAAGGGACAATTCGGCACATGTGTGTGGTGATGGGTTGTAATTAGTATTTGGGTGGTGAACATGATGTAATCAATGCAGAAATAGAAGTATAATGATGTACGCCTGAAATTTATATAATGTTATAAACCAATGTTACTGCAATAAACAAAAAATTTAAAAAAAAATAAAGTCGAATCTAGTGTGGAAAAAATAAATAAATAAACACTAATTTATTTTTTTAGTCAAATATACCATCTTTATTAACTTTTTGCATAAAGGATAATTTAATACTTGCATATTTCAACTGTAAATAAGTATATAGTTGCCCTTTTTCTCTTTATTAAACATCATTAAATACTTGAGTCATTATAACTTTATAAATTATTACATATGAGTAATATATATCGTATGCATGTTATGCCTATTCTGAGTTGTTATGAAAATGGTGTTTTGCTGCTCGTGGAACAGAACCCCACTGTAGAACCCATGTGAAACTCCTCTAGTATTTCATTTATGCTCCATAGTATTAGAAGTAGACTGACATTCATATATTTGAAATTTAATTGTAATCTCTTTGCTATTTTTAGAGGTAAAAAAATTTTTTTTCTAAATTGGTGGGAAAAAATCAAACATAAACACTATATTGACTTAGGTTACTATTAATATGTGGTCAAAGACTATTCTTAATTTATTTGCTCCTAATTTATTATGCATCATGTTTTGAAATATATAAGAAATGGGAAGTATATTTATGCTTGACTTTGAGTATTTTTATCCAATGGAAAAAAAATAAGAAAGTTCCTTACTCATTGAGAATATGTGCAATTTTCAAGTAAAATATTCAAGTTATATGTTATTTATCTAAAACAAATGCTATATATTAATACAGCCTAATAGTACTCACTGCAGTGTTAGAGATGTTCTGTCTGTGCTGTCCAATACAGTAGCCACTAGCCACATCCACATGTAGCTCTTGAGTGTTTGAATGTGCCTATTGTGGCTGAGGAACTGATTTTACTTTTTGTTAATTTTAATAAATTTAAAATTAAATAGCCATAGGAGGCAGTGGCTACTGCATTGGATAGCACCTATATAGAGAGAGCACATATATATTCTCTCTCTATATATATATTCGTTTTATTTTCAATACTTCCACTTCCATGTTGATAATGGGGGAAAATAAGAAAGGGATTTGAAAACTGTGGAAACATCGAGTGCATGCAGTACAACTTTCTACAAGAACAGCCTATTCTTACTATAGAAATTCTGTTGCGCATAGTCACGTTTATCATGAACAAATAATGAAGCTCACTTTGGACAATAACTCTGCTTCTGCATGTGTTTACACTGTCTTCAAAGCCAGACTAATATAATGTGCTTTTTGCATATTACATTGAATTGGTCAGAAGACATTAAAAGTAGTCACTCTGATAGAAACTGATAATATTATTAAAAATTATTTCAATTCTGAATAGAATTACTTGTCTAATGTGCCTAATCTCCGATGCTACAATTTTAAAAATGATTCAGGAGTTGCTATCACCCCCACTAGGCCCACTGTGTCTGTTCCACTGCCCTGGGTTCCAAAATTACCGTGACCTGAGGGACTCAACAGTAGTGGAGTTTCCAAAACTAATATTCTTACCCAGAGATTTGTCAAAGAAACAGCAAGATTTTTCCATTTAGATGCTAGTGTTTGTCTTTATTTTTTGTTTTGTTTTGTTTGTTTTCCTTTTTGACTTTTCAATTTACATATAAAAACATTGTCAGGATTGCGTTTTTATGTTAGCAGATTTTTTAAAATATGAGGGTTCACAGGAAAACCAGAGAATCCGTTTACCACTGTTTTGTTTATATCATCCTAAAGTTTGTCACTTGATAATATCCTTGTATAACTTTAATTTGTCATAAGCACCAAAGTAAAAAAAAAGAAAATCCAATAAAAATGTCATCTCCTAAAGAAATCTTGAAATATGATAAAATAAAAAGTATTAATTTTTATATTACCTAGCAAACAGTTATAAAGTGTTTACTATGTGCCAGACACTGTTTCAAGTGCAAATACTAATTTCAGATACTAATTACAAATAGGAATTCAATTAATCCTCAGAACAACACTTTGACGTCCTTGCTATTATTATCCTCGTTTTACATATTAGAAAGCAGACGCACAGACTTGCCCATGGTCACCCAGCCAGTATGTGCTAAAGCAAGGGTGTGAATCAGACAGTCTGGCTCCAAAAGCTGTGCCTTTAATTGCTATCCTGCCTCTACTGTATCCTTGAGTGAAGACCCAAATATACACAAACATACACATATAGTTTGCATATATCTGTGTATCTGTCTATGTAAAATTTATCTAATTCTGTGACATTAAGCTCAGGTCATAGAATACTTTCAGTGAATCTTCTTCCCAATTGTGACTAAGCTCTCAAATAACCTCATTCTTCTTTCTCACAACCCAGTGTTTACACATTTGTGACTCTTGCAGGATATTCTTTCTCTTTTTTAAGATCTTTCTCTTAAATAGCACCTTTCTTCCAATTCTACTAGCTCGTGTTTATTCAGTTATTATATTTTGCATTCCATGTGGATCATCTTGTCAAGACATGGAGTACTAAAGAGATGAACAAAGACAAGACAGCTTGCTCACATAAAACATGTTCTAGGGTTGATGTGTATTAAGTGCTTGACTTGTGTCTCGCACTAAGTGCATTGTCCATGCTAGCTCATTTAATATGCACGGCCCTGTGAGGTAGGTACTCTTATGGTATCCGTTTTACAAATGATGAAGCCAAAACATAGGGATTACATGCTAATAAGAGGCAGAGCAGTGATTTTTACATTTAAAGAGCACAGTCTGCTCCTTGTAATGTAGGCGGGAGTGTGAGCAGAGAGAAGACACAGGAGGTTTGGGCAGTAATTCTGGAGTGAGATAATAGTGGTTTGGCCCCGGGGTGGTGACCAAGAGGAAGAAGTGGATGAATTTTCCATATATTGAAGGTGGAAAGGATAGGACTTCCTAATCATTTGGATGGTGGCTCATGCTTATCTTGTTAGTGACTAGAAATGGCTCAGGTGCCTAATTATACAGATAACAAATTTACAGTTTAAAAAAAGCCTATTCAAACCATAAATTGAGCTATTGAAGAAGACTTTGAAGCAATGTTTCTAGCTTTTGAACTATATATTTTCAGAAGGAGGAGTCATACTGTCCATTCTCTGATCGTGACTAGAGTTCTGCCCCCATACTTCCAGAAAATCAGCTCAGAGCATTCAGAATCTTTAAATTAAAAATGCATCATTTATTTTTCTATATTCTGAAACTATACATAGAGGCATAATGAAGTTAGTAATTCAAAAGTTAGTTTAGAATATAGACTTTATTTTCATAAAAATTAGAGGAATTAACTTTGAGCCTTACGTAAATTAGTCATATATCATGAGTCATCAAAACATATTCACATATTCATAATTCTAAACTATTGAGTTTATTTTGACCCAGGATCAACTCTTACTGAAAGAATTATTGTTTCTAAATCCAGATATGAGTTTGTCATGTGTTTATCTTTACATTCAGTATATTTAAGACAGTACCAAAAATGAGGAACTCAAATCCTCATTGAATATTTTCCCCACATTTTTAGCCAGAGAGAACAAATAGGAAGATTATATGAAATGCTACATTCTGTGTGTGAGTATAAAGACTATTTCACAAATGTACTGTGACTGAGAAGCTTTTAAAAGAAGAAAAACTCAAGGATAAATCACCCATGAGTATTTTACTATTTTGCCATTACGAAAATGGCAACATGTTTATGCCAAAAATCTAAAAGACATTTGAGGGCCAGCCCTGTGGCTTAGCAGTTGGGTGCGTGCACTCCGCTACTGGCGGCCCAGGTTCGGATCCTGGGCCCGCACCGACGCAACACTTCTATGGCCATGCTGAGGCGGCGTCCCACATACAGCGACTGGAAGGATGTGCAGCTATGGCATACAACTATCTACTGGAGCTTTGGGGGAAAAAAATAAATAAATAAAATTACGAAAAAAAATAAAGGACATTTGAGTAGATTTATAGGCTTTGTTGCAAATTTAGAACATATTTTTCCTTTTAAGTTACTCTTTTAAATTTTAAAAGTAGCATATCATAGAATATGTGGGAAATTGAAAAGAAAAAATAACACCCTTTTATTGTACTACTCTAACATAATTACTATTATTATTGTTTTACTATATTTCATTTCAAATGTCTTAACCTTCCTCCTCCCAAATATGTACTCTGACATGGTTAAAGCTATATCATGTATTCAAATTTATATTGCATTTCGATTTCTTCATTAGTTGCTTGATTTTAAAGGATTTAAGGTTTATTTATATATAGATTTTCTTAAGATGTGAATTAGATAAAAGGATATGAAAATAACTAGAAAAGAAAAGCACTGCCATTTGAGAGAGATGATGCAAGTATTGTTAGCCAAATAGGACTTTTGTAGGTCTCACGATTTTCAGAAAACTATTCGTTATTATCAACGCATGTAATAGCATAAATGCAGAATTTCCAAGGGTTGAAATGAGTTGTTATTTCTTATAAAAAGTTTTTATAATATTACCTTATGGGGGAAAAAGGCAATGCTTTTCCTAAAGAAAGAGTCTTACTATACTACTCTGACAGAATAAGGTGATGATTCTCTGAATTGTAAATCCTAGACAAAAAAGCAATATAATTTAAGCAAATCCATTTCTTTTACCCTGTCTTCAAATATTTTCTTTGTGCACCATCCCTACTTTCAGATACACAGCTAATCTGATAATCCAATTTTATCTGTATTTACCTTTCAAAAAACAAAATGTAAAGAATGGTTTTTTTTTTTTGTTTTGATATGTGAAATGGAAGTAGTCGCAGCCATGCCATACTAGACAGCACTATTTCATCAATGGCCTGCAATTCAGCAATGACAATACCAACACTGTACATCTGAGAATGTGAATCTTGGAGAATAAACTACCTAGAATTGCACAGCTAACAAGTAGCTCAGTATTTGCTCATACTCTTTGTATTCAACCTGATTTTGGGCTGATACCAAATATTTTCTGAATAATTAAATCTATTGTTACTTATACGGTTTTAAGTGAAATGTATAAACTCTAAAAATTAATAACTATCATTTTTGTGGGGGTTACAAATTGTGTTGATTATTCATTTTTGTATTACATTCATTTCTCTCATTTTTTTTTTTTTTTTTGTGAGGAAGATCAGCCCTGAGCTAACATCTGTTGCCAATCCTCCTCTTTTTGCTGAGGAAGACTGGCCCTGGGCTAACATCTGTGCCCATCTTCCTCCACTCTATATGTGGGACGCCGCCACAGCATGGCTTGATGAGCCTTGGATAGGTCCATGCTGGGAATCAGAACCTGCGAACTCTGGCTGCTGCTGAAGGGGAGCGATGAACTTAACCACTGTGCCACCGGCCAGCCCTCTCTCATTTCTCTCGTTTTAAAAGTATAGCCATATAAAATTACACGTCTAAACTCTCCAGTTGTGTATAAAATTTAAAAATCTCTGACAATTTTCAATTCCAAGACCAATCCTTGGAATTAACCCATCTGAAGAATGTCTGTTTTGGTTTTCTAGTATTTATTTTCATTACTCTAGATCAATGTTGTCCAATAGAACTTTCCAGGGTGAGAGAAATGTTCTATTCTGCATTGCTCAATAGGGTAGCCACTAGCCATGTGTGACTATTGAGCACTTAAAATGTGGTTAATGTAACCACGGAAATATGTTTTATTTTTATTACATTTTAATCAATTTAAATTTATGTTTAGATATCCACATGTGGCTTAGTGGCTATTGTATTGGATAATGCAGCTCTAGATAAAATGTCCGTGCCTTTTTTATTTATCAAATTTAAACAGTATTTTCTCACTCTCTGCTATGAAAATGTGGAATTAAGCTTACCTACACTAACTTCTTTACTATTTTCCATATGCTGTTAAATTATCTAGTTTTTCATTGATATTTAATTCTTCTTTATTTGCAGTATCTCTTGACTCCCCCAATTTTAAAGTTTCGAAATGAGCAGACTACATCCTTTTACATTTCTTTCTCTCCTTGACCATAACCTTGTCAAATATAACATTCTTCTTCTTCTTATGATTATAATTATTGTTTTATAACATAAAGATTTAACTAAAACATATACCTTTTGTTTAGTAACTATGATTAAGTCTTCCATATTTTGTCTATGGGTTATGTGGATAAACCGTGTTCGTTATAGTATTATATAAATATTATTTGCTGAAACACTGGTGATTACATCTGTACAGAATAAAATGGATCCAGCATAATGGTCCAATGGCTCAGATGAAACAAAATCTTCTCCAGGACTTCATTAATTTTACAGCATCATTCTATGTATTACTTTGTTTGCCAAATGCCTTTAGTACACAGATTTTAGTTTTACTATTTGTTTATTTGTTTTTCAAATTACTAAGTTACTTCTTTATTGATAAAAATTGTCTTCTTTAAATCATCAGTAAGATTCATCTAGCATTGATTATTTCTGGTATAAACAATTGTTACATTGGGCTTTTAAAAATATTTCAATTGTATATTTTAATATTTAAATTTAATCATAATATTTCCATTGACCTAGAATATATTTTTCTGCAGTCCATCATCAATTTAGTTTATTTCTTTAAAAACGGCATATGGCATATAAACTCAGACTATTTATGTTTTGAAAAAAAATTTGTTATACTCTAACATGTCTGAAAATGTTTATTCTTCTCTTAGAGTAGATTCATAGTTTGGCTGAGTGTTTAATTCTAAGTTGAAAATTATTTGCTGGCAGGATTTTGAAATCATGCTCCATTGTTGTCTGTCATTGCTGAAGAGATGCTTGATGTCAGCGATTTTTGTTTTAATAGATCTGGCCTCCACTTTGCTCTCTTTTTGAAAACTCTAAGGCTCTTTCAATTATATTTCGTGTACTTAAACACAAGATAATGTATTTAGAGTTGGATTTTTCTTCTTAATTTTTCTTCCTGCTCATCTTTTGTGAGACCTTTCAGAATTAAAAAATGACACCTTTTTGCATTTGTCAAAACTCATAGCAGTGTACAACAAAGAAAGTGAACCCTAATATAAACTATGAAATTCAGTTAATGATAACGTATCGGTATTGGTTCAGTAACACTCATTGGCTATTTCTAGCTCAACTTTGGTCATATGGACACATTTTAACAAATCACCATTACCAGAAGGATACAGAATTCTCATTGTTCAGGACTGGTTCACATTTCTACCCCTGATACCAAGGAATAGGTTAATCACTGTGAGAACCATGCACACTGAAAGCAGTAGGTGGATGGTTCTTGAAGAAGAAAAAAAAAATGGATGCTAGGCAGGCAAAAAAAGTTTATCAGAAGGATAACTATTATACTATTTAAAAATATCTTTGTTCTCCAAGGTCAGATTTTGTTTGTTTAACTTATTATTTTGGGGGAAGAATGTGGAAGTGGAGATTCACTTTCCATAAAAGACTGGTTATCTTTGCCTTCCATTCATATTTTTAAATGAAGGACTGGACTAATTAATAAAATTAGTTAGTGTGGATCTTCTCTGTTATATCATAATTCTTTCTGCAGATCAAGCTTCTCTTCTGCATTAGAGAGTTGACTGAAAGTTTACTGTGAGCTGCCTAGTCAAGGAGCAGTCAGGCTACTTAGGCTCCAATCCATCCTCATGCCAGAATAATGAATTCTTTACTCTGAGGGAAACAAAATCCATTTTAGGAGCCATTGTCCTCTCCAGAAATGCAAGTCTATTTCTTTAGAGGTGGGCCCTTGAGTTTGTCCTGGGTCACATATTGTTGTTGGTTACTCTGTGGGTATGGTGTAAAGCCTATCTCCAGAGCCACACGGGAGGAATAGCTCTCATCTGTGCTCCAAACTTCTATGGATGCTTTATACTGTGTGTAACAAGTGTTAAAATTGATGTTTTGATACTGAGCAGCTACTAACGTGCACAAATCCAGATTATTATATGCATTTACAAAGGAACTTAACATGAATCTGTTCCATGTCCCCTGGACCCATCTTCTAGAAAAAGGATTTGAGTTTACAGGGGAAAGATTATGAAGAAACTTCTGTGAAAACATCTGTTATCTTGCTGAGAAGGTAAAGTGGTGGTACAAATTGAGAGAGATCCATCAAGCTCAGAATGTGTTTGCTGCCTGTGGGAGACATAGAGGGCTGGTGCATGATTCACTCCTGATATTCCAGTTTTTATTGCCTGTAACTTAGTGGCATAAAACAATCATTTTATTATACTCACAGACTCAGTGGGGCAGGAATTCAGCAGGGAATAGTAAGGAACAGGGCTGTCTCTGTTTCACAATGTTAGAGGCCTCAGCTCAGAAGACTCAAAGGCTGTGGGTGACTCTTCTTCCCTCACATGTCTGGCAGTTGATGCTGGCTGGTACCTCAGCTGGGACTGTCAATCAGAACTTCTACACTTGGCATCTCCATGTGGTCCAGGGTTCTTCAGAGAACACAGGCCCCACATTTCAATGGGAGGAATATGAATATCACATTGTCAGAAGAGCTGGTATGCTGGAAGTTCTTGTTGCGGCCATTTTGGAAAATATAATTTATCATGCTTGAGACAGCCTAAGTAGTCTGTGAAAATAAGATAAGGATGGCTGCATTGAGAGCAGCCTAAACCCCAATTTATTGGGCAAGGTAAGAATGGGACATATGAGAATGAATATTCCATCAGGCCATTTTGAATTCACTCTCACAGGGACAGTAAAAGGCTGAGGAACACTAGCAATAAAAAAACAGGAGGTATGTCACCAGGTAAATGCAAATTAAAACAATGAGGTACCACTACACACCTATCAGAATGGCCAAAATCTGGAACGTTGACAACACAAAATGCTGTTGAAAATGTGGAGAGCAGAAACTCTCATTCATTGTAGTGGGAATGCAAAATGATACAGGTATTTTGGGAGACAGTTTGGTGGTTTCTTAAGAAACTAAACATACTCTTACCATAGGATCCAGCAATTGTGCTCCTTGGTATTTACTCAAAAGAGTTGAAAACTTATGTCCACACAAAACTTGCACACAGATGTTTATAGCAGCTTTATTCATAATTGCAAAAACTAGGAAGCAACCAAGAGGTCCTTCAGTAAGTGAAGGGGTAAATAAAGTGTGGTACATCTAGACGATGGAATATTATTCAGTGCTAAAAAGAAATGAGCTACCAAGCCTAACAAGCTATCAATCTTAAATGCCTATTACTAAATGAAAGAAACCAATCTGAAAAGGCTACATACTGTATGATTCCAACTACATGACATTCTGGAAAAGGCAAAATTATGGAGACAATAAAAAGATCAGTGGTTGCCAGAGATTAGGGGGTGGGGAGGGATGCATAGGTGCACACAGAAGATTTTTTTAAGGCAGTGAAACTACTCTGTATGATACTATAATCATGGATACAAGTCATTATACATTTGTTCAAACCCATAGAATGTACAACACCAAGAGTGAACCACAATGTAAACTATGGACTTTGGGTGACAATCATGTGTCAACATAGGTCCATCAGTTGTAACAAATATACCACTCTGATGAGGGATGTTGATAATGGGGGAGGATATGCATATGTGGGGGCAGGGGCACAAGGGAACTCTCTATCCCTTCCCCTCAATGTTGTTGCAAACCTAAAACTGTTCTAAAATATTGTCTTAAAAAAAAAAAAAAACAGGCGGCCTGCCCGGTGGCACAGGCGGTTAAGTGCGCTCACTTCGCTGCAGCTGCCCGGGGTTCGCTGGTTTGGATCCCGGGCGCACACCGACACACCGTTTGTCAAGCCATGCTGTGGCGGTGTCCCATATAAAGTGGAGGAAGATGGGCATGGATGTTAGCCCAGGGCAAGTTTTCCTCAGCAAAAAGAGGGGGATTGGCAGATGTTATCTCAGGGCTGATCTTCCTCACAAAAAAAAAAGAAAGAAACAGGAGATAAACACTAGGTTTGTAGAAAATGTGGAATGAGTCATAAGGGTTAATATGGAATAGAGATGCATCTTCTCAGTTCAAAGGAACTGCCTGAGAAGGATTGCCGGAGATGAAAATATCTGAAAAATTTACAATAGCAGCTCATAAGAAAGAAAACAAGTCAGTGTTAAACCCCTATCAGAACCAGAAACAGAGAAGCCACTCAACCCAGGTAAGACTTTTCCTATCCCCTTAAATCTTTTGCCTCTCCTGGTGGACCAAACTATAGCTAGAGCGGAAAGCCTGAATGTGAAGAGAGAGTAGAGATCAACTCTGTCTCTGAACCTAAAAGCAGGTAGCCTCCTTCAGGCCTTAACAGAGAAGTAGAGTTGCAGGAGAGAAATGTTTTAAGAAATCATACTCTTGAATTAATTAGTGTTTAATTAGTATTTGATGGATATTCTGTATTCTGAATTGAGTCTATGATTATGAGGTTAGGTAACTATCCATTATCTAAAACAGAATACTCATGGGATATGTTCGAATTTATATCAGTGCTGGGGAAGATTTCCTTCCGCAATGATAAAAATGTAAAGGGACAGGAGGAAATCAAATTAGCTTTTCATTTAGATGATATCCCATGAGTCATATGTTTAACACACCAGTGATAGGTGGCTTACCTTGTTCTGGTCTATCTGTAAGTCTTCCAGAAATCATCCATATTTCTATCCAGTTAATGGCCTGTTAGTAGTACTGCTGTGAAATCACACACTTTTATTCTTCATACTAGCAAGGACAGAAAGCATGTATCCTCAGATGAACCTCAATCCCAGACAAAGAAATACCCAGAGTCAGACTAGAAGAGAATATTGAGCTCCAGACTTGCCAACCGTTTTTGTTTCGAGTAGTTGTAACTTCTTTTTCAGAAACGAGATTTCTTCTCTCATCTTGCTGATTTTCTGTTGAGATCTTTGCCTCACCATCTCCTTCCAGGTTAGAGAACGCCTTGTAGGACAATAGTAACATTCCAGGTGGTAACTGGTTCACATGTCTTCAAGACATCACCTTATACCAGAGTTGATTTGGGAAATATGGGATGGGCCTCGCTAAGTCCCTGAGACTGCAGTTGAGGTTATATGACCTATGCACTGTTGTTCAGAGTTACAGGTGTGACATTACCCTGTTGAAGAACTGGAATAATATTCTTCAGGTGGTAGCTAGACAATAATAGAAGCATTAGAAGCTTATCCGAAGCAATTTTAAGTTATCGCTTCTGCGGATTCACTCAACCAGTTTGCAAATTGAAACTTTCTGACTACTGAAGTGAATCATCTGGTGTTTGTGGGGATGCTTTGAATTTAATAGAAAAAAACAACAACAACTCTATTAATATTCTACCAATAAAACAATAACATAAAATATTAAATAGTTCCATAAATTAATAGTAATTGGAGTACTTATTTGCATTTTACAGATAGATAAATTTGTTGATAATTAATAAGAGGGAAGATATCAGCACGAACAGGTGAGGATGTTTGTAGGTGTGTGGGACAGAAAGCATGTTGAAAATATTCCTGCAGGAGAATTCTAATAGGGTTGCTTATCAAAAAACATTTTCTTGTAGAGAGACTTATGCTATTCTTAATAGTATCTGATAAGACCCTTGGACCCAAATAATGTGAACCATAAGATATTGTGATTTTTTCCATCAATGTTTGGAAGATAAAAACATTAATATGGGCAGCAGATCTTCAAGATAACTAAGCAAGGGAAGTATTGACATGGCTGACGGCATTACCCCCTGCTGAGGAGCTGTGTGAACCATGGTGGAGTTGTTCCTAAAACACTACTGTAACAAAAGCTCTCTGGGACATACAATACAATTATATTTCACGTTTTTTCTAGCTTTATGCCAGAGAAAGCACTCAGATAAACTTAGCAGAATATGGTAAATAATAACCATATGTGTAAAAAGGGATATTCATCTGTTTTTAATATCTGTCTATATAGAATATACGCTTAATATATCTTTTGTCGATGACAGTTTTATGTCCACTAGTAATTATCTTGATAGTCTTGTTTTAATTGAAGTAACAAGTCAATAGTGAAAACGCAGAAAAATATAACAAAGAAAAAAGTATGATTAATTTCTCTTTTATTTCCATTGTATAAACAAAGCAATATTGAGGTTCTTTAAAGTGAAAGTATACAGCATTAATAATTTATTTTTGAAATATGAAGGGTAAATTCATATTTACTGGGTTCTTTAGAGTGAAATTTATGGGTGGGTGTGCATATAAATCATAATTTTATTTACACTCTTGAATAGATCCAAAATTACTTACTGAAGAATGTCTTGGTATTTTGTGTCCCCTGTAGCACATTCTCATGCAGTCATGGGATGAGTTTACATCTGAGGGAGAGTACTGGTGGGACCTCTTTTGGTACATAATATACAAAGATGGCTGCTATCAATTCCTTCCTCCTGGAACACACCTGATCTTACATCAAAAGGTGGAGTTTAATTCCCCATCCCCTTGAATCTAGACTAGCCATAGTAACTTGTTTGCACTATTAGACTGCAGTAGAAGTGATATTCTGGAACATCTGAAGCTAGATCATAAGAAGCCTTTCAGTTTCTGCCTGAGCCTCTTGGAATGCTTGGGATTCTGCCTCCTGGAACGTGGCCCACCAAGCTTTAAGAAGCCCAAGCCACTTGAGGAGGCCACTGCAGGCGTGCTGCCTGACAGCTCTAGCTGCGTTCCCAGCTAGTTAGCTTCAGCTGCCAGTCATGCAAGTGAGCCATCTTGATTGATATGTCGGAAGATTCCAGCCCCAGCTGCATGAGACACCTCCCCCCCCACCTCCCTGCCAGGGAAAAAATTGCCCAGGTCAGCCCAGTCAACCCGTAGAACCATAGATAATGATAGACAAGAACCATCAATAAACTTGTTGTCTCGGTAAATTGAAAGATAATAATAAATTGTTATTTCAAGTCACTAATTTTTTGGCAGTTTGTTATGCAAAAATAGAAAACTGGAACAATTCTCCATGAGCATTGTTTGGTATCCAAGGCATGTGATTTTTTTCTCTGAACACTAACAAGCTGATATAAAATTGAGGTAGTTTTCTGGTCAAACATGACATACAGGCTTAGCCCTATTCAGTCATAAGCAGATGATGCTGCTTTCTTAACTTTACATATCACAGGAGCAAACACACAACATATGTTTTCAGCTTGTAAATATTTTAGGAAGAAATTAAAATTGTACTCATTAATAAATTGTTTCTCCTCATGAATCAAGAACCCATACTGAACTAGAAATCAGTCATGTTGTTAATGTGGAGGCCTGAGTTGTTAACATTTAGGTCTTAAAACACCAACCTATTTTAGGAAACGTAGCAAAAGAGGCAAGCGTGACTCTCACTGTTTTTCAAGCCTCTGGACAAATAGGCTTGTTCGTGCTTATAACTTAAAATACACCTATGCCAATGACCCGGAGGAAGGATACGTGTTCTGCTGCATTCTAAACATTTCGTTTGAGCTTGGGGTTATGTTTACTTATCTCAGAAAAATTGCCAAGAGAATAATATTTTCACTTTATGGTGAGATTTTTGACTGTTGCATTCTTTAAAATTCTATATTGAAATTTTGAAAAAATACATTTTAAACCCCTTCCAATTTCTTGCCTTCTTTTTTCCTCCTTCCTTTGTTTTCTTCTCTTCCTCCATTTCTCATTTTCTGATTTGTCACCGTCTATTCTATTTTATCTTTTAGAAAGATGACTTAACTAAAGCAAAGTACCAGGATACAGGTGACCTGGTTTTTAATCTAAATTCTGCGGGTAACTAGATATGTAATCTTGGTCAGATACCTACAATTTCAAGGCCTAAATTAATCTCTTTGAAACATTAGGGGATTAAAATAGATTATCTTCTAACCCTGGCCGCTTGAAAATTACACAATCAAAAACATGTGTAAAACAAGGCAATTACAAGGTAAACATCAAAAGCTAATGGAAAACATATAAAAAAATGTATCAGGCACTTAGGATGAGTTACTTACTGCAGTGAACTAAAGTCAGAATGAAAAGGCAAATTACTTTAGGCTATCCAGTTCTCATAATACAATAAAAGAAAGCATAAAATTTCTCTATGGAAATAAACTTACTTCTCTTCATTGAGTTCTTGGAGAAATAAACATGATTCCCACATGTAAGGGATATTGGATATCATAATTGAAACTGTATTCAGTTACAGTATTAAGCGAACCATCACTGTACTCCCATAGCAACACAGAAGTATCTCAACCCGTGCATATACCCACTTGTATGCAGTCTGCCCTTCATATCCATGGGTTCCACATCCACAGATTCAAACAACCATGATGGAAAGGCCTATGATGGTTGTGTCTATACTCACCATGTACAGACTATTTTTTCTTGTCATTAACAGTCTAACGACTATTCACATAGCATTTACATTTATTAAGTACTATAAGTAATCTAGAGATGATTTAAAGTACATGGGAGGATGTGCATAGGTTATATACAAATACTATGCAATTTTATATAAGAAACTTGAGTGTCTGCAGATTTTGGTATCTGTGGGGGGTCCTGGAAACAATCCCCATGCAGATACCAAAGGATGACTGTATTTATATATTTTAGTAATTTATGTGTCCATTTGTCTACTTTAACTGAAATTTCTTAGGCGCATCTGACCTTGACTTGTTTGATTTTTTATTCGCAGCCTCTACACGATGTATGGGCATTCAATAGGCCCTCAATAAGTTTTCGTAGAACGAAGAGGTACAGAATCGATCTTTAAATGGATATTTCACATAAAAGATACCGGAACCATGTAATTAAATTATAATTTAGGAAATGTATGTCTGCATAACTCTGATAATACAGTCATATAATCAGCTTTGTGTTGGCCTAATAATATATTTATAAAGATCCTAGCTCAATACAGAGAAGAAAAAAGTGCCCCTTAAAGAGTATTTTCCTAATAATGAATATTGCATGTGAGTTTATGACAAGCACCAGTTTTCAGTCAGTCCAATATTATAATTGACACTAGTAATCAGAGTACCATATTTATATTGTTGACTATAAATATGATTCAGAATAGGATTCAGGTGGTGGAGTTAACATCTCACCATGTCGATTAGGAGTCTGATGTATATTGTCTCTCAATGGAGGCATGTCCTATTTTTTATCAGGTTGGATCAGAAGGGTTCTTGAAGCAGAATTTTTCCCAGAAAGTAGTTTAAAACATTCCCAAGCACTTAAACAAATAGTGGATTAAGATAAGTTTGGATCAGAAGCAGAAAATTAAGAGTAGATGTCATCAACCGGCCACAGCTGGCTAAACTGTGACTTCCGTAGAAACCCTGGTTGTGAGAAGGCCGACAAAGATGTGAGCTGCAGCCCTTCCTGTCCTTCTCTCCCACCTACAGTCACCAAAAGAGCTGATACACAGGGAAAATCATTCAATATTTGCAAAATTTAAAGATTTTAACTTTTATATTGATGATGCTATGTGAATATAAGATAGTGCTTAACCAATTCTTTCAGCTGCTTGTCAGGGAGAAACATTGTACAGCAATGTGATCTTCCAATACTAGATTTCCTATAGTTGTAGCATTGGCAGAATTCTGACATTTAAGTTTCTAAAAATTATTTTCAGCTAATGGATTCTTGGAATACGGATATAAAGTTTAGAAGCTTCCAAATTGGTTCTAGACATCTGCTGGCTCTCTGTGCTCATTAGTGGAGTAAACAACCCTCTTATAGATAATGGGTATAGAATGTATAATCAGGCAGACTTGTTAGCAAGTTTCTTCAGGCTTGGGAAGAATATGGTGTTATTTAAACCAAATATTTCAGAATTTTACTTTTAATAAGAACTGAAATTGATATAATTGTCTTTGCTCAAAGGTTAGATATAAATAAGATGTTACATTTTACACACAGAAAAGTTCATATATAATGCCTTAGTTATTGTAGACAGAGCTTGCAAAATCATGAATGGAAGTTTAGAAGGTCAGATTTTTTACTGTTTTCATCACTGTTCTGCATCCTAGGAAAGGAGCTTAAGTGTTGGTAAGTTTAGTAAAAAAAATAAACCCCTCAGGAGCATAAAATGCAATATTTTGTTTTTGAATCTTTAGGTTGTGTGGTCCCACGATGATTTCTTATTAATATTACTGAAGTAGGACAGTCTTAATTCATTAAGATAATAATTTAGAGTCTTTGTTCCTAGCATGTAGGAACGTATGGAGTCTTTACGGTGCACTTGAAAAAGAGTTAACTGAAAGCTGCAGAGATGAAGACAAATGGCTATAATTGATGAAAGGTGAGGCTGGGTCAGGCGAGGTGAGCATCAACAACAGACTGTGATGTCACAGGGAGAAGGTTTTAAGGTAAACCCCAATGAGTTAGGAAAGTGAATCTTGCCAATAATGCCAGTTCATTAACTTTCATAGAGAAGTAAGCATTCACCATTGTCTGGGTAAGCAAGGGAAAGTGGGACAGAATGGTCCCATATTGTGAAGTCTGGGTGGTTAAAATGTTTTCAGTAAAGTTCAAAGTGCTCAAAATTAAAGTTAAGATCTATTAAGCTATTCAGATTTCTTCCCCCAAAGTTTGTCCCAGTCGATACCAGTGCTATCTTGTTTATCCTTACGGAGCTATATAAAATAGTCTCAGCTACATGCTCAACTATATCTCAGTATTTCAGATATAACTTTGTTGGGTGGTAGAAATGAAAGTTAAGCAGAGTCATTTCCAAGAGGCTCTAGAATTCTTTTCAGGGCCTGGCTGTTAAAGGTGGCTTTGGTGTCTGTTATTCTAAGTTACCAAATATGTATCTTATTGCACAAACTCAGGAGCAAAAAATATAACATTTTCTTATAATTCAATTTTAATTTCAGGTTTCTATTTTGTCAGAAATATCATCTCATCATTTGTTTCAGGGATCCTCACACTCCTTTCTCCAGGGTTATGGCTTTCTCTATTTGTAAAGAGATTCTGTTGGTGGTGGTGTTGGTGGTGTTAGGGCCATCGAATCTCAGTGTTGGGGTTAGGGACGTCTAGTCTCACCATGGTCTGTCCACACCAGCTTCTGCTGAGACACACTTAATCTTATGTTTTCCTTATTTGTCATTCTGGTTTCAGCTAATTCATTTTTTATAGTCTTCCTAAAGGCCCTATAGGTACGGTGGCTCTCTGAACTATGTCCTTGTTACTCCTGGGTACATGGAACTCATTCTGCTACTTAGGGTCCACTCTGAGACATGGAAAACTCTATGAAGATGTCTGAATTAACATTCCATAGCATGATGCATACCATGCAAAGCATACCTCTGTTGCTTTAGTTGAGTCTTTCCATATGTTTAGGTCTCTACCCAGACTACAGGCACGATAGCTTTACAGCTTTATATAGCTTTTGCACTCCGCAAAGGTGCTCAGCCAAGAGAATGGATGAAGGCTGAAATCCTGGGCAGTCTACATCTTAGGCTGAAATACTAGACTTTGTCCCTGACGCAGGGGAAGTACCTTTTCTATACAGAGGGTTTTTATCATGAAATCATGTTGCATTTTGTCAAATGTTTTTTCTGCCTATTGAAATGATCACATAGTTTTTATCCTCTATTAAAATGGTGGATTAGATTAACTGATTTTCAGATTTTAAACCAAACTGGTATTCCTGTGATAAGTCCCACTAGTCATGATGTATAAGTCTTTTTATATGTTGCTAGATTTGATCTGCAAATATTTTGTTGAAGAATTTTACATCTATATTCATAAGAGATATTGGCTTGCAGTTTTCTTGTAATGTCTTTGTCTGTTTTTGGGTTCAGGGAAATACTGGTCTCATACTATGAGTTGGGAAGTGTTCTCTCTTTTATTTCTTGGAAGAGTTTGTGAAGAATTGTTATTAATTCTTTTTAAAAGTTTGGTAGAATTCACCAGTGAAGCCATCTGTGCCTAGGCTTGTCTTGTGAGAAGTTTTTAAGTTACTTATTCAATCTCTTCACTTGTTATAGGTCTATTCAGATAGTTTATCTCTTCTTGAGTCAGTTTCTGTAAAATGGGTCTTTCTAGGAATTTGCATATTTTATCTAAGTTATCTAATTTGTTGGCATACAGTAGTTCATATTATTTCCTCATAATCCTTTTTATTTCTGTAAGATTGGTACTAATGTCCTCTATTTTATTCATGCTTGTAGGAATTTGAATATTCTCCCTTTTTTCCTCGATCAGTGTAGCTAAAGATTTGTCAATTTTATTGATCTTTTCAAAGAAGAAACTCTTGGTTTTATTGCTTTTGTCTATTGTTTTCTATTCTCTATTTCATTAATATCTGCTCTAATCTTGATTATTTCCTTCCATCTGCTTGCTTTAGGTTTAGTTTGCTCTTCTTTTTCTAGTATGATGAGATGGAACAGTTTTTTTTTTGAATTACTTAATATGGGTGTTTCCTCCATAAATTTCCATCTAAGCACTGCTTTTGCTGCATCCTATAAATTTTGTTGTGTTGTCTTCGTTTTCATTCATCTCAATGCATTTTCTAATTTCCCTTTTGAATTTTATCTTTGAGGCATTTGTTATTTAGGAGTGTGTTGTTTAATTTCCATGTATCTGAAATTGTCTCAATTTTTTACTGTTATTGTTTTGATCCTATTGTGGTTTGAAAACATACTTTATATGTTTTCAATTATTTTAAATTTATTTAGGCTTATTTTATGGCCTACCATATGGTCTATCCTGGAAAATGTTCCATGTTTACTTGAGAAGAATGTATATTCTGCTATTGTTGTTATTAGATATCTGTTAAGTCTAACTGGTTTATAGAGTTGTTCAAATATTCTGTTTTATTATTGATCTTCTACATAATTTTTATGGCCATTATTAAAAGCCAAGTATTAAAGTCTGCAATTGTTTTTGTTGAACTGTTCTGTCTGTTTTTGCTTTTTGCTTCATGTATTTTGGAGCTTTGTTATTAGGCGCATATATATTTTTTATTGTTATATCTTCCCTATGGGTTGACACTTTTTCTCATTATAAAATATCCCTTTTTATCTCTAGTAACATTTTCTGACTTAAAGTTTATTTTGTCTGATATTAGTATAGCCACCCCAGCTTTGTTATGGTTGTTGTTTGCATGATATATCTTTTTATAACCTTTTGCTTTCAACTATTTGTGGCTTTGAATCTAAAGAATCTCTCTTATAAACAGCATGTTGTTAGATCTTTCTTTTTTACCCAATTTGAATATCTCTGTATTTTGATTGGATTGTTTAATCCATTCGCATTTAATGTTATAGTTGATATAGCTGGATTTACATCTATCATTATACACTTTGTTTTCTATATGTCTCATGTCTTTTTTTGTTCCTCTGTTGGTCTTCTTTTGCATTAAGTGAATATTTTCTAGACTAACATTTTTATTCATTTAATGATTTAAAAAAATATTTTTTTGAGTTGTTTTCTTAGTGGTTGTACTTTGGCCTACCATTACATCTTAACTTACTAGAATCTACTTCAGATTTATAGTGATTTAATTTTAGTGAGACACAGAATCCTTATCCTATATACTCCATTTTCTCTTCCTTTTTTGTGTTATTAGTTCTATACATATTATATATATGTTATAAATTTAATAGTATGTTATTATAATCATTATTTCATATTATTTTCTGTTTATAAATAAGCCAAGAGGAGAAAGGAGAATACATATATATTTATAAAGTTTGTTAATTTACTCTTCTCATTTATCTTTTCTGCATCTCTTCATTTGTTCCTGTGGGTTCAAATTATAATCTGGTGTCATCTCCTCCCTGTAATATAGCTTTGCTCACACATGCCTCCTTTGTGCTGTTATTGTCAAATCTATTACATTTCTATGTGTTATAGGCTCAACAATGCATATTATTTTATAAATTGCTTTTTAAACCAGTTTAGAGAAGAAAGTAAAAGAAATATTGGCATTAATATTGTCTTTTCTAATTATTTAATTGCCTTTTGAGGTGCTTTTCTGTTTTTTGTGTGTGGATTCAAATTCTGTCTGGTATCACTTTCTTTCAGCCTGAAGAACATACTTTAGTATTTCCTGTAAGGAAGGTTTGCTAGTAATCAATCATCTATGTTTTTATTTATCTGGAAATATTTTTATTTCACACCTTCATTTTTTAAAAGATAATTTTTCTGGATATAAGGTTCTTGGTGGACAGTTTTTTTCTTTTAGCACTTTAACTATGTCATCCCATTGGCTCTGACCTCTATGGTTTGTGATAAGAAGTCAACTCTTCATCTTACCAGGGTTCTGTTGTATGTACTCAGCCATTTTTCTCTTGCTGCTTTCAAGATTTTCTCTGTGTCTTTGTCTTTTAACATTTTTACTATGATGTGTCTGAGTGTAGCTTTCTTTATGCTTATCCTACTTGGAGATTGTTGAGCTTCTTGGATATGTAGATTAATGTTTTTCATCAAATTTGGGATGTGTCAGTCATCATTCCTTTGAGTATTTTTTTTGCTCTCTCCTCTCTGGAATTCCCATTAAAGCTTTGGTGGTGCACTTAATAGTGTCCACATTTCCCTGTGGCTCTGTTCATTTTTCTTTATTCTTTTTTTCTCTGTTCTTAATCTTTATTAACCTATCTGCATGTTTGGTGACTTTTCTTCAAACAGTTCAAATCTATTATTGACCTTCCTAGTGAATTTTTCATTTAAATTACTTTACTTTTAACTCCAGAATTTTCATTGGGTTCTTTTAAAAATAATTTCTATCTTTTTAATGTTATTCTCTATTTGATGAGAGAGTGCCGTCATATCCTCCTTTGCTTCTTTAGGTATGGTTTCTTCTAGTTCTTTGAACATAATTTTAATAGCTGCTTTGAAGTCTTTGTGTCCTAATCCAACAGCTTGTCCCTTTGCTAGGTAGTTTCTGTTACCCGCTTTTTTCTTGGCATATGAGCCACGTTTTTCTGTGTATTTGCTTGTCTTACATTTGTGGTTGACAACTGGACATTTTAGATAATATGTTATGGCAGCTTTGACTGCTGATTCTTCTACTTTGGGGCTTTGTTTATTTTTTTAGCGACTTATCTGGACTATTATAATAAAGTCTATTTTCATCAGTTTGAAGCTTCTGATGTCACTCCTCAGAGGGCCCAGCCTTGGGCGTCTCCCCAGTGACCCTGAGATGACAGTGTTTTGGGCAGAGCTCTCTTTTACTGTTCCTTTCCCTGATCTCTCTGTTAAGCTTTGTGCCTCAGTTGGCATCACACTCAGCTGTTAGGCTATACAAATTTTTGCTGATTGATTTATTATTTTCCATAATGTTCTGGTGCATACATTGTTCTACAGTGTGATCTGATTTAACATAGACCATTTTGCTGGGTTAGTTCTAGAAGCAAGACTTTGAGGTTTGTTCTGACACCAGGAAGGACTTTTTAACCTATCTCTTTCTCTAGTTCTTTCTGTAAACTAGCTGGCCTATAGTTTAGCCTGCTGCTCTCATGGAGCTGCTAGACTCCTCTTAATTACTTACCACCAAAATATCATTGATTTTGAGAGTAACCTTAGGCTTGAATTTCCCCATACTCTGTTCCAAATAAAGTCAGTTACCTTGGGAAGAGATTTAAACTCTATTATTATGGTCTGCTTTTCCCATTGGGCAAAACCTCTGTGCCGCAGCTCTGGAGTCTTGGTTAGGTACAGTGGCCCATTTCTAAAAGAGTGCCTTTAAGACCTACCATAAATCAAGAGAGTGTGTAATGACATAAACAGAAATCAATGGAATAAAATATAGAGTCCAGAAATGGACCCACACATGTATGATCAATTGAATTTTGACACAGATGCTAAGGTAATTCAATGGAGAAGGGTAGTTTCATTCTTTTCATAAAATAGTGCTGGAACAACTAAATACTCATACAGAAATAAATAAATCTTGTTTCTGACTTTATATACAAAAATTAACCCTTAATAGTTCATAGATATGAAAATAAAATCTAAGCCTATAAAACTTCTAGATGACATCCTAAAGATTTGGTGTCTAGGGACATCATAAAGATTTGAGAAGGTAAATAATTTTATAGAGGACACAACAAGCGCTTAGCATGAAAGAGAAAAAAAACCTGATAAGTTGGACATTATCCGAAAAACTCCATTCTTTGAAAACCATCCTTAAGGAATAAAAAGGCAAGTAACAAACTGAGAGAAAATATTTAATCATATGTATGAAAAAGGAACTGAATCCAGTACATGTTAAGAGTTCAGGGCCGGCCCCATGGCTTAGCGGTTAAGTGCGCGCACTCCGCTACTGGCGGCCAGGGTTCGGATCCCGGGCGCGCACCGACGCACCGCTTCTCCGGCCATGCTGAGGCCTCGTCCCACATACAGCAACTAGAAGGATGTGCAGCTATGACATACAACTATCTAATGGAGCTTTGGGGAAAAAAAAGGAGGAGGATTGGCAATAGATGTTAGCTCAGAGCCGGTCTTCCTCAGCAAAAAGAGGAGGATTAGCATGGATGTTAGCTCAAGGCTGATCTCCCTCACACACACACACAAAAAAATAAAAATAAAAGAATTCAGTAATAAGAAGACAATCAAATAATAAAATGTGAATAGACATTGAACAGACTCTTCTCAAAAGACGTAAGAGTGAATGATAAGCCCAAATGATTCTCAAAATCTTTGAAATTCATCTCAAATTAAAGCACTCCTTCTCTCCATTGTGGGCTTGTATAAGCTGGAGGCTAATCGCACACAGCCCCTGGCCATCACTAACCACACAAGTAATAGCTTTTAACACACGCACTTTTGGGAATATGGGGGGAAAAAGTAAAGTCTAGAAGGTTGTTATCACTGTATTCTGTCAAAAGTATGTTTCCCTTCCCTTTCAAGCAAATGAGTGTGAGCTTCAAAACCAGAGACATCTGATGATCTTGTTGGAATCATAGCCCGGTGTCTAAAGGTTGGGAGGCCTGCTGAAGCAGCCTGGGTCAGCAGAATAAAGGCTGAGGTTGAAAATTGTCTGCACTCCAGAGGGAGCAGGCTAAATGTGAGCGTTTCCCTTACGTCAAATGTGGGCCAAAGGGGAAAGAAACAACCTGATTTTGTCTTAGATCATGTTTAAAATGCCCACCTGGCTGGTTTGGGAGATGACTGCTGAAGGAGGTTGGATTTTAATGCCGAAAGTTCCAGAGGAGAATGTAGGAATTATCTGTAAACAGCCATAGAAGATGCATATCACAAGGACATTTTAGGGGAAAATCCCCAGCAATGGAGGATCTCTTTCTGCCCTACATTCTCTATGCCCATGAAAATGCCCTCAAGGAGAAAAGTCAGCTTTAAAAATCCAAGGACAAGCTGCATCCCATTTGTTCCAGTCAAATGAGAATATTTTTGTGAATAAAAGCTAACTCCTGGTCTTGTTTGAGTTTTCATCCCCAGCATAGAGAAAGAACTAGCATCACAAGGGTAGTTTTAATTAGGTAATAATATGGAAATATTAAAGTTATGTTTTCATTGCCTGAAAGCAGTACCATTTGGGGGGCATACTGGTAACAATTGGTAATGGGCAAATATTAAATTTGCTTTTAAAAGCACATGAAATTAAAATATTAACCAGATATAGAAACATAAATACTAAAAGAATAGCATGATTGTAGTTCAGAGATTATACCTTAATTAAAATAAAGTAGAACTGGCAACATTTTGGTATTCTGTAGTTCTTTCTGGGAACATTGGGGAAAAAAATTCCAAAATGGGTTTCTCCCATCTCCCATGTAACTGTGGTTCCTTGTGTTGTTTCTTAGACTAAAAATCAAGATTATGGTAAGAAGTGTCCTATCATATAAATTTTATATGTTTCATTTTCTATCCTGACATGGACTGATATTGCTTACTATGAGGTATCTCTTACATAATTTCAACAGAAATCGAAGAGTAAATAATCACCATAAATACAATAAGCTAATGATCAATTTAAAAATTTCATTTAAAAATGAAGCAAGATATTTATCAATTTACCTTCCAGTAAGAAATTATCTGGTTAAAAAGAAAAATGTGGGAGACAGTGAGAGAGAACCAATTTAATTATATCAGAATTCCAGAGATTTAAAAACCTCTTTTTGACTTGTTCACCTTCTTACAGCTTAGTATTGCCCTTCTCCTTCTCAGTTTAGAATCAGCTGTCAAAATTTTCTGGTTACATGTCAGTCTTTCTCTTCATTTGAAACAGCTTTATTTTAAGTGGAATGTGTAGTAAAAGAATGCCTTAGATAAACCTGTGTTTGAACCCCTTACTCTGTCATTAACCTGGTTTTATTTTATATTTTTTAAAGTGCAAATGATAAAATCTATTTTATAAGCTCATTGTTGATCAGATTAAATGAATTAATGGATAACACAGCAAGCACAGGTTAGGTGCTCAAGAAATATATTCCCCCTGCCTCATATCAAACTGTCCCTTTCAAGTTGGAAAATAAGATCTTCTTATTTATCAATTTTAAAATTAATTTAAGACCAAGAAGAAACATATATCATATATCAAAAAGAATAAATATTGCTACAAATAAATGACTGATGATATCATCATTTCTATATATCAATTTTATTAATAAATTCTTAAATATCTTAATATATTCTATATGCCCTAAGAAAAATGATAATTTTTTATTTATATTACAAATTTAACATCAGATGCCACTAGAGGGACTTGTATTATCAGAGGTGACTTTCAGAAGCATCAGCAGAAAATATAAGAGGAAAATATATCAAAGTGAAAACATCAGGTAATGATTTCTAGTTTTAGAATTTCAACATTTTATGAAAAATAAAAACCATTTTTCTACAATGATTCATCTTGCTTCTATTGACTTTATTTCACAATAATTGGTATTTAGTGTACTATTAAGAACTACTATATTTCACACTTAATTTTAAGTAATTTAAAATAATGTATTAAGAAACAATCCTTCAATAGTTTGTATTGCGTAAGACCTGTTGTTAAAAAGGGGACTCTTGAAAGTGTTTTAGGTCACTTTCCCTTATTTTGTCAGTTTGGAGGCACAGTATTGTCAAATAAACTCTTCACATATTTCCACAGTTGGTTAAATGAAGACTAAATCGGTTCACTTAAGATTATATGTAATGTGTGGAATTCTCAGTAATATGTTCATCTCAAGGTGATATCCAATACAACTGATTTCATAATAAGCATCTGCTACACTGAAGGGACTCTGCCCCAGGTGCACACAAAGATGAAGAGATGCACAAGGCATAGTCTGTATCATCCGAAGACATTACAATTTCCTGCATAAGATTATAACTCAGGATATCAAGAAAAAAGAGATGACGTACTCAAATCAGCATAAACTTATGTTTAAGTCACAAAACTCCTTTTTTAAAGTGGTAGATCTGATAGAGGGAACCTCAGGGTGAGTGCTCCAGGAGGGCTGTGAGGAAGGGAGGAAGCAGGTACGGGAAAGAGAGAGGGGAAGGGACTCTGCACAGGTCAAGGGTTACAGCCAGCCTAAAAAGACCTCCCGTGGAGGAAACCAAGAGTATAGATAGCTTTTTTCTCCTTCTTTCCTCCCTCATCTGCCGTGGCTCCTCATTCTGCCGCTCATTGATGGAAGAGCCTTCAGGGCAGAGCTCAGGGTAGACAAGGGTGGAGCGTGAACCTACGGGGATGAAGGGAAAGTATTCAGCACAGGGGTAAAGACTACACTGCTGAACGAAACAGTATGTTGAATTCTAAGTATAGGTGTAAGTAACTTTCTATGGGAGTTTGCAGAAAAAGTGGTTGATCATGTATTTAGAAGATCCAGGAAAGCTTGAAGGAAGGAGATGGCATGGCATATGAGATAGCTGAATGATAAAGCACAAATTGTTAGAAATAAACAGAAGTCATGCAAAAAGTGTAGATTGCTTGGCTAGAAAAACGTTGTGGAGTGTAAAAACAGTTGGGCTTTTCTACGTTTCCTGCAAAAAAAAAGGTACGTGCGTGTGTGTTAATTTTTCAATATAGTTAAAACTGGAAAATTTAAAATAATCTTGCTGTGTGAACCTGCTTTTCCCATAATTTGTTTTTCAGTTCTTCTATTTGAGTAGCCAGTTAAATAGAGAAAAGACATTAAAACAAGACATAGGACCCACATGAGGAACATTTGATTTTCCTTTTAAACTTTATTTTCTATTAATTAATTTTATCAAAGTAATAGATGTACCTAGTTTAAAATGCCAAATGGCACTAAAGGCTAACAATATAAACAAATGGTAATTAATAATAGAGTAAATTTTAAAAAAGAAAAAAATTATAACTATGTATGGTGATGGATGTTAACTAGACTTCTTCGTTGATCATTTCATAATATATACAAATATCAAATCATTATGTTTTAGACCTGAAACTAATATCACATTATATGCCAATTATATCTCAATTTTAAAAAAAGATATCCTGAAAGTTGGATCGAGAAATTTCATAAGTTTATGCTTGTAGTGCCTGTGAATTTTAGGAGTTTGACATTTAATTTTGAAGTCCAAAATGAAACTCTTAGAAAAATAAAAATAAATAAATAAAAACTTCTCTCTCTACCCAGGTTCATGGATGGCCTTTGGGGGTGTCATCCCTCCTGGGACCACTGTTCAGGGCGCTCCGAGGAGGGAGTGACTCCATACAAGTCTGTGTGGAGCTGAAACGTGAGCAGCTGTCTTCTCCCTGGCCCAGGTAGACTCTCTCCTGTGGCTTTTTTTTTTGGTAAGGCCTCCATACACCTTAGCAATTTTTTTTAATTGATGTTTTAATAGTTTACAACATTGTGAAATTTTGGGTTATACATTTTTGTTTGTCCATCACCATATATATGACTCCCTTCACCCTTTGTGCCCACCCCCCACCCCCTTGCCCCTGGTAACCACAATACAGTTTTCTCTGTCCATGTGTTGGTTTATATTCCACGTATGAGTGAGATCATACAGTGTTTGTCTTTCTCTTTGTGGCTTATTTCACTTAACATAATACCCACCAGGCCCATCCATGTTGTTGCAAATGAGACAATTTTGTCTTTTTTATGGCTGAGTAGTATTCCATTGTATATATATACCACATCTTCTTGATCCAATCATCTGTTGAGGGACGCTTAGGTTGCCTCCACTTCTTGGCTATAGTGAATAATGCTGCAATGAACAAAGGGGTGCATAAGCCTCTTTGGATTGTTGATTTCAGGTTTGTTGGATAGATTCCCAGTAGTGGGATGGCTGGATCATAGGGTATTTCTATTTTTAATTCTTTGAGGAATCTCCATACCATTTTCCATAGAGGCTGCACCAGTTTGCATTCCCACCACCTGTGTATGAGGGTTCCTGTTTCTCCACATCCTCTCCAACATTTGTTGTTTTTTCTCATGGTGATTATAGCCATTCTAACTGGCGTGAGGTGATATGTTACTATTGTTTTGATTTGCATTTCCCTGATGATTAGTGATGTTGAACATCTTTTCATGTGCCTATTGGCCATCTGTATATCATCTTTGGAGAAGTGTCTGTTCATTTCCTCTGCCCATTTTTTGACCAGATTGTTTGTTTTTTTGTTGTTCAGTTGTGTGAGTTCTTTATATATGGAGATCAACCCCTTGTCAGATGTATGTTTTGCACATATTTTCTCCCAGCTGGTGGGTTGTCTGTTCATCTTGATTCTGGTTTCATTTGTCTTGTAGAAGCTCTTTAATCTGATAAAGTCCCACTTGCTTATTTTTTCTTTAGTTTCCCTAGTCTGGGTAGGCATGTCATCCGAAAACTTTCCTTTATGACCAACGTTAAATAGTGTGTTGCCTATATTTTCTTCTATGAGTTTTATAGTTTCAGGTCTCACCTTCAGGTCTTTGATCCATTTTGAGTTAATTTTTGTGAATGGCGATAGTCTCCTGAGGCTTTTTTGATTCCCAAAGAATCTGGTCCCTTATTATCTCCCCAGGTTCTGCTCTCCGTTCACATCAAACTACCCTCTTAGAACACATGTTTTCAGTTTCTCTGAGAAAATACAACTCTCTCGTTCTCACAAAAAACAAAAACAAAAAAACAAAAACCCCCAAAACAACCACCCCCACCAGTCATTCTCTGGTGACCCTCCCCTCCCGTGTCCCATTCCCCAGAGGCACATGCTCTCCACTTTGAGGAGTTTCTCTCGATATTCATCTGCCTATGTTGTTGCTACAAAGAAACTATACCTTCTATTTTCAATCTAATATCTTTATGCGTGCAGGTGACATAGGAATAATATTGTTCATGTGCTTCATGTCTTAATATTAGCTTTCTTTTGTTTTGTGTTATCTGTGTCTCTATTTTTTTTCCTTTTTAAACACTTTGCCTCCTGTGACATCTCCAAGTGTGTGTTGTCCTTCAAGCACAGCCCCCACCCATTAATCCCTCCCTGTCCCCTGACCAAGCTCTAATGCATGCTGAGAACCAAGTGTCCATTCTTCCATTTTCTTCCTTCAACTCATGTGACCTCGTGCACATATGTTTATGTGTGTGTATATCTCTCTCGTATACATGTACATGAAGTATGTTTGTCATGCTTTGATTTAAAAAATACTGAGATTATATTACACACTTTAATCTGTATCTTTCTCTTTTCACTCAACAGCTGCTGGAATCATTTCAATTCAACTAGAATTCGTTCTTTTACATAAAGTTACATGTCTGAGATATACCGTCACTTATTTGGTCCTTCTCATACTGAGGGACATTCACTTTGCAATTTTTTTATCACTATGAAAAATGCTACAGCATCTCTCTTTATAGATATAGCCCACCTCCTGCTGGTTTTATGTCTATAAGATATTGTCCCTGGACCTCATTGTCATTAAATTTTGGTAAAAAGTCTAATTATATGTTGCTTAGATTTTTATTGCACGTATCTTCAGTATAATCAAGTGTCATTTTTGCACAGTTTGTGTAATCTTATGTTTTGTGTCTTAATTTGTTGGTGAAATGCATCTGCTGATAGATTACCTGCAATTTTAAGATAATTATAAATTACTGTTATAAACTGCTTGTGTCAGTCACGATTCTCCCTTGCATATAGCACTTCTAAATAGTTGAGAACCATTTCTAAATAGTTTAAGCAGAAAATGAATTTATTGTAGTATATCAGCAATTCAGTATATTTCCATTGGGTTCAGAGCTTTTCAGACTGAAAAATGCACAAATCTCATCAACATGTTGTGACAGCTGCAAGTCCAATGCAGTTGGGCACAGACCCGGAAGAAAAAGAACTACATTCTCATGACACTGAACAAAGGAACTGACCGCTGGGACTTCAGCTACTTTAAACTCTAGAGCTTGGGATCTCTCTCCCCTTCTGCCTGGAGCAAAATGGGCTCTGTATGCTTACCCCTTCTCCTATGAATCAAAGACTCCTACTGTGGAAGCAAGGGAGGCTGGTAAGTAAGTTCTGCTTTCTAAATGCAGATTTGGAATAGGAAATGTGAGAATTTACCAAAATAGAAGACACATGTTCCAAAGGTACTGGCTGCCATTAATAAGACAACTGTCTGCGAGGGTCTTAGAAGAGTATTCTTTTGAAAAGTTACTGTATTCAACTTCTTGATATTTTTCTTGACAATTTTTGTGTATGCTGACTGGTGAGATTGGTTTTATTTTTGTAGTATTTTAATTTGGTTTTGGAATTAAAGTTATGTTGGCTTCTTAAAATGGTATTTGAAATAACATTGAGATTATTTGTTATAGAAAGTTAGAGAACAAATTAAGCTATCTTTGTTTAAAAAGAAATTAGAGACTTGTGTGTGTCTATTACACTTGAAATTCATTAAGAATTATTACTGTTTTTGTTCCAATTATTCTCTCTCTCCAACACTGGATTTCATTGTGGATATATTCTGATTGTTCATATTATTCGTTTCTCTGGATGTTGGACCTTCTTAGATTTGGTGCTTTTTCCTAGGAATTTTTTATTATATTTTTCTATCAAATGTTTAGGCTAGAATTTTCAGTGCAATGTCTTAATTAAGGCAATAATTTAGACAGTTTTGAGTACTTCTTCAGCTCTTTCAGTCATTAGAGAATATTTTTTATTAGAGACTGCTGCATTTTATAATAAATTTATGTATAAGACTATTTTAACAGATTGTCATGTTTTTCCATCAATGTACATATTTTCAAAGATATTTTCATATCTTTGCCACCCACCTAAATTTAAGCCCTTCTTCCTGATATCTGCCCTGCAGCACAAATTCTATGAAGAGCAAATTCTTGAATGGCCTTTAACAAAAACAAACGCTTTCACTCAGTTTTCAGAGCTAAGAACTGAAACAGATTCAATAGGATACTATTATGTATTTGTTTATACTAGGATTCTAATACAAGTACCAGCATGTTGTAATATGGTGTGGTATCTATGCTCATGGATTATTTAGAAATAAATTCTATGTTATTTATTCAGCAGAGACAGTACAATTTGCAAGAGAAATTATTTGCCTACAGGATATCTGAACTGGCCTGAGTTAAGAGGTAAGAATATTAATTAATTCTCAGTGGCACAGGTGTTTGTGTGAAGAATACTTTAGTACAAAACAAATTTGAGATTTTGTTGGTAGGTGATTAAAGACAAGATCAGTGGAGAGTGGGGTCCATCAAAACTCCTAAGAATACTGATGTATGTGTAATACTATAAGGTTTAATATTCTAAAAAGAGAGAGTAATTTAAAGAGTAAAATTTAAAAATCAGACAATTAGAATATCAGTTGAAAATATTAAATATGAATTCTCACAGCCAAGAGGGACCTAAAGAGACAAGACAACTGAATGTGGTGTGGCCTCCTGCATGGGATCCTGGAGTTAAAAAAAGACATTAGGTAAAAACTAAGGAAATCTGACCAATGTATAGCCTTTAGTTAACAGTAATGTATCAGTATTGGTTTCTTAATTGTGATAGAAGTACCACATTAATGTAAGATGTTAATAGTAGGGAAAACTGGGTGTGGGGTATATGGGAACTACCTATACTACCTTCACAATTTTCTGTAAATCTAAAACTATTCTAAAATAAAATGTTTATTTAAAAACTGATCAGCTATGAAACTTCAATAATATAAATTTTTCCCAATATTCTCTGTGACCTTAAGTTAAAAACTTTTGGGAATTGAATTCACTTTTTTAGGGTTTAGAATCCTTCAAGACCAACTGATAAGTTACAATTTCAAGGTACTTATTTGTCCCAAATCCGAGAACTCTAGTGGAAATAAGTCATTTTAACTTTGCCTTTCTACAAGGAAATCAATGACAGTGATTAAAATTATTCAAACATTATTGTTTTGGGAGACATTCTTATGAGAGGATTAACAACAGATTTATAGAAACACACTTGAATTTAAAGGAATTCCTTGGAAAATAAATTCTAACATAAGAATCACTTTAAATATTTGAGCTCTTAGCAAGTTAAATGTAAAGGAATTGTGTGTATATTCCTTCCTATTTTATTTTCAGTTCATTATAAAATGTTGTTATAGGGAAATGAAAAATTATTCACTTAAAAAGCTGTAATAGGACAATAAAACAAGATAGACTTTTGGCTATAAATTTTAAGGAGAGTCATATTTCATCAATGAATGCTGAGTTGCTACGCTGTTTCTGTATTTGATACAGCGTCTCTAAGATTCACAAGAAATGTCACAGCCCATTTGGACAAAGCATAACTCTATCTGTCCATCAATCATCTCTCTGTGGGTTTACATATGTCTACTCACTGCTCTAATTGGATATATTTTTCACATCATCACACTGGATAATGAAATTTCAAATATCAACCTCAGGAAATATACAAACAGCTGAATCCATTCTTAGGTATTAAATAGAAAAATAAATTGTTAAATATATAGTATCTATCATATAATAAGCATTTACTATATGATATGATTCTGTGCTTCATGTATATGATTTATTCAATCTTTAAAATTCCCCCATGAAATAGTAACCATTATTAACTCCATTTTAGAGATGAGGAAATCTGCAGCTTTTGGAGTCACAGTAACGAGGAGTCATTGACTAAGGGAGAGATCACTAAGAAGGGTAGGATAGATCCACTCCTCAGATCATGAATGTTTATAAACAACACAGTTACATCAGAGTTTATTGCAGAGACAGACTTTTGACAAATACATTGCAATGTATGCATGTTGTTATTGACAGCTATATGTTGCTATATCAGTTGTCAGTTCATTAGGCTTATTATGCATTAGGATATCTGAGGAATGAGATGTTTCAACATTTTGCACTGAATTACAAGTGAATAAATAAAAATAAAATACATATTTTAAATATGTAAGTAAATGTTAAGATCTGCCAAAAAGCAGCATATTATGTACAGATGATTTGATAGAAACTGATTTTGGCCTTCTTGACACAATCAATTGAGATCATTAGTTGAAAAGTAAAAATGTCAGTTAATGAACTTATCCCAACCTACAATCCATCGGTGACTTTCACCATGACCTCGTCCTCCTCCACCTCGCCTGCCTCTCTCCCCTCTCCTCCGGTTCCTTCTTCTTCCTCATAAATTGGTCCCATTGTTTGGCTGTTTTATTTCACAGGTAGAGTCTCAGCATGTACCTAACTCCAACGTCAATATTCAGTAGTAAGGTGTTATGTAATTAATTGTTTAAACTGGTTTCTAAAATTTTATAAAAGCTTTTAATAATTTTAACAAAAATTAACATCGTCAGCTAGGCTTAAAGGAATAGGCTTAAGAATAACGATTCAAATTTCAGTGAAAAATTAATGCAAGAATATACTTTTTAGAACACTCCTGAATCATATGACCAAGATAAAATTGTTTTCCTCCTCATTGTGTCTTATGGTAACAAATAGGCTGAATTTTATTTAATTGACAACTTTAATCACAATGATTTCCTTTATATGGAATTTATTTCTACTAAAGTATCTCTTTAATGTTTCAGGCTTTTCGGACTATATCAAACAATGTAGTCAATAAAGTTGACAGAAGTATACAATTAATTCATCTATTTTGGTAGATAACGTATTCATGAGGGATCAAAATTGCTTTGAATGGATCAGATGCTTTTGTTTGCACAAAAGTATCATAACCAACTTTCTATCATTTAATTTAAGTTAATCACTGAGTCTACTTTTCAGCTATATATATTGAACGTATATAGTTTGATGTGCCCAAAAGAATATAAATATAACACTAAAGACACCACCATGAAAATATTTTATTTACAGCAATTATCTTCTGGTTGGTTTTGGATTTCTTCAAAAGCATTGATTTCGTTGGAAAAGTTGCATTTTTATTCTGCCATAGTGAACATTTGTAACTAATCAAAGAACCACCTTTTAAATCTATGAAATAAGACATTTTATTAAGTATAAAGATTTAATAAACAAAATAATCATGATATGTTACATGTGGAATACATATTTGCTCATGGATAATAGTTTTTTAAATACATAGTGATTATCAAGGCAAATGCAATATTTAACTTAACGTTGACATCTTACACATGGAACCATTTTTAGGTTATATATGTTTAGATGTTTTGCCATGTATAATTAATTTTCTATGAAATTATAAATAACTGTTGTAAAGTTTAATGTTATTTAGTATATAAGTAGTCAAACTATTTTGAACTAAGAGATAATTAGATAAGCTTTCCACTTTAGCATTTTTCAAGATATAAATCAACTATTACGTAAGAGCAAAATATCCTGAAGAAACAGCCTAGAATAAGGTAATTCTATAAACTTACTCCCCAGACACATAAGTAACATTAATCTGTTACAACGGGATTATACAATATGTTCAAAAAGAAGATGTCTGCATTGTATGAGTTCTGTGTCATAGTTCGAGATATTCTCTCACGTTAATTAATGGTATGACCTTGAGTAAATCACTGAATCCTTCTAGGCTTCATTCTGCTGATTTGTAAAATGAAGCCATTTACTTGAATAACTGCCCGTTTCTTTTCAATATCAACATTCTCCGATTCTACGTGCTATATTTGCTGATAGAAGATACCAATAGAAGAATCGTAAGCAAAGTGTCGATGAAAGGATTTCCGTTTTATTTTATTGAAACACATATAATTTACCTAAGATTTTATCACAGTTTGATTATGGTTTTGAATTTTTTGATAAAAATATTTGTTTAACTATTAATGTAATTTTAACAAATGATAGCAATTATAAATTTCATTTGATGTGTTAAATAAAGATCTTCTTTTCCTTAAAATTAGGAGCCTTAGGTGCATTTAAAGTTATGTGCTCTGTAATGTAATCAAACAAATACACCGAGACCTGTGATTAACATGGTTGAGGTGGCGCTCAGCATTACAGTGTAATTTCAATGAAGGGTGGAGATTTTACATTTAGTTTGCATTGCCAGTTTACTAGATTTTTTTCCTGTTATTATGTGCAATTAATCAGAAAATATTCTGAACTAGTTTCTTTTCCTCTTCATTTTTTGAATTATCTGTATGACTATATTAGTTTTTTCTGATGTTGCTGTTAGAATGATCTGGTTTTTTTCAGAGCTGAAAACACTACCCAAACTCTACATGTTGACTTCATTTGTAGCTTGAGTATATAATATTCATATTATATAGATTTTCCCACAGTTTAGTAGGAAAAATTTAGAAGATTTACTGATAATTTTGGGTCAATGGATATTATTGTATTAACGCAAGGAAGTTATTGATGGATGTGGTAGGCTAAACAGTGGCCCTACAAAGATGTCCACATCCTAATACTGGAGTCCTTTGAATACTTTCACTTATTTGGCAAAAGGAACTTGGCAAATGTGATCAAGTTAAAGATCTTGAGATGTGGAGATTATTCTGGGTTATCTGGATGGGCCCGATACAATCACAAGGGTAGTTATAAGAGGGACACAAGAGGATCAAAGGCAGAAAAGGAGATATGATGTCTAAACCGGAGGTTGGTGTGATGCACTTTTAACATGAAAGAAGGGGCCATGAGCCAAGGAATGCAGGTGGCCTACCTTTAGGACGTGGAAAAGGCAAGTAAATAGATTCTCCCCTGAAGGCTCTGGAAGGAATATGGCACTGACAATACCTTAATTTTAGACTTCTGATCTTCAGAACTCTAAGAGAAAAATTGTGTATCATTTTAAGTCACTAACTTTGTGGTAATTTGTCATTTCAGCAGTAGAAAACTAATAAAATAGCCTCTCAATCATGTTTCCTTTGTGCATCTATTTTTTCCCTAGATCTTTTGTCAATCCTTTGGATTCAGTGTCTCCTAAAAAGCAGTATTGCTACTGTTAAGTGCAGTATTGCTATTTGATATTATTAAACAAAATGAAATAAATTAATTAACATTTCCCTAATACAGTACTACAAACTGCTTTTCTCACATAATAATACGTCATTTCAATTTTATCTCATGCATGTTTGTGTATTTTTAATTCGACTCTCTTTTTTCTTTTCTAATTAATCTTGAAGATTATTTACAATATTGGTAATTTTGAAATGAAAAATTTTATGTACTTCATTTATCCTTTTTTTTTTTTCACATTTCTTTATTTTCAGCATTAACCTTTACTAATTTTCTCTTCCTACTTTTGGTTTAACTTCTCTTTCTTTTTCATTTATCTTAGTGTATTGTCCCAAGGACGTCCAGCCTTTAAATTCATGTTCCAGGCATCAATGAGGAGAAAGAGAGAAGGAAAAAGAGGCACGAGTCCCAGCCCAGTCAGCAACCATTTAGTAGCCTTCGGGCCATCATACCACGTATATCTATTGCCTAGCACTTGGACACAAGTCTCTTCCATCTGCAAGGAATGGCAGAGAATGTCATGTTTTATTTGAATACATTGTTGCCATGAATAAAATTGAATTTCTATTACTAAGAAAGAGAAATAAAATGGGTATTGGGAAGTTATTAAGAGTTTCTGCTGCATATCATTCTTCTAGATGTGACAGTTAAAATGCTTTCATTTCTTTTCCCTTCCTTACAGCTTCAAGGTCCCGGATTTTGTCAAAATCCAGTTGCAGGGTTTTCCTCACAATTTGTCTCATTTCTTTTAAGAAACCTTGTTTTACAAGATTTACTATTACAATTTCCCAATCATAATAACATTATCCATTTAAAGTCTATTATGTAAATTTCAAGTCATTACTTACCATTCTTTCCCCAATATGATCCACATGTTTTATAATATCTTATTTCTGATTTGTCATTTGGTTATTGAATTTTCATGATTATTTTCCTCAGAACACATGGGTGATATATACTCTGAATCCATTTATATCTGAAAATGTCATTCTTTCTCTCTGACAGGTGAATGGTAACTTGAATCTAACTCCTTTGGTCTCAGTAGATTATATTTCATTGACTGCTAAGTTTTAATATTATAAATAAGCCAGATATTAAATTTTCTTCCTTTAAAAGTTACTTGCTCTTCTAGAAGCTTATAAGATTTTATATTTACTGTTGTAATTCAAAATTTTCACTAGGATATATCTAAGTTTATGACCTTTTTTATTAATCCTCCCTGGGACCTTGGGAATCTTGTCAATCTTCAGACACAAATCTTTCTTCAAATAAAGGAAAATTTCTTGATTTGTTTAAATATTACCTCTCCTCTATCGCTTCCTTTCCTTTAAAATTCAGAACTGCTTTTATACATATGAAAATTCTCTTGTCTATGCCGTCAATAACTCATCTTTTCATTAATGATTTCCATTATCTATACTCTTTCTACATATTTTGTATTTCTTTCTGTAGATCTTCCTGGTCAACTTAACTTTCAACTGTAGCTATTGTTTTTAGTTTAAATATTGAAAAATTTAAATTAAAAATCTATTTTGTTTTGTTGTTGTTTTTCCACAAATTGTTTTATATTTGATATCCTTGACAGATCTTACTACTTTATTTATCTCAACTGACAATTCCATTAGTTCCACTTCTTGTGAGATGGCTTTTCTTTGTTTCCTCCTCGGTTTTTGATTTTCTTTGCTTGCTCATGCTTTCAAACACAGTGACATCACAGGCAATAATCATCCCTGCTAGCACACATCAGCCACCACAGGAATTGGGAACAACTCAGCCCACCAGGGCAGCTGTATTCATGGTCTTACGGGTTCTTTAAGCACCTCACTCAAGTTAGCAGGGCAGATGCAACCTTTCCCTTAGGGCACTCGGAATAATGGTGTTTAATCTAGCTCTCAAGGTCAAACCAAATCTACTCTGTATGTTAGAGAGTTATCTTGACCTCTGATGCACAGCATCCATTCACTCTATTTCTGGTAAGAAGCTGTGTTTTTTTGTTTGTTTTAATAAATAAAAAACTTCTTTCCTGCTTTTCAGTCCAAGTTGTAGTTAGCCCACACCAACCTTCAGGGGAGGGTGTTTGACTGAAACCGTGGTCATCAGCACATTCTCTTCTGGGTACCTCTCTATTGCTTGGCTCAAAGAATGATCCTAGAGCTGAGTACAGCCTGTTGAGGCACAAGGCATTTATGAAAGGAGAAATTTATTTCTCCATTAGGTTTATATTTGAAAGGAAAGGTCTGGAATGGCTGGAAGTTCTTTTCACACTAGGCATAGCCTCATAAGTCAACACAGATGAGAAAAGAGCTGACAAATGGACACACTTTGTTTGTGTACCTGAGAAACAGGTTGTCTGAAGCTTGTGTTACATCTGAAGTTTTCAATTATGTGAGACAATAAATGCCTCTTTGTTGGAGTATGTCTTCAAGAGGATGTGGCCACCCATTGACTCTTGAGCTAGACTTGAGCAATCGGAGGCTTCTTCATCCAATCCCTCTCCTTGGAATGTAGGTTCTGCCCACCGTTCCCACAGTGGGAGCCATTTTCAAGGATGCAGCCTTGAGAGAGTAAGGTGTTGTTGAGACCATCTGGACGGTATACATGACTGAACCCAGATAAGGCCTCTGTATAAACTTTTAAGATTCTGGTGGCAGGTGTGGTGATCTATTTATCTTGTGGCCTCCCAAGACAAGTCTCATATGTAAGTCCCCTTGCTTATTAAACTTGCCACCTACCAATCTGGAGTGGTCTGCCTCTTTCTTCAGTCTCTCCTTGCCTTCTGTGTACGGGGGCCAGTTTGCGAACCAACATTCTTTTGCTAAGGAGTTTAAAAGATAATTTTTGAAATATCATAAATATTGAATTTTCACAATCTGAACAAACTTGTGTAACTTAAACCTAGGTCAAGAAACAGAACATTAGCATTACCCCAGAGGCTGCTCTTATGCTCCCTTCCAGTCAATCAGTAATATCCAAGGGCAACCACTGTCTTATAGTCTAACAGTGTAGATTAATTTTGCCCTTTTTGAATTTTATATGAATTCAATGTGTATGTTTTTTTGGTCTAGATTTTTTGGCTCAAATTTTTTTTTGTGAGATTCGTTAATATTGTCATGTGTAGTTGCAGTTTGTTATTCACATTGATATTCTGGATTCCCCTGTGTGAATATACCACAATTTATTTATCCATTTTTCTACTTATGAGCCTTTGGGTAGTTTCTGTTGAAGGCTAGTATTTGTAGTGATGCTCTGAACATACTAGAACTTGTTTTTCAGGGAACATGTATGAATTTCTGTTGGGCGCATATCTAGGGACGTAACTACCAGGTTAAAGGAAAGGCACACGGTCAGCTTTAGCAGACGCTGACAATTTTCCATATGGTTATAATAATCCACACTCCTATCAGCAATACCTAAGAGTTCTATTTCTTCCACAGTTTTGCTAATGGTGGTCTTTAATTTCCATTAAAAACTTTTTAAATGTTAAATTTTCTGTCACTTGGAATAATTTTTTTTTTTTTAAAGCCTTCCTGTTTTATTAGCTTTCCGTCTCTGCCTGTTCTTTTATGTTATAGAGGAAACTGGGAGGGAGGATTGCTTATTCATGTCAAATTCAAGCTTCCATCATTCTGGAAAATTTGCAGTACTCCATTCCTTTCAATATAAGAATATATTTTCTGTACTGTATACTCATCTGTCATTTCTGAGTAACAATAACTATTGTTGACCTTAAACAAATAGACAGCCAGCTATTTCTCTAGCAAAAATGTGTTTATGTGAGATGAGGAAAGAATTGTAATTTGGAATGTGAATGCTGGAGTGAAGCATAGGCAAATCTGGAGGACAAAGGAAGAGGAGCTGCTTTTGTAGAGCAAAAGGAGGGGTAGGGAGGGGATGTTCTAAATGGAAGTCCATTGGGGAATAGTAATAGTTCAGGGTGGCGACAGTTTCTCATTGACTGAGCTGGGGTGATTCTCATTGGCTTGGCTATTGCTTGGCAGGGAGAGAAATCTTCCTTCAGTAGTAAAGTAGTTTTACTGCCTACCAGAGATGTAAGTGTCCGTGTCTCTTACTGGTTGGTGTAACTGACAATGTGATAGGGCATGAGAACTCCTCCTACTGGCCTTCCTGACTCCAATTTAGTCAAGGTTTCTTTTATTAATTTCCACACTATTTAGAGTCAATCTTCCTATTTTTGCTTTAATTATTTCTTAACTCAAAGGAATTAATCTAGTTTTGGAGTTACATTGTCAATTGATGAAGGGAGGTTGTTGCATCAAACATTGGCCCTGTTCTGTCTTTGACTACGGATAAATTTAGACCATATATTCATTCTATTTTTAAAAAAATAAATAAAAAGGAAAGTAATTGTGTCATAATTGTCTCTTCTAGAAAATTGTGACAGGAAAAATATATTTTCTTTAAGTGTGGATATTAAAAATAAAATTAAAGACATTATTCTAGAGTAACTTTTATTCTTTCAATTTAAGTGATGTTATAGACATAACTATTATAAAATAACATAGGTAGTTTCATTGTTGTTGAATATATAAATTTCCAAGTAGATTTTAAATGTGTTGCCTATAATTGAAGTTAATGGAATTTTCAGTGACCCTGTCCCAAAATCATTTTGGGATTCAAATGAATGTTTTTAAAGAAATTCTGAGTAAACAATGAATAGGAAATTAAAATGGAAATCTCTAGCTAAGATCTTCTTATCTACTGCTCCAGGCCAAATTAGAGAGCTGTGCAACTGTGGTCAGAAGAAATACCTCCGGGGTGGAGTCAAGATGGCGGCGTAGGCAGGCTCTGAACTCACCTCCTCCCGTGGACACAGCCAATTTACAACTACTCGTGGAAAAATTACCCCTGAGACAGAACTGAAAACTGGATAAGAGGAACTCCTGCAACAACGGATAATCCTAACTGAGGTGGAAGAGGCAGAGACTCTCTTCCGGAGAGGAAAAACACCGCCTTCACAAGCCGCCAGCTTCACGGTCGCCGGGAGCAGCTCACAGGTACGCACCCTCCCTGGAGGCACGGGGTCCTGAGCCGGGGAGCGCCCCTGCTGTGGGCAATTTGTGGACCCAGCACAATCGACAACAGCGGCATAATATTTGACTTTGCCTGCTACTAAAGCATTGGGGAGCACCTCCAGAAAACCCGGTTCACAAAGAAACTAAAACTGGCTCTTAAAGGGCCCGCGCACAAACTCACCTGTTCCAGAAAGCATCTTAAAATCACCAGAAAGAAAGGTGCACAGTGCTTTGGTGACAAGAGACTCACCTAATAGGCCCTGAGTGCATCTCGGTGAGGGGTGAGACCTCTCCAGGGACTGGGACATTGGCGGCGACCATTGTTGTGGCCTGGTGTGAGCGTGCTGACACAGATGCCATTGGAGTTCTCCCTGAGGCCTGCTAGCCCAGGGTCTGCTCCACCCGCTAGAGCACCGATTTAATCCAGCTCAGCCAGGGCAGGCAGCCCACCCTAGAGACTGGCCCCACCCAACAACAAGCCCTCAGGCAACGTGTGGGCCTGCATGGATTGGTGACTGGATTCTCTGCAGCCTGGCAACTGAGCCGACTTGAGCGGGGCAGGGTGTGCACAAGGAGCTGGTGGAGAGTGTGGGGCTGTGGCAGAGTGTGTGGGGCTCTTGCTGTGGAGAGACTGGGTCCGCTTCGGGAGGTTGGGGCACTCACACGGGGCAGGACTGTGTTGACTGTGTGTGTGGACCTGTAGGCGGCAGGGCTTGTCAGCTGCAGAAGACTTGTGCTTCTCAAAGACCCACATAGGAGGTTTGCCCCACCTTCCAAAGCCTGAAACAATTGGGTGCCCCTGTGCCTGAGGCCAGCCCCACCCAGCTGCAATCCTCAGAGAGCTGACAAGAGACCTAATAGGCTAGAGGCTTACAGCAATTGTAAGGCCCTGAGCCTAACAACCTGCCACACTGGGGGCTACTCAGTTAAAAGAAATACTGCAACACAAATGTGGTATTAGAACTTACAGCCAACTGTGCTGGGGCTCCCCACACCTGATAAAGAGACTGAAGGGCCCACAACAACTACAAGCAGCTGAGCATTACAACAGCTGGCCAGGAGCATAACTCAGCCTCCCTGGGCGCCTATAGGGAGAGCTAACAGGCCACAATAGAAGGACACACGTAGCCCACATAGGAGCCACCCCTGGAACATTGAGAACTGAGGGAAGCACACTGGAAGCCTCCTAAGGCATCACTTACATAAGGTCACCTATCCAAGAGCAGGAGACGTAGCTGACCTACCTAATACGTAGACACAAGCACAGGGAAAGAGACAAAATGAGGAGGCAAAAGAATACATTCCAAGTAAGGGAACAGGACAAAACCCCAGAAAAGGAACAAAGTGAAACGGAAATGAGCAACCTACCCAACAGAGAGTTCAAACTAAGAGTGTTAAGGATGCTCACTGATCTCGGGAGAAGAATAGATGAACTCAGTGAGAATGTCAACAAAGAAATGGAAGATAGAAAAAAGAACCAATCAGAAATGAAGAATACAATACTGGAAATGAAAAATTCATTAGAGGGACTCAAAAGCAGAGTAGCGGATACAGAAGAACGGATCTGTGAGCTGGAAGAAAGACTAGAAGAAATTACCCGAGGTGAAGAGGTAAAAGAGAAAAGAATTAAAAAGACTGAGGACAGTCTAAGGGACCTCTGGGACAACATCAAGCACACTAACATCCGTGTTATAGGTGTCCCGGAAGGAGAAGAGCGAGACAAAGAGGCAGAGAATCTATTTCAAGAAATAATAGATGAAAACTTCCCTAACCTAAGGAAGGAAACAGACATCCAGGTACAGGAATCACAGAGAGCCCCAAACAAGATAAACCCAAAGAGGCCCACACCAAGACACATCATAATCAAAATGTCCAGAATTAAAGATAAAGAGAGAATCCTAAAAGCCGCAAGAGAATGTCAAGTTATATACAAAGGAAACCCCATAAGGCTATCAGCTGACTTCTCAGCAGAAACCTTACAGGCTAGAAGAGAATGGCACGATATATTTAAAGTACTAAAAGAAAAAAACTTACAGCCAAGAATACTCTACCAAGCAAGGTTATCATTCAAAATGGAAGGAGAGATCAAAATTTTCCCAGATAAGCAAAAATTAAAGGAGTTTGTCACCAAGAAACCAGTGCTACAAGAAATGTTAAAGGGACTGATTTAAGGGGAAAAGAGAAGACCACAAATAGGAAAAATTATCTATTTCCATGATTAGAACGTAATGGATACAAATACACAAAAAAGAGGTTAGATATGATATTAAAAACATAAAATGAGGGAGGAGGGGAGTTAAAGAGTAGAGCTTTCAGACAGAGGTCAAACTAAAGTGACCATCAATTCTGTATAGAAGAAGTAAGGAACAGAGAAGGACTACTACAACACTGAGGGAAAATAAAAGTTAAAAAATGGCAGTAAGTACATACTTATGAATAGCTACTTTAAACGTCAATGGACTAAATGCTCCAATTAAAAGGCATAGGGTGGCTGACTGGATAAAAAAACAAGACCCATATATATGCTGCATACAAGAGACACACTTCAGACCTAAAGACACTCACAAACTGAAAGTGAAGGGATGGAAAAAGGTACTCCACGCAAATGGCAACGAAAAGAAAGCTGGGGTAGTAGTACTCATATCAGACAAAATAGACTTTAAAACAAAAACTGTAAAAAGAGACAAAGAAGGGCATTACATAATGATCAAGGGAACAATCCAACAAGAGGATGTAACACTTGTAAATATCTACGCACCCAATGTAGGTGCACCTAAATATATAAAGCAATTATTAACAGACATAAAAACGGAAATAGACAGTAACACAATAATAGTAGGGGACTTTAACACTCCACTTACACCAACGGATAGATCATCCAAACAGAAGATCCATAAGGAAACATTGGCCTTAAACGACACACTAGAACAGATGGACCTAGTAGATATATACAGAGCATTCCATCCAAAAACCGAAGAATACACGTTCTTTTCAAATGCACATGGAACATTCTCCAGGATTGATCACATATTAGGCCACAAAACAAGTCTCCATAAATTTAAGAAGATTGAAATAATACCAAGCATCTTTTCTGACCACAACGGTATGAAACTAGAAATCAACTATAGGAAGAAAATCAGAAAGGCCACAAATACGTGGAGATTAAACAAAATGCTACTGAACAACGACTGGGTTAACGAAGAAATCAAAGAAGAAATCAAAAAATGCCTGGAGACAAATGAAAATGAAAATACGACATGCCAGAATTTATGGGATACAGCAAAAGCGGTTCTAAGAGGGAAGTTTATAGCGATACAGGCCTATCTCAATGAACAAGAAAAATCTCAAATAAACAATCTAACAATGCACCTAAAGGAACTGGAAAAAGAAGAACAAACAAAGCCCAAAATCAGTAGAAGAAGGGAAATAATAAAAATCAGAGCAGAAATAAATGAAATAGAGACCAAAAATACAATAGAAAAAATTAATAAAACCAAGAGCTGGTTCTTTGAAAAGATCAACAAAATTGACAAACCTTAGCTAGACTCACCAAGAAAAAAAGAGAGAAGGCACAAATAAGTAAAATCAGAAATGAAAGAGGAGAGGTTACAACAGACACCTCAGAAATACAAAAGATTATAAGAGAATACTATGAAAGGCTATATGCCAACCAATTTGACAATCTGGAAGAAATGGATAAATTCTTAGAATCATACAACCTTCCAAAACTGCATCAAGAAGAAGGAGAGAATTTGAATAGACCAATCACCAGTAAGGAGATCGAAACAGTAATCAAAAACCTCCCCAAAAATAAAAATCTGGGACCAGATGGCTTCCCTGGTGAATTCCACCAAACATTCAAAGAAGACTTAATACCTATCCTTCTCAAACTCTTCCAAAAAATTGAGGAGAGGGGAAAGCTCCCTAACTCATTCTACGAAGCCGACATTACCCTGATACCAAAACCAGACAAGGACAACACAAAAAAAGAAAATTACAGGCCAATATCACTGATGAACATCGATGCGAAAATCCTCAACAAAATACTAGCAAATCGCATACAACAATACGTTAAAAAGATTATACACCATGATCAAGTGGGATTTATTCCAAGTATGCAGGGATGGTTTAACATTCGCAAATCAATCAACGTAATACACCACATTAATAAAATGAAGAAGAAAAATCACATGATCATCTCAATAGATGCAGAGAAAGCATTTGACAAGATACAGCATCCATTTATGATAAAAATTCTGAATAAAATGGGTATAGAAGGAAAGTACCTCAACATAATAAAGACCATATATGAGAAACCCACAGCTAATATCATCCTCAATGGTAAAAAACTGAAAGCTATCCCTCTAAGAACAGGAACCAGACAAGGATGCCCACTGTCACCACTCCTATTTAACATAGTATTGGAAGTCCTAGCCAGAGCAATCAGGCAAGAGAAAGAAATAAAAGGGATCCAAATTGGAAAGGAAGAAGTGAAACTGTCACTATTTGCAGATGACATGATTTTATATATAGAAAACCCTAAAGAATCCACCAGAAAACTTTTAGAAGTAATAAACGAATATGGTAAAGTTGCAGGATACAAAATCAACATACAAAAATCAGTTGCATTTCTGTACACTAACAACGAAGTAGCAGAAAGAGAAATTAAGAATACCATCCCATTTACAATTGCAACAAAAAGAATAAAATACCTAGGAATAAACTTAACCAAAGAGGTGAAAGATTTGTACACTGAAAACTATAAAACATTTCTGAAAGAAATTGAAGAAGACACAAAGAAATGGAAAGATATTCCATGCTCTTGGATTGGAAGAATTAACATAGTTAAGATGTCCATGCTTCCTAAAGCCATCTATAGATTCAATGCAATCCCTATCAAAGTTCCAACAACATTTTTCACAGAAATAGAACAAAGAATCCTAAAATTTATATGGAACAACAAAAGACCCCGGATAGCTAAAGGAATCCTGAGAAAAAAGAACAAAGCTGGAGGTATCACACTCCCTGATTTCAAAATATACTACAAAGCTATAGCAACCAAAACAGCATGGTACTGGCACAAAAACAGACACACAGATCAATGGAATAGAATCTAAAGCCCAGAAATAAACCCACACATCTATGGACAGCTAATCTTTGACAAAAGAGCCAAGAACATACAATGGGGAAAAGAAAGTCTCTTCAACAAATGGTGTTGGGAAAACTGGATAGCCACATGCAAAAAAATGAGAGTAGACCCTTACCTTACACCATACACAAAAATTAACTCCAAATGGATTAAAGACTTGAATGTAAGACCTGAAACTATGAAAATTCTAGAAGAAAACATAGGCAGTACGCTCTTCGACATCGGTCTTAGCAACATCTTTTCAAACACCACGTCTGACCGGGCAAGAGAAACAATAGAAAAAATAAACAAATGGGACTACATCAAACTAAAAAGCTTCTGCACAGCAAAGGAAACCATCAACAAAACGAAAAGACAACCTAACAATTGGGAGAAGATATTTGCAAACCATACATCTGATAAGGGCTTAATCTCCAAAATATATAAAGAACACATGCATCTCAACAACAAAAAACTAACAACCCAATTAAAAAATGAGCAAAAGACCTGAACAGACATTTCTCCAAAGAAGATATACAGATGGCCAACAGACACATGAAAAGATGTTCAAAATCACTAACTATCAGGGAAATGCAAATCAAAACTACAATGAGATATCACCTGACGCCCGTCAGAATGGCTATAATTAACAAGACAGGAAACAACATGTGTTGGAGAGGATGTGGAGAGAAGGGAACTCTCATACACTGCTGGTGGGAGTGCAAACTGGTGCAGCCACTATGGGAAACAGTATGGAGATTCCTCAAAAAATCAAGGATAGAACTGCCATATGATCCAGCTCTTCCACTGTTGGGTATTTATCCAAAGAACTTGAAAACACCAATTTGCAAAGGTACATGCACCCCTGTGTTCATTGCAGCGTTATTCACAATAGCCAAGACTTGGAAGCAACCTAAGTGCCCATCAAGGGACGAATGGATAAAGAAGCTGTGGTATATATACACAATGGAATACTACTCAGCCATAAGAAACGATGAAATCCAGCCATTTGTGACAACATGGATGGACATTGAGGCTATAATGCAAAGTGAAATAAGTCAGAGGGAGAAGGTCAAATACCATATGATTTCCTTCATTAAGTAGTAGATAATAACAACAATAAACAAACACATAGGGACAGAGATTGGATTGGTGGTTAGCAGAGGGGAAGGAGGGAGGGAGGAGGGTGAAAGGGATAATTCGGTACATGTGTGTGGTGATGGGTTGTAATTAGTATTTTGGTGGTGAACATGATGTAATCTATGCAGAAATAGAAGTACAATGATGTACACCTGAAATTTTTACAATGTTATAAACCAATGTTACTGCAATAAACAAAGAATTTAAAATAAAAAGGAGAAATACCTCCTCGATTGTGGTTGTTACTAAGCGTATATTTGAGACCAAAGGGTAGAGTAGGTACCCGTTATCCTGTAAAAACTTAGATGCCAAGGAGTTCAGAGAGCGCGGCCACTTTTGCTCCAAACCTACCATTCTTGTTAATGTTTTTCAGTTATGATAATAAGCCAAATGTCTTTACTGTGCCTTAGAATTAACTGATTTAATCTTCAGTCTTGATGCCCCCCCCAGAGATGTTCTAATAAAAAATTAAATAAATTTTATCAGAGATCATACTCTCAAAAGTTTTGAAGGAAACTTCTTCTTGTAAGAAATAAGGGAATTGCGAAAGAGACTATGAAAACAAAGAAGATTTAATCAGAAGAGATTAAGGGTAGAAAAATCTTAGCAAATTTCTAAGCAATAGTGATTACAGTCTAGACAGCTAAGCTCACACCTTCATGACAAATTATGATATTTTCCGATACAGTATTACTTATTCATATTTATTTTATATTTAATATGTAATTTTGAAATTATGATCTTTTTATTTTAAGGTATAAAGTATTGCATTTTCATTTGAGATTATAAACAACTTCATTTCCACCTTTTAACTTACAGTAGGTGTTAACTAGTGCTTGAAACTGTCCCATTCTCCTTTCTTTCTGTGGCATGAGGGAGACTGAATTTCGTAGGTACCTTGCTGTTAGGTAGGATTGTGTGCCCACTTATGGGCAACACAATGAAAGCAGAAGTGAAATTTCCCAATTTTTCTTTTTCTTCACCATAACGAGTGTGTCGACTTTTTGTTGAAATTTTAGAGCTACGAGATCAAAACACACTAATTTGTTGAGTCACCTTATGGAAGGCAGTTGACCTAGAGCGTTTTCTGGGCCAAGAAACACGTTGAAAATTCAGGAACCTAACTTTTGGTTTCTTTAGCCTGTGACATTTTGGGGTTGTATGAAGCTGCCACATATCCTAGCCTGCCCTTTATTAATGTGTAAGTCAATGCAATATACAGAATCACTAATAACTTTTCAGGAGTTTGCTTTTTTCTTATAATGAGACTTTTATGTGTGCAACCCAGTGAAGTTCACCATTTATTCCAGTTTATTGTTAGCATGTCACTGTACTGCTGATGGTACAGTAGTCAAGCTAAGAAAACTTTATTAAATTCCTTTGGTGGTTCACTGGATTTTTATAGTTGAAATTTGGGGATATTTGGATTATCTGATTTAGCACTTTATCTTATTGAAAGGGAGTATCATATGCTCATGTTGTGTAGAAGTGCAATTAAAGATTCTCAATATGTATGGTATCAGAATGTTCTAATTAATTAGAAACAGTGATAATCATAATAGCTGACATTTATTGCATATGCTGTATTCCAGGTCCTGTTGGTGCTTTACATACGCCAGCTTATTTCACTCTGCCTTATGAAGTAGGTACTATCATCTCTATCATATGCGTGGGGAAACTGAGGCACACAGATATTAATTCACTTACTGTTATGTACTAAATGTTTGTGCCCCCCTCCCCAATTCATATGTTGAAATCTAATCCCCAATGTAATGGTATTTGGAGGTGGCTCCTTTGGGAGATAATCGGGTCATGAGGGTATAGCTCTCATGAATGGGATTAGTGCCCTTGTAAGAAGAGGCCAGAGAGCTAGCTTGCTCTCTTTCCACTTGTGAGCATGCAACCAGAAATTAGCAGTCTGCAATCCAGAAGAGGGCCTTCACCAGAACCTGACCATACTAGAATCCTGATCTTGAATTCCAGCCTCTAGAATTGAGAGAAATAAATTTTTCTTATTTCTAAAACAGTCAGTCTATATAATTTGTTATAACATCTCAAACTAAGACACTTACGCAAGGTCAACCACTAAACAGTAAAGGCAGAATTCACACACAGATTCCAGAGCCTAATGTCTTATACATTGGAAGTCTCTAAAAATGACTACAAAAATCTTACTTAATTATTCAAGAAATATATAAGTTGTTTCTTTCTTCTTTTCCTTTTTTAATCAGTTAATGTGCTTTGTTTGGCAAGTTACAGGAAACAAAACTCAGATTTATTGGCTCAGATAACTTAAAAGTCCAGGGAGACCTCTGACTTCAGGTAAGGCTTGATTCAGACTCAAGAAACATGACCAGGCTTAGTTTCTCTCTCTTGAGTTCTTGGCTCTGCTTTCTCTGGGTTATTTCCATTTTCAGGCAGGTTTTTCCTGGGATCAAAAAGGGTCACTTTCTCATACAGTGAGAGTCTATTCCAGTGACTTCCTCAAAAGAAAGAACTTTTCTCTCCTAGAAGTACCAGTTAAAGATCTCCTTGGTTGCATTGGTAGCATGATCTGATGATAGGCTGAGGCCACTCAGGAGCCTTCCTCTCACCCCTCTCTGGAGCTGAGCGTGGGGGTAGTCTTTCAGACCTGGTGGGTGAGAACCAAAGAGTGAGTTTGTCGACAGGAAATTCAAATATCAGTGGTGGGAGAGGAGAGAAGCAGACGCCAGGGAAGAACCAACAACTTTCTATCCAAGCGTTCTGCTTGTATTTTAAATTTTATTTTATTTTCAATACTTAAAAAAGTGAAATTAATGGATAACTACTTTTAAAATGTGCTTTTAGACTCCTAGCTAGAGTTTCCATTTCAATTTTATATCCATTGTTTCTCAAAATGTCTTTTAAAACATTCAAGATGAATTAATAGTTCACAGTGTAAAGTGCCAGATAATTTCGACACTTCAAAATAAACATTCTGTGTGCACTTCTAGAATGACTGTCATATTGGCATTCAAATACAGGCATGGTTTCCTTGTAAGTTTCTTAAGAATCTTGATTTCCCAAATTATTCATACATATAAGATAAGCCAGCATAATCATATCAAAAATATATCTGGACAAGTCTAACAAAAATTAAGCTACATATCAAAATGATCAGGTATGTTCTGCCTTTTCTCATAGGAGCAAAAATTATAGAGATAGTCGTAATGCAAATGTTAATGTCCAATGTTATTCTTCTTTAAATATAGTGATAACAGGGGTAGGAGAATGGAAAAATGCCAGCATTAATTGAATGCCTATTGTCCTCCAGATCCTGTGATATGTAATGTGATATGCAAATTCATGTGTATCTCATCATATCTTCACACCAGTTCTTTGGAAGTTGGTATGATTATTCCTGTTTTACAGCTGGAAATTTATATCTCAGTGAGTTACATAGTCTGCTAAAATGAACAAAAAAATAGTTGTAGATCAAACATTTAAAAACAAGTCCGTGGAAAACCAAAGTTTTTTAAAATTTTACTCAATCTTTCATTCATTCATTTACTTATTATTTTTTGGGCTGGTTAGTTACTTGGTCAGAATCTAAAACAAGTTAGGAAAAATGGTTGCTGAACTCTCATTCCTTTGTAATATATGCTAACTGAAAATTGATTTTTATGGGAATAGTATTTCTTGTAAACAATGAACACAGATGCTGTGTTCAAGATTTACAGATATATTAGTTTGGCAAATATTAAAATAAGAAGATCGTCAGACTCTTAGGAGAAAATATGAAATGATATATGCAAATTTAATGGCTCAGTTTCTAAAGTGGATACTATTCTGTAACAGTCAGCTATTGCAACAGTATTGCTGCATGACAAGTCTTCCCAAACTCAGGGATTTGAATAATAATCATTTAATTTTACACACTTGGTCTGTGAGTTGGTTGCAACTCATCTGATCTAGGCTTGACCAGCTCAGCTCCAAGCTGTGAGCTGGGTTCGCATCTGTTTCATGTGTATCTAACCCCTCTGGGACCAGTACTACCTAGGATATATATAAGAGAGGTAAATGGAAACACTTAATGCCTCTTAAGGTGTGGGATCACAGATCTCTGCTCATTAGAGAAAATTGGCTCATTAATTGGAGATCAAGGAAAGCCTTCACATGAGATGGATACCGTTCATGACAAGGCTTGCATTCCTCATGGATTGCCTGTCTTCATTGCTTCTAGTGCAATAACTAGGTTAAATCTTTGTAAAGTCTAAAGAGAGGAGTATTCTCCCTGCTGCTGAAAGAAAGTGATTGTCCAATGAAGGAGCTGCTGCATCTGGCTCATATATAGGCAATAACCAACATAATATATTTGAGAATATGCTTTATGGATACTGGACCAGAGAGGAAAGAATATGCAGCTGGATAAGAGAGAGATTTTTAAAACGAGAAAACTCTCCCATAACTCTGGCAAAGGAACATGTTGTCTGTTTATGTGCTATTGGCTGTTAAAATGGGACAATCGGAAATTTAAATTGGAAAAAGAGAAGGCTTATAGTTAAATGGATGTAATTGCCAGAACTTCTTTGGTAGTGTATTGAGGAAGGGCTCGAAAGGCTCAGAAAGGTAGACTTGTAATTGATTTATTATACAAGACCAAAGAATATGTTATTTGATTATGATCCCTGGGCAGGCCTAGAGAACACTCCCCTAACTAAAATGATAAAGAATATGGGAATGGAGGGGGGACACCTGCATTGTTGAGTAGCTCAGTGGTGTGTTTCTTCTGTAGGCCAGGCTTGGAGATAGGAAATACTGTTATGGAACTGATGTCTCCATTGTCATGTGGGTTATAGGTTTACAAAACAGCAGAGGCCTGGTGGCAGCATTTAATTCAGTGGCAAGGTGAACGGAATTGCATAATGGACTGTAAGGTCAAGGAGGCCTTGTCAGTAGCCAATAGACCTACGACAGAAGCTAGTAGACCATAGTGTTCCTAAGGACAAGATGGATGAGCAGTCAAGAAGTATATTGCCTGACTTATGTAACCCAAAGTGATCAAGAGCAGGCAAGCAGAAGGCTGACGTCAGGTATCACAATGGAAAATCACAATCTCTCTCTTAGTTTCCAGATCTGAATCAGCTTGCAGACATAAAGCCCACTGATTGAAAGGGAAGCCATGACCATTGAGATAGAAGCCTGAAATGCTGTACAAAAATATTCAGTATCAATTCACCCAATGATTTTCCAAATGGGCCTAAATATATTTATAAGATAAACTATACAGTGGGGAGAGGGGAATACCAGTATCTTTTTGGGGTCTTTGGATACTGGATGTTAGCTGACATTGACATCAAAGAATGCAAAATGACATCATAGCCCCTTGTTAAAGTGAGGTTGTACAAAGGCAGATGGAAGATGGCAACCTCGCCCTGGTTCATCTCATAGTGGGTCTAATGGGCCATAGATCCATACTGTGGTCATTTCCCTGGTTCCTGAGTACGAAATCAGGCTGGATATAATTATTGGCTGGAAGGATACTCATATTGGTTCTCTTTCTTGTAGAGTAAGAGATGGTATAGAAGGAAAGTCCAAGGGGAAGCACCTGACTCTGTTGCCACTAGACAAAACAGTAAATAAGAAATGGTATCGCGAACTCAAGTAGAAGCAGAACAATATAGGGCACACTCAAAAATTTAAAGGATGCAGGTGCTGCTCTCAATTATTTTAATAAAGCAGTCCTCATAAAAATCCTTGTTCACTGTTATGACTCCTGAAAAACACACAAGGACCACGGCTGCTGCTGCTGGACTATCATAAATTGAAACAAGTGTAGTCTCTGTGAGGAGGTGGTGTCTTTACTAGAATAGACCAACATAGCCTTTGGTACTTGGTTTGCCCTGTTGATCTGGAAAATGTGTTCTTTTTGATCCCAATCAAGAAGGAGGATCCAATGCACTTTACATTTACATCCAGTGCATACCTCTAAGAATATGCTAATCTCCTGCTCTTTAGCATAGTAGGCACAACATACACAGAAGTCACCTTGAATATCTTGATATTCCAGAGAACATCATGCAGGTCCACCATATTGATCACAGTATTTTAATCAGATCTGTAGAGTAGGAAGTGGCAAGTATTTTGGATGGCCTGATATGTCACAGGCATGCCAGAGTAGAGACATAAGCCCTAGACATATTCCAGGGCTTGACACATTAGTAAACTATTTAGAAGCCAATTAGAAGGGCGTTCCAAAACATTCACTGTGTGCCAGCTGTGGAAGTTCTGTTTTGTGCTACTGTTAGGCTGGGTTTTTTTACTCCTTATTCTAGTATTTTCATCTTATTCTCTGTGTTCAATGCTGAAGCAAAGCTGCTGTATGGTCATTTTCTTTTCTTGGCAGAGGTTGGAAGTTCCCAAATAGGTGAGCAGAAATAATCTATGCATTGTAAAGCCTAGGCTTGGAGATGATAGACTGTCACCTCCACTTACATTCCACTGAGTAAAATGAGTCACAAGGATAAACCCAATACCATAGGGGCAGAGAAGTATACTTCTCCACTGGAAGTTGAAGGGAGAAAACGAATATTGCTAACCAATTTAAACCACACTCTCCAAGGTAAAGAATTTGCTGTATCACGTACATCCCATTACGTAGAAAATGGTGTCTATGGTTTTCTATTGAAAAAATGGAATATTCTATGTATCCATGTGCATTTGGGAATAGCATGTACCACTTGGGAATACTGTTCTGACCCACTTATTAGGTGATTCAGAAAGCTACTAGCTACTAGCTACTCCAGAGCAAGAAAGAAATATGCACCATATTTAAGCAGTTCATGAGTCCTAGGACGTGACAGTCAATGTAGGTCCGGATGCTATATGGAATCTCTGGCAAGCTCCAATCGAAGAAAAGCAGGATAGACCCCTTGTGTTCTGGAGCAAAGAAGTGCCATCTACAGCAGAGAATTATTCACCATTAGCAAAGCAGCTTTTGTTTTATTACACCGTCCTACTATCCCTGAATGTGGGATACAATGTGACTACATTATCAGAGTTGTTCATCTCGAAGTAACATCATCTCCAATAATTAATCAGCTTTGTTGGCAGAGGAGCAATATGCAGAATAGTACATTAAGTTAGGGCATTATAAGTCCAGGTGCACAAGAAATTATACTAACAGATAGCCTAGACCCAATATCACACACATCCATTGCACTAATGCATCTTCCCCAGTTTACACCATAGACATTGTAGAACCTTTCCTGTGAACATGTGATACAGGAAAAAAAAAGAACCAGACAAACAAACTCCAGTTGGTTCGTGGGTATGTTGGTATTACATGTTGTTGAAAGATGAAAATGGATTTTCACTGCACTACAACTCTGGTCAGAGTTAGTCCTGATATATAGTAGGGACAGGAAATCCTTCTACTTGGCAGGTCTTTGAACAGTATACCTGGTTATCAATTTTGCTAAAAGGGAGAAGTTGTTGGAGATAAGGGCTTCCAGATTTTGGAGCGGTGATGTTTAGCGTGGCTGCTTGGTAAGGGGCCTGGAATGAATATGATTAGAAGCTCAAGGAAAGAAGGTATTGGGAGGAAGTATGATTGAACCTATGGGAGAGAGCATGAAAGTGTAAATATTTGTGTGTCTAGTCAATGTCCAGCAGTGAGTACCCACTAAAGGAAAGGAACCAAACAAGCTGATGGATAGCATAACTTATCCAGCATACGTCAGGTCAGCCAGTTTCTGACCCTGGCCACCTCAAGTTTGCAAAATGGCCCATGCCATTATGGTAGAGGTAGAGGCTGTAAATGAGTCCATTTGCATGGAATCCCTCTCACCAAGGATGTTTTAGCTATTGTCAGCAATGAATGTTTAAACTGCAAGTAACAGAGACAGAGGCAGATTCCTCACTGTGGTACAAATGCTTAGGGAGACGAATCAGCCATATGGTGGCAAGTTGATTACTGTACACCCCTTACAAGCAGAAGGGGCAGCATTTCATCCTTACTGTAATGGATACATATTTCTAATCTGAGTTTCCCTTTCCTGCCTGCTTCCTCAGCCAGGACCACTACCTGAGAGTTCATAAAATGTCTTATTTACCTACTGGGATCTTGTGTAACATTACCTCAGAACAAAGAACCCGTTATATGGTGAAGGGCACATAAAAGCAGGATCCAATAATAAAACAATGTACCATATCATCATCACCCAGAGTCTGACAGCCTGTTAGAAAGTTAGAATGGTACTTTTACAGGTGCAGCTACAGTGCCAGTAAGGGCATGACCCTATGGATTTAGGGTGTAAGTCCTCAAGATGAAGTGTAGACTTTGAACTAACAGCCATTACATGGCGCTCTATGCCTCATAGCTGGAATTTGGGACTAACGCTCTGCCCTGTTCCTGGAAGGGGAGATGAACTGACACAAGGCTCTGCAATAAAAGCTCCGGATTTAGGACTTAGCCTCTTAAATCAGCTAGAACATTATTCAATTCAGATCCATGTGGAAGGCTAGTTACTCCAGATCAAAATGTGGATGAGGGGGCCAGCCCAGCGGCAGTGGTAAGTTCACACACTCCGCTTTGGCGGCCCGGGGTTTGTAGGCATGGATCCTGGGCATGGTCCTACATACTGCTCATCCAGCCATGCTGTGGCAGCATCCCATATACAAAATAGGGGAAAATTGGCGTGGACGTTAGCTCAGGAACAATTTTCCTCGCCAAAAAAAAAAAAAAAAAAAATTGGGTGAGGGAGCGTTGATGGTAGCCATGAATAATAACGCTAATAAGAATGACTCACTGATAGTATCTAGAAGGCGTGGTGACAACAGCACCACCTGCAGTATAGAACTTGATAAGCGGAGAAAGCAGGTGTGCAAACCTAATTGACTACTTGCCACTCGCCAGCTATGTGATCCCTCCCTGGGCAAGTTATTTACTATTTCTGAGTCAAGGTTTCCTTTTTTGTTAGAATAGGAAGGAAATAGCTCCAATTCCATTGTGATTATTTTGAAGATTAAACAAATTAGTGTTTGTAGAGTATTTAGCACAGTGTCTGCCGTACAACAGGCATTCAGTGTATTTTCTCTATTTTGGTATGTACGTATGTATAAATGTGTATATTATCACCATCAACATCTTTGCATTTTTAAGAGCAGTGTTGTATTTGCCTGATTAAAAAATATTGATGCAATTTTGAAAAAAGAGGGGATGGTAATAAAATGTTTTATAGAATTTCATTAGTTGTTACCAAAGATTTTGGGATACATAACCCAAAATTTTTAGCTTAAAAAAATTCATAAACTACTATGAGTTAAGTATCTATAGGACTCTTTAAATATACACTAGCTATATCACAAATACGTCTACATGATTACTCTTAAATATCTTTGCTCTCTTAATGAACCACTATAAAATCATTAAAAAGTAACTGGAAAACGGTATGGAGATTCCTCAAAGAATTAAAAATAGAAATACCCTATGATCCAGCTATCCTATTACTGGAAATCTATCTAACGAACCTGAAATCAACAATCCAAAGAGGCTTATGCACCCCTATGTTCATTGCAGCATTATTCACTATAGCCAAGAAGTGGAAGCAACCTAAATGTCCCTCAATTGATGATTGGATCAAGAAAATGTGGTATATATATACAAAGGAATACTACTTAGCCATAAAAAAAGACAAAATCGTCCCATTTGCAACAACATGGATGGGCCTGGAGGGTATTATGTTAAGTGAAATAAGCCAGAAAGAGAAAGACAAACACTGTATGATCTCACTCATATGTGGAATATAAACCAACACGTGGACAGAGAAAACTGTACTGTGGTTACCAGGGGGAATGGGGGTAGGGGGTGGGCGCAAGGGGTGAAGGGAAACATATATATGGTGATGGACAAACAAAAATGTACAACCCAAAATTTCACAATGTTATAAACTATTAAAACATCAATAAAAACAAACACACACAAAACAAACAAGTAACTGTGGTCATGTTTTACAGACAAGTCTCTGTACTGGGATACAGCAATTCCAATAAAAAAAACATTTTTGAGGCAAGTCTGCCCTCTCCTTCCTTCTTACTTAATGACCCACAGGTATTTTAATCTAGGAGTTAGGTTACCAAGCAATATACACGCTCTAGAAGCTTTGACTTCATGTTCTACTTTCTTTTGTATAATGTTCAGAGTTAACATTACTCACAAAGATAATGTGGAACTTTGATTTAATAAGTGTTTTAAAACAAGATAGAATTTTGGACATCACTTCTGATAAAGCACCCTTCAAAATATTTATATTGATCTGAATTTACATTTAGCCTACAAAAACACATGCATTATTATTGTCCTTAAACCATGTATTATAAATTAACGGTAAATAATGGTATTTGTCGGTTGGTTGGAAAATGGGTTATTTGCCCCAATGATACTTGTGTAAATTACACTACACTCATGAAAATCAAAAGTAATTTTTTGAGTAAAAATATACAGAATAATACACTGGAACATGTTTTAATTTTAAACATGCCATACTTTAGTGTAGCTGTCTATCTGTGAATTCACCACAGAAATGTAGTTAAGCTTCTAAGATTGAAGAGGCGGAACCTTGGAGAAATCTCCCAGGATTTCAGCAAATATTGACCATTAGCAAATTTTCCCAAGCTGAAAATTTCTTTATGACCATTCAAGACATTCTTATAAAGCTATGCAGTTATTATAGCAGCACTGTGAATAAAATGCCCCAGGGAATAAAAGTCTCTCTGATACACTCATAATTCCTTCTACGTGCTTGTGTCACTCAGAGTTCGTGATTGAGAACAATAGAAACCAATTCCGTCTGAATTAAGCAAAAAATAAATTTATTGAAGGGATATCAAATAGCTCAGGGAATCAATGGAAAGGCAAGAGAATTAGGCTCAGAAAACCACCAGGATCTGAGAATCTAGTTTGCACGAACAGTCAAAGAAAAGTGTGTTCTGGATGCCTGGCTGTGCAGTTAATATTACTGAATGCTCAATTCTGCTCTGGCCACGCTCCAGCCACTACCACCATGTTGAGTCATTCTTCGTTGACTATCACTTCTGTCTTATGCGTTGTTTCTTCAATATGTAAATTCTTGGGAGGTCTACTGAAGTGGCCTAGTCATGATCTGGCTGCCACAAAGTGGGAATAAGGAGTATGTGATAAATAAATTTATAGAGCTAGCAGATCTTTTCAAAACTTTGGCTGAGATCGAACGCAAATGACAGAGGTTCCCTTGATTTCAGATGTCTCAGAAAAGAGGATTTTGACGCCCAAATAATTCAAGATAGTTGACATTATGTTCTAAATAGCATCACATTGTATATATCTAGAGTTGTCTTCTTGATTCTAAATACCACTTGTGTGGATGGCACACAGAAGCTGGTTATCTTCATGAGGTCTGACATTGTGAATGGATTACTTATCTGGATATTAAGACAAGAAAAAAATGACAATCACTAATTAAAGTTTAGGCCAATATAGTTTTATACGTGAGCCTACCTGGTTGACATCATTTACCATTTTATTATATTTCTATTTTTGTAGACCCTATTGATTTTTCTCTTAATAGTACTATTATGGGGCTGATATTAATCTTACCAGTCAATATTAAATCATCATATAATTCTTCTGATAAGAGGTATCATAGTGATGATTTACATCTAGATTTATATTAATGAAATTCTTTATAAGGAGAATGACATATGTAAATTTGCCATGATATTTAAACATGTCCATATAGGAATACAGACCATGTATTCTGTACCTAATTAATAAGGATAAGTATTCCACAACTCTGTGATATAATGGGCCCAGATCAAACACACAGAGCAATAACTCCATCAGCACAGTGAGGCACAAAGCTGCTGACTGAGCCCAAGGCTAGCACACATGGTTGTACAGTTAGTTAATAGCACAAAGGCACGTGGCTGAGGGAACTAGCAGAGGCTGACCTACATCTAGCCCACTGCTCGCTGAGCCATGTCCCTCTGGGGAACATTCATCTGCTCCAAGGTGGGAGGTATTGAAGTCGTTCCAGGGTGCTATATGTACCACTGGTCAACTGATAACTTAAGCCCATTCCCAAGGTGTGAAATAATATCGTAGGGGTTGTGGCCGGACAAATCACAGTGTCAGGATTTCTTCCCTCTTTGCATGGCATTGAGGTTTGACAGATAATCCAGAGTAAAAATTTCATCCTAAGTGACTCTTTTGACATTTAGCAGAAGAGTTCTCCTACAGTTGATCCTTTCCAAATGAGACATTGATGGAATGATATTGATTTATGTAAAAGAAAACATTTGTGATCCCTAGAGAGGTATTTTTATTTGACTTACCACCTCTGCCCCAGGACATGGGGACTAATTTTTCCCCTTTCACAGCTATCCTAAAAGCAAAATAACAATTCCAAACCTGTCAAACAAGAGAGAACTGTTATTGTTTGATGGAACAGACCTTGTTTCAGCAGGAATAACTTTACACGTACGTGAAGAAATGGTCTCAGCTTTTGCGGGCCTTGGCGGCACAGAGTCAGTCCTGCTTGGCACTGCTGTACAGCTTGCTGTGTCCTGATCCCCGGCATCCACAGCGGAATCAAGAAATGCACGGTTTCCAGTCATGAGTCAAAACCCAAATCCATAGTCTCATGTCCTAGTGACTCTAACACTCTGTTTGAAAACTGAAAAGCGGCCGTCCAAATGACTTTCAAAATGAGTTTCCACCTCCAAATGTTATTTCCTCCTCCACGTGTTAGAAAGCAAGGAGGAGCAGCGGTGAAATCATCTGCGGCCTGACTTTCGTGGAGGGGGAAAATATTGATATTACACACAATTCTGGGAGAAGAGTAAAGACTACGAGGAAAAAGTACTTAAGAAACATTTATTTCATGATTTTTATTTTCTGCTGAGACATCTGACAAGTGTTGGTTTGTTATTTTTGTCACCTGTAAGCCCAGTTTTTCTTTTTCTTACTACGGTAAAGAGCAGGCTGACAGTGCCAGGCAGTGACGCTCTGTGTATGTGGGGAAAAGTTTTAAACTTTTGAAATATGACTTACAGATCACTCCAAGAAACCAACTTGTTCTAAAAAAACTTTCTCCTCTTATGTTGGACTGGCAATCATGCTAATAAATGTCTCAATTTGAGCAGTAACATGAGGTAAAGAAGTCAATTTGGAATTTCAAATGCTTAACTCAGAGTGAAGCACACATGGGGGTGTTTACACAGTCATACAAATACACGTATTTGGGGGACACAGGCTCCACAAGAGCAAGTTGTGCGGTATCTCTGACTGAAAATGAAAATCTTAGCTCGTGCAGTTGTCACAGGTTTTCAAAATTCTGGTGCACGTTGAACTGACTTAGAGAATTCCGAGAACTCAAAATCAAAGATTTTGACCTCTTAGAACTTACAATCTAAAACAGACTAGTAAGACAAGTAGTAGAAACAGATGTAAAAATAATTCAAATTGTAGAAAAAATATTAACATATTAGCAGAATACATTTTCTATTTATGTCACATACAGTTGGTGTTTCATATTCACTATTTTTGGTGTATAATTTTAGCATACTTACCTGAAGGTGTACACTTGATGTGTACCTACTCATTTCTTTTGAAAAAAATCTATAAAAATCATTTTCTGCTATAATTTTTCCTTTTGTTTTGCTATGCAAATCTGTTTTATTTTTTTGTCTTGTTTATTTTGGAATTTTTGATACCAAAAGTTTCTTTAAACAAGGATTACATTTCTCTTTTCAGTAAAGGTCACAAGTAGATGGTTAAGTCATAAAGAGACGCCGATAGAAGGTTGGGGACATATTTCTTGACCTGGCCTGATGTTCTTCACATTCCTCATTTTCTCCCAAAAAATTAATCCTAACCCCTTATCTTTATTTTCTTCCTACCTCTCTGGCAGTATATTATGTCCAATCTTGAAAGCAAATACCACAAATATGGGCAATTACTGAGCTTATTACTATCACAGGCATCACAGAGGAGCACAGGGTTCCTATTTAGAGACTGTGGGTCCTTGATTTTCTTCATCCTCTTTTTACCTCCCCATGTCAATATCGCACACATTGTTACAAAACTGAAATTGGTTTAAATGACTACCAGGGCCAATAGGAGCGGAACAGGAAAGAAGCAGGATGTTGTGGCTGCAGAAGCGAAAAGGGGTGGAGGGTCCTTGCTCTGTCTTTGCGGCAACAAAGATGCGTGAATATGTTCAAATAGTCGATGATTATTTCTGTAGTGTCGTCATGCTGTCTCCTCTCCCCTCCTTTCTTTTTTTAAGGAAGATTGGCCCTGAGCCAACATCTGTTGCCAATCTTCCCCCCTTTTCTTCCTCCCCAAAGCCCCCCAGTACATAGTTGTATATCCCAGTTGTACATCCTTCTAGTTCCTCTTTATGAGACACCGCCTCAGCATGGCTTGATGAGCGGTGAGTAGGTCCGCGCCCTGGATCCAGACGTGCAAACCTCGGCCACTGAATCGGACCCCGCAGAACTTAACCACTACCCAGGGGGCAGGCCCAAGTCTATATCTTAATATACTCAAAATTTGGTCTTGGAATCTTCTGCTTTCGTCTCCCTCCATCTCTCAAGATTCTCCAGAATCTAAGCTCTTAAATGTAGGAACTCTTTCTTATTTATGTTTGTATTCTTAGTGAATAGAAAATAAAGCTCTTGCCACATTGTGGATCATTCATAATTGCCTTTGACTAGAGAGTAAAGGAAGGATAAAATCCATATCACTCGAGTGAATGCTCAAACAGAGTAATACTATTCAGACCTTTTTAAGCTCTTGATGCCCAGGAATGTTAGGAAACTGGATGATTTTCAGATCCAAATGTCCACCTTAGAGCCTCTGCACTCACAGAGGCATTGTCCTTGAAAACCAAATATTGCACTGCCCAGGGTCAGTGTGTTCCCAAAGCAGTTGGTAATCATAGCATGCTTTTGTTTTATATGCTATATTTTATGGCATGCTTTTAACTTGAGAGAAAAGAAAGACAAAGAGTATGAATTGTAGGTCTTTAGAAGAGACTTGCTGTGGACAAATACATGCTCTGGACTTCTAACAGTCGCTCAGTCTTGTTGCTTAATAACTAAGCTTTGGTCAACATGTTTTGCTTACTTATCCCGTGATTACATGGTTCAGCATACGAACTGAGAATTCTAGCTGAGTCACTTGGTTCTGAAATGTGTCTGTTGCTTTCTGACTGTGACATGGACATAACTCCTCCCCTGATCTGAGCTTGAAGGTGATGCTCTGGTGCACTTGCTGACTCTTGCCTCTCATGTCCGGTTGCTTCTCTCCCAACTCCATATCCTAGTGCTTGTCTTTGCTAATATCCCACACTTCTACGTTATAACACCCATTGTGAGGCAGTGTCTCCTAAGGGCTTCCAGTTGAAGACGGCAACACAGGCAGAGGATTATGCCTTCCGGGTATTCATAAAGGTCTAATTACTTCTTGTGGCTGACCTTTATTAGTAAGTATCAATTAGTGTGATTTTTCCTTGATGCTAATCTCTTTGATGTTTTGATGGATGGAGTATAGAGAAATAATTTGAGGTTAATAGTTGACTTCAGGATGTGTTTGCTTCCTAATCCCATCCTTGGAGACACCCTTTGTAGATTTGATTGCTGACATTTACGACGATCTTTGAACTCCGGTAATGTCAGATAAAAGAATTTAACATTAGCTCCCGACTACTGAGAATAAGTTTTTTAGGGCTTTCTTTTCCTGTAGATCATAACCACAAAGTTTTAGTATCTGCCTCAAGACAAACAAATTTTCTTGTCTCTATAGAAAAAAAAAAACATTTAAATGATCTCCAGTTTTGGGGAAAGATGTCTTTTATCTATCTCCTATTAAAACTTTTTTTCTTTTGCTAAGAATTTGCTTCCAGTCTTTGTAAATTCTTTGTAAATTCTCAGCATATATACAATATTGTATATATTTAAAGATAAAATGTATTATTTTTATATAAATATTATATAAATATATATATTTTTTATTTTCTTAAATTATTTATTCTTTTCTCCATGGAAAGAGAATGAGTTGATAGAAGAAATGCCCAAAACTCTGGTTGTATATAATGTGGACATAATAGCTACAATTTGGGAAATTCCTTAGTATTTTAGAGCAGAGAACTCATGTGGCAGAGCATGAAGTGATTAGACAGGTAAGAAAGGATTGGGAGCCGGAGGAATGGGTGTGACCTTTCTAGTGCAATATGGTATGACGGGATTAGCTGTTGTGCCAAGTTTAGTAATTATGGATAACGACAATGTTAATGAACACGAGGCAGACGCAGAGACCGACAGCTTTGTGGAGAGAAAGCAGAAGCGCTATGTGGCTAGTATTCATTGAGAGACTGATGAGCTCAGAGTTCCCGTAGAATGCTGGTCTCCACAAACTGATTTTTTCTCTGCTGTGCTCTTCCTTAAGGCAACACCTGATCTAGAGGCTAGGAAGTGGTGGGGACTCTAGGATTTCTGTATAAGAGAGGATTATATGTTTCCATATGGTTGAGGCAAGTAGGGCACTGTCTTGAGTCTGGGTTTCCATGATAAGCTACTTTTACTTACGTTCTATATTTGCTTGGGTACTGGTGTGTGTTTGGGGATTCTTTTGAAGTCTATGGCAAAAGCTAAATCCTCTGTAAAGTACCCTTTTCTTGTTAACCCTGCTGAGCCACCTGATCAGTCAATGAGGGAAGCATCCACTGCCAACTAAAGTTAATATCCAGCCTAGTTCTGGTTCCAGTAAATACACAGTTCTAGCTTTGCAGTTTCAATATGCACAAATTTCATTGACCATGGTTTAGTTAACTAACCCCACCACCCTAAAACCACAGTTCAAATTTCAGTTACTGCAGTGTATTAACTGTGAGTGCTCAGGTAAAGTACAAACTTCGCTGCTGCCTTTTCAGTCCACAGATGTCCATGTAAACAGTAGATGCGCGTCATGATCACTGACCAGTCACGTCCCTTCTTTCAAGGTCTGCCAGTGATTAGTCACTGTGTGTTTGTTACTCAGTTCACACACAGATAAATTGTCACTCAGGTGACATTTTACAGAGATGGATGATCAAAAGCAGAAATTGGCCAACAAAGATGAAAATGCAGCAAAGAAACAAAAAGTGATAATGCTAGAAATAGAGTAGAATCTAGTGTAAATGGAATTCTGGAATAGCTTGAGAGACTCTAGAAGAACTTAGTGAAGGCACACATGGACGTATGTGTGAAAAGTGGTTCTGATGAAGCAGATGGAGATGTCTCAGAGGAAATGATGCTGGCAAAACACTTCACATTAAAGGAACTTTGGAGATATTACATGACATTGAAAGTGGAAAGGGTAAAATCTTGGAAGCTGATCAAAACTTAGAGGGAGCATGACAATTTTCCAAGGCATAGAGAAGATACTCACTCCATCTTGTGAGTCACACAGTGGGAAGGCAAGCATTGTTCAAACTACTCATGACATGTTCTTTTACAAAGAAATAGAGCATTTTAATTCTTAATGTCTCTCATGTTTTAAGTTACAATGTCCAAAATAAATATCAGTTTTACTACTTCTTTAATTTACATAGCCATTTATAGCCAGCCAAGGTCATGGCACTGTGTGTTGTAGTTTTTTCCATTTTTGGTAAGATCTCTTTGCACAGTTCAGTCTGCACAGTCATTTTTATGGTACTGCACTGTTATGTTCAGTGAGGAGTGCTTATACTTTTAAAAATGTATAAACATTGGCTAATATCCAGTTTATATTATATTTCAAATTAAGGCTTTTGCTTCCAAATCAAATATTAATAACTAGCATTAATGAGTTGGAGACTGACAGATAAATATCTGGAAGAAACCCTATTAGAAATACCCCTATGGATTACAAGTAGTGAAACAAATTACTAGGCTTACCTTGGAGAATACATTAAACAAAACATAATTATGATCTTTTTTTCCTTGCTATTTCCCAACACAGTTTGGTTAAATAATTTACTTATGCATGGTTAGAAAATGCTGATGCTCTTTCATAAACTAGGGCAACAAATGCACGCACTTAACAGTACGTTTCTATTTGTACTATAACACTAGTGGCAAAATATAGTTGAGGGATGAATACAAAAGATAGCAGTTTGTTGCCCTCTGAAAATTATCCTATTCTCCCACTTTTACTAAAACCATTATTCTCTATGCCTTTGCCGCAGCTGTTCTCGCTGTCTTTCTGAAATGCTAGATAATTCTATTTTTGTCTCTCTCTCTGTATATGATTCTAGTAGGAAAACCAAAACAATCACCGAAAAAATTCCAAACAGAAAAAAATCAACAAAAACTCCCTCAAAAATAAGCACCTGGAATCTGTTCATTCTTTTCCTAAATTTCAGTTTGGATAGCCAATGAATCAAGGGCTTTCCGGTTGTGAATCTTTCCCCACTTTGAAACCCTGGGCCCCTTTCTCTACAGAGGAAAGGGACTGAGATCAGCTACTTAGCCCTCTGTTTTTCAGTGCCGGACCGTGTTTTGCTTTCCCCGTAATTCCAGGCCTGATTCCCATGATGGAAATACAGGAAAATGTAGAATTGGGGTAATGATTATGCACTCGATGAAGGCAGCCTATGTACAGCCTCTCATAATGTTCCTTACCTTGGCCCCAGTCTTACAAAGCATAGGAGCAGTAACAGGGGCCCTGCAGGGAGGCTCCCCATGCTTCTTGGGGCAGAGTGGGCTTTTTCAAAGCCACATTGAAACTTTGATGTATTTATGAGTTTGCAGCAATAAAACACAACTGAACTTCCTTGCATATATTCATTAGAATTTGATTAAGCCCAATGTTTGTGTACCACCTTTGAATTTTATTCTGTGCTCTTAGGTGTGCGTGAAATGTCACCTTATTTTCTAAATAACTTATTAAGTCTGATCCAGTTCTATCCTGCTAAGACAGGGCTATCACATAAAATACAGAACACCAAGTTAAATTTGGATTTCAGATAAACAACAATTTTTAGTACAAAGGTGTCTTATGAAATATTTGGGATCTACTTATACTAAGGCTTCAGGTTTTTTTTCACCAAGCCCTAGGTTATTTGAGTAGAACGGATTCACATGTTCTGTAATCAACTGATTTTGATTCTTTGGCTTGCTCATTTGAAAACACAAACATACAAAGTATAGATGGTGAACTTGAGAGGAAGTAAACGTACAGAATATCTCTCTGTTGTGCATATGTGTATATATAGTATATTATATATTATATTACATTATATTATATAAATAAGAATTTAAAGTGTAAGTTTTCTTAAAATAAAAGCAAGTTAACGTTTCAGGACATTTTTAATTTGATTAACATTTTAAAGAATATTCCACTATTATATTTAGCATCTATTTCTAAAACTATGAATCATGTTACTTTAAAAAAATTACAGTTGTTGAACTCTCTTTTCTCTCAAGTGCACTTTAATTAAATTTAAATGGGAGTTAAATTATTACAGACCACAAAACCATAAAAAGAGAACATACAACAAAATGGCGTCTGTCTTTGTCCTTTATCTTTATTTCTGTTTTGACGTTTCCTCAAATTTTGTCCCATCTGAAGTGAAGTTTCCACCTAGTTCTCAACACAGTCTAAGTGAGCGTAAGGAAAGCTTAATATTTGCTCATTTTTTTGTTTCCTACCATCATAAAGAGCATTTGGATTATTTAAATAGAAGACAGATATATTAAATAAAAGGGAAATACAAATAATGCTAGCATTATACAGTTGTAAATGAAAAGACAAGGTAGGCCTACAGATAACATGTACATTTCAAAAACTGGCAATAATATAAGTAGGAAAACAAGAAGTTGCATTTTACTCTTGGAATGTATTACCTAAAACAGAAGTACATTACATTTATGTGTAATCTTTTAAAAATCAAGGTAATAGGCTAACAAATGCAACCATAATTTCTGTATGAACATTCCATTAGCAGCTGTACGGAGAAGGAGTGGAAAGAAGGGGGCAGGAGCAGGTGGCAGGAATGCAAGGAGGTGACATTTCTCTGAGTGCATCATTTTGCACAGCTCTGACTCTTAGAACCATGTAAGATGTCTCATAACTCTCTCCACCTCCCCAAATAAACAAACAATTAGAACCAACCAGGATGTTGGGGAGAGAAGAACAGAATATGAACACTAAAAAATAAAGCTAACCAAATTAAAAATTAAAAACATAACCATATTGATGTGGGTGGGGAAGAAAAGAATAACCTCACTAACTTTGGAAAGCAGTATCTTGGCTGGAAATCTAAATACAAAAAACTGCACATAAATGCTGTTATCTAGTCGGTAAATATGTTTCTGACAAATAGATGGATAGGTAGATAGGTACGTAGGTAGGTAGGTAGAGAGATAAAGAAATATAGATGTGTGCTTATCCATGGTTAGTATACATGCATACATTTCCTGAAAGTCTGTGTCCACTGGAAGGACACAGAAGCAATGGCAATCCAGTAACAAGGAGCACCTAGCCCCAGATCCTGGTCTTCAACACAATTCTCCAACAAAAGGAACCACAGATTCTTTAAGAACTAGTTGATTCTAGGGCTGGGGCAGGAAAAATATAATATGAGGTTGGAATATCTTGGCCAGAATGTATGGAAGTATTCAATAAAAGATGGGCACTTGTTGATAGAACACCGGAGCCAACCACAAGGAACTCTTAATGATCAAAGCTGGAACAATTTGAGCAATGAAATACATAATGATGAAATTTGTTTTAACCCATAAAATAAAATGAATATACACGAGTGTATTCATATAATTTAATGAATACACATTTATTTATAATGGTATAAATAAATAGTCAAATAAATAACTGGACTAGATGTCTCAGACAGCCAATTAAGTTCCCCTAGGTTTTTTCCTTTGGAGAGAATCTTTGTTGATTATTGTCTTCAATGGTCACATATGAGTGGAACAGTGGAGGTGTCTTAGAAATAACGCTCTGTGTCCAGTGTGGAATTTTTGGTGTTTAATACATGACTGAAATATCTAGTCATATTTTCTTTAACATGTATGATTACTTGAATACATACAAACACACATATAGGTAACTCCAGAATGAAATTATCTTATTGCCATTTAATCAATGAGACATATGAGACCTGTACTTCCAGAAGTGTTCAATACGATTCTATAATAAATTAATATAACTCTAGAAGAGTTGTATTTTGCATATTGCATGATTGTAACACTGTTTTTCTAAAGGACACTCTACGTAATTCAACCAACTGCCACCGAATGGGAAGGAGATATATGGGCATAGAGATCGAGTAACCAGCATTATCTTAAGTTTTCCTTAATGAAACTTAAACTACTATCAACAGTTTTTTTACAAGCAAAAAATGAATTCAACCCTATAATAATAAGCTTTAGGAAATATTATCATTTAAAACTAAAATTCAATAAAAATAAATACTTAAAAAAACACTGGATCTATATGGTAGCTTTGATATTCACCCGCTTTTGCCATAAGCCTGATCTCCAGGTCAAAATCGTATACTTTTTCTACTATTTTTTCTACTGTTCTTCAGAGTCAAAAGAAACTTGACACATTTTGAGGTTCACTCTAGGAACCTGGATTTCAACAAACACTTGAAATCTCTGTTGTAACATGAGGGCTGTGTTTCTGGAAAATCTCAGGCCACTTTGGCTATTCGAGAATTAGAAGTTTTCATGCGTCTGGTCTTGCCATGTCCGTGTTACATTTCCCATTCTTAATTTATTTTTCTGGCCTCGTTTCTCAACTTCTTAAAAGCTTTGTGACAGATTGCCTGTTGTCATCGATCCCCAGTCTTCCATTTTTCCATAGGAACAGTTATAACAGGCCACACGGCTGACCCAATCAGACACCACGTTCTTCAGCTTCTCATGCATTTGGGTGTGAACATTTGACTCAGCTGTGATCCGCAGAAATTAACTAAAGTGCTTTGGGCCATCATCAGGTCTTTTCCTTAAAAGGAATGAGCATGTGCTTCCTAATTCCTTTGACGCTTCTTCCTGGTTGGCAGCTGATTAAGACAAGGAGTAGCTTGTTGGACCCAGACCTGGAAGTTGCATGTAAGACAGTACCACTCGGCTATGCCTCGGCCACTTACTGCTGCACTCTAACCTTAACAAACTTCTATCTAATTGAAGACACCAGTATATCACCTCTATTGAAAGCAGCCTAACCGATACCGTAATATATGTACCCAATATTTAACTGACTGTATTTCAGCGCTTGAGTAGAACCTCCTGTGCATACATTCTGGGAATGCGTGGGATCCGAGGTACAGAGAGGAGGTTATTTTTCTGTATACACCACCTTTTCTTATTCTTGCTCTTGGTCCGAAGATGGTGAAATTGATCAGTTGATTAAACATTGCTAGCTCTATTGTAACTGCTATTTAAATAGCTCCTTGGGGTTTAACAATGCCCCCCTCTCCTCTTAGTAAACACTCATGGTGCCTCTGGCAGCTGCATCTGTGTTAATATGATCCACCCACCAAGTTACAACAGAACGACCCAGCTGAGAACTCCTCCCACAACCTTCTTCAGTCTCTTTCCTAGAAATTTAAAATTCTGGATAGAGATCTGAAACAAGGAGGAAGCTTGGTCTGCGCAATATTTCCTTGGACTAGTAAGCTATCCGTGTCACCTCCCACCAAGTTTCTTGGTTTCAGTGACTTGCAACCAATAAAAATTAACATTTTCAAGACCTTGTTCTATGCTTTGTGGTGGTTGGGAAATCCTCGCTCTGAGTGACGTGTGTTTTCTGTAACAACGGAGATCTAGCATACTCGCAGATTCCTTCTCCCAAGAAGGAAAGCTGTCCAAACAAGCGTCCACTTGTGTTTACATTCTGTGGCGTTCCTTCACCACAATGAGGACTGTCGCCGTTGTTTTTTTTCTTTCTTTGTCCCCCTCCCTTTTTAGGGGTCTTTTATTTTATCCATCTTACAAGGTTTTTAAAAAATAGACATTAAAGTTTTATTGAAAAATAGTATAGATGGATAAATATTTTTAACTTTCAGAATAATAGTTTTAAGACATCAAATACAACATGTTTTTAATCTTAGCTTATAAGTCACTATGTATAAGTAAACACACATGAAGGAATAGAAATAAACCCAGATACATTCACCTTATGTCAGTAAGAAAAGGAAATCAGATACCTGGCACATAAATGGGACTAGTTTAAGCATCATTCTTATAATAAAAAGATGGGGAAAATATTTTGTGACTTCATATGTAATTTTTCTTTCAGTTATGGGACCACCTAAGTTTTGAGCATCGTTATAAGCTCGGTGTCTATGACAAGGAGTATGATGTGAAAGGATTCCAAAGCCATAGATACTAATGAACAATGTTAGCCAGAGATGCCTCCTCTATCTTGGATGAGAACAGGGCTTCCTTTTTGGCAGTGTCTAATGTTTCACGTATAAAGTGTGTTAATTTTTCTATTAGCTGCTACTTGAATTTTAGTTTTGAATATTTATCAATCTTTTTTTTTTTTTGTGGGATGGGAATCGAAACAATAAAGTAGCAGTGAATGTGTATATTTTTATGTGGTGATTGTGGTCTAGGTGATAGAAAGCATCACTCTATTTGAATTGGTCACTGTACCTCTGGATTCTTATTTTGTATAAATTATTAAAAACATAACTATTAGAATAGTATTATTATAGTTTACATATATTATTTTTTCTAATCCTTACAATCCTTAACTAACATTATCATAATTTTTTAAAAGCAGAAGAAACTTCTCTAATAGAAGAGGGACCTAAAGTTTGGAAAGTTTGAGTAATTTAACCAGAGCCACTCAATCAGGAAATGGCTGTCAGGATTTGAACAAGGTTTTTGCTCCAATGACTGTAGGTTGGTAAGAAATGACAGCCCGCTGAGTTTTAACCAGAGTGCTATTTCTCTGTCTTCCACACTGCCTCCAGAAGAACAATTACTGTCTATTATTTACCTTGTTTATCAGGGCACAATAAAGTACTTGGTACTGTATCTACTCAACAAGTATGTGTTAAATGAATGTATACACGTAAACTTGAATGCACAGATGAATGAATGAATTTATTTGTGCTTAAATCAGAATGGGCCATTCTTTTCAGATTATGGAAATATTTCTTATATTAGATATTTTTCCAGATTTTAAAAGTGATATCTATTGAGCCCACTTATCTTACTTTTAAGACATTTTCTGCTATAGTAACTACAATAAGATTTGCCAAACTCACCGTAAAACTAACACTTGTGATCTAGATTCTGAAAGCTAACAAGACTGCAAAACTCTCGACTCTTTATATGCAAATTCTGTTGGGTGTAAAATATAAACATGGTTATGATTGTTGAATTTCTATTAATTACACAGAATTAAAAACATTATAAATTCAATACAGAGATCAATTCAAGATTATTTTATGGTCTTGGTACAGATAAAATGCTTGTTATTATAAAATAAAACACATTTCCAGTTGTTGTAATAAGAGAAAGTGAAGAAGTAGTGTGAAGAATATTTTGTATTTAGGAAAACCATACTCTCTTGCAAAATATTCAGATGATTTAGATAAGCAGTCTAAATTTCTGAAGTTGTACACGTTTTTAATGATTAAAAGCACTTTTTAGATGAAACTGTCTTTCTGAGATTGAGCTTACTGGCCGCCAAGCTTCTCAACTGCTTGGGATTATAAAAAATGGATTTATAAATTGCACTAGGTTAATATTTCAGGCTTTACATTTTAGCTACATGAGTGTTATAAAAATGTCACTGCAGTGTCCCTTACTAGAATAATTTAATAAATACTTAGCAGATGCTTCCATGGCTACCAACCCTAGAGAGTTATACCAGAGGTGGTTATAGGCATGTTCTGGCTACTCTCACATGTTGCTGCTGTCAGCACTGGTGCTTTGATTACGGCCAAACTCCTACCAAGATGAAGAGCTTCACTGCCCAGTTTCAGTCCTGCTCAGCATCAACTATGCTGGAGATAATTTGTTTTTCTCCTTATGCCAAGCATGAAATGGTCATCCTAATACTCATTTATCTTCCCCCAGTTTCCAGCTCTCTTAGGTCTCTTGGGACCACTCTTATTTGTTCCTGTGAGTAAAGGGAAACACCCAGGGATTTCTACACCAATCACAGTTACTTCTTGCTTCTCTTCTCTTTGCGTTTGCATCAGTCAGGGATACAGTTCAATCTTCACTCACATCAACATTACGCTCTTGCTCCACTGTAACATCTTTGCAGGTTTAAAGATTTTTTTCCTAATATACGGTGAATCTTTGGGGAATGATGTAGAATTGAGTAGTGTTTTAACTGAAGATGCATACTATCTCTTTAATGTGGAGGGTGTGTGTGTTTGTGTGTGTGTGTTGACAACCTTCCCCAGAAATATTTGGGGCATTGCAAATGAGTTGAGAGGTAGGATGGCTTTCATGTCTTTCTTCCTTGTTTGCCCCTCTCACTTGTGGGAACTGACTCTCCTGAACAAGCTTCAGGGAGAGAGGAGAATTTTTCATTATGTCACGATCTCTTATCTCTGAAGGGAGTATGAGTAAAATCTCAGTCTCTTTTGAGCTTTCGAGTTCTAGGGACCTGTCTGGAAACAAAGGGATGGTTGAAGCCATTTGTGTATAGAAGGACTGATTTCTGGCCCTTTCCCTCACCTCAGATTCATTTTCCAACTGATCAGAAATATGTCCTTCTTCCTGCTTGAGTGAATGCCTCTAAGTCCTTATTTGGTGTCTACCAAGTGGACACAAGGGTGGAGGGACAGACTTTTTCCAATAGTTGTCCAAACAGTAGAGTATCTTAGAGAATCAACTTCTCTGCCTAGGTCATCACTATATTTCAATTACATACAACAGTGCCTGGTTATAAGAGGCACTACATATTAAATTAATGAACAAATGAATTAATGGAATCAGAGCTAAGAGAAGGAATTAAAGGATTCAAATATTTATTGGTACCTTGTTGTGGTAACCTAGTGTTACACTCCATTAAAGAGACATATGGCAGGTAGGGTGCAAAAGCCATGAGATCCACTCCAGTGGAAAATTCTGGGTACTAGTCATAAAATCTTTTCTCTGACTGACTCCTTACCCCCAGCTCTTGCTTACCAATCTTCCCTTTTGTTGACAAAGGCTTTGTTTAGGTCTGTTATCACTCTAGGCTAGACTAGTTTCAGTCTCATGTTCCTTGAGCAAGTCTCTCTCTCTTTCTTATCTATTTCATCTCACTCTCTAGTTCATTTATGTTTCAATCATCTATTTAATCTGTCTGTCATCATCTATAGCTATACAGGCAGCATATGATAGGAATAAAGAGCAGATTTCCTGGAGCCTGATTGCTGCTGGTTCAAATCCTATACCTGCCATTTCCTAGCTGTTTGGAGTTTGCTAATACTGTACCTTTGTGCCTCAGTTTTCTCATAGGTAAAATGGAGATAACAATAGTATGTCATAACTAAATGAGTTAATATGCATAAATCCCTTAGAATAGGGTAGAAAACTATAAGTCAATAATGTTAGCCACATCTGTTTTCAGTTGTCTGATATCATTAATTGTAAATTGGTTTTCTAATTAGTTTCAGAGATTTGGGAAGATTGCTAGGTACTGCTTTAACATTGCTTAGAAAAGCTAGTAACAGTCATAATAATATTAAATGTAGGTATCAGACCTTGTGTAAAGTTCTTGTACCTTGTGTAGTTTGTGTAGTTTGCAATTTAATCCTCCAAAACACCTTAGGAATTACCTACAATTATTTATATTTTAGTAAAGAAACTGATGCTTATATAACTAAGTTCATGTATCTGAAATTTAAGCTCAGATCTGTCTTGCTAAAAATGTATACACTTAACATGTTAATATAAGCTTAATGTAATATATTGTTATGATAAAGATGAATAACAATTTGTTAGGAATAGTATAAAGATAATTTCCTCATTGTAAGGTAGATTGAAATATAATCTGTAAGTGTTTCCAACATTAAAATTCTGTTATAAGCCAATTTATATAAAGGCTCGTGTACACTATAGATCAAGTTATGCACTATTTCCAAAATATAAGCACACAGAATACATTTTCTACGATAAGTTAAGATATGGTCCTTTTTTATTATCTGATACCATACCTATAATCAAACTCCATTGTTTTAACAATCAGTATACCTATATGTCTGTCTCTATCTGTTTGTCTACTTATCTATCTATATCTTGTCTCTTTACTTATTATAGCTGAGTATTAGTATGGTCCATAGACAAATATTTTTTTTTTGTGTGAGGAAGATCGGCCCTGAGCTAACATCTGCCAATCCTCCTCTTTTGGTGAGGAAGACTGGCCCTGGGCTAACATTTGTGTCCATCTTCCTCCACTTTACATGGGACGCCTGCCACAGCATGGCCTGACAAGTGGTGCATCAGTGCATGCCCAGGATCTGAACCGGCGAACCCGGGGCTGCCGTAGCGGAGCACGTGCACTTAACCACTTGCGCCACCAGCCGGCCCCATAGATAAATATTTTTTAAAATAACTTCTCTAATTCATTGATTTTTGCTATTTTGCTTTAGCAATCTGCTTACAAAATACACATAATCAACAGTATGCATCTAGAGACGTTTTCTTCCCTAAAGCGTGTGCTACAAATAACATCCAAATAAATCTCAGAACCTTTTCAGATTCGCAAAGAACGTTACCATGTTGAAGACTTTGAGAAGTGCTGCGGAACAGAAATATTCTTTCCCTTTATTTTCAACATTTCTTGACCTTAAGACTGTTTTGGAGTTTCATGATCAATAAACTATGGAACCTTAGGAAATTTTGGTTCAGATATTTGTTACCAGGGGTATATTGTCCTCATGAATTGACCTGAATATTATTGATTTTTTATGTGCCTGAAGTTGGTTAAAATCATAATTTGGAGTTTTAATGATGTAATTAAATTTTCAGTCTTATTTTTGCTCTTTGGTATACAAAAATATAATAAAGTGAGAAGAGTTTGGACCAAGTAAAAAATATCACAGAAGGATCATAGTTCTCAGGGAATAAAACTACAAAGTATTAAAACACAAGTGAAAATTACCTTAATATAATAGCATGAATTATTGATATTTTGTCTATTCTAAAAACAGTCACTATGTTTTGAATTTATAAACAGAGGATAGAAGCATTTTAAGGTAAAATCAATACTTTCTTGAAGCTCAGTTTATAAAAGATATTATGTATTAAAGACATCTTAGAACCACTAATTTTGGTAGATCTGCTATTTCCTAGACACCAATATTTGTTTGTTTCAGAGATAATTTATAAATTCACTAGAAATTTTTATAGCAATGTTCTGAGGACACTAACCTTCACTTGTTGAAAACCTTCCAGTAACTTCACTGGGGCATTCTCTTGGTGAGGAGAACACATATTTTTCTTAAAAGCAACCACCTTTTGTGGCCATTTGACCAATAACTGGGGTCGGATCTCAGCATGCTTCAGGATAACAAGTATAAATTTTGAATCAGGACGACAAGGTTTAACCTCCAAAATAATTGTGAATATGATCACACTTAGTTCTATAACTGACTTTAAATATCATCTATAAGCATATTATTTGCAGATTTCTGTTTCCATCCTGGGCATCTCTCCTCAGATGCACTTGGATATACATCAAATGTCTCCAACTTAATATGTCCAGAATTTTATTTCATACATCAAACCTGTTTCTCCTGTAATCTTTCTCATCTCAGTGTATGGGAACTCTTTTTTTCCAGTTGGCAAGGGAGGGAACCCCACTGTATCCATCCATGAAGGCTGCTTGCTTTCATATTTCACCATTAATCCATTATCATACCCTGTCTACGTCACCTTCAAAACAAATCCAGAATCACTCCATTTAGCACTGTTAACACTCCTACAATTTTACTACGTCACCAGCACTTACTGCCTGAATTACTGGAGAATTCTGCCTGAATTATTGGAGAAATCTGCTAACTTGTCTCCCTGCTTCCATCATTTCTCCCTTTCAGCCTATTCCTAAATACAGCCAGAAAAATTCTTTAAAAATGTAAGGCAGATCGTGTCTTTCCTTAGATTAAAACCATCCATTGTTTTTTTCATCTCACTTAAAGTAAAAGACTAAGACCTTGAAATGGCTATAATACTCTACACAATATGACCTCTGACACCCCCTGCCTCCCCAGGGTTGATAAATTAGCAAAAAGAAAACAACAACACAACAAAGAAAATAGAATTAGTTAAATATGAGTTTCAGATAAAGAAGGATTTAAAAAATACCCAAGTATATCGTATGTAATATTTAGTATACTAATACTAAAAATTTTTCGTTTATCTGAAATTCAAATTTAACTGGATGTCTTTTATTTATGTAACAACGCTGCTCCACCCGATTCTCCCCCAAAAACATTTATCTGACCTTCTTTCTTAGTACTGTCTCCTTTGGCCCCTCTACTGCATCACTGCAGCCTATAGCCGCAGTGGTTGTGAAGGCATTGTTTTCCTCCATAGTCTGTGGATTTCATTGGATCATATAATCCTATATCGAGTATGACTCTCAGAAAAATTCAGAACATGAGGGTTTGGGGCAGCTTTATTTAGGGTCAGTGAAGTCTATAGAAGAGATATATTTAGCCTCACACAAACCAGTATTTTCTAATGTCACTAAGGGAGCACTTTCCACCTGGGAACCATAATCACCAAGTGGCTGCTGGCTCAGAATTCGAGTTGAGTAGATTTAGACAGGCCTGTCCTTGCCCCAAGCAAGACAGATGGCAGCAAAAGCAGGGAGACAATAGCGGTAGCAGAATTTATGATTGGGGGCAGGGGAAGCATGATCTTCTACTCCTATTCCAATATTGTACTTTCTCTTAAATTTTTCCATAAGGGTTAAAATGACCATAGGAGAGATTGTTAGAACACTGAAATTAGTTGTTAGTAGATTCAGAGACAATAAATCAACATGAGCTTTAGCTTTGGTTAGGGTATCATGGGATGGAATAGATACTTAATCGATACCAAATTATGAAGTAAATATATTAGTCAGCTTTATCTAAAATTGTGTGGCATAACAGACAGCCACAAATTTCAGTGGCATACAAAAATAAGCCTAATTCCTTGCCTTGAGGAGAGACAAACTTCGAAATGCTGATTTATGCATAGAGTTCCCCATGGTTTCAGGCTGAGTCTGAGGCTTAAAATTGCACCCTACTTGGTTTGGTCCATTTCCATGTCCTATTTCCTACACTTCCTTGCCAGTTTCTTCTGGAAGCATATCTTTGATAAATAACTTGCAGCTGAAACCTTGACTCATAATCTGCTCTGGAAGAACTAGATCCAAGAAGCACCACTTAATTCTTTCAGAAGGGATGACCAACACCACCTTCGATTTGAGCTAGTTGCATTTATTGGACTTACTTAGCCCCCAGTATTTATATTAAATTGAATCTTTTATTGGAGTTGGGAAATGCTTTTATTTTCCAACCTGCTAAGTTCCAGGTTTACTGGGCTTTCTATATTCTCTCTCAATTTTGTTTGCAAACTTGTTATTTTTCCCCTGAGCTTGTTCCTTTTTTTTTTTTAATTTATCAAATGCAGCTAGTAGAGCAGCTCGTGCTTTCAACGTTCTTCCTAGTAACCCTCTTTTCCAAGGCCACAAGATCATTAGGTATATTTCCTATTTTCCAATTTCTTGCAACTGATAGTTGTCACAAATGTTTGGTCATCACATAACACAAGTCTGTATTTTTCCAGGCTCTTTTGTCTAAGTTTTCAGTCTTCTATAACCATTACTTCCCCCACTGGCCTACAGACAATGCCACATCTTTAAAAACTTTGGTGTGACAGTACCCCACTTCCGGGTACCAATTTTGTCACTGCCGTCTATATTCTCAATAATGCTTTGTAAGAAGACACTCCCAAACTCAGTAACATACAATAAAAAGCCTTTATTTCTCACTCACATCTCTGTGGTCTGGCTGGGATAAGGCAAATGGAAGTTAGACTCAGCTGGGTTGTCTCTGAGCCATGGGTTTCTGTCTCGGTTATTCTTCTGTGATCAGTGGACCTTCTGGGGTATGATCTGATGATTATGGCAGAAGCACCAGAAAGCAAGCTCAAATAGACAGACACATTTCAATCCTCTGTTTGAATTATGTGCACTAACATGCCATTGGACAAACAAATCGTATGGCTCTACCAAATCAGTGAGGTATGGAATACATATGGGAGGTTATACGGGAGGACCTGCAAATTCACATGACAGATGGCGTAGAAAAGGAAGGAGTAAAGAAGGGGACAAATAATTTCATCTACTGTAGCTGACCACATTGCTAATGTAGCTTCAAGTGGGAAAGATAGAAGCTGGATGGATATTCAATCCCTTGCGTTACAGAACTTTCTTAATAGGAGTTCTGTTAAAGTGATCCAGAAAGACATGCCCATGCCTATCCCAGCTATGGACACGGAGGACAGTGAACAAGGACTGCTCCCCCAAAAAACAAAAATGGAAGCTGCCAACTGACCAAAGAATTCACCACACTGCCAGAGCAGAGTCCTTGCATTGTTTTCTAGTTACAATATGTGCTATGGCTAGTGGGCTCTGTATTCTATTCAATACTTCTCATTTCCAAAGGGAGCTATTGGTCAAGGAATTATGACCACGGGATTGTGCAAATGTTGTAGGAAGATAAATCTTCATTTAACCATATATCATGAGGCCTTAAAGAGGCTCATGAAGAGGGCCGGACAAAGAAAATAGAATGTCCCTGGGGAATCTGGACTTGAGCATGTAGGCATAGGTATTTGAAACTTTGGGTTGTCTCCTTTTGGGGAGAAAGTGGATTGGTTTTATAATAGCTCAGGTATTTCTAAAGGCTAGCATATCTTCCTGTAAATTCTGTCTACCTTAATACCTTCATAAACTTTCATAGGTTTGTGAGGTATGTATAGATGTCCAACATTCTACCCTACCCTAATAAATTAGCTAAGTGATTTGGGTAGAGTTAATCCCACCCTCAACTTCAGAGCTGGGTACTTACTGGTCTAAGTAAGTTAGGCTAATACCATCCACCTTGCCACAGTGCTAAATTGAGAATGGGCATTATCACAAAGAATTTAGGTGGATCTCAGATCAAACTGTGCCTGAAACCTGAACTACATCTATTTTTTTTAGTTAGAAAAACCAGTAAACACCCTTTATTGTTTATGGCATTTGATTTTTTTTTTCTTCAAAAAAACTCAAAGCATCTAAAAAGTGAATAAATATTGCTAAATACTTACATTTTTATGAATTATAGAGTAAAATTTTCTCTATTTGTGAATTGAATAGTTGAGGGCAATGTAGGAGCAATACCAAGAACAGGAAACATTGATTTGTACTGAGCAGTCATGCAAAACACAGAAAGTCCAACTCTGTTTTAAGATCATGGGTTGGCTAAAATCTCAAGTGGAAAGCTGACTGCATAGATGTGGTCCTTTGCATCCTGAGAGACGTAGCCTCTGAGTGATCTTAGTAATTATGATGAGCTTTGATATGAAATGAGGAAGTGAGTAGCAAATTCAGTCAGCACAGCAGGTGACCAGGAATTGAGAGACATAAGGAAATGTCAAGGAAGGTCTAGAGAGACCTCGTGTCTCCATTATACACAAGCCAGATCCCCGACAGGGTCACAAAATCAGGGCCAAATGGCAGCTGGCTACAGACATACACTGTTGAGTGTAATTTGTTATAGAAAAGACTGTCTAGTCTGCGGGATGACTAGCAAATACTCTTTGTGATGTCGTTTGATGTGGTACTAGTTATTCAGTCTTGGAAGCAGTATGTTGTTTCCCTCAGTATTGGTTGGCGGGGTTCAAGTCTGAGCAGAGTCAACCCTTTAATGTATATCACGTACTGTACGTTCTCTAGGCGACATTTATGCTTCAGATTTTCCTGTTGACAATACATTTGTCTAGTTCACAAATCATTAACACAGAAATCAAATGTAGTACTTATAGCTTATATAATACCCTCAGGCAAATGAGATAATTAAACATAGAATTTATTTATTTTAATAGTTTATGTATTGTCTTAGATTTTTTCATTTTATTAGATTTGTCTAGTTATTGAATTACTTACACGAAGGGTAACAGGAAATAATTTAAATAAATTAATTCTAATCACAGATCTTTCCAACTAATTTTAGCATATCAGAAGCTGTGGCTATGTGGTGGTATAAGCCTTCTTAGGTTTGCCATGACATGATCTAAAGTGCAATTTTTCCAGTCCTGACACTCAATCCATGGGTGTATGTTACTCCAGGGACCGATCAGGGCTTTGTTACAAATCTCAGGGCTAACTGTGGTCTTAGATTGCGTTCATGCAACAGGATCCTGTTCACTGATTTCAGATAGTCTTCCATCATGCCAGAGTTCATAGGAAGCAAACATATTAAAGAGATTACTAACTTTTTAATGTGAAGGAAAACATCTTCCTAATAGTTATGTTGGTGTTTCTAAATAATTCTAAAAATCAAATTTTGTTGGATTTCTGACATGACTATTAATTAATAATAGGAATAATAACTATTATTTAGTGTCCTAGATTGAAAATCATAGGCCACAAATTTCACCTATGTAAAAATGTGGCAATGTTTTTAGGGAAAATATCTAATTTTGATCAATTCCAGATAAACCTGGTCATTTTAGACTTATACTGTCAGTTCGGTATGTTTTCCTTTAGTTCCTATAACCAGATTGGCTTTTAAGATCTATTGGTCTAAGATTGCCTTATGGCATTACGTTGGTGAGAAGTTAATTATTAGCCATGCTTACAACTCCAGGTAGCATGCACAGATTCCTCTGTTCTCAACCAGCTTCAGAAGATATGGCCCAGGTGGACCACTCTTGATTCTTTTCCTCATCATAATTGTGAGATCCTCTAGGTCTGTAGGCACCGTATTCCTTTCAACTTATATCCATACATTCCTCCAGAAATCAGGGGCATGGGACTGTTCTGCGCTCCCAGGATGTTCACTGGGACAGACTCTTCCTGCTCCTGCCTCAGCATCCTACACAGCTTGTCTGTACGAAGCTTTGTTTTAGTGCCCCTGCGATGGCACCGGGCCTACAGTGAAGCTGCTGCCTCCCCAGGGCTCAGCTGGGAAGCAGGCATTGGCTCCCTTTCCTCTCATGTTCCCGGAGCCTTGGGGTGACCTCTGATGCTTGGCTTGGCCTCCAGCTGTTTTTCCTGTCCAGTCTCAACGTGAGCCTTCACTTCTTTCAGGTGAGAAACACTGGTACAGTAAGCATTCTTCCACACCTTTCTGTCCTCCATCTGGGCTGAAGTGTACAATAATCACTAAAGTACAATAATTTGATGACTGTGCTTTGGTCTACCAAGCCAAGTCCTCTTTAGAACACAGATATCATGGCCTAAATGGGGGAGATGGCAGTGGACAGGGGATTGTTAGGGATAAAGCAATAAATAATTCACAAGAAGGTCTGGTCTGGAGTGCTTCCTGTGCGCTAGGCACTGTGCCAGGCATTTTGTACACACTGCCTTACTTGTTCTTCACAACCACAGTCTCTGCATGTTGGAGGAGGTCATCAAGAGGATGTGACCCTGGTTGACCCCTGAGCTGGACCTGGGCAATCTGAGGCTCTTTACCCCTCACCTGTCCTTGGAATGTACATTCTGCCCACTGTTCCTGCACTAAGAGCCACTTCAAGGACACAGCCTTGAGAGAGTAAGGTGTTGTTGAGACCATCTGGGCTGTACAGGTGACTGAACCTCTTCAAGGCCTTCGTATAAACTCTTAAGGTTCTGGTGGGTGGGCACAGAGGTCTGCTTGTCTTGTGACCTCCCAAGACAAGTCTCATTTGTAAGTTTCCTTGCTTACTAAACCTGCCACCTACCAATCTGGAGTGCTCTGCCTCTTTCTTTAATTTCTCCTTGCCCTCTGCTTATGCGAGCTGGATTTGAATTCACCTTGGAACTCCCAACAACTGGTAAGCCAGCCAGGAGACTGAAGAAATGAGTCCTGGGAAAGAGGCGTCCATGGGGGAAATCCTGGATTGGTCATAAGCCCCTATGTGGAGAGGGGCGGCCCGTACGTTAGAGGCCTGTGGACTATGGTGTGAGTATGGGGACGCCCCGAAAACACCAGCTGGTCTAATGTGCTTGTTTGAGGAACTGCAGCAAAAAAGGGAAATGGATGGCTGCCGCAGTGGACTCGCCTCTACTGTGGCCACCAACGCCCAACTAGAGGCTGAGGCTCGAATTAGGAAGTTGGAAGAAGCTGAGGTTAGAGAAGGACGTGTGGTTGTCCACTACTCTGCTAGCTTCGGGGCTGGCAGACAAGATGGGAGAGCAGGAAAATAAGTTAGGGACCTCAGTGTGCCATTTTGCAAAGCTAGAAGGACACAAACTGACATGGATTAAGGTTTGGGCACTGTGACAAAACCTGATTGGGATGCTAAGAGGTGGAATCCCTGGGAAAGTTAAGATAGCAAAGAGGAGGATGTTGTGATTGACAGTAAAACAGAGAGCCCTTGACCTCTGACCCCTAATACAAAGGAAAACAAAAGCACAGTAATGGCAACCCCAGCCAGAGGGGTTCATGATGATAGAAATACTCCTGCTGACTTATTGATATAGCTGTCCCTTCTAGAGACACAGCAGATTGGGTTCAGAGGAAGAGCGGCCACCTGGGTGGGATGGCACATTGCCAGGGATGCCAGATTGCCCTTGAAATATAGTGACTTAATGCAGTCACAGCATGTCCTGTGTGTTCTAAACAATGCCCAAGGCAGCTGCCAAAGGAGTCTGGGGCCATCTGCCGGAGTTTGCAACTGGTGAGGGCTTGGCAAATTGATTATATCAGCACCCCCTGCAGCAAGTGAGGATTTTAAATATGCCCTGGTTTGTGTGGACACTGCGTCTGGCCTAACCCAAGCTTTCCCCTGTCACCGTGCAAACCAGGCTGCCACCATTAAGGGAATAGAGAAGCTGAGTACCATGTATGGATATCCTTATTGACTAGATAGTGATTGAGGGTCATAGTTCAAAGGCAAGACTGGGAAAGGAACATGATATTGAATGGAGGTTCCATCTCCTCTATAACCCACAAGCTACAGGGTTGGTAGAAGGGAAGAATGGAATATTAAAGCAGCAGATTAAATTATTAACAGGTAAGACCACCTTGGCTTGGTGGACTAACGTACTATCCTAGGCTTTAAGACATTGAATGATCAACGAGTAGGGCCTGTTGCCCTCTATGCCAGACTGGAGACCCCAGCCAAGACACCCAATACTGTAAGGTATGGGAGTCATAGGAGACAGCCATTGCCCCGACTCTCACCATGGGTCAACGTCCTGTGCTGCTGAGAACACCAAGCCCTGTTAAGCCTGTTGAGAGGCGCCACCTGCTGGAATTTGCAATGGGACTTCCCACTGGGATAGGTGAGTTACTTCACACCCCTGAGAGCGGGGAACTACTCAGTCTCCACTGGGATCCCATTGTCCTGCTGCAAGCCGGACCTCTGGAAACGCACCATACCTGGAATGGAACATGCACCATTGAAAGAGGGGAGAAGCTGGGGGTCCTGGTCTGGCATATCCCACCCCAGTCCATCTCCTCACGCCTGAAAGTGCTGCCTCCCCCTGTTAACAGCTAGGGTATGCACAACCAGGTCAGATTCCTAAATTTGCAGCCACATTAACGTCTAAGGCTCAGGCCACGGGTGTAATTCTTCTAGAAGGGGAAGACCTTCCCATAAAAGTTCCTACTAAATATCTTATTGACTTTAGACTTCTGCTGCTCCTGTCGTGTCTGGTCACAGGACGGACACCTGATGGAAATACCTTTCTACAGTGGGCTCACTCTTATGCCCAGCAAGGGAATCAGTCCAGCTGTTGGGTATGTGGGCAGCTGCCCCTCTCTAGCTGGCCAAGATTGCTGTGGTGGGTGTCACCACTCCAGGGAAGGGATTGGAAGGCCCTAAAGAAGTACCCTCAGGAAGAACAAGCTAAGACTAGTACTCTCTCTCTCTCTCTCTTTTTTTTTTTGTGAGGAAGATTAGTCCTGGAGTTTTTTTGTTGATTTTTGGGGATACTTTTCATAGAAGAAAGTGTCATCTGTGAACAAAGACAATTTTATTTCTTCCTTCCCAATCTGTATACCTTATATTTTATTTTCTTGGCTTATTGCCCTAGCCAGGACTTACAGTACAATGTTTAAAAGTAATAATGAGAGGAGTTATCCTTGTCTTGTCCTTCCTAATCTTTGAGGAAAGCATCCAGTTTTTCACCACTAAGTATGCTGTTAGCTGTAGGATTGTTGTATGGGTTCCTTATTAAGCTGAAGAAGTCCCCCTCTAGTCCTACTTTGCTGAGAGTTTTTATCATGTGTAGGTGTTGGATTGTGTCAAATGCTTTTTCTGCATGTGATCATATGATTTTTTTTCTTAAACTGTTGATATAGTGAATTACATTAATCAATTCTCAAACATTGAACTAGCTTTGCATAACCGAAATAATTCCCACTTGGTCATGGTGTATAATTCTTCTTATATATTGTTAGATTCAGTTTGCTAATATTTTGTCTAGCATCTATGTTCATGAGAGATATTGGTCTGTAGTTTTTCTCTCTTGTAATTTCTTTATCTGTTTTTGATATTTGGGTAGTAGTGGCCTCAGGTTGAGTTAAGAAGTGTTCCCTTTGCTTCTGTTTGCCGCAAGAGATTGTAGAGAGTTGTACCTAAATATTTGGTGGTATTCACCAGTGAATACAGATGGGCCTTCTTTTTTTTTAAAAAAACGGTTATTAATTATTGATTGATTTCTTTAATAGACATAGGGCTATTCAGATTATCTATTTGTCCTTGTGTAAGTTTTGGTAGTTTGTTTCTTTCAGGAACTATCAAATTACCAAATTTGCAGGCATATTTTGCCTATTCATAATATTCCTTCATTATCATTTTGATGTCCATGAATCAGTAATGATGTGAATCTTTCTTTTCTAATATTAATAATTTATGTCTTCTCTCTTTTTTTCTTGGTTAGCCTGGCTAGGGGTTTGTCAATTTTATTTTTCTTTTCAAAGAACCAGCTTTTGGTTTTGTTGATTTTTCCCTACTGCTTTCTTACTTTCAATTTGATTGATTTCTGCTCTTAATTTTATTATTTTTTGTGATTTATTTAGGCCTAAATTGCTTTTCTTTCACTAGTTTCCTAAGGCATAAGCTAAGATTATTGATTTTATATCTTTCTTCATTTTTAATATACATATTTAGCGCTATAAATTTCCCTGTAAGCACTGCTTTCAATGCATCCTACAAATTATGACAAACTATTATTTTCAATTAATGAAAATATTTAAAAAATTTCTCATGAGTCTTCTTTGATCAATATGTTATTCAGTAGTGTTTGGTTTAATCTCCAAATGTTTGGGGGAATTCCAGCTGTCTTTCTGTTCTTGATTTCTAGTTTAATTCCATTGTGGTCTGAGAACACACTTTCTATTATTTCCATTCTTTTAAATTTTTCAGATGCATTTTATGGCCCCAACTGTGGTCTATAGTAGAGAAGGTTCTATGTGAGCTTGAGAATGATGTTTATCCCGCTGTTTTGGGATGAAGTATTCTATAAAGGTAGATTAGGTCTAGTTGATAGATGGTACTGTTCTATCAGTCATATCCTTAGCGATTTTCTGCCTAATTAATCTATCAATTACTGGAAGAAGAGTTAAAGGTAATCTATCAATTACGTTTAACAATGGATTTGTCTATTTCTCCTTACAGTTTTAGCCTCACTTATTTTGACACTCTGTTGTTAGGTGCATACCCGTTAAGAACTGTTATGTTTTCTTGGAGAATTGACCTCCTTATCATTATGTAATACCTCCCTTTATCCCTGATGATTTTTCCCTATTCAGAAGTCTGCTTTTTAAGAAATTAGTGTAGCTATTCCAGCTTCTTTTCGATTAGTATTAACATATTATATTGTTCTCTGTCCCATTACTTTTAGCCTGAGTCTTTAAATTTAAAGTGAGTTTCCTATAGACATCATTTAGTTGAGTCTGTTTTTATTAAACCTACTTTATCAATTTGTCTTTTAATTGGTATCTTTAGACCATTCACATTTAAAGTGATTATTGAAATAGTTGATTTATATCCCCCATGTCACTGCTTTCTATTTGTTCTTGATTTTTATCTTTTCCTGTTTTTGTGCATTTTTGCTTTGAATGGAGCATTTTATGCAATTCTGTTTTCTCTCCTCTCTTAACATATCAATTACACTTCATTTTAAAATTCTATTGGTGGTCACCCTAGAATTTGCAATATACGTTTATTACTAATCTAAGTTCACTCTCAAATATAGTATACCGCTTTGGGGTAGTGCAGTACCTTGTAATAGAGTATTAATAATTCCTCCTTCCTGTCCCTTATAGCATTGCTTTCATTCATTCCACCTCTTGGTATGCTATAATCACTCAATATGTTGTTACTATTATTACTGTAAACAAATATTTATCTATTAGATCAACTTAAGATAATAAAAATAAAATACTTTGTTTTGCCTTCATTTATTCCTTCTTTGATTCTCTTTCTTTTTTACGTCAATCTGACTTTCTGACCAATATCACTTTCCTTCACCCTAAAGAACATTTTTTAGCATTTCTTACAGAGTAGGTCTGGTGATGAATTCTCTGTTTTTGTTTGTCTGAGAAAGTATTTTTTTCCTCTTCTCTTTTGAATGATAACATTACTGCATATGGAATTCCAGGTGGGTGTTTTTTTCCTTTCCACACTTTATTTCACTTCAGTGTCTTCTTGCTTCCGTGGTTTCTAACAAGAGGTCAACGTAATTTTTATCTTGGTCCTCCATAGGAAAGATGTTTTATTTCTCTGATTGCTTCCGAGGTTTTTCTTTATTTTTGGTTTTCTATAGTTTGAATATGAAACACCTATGTTTAGATTTTTTGGTGTTTATCTTGTTTGGTGTTCTCTGAGCTAACTTTCTGTTTTGTGGTTTGGTGTTTGCAATTAGTTTTAGAAAATTTTCTTTCATTATTTCTTCAAATATTCTTCAGCTCCATTGTCTTTTCTCCTTCTGGTATTCCAATAACATGTACTTACACATTTTGAAATTGTTCCAAAATTCTTGGATTTTTTTTTATTGTTTTTTCTCTTTATATTTCAGTTTGGGATGTTTCTGTTCACCTGCCTTCAAGCTCACTGATACCTCACTGGTGAGCTCATCAAAAGAATTCTCCATTTCTGTCATACTGTTTTTGATTTCTGATATTTTCTTTTGATTCCTTAATTGAGTTTCCATTTCTCAACTTACATTACCTATCTGTTCTTGTAAGTTATCCACTTTTTCCACTAGAGCCCCTAGCCTATTAATCATATTTGTTTAAATTCCAGGTTTCATAGATCCAATCTCTCCATTATACCTATCAGGTTTTGATTCTTGCTTTGTCTCTCTAGACTGCTTGTGTGTTTTTTTCTTGCCTCAGTAGTTTTTTGTTGAAAGCCAAGTGTGATACATCAGGTAACAGGGACAGGTAAATAGGCTTTTGATGTTTATGTTAATCTTGCTAGAAGTTGGGCTATGTTTAATATTTGCTGTAGCTTTAGGTGCCAGAGGCTTCAATTTTCTCTAGGGTCTTTGTTTTGATTTTATATCTCCCCTGTGGTTTTTGGGTTCCCTAAACACTCCTTCTTAAATAGAGTCTGAGATTTGTGGCTGTTTTAGCTATAATCTGGTGTTATTATAGTGAATCCCTGTTGACGTGGTGGTAAGACCTGGGGGGAGGAGAAGCACTCTGTAGTCCTCTGACTGACTCATTCTTTTAGTGGGTCTGCATCCCTGGTCTTTGATCTCACAAATGTTTCTCAGCTTTTTCTTTTTCTCCTGTAGGTGGGGCAGACAGGTAGAGGGGCTGTGGTTGGGTAATGTCCCTGTCCCTCATGCCGTGTAAGCCTCTGGTAAAGTTTTTGTCTTGCTGGGAGCTCCTTTGTTGTGAAGAATACTCTGGGGATGTATCAAAATGACTTTCTTTCCCCATCCTTGCCAGAAACACAGGAGTATTTCTCACTTCTTCATCGTGAGAAGCTGGTCATTTTCCTGCACGTTAAACCTATAAAAATGTGGGGGCTTCTTAAGACGGTGAAACCTAGGAGCTTCTCCCTCTCACACTAGTCCACACACTGCCTCTTGGAATTTGCCAAAGTTATCATTTAAGCATTTCTACCAGTTTATAGCTCTAGTGGCTTCTGATCCTGGTAAGCTGATGTAGGCTGTGCTGCTCTGTATCTTCCTGTCTCTACAGATTGTGGGTTGGGCTTTATCTTGTGACCTCAATTCTCAGATGCATCTAATTAAAGTCATTGATTTTCAGTTTGTTCAGCTTTCACTTGCTGTAAGAGGGAAGTGATGACTTTCAAGGTCTTTACATGTCAGAACTAAAACCAGAAGTCAATACTATTTGTTTTGGCAAAAAAAAAAAAAAAAATCTATATTCTGCTGAGGCATGTAGCCTGGTATTATAATTTAATATTACTCTAAAATAGAATTCCTCCTTCACAGAGACCAAAGAACAAAAGCGCAGCTGGGTCTGTGTAAATCTAATGCCTAGTCTGCAAAAACCTTTGGTCACAGATTGCTCAAAGGAATTATGACAAAATGCCTGTATACCAAGTCATCCAAAGTTTACATATATTTCTAGATTGAATTTAAATTTGGGGTCTAGTATATTTAAAAAATTGTAACAATGCCTACATTTAACGGAATCATTCATTAATCATATTACATTATTTTTAATAAACATAACAAAATGCCAAACTCATTCTTTTTTTATTTTAAATGAAAATAAGGGATTAAGAACATATATTAAGCTGAATTTCGAAGTCAATATATCAAATTATTTGTTAGTACTATAAAGTAACTCTATTTGTTATTAATATTATTGATACAAGCACCAATGTATAATTATATTGTTATGGTTATGCATCCAATTAGTTAGAATCCTTTAACAAAGCATCTCTTCAAGAGTTCATTTTTCTTACTTTTTACTTATGAAATCATTCATTTAATTTTATTGATTTTCACATAGTTATCTCTGAAAATCATCATGCCTGTAAATATCCTAGCATTATAGGGTGTTTTTAACATAAGGCATTTGAAAAAGTAGCTTTGGTAAGCATGGTAGAAAAATAACTGGAATAAATTGAATTTAAAGTGCTTAGTAAGTCATTTGAAATTATACTTCTTTAAGCTTTGATATAATTAGATAACATTTCCAAATAATAAAATATATCATTATTTTATCAGAGAAAGAATTCAGCTTGATATATTTTCATTGCATAACTGATATATCCAAGTTGCTTAGTTGCCCAAAGTTAATTACTGGTGTGAGGTAAATGTGTCCATCTTGTGTTTTTCTGGCTTAGATTTCTTCATAGATCAGACCGGGTGCAGCACAGTGTAAGTTTATTTTTTATGCTTATGATTTATAATACATTGAAATTCTCCTGCTTCTTTTATGTAACCTCTCTAGAAACAGAGTTTCTATTATTATCGCTGCACAAATATAAACAATGACATTCATTGCAGTATTGTCTATATTAAGGTCTTGAAAGTTCCTTTTCAAAAAGTTAAGACAGATCATAACAGTGAACATAGCATAAGAAAGGGATTTTGCTTATGATATTCATTTGAATGAAATCTGAAGTAAGAGAATGACTACTGTAACAAAATTTAAAAAAATAAGGCATAAAAGTCTACTTTATTATAATATGAAAGGCGCTGTAGCAAAGGATTCTAGATTGATTGAAGAGAAAAAGCCTTCACAGGATATTTGCGTTACCTCGCTGTTTTGATTAAGTTGAAAGCAGGAGGAGATGGAGAGAAAGAACAAGAGAGATTTACATTCCAACGCAAGTAAGATATACATTCATCTTCATCTTGTAATAATATGACCATGAATATCACATGAAGGAAGTAAGCCAGCACATAGCTGCGACCTCATGAGCTTAGCAGTATGGTCTATGGATTATAGAATTCCGGTAGGGTTCCTGCTTCAGAGCACAGAATGCTCATGTCGTCCATCATCACAGACTGTGCTAGAGGCTGAATTATGAGGGTCTTCTTTTATATGCACACACACACACATTTATTTATGTATGTATATATAAGGAACTCTATAATCTTACTGAACATTAAATTCATGTTATTCTTGTTAATTGAATTAAGTTTATTCAACAAATAATTACTGAGTGTTAGTTAACTATATTCTAGGTCATATTCTGCCCTCATGGTGCTTATATTTTAGTGGAAGAACTGTTAATATACGAGTAAACATAAAAATACACAAGTTTATTTCAATGTTTTAAGGGTAATACAAAAGACAATGGATTAGAGAGTTGGGTTTCTTCTGATTTCCTATTTTCTCCTTCTTAAAGAAAGGAGAGACATGATATGCCTGCTTTAAAGGCAGGATGTTTTTGCTTCAGTGCCACAATCTCCCTCTCTTCTTTGGATTTAAACCACTTTGAGATGCTTTCATCTTTGTGTATTAGAAGGGCTTAAATAATCCCAATTTGTTCAGTTCACAGGATTCTCCCCCTGTAGAAAGAAGTGGTTGTGCAAATTTGGCTACTTATACTCCAGGTTTTAGATAGAGATTCTTTCTTTTCTTCTCATTTGCCTTCCCTTTCCTCACACTGCTTTTCCTTTCGCTCACCTAACTTGGTCATTTTTGCAGTAAGGAAACTGGGCCTGGAAGGAAAGGACAGGTGATGCTCAGTCCTGTCTAATCTTGGCAACAGGTGCTCCACAGCTCCTCTAGAAAAGAATACCAGTGACATTGGGGAAAATATCCTCAGCTAGGCAATAATACATTGTCATACTGGCAAGAAATTTTCTACCTGGAGTCTCTGGTGGTGGTAGATGTCCGGACTAATTGAGTGTCCTGGGTATCTTAGATACCAAATATTATCTCAATTCCAGATATTTCACCAACAAAAAATGTAACAACACATTTTATGGTATTCACTGTTTTCTTTTTAAAATTTTAGATTGTATTAGAGAATTAAATAATGGTTCCCCTCTTTTAACCTATTAGAACATGTATTATTTCTTATTGAATAAGGTAATATTTGCCCCTTGTAGAAACTACAAAAAGTACCACTAAACCAAAAAACTAATAAATAAGTAAATCTAACTCATAATTCTACCACCCAATATTAAACCTTGGTTGCTTTAGTGAACATCTATATCCGTTTATCTCTCTCCCCATCAGGTTGAGTTGGAATGTTATCAGATTACCTTACGATGCTCTTTTGCGAGAAAAAACCAGGGAGGCCCAAGTGTCTCTTGGTCACCCAGGAATGTCCTGAGTTTCTTTTTGGCCTGATCACCCATGCTACATGTAAGTTTCCTAAGGAAAACAATTATTTGTTATTTAATGAAATATTTATCAAGAATCTAGTATGTGCAGAAACTCTGTCCAAAGTATTTGGGATACAACAGTGATCAACTAGTCTGCTCTTGTGGAATGTGCATTATATTGGAAGAAGACATACACTGAACCAATAAATATATGCATATGGAAATGATTAAGAAATCAAATGGAAGTCAAATTAATATTTTATTACCATCTGGGGTTTTTCGCATTGAGCGACAATGTGGAACGCCATTAAATTGAGCTGAATTGTTGGAAGACTGCATTGTCTCTAACACAGTTGGTCCTAAATAGTCCTCTTGGTAAGTAATAAAGTGACAACAACAATATTTATTGAGCACTTACAATGTGTCAGTATTTTAGGCACTTTACATGGGTTTAATTCTCACAATAATTCAGTTAGGAGGGTACTATAGAGAAGAAGTTAGATTGTTTGATTGCAAAGTTCCTGCTTTTGACCACCGTGTATTAGATCTCTCTGGACAGTGTATTGTGTTGAGTAAAAATGTTCAGAAGGTGAGATAGCTGTATTGGAAGAAAAAATTGTATCAATCTTAATTAATAAGAATGTAAAGTATACTATTGAAGCTTACATATAACAAAACATAAATGGGATCAGAATGACGTGGTCAACCAGATTGTCCTAGTAAATGAGATTCCAAAGAAGAAGTCTATATTATTTCTATGTCTATGACCATTAGAGTGGGGTCAGTGAGCTGAGCAGATTTGGGAATCAAAAAATTAGGGCAAACCTTTTACAAACATTGAGCTGTAGTGCACCATTCTGTTACCCCAGCAGTGACCTGCCCTAAGTTAATGGTGGAGGAGAGTGCAGTAAAATGGGATTATCCTAAAGGGTCACTCACTTATAGGTTTACTCCTTAAATCACTAGAAGTTCCGGACATAGGATAGATTAAAAGTCTCTCTAAGGGACAGAATTGAAAGCCCAGAAATAAAACCACACATATACGAACAGCTAATTTTCGACAAAGGAGCTAAGAACATACAATGGAGAAAGGAAAGTCTCTTCAATAAATAGTGTTGGGAAAACTGGACAGCCACATGCAAAAGAATGAAAGTGGACCATCTGCTATCGCCATTCACAAAAATTAACTCAAAATGGATCGCAGACCTGAAGGTGACACCTGAAACTATGAAACTCATAGAAGAAAATATAGGCAACACACTATTTGACATTGGTCATAAAGTAATCTTTTCAGATGACATGCCTACCCAGACTAGGGAAACTAAAGAAAAAATAAGCAAGTGGGACTTTATCAGATTAAAGAGCTTTTACAAGACAAACAAAACCAGAGTCAAGATGAACAGACAATCCACCAGCTGGGAGAAAATATTTGCAAAACATATATCTGACAAGGGCTTAATCTCCATAATATATAAAGAACTCACTCAACTGAACAACAAAAAAGCAAACAACCTGGTCAAAAAATGGGCAGAGGAAATGAACAGACACTTCTCCAAAGAAGATATACAGATGGCCAATAGGCACATGAAAAGATGTTCAACATCACTAATCATCAGGGAAATGCAAATCAAAACAATAGTAACATATCACCTCACGCCAGTTAGAATGGCTATAATCACCATGAGAAAAAACAACAAATGTTGGAGAGGATGTGGAGAAACAGGAACCCTCATACACAGCTGGTGGGAATGCATACTGGTGCAGCCTCTATGGAAAATGGTATAGAGATTCCTCAAAGAATTAAAAATAGGTATCCACTATGATCCAGCTATCCCATTACTGGGAATCTAGCCAACGAACCTGAAATCAACAATTCAAAGAGGCTTATGCACCCCTATGTTCATTGCAGCATTATTCACTATAGCCAAGAAGTGGAAGCAACCTAAGTGTCCCTCGACTGATGATTGGATCAAGAAGATGTGGTATATATATACAATGGAATACTACTCAGCCATAAAAAAAAGACAAAATCATCCCATTTGCAACAACATGGATGGGCCTGGAGGGTATTATGTTAAGTGAAGTAAGCCAGAAGGAGAAAGACAAACACTGTATGATCTCACTCATATGTGGAATATAAACCAACACATGGACAGAGAAAACTGTATTGTGGTTACCAGGGGCAATGGGGGTGGGGGTGGGCACAAGGGGTGAAGGGAGACATATACATAGTGATGGACAAACAAAAATGTACAACCCAAAACTTCACAATGTTATAAACTATTAAAACATCAATTAAAAAAAATGTCTCTAAGGGTTGTATAGCATGTTTCTGAAATTTCAGATTTAGTAGACTCAGATTGTGAATATTTAACTTTTGTGAGAATGAAGGAAATTGAATTAGATTGCAGTGTACATAGAATTTTATCCTCAGAGAGTTTTTATTTCCTTTTGCAAATAGAAGTATTGCTACGTTAACTTTGGGCTTCAGCTGGTCAGCATATTTTAACTAACATGTGTAACTCGGAATTAACAATGGACTGGTCATCACAGTCCAATAAGTAAGTGTCTAGATATGTCATGTGTGCATACATATTCCTGCTAAGATAGCTAATATAAACCCTCTGATTGGACTATGGAGCATAATGAACCAATGAGTGGAGTTCTCCACGTTTCTGATGCAAAAACATTTGTGGAGGACGGAGTACCAGTGTGAAATAGCCATACTGTAATGGGCAGGGGAGGGGAAGGGTGTATGTTGCAAGTAGAGGCACCATAAAAAGTCAGTTCACTGATGTTATACCTGGACTGCTATTGTTGGTAATTCATTTATCTCGTGAGAATGCAGAACTGAGACTTAACCCTGTTTCTCTGGCTTCCTACCAGGGTGAAAGATTAGGTTCTTGATGTTGAAACTAAAGAGATATTATCTCCATGGAAATTTACCTAGAACCTTTCCCTTGGGAGAAGAATGTTTAACTAGATAAATCTGGAGCCAACCAGAGGTGAGAGACTGCATTCTTAGGATCATATCTAGAACTTTATTTTTTATGGTGCATAGAAAAATAGGACTCTCTTCTATTTTAAGTGTTTAAGGGCTTAACAATGTTGAAAAATATGTGCAAATTTTAACAGGTGCAGATAAATCACTCATTGCCAAAGAAGTCGTCTAACACAGATGAAATCAATGATGTAGCATGGGTTTTTAAAAGCCTGAAATGAATTTAATTTACTTATATTTAACCTAATTCCAAAGTGGATTTAGTATACCTGTGATGTGATTTATCATAAGAAATGTATATTTGGTCTTCATCTCCATTTCTGGCACAGAGCTCCTAAAAGCCTTGGAATTTCCTAAGAGATGACATGACTAAGGTGTCTTTTGTTATGTTAATGAGGTGACTTTTGGACTGCATCTGAGGATGGGGGCTGGTTGCCAGGACAACCAACCATGTGATCAGAGTTGGAACTTTCAGTACCCCCACACTCTGGCCTCCATCTCCAGGGAGGAGAGAGGGGCTGGAGGTTGAATCAATTACCAACGACCACTGATTTAATCAGTTACGTCTGTTTAATGAAGACTCCAAAAACCCAAAAGGACGGGATTGAGAGCTTCCAGGTTGGTGAACACTTGGGGATGCTGGGAGAGTGGCTTGCTAGGAGAGAGCCTGGAAGCTCCTCAGCCTTTCAACACACCTTGCCGTGTGCATCTCTTCCATCTGGCTGTTCCTGAGTCATATCCTTTGATAATAAACCAGTAATCTAGTGAGTAAACTGTTTCTCTAAGTTCTGGGAGCCACTTTAACAAGTTAATCAAACCCAAAGAGGGGGTTGTTGGAACCTCCAGTCTATAGCCCATCTGTCAGAATTATAGGCAACAACCTGGACTTGCAATTGGCCTCTGAAGGGTGTGTGTTGGGGGGAGGGGAAGTCTTGCAGGACTGAGCCCTTAACGTGTGTGATGTGACACTGTCTTCAGGCAGGTAGTGTCAGAATTGAGTTGAATTGTAGAACACCCGTCTGGTGTTGGAGAACTGCTCAGGGGGGGAGAAATCCCCCTCCATACGTTGGAATCGGGTGCAGAATGCTGAATACCCTGTGTCTTTAGTTCTCGGAATATTTCAGCAAGAGAGAAAATACAGACACACAAAGACCACTATAATTTGAACACAGATTAGAATTTTAAAAAAGGAAAATACTTTAAAATTTATTTGTGCAATCCCTCTCACTCTAATTTTAACATTGTGAAAAGAGATTAACGTGTAAGGATTACCCAGGGCTGGTTTCTGACCCTCAGTCATTGCTTTTCCTCTGCAACAGTGCTTACTGCGTGTGATTTTTCCTCCTCGGTCCCTATGTGAACTGCCTGTGCTGCTGATATCTTGTTTTCTCCACTTCCCCTGTATCCACGTTACTTTGTTTCTTTTATCCACAATTTATGATTACATTCTTCAGAGAGAAAAGCCAGGATATTCTAGCAGTTCTCCAATCACTGCACTTAGACTAAATAGATGTAAGGAAAAAGAAAACCATTTCTGCAATCCTCTCTACAAGTAGAGACGATGATGGTTAAATCTCTGAATGACAGCTACAATCCTGCTTGGTCTTTTCTATTTCTTGCTGCTGTAAACCAAAGTATAGCTATGTTAGCAGGTCTTCCTCTTCAGGAAAGGAAATGCAAGGATAAGTTAAAGCAAGAGCCCAGCTCTAGGTGATTGATCTCATTTATAAAAAATCTGTGTTGCAAATGAAAGAATACCGAAGAATTCTGTTGTTCATTCATTTACACGTAATGCTAAAATGTATTATCTTATACCGACTTACCATAAATCATTATTTTTATTCCTTTTGCTACTATTTTCTCAACTGTGCTTTTTCATTTTTCCCTCATTTATCTACACGACTATACCAATACTCAACGTTAGTTCTCAAAACTAACAGCGTTGTGTTCCATTGCAAGAGCTTTTTCACTCTAGGGTAATTTTAGACAATACTTATATCTATAGCTTTGTTCATCTAAATGCAATATGCTGCTGTGATGGAGGTAGGCAATTATCCTTCCAGAAATTTAAACACATTTCTCAAAGATTATATAAAAAGCCTCCTGAATCTGTTATGAAGACCTAAGCATTTCTTATACTTAGGCAACTTCAGAATGAGTGATTTAGTCATGTTGAGATCCATCTATGTGACAGTAAAACAGCTATGTCTGGGATTTGAATAACTTTAAAGCAACCTAAAGCCTATGGCTGTGTTTGTTTTATGTCATTACTATAGAGCGCGAATAGTGAGGTAAATTTTTGCAGAAACATTCAAGCTGAGAAAAGACTTAATAATCATCTGATTGAATGGCTTCCAATAATTACTTAACTTAGACACCTATTAAGGAAGTGAATATTCAATTTCTTTATGACCTCTTGTCACCTGTGAACACCAAGACATTGAATGTACTTTAGGGGTTACCTAATGCAAGAGTACTCTTTACACATCCTAAAAGGAACCATTCAGCTGCTGTTTGAAAAAAGGTTCAGGAATGGAGAACTCTCTTTCTCAGTGTGTTTTTTTTCCCATTGTTCTAGTTGGTAGAAAGTTCTTCATATCTTTCTAATTACTCTATAAGTTCAAATTAAGCTTATGCCAGAGAAATAATGATAATATTTGGTTGGTTGAAAGAAATAAAATGCTCCATTGCGTTAAAAATGTTAGATTGAGAGAAGGCTGTTATTTTTAGATTGAGTGAAAGCTGAAATACAACATTTTACATAACTATCTTAATGGCTATAAATGTCAATTATTTCATAATTTATTAATTTTTAATTCAAATTTAAATTTAATTTCTTAAATTTTAAAAATATTTAGCATGTTTATGCACGTCCATACCCAGCCAGAAGTAAGCTTTGTTAAGACAAAATTCAGATATTAATAGGAGTTAATAAAAATAAAAAGTTTCCATTATCAAATAAGTTTGAGAAGCACATAAACTCTTGCTAATGTACCCCACACCCAATAATTCATCAGATACATTAGCATAGAAAAGGCTTTGAGAATTCATTTGGACATGAAGCCTATCTAACTTTGTTTAACCCAAATGCATGTGGCTGAAACATTTTTAAATATGTGAATAATTATTAGCAGCAGGAGGGGCACTCATTACAACTTGGGAAATGCTGCTTTAAGTGTCAATGCTTACTTGGTCTGCTCACTCCAGGCACCACTATCTTCAGTTGTCAGTCCTAATTGACTAGCTCAGATCTCTTCTAAACATAATTTGGGAAGAGATGGTTTAAATTTGAAATTTGTAAGGATTAAAAACAATTTGTTGAGAATGATTGGTTCTGCACAGTAGATGGAGAACAATGTATAATTTTCTATTTTCTTAAAGTAACATTGAGACAGGGTACCAAGGATATAATCAAATTAAAAATGAGCCTCACTAAGGAATTGATGAAATCCACAGCTAGCTATAACTGAAGGAACTATCTCTGTTCCATCCACTCTATTTTCATTTTTATCTTTCATAGTCTCTAGACTGTTTGGTCAGTAATGTACAAGTGAGTGTCCAACACACGCCTTTGCTGTCACTTTCCATTTCCTTAATCCATCCAGTTAGATGAAAATATCCCTCACTTTGTAACTGTAATAATCCATACTCTATTTATCATGTATTCTTTACCTATTTATCTTTTTGAATTCCCCCATTCCTCTGTCCTCAGTGGATTATAAACTTCTTTATTATTTTGAACTAGACAATTATAGGATTTTTGTTTTCCATGCAATTTTTAATAATTCAATGAGAAACATCAGTGTTTGCTTTTCAACAATTATTCCTCCTTACAGATAAGTTTTTGTTCTTTTAGTTTATAGTGTATACTAATTACATTTTAAATTTAAGCATGAATTATTTATAATCCAGAAAAATGTGCCCATTGTTTTTCTTAATGATACAATTTTCAAATATGTTTTGGCCCTTCTGTTACCCCTTCTTGAACACATTTCCTTCTATCCTACTCAGAGATAGTTAAGATCATAGATTTGGTGTTTATAATTCACATGCATTTCTTTGTAATTTTCTATATATGAGTGGATCCCTAAGCATTCTGCAAAATTGTGTATTTTTAATATAAATAGGATACGCAGGATAAATTTTTGTTCAACTTGCTGCTAGCATAATATTGTGTTTGTGAGATTTATTCATGTTCATACATATAGCTCTAGTTCATTTGCTTTTACTACTACATAGTATTAAGTTGTATGCACATACCAAAATGTATTTAACTATATTCCTCTTGATAAACAGTAAGTTTTATTAAGCTTTTTTCCTTTCTCCTTTTATTTTTTCATTTTTTTTATATATACTTTTGCTACTTACAAACAATGCTGCTCTAAAACTCTTGTGCATATCTCCTTGTGTAAGTGTGTGAGAGTTCTCTTGTTCGTAGAGTGAAATTATGGGATTGTAGGGAATGTATTCAAATTTACCATATAGGTTCAAATTGGCAACATTATTGTTAAATTGTTGTCTATGTGATTTTATTTTCTATTCCAAATCCACAACCCTCCTAGGGTAAGGAAGAAGAGACTGAGAGTGGGATATGATAAAAAAATGTAATAAATAAATTAATTCATTAAAAAGGACAGTAAGGGAAGGTAGAAAAAAAATGAGGAGAAGCAATATGTGTAAGTGTGTGCAAGTGTTTGTGGAGTTGTAGAATTCTCTGTTGTTAATGCCAAATACAAGACTCTTCAGAACTTCAGATCACTTTTGTGCTGTGAGATGTTGAACATAGCGGAGTTCAGGAGCATGGGGGGTGTAAACACACATACAATGGGAGAGGAAACCACGCCCTCTGTCCCAGCAGCCCCCTCACTTTAGGAGTAGAATAGCTATCTTTTGTATTGAGTCAAGATCTTTTCCAGAATGTTTTTCAAACCTACACTTGGCCCTTAAGATGAAACCTATTTGCTCTAGGATGTGTTAACTGTTTCACTTCCATATCATTTAATACCTATAACAGGATTTTGCCATCATTTTAACTTAGCAATCCACTTTTTCTATTTGAAGAACTGTTTTAACACACTTTAAGGTTGCCATGGAAAAAGTATAGGCTTTTTAGTTATATTTGAATCCAAATTCCAGCACCCACATTTACTCACTTCATGGGAAAAATAACACTATTTAAACTTTTTCAGCCTGTTTTATTTTATGTCAAATGAGGATATCAATGCTATGAAAATAAAATGAGAAGGCGAGTGTTAAGAGTGCAAACTCAATAAATGTTAATTCTCTCCCTTTATTTCTCCTCAAATTGAGAGCATTCTCAGAGTGGTGACTACTATTTTTAAAAAACTCTAAAATATCATTGTGAAACTTAATATACAAAAATCAGTTGCGTGTCTATACACTAACAACAAATTACATGAAAAAGAAATAAAGAAAACAATACTATTTACACTTGCATCATAAACAATAAAATACTTAGGAATAATTTAACCAAGGAGGTGAAAGATCTGTACATTGAAAACTATAAGACATTGATGAAAGAAATTGAAGAAAACACAAATACGTGGAAAGAAATCCCATGTTCATGGATTGGAAGAATTAAGATTGTTAAAATGTCTATACTACCCAGATTCCATGCATTCCCTATCAAGATCCCAACAGCATGTCTACAGAAATAGAAAAAACAATTCTAAAATTTGTATGGAACCACAGAAGACCCCAAATAGCCAAAGTAATCCTGAGAAAGAACAAAGCTGGAGGCCTCACACTCCTTGATTTCGAACTATATTATAAAACTACAGTCATCAAAACAGTGTGGCACTAGCATCAAAACAGACACATATACCAATGGAACAGAATTGAGAGCCCAGAAACAAACCCATGCATATATGGTCAACCAACATTTGACAAGAGAGCCAAGAATACTCAATGGAGAAAAGACAGTCTCTTCCATAAATGGTGCTGAGAAAACTGGATATTCACATGAAAAAGAATGAAACTGAACCCCCTATCTTACACCACTCACAAAAATTAACTTGAAATGTAATAAAGGCTTAAACATAAGACCTGAAACCATAAAACTCCTAGAAGAAAACGTAGGCAGTAAGCTCTTTTGACAATGGTGTTGGCAATGATTTTTTGGATATGATTCCCAAAGCACAAGCAACAAAGCAAAAATAGGCAAGTGGGGCTACATCAAACTTCTGTTGTGCAGAAAAGCTTCTGCACAACAGAGGAAACCATTGACAAAATCAAAAGGCAACCTACAGAATGGAAGAAAATATTTTCAAACCACAGATCTGATAAGAAGTTAACATCCAAAATATATAAAGAACTCTTACAACTCAATAGGAAAAAAAAACAAAACCCACCAAAAACAAAAAACCCAAACAAAGCAAAAAAGAAAACAACAAATAATCCAGTTAAAAAATGGGCAAAGCACCTGAATAAACATTTCTCCAAAGAAGATATTCAAATGACAGGTACATGAGAAGGTGCTCAACATCACTAATCATCAAGGAAATGCAAATCAAAACCACAATGAGATATCACCTCAAACCTGTTAGAATGGCTATTATCAAAAAAAACAAGAAATAAGTGCTGGGGAGGATGTGAAGAAAAGGGAACCCTTGTGCCCTCTTGGTGGGATTGTAAATTGGTGCAGCCACTATGGAAAACAGTATGGAGGTTCCACAAAAAGTTAAAAATAGAACTACCATGTGATCCAGCAATTTCCACTTCTGGGTATATATCTGAAGGAAATGAGGTCACTATCTAGAAGAGATATCTGCACCCCCATGTTCACTGCAGCATTATTTACAATAGCCAAAACATGGAAACAACTTAATTATCCATTGATGGATGAATGGATAAAAAAAATGTGGTGTGTATATATATATATATGGAATATTTTCAGCCTTAAAAAAGAAGGAAATCCAGACACTTGCAACAACATGGATGGACCTTGAGGGCATTATGCTAAGTGAAATAAGTCAGACAGAGAAAGACAAATAGTGTATGATCTTACTTTAAGTAGAAACTAAACAAACTGAACTCATAGAGACAGAGAACAGTTTGCTGGTTGCCGGGGCTGGAGGGGGCAGTGGTTGAGGGAAACGGGTGAAGGTAGTCAAAGGGTACAAACTTCCGGTTATAAGACGAATAGGTTCTGGGGATATAATGTACAGCGTGGTGACTACAGTTAACAATACTCTATTGTATGTTTGACAGTTGCTAAGAGAGTAGATCTTAAAAGTTTTGACCACACACAAGAAAATTGTAACTATGTGAGGTGATGGATGTGTTACAAACCTTACTGTGGTAATCATTTTGAAATATATTCTTATACCTAATCATTATATTGGACCCTTTAAAGTTACACAATATTCTATGTCAATTATATATAAATAAAGTTGGGAAAAAGAGATTATAAACTACTTATATAACCAACTATGAATAATTTAAAATGTGTGGGTAAACATATACAAATGCATTTCAAGATAAAATTATATTGTGTTACTTTGTGTACATGATTTCTATGGTAATATAATCATAGATTTGCTTCCACAGATTTAATTTGCTTTGTGTACTAAGAAAAGTTCAAGATTCAAAGAAGAACATGTATGGCTTGTTTATCAAATATGATTAAAATCTTAACTGGCTTGGGAAAAAATAAAAAATGAAATAAAGCTGTGGCTAAAATTTTGCCTATTCCAAGGTATAATGTGGGAAAATTAAAATTCACATGAATGTCCTAGTGGAGAATAGTCATTAGAAAAATCTTATGGTCAAAGAAATTCATCTTTTGAATATAATATTTTCATTTTCTTGTGCTCGGAATGAAGCTGTCACCTAATATATCTATAGTCTTCCTATTGGCTAGAATCTAGTAGACTAATGTTTCACACTTCAACATTTCAAAAAAATCTTCCGTTGCCATTATATATGCATACATTCAATACATTTTTGCTATTGTTATGCATTAGCAGTTTTTATCTAACGAACATATGGAAAAGCATAAAAATAATCTCATTTTTAAATGTTACTTTGTAAGTAAACTCCTAAATAACTTTCAAAGAACTTTTTTCAGGTTTTAGTTTATCAAATTCATCATTATCATATTTCTGGTTAAAAACTCATTTGTTTAAATATTTTTATGAGTAGACTCCATTTTTATAACAGCTTTAGTTTTATAAAAAATTGAGAAGACAGTACAGAGTTCCCCGTATGCCTCCTCCCTCTACACACAGATTCCCCTATTATTAACACGTTACATTAGTATGTACATTTGTTACAATTAATGAACCAATACTGATATATTAATATTGTTAGCTAAAATCCATGGTTTACTCAGATTTCCTTAATTTTTATCCAATGTTGTTTTTTCTTCCAAGATTCCATCCAGGTTACCAGATTGCATTTGGTGGTCATGTCTCCTTAGGCTCCTCTTGGCTGGGATAGTTTCTGAGACGTTCCTGGTTTTCGATGACCTTGACAGTTTTGAGGAGTACTAGTCAGGTACGTTGTAAGATGCCCTCTATTGGAATGTGTCTGATGTTTCTCTCATGATTAGGCTGGGGTTGTGGGGTTTCGGGAGGAAGAGCACAGAGATGAAGTGTCATTTTTACTGCACTGTATCAACAGCGTGCACCACGAAGAGGGTCTATCACCCCGATCTTGACCACGACCACCTGGTTGCAGTGGTGTCTGTCAGGCGTTTCGCCTGTAATTTACTCTATTTTCCCCCTTCCACACTGTCTTCTTTGGAAGGAAGTCACTATGCACAGCCCACACTCAAGGTGTGGGGAGTTCTCTCATGCTCCTTTAGGGTGGAAACATTATTGTTTTTAAAGCACTTATTAAAAACTTACAACACACGAGCTTTTCCCATGTGCTTCAGAAAACCATATAAATTAGGATTTAAGATAAGGTGAACAAGGGCCAAAAAGAACAATTCTTTTGAGGCATTTAATTCCCTTCTCTCTATGCTTCACCTCAGTCTCTCAGGTCACTTCTTCCGGTCTCAATTTTCATCCGCAGCCCCCAGACTAATCCCCAGAGCAGATTTTCTCATTTTCAGCAATATTGATATTTTGGGCCAGGTAATTCTTTGCTGTGGGGGGAATGCCCTGTACATCGTAGGATGTTTATCAGTCTCCTGGCCTCTAGACGCCAGTAGTACCTCCTGTACACTTTGCCTCTGGCTGTGACCACCAAAAATGCCTCCAGACGTAGCCAAATTCCCACGGATGGCCAAATGGACCCAGCAGACAACCGCTGCCATAGATTATCATCCATCTTCTGAATTCGTGTCTAATTCTTTCACTTATACATTTAACAAATATATTCAATTGTCAATAAATATCCCAACCTACCGAAAATTTCCCTAGATTATTTATGCTCTGCAGCTATTTATCTGATTTAAAGCTCTCACTACCCTCTAGAAATGGAAGATCTGCCCTATGTCCCCATCTCCTGAAGAAAATATATTAAAAAGATTCTTCTGGTCCTTTACAACATCTTTCAATCAGTTTTATCTCTCCTTTATTTAAAAAAAAAAATCTCTCCAATTGAGGATCAAGTTATCTCACTATACTACTGTCATTCTACCTTCTAAGAGCTACTAATTTCCAAATCACTTCTTCAATTCGTTGAGGGGTTTGGCACCTGGCTCTCCACCTCAATTCCTGCTCGCTCTGACGGAACATCAACAACACAGATTACGTCTGACCAAGAACCCAAAATGCGGCAACCAAACTGCTGACTGGGCAGCTGCCTTCTCGTGTCACCACATCCATTCATTCACTTTCTCCTGCGAAGTCTCCTCTCTGTGTTTCTTTAAACTCATCTCCCCACATCCTCGTGTTTCAGGGCATCATCTCAAACTCTCTTACTGAAGGCTTTCAGCAGCGTCATTCCCAATCTTTGCCCCTAGCATCTATCCTCTCATTTACCCACTGCTACTTCTTCATTGTAATCCTTTAAGATTAGCTTGGTTTTTAACTACAGTGTTTTAAAAGTCTTCTATTGCTTCCCATTGCTGAAAAATGAGGCCTAACACATTGGTATAGTCACTCGATCTGGTCCTCATATAACTGTGAGCTCATCTTCTATGTGTGCTCTCCTTACGTATAGGAACTCCGCACTGCAGTTTTGTTTTTCCTGAGCTGCTTTTCAGTGTTTTGTGCTGTAATAACATGGTTTTGTTGCATAAGATAAAATCTCAGACTTCAGTATCCTATGACTTAAGTATTTATTTCTCACAGAAGAATTTGTGGGTTGACTCGGCAGCTCTACTCTAGGCTGCTGCTTTCTCAGGTCTGGTCTGCTCTGCAAATCCCAACCTTTCAACCCATGGCAGCCAAGGTATGTTCTTTCTATGGAGACGTTGAAACCATATGGGAGTCATTAAAAATACATGATGCCTTTAAAGACATAAGCACTATTGTTTCATCCCATATTTCGTTAGTCAAAGTAGGTCACAGGGTTGGGTCCATAGCCAAAGATTGGAGAAGTATCTAGTACCTAGGATGAGGCCATAGTCAGTGTATTCATCTGAAGGGGTGAGGAATCAGACCAAGAAAGTGCCATACACTTTCCTACCTCTGTTCCTCTCATATGCTGCTGTCTCTGCCTCAATTGTCTCTCATAACTACCTTTGTAATCTGGTAAACTCCTAATCATCATGCAACTTGCAGTTAAATATCGTTATCTGTGGGGCTCTTCCCTTTTCAAACAGGCAGACTAAATTTCCCCTTTTTCTTTGCTACCATAGTACCTTACACATTCTTCTTCTACAGCTGTTTTATTAAATCATTTAAGTGTAGAAAGACTTATTATCTATGTTCCTGACTCCTCCGCTGAGCTTGTAGAGGATCCTTTAGGTTAGGAGACAGATATTCCCTTTGCTGGGCCCGTGGTATGTACCCCACAAACTGTTGAAAGATTAGATGAATTTAACTCCATCTGAATGGCTGCACAAGATCCCTGCCCACCCCTAAGAGGTATAAAAATTATTACAGATAAGGAGGTAACAGGAAAAATAGAGAGGAACTACTTTTTTTCCCTACTACAAGACTGAAATTGATTGTAACTTTTAAGAATATAGAATGGCTATAGACTTGTTTTTAAACTGATCACCAGTCTCTGAGAAGAGCACACGTTGTACAAATGCAAAGAGAGAGGTTTTATAGTTGTGGAAGCTGCTCATATATAGAAAGGATATTGGACAGAAAGATGTGTTAAAACATAGGACAGGTGATTGTTGGAGCTCCTGACGAAAGCACACCCTGTCTTCATTACTCTGTAAGACAATTTCAACTCTTCTTGCTTACCTTTAGTCTTTATTTCACCTCCAAATAAAGTCAGAAAACAATCAAACAAAATCAAGGAGAAGCTCTGAAAAAGTAGCATTCAGCAGTTTTATTCCACATTTGTTAAAACAGAGAGCTGCTTCTAGATTGGTTTCCTTGGAAGGATGATGGTATCTGTGGTACCAGGGATAAGGGGTGGAAGTGAGACACGTGGTGCAACTGCACTTGTCACTGAGATAATCAACTGGCCTCTGACTGCGGAGAATGCTAGTTAGATTCATGGGGAAAGAACCAAACCAAAACACAAACTACTGATTTAGTATACTAGATAGATACATACCTTGGTTTCTACTTTTATTTTTAGACATAATTTAGTCTCATGCCTTAAAAATTTTACACTCAAATTAAGGTTATTTAAAAAGAGTAACCAAGCCTCCAGAGGTCCTCACTGGCAGTGATGGTATTAAGGAGTATATGAGGTACTTTAAGTAGATTCATTATTTTTACATCATTTTGTGCTATTGCTTTTCATAATAAGGCAACAAAAATTTCTTTCTGTTTTCAAGTTTTAAGTAATAAACCAAACAACATTTGCATCACATTAGCTGTTTTTCTTGAATATTGATTCAGTGACTATGACTAAATAGATTATAGTCAAGCTACAAATCTATCAGTAAGTGAAATCAATAAGAACCACAAAGTTACTGGATTTTTGGTTCTAAGTAATTCATAATGGAGCACAGATGACTAGTTGCTATTGTAAAGTATTATATTTACTCATTATAAGATACATATATCAGTTATCAATTTAGTCAAACTTTCATACATTATTTTCTTTTGTTACAAATGAGACCTGTTATGATCTTTCTCTCTTCCTCAAACCCATATATTTTATTCTTAATCTTCAACCTATTGTTTTCTAGACAAATTTTAGAATAAATGGGGAGCAAAGAATTTTTCCGAATAAAATGTTGAATAAAATTTGCAACTCATCCTAACTACCAAAAAATCCTATTTCCTAAGGCAAAGGAAGGATTGATACAAACCAGCAGCATTTGCTATCAGAGAAATTTGCTATCATAGTTACCTTGTGATCATCACTATGCTTCCACAGGCAAAATTGTCTAATTCAGCGACAACTGGCAGAAGAGCCTAAGATGTTGCACATTCAAATGTTAATGAAAAACAAGAGAGACACGTGGTGAATAAGACCATTACATTGGTCAACATCCTTGAAGTTTTACTGAACCTCATAGACAATTACTTTTCTATGAAATAAAAGATGTTGCTTTAAAGCAACTCAGTAGCTTTATATATATTACTTCAAATTTGTTATGGTTGAACAGCTTGAGAGGAAAAATGTCCTGTAATAGAAAAACCAATGCTGGCTATTTCTTCCTGATACATGTGATTTCTATAATGATAGTTGCTACTCTGGGTAGATCATTTTTATTCAAAGTTTATATAACTATACTTCTACACAAACTTAGCCAAGATTTTACACAGCGTATCTGTGTCAAATACCTGTAGTTCATTTGAGCATGTTACATGCATCTGATCAATTCATCAAAAAAGAAAAAAATAAAGGTTTTGTCATTACTGTTGCTTTAGATCTTCTGTTTGTTCTTTTCCTTTTTCCTTTCAGTGTTCCTATAAATATTTAGATTTAATTTTTAAAATGTTTACAACCGTTTTTTTTGAAATATCCCAGCATATATAGTTTAATCTTAGTATTTATCAACATTGGTAATGAATTAATACAACTGCCTAAGGGATAATTGAACACAATTTATCAAGAGTATATAAATATATTCCCAAGAAATAAAGTAATACCTTCTAATAATTTAGAGGACCATCATTCCAGATGTCCTTAAATTATATAGAAGTAAGCATTGAGAATGTGAGGTAGTTTGAAAGTACAGACTTTAGTAAATCAGAATAGTTCAAAGTATTTAGTCATGTAGGAGGTGATCTGATGCAGACCCTGCTGATAAATAAGCCTGCATTGTAAAAACACAAGGTAATCTTGTAAAGCACCTTTTTTTTTTTTGTGAGGAAGATCAACCCTGAGCTAACATCCATGCCAATCCTCATCTTTTTGCTGTGGGAGACGGGCCCTGAGCTAACATCTATTGCCAATCCTCCTCTTTTTTTTTTCCCTTTTTCTCCCCAAAGCCCCAGTAGATAGTTGTATGTCATAGTTGCACATCCTTCTGGTTGCTGTATGTGGGATGCCGCCTCAGCATGGCCGGAGAAGCAGTGTGTCTGTGCCCACCTGGGATCTGAACCCGGGCCGCCAGTAGAGGAGTGCGCACACTTAACCGCTAAGCCACGGGGCCGGCCCCTAAAGCATCTTTAATCCTAGGATTTCTGTCAATTGCCTCAATTAGGATCATGATGCTTCTGAGTGTAATAATGTATACTATAACTAGAATTACTCGGCTCTCTCTTGGCCTCAATCATGGCCATGTTTAGGACAAGTCACCAATTGGAGCAAGACTTAATTCTCACCATGAGGATAGCCAGGAGAAATGCTTCGTAAGACTGACCGTGCCAGAATTACCATCTTAAACAGTTCAGTCACTGGACTCAATGATTCCCTTCACTACTCTCTCCCCCCTAACTTAGAAAGTCTCTTCCCATCCTGACCAAATGCCCCTGATATAATATATAAGTGCTTTGAATTTACCCAATAGTTTTTTCTTTCATAGTACTTTTGCTAGACATTGTTGGTTAGATAATCTGAGAGCTAGCTATTTCCGTCATCTTCTCAAATGCAGTTCTTTAAATATTAAGGCAAAAACATAAGACTAAATATATTCTCATCTGAGTTGCAGCGAAGGTGGGCCATGATTCCAGTCCTGGCAGGTTAGATGGGCATGTAAGGGGAAGTCAACTTGAGAGGCTGATAGATATTTTTCTTACTCTCATTGATACATGAGATAAAAATCATATTTGCTTCTGGCACAACCCTATTCCTGCTTCTGAATATCTCCATCAGTCATCATACTAGGATCTGGAGAAGTCTACCTGCAACCACGGAATGAAAGATAATGGAGGAAAAGACAGAAATATGTAGAATCTTCGTGGTATTGTTAAGAGGCGGCATGAGTGCTTGGAACAGCCTACCTCCAAATTTCTTTTTATATCAGGAAAAGTCCTACCCTCCACCTTGTTGACACCCCTGTTACTTTGATTCACAAGCATTGCTACCTGTACACTGTTCTCAGGACCTATCAAAATTAAAACTATCTTTGTGTTTATCAAAATTAAGACCATCTCTGTAAGCATTTGGCTATTTTACTGAAACAGAATCGTGATTTCCACAAATTTCTAAGAAACTATAACCTAGTTCATTTCCATGAATCAATGTCTTCCTTGCGTATTTCACTTCTGTCACAAATTTTTATATATATACATAAAATATAGGTCATAGCAAGTCATTAGTATATAGAGAATAGCAAGTTAATATCAAAGTAGTATCAATATAAATTATATTTATTCAAAACACTTTCTTTTTATTAATAGTTTTATATATATAAAAAATAGATATATGTTTCTCCTCTAAAGAAATTGATCAACATAAATATAAGCACAACTGTTTAGAAGCCCCTGGCATGTTTTATAATTGTATTGTTAATATTAAAATACTCAATAAATCCTCAAATGCTTGATGTAGAGCTTATTGATCTAGTCCTTATTCAACTATCACTAATATATTTTCTTGGCCCATAGTGATGTACAAATTATGTCTTTTTAAAAAGAATAATAGTTTTTACCATGCAGGAATGACCTTCTTCATTTCTGTCAGTTGTTGTCTGGATTAGGCAGACAATATAGTGAAGCAGTTCCAAAGCGTGAATTGGAATAATCTAGATGCTTAGTTTAAGTTCCAAAAAAATAAAATTTTCACTTAAAATTTAAAAAAACAGGAACGTATATTCGTTTAGGACATTTATTCTTTTCAAAAGGCTTTCACATGTATTACTTCCTTGAGTCTAAGAACAATTTTATGTTTGTTTAAAATATCAACTCTGTTTCGTAGGCGAGGAAATTGGGACTCAGGGATGCTGAGTAATTGCTAGAGCTCATCTGGTTAGCAAGGGGCAGATCACACCTGAATTCAGAACTTCGGACGCCTAGCCCTGTGATCTTCTGAAGGCAAACGTTTTGTCAAGAAATTATCTGTGAAGTTTTCAAGCTTTTCTCCTTGTCTTTGACTTTGAGCACTTTTGCTCTGACGTGTCTGTTTGTGACTCTCCTTGTGTTTATCTTACCGGAGTTTGTTGAGCTTCCTCGATGTGAATGTTGTCATTTTTCACTAAATTGGTGGATTTTTCAGCCATTATTTTTTCAAGTTTTTTCCCCCTGCTGCCTCCTTTCCTTCCAGTGGTCACATTATGCGTATGTTGGTGTTCTCAATGGTGTCTCCTGTTTCTCTGAGACTCTCTCTCTTCCTTGGCTTGCATAATTTCCGTGAATCTATCTTGCCGTACATTTGTTCTCTCTTCCGCCAATTGAGACTTACTCTGTAGCCTCTCTAGTGAATCTTATATTTCAGTTATTGTAACTTTTCAACTCCACAATTTTCATTTGGTTCTTTTTTATAATTCTTGCCTCTTTATTGATATTTTCTATTTAATGCAGCATTGTCAGCGTACCTCCCTTTGTTTCATTGATCATGCTTTCCTTCAGTTCTGTGAACATATTTATGATTACTTTAAAATATTTTTCTGATAAACTGACATCTGGTCTCTCTCACAGGCAGTTTCTGTTGGCTGCTGTTTTTTCAGTTTATGGGTCGTACTTTGCATGTCTTACAATTTTCTTTTATTGGGAACTGAACATTTTAGATATATTATCACATCTCCAGGTACTGGTGTCTCTCCCCTCTGGGGTTATTATTTTTATTCACTTGCTTATTTGTTTAGTGACTGACTGGATTACTTTAGTGAAATCAATTCCAGCCCTTGTGCCCCCTACCACATGGTGTTCGGGCTCTGATACTGTTCCTCAGGGAGCTGTGCACTGGGTGTGTCAGCAGTCACCCTGCGATGCTGCAGGTGGCTTTGTTCCGACTCTTGCTCTCTCTTCCTGGCCACACACAGGTGTTAAACCCCACTAATTGCTGATTGTTTTCAACAATGCATTAGGGCATGTGTTGTTCTACACACAATCCAATGAAATTCTGGCTTCTTTGAAGGAAGTTTCTGAGGTTAATGTTTGATTTTTCTTCTGACCCCAAGAGAGCTCCTCCCATTTGTCTTACTCCCTGAAATATATTCTTAAAACTGTCCCACCTACAGTTCTGCCTGTATCTTGAATCTCCTGTCAATTACCTTTCACCATAACCTCCACTGTTTTTAAGGGGACCTTTAGGATTGAACTTCTTCACTTTCTGTTACCTATGAAGTCAGTTCTTTTGGGAAGAGATCAGGAGCCTTTGTGTTTTAGGGCCTGTTTCTCCTCCAGGGAAAATCTCTGAGCCAGAGCTCCATAGCTGCGGATGGGGACAATGGTAACTTCTCTCTGAGGGACACCCTGCTCTAGGAGCTGAGCCACGGAGTTGGGGGAGCAGGACGCCGAGTCCTCTAGGTTTGTCTCTCCTGGATGAAACAACCACCTCAGGAGCCAGGGCACTGATTGGGGCCCCAGTGTTCTCAGCACCCCACCCACAAAGAGGAGCCTCGGATCCACGAGTGTCCCCCAAAACTGCACTCCCCCAGGACTTAGCTTCAGTAAGACAGCTGAGGGTAGGGTGGGAATGCTGACACCCTGCTCTCCCTGGGAGAAAGTCCTGCGTGTGGGTGCTGGGGATAGAGGGAGCCTGTGCTCTGGCTGCAACAGCCTGGAGCAGTGTTTCCAAGTAGGTGAGTTGGGAGGAGGGTGAGGGGAGCACTCTTGGTTCAAATACCAGAGTCATGCCTTTCTTACCAAATTTTAATGGATATCCTTGAATAGATATTTCTTCATTTGTGGATTACCCTTAGGACCATTACCAGAGGCTTTAACTGGTTGTATTTTTTTTAGTTTTCACCAGTTTCACTGAGAAGTGGGTCAACGGCACTCCTCACACTGTAATGCCTGAAGTTGGTCCTCTCTACCATAAATGTGATGTTTATTTGTAGATAGGGCTAAAGTGAGATGAGAATTACTAATTTGATTAGAGGTTAAAAAAAAAAGCAGTGTAATGAGTCAGAGTTTTGCTTATAGTTCTGGTGTGAATAATGATGTAATTTGTTAACTTAGATATGCTTTTTTGCTTTTGGTGCAAGTGAAAAATATGTGAAAATAGAAATAGAGTTTAGATCTCTGATTATAAATATAAATATGCAAATGTCAAGCTATTTGTGGAAATTTAAATATCCTGTAATTTTTTTGACAGAGAATGGTGACTAAGGTAGGACAAATCAGTTTAAATAAAAGAAATGATCCTAAATGACAATAAATGTGAAAATCAGGTTTTTTATGTATAAATTTGATATTTTTCTTTCTTTCTCTACACTTCTACCAATTTTTTTTATCTTTAACTATACTAACTACAATACTTAAGTGCAAGCACCAGAATAAATTATTTTAAGGTCACATTCAGATTTTGGGAAAAATATGTTTTTGTATAGATATTAAATCTATTCTGTTAAATGTCTAAAAGAGGCTTCTCTTTTGAATAAATAAAAGCAACAAAAACTCAGAGTAATTTCTTAAAAATTATTCAAGAGAACAATAGGATCTGATTTTCTTACAATTTTCAGCCGTATTTTAGATTGCTAACGTAAACATGTTCTAAACAATTCTATTATAAGAATTGCTAAAAGAGAAACAACAGGCCCAAAATGGAGTCCCTTGTGCTAAGCCCACATCACCCAACCAAGACTTAATACCTCACCTAACTGCAGTGTCAGCTTCTCCAGGGCTGTGATCTTTAACCAGTCAACGTGGAATTACCTGGTCAGCACCCTTGAGGTCATTTGCCCGACAGACCCTTACCTTCCCCCAAGGAAGGTGACATTGTTTGAGATAATCCACTCTTTGCTAGAATAATTTCCTTGCCTCACCTCTGTCGGTCCATAAACAATCTTCCATTCTGTACAGCTCCTTGAAGCATTTTTCTGTTTGTGAGATGGAATGCTGTCTGGTTCATGAATCATTGAAGAAAGCCAATTAGATCTTCAAATTTGCTCAGTTAAATTTTGTTTTTTAACAGAGTGAATTATAAAAATATTATTCTATAAGTTATTTTTTCTATCCTAGTTAACTTTTTATTTGAAAACCAACTGGAAATATTGTGTGGGGGATCAGAATTGGCCACCCCAAAATGTATCTCTTTGGCATGAGGATTATTTTTGGCTACTGAGGATTATTACTTTTAAAAACTGCAGACATGATAGGCCAGCCTGGCGGCATAGTGTTTAGGTTCACACACTCTGCTTTGGCTGCCTGGGCTTTGCGTGTTCATATCCTGGGCAGGGACTGACGCACCACTCATCAAGCCACGCTGTGGCAGGCGTCCCACATACAAAAGAGAGGAAGATTGGCACAGATGTTAGCTCAACGACAATCTTCTTCAGCAAAAAGAGGAAGATTGGCAATAGGTGTTAGCTCAGGGCCAATCTTCCTCACCAAAAAACAAACAAACAAACAAAATACAGACATGGGAGAAGCTCTGAAAAGTAGAATTTACCCTCTGTAAGAGACATTTACATTTGTAAGGAAAATCTCCATCTGTAAAGGTGTCTCCCTCTCTGCACCAGGAAGAAGGGGGTGTGACTTTATCTCTAGAAACTTATCAATGCTGAAGGCAAGGACTTAAAGCTGTGCAATAACCTTACTCTTATTTACTGTGCTTTTGTGGTAATCTCTTATAACTGACTCCCCCCACCTCGACATCCTCCTTTGTCTTTAGCTGAAGATGGTACTTAAGATGAGAGACCCCGCCATCTTGGCGAGTTGCTTTGTTTTCCCGGGTCTCTTCCATGTATACATGTTATAAAGCTTTGTTTGACTTTCTCCTGTTATTCTATCTCATGTCGATTTAATTCACACACCGGCCAGACGGACCCAGAGGGGAGAGGATTTGTCTTCCCCACCTACAACTGCATAAGAAATTAATTGTAAAAATAAATAATAAGTGTATAGATATTACTGTTTATAAAGCATTTTATTTGTATAATCTTATTTAAGTTTACCAAATCACATAAGAGTGATATTATTAAGACATTATTTTTTTATTTAGTTCCCACAAGATGCTTACTATCATTCATGCAAGTAACAGGTAACTGAGCAAATTTTTCTGAAAGAAATAATATGCTAGGCTCCTGGGAAAAAACATTTTAGAATAATATATTTCCCTCCCTAAAAGGAGCCATTAGTAACTAGATGGGATATATGTACACGCAAGTACCAAATAGTCTTCTAACTATCTAACATTCTAACTGCTTCCAAAAGGTAACCCAACATGTTGTTTTACCACTCAGAGAATGGGAAAATAAGTAACAATTTAGATAAAAATACAAGTACTATGCTTGTGGGAACATAGCACTTTGAAACTGAACAGTTCTACATGGAATTTAAACGGATATTTTCCCACTTTGATTCTACCTAATTATTATAGAGCCAAAAATACGTCAGTGTGAACCAAATATGTCTGACATCAAGTAAAGAATTTTATTTCCAATTCTCTGATATTAAATTCCCGCTTTCTGTCCAGAATCAGTAGACGTTTAAAAAAAAATTATTTCCTTTTGAAATCCAGTACAAGTACCATGTCAGTCACACTTTTTTAGACTATATTAAATTAGCAGTTTTGTTTATTTGATAGAATTGCCTCCCACAGTTATAAATTTTAAGAAAAAACACTCTAGTAGATTATTTGTTTGAGAATCTAAAAGAGAGCAGAATGAGTCTTTATATGAAATCAGCGGCAAATGGAGGTGTGTATAAAATAAAACACATAAATAGAAAAACATATAATTCATTGAACAAGTACATTGAATGTGTGTAAGGTACCAGTCTAATATGCCTCTGTTCATTAATTGTTACTCTCATTTCGATACATTTTGGAAATTTTTATGCAACTTGGTGCTTTAGTTTGCTCCAATGAGATCTCTGAGTTCAAGCAGTATTTGACCTCTAACCCTAATTTCCTCCTTTGCTGCATCAACCTCTGCTTCAGGGATAGTGTACTCCAGGGTCTAACGTAGGCTGAATTCAGGAAGAAAATAATGACTCAAACCATGAGGCTTTTCTCTTTAGCCTTAAAAATAAAATACTGGCTAACATTTAAATGGCTGTTTCCATGTTCCAACCCCTGTTCTAATAGTCTCACAGACTAACTTGTTTAATGAGCGCAGCCAGCCCTATGCTGTGGGTCCCCATTACCCCCACTACAAAGGAGATGTCATGTAACTTTCCCAAAGTCACAGGGATGGAGTCACAGAGCCCAGTCAGTCTGGCTGCAGAGTCCTGCTTTTCCTTTTTCGGTGCACAGCCTGTGACCCGTGACACATGATTCTACGATTCTGGATGCCTTCACTGCTTATCATTTTGGAAGCCAGGCTGATCTTTTCATGAATCGACTTCCCATTTTGTATTTGGCAGGTATTCAACAAGAAGGGGAGAGGAGCTTCTCTAGTCTCACCAACTGCAGCCTCACTCTTCCTGTGTAATTTCTAAATAGGAGGTAGAGCAAATATTCTGGACTGTTCTCATGGAAGCTCACGGGAATCATGATTATTTCTGTGAACTCACCAGCATGGCCACTTCGTTGGACTTGGGACTTCCTTTATTCCTCAAGTTGGCCACCATCGTCATGAGAAGAGCCCTTCTGACCACCTGCTCTGCTTTCACCTCAGTCCAAGCCACCACCGTCTTGGGCCTGTATTCATGTTGTGAGAGCCTCCCACTCCTCTCAGCTTCCCCCTTAGTCTCTCCTCGTCTCTAGCCACACCTTTGCCAAAGTAACCCTGTCAAGGCCAATGGTGTCATCCCTGCTCAAAACTCCACAGTGAGTCTGCACATAATTTAAGGTAAAAATCTGTCCCTCTCCTCCTCCCTTTTCCTCTCCTGTATCCTCCCCGCCGTTGGCCTCTTTACTGTTCCCTCCTGCGTGTCAGGCCAGCTCAGAATCAGGGCATTTGTTCCTGGCTCTTCCGTCTTGAATGTCCTTCTCTCCAATGTCCACTTATTTCACTCCCTCTTTTACTTCAGGTCTTAAAGTGTGTCCCCAGCAATGCCTTCCCTCTCCATCTCTGTCTAAAACATTACATCCTCATGACTGTAATTTCTGTCTCCCTTCCTGCTTTATTTTTTCTTTAGGAAACATCAATATCTGATACACCATATTTTTTTATCTATCTTTCTTCCTTACGTGTGATGTCCATTTTTTCCATAGCTGGAGACTCAGCACGAAAAACAAAGACTGTCATAGAGTAAGAGCTTAAAAAAAGACTTGCTGACTGAATGAAGGATGACCTGTCAGAGAGGCATGAGACTGAATTGAGTGGACATACTCTAAGGCAGTGTATTTCAAATCAATTTGAAAAAATCAGTTTTACCCATTCAGGCACAAAAAGTCAGACTAACTGTTTAATTCTTTATTAACTTTTTCTTGTAATTATTTGGCTGTTATACTGCTGCTGGAGTTGGTTGGTCCAGGGGAGCACACAGGAACTGTGAGATGTGCTCATACACCTTCGCTGTCCCATCTTGGCCCCGATCCCTCCTTTCTAACTCTGCTTATCGAGTTTGCACAAGTAGTCCAAATTCCAGACTGCACGTAAGAAAAAAATGGTTACTTCCTTCACCCTATAGAAACCCCTTTAAGAAAGGTCTACTCAATGATTCTCTAATTATTTCTTTTTACCCTGCATCTAGTGTTCCTGTCATACTCCAAGCCCCCCACCACCCAAAAAGAAACAAAAGACAAAACAGAACGGAACGCAGTGGATCTTTCTGTTTTCCATGTACACCATACTTTCTCCTGGCTTCACAACTCTGGATGTGTCCTTCCTCTCTCGTCTCCCAACCTTCCTGCTAACTCTTCCCTCTCACCTTGGAGACCCTGTTGGATTTGTTGACCACTAGACAACTTAACAGCTAGTCCAGGGTCTGGAAAGTGGTAGATGATTAATATTTGGTACTGATAGCCTTCAACGCATACCTCTGGCCTCTGGAGGACTTAGGTTATGAGGTCATTATGTTTTTTTGTGCGCTCATCATGGTTGTAGAAAACATTTGCAGACATGGATTGTGACTTCCTAAACTTGCAACTTTTGAAAACAGTAATTTTTTTTTTTAACAACACTCCTGGCTTACACTTTGTGATCAGTAAATATCAGCTAAGTGAAAGAACAAATGTTAGAATCACATGCAAAAACCAGAAATGACGAATGTGAAAGAGTATCTATTTTCCTACAGGATAGAGCTTTAAAACAACTTCAGATTGTGACAGGAAATTGATTATCAGGATGCCTAAAAAAAGCCATTCCAATAACAGAGGTATTTTTACGTAAAAATATCACCTAGTATGAGCATGTGTGACTTTCCAAAAAGTGACTGATTATCTGCATATTGAGCACAAAAGAGGAAGGGAAAAGTGGAATAAATACAGCAAAACAGAGGGATGAGGAAAGAAAAACTTAAAAAGTTAAAAAATTGGAATACATTAAAATCTTAAAATGAAAGAAAAAGATTATGGGGTTTGAGACCAAGAACCTAATGTATAGGGTTTGACATAAGGGGGTTATGACAATGGTTCATTTGAGGAGGAACTGAAAAAAAATCCCTGTCCATTTTTCTTTGTTTAAAAACAAAAAGTAAAGTCGAGTTGACTATTTTCTTTTAGCATAATTCTTGGCTTCAATAAAACCAAAAGTTTGTCAAAATTACTTTATATTTTTGAGACTGAAAGTTACAATTTTAATTATTTTACCTACAAAAATAAGAAAAGCACTATTCTTTTAGACAAAGACTAAGCTTTATGAATATTATGCTTAATTCATCAATATTCATAGCATTAATGCGTAAAACTCAACCCTCAGCTCATTTTCCATGAGGTGTTATGTGCATTGCAGAAATTCTTTAGTGTGTAGAGGAAGCATTTTTCATTGTGTAGCTTCTCAATTATATCAAGTCATAGGAATGTCAGAACTATAATTTTATATAACAATCTTTGAGTAAAACTGAATTCAAGCTCAGATATGCTTCCCACAAATATTTTAAGCCATCAAAATCAAGTGTTCCTCCCTAATCCTATCATCTTTCTGTTCAACATATTACCAAACACAACATTTAATTCACTTTTATGATGAAATCTAAGAATCTTCATTAGGAATCCAGGGCTTTTATTAAATATATTTTACATGCTAAGGCTGGCGGAGGAACTATGGATATAGACAAAAATTGATTAAATCCTTGACTTCCAAGATCTCAATCATGATTAAAAGAAGAAATATGTAGACATATAAATTGTAATATAGCTGGTATGTATAAAACTGTGGTAAAGCTCTTACGAGATGGAGGAGCCTAAAGGTGACCCTGTGTAAGTAAGACGGGAAGATCTTTGGAGAGGAAGTCATGATTACATTGTTCTTCAGCAATATTAGTTATTTTTCTATTATTCAGTGGCAGGGAGAAAGGGAGGTTCTAGACAAAGAATTGTTCAAAACCACTGAATAAGGAAGGATAAATGTGGAGACTGGTTCAGGTGCAGTGTGGCTGAATCTAAGGTGTGGGGGTGGTTGCGGAGGGAAAAGATGCCTTGAAGATACATCAGAGGAAACTCTGAGGGGGTCTGAGTGTGTGGAGCTCAGCTGAGATGGGAGTCAGGGAGCTGAGCTGTCAGGTGTCTGAGAGGCTGGGTAAAGGATTAAAGCAACAAGCCCAAAATGGAAGAGTTAAGCCTTTCATCACTTACTAGCAATCGTGTGAGCAAGAGCTAACCCAGAGAAAGCATGGACTCCCTCTTTTCTGCTTTCCCCCTGGAGCGGTGCACAGGTCAAAGGTCGGGTGGATAAGAGCAGACATGGGTGGGGGTCCTCTCACTGTTAAGGGGGCCCCAACAAAAGGCTTTAGCAGTTTTATGGACCCTAAAGTCAGGGGAGAGGTGAGGGGAAGGGCTTGGAGTAGAAAAGTACTGGGTGTTGAGTCAGAGTGGAGAAAGGTGCTTCAGGGTTTCCCTCTCCTCCCCCCATAAGGAGCCTCCTCAGAGGTTCCTGGAAACAAAGGGATCAGCGATGAAGGCACCTGGGCTCAGAGTGCAACCCTGCAAAGAGCAGGACCAGCCAGGGGCCCAAGTCCTTGACTACAACTCCCTCTAGGCTCTAGGGACTGCAATGCTTTGCTCTGTCCCAGGCCTGCGGTGTGTGAGTGTGAGTGTATATGGGTGCACATGTGTATGAATGTGTGTGTGTGGTGGAGGTGGGCAGCTTTCTCTTGTGAGGCCTGCCAGGTAAGGCCTTTGTAATTACCTATGTTTGGGCCTGAAATATCCCACAGAGGCTTGTAACCAGGAGCTGGACTCCTCACCACAGTGAGGGCAGTGTCCACATTATGATGCAGACAGCGGGGAAGCTGGAACAATTCTGAAGCATAGGAGCTGCATGACTAGATAAAAGTTTCAGGAAAACCACCCTTATGACCATGTGAGAATGGACTAGGTGGGGAGTGTTGTAGACAAGAAGAATCCTTAGGCAGACTATCTCAATAGTTCAAGACGCACTTTTAAATCTAGGGAAGACCCTTTGTCTAACTAAGAAAGGCCCCTCCCCCAGAGCAGTTTTGAAGGCACCTATCAGTCATTAAGTCTAGACCTGAGGATTCTAAGCCACTCTTCTTTCAACTCCTTCTCATGAAACAGCAGGGTGCTTAGAATTACGTACTGGGTTTGCTTCTTTGCCCACATCCATACTTGTTGCTGCCTCTCTTTTCCAATAATTGATGGTTGAGAAGTGAGAATTGGGGTCCAGAGTCCTCGTGTATTTATTAAAGATTCCTATTTGATATTCTTTCTTTGACCGCCCAGAGCCGCTTTCAATATCGGACATGGAGATAGTAGAATCAGCGGAGTTTTGTATAATAGTAGAGCTCTGAGATCCACTGCACAGCCGGCTTTCTAGATATTTGTTTCTGCAGTTGAAACAATTAAAAGTATTTGGATCAGGATTTTGTATTTATTTTAAAAAGTAGCAATGTTAAAAATGCTACAACCTAATTGAGGATGAATCAGTGTTTAATCATGAGTTGATATATTTATACAGGTATTCATATTTGAAGAAATATTAGTGACTAGTAGTAGTCTAAAAGCATATCATATGATTTTGGAGTTGCTATGGTAACATGTTTTCTTGGAAAATCCAATAGATGTGTGGAAACCTGCAGTTGCTTATCAGCTATTGGAGAAATAGCATTGCATCCTATTTTTTTACAGGTCTGTTTATTCACTGACTTTATTATAAACTGTCGTACATTTTCGGTATGAAGTATGTTCAGTTAGCATCAATTGAAAGGAAAGTGCAAAGCATTAATAATTAATGTCAGTAAAAAGTAATATTAGAAAATCTTATTTCTCCTGGTTATCTACAAAATATCCGTTAAAATATTTTTACATGAATAAGTCTGAAAAAATAGAAACTATGCTATATACAATTTTTTTTTTTCACAAAGACAGAAAGCTATTCTCTGACTGCAGTTATTATCGGGTTACACTGTGGAGTAGCAAGGACAAGTATGAAGTTTGGGCTACAACAGCTAGCTTTTGCAGCATAACAAAGTATCCCAAAATTTAGTGGCTTAAAACAGCAGTCATTTATTAGCTCATGGTCCTCTGGTTTGTGAATTTGGTCTGAGCTTCGCTGGGTCATTCCTCTGCTGGCCTTGCCCAGCTCACTCATGCAGCTGTAGTTAGCTGCGGGTCTGCTAGGGGCTCAGTGGTGCTGGATGGCCTCACTCACGTGTCTTATCGATGCCTTGAGCCACTTCACATGGTGCTTGCATTTCCAAAACCACAAGAGAGGGCAAGCCCTGTGCCCAAACACTCTTCAGGTTTATCCCTGCATCACGTTTGATGTGGTCTCATTGGCCAAAGTAGGTCACATAGTCAATCGCAGAGTCTGTGGGAAGAAATGCCCAGAGCGAAGATGCAAGAAGGAGGAATGTGATGGCCATCTTGCAAACTATTTGTCTTATTTCACTCCCCAGCTGCACTAATTCACATCTCTTTCGTGGGGAAAATGAACTCACCCTCCTCCAAAAGTTGAGTCTCCTGATTTCATCATCTAAATCAAGTCCAGATGCAGATAAGATTTCTCGGACGATACTCTTCAGTGAGCTTTTCTGGTGTGGCTGCACTTCACATGGTGGCCAGTTTCAAACAATTTCAACACAGGGCAAGCCGCAATGTACAAGAACTTTCAGATTTCTGCTTATGTTGTGTTTGCTAAAGGCCTATTGCCCAAAGAAATCACATGACCAAACCCAGAGTCGGTGTAGGAGATGACTCTCCAAAAATGAGGATGAAAGGGTGAGATATTGTGACAATTTTACAGACTATTTGCCACAGTGAAGGAGGAGGAAGTAGTGGAAATTGATTGAGTAAAGCCATGATCTTGGGAGACTGTATTGTAAGGATCTTATATGTGTCATCATTTTAAGGCATTAAGACATTTTTGTACACTTCATTTTCTATAAGTGGCATTAAAGAATAAAGAAGTAAAATTTATGTTTTCCAAGAGGAATTTGTAGATGAGAAAATAATGCTCCTTTTTCGGTATTATGTGATGATTTATGTTCTTTGAGTATTCCTTCTTCTCTTGCTTGCTGGCTCCTCATGTCATCGCAGAGCACCAGTGACACCATGTATTCCATATTTTAGGGCCCATGAAAATTCCCCAAATAGCTTCATCTGGCATACCCATCTTGTTATAGTCCCAGCACAGACCTTGAGTTTCTTTACTGACATTCTAGCAGCGGGAGCAAAATCAGTGCAGCATTTGCCTAAGTAAAATGAAAAGACAACCTAAGAAGCGGGAGAAAACATTTGCAAACCATATATCAGACAAGGAGTTAATATCCAAAATATATAAGGAACTCTTACAAATCAATTGCAAAATACACAAATAATCCAGTTAAAAAATGGGCAGAGGACCTGAATAGACATTTTTCCAAAGAAGGAAGACATGTGGCCAGTAGGTACATGAAATGATGCTCAACATCACTAGTCATCAGGGAAATAAAAATCAAAACTACAATGAGATATCACTTCAAACTTGACAAAATGGCTATTATAAAAAAGACAAGATATAACAAGCGTTGGTGAGAATGTGGAGAAAAGGGAACCCTAGTGCACCTTTGGTGGGAATGTAGATTGGTGCAGCCACTGTGGAAAACAGTGTGGTGGTTCCTCAAAAACTTAAAAATGGAGCTACCATATGATCCAGCAATTCTACGTCTGAGTATATATCTGAAGGAAATGAAATCACTATCTCAAAGAGACATCTGCACCCTCATGTTCATTGAGGCATTATTTACATTAACCAAGACATTGAAACAACCTATGTGTCTATCAGTGGAGAAATGGATAAAGAGGTGGTATGCATATACACAACAGAATATCATTCAGCCATAAAAAGAAGGGAATCCTTCCATTTGCAACAGCATGGATGGACCTTGAGGGCATTATGCTAAGTGAAATAAGTCAGACAGACAAAGATAAATATGCTATGATCTCATTTATATGTGGAATCTAAAAATACCAAACTCACAGATACTGAGAACAGATTGGTGGTTGCTAGAGGCAGAGGTTGGGGGGTGGGCAAAATGGGTGAAGGGGGTCAAAAAGTACATACTTCCAGTTATAAGATAAATAAGGCCTGGGGATCTAATATACAGCATGGTGACTATAATTAATAATACTGTATTGTATATTTGAAAGTTGCTGAGAGAGTAGATCCTAAAAGGTCTTATCACAAGAAAAAAAACGTTAACTGTGTGGTAATGGATGTTAACTAGACTTATTGTGGTGAGCATTTTGCAATATACCCATATATTGAATCATGTTGTACACCTGAAACTAATATAATGTTATATGTCAAAAAATCTCAAAAAAAAGATATAAGAATGGTCAAGAAGCATATGAAAAGGTGTTCAACATTATTAGTCACCAGGAAACCGCAATGACATACTATTCTATACCCACTAGAACAGCAAAAAAAAGAAAGAAACAAGGATTATAAATAAACTTTCACAATTTTGAGAAAATATATGTAGCAGAAATTTACATCAAACATTATATTTTTCAAATAGTAGAATCATTCTGATTAAAGTCAAGAATAATAAAAAGATGACACTCTTTTTACTAAGATTCATGATGATGGCAGAGGTCCTAATAGATATATTAAGGAAAGGAAAAGAAAAGTGAAGTATAAACATTGGAAAGAGAGAGTTAAAATTCTCATTATTTTCAAACGATGTACTTTCTATAGAAAACTCAATACAATCAACGAACAATGTGATTTAAGACAGTCTAGCAGAGTGGCCAGAAACAAGATCAAAATAAGAAAATCAATAGTGTTTCTATACAGGAGTAACCAATTAGAAGATGTAATATAGTAGAGATCCCAAACCAATTGAGACAAAAATTACATAAAATCTAGTAATATGCCTAACAAGAAATGAATAAGGCCTTTATGGGAAAAATTATTAAATGCTATTGCAGGGAATAAAGGTAGTCCTGAACATAAAGCAAACATAAACCAATTTAGTAGATACAAAACTCTCTATATATACATATTTTTGCTGAGGAAGTTTCGCCCTATGCTAACACCTGCTGCTGATCTTCCTCCCCTTTTTGTTTGAGGAAGATTAGCCCCGAGCTAACATCGGAGCCAATCTTCCTTTATTTTGCATGTGGACGCTGCCACAGCGTGGCTGGTAAGTGGTGTAGGTCTGCCCCCAGGATCCCAACCCATGCACCTGGGCTGCTGAAGCAGAGCGCATGGAACTTTAACCACATGGCCCCGAGGCTGGCCCCCCAAACTCTATATTTTAAAGATATCAATCATATTCCATGTTAGTCTACGAAGTAATTACTATCCCAATCCAAATCCCAACAGTTTCTTTTTTGGAAATTCAATGGTGTCTTGAATACTTCTTACATTCGTAGATAGAAGTGAGATTGTGCAAATACAAGCCACACAAATTTTAGAGGAAAAAATGCAGATCTAGGAAGAGGGAGAAGGGGGACTTGAACTTGTCTTCCCAGCTATCAAAACTTTTTTTTTAAAGTATTGTAATGAAAATAATATAAATTGGAACTGAAGAACAAATCAAGGAGTGCAACATTATGGAAAATCAATAAATAAACACAGTCACTAAACAAATAAGCGTTCAAATTGAGGGAAATGATGGAATATTTAATTAGTAAAATTAGAAAAATTCATAACTCATTTAGAGAAAATTAAAATGAAATTTCAACTTCAACGAGTATTAAAACCTAGATCAAAAAAACTCTAAAGTATTGAGGAAAAATTTAGAATATATTTAGGACCCTTATATTTTCTTTTATAGTTTTAAAGATTGAGTAATAGATTCTTACTTGAGATAGGAAAGGCCTTCTTATACAAGATAAAAAATGCATAGAAAAAAATTGAAAAGGCAACACAACCTGGAGAACAACTCATTCTGGGAATTGGACCAGTCAAGATCTCAGATAAGAAGCAACGTTTGAATTAAGCTTAATTTGGACTTTGAACAGAAGACATTCTGGAACCACTTAAATAAAAGAATAGAGGTATAAAATTGTATGTCAGGTTTGAAAAATTGTCCAGAGTGGCTGGAGGTCAAAATGCACAGTAAGAGTCTACGTGCTAGAAATTTAGTAACGGAAGAAATCCCAGTCAATTCCCCATTTGATTTCTATACTAAAATTTTAAGACTATATATATTCAATTTATCTTAATACTACTACTTAGTAATACACTTGTTATTCATTCTAAAATGAATCCATTCATTTAGACTGTAGGTTTAGATAATTAACATGCATAAAAGTGAAAACAAAACCAAATGAGAGCAATCAGATGGTACATGATTTTACATGGCTTTGGTGTCAGCTTTGGAATATTTCATTGATCGGTTTCTAGAGCTGAGTAGCTTCTCCTCAGCTGTTGCTGGATGAGCTGCAGCCACCGCGTTGGACGCAAAGGGCTCTTATCACCTTGCCTTCAGAAATGGTGAACAAGAACCAGCTTCACCTGGGTTCCATCTGCCCTTGCTCCCCTTCTGGTGATCTCCAACCACTCAGTTTCAGGTTTTAGTATGAAGGTGACATAATATTGTTCATTTTAGCCCTGTTAATTTGGCAGTGGATAAAAGCGAGGTACTCAAAGCCCTGAAATGAATATTTTAAAGTGATATTTTCTTCTGTTGAAATGAGTATATGAGTATTATATCAACTGGATCAATGCTTGATTATGACAAATCTCAAATTATTTAGAAATTAGCACACTTAGGGGAAAAATTTAGTGACAAGTCAAGATTGGACTGGTTTATATTTTAATATTATCGTGTGCAACACATGTCAGCCTTTTGGCTCTTATGGCTCAGCTAACTTTCCTCTAGGTCTCTTGGGCATTCTGATTCCCTATATCACATATACTTAGGTAATTGATTTAAACTCGAATTTAATTTTTTGTGGTGGAGAAAAGCATATTTAATTCACACATGTTGCAACCTAAATTGTGCATTTAGACAGAAGCTAAAATTCTACAGAACACTTTGCAATGCAGTAAGTTTACAAATATAAAATCTTGTCATCACCAGAAACAGTATCTGAATGCCATTTTCTTGTAGGCTCATCAGTTTTTGGAGTCATTTCTATCCACCTATTTATGATTGTATGTTTAGGCATAAGAAGTAGTATCAATACCATAAAGTATATTAATCTTGAATTTTATGTACCCAAACACCTTATTAATGCCTGTAATTGTTCTACACACTTCACAAATGTGAACTTAGATGATTACTGTAACATACCTATGAGGTTAGCTCTAGTATCCTCATTTCCTGCTGAGGAAGCTGAGATGCAAGTAATTAAATATTTTGCGTTATTCGAACTGCCCTGCAAGTTACAACCTAGCCGGGCTGGCTGTCAGAATCTGCTCATACACTCTGCCACACTATGCTGTCTTTTATGTTGTGATAGAAAATTTCACTGTTAAAATTATTTGCCAAAAAATTCATACATTCCAAGGAAATATCATTTATACTATTTTGTTTTACTCAATACTAAATTTTTCTACATTTTAAATTTAAAAACATTACAGAAGGGCCGGCCCCGTGGCTTAGCGGTTAAGTGCGCGCGCTCCGCTGCTGGCGGCCTGGGTTCGGATCCCGGGCGCGCACCGACGCACCACTTCTCCGGCGATGCTGGGGCCGCGTCCCACATACAGCGGCTGGAAGGATGTGCAACTATGACGTACAACAATCTACTGGGGCTTTGGGGGGAAAAAATAAACAAATAAAATCTTTAAAAAAAAAAAAACAAAAAACATTACAGAAGTTCATTTCTCTGCTTCTTTAGGGTAACTGCATTACCTACTGGTCTAGAGGTCATTAAATTTTTAAATTAAATAAAAATTAAATATAAAATTTAATATAAATTTATATTAATATAAAATTTATTATAAATTTATTAAATTAAAAATTTAAATTTAATATAATTGAGAAATACACAAATTTCATATACTAATTTCATCTCTTGGGTAATAAGCCATGTTGTAGAATACTTTAAGAAAATTTTATTATCCATTTAATATTCTTTCCTTTCTTCTGAATTTATTTTATGTATCCATAATGAACAGCATGTTAAGCTAAGTTTTAAACAGATGTTCCAAATGTCTTCTAATACAAATGCAAAATACATAACCTGCAGTTAGCAGATAATGTACCTTCAAAAAACTTTCCAAAGCTCTAGCAATTGTTATGTCAAATGCTGAAACTAAAATAGAGAACAGTGGGACAAATTAATTTTATTTTAAAAGTAGGGTTCCAAGCACAAGATTATACTGTGTGGACCTTCCCAGGATAAAAAAGGCAAAGTAGAGGCTGCCAGATAAGAAGTCCATTCTGGAACCTAATTTTTACTCTAAATCTGGTGGTATCTCTGAGGTTATTCCTATAGCTAGAGGAAATGACAGCAATAAATACTTGGGGAGAAACAGCAGAAAATACGTATTAGAATATTTTTAACTTTCTCCCATTGAGTATAGGAAGGGTACAGAGAGTCAGCATGTTGTGTGGGTAATAAGAGTGATAGCAGACCTGGACAAACAGTCGATTTATCCTCTCGTGCTCTCTAAGGATGAGATCCTAAATGAAGAAAAATAGCAGAATAGAAGCATCAATGTGTTTAAGTCCCTGGGGGGACAGAGTCTGCTATAGAAAATGTTGGAAAAGGGAGACACGTCACTGATCATGGAGAAACACTGCTAAGTTTATATAGTGCTTTACTGGCGGTGGTGGGGAGAAGAGATAAAAACAAAACAGAGGATAGAAATCAACATGTATGTTTTTGTCAACTATGGACATTCCCAGAGAAGAAACAAAGTAAATTTACTCTTATAATCAATACACTGTGACCACTAAAAATGCAAGAAGATTAATCAGCTAATAATATTCAAATATGTTGTTAAGGGTCAGAGCTGGCCACATAATTCAAGAGATCCAGTACAAAATGAAAACACAGGGCATTTGTTGAAAAACCATAAAAAAAGTGCCATTAAAGATACTAAAATATGCAACTTTAAAATTTCTTCCACAGTCTCCCTCTTGACCTATACTTGTGTTTTTATTTAATTGCTAAGTAAAAAAAATATATAAATTATTAGCATAAATTTAACCATTGATCTTTATAGTGTGTAATTCCAGCTTTAAATGCAAATAGTAGAACATTGAACTCATATGCAGAATTACTGAAAATACACAATTTGTATTTCATACCTTGCACATGCCTATGTATTTCATTCTTATCAGAACAGTGGAAATACTGCACAAAACCAATTGAACCATTTTCATTTCACTTCTTGATACATGTACACAGATTTTATTAAAACTCCTCTACCTTCAGCTCACTGATGAGGAAGGCAGGACTGAAGGAAAGGAGCTGTGGGAGCTCTATCTTTCCCTTTCCTTCTGTGTGACCATTTTCAGTGCAAGTGGTTGGCTAATCCAGAGAAATGACACAAGTAAGGAAGTATATGAAAGGATTCCTTTGTCAGTCATCATCCTTAACATGTTGTTGCTTTTCTGTATTTGAAGCAAATTCTGGTTCTAACGAAAAGCGTGGCCTCTTTGGGTTGTCAGGGCCTCTGCTTACCCAGTTATAGACAAAACAAGCCTATCTCGTACTGACTTGGAGTCTCACTGAACTCCCATACATCATGGGTCCAGTGGAATTCCGTGCTCTGGGGACCTCAAATACTATATGGGAATAGGGGGACAAAGGATAGTGGACATGCACATTGCAGGTACCTTCTCCACTCATGTGCATGCTCCATTATTCCATTGGAATTCACTTCAAAACACAAGTTCAAAGATGAAATTATTAAGAACTTCAAGATTGTGATAGCAGAGCGTTAAACCAAGATGGAATCCTTCTCATCATGGGGCTCTGTGGGACTGCCTGGGTTGCATGTCGGTGAATCTAGCTGTGTAAAGACAGTATTACCTTTTATATAAGTGTATTAGATTGGGTTACATTACTTTTTTAGGGTAGATATTTTATTCTAATATACAGTCTTCTGGAAAATAATTTAAAATATTAAGTAAAGACTCGACTGCAATATCTGTGCAAAGCAATATAAATGCAAATATAAATCACAGATCAGATAGAATTTCTCTTGAAGCTAAAGCAAAAGGTAACACAGGCATGGAGTGTCATCAGCAGCACCAGATAAAAGGGAGGGAAATGCCAGCAGCAGTAGGAAGGCCTGAAGAGATGGAGCAGACAATCCAAGGCACAGCAAAGAAAGGGCCATCCCTGGAAGTGGGATGGACACCTGAGATGAGGCAGGCCACAGCAGAGGCAGATCTAGTTGATCATCGTTGGGAGCACCATGGAGGGAGAGTGATTTCTGATGGATCCATTTGTTAACAGATCCAGAGGCAAAAGTGGGGATATCAAGACAAAACTGGGGCATTGAGGGAGAAAGGCTAGTGGGAAGTAATTGGGGCACATTAACCCCATATCTGGAGAGTGATTGGAGTATTGGCAGAATAACCAGATTGTCATCAGGGTTGGGAAGTGGTATAAAATTATAACTCACAAGAATGAGTGATGTGATAAAGCGAGTGTGGAGAACAGCAGCTGGGACACTGAACTGGGAGGTGGGCTTGCTGAATGAGTGCATATTGGATATGGCTGGAGCCAAATCCCCAGGGTGGTGTGGGGTCAATTGTGAAGCCACTCAAGAACCCTGGAGTCACAGCTAACTTCCCGGCTCTTAGTTATGGGAAGTGTACTTAAATTATAAAGCACAGGTTGGTGTGTGGGATGCTGCCTTTTGCATCCTGCTTAAACAGAGTTGTCTTAAGACTGGATATTGCTGTATCCACAGGACACTGCTGTATCCATGTGGACACTGCTCAGAGGACTGGGGAGGACAGAGGTGATGGATAAATGATAGGACATGTTGTTGAATGTTGCAGTCAAATTCTTCTGGGACTAAATTATCCAGATAAATGCATTTATGTTTCTCTTCCCTTTCAGGAGTATACCTTGATTCAAGTTCAGGAGTAGATATTCAACTGAATAAATGAAAAGAAGGAACAACCAGTTCATTACTGACTCTACCAAACATTAATGTTTTAGAAAATGCACGTGAAACGTGTTAGAAGTTTTACAATGAATTTAAAAATTTCTGGCTGACAATCATTAAGTAAAAATAAGTAGAGGAATTTGGTAAACGAAAATGTTTAATATACACAGACACATACATTTTCTAGCCTTCTCCTTAGCTCCTGTAAGAGACCAAATTACAGACACAGCAAATTAAGTTATAGGACAGGAGGAAGTCATTACTTTTTTAAAAGTTCTGCCATTCAAATAAAGACATTTGCACGTTGTTATAAATGTTTCCTAAATTTTCATCAAAGGAAGCAGTTGGAATACAGATGGTCGGTCCCTGACTTACGATGGTTGACTTACGCTTTTGAAGCTTCACAATGGTGCAAAAGCATACTCAGGCATTCAGTAGAAACCGCACTTCAATGTTTGAATCTTGGGCTAGCGATATGCTGGACGATCCTCCCTCAATGCTGGGCAGCGGTAGTGAGCTGCAGCTCCCCGTCAGCCACGTGATCACGAGGGTAAACAAGTGATACACTTAGAACCATTCTGTACCCATACAACCATTTTGTTTCTCATCTTCAGTACAGTATTCAATCAATTACATGAGATATTCAATACTTTATTATGAAATAGACTTTGTGTTAGATGATTTTGCCCAACTGTAGGCTAATGCCAGTGTTTCTGAGCACATTTAAGGCAGGCTACGCTAAGCTATGATGTTCAGTAGGTTAGGTACATTAAATGCATTTTTGACTTACAATATTTTCAATTTATGATGGATTTATCGAAATGTAACTCCATCCTAAGTCAGGGAAGATCTGTGTATAAATTGACTAATATGTAAACTCTCTTGTAATATCTGCAACTAACATATTGTATCAAGTTAAATGTTCATTTATATCTTATTATATATGAATATTACAGTTTACTAATAGAAAACTGAAGATGTATATGCTTATTAAAAAACAGAAACATGATTTATGTCTACTGATTCTAGAAGCTAATAACTGTTCATAATATGCTACTTTGCCTATTTTACGATAATACATAAGGTTTTTGTGGTTAAATTTACCTGATTTTTTAATGGATATAAAATGTGCACCCAGGAATGTGAGATTCTGTAGGGAAATTTTCCATCTGCCTTGTCCATGCTGGACAGTGCTGTAGCATTATTGAGGCAGAGCACTGTGCTATACAAGTAAAAATCCCTGGTTTCCTGCCCTCTGCCCTGTTAGCCCACGAGGTGTCTCTGCTCAAATGTTTAGGCTGTATCCCACTAGTCTCCTCACTGTCTAAGACAGAGAGGACAAGTGTTTTTACTGTCGTTAATAGAATGCTATGGGACTTTGCTTGGAATGTTTGCCTAGGACAACGGCCGAGGCGTTTCTTGAGTCACTTTCTGATTCCAATTCACCACATGTTGTTTTCAAGCCTCCTGCCATTCATTTGAGGGAAAAAGCAGACCATTCAGATTGTTTAGATTTGAGAAAACCAGTATTTTGGTGGGGAAAACTCTACTCACATAATCAAAGAAAACAGTTTGGAAGAAGCACGTTCCTGACATATTTCTCTAGGGAAGACGCATTCCATTTCTGAGACACCGCTGCTCAGGTTCGCATACATTCTCAAAACGTGTTCTCTTTTAAAATATTTTCCAACTTGTAGCCACAGCCAGAGAAATATTCTGATACCAAAAATCTTACCCATATTTAAGGAATCGGGATTTTAATTCACTATCTTTACAACTTCATTTTTAGAATAATAGGTTATATGCCTCAGAGATAAACAAGGGAGAATTTGGAACTTCCTTGGAAGTTAGACAAATTAACTGGAAAGAAATCACAATTTCTTAGTTCTAGAATATGAATATGTGTGATAAAAAGTAATCTATCTCACAAATTCTATATGCTGTTCCATATACATATTTTACACTGTAATGAGATAATTGATTTTCCAGATTATTTTGAGAGGTTTTGAAAGTCAGTAAAACATTCTAGAAAAGATTCATTGGATAATTCAAAAATATTTTCCTAAGGGCATATAAATGATTAATGTCATGATTATAGAGGTTATATATAAGAAAAATCCTATTTCCAAAAGAGTGATATGGGAAAGGAAATGACGGACAGGAAATAACAAAATTATGTTGTGATTTTATGAGCATTATGATGAAAATATTTGCGTTTAGGGTATATTGTAAGCATTAAGGTATCTGATCTAACTCTCAAAAACTATCCATGCATTTTTACTCTCTGGGTGAATCAGTCTGAATCTTAACAACATGAACAATTTCACACTATGAATTTACAAGTACATTTCCCAGAATATGTCTACTATCATGAAATCCTTGAAGCAATTCTAAATTCCTCAAGCTTGTTCTGAAAATAATTGACATTTTCACAGACCATTGAGTCATATTAGTTATACATTTTAATACACAGTAAACTCTTGTTCACATGGAATGGTAAATTGGAATTAGTTTGGCTAACTGGGAGTTATAGTATAATCCACATATACATTATGAGTTTTCAAAGATTTAGAGTACAGTGAAATGTACTTGACACAAAATCTATATGAAGGTAATCTGCCAGTTTTGACTGTCATTTTCCTTCTCTGATGATACAACGTATGTGGTATTTGGCAGAGGACTAATAGTATACACTAGAATATGAATTTCTTTAAAAACAAAATCATGATAGCTTATTAGCTACAATATTTTTTGCTCAAAAATGTCCGTTGCAGTTATGTTTTACAATTTTGTTTAGGCCATCAAAATGTTGAGCTTTTCCTATTCTGCTGTTTTTAACTCTTTATTGTCTATTCCTCAAGCCTCACATATTGCCAAGAATCTCTCAGCCACATCTTCACTTCCCGCATTATATGTCTGTGTGTATATATGTGTATATATTTGTGTTACATGTTTGTATATTTCTACTCATCTTTACTTCTTTTCCTTGTCTTTTCCACATCTGACACTTCTACCCATTATCTCAAATCTACCAGTTTTGCATTATCCAATTCAGTGCCTCATCAATTTTATCTTTCTTTCTCATATACAATTACTCTTCCCTATTTGTCCATTTCCATGATCTATATATGCCTTCAAACCATCTTCATTCTAAAAACAAAGATAAGTCAAGTTTTTCATTATTCTTGCCTTCCCGTCTGGTTAAATTCTTTTTTTTTTTTTTTTATTGGTTTATAACATTGTAAAAATTTCTGGTGTACATCATTGTACTTCTATTTCTGCATAGATTACATCATGTTCACCACCAAAATACTAATTACAACCCATCACCATACACATGTGCCGAATTATCCCTTTCACCCTCCTCCCTCCCCCCTTCCCCTCTGGTAACCACCAATCCAATCTCTGTCCCTATGTGTTTGTTTATTGTTGTTATTATCTGCTACTTAATGAAGGAAATCATACGGTATTTGACCTTCTCCCTCTGACTTATTTCACTTTGCATTATAGCCTCAATGTCCATCCATGTTGTCACAAATGGCTGGATTTCATCGTTTCTTATGGCTGAGTAGTATTCCATTGTGTATATATACCACAGCTTCTTTATCCATTCGTCCCTTGATGAGCACTCAGGTTGCTTCCAAGTCTTGGCTATTGTGAATAACGCTGCAATGAACACAGGGGTGCATGTACCTTTGCAAATTGGTGTTTTCAAGTTCTTTGGATAAATACCCAACAGTGGAATAGCTGGATCATATGGTAGTTCTATCCTTGCTTTTTTGAGGAATCTCCATACTGTTTTCCATAGTGGCTGCACCAGTTTGCACTCCCACCAGCAGTGTATGAGAGTTCCCTTCTCTCCACATCCTCTCCAACACATGTTGTTTCCTGTCTTGTTAATTATAGCCATTCTGACGGGCGTGAGGTGATATCTCATTGTAGTTTTGATTTGCATTTCCCTGATAGTTAGTGATTTTGAACATCTTTTCATGTGTCTGTTGGCCATCTGTATATCTTCTTTGGAGAAATGTCTGTTCAGGTCTTTTGCTCATTTTTTAATTGGGTTGTTAGTTTTTTGTTGGTGAGATGCATGAGTTCTTTATATATTTTGGAGATTAAGCCCTTATCAGAAGTATGGTTTGCAAATATCTTCTCCCAATTGTTAGGTTGTCTTTTCGTTTTGTTGATGGTTACTTTTGCTGTGCAGAAGTTTTTTAGTTTGCTGTAGTCCCATTTGTTTATTTTTTCTATTGTTTCTCTTGCCCGGTCAGATGTGGTTGAAAAGATGTTGCTAAGACCGATGTCGAAGAGCGTACTGCCTATGTTTTCTTCTAGAAGTTTCATAGTTTCAGGTCTTACATTCAAGTCTTTAATCCATTTGGAGTTAATTTTTGTGCATGGTGTAAGGCAAGGGTCTACTTTCATTTTTTTGCATGTGGCTATCCAGTTTTCCCAACACCATTTGTTGAAGAGACTTTCTTTTCCCCATTGTATGTTCTTGGCTCTTTTGTCAAAGATTAGCTGTCCATAGATGTGTGGGTTTATTTCTGGGCTTTAGATTCTATTCCATTGATCTCTGTGTCTGTTTTTGTGCCAGTACCATGCTGTTTTGGTTACTATAGCTTTGTAGTATATTTTGAAATCAGGAAGTGTGATACCTCCAGCTTTGTTCTTTTTTCTCAGGATTCCTTCAGCTATTCGGGGTCTTTTGTTGTTCCATATAAATTTTAGGATTCTTTGTTCTATTTCTGTGAAAAATGTTGTTGGAACTTTGATAGGGATTGCATTGAATCTATAGATGGCTTTAGGAAGTATGGACATCTTAACTATGTTAATTCTTCCAATCCAAGAGCACGGAATATCTTTCCATTTCTTTGCGTCTTCTTCAATTTCTTTCAGAAATGTTTTATAGTTTTCGGTGTACAGATTTTTCACCTCTTTGGTTAAGTTTATTCCTAGGTATTTTATTCTTTTTGTTGCAATTGTAAATGGGATGGTATTCTTAATTTCTCTTTCTGCTACTTCGTTGTTAGTATACAGAAATGCAACTGATTTTTGTACGTTGATTTTGTATCCTGCAACTTTACCATATTCGTTTATTACTTCTAAAAGTTTTCTGGTGGATTCTTTAGGGTTTTCTATATATAAAATCATGTCATCTGCAAATAGTGACAGTTTCACTTCTTCCTTTCCAATTTGGATCCCTTTTATTTCTTTCTCTTGCCTGATTGCTCTGGCTAGGACTTCCAGTACTATGTTAAATAGGAGTGGTGACAGTGGGCATCCTTGTCAGGTTCCTGTTCTTAGAGGGATAGCTTTCAGTTTTTCACCTTTGAGGATGATATTAGCTGTGGGTTTCTCATATATGGTCTTTATTATGTTGAGGTACTTTCCTTCTATACCCATTTTATTCAGAATTTTTATCATAAATGGATGCTGTATCTTGTCAAATGCTTTCTCTGCATCTATTGAGACGATCATGTGATTTTTCTTCTTCATTTTATTAATGTGGTGTATTACGTTGATTGATTTGCGAATGTTAAACCATCCCTGCATACCTGGAATAAATCCCACTTGATCATGGTGTATAATCTTTTTAACGTATTGTTGTATGCGATTTGCTAGTATTTTGTTGAGGATTTTCGCATCGATGTTCATCAGTGATATTGGCCTGTAATTTTCTTTTTTTGTGTTGTCCTTGTCTGGTTTTGTTATCAGGGTAATGTCAGCTTCGTAGAATGAGTTAGGGAGCTTCCGCCCCTCCTCAATTTTTTGGAAGAGTTTGAGAAGGATAGGTATTAAGTCTTCTTTGAATGTTTGGTAGAATTCACCAGGGAAGCCGTCTGGTCCTGGACTTTTATTTTTGGGGAGGTTTTTGATTACTGTTTAGATCTCCTCACTGGTGATTGGTCTATTCAAATTCTCTCCTTCTTCTTGATGCAGTTTTGGAAGGTTGTATGATGCTAAGAATTTATCCATTTCTTCCAGATTGTCGAATTGGTTGGCATATAGCCTTTCATAGTATTCTCTTATAGTCTTTTGTATTTCTGAGGTGTCTGTTGTAACCTCTCCTCTTTCATTTCTGATTTTACTTATTTGTGCCTTGTCTCTTTTTTTCTTGGTGAGTCTAGCTAAAGGTTTGTCAATTTTGTTGATCTTTTCAAAGAACCAGCTCTTGGTTTTATTAATTTTTTCTATTGTATTTTGGTCTCTATTTCATTAATTTCTGCTCTGATTTTTATTATTTCCCTTCTTCTACTGATTTTGGGCTTTGTTTGTTCTTCTTTTTCCAGTTCCTTTAGGTGCATTGTTAGATTGTTTATTTGAGATTTTTCTTGTTTGTTGAGATAGGCCTGTATCGCTATAAACGTTCCTCTTAGAACCGCTTTTGCTGTATCCCATAAATTCTGGCATGTCGTATTTTCATTTTCATTTGTCTCCAGGTATTTTTTGATTTCTTCTTTGATTTCTTCGTTAGCCCAGTCGTTGTTCCGTAGCATTTTCTTTAATCTCCATGTATTTGTGGCTTTTCTGATTTTCTTCCTATAGTTGATTTCTGGTTTCATACTGTTGTTGTCAGAAAAGATGCTTGGTATTATTTCAATCTTCTTAAATTTATGGAGACTTGTTTTGTGGCCTAATATGTGATCAATCCTGGAGAATGTTCCATGTGCATTTGAAAAGAACGTGTATTCTTCAGTTTTTGGATGGAATGCTCTGTATATATCTACTAGGTCCATCTGTTCTAGTGTGTCGTTTAAGGCCAATGTTTCCTTATTGATCTTCTGTTTGGATGATCTATCCGTTGGTGTAAGTGGAGTGTTAAAGTCCCCTACTATTATTGTGTTACTGTCTATTTCTGTTTTTATGTCTATTAATAATTGCTTTATATATTTAGGTGCACCTACATTGGGTGCGTAGATATTTACAAGTGTTATATCCTCTTGTTGGATTGTTCCCTGGATCATTATGTAATGTCCTTCTTTGTCTCTTTCTACAGTTTTTGTTTTAAAGTCTATTTTGTCTGATATGAGTACTGCTACCCCAGCTTTCTTTTCATTGCCATTTGCATGGAGTATCTTTTTCCATCCCTTCACTTTCAGTTTGTGAGTGTCTTTAGGTCTGAAGTGTGTCTCTTGTATGCAGCATATATATGGGTCTTGTTTTTTTATCCAGTCAGCCACCCTATGCCTTTTAATTGGAGCATTTAGTCCATTGACATTTAAAGTAGCTATTGATAAGTATGTACTTACTGCCATTTTTTAATTTTTTTTTTTATTTTCCCTCAGTGTTGTAGTAGTCCTTCTCTGTTCCTTACTTCTTCTATACAGAATTGATGGTCACTTTAGTTTGACCTCTGTCTGAAAGCTCTACTCTTTAACTCCCCTCCTCCCTCATTTTATGTTTTTAATATCATATCTAACCTCTTTTTTGTGTATTTGTATCCATTACGTTCTAATCATGGAAATAGATAATTTTTCCTATTTGTGGTCTTCTCTTTTCCCCTTAAATCAGTCCCTTTAACATTTCTTGTAGCACTGGTTTCTTGGTGACAAACTCCTTTAATTTTTGCTTATCTGGGAAAATTTTGATCTCTCCTTCCATTTTGAATGATAACCTTGCTTGGTAGAGTATTCTTGGCTGTAAGTTTTTTTCTTTTAGTACTTTAAATATATCGTGCCATTCTCTTCTAGCCTGTAAGGTTTCTGCTGAGAAGTCAGCTGATAGCCTTATGGGGTTTCCTTTGTATATAACTTGACATTCTCTTGCGGCTTTTAGGATTCTCTCTTTATCTTTAATTCTGGACATTTTGATTATGATGTGTCTTGGTGTGGGCCTCTTTGGGTTTATCTTGTTTGGGGCTCTCTGTGTTTCCTGTACCTGGATGTCTGTTTCCTTCCTTAGGTTAGGGAAGTTTTCATCTATTATTTCTTGAAATAGATTCTCTGCCCCCTCGTCTCGCTCTTCTCCTTCCGGGACACCTATAACACGGATGTTAGTGTGCTTGATGTTGTCCCAGAGGTCCCTTAGACTGCCCTCACTCTTTTTAATTCTTTTCTCTTTTACCTGTTCACCTTGGGTAATTTCTTCTAGTCTTTCTTCCAGCTCACAGATCCGTTCTTCTGTATCCTCTACTCTGCTTTTGAGTCCCTCTAATGAATTTTTCATTTCCAGTATTGTATTCTTCATTTCTGATTGGTTCTTTTTTATATCTTCCATTTCTTTGTTGACATTCTCACTGAGTTCATCTATTCTTCTCCCCAGATCAGTGAGCATCCTTAACACTCTTAGTTTGAACTCTCTGTCGGGTAGGTTGCTCATTTCTGTTTCACTTTGTTCCTTTTCTGGGGTTTTGTCCTGTTCCCTTACTTGGAATGTATTCTTTTGCCTCCTCATTTTGCCTCTTTCCCTGTGCTTGTGTCTACGTATTAGGTAGGTCAGCTACGTCTCCTGCTCTTGGATAGGTGACCTTATATAAGTGATGCCTTAGGAGGTTTCCAGTGTGCTTCCCTCAGTTCTCAATGTTCTAGGGGTGACCCCTATGTGGGCTACGTGTGTCCTTCTATTGTGGCCTGTTAGCTCTCCCTATAGGCACCCAGGGAGGCTGAATTATGCTCCTGGTCAGCTGTTGTAATGCTCAGCTTTTTGTAGTTTTTGTGGGCCCTTCAGTCTCTTTATCAGGCATGGGGAGCCCCAGCACAGTTGGCTGTAAGTTCTAATACCACATTTGTGTTGCAGTATTTCTTTTAACTGAGTAGGCCCCCAGTGTGGCAGGTTGTTAGGCTCAGGGCCTTACAATTGCTGTAAGCCTCTAGCCTATTAGGTCTCTTGTCAGCTCTCTGAGGATTGCAGCTGGGTGGGGCTGGCCTCACGCACAGGAGCACCCAATTGTTTCAGGCTTTGGAAGGTGGGGCAAACCTCCTATGTGGGTCTTTGAGAAGCACAAGTCTTCTGCAGCTGACAAGCCCTGTTGCCCACAGGTCCACACACACAGTCAACACAGTCCTGCCCCGTGTGAGTGCCCCGACCCCCAAGCGGACCCAGTCTCTCCACGGCGGGAGCCCCACACACTCCGCCACCACCCCACACTCTCCACCCGCTCCTTGTGCACACCCTGCCCTGCTCAAGTCGGCTCAGTTGCCAGGCTGCAGAGAATCCAGTCACCAATCTATGCAGGCCCACACGTTGCCTGAGGGCTTGTTGTTGGGTGGGGCCAGTCTCTAGGGTGGGCTGCCTGCCCTGGCTGAGCTGGATTACATCGGTGCTCTAGTGGGTGGAGCAGACCCTGGGCTAGCAGGCCTCAGGGAGAACTCCAATGGCGTCTGTGTCAGCACGCCCACACCCGGCCACAACAATGGCCGCCACCAATGTCCCAGCCCCTGGAGAGGTCTCACCCCTCACGGAGATGCACTCAGGGCCTATTAGGTGAGTCTCTTGTCACCAAAGCACTGTGCACCTTTCTTTCTGGTGATTTTAAGATGCTTTCTGGAACAAGTGAGTTTGCTTGCGGTCCCTTTAAGAGCCAGTTTTAGTTTCTTTGTGAACCGGGTTTTCTGGGGGTGCTCCCCAATGCTTTAGTAGCAGGCAAAGTCAGATATTATGCCGCTGGTCTCGATTGTGCTGGGTCCACAAAATGCCCACAGCAGGGGCGCTCCCCGGCTCAGGGCCCCGTGCCTCCAGGGAGGGCTGTGTACCTGTGAGCTGCTCCCGGAGGCCGTGAAGCTGGCGGCTTGTGAAGGCGGCGTTTTTCCTCTCTAGAAGGGAGTCTCTGCCTCTTCTACCTCAGTTAGGATTGTCCGTTGTTGCAGGAGTTCCTCTTATCCAGTTTTCAGTTCTGTCTCAGGGGTAATTTTTCCACGAGTAGTTGTAAATTGGCTGTGTCCACCGGAGGAGGTGAGTTCAGAGTCTGCCTACGCCGCCATCTTGACTCCGCCCACCCGTCTGGTTAAATTCTTAGCTATATTTCTAGACTATAGAACTTTTTGAAAAAACCTCCTTGCACCTGACACCAATCTTCACTTCCTGGACTCTCTGTTGTGATTCATCCTTACTTCTTTACTAAAACTGCTGTCTTACAGTTCACCTATGACTACCTGATGGTCAAATCCAATAGCCTATTTTCAAAGAAGAGGACTAAGTAAATCAGTTGAAGCACCTCACTTCCGTAAATAACTTCTGTATTTGGCAGAAGTAAACCAACTTGAAAATACATAATGGCTTAAACATCATAGAAGTTAATTTGTCACTCTTGTAAAGTTTAAAGTAGAGTTCTTTGGTGTGTGGTTCTCCTCCAAATCATGAGGCAGGAAATCAGTTGTTCCCATCTTGTGTCTCTACTGTTTTCAGCAATTGGACCCACTGTCACTCTGTTCATCTGTAAAGCCATTGGGAATGGAAAGAGCACAGGATATTGTGTAGGAGATGTTTGTATGGTCTGACCTGGAAGTCGTATTGACTGCTTCCACTTATACTCCATTGACTAGAACTTAGCTTTTAGACATCTTTTATTGCAAAAGAAGGTGGGAAGTGTAATCTACCTGTGTCCAGAAAGAACAGAAGGTGAATCTGATGAGCATATACCCAGTCCCTACCACATCAATATTTTGCTGTTGAGTTTTTTGTTTCTTTCATCCTTAATTTTTGAATCATCTCATTGTGTGAAGATTTCAAATAGGACCCTACCTGTGGATGACACGAGCAATCCCATACTCTGACTCTCACATTGAATGACAAGACAGAACATCCTGTTACAAAGAGCAACCAAAACTATTAATGTCAACTGACATCACACAGAATGTAATCAAAGTTTTTCAAAATAGAGGTGAATTTTCATCTTAAATTATCGTATACAGCCCAGCATTGATTGAGGAATCCACAAGGGCTCCTGTATCCCCTTCAGTTCTACTCACTAGCCACTAGGCAGGAAGAGACTTTATCCTCAAATCCAGGTACTTCCAGACTGATAGTCTGTCCTCTAAAGAAGCCCACTTTGCCCACCCCTCTTCTTCCACATCCTTCATTCTCAGTTCTCATATGTAAATTTTTATGGTTGATGTGCTTAGAAATTAATATCCATTCAGTATATTTTAGTATTACTGCTTTCTAACAGCCAGAGAAAACACAATTGTCTTCCATACGTATATTAAAAGTTTTACTGTGGTATGAGTTCATTCTGAGCCACTCCTCTAGGATAGGTAATTCCATTTAACGTATATTTGTTATAAACTCTTTGCTTCAATGTGGGAGAGAGGCATGTGTCATATTGCCATTCCTTTTAGTTTTGGAAGACTGTAAATATGTATTTGTTGAATAAATTTCCTGTGCAAATCTTCATTTGCATTGTTTAAGTAGCAAAATATATTGTTTAATTTTATTTCACTTAAATTTTTAAAAAATATATGGTGTATCTCTATTCTGGGGAAGTGGAATCCACACAAAAGTTAGTTTACTGTCTAAAATTTATTTAAAAATCCATCAGCTTGAAATATCAGTTTGATTTAGCATTTCAAGTTTGAAGAGTTAGAGAACATAAAAAAAAGCACATTATCAATGATTTGTCCTATTGAAAAAGACTTTGAATGGTTCCATTTCAATTGGATGATAACTTTTTTTTTCAACAAGTTTTTAATTCACTCTCTGTTGCATCTAATACTGCTTCCAAATTAGCACCAAGTGTGGAATGAGTCTGAGATAATAGAATGGTTCTTAAAGTATCAAGAATACAATATGAATTTGTGAAAAGTGTTCTCATTGAGTTAAAGAATCCTACAATTTTAGCAGGACTGGAATTATGCAGACACAGCATTATATTTTTTGAAATGCAAAAAAGAAATAAATTGTTACCTCTTTATTGAATTCAATTTAGTGGCAGATTTAGGTATGGTGCCAATGGGGTATGCTCATCTATTTCAGATGTGATTTGGGGCACCAATGGGGTATGCTCATCAATTTCTGTGTGAGTACATGATTCAATTTAACAGTGCAAAATTCATGATTGAAAACCAAGTTTATTATGGACAGAGTGATCATACAACTTGCTTTACTTTGGAAAGTGCAGAATTATACCATGGTGGTACTGGTATAATCTCTGATAAATCTCTCCCTTATTCTCAGAAGGTCCCAATTTGAATAAATTATATACTTATTATTGGACGATAACTTATATAGCTACCCTAACTATAAAAAAGCAAAATTTTTAAAAGTTATAAATATTATACTTTATATCTAATTCATGAGTTACTAAATGTAAATGAATATATTTTTTATAGATAAAATTCAATATCTCATTTTAAAATGAGTTTTTAATAATTCTCATGAAACTTTGTTGCTCATGATACTGTGTCACATATGTAACTTAATTTTATCCACATAATAGCTTTGTTATGCAGATACTATGAATATCTCCATTTTAGTTGATACAACTGATGCTGTGAGAGTTTAAATGATATTCTCAGGGCTACCCAGTTGGTAAATGGTATAGCAGGGGTGTGAATCTATTCTGCTGACACCAGAAGCAGAGAGCTTAACTATGTACATAGTGACTTCCCTGAGAGACTAACTGAATCTAATTATTATTTTTTATGTAGTATTTAATAATACTATGAAGATTTGACCACTAATGGCATTGAATCTGAAAGTATTATTGTTTATTTTTTCTTATTAAATAAAAATCTATCTTTTTTTAATCATATCCAACTTTTAGACTAAAGTGGATTTTTTTTTTAAATCCTGTTTTGAACATTAGTGCTTTTTTAATGAGAATCATATATTTTTAAATTCTGGAAAAGTTGTGTTATTATGTCTTCAAACATTTACTTTCATTCATTGTCTCTGTTCTTTCATTCTGAAATTCTATTCGTCAGTCATTTTCTAGAGTTTCTTCTCTATTTTCTAGAGTTTCTTCTCATCTATTTTTCATCTCTTTATATCTCTGTATTTCTTTCTTCTTTCCTTCCTTAACAGTGTCTTTTTTTTTTTATGTGAGGAAGATCAGCCCTGAGCTAACATTCATGCTAATCCTCCTCTTTGTTTTGCTGAGGAAGACCGGCTCTGAGCTAACGTCCGTTGCCAATCCTCTTCCTTTTTTTTTCTTTTTTTTCCCCCAAAGCCCCAGTAGATAGTTGTATGTCATAGTTGCACATTCTTCTAGTTGCTGTATGTGGGACGCCACCTCAGCGTGGCTGGAGAAGCGGTGTGTCGGTGTGCGCCCGGGATCTGAACCTGGGCTGCCAGTAGCGGAGCACGTGCACTTAACCACTAAGACACGGGGCCGGCCCCCTCAACTATGTATCTTTTGAAAAAGTTTTTAACTACTAATTTATATGATTTATATGGTTGAAATGTGTGCATGTAGAGTGTGTAAATACGTGGTGTGTATGTTCGATGCGTGCGTTTGGTACTGTTTCCCATGCCTGTTTCATCTGTCATTTCATCTGGAAGTGTCAAGAATTTTAAGTGCGATATTTTGAGTTTAGATGTAAGGTATCTAGGTTGATAAATCTAGTAAGTCATTGGAATGATCCTCAGTTCAAGGTACAGTTCAATCTGTGAGCTTAGAGTAATGACCATAATAGTCAAAACAAGTAAATGAAGCACAATTATTGAAGAGATTATCAATGAAAGAGAGAAGTTAGCAGAATATTTGCAACTTGATGTCAAGCAAAGGAAAAGAAACTGTTAAAAATTTCCAAAAACAGAGTCAAAAATTGAAAGAGAATTAAAAAAAGGCTAAAGAGGGAGAGAGAGAGAAAGAGAATTTGTGTCACAGAAGCAAATAGATAAGAACAGGGATAGGGATAAGGGATGAGGAGGTGGTTGGTTTGATGCAGACATGAAGTGGGTTGAGGACTGAGAGGAAGTTTTTCTTGTTTTTTTTTTTTGGTGAGGAAGATCAGCCCTGAGCTAACATCTGATGCCAATCCTCCTCTTTTTTCTGAGGAAGACTGGCCCTGAGTTAACATCTGTGCCCGTCTTCCTCTACTTTATATGGGACACCACCACAGCATGGCTTGACAAGCAATTCGTCAGTGCGCACCCAGGATCCGAACCCATGAACCCCGGGCCCCCTCAGCAGAGTGTGCGCACTTAACCACTTGCACCACCAGGCCGGCCCCATTCTTGTGTTTTTTTGATGGATTGGTTATCTGCCTTTTTATAAAGAAGATTATGATTTATCTTTGAGAATATAGTTTGAATGAATTGCTGGCATGGAAGCCATTTTGTAGTAGATTGATTCTTTTGGAGTTTTTCTTCATTTATTCATTCAATGAATATGTGTTGGATGCCTATTTGTCAGATATTGTTCTAAGTGATTGGGAATCAAAGAGAATGTCTGCCCTCAATGAGCTTGCATTCTAGGTGGGGAGGCAAATGATAAGAAGGTATAACAAAAGTAGATAATGTATTGTCCCTTTGCAAAGTGCTATTAATACATAATGTGATCACACTTCAAAAAATACTGTAATGGTATAGAGAAGGAAAGAAAAAGTGAGATACAACTGCAACTTTCAAAATGTTTAGCGTAGAAGATTTATCTTTTGAAGAGGTGACATTTGAGCAATGCTCTAAACGAAGTAGGAAGTTAATGTGATATGATTACTATGAACAATTTTCAAATAATAATGTCTAGTTACTTTTTTCATACTTAATTGATAAATTTCTGATGTTTCGATCTTGCCCTAAACCAAATGTGATATTGACAGAGTTGTTTGTTTGCATGTTTACTTTTTTTGTTAAATTTTCCATTTTTCATCTGTGTCTCCATTTCCCAGGGCCTGCAATTGTAGCCAAGGAGGCCATCCAAATCTGCGTATTCATAAAATACCTCAACTTTTGACTTTATCTCCAAATTTTCTGTTGAGTTTAAAAGAAGAAATTTCTTACCATGCAACTTATGTTTAATATTGTGAGTGATCACTTGTGTCCAGTTTACCTTTTCTTCTTGGTTCAGAGAAACTATACTTCCTGGTCACTGCAATAGGCAGGGACAGGAAACCAGTTCTAAATTATGGAACATCAGCACAAGTGAAACATGTCACATCTGCCCCAAAGCATAGACGATAAATAAGATGTCTCCAGGTGTACCCTTCCTCCATTGCAGCAACCAAGGAAGACACGTGTTTCAGATTCTGGAGGCACAAGCTTGTGGAGTTTCTGTTAGCTTGGACCCCTGAGTGACAGTTTGGGATGGATATTGTGAGTGAGAAATAAACTTTTATTGTGTTAAATCAATGAGATATCTTTTGTCACAAGAGTTATGGTTACATATAGAAGTCTAATGGCTGAAATCTAGCAGGCTGCCTGCAGGAACTGTTGAGGAACAACCAGTAGGAACGAAAGAAGGGAAAGGAACAGGACGTGAGAAAGTTTCCTGGGTGTTGCTTATCTCGTTTGAGAAAGTTTGCTGGAGGAAAAGAACGACAATCTAATTTTCAGGAGATGGAGATGCTACAAGAGCAGTCAGTAGGCATGATCAGGTAGATGGGAAAACTTCTCCCTCAGCTCTACTTAGATGGGTGCAGGTGGAAGCCATTCAGATAGATGTTTTGGGGTAAGGGGGATAAAATATTGGACAGTTCAGAGAATAGAGAAATCTGTCCCCTTCTCCCACTGTGGGTGATATTTATTTATATCTCCAAAGTGCAAAGAATTGGGCCCCTCTTTGGATTTTCAGGGATAGCGACTTACTCTTCCTTAATGTTTGGTTATTTCTGAGAGCTCACCTAGTGGTCTCAGTAGGTCTGAAATCTGTGGGGCAGACAGATTGTTGCCACCACAGATGAGTTGTGGGCTTGCTTCCAGGGTGGGATATAGCAGTTCTGGAAGTCTCTTTCTACATGGCTTATAAAGACAAAAGGGATTGAGGAAGTACCCATCCTAGAGACATATTGTTTAAGACAGTCTAACAAACCACTGCTATATAATCTATGACATTTTGTCATGGCTCAACATGATCTCCCTAGATTTCTCTTGGCTTAAATATGCCAAATATGACCCATTAATGCCTTAAAAAAAATCCAAAAACTTCTCACTGGGGTAGGAGTAGGGGTAAAGGACTTATGAAGGAGCCAGGCATCACAGCCTCAGTTCACCTAACGCTTGGCTAGGTCTGGGTCTCTTGCTTCCCGATGCTCCGAATCTTGTTCTCATTTTGCAAAAGCTAAGTATTACCTGATTAATGACTGTAGTTGGAGTGGGATTCATGGTGGTAGATTAAAGATGGCTATAATTTTTTTTACACTGCTCCAATGAAGAGGTGGGATGAATGGTCCCTCACCTTTAATCAGGCTTTGACACTGCTTAGAATATGGTGGAAGTGATGCTCTGCCTCTTTTTGGTCCCAAGCCTTAAGAGACTTATAGCTTCCCTTCCTGTTTCTTAACACTTACTTTTGGAGTCCTGAGCCACCACCTAAGAAGTCCTGCTACCTGAACGGAGAGATAAAATGGAAAGGGCCTGAGGCTACATGTGGAGGGATGGGGGCCCAGTTGAGCTCACCTTCCAGCCATCCCATCAAAGCATCAGCTCATCTGAACATACCAGGTGACTCTGGTCAACAGCATGTGAAGTTCCTGAGTAATCCAGCCAAGCTCTGCTTGAATTCCTGACCCAAAACGTCATGAAATGTGATAAAATCGTTCTTTTTTTAAGCCATTAATTTGTGAGTACTTTGTTGTGCAGCAATAGGTAACTGGAAGGGCAGGAACTCTCAAAGGGGGTCTAGTGGGCCATTTGCAGCATTAGGAGGGGTACAAAGGTAGGGAAAACCCTGAATTATTGGCAGAGAATACAGCATTACACACAGAAGAAAGAGGCTTCCAATAAAAAGGACCAATGGGTTGGGTTGTTAAGGCATCCAATGGTAAATCACAAGAGCTCTAATTAGGAACTATTAATAAAAACTGAAGAAATAAAAGGTAGGCCCGAGGGCACCACCTTAAAACCTATAGCTATCTTCACAGTTTTGGGGTTGGGTAAGCAGACAATGTTTCAGGGACATTCAGACAATGGGGGTCAAATGATAGTTGTCCTTTTTAGCTTTCAATAAGATCGCTCAAGTACACCAATTCAGGAGTATTTAGATGTGATTTTGCCTAGGGACAGGGAGTAAACTGAAACAAATTTGGACCAAAATTACTGTGGCTTCATAGTTGGAAGAGTGAAGAATATTATGACTCGGGCTCATAAATTTAAAGGTTAGGCAAATATTAGTGGAAAGAGCATAATAGAAGGCACGGAGTTTCCCTAATTCCAAATAATACTGCATTTGAGGGGGTGTGATAAAAAACATCTCTCTGTTATGATGGAGAGGTGAGAATTCAGATCCTGGTGAACAGCATATACTCTTACAAAACCCTGGTTTTCCTCACAAAGCATTCTGATGTATCTTAAAGAAACCTTGAAGATAGGCAGTGGGCTTTAGAAGTCTAAAAAGATGATGTCTCAGATTGCTATGTCTTTGAGATGACCATTGTAGTGGAGTCAGTGTCTCAGTGACTGGGCATTGACAAAGGGTGATTGATTTAACCAACACCTTTATCTCCACTTTCCGATCAGAAGTCATTTTTTACCGACAGTACTGCCATCAGATATGACAACCCACAGGCTTACTCCCATAATATAGTATGGAGCGCTCACTTTAACAGGACTTCTTGACAGAGGGAAAGGAGAATATCACTGAGCTCTTGGAAGGTTGGGAGTGGAAAAGAAGCCCTCAAGTATCCCAAGTCCAGGTGAGTCATTAAAACTCCAGAGAATCACTGGCATAGATGCTTCCCAAACCCTGGTGTGGTCAAATTGCTATAATAGTGGATAAAATCAGCTCAACACTTAACTGAAATATTTGAACTTTGGAGCCTTCACATATAAAGTAATGTAGAAATTACAGCAATTTAAGAAGAATAGAGTACAAGATCCCGTCCTAGAGGAAATTTAAAAAGGGCAAGGCAAAAAGCCTTACCTTGCCTATGGAACCCACGAGACTGAGAGATGTACAGCTGTGAAAGTGTCTGCTGTCACTACTCAGACATCTGAGTACTGGCATCTGCGGCAGACCCTGTGAGGGGACCGTCTGATAGACTCAGGTTTTGGAGTAGGCACGTCCCCAAAGCAGGGTTGTGATAGAGACGGAGTTTACGTCTGGGTGGTCTGCACTTGTGCAGCCGTAACAATTGTTAAAACATTGAGGTATTTCAGCATTAACTCCAAGCCAAGTGGCCCCCCTCACAGAACTGCCTCTTATCCAGCAATGAAGGAATTGATGCCAGGCACCTCTGTTTTGTCTCTATGGCTTGTCTCCCTTTCATTCAATCTGTACCTCAGCTGGTTTTTAATTACTTTTATTATCTCCAGAATTCAACGTCCTTGGAAATCTGTGGAGATAATTCTAGCAAACTCCTATAAGGGATCCTAATTTGGAAGGATGAAAGTTGGAATCTATGAACTATGGGGTACATGTAATTTGACCAGTTTTGAGTCATTTTTTTTGCTGCAGAACAACATCATTTTGAGTTCATAAGTGATGCCAAGGTTGGTATTGACTGCAATAAATTCAGTTTCTATCTTTGAATGAAGAATTCGCATGTTGCTTATTTCTTTTAATTTTAATGTTGTTATTATTGACATGTTTTACTCTTATGACTAGTCACATTAAATGTCAATTCAAATTAGTAGAGAAGAAAACATAATAACTCTATTTAGCTTCATTTTTACTCTGTCATCCTGGAATGTTATAATTTGAATTAGAGCAAAAATGTATTGAATACATAAAGGTTAATCTTTATTGGATTAATAGTTGCACATTGAGATTGACTTATGCTGGATTCTGATTGAAAAATTAATAATAACATGCAAAATGTGTGCTTAGATTATGCTTACACTTTAATTTTCATAAAATATATAGAAAGTTGTAAGAGAATCATTGTAACTTGATAGTAAGAGTGATTCTTGTTTAAATATAAATGTCCATTTGATTGAAACTAATGACAAAAACATTAATTCATTGAAATTAGGTTTATTCCAAGGCAAGAATACCTAACAATTGCTTGTTCTAAATGGTAGGACATCCACAAATAATGAATAAAAATAATAATGAAAAAATACTGATTTCTTGAAAGAAGGAAAAATATGCTAGTATCTCTGCAGATAATCTTTAATAAAAACTGACTTTCCCATGAGAAGAATATCCCTATTCTTGCTTTTGATGTATTTTTGTAGCTGGTTCACGTCATCATTCCCAGGTCTTATATTTTCGATTATGTTCATAATGCTGACCTTAAGTGAATAAAATGTTTTAACCATAGGAGAGGGTTAGAAACTTATGATATTCTGAACTGAGAATATATTAGGTTTTTCTTTGAAATTTCAGGCAGGGAAAGATGTCAGAAGAGCAAACACTAGAGAGATCTTGTAATAAAAAAATCACTAGAAAACTAATCTTTAATAAAATTCACTCAGGAACTATTCTTCAGGGCCCGTTTATTCATATTCCATACAAAAAGAAGTGATGACTTGACTTTTGTTTGACTATAATAGAAACCTTTGCTCAATGTAGATACAACCATAGAATGCACCATTTGTTTTATCTACTTTCCAGTATGGGCTACTAAAAATTTAAGTATGCACTGGAAGGGAGATAAAAAGAATGATCACTCTTCTAAAATTTGTTATATCTAGAAGAATGTTGCCAACTTTTAAGCAAATCACCCTAAATTATACAAATACAAATCATAGCTATTGGAAATGCTGCTTGTTTTGAAGTAGTTTTATTGTGTATTCCTAATATTTTGTTCTTGTAGTTTTATTTATTTTATAACATCTTTCAGGGTTATATATTTTAGAAGAATTTGTTTCTCCATTTTTGCCTCTCTGCCCCCTAATAAAGATACAGGCTTTCTAACTTCAAGTATGTCTTTCTCATAATTTGAAACATTTTCAGCAAGCAACCACTCTATTTACCCTTAATCTTTGTGAGCTGTGTGATGCACCCGTTGAAAGATGGAGATATTAAATGACCTCTACATATATATTAATAAGTTTATCCTTGTTTTTTCCTCTTGATAACTTAAAGCACAATTTGCTATTTATCTGATTTCTATTTTCCCTTGTCCACTTTATATTAATTAGGTATGTAACACTGCAGAATATAGAATTATTTTCACAGTTTTAATCATCACTTTTACACCGATTCAGAAGTAAGTGATATTTTCTATGTTAGGATATTTTTGCATAAGAGCTAAAGATTTAAGGTAAATGTACATTTGTAACTTGTTTATATACTTTTAAGGAAAATAAGCCCTTGTTACAGTAAATTGTAGAACAATCAAAACAACAGCAAAAGTTACACAAGAACTGATAAATCATACTAACTTCAAAACCTCTCTGACCAATGTATAATTGATTACTCTGTATCTGCACCGTTCAAAATGTAAGAGCTATATGTGACAATTTACTCTCATACTAATAAAAATTAAACACAATTAAAAATTAAACTTCTCAGTCATATTAGCCATCTTTCAAATGCTTAATAGTCACATCTGGCTACTGGCTACCATATTGGATAGTGCAGAGTTAGGACATTTTTATTATCTCAGAAAGTTCTGTTGGAAAGCATTACTATAAATCATTGTTATCTGAACTTTGGATGAAGTATCAAGTTTGAAGTAGATAATTTTTAAAAAGAATAGCAATATTAATAAGTAAAATTATAATTTATTATAAATTTTTAATATTCTTTTTATTTTAGAATAGTTTTAGATTTACAGAAAAGTTGCAAAGATAGGATAAGGAGCTCCCATAAACCCCGTACTCAATTTCCCCTATTATTAACGTCTAGTATCAGTCTGGTTCATTTGTCACAATTAATGAATGAGTATTGATACCTTATTATTTAATAATATTTCATAATGGACCAAAGTTCATCTTTTTCTCAGATTTCTGTAGTTTAATCTAGCGTCCTTTTTCTGTTCCAGGATTCCATCCAGGATCCCACATTACATTTAGACCTCATGTCTTCTTAGGTTCCTCTGGACTGTGACAGTTTCTCAAACTTTCCTGGTTTTTGATGGCTTTGACAACTTTGAGGTGTACTGGTCGGGTATTTTGTAGAATGTCTCTAGACTGGCATTTGTCAGATGTTTTTCTCATGATTAGTCTAGGGTAATGGGCTTTTGAAAAGAAGATCATAGATGTAAAGTGCCATATTCATCATGTCATATCCAGGGTACATTCTATTATACTGTCTAATATTGGTGATATTAATCTTGATCACCTAGCTGAGGTAGTGTGTGTCAAGTTTCTCCACTGTAAAATTTCCCCCCCCTTCCATACTGGACTGCTTGGAAGGAAGTTACTATGCACAGCCCACAAAAGGATGGGGAGTTATGCTCTACCTGCTTGAGAACAGAGTATCTACATAAATAATTTATAAATCCCTTTGGACAGAGATTTGTCTAGACTATCATAATGATTTAACCTTTCCTAAATAAAAGCAAAAACATCAACTTTGATTTTTATTGGCTATATGCTTTCTTGAGAAGAATTTGCCTACTAGACTCAGGGCATTTATCTAGGATAGATCTGACTTCATGAATATCAAACACATTGAATATGGAAATATTTGCAGAAATTTCTTCCATTTTTATTGGATCAAATTTCTATTGAGACTCATTTATTTATTTATTTATTATTTATTTATTTATTTTTTGTGAGGGAGATCAGCCCTGAGCTAACATCCATGCCAATCCTCCTCTTTTTGCTGAGGAAGACTGGCCCTGGGCTAACATCTGTGCCCATCTTCCTCTACTTTATATGGGACCCGCCACAGCATGGCCTGACAAGCGGTGCGTCGGTGCACGCCCAGGATCCGAACCTGGGCTGCCAGCAGCAGAGCGCACTCTCTTGACTGCTAAGCCACGTTGCCAGCCCCATCATTTATTTATTACATTATTTAACAAATATTTCTTGAGTTCCTAATATTTACCAGGCACTCTTCCAGGTTTTGGAAATATATTATCTTAAAAAAGACAGTAATTCCCACTCTCATAGAATTTACATAATAGTGGGGAGTACAGACAGTAAATAATTAAGTGTAATATAATATGTCAGATGGTGTTAAGTGTTATGGAGAACATGAATCAGAGAACAGAGATAGGGAGTTTTGGGTTGCTATTTTAAATAGCATATGTCAAGGTAACATTTGTGCAGAGAATGTACGAAAGTGATGGAGGAACCATATCTGGAGAAAGCATTTTAAGAAGAGAGAATGGCAAGTACAATGACCCAGCATGTTCTAGCATTAGTTAGGTGAAAGTGTGGCTACAACAGTATAAAACAAGCAAAGAGGCAGTGGGAGGCAAGTGGTGGCTAGATCATCTAGGCCTTCAAGCAGTTGTGAGAATTCAGTATTTAAATCTGATGGAGATGGGAAACCATTGAATGGTGTTGAGCAGCAGAGAGATGTGACATGGCTTACATGTTATGAGTGCTGGTTGCTAATTAAATGTCGCGGTAGCAGAGATATCAATTAGGAGACTATTGCAACTATATAGGCTAGAATTTGATGGTGACTTTGACCTAGAGTGACAGACTTTGACCAAAGTGACCTTTGGTGGAAAAGTCCCAGTTTGTACCTGTTTTTCTGGTGAATTATTCATAGTATCTCATTCCTGAAAGTGTACCAGTTGGGATAACGACTTTAGGGTGACCTTATATAGACTAGGGTGGTAGTGTTGGTGGTGATAAGACCTGGTCATGATCTGTATGTATTTGGAAGATGATACCAAAAGAATAGGCTAATGGCTTGGGTAAAGGCTGTGAAAGAAAGAAAAGGGTCCAAAATAACTTATGGATATTTTCCCTGAGCAACTGAAAGTATAAATTTGCATTTATTGAGATGTGTAAGTCATGTGAAGAGCAGGAAGGTGTAAGAATTTTGGTCATAGCAATTTTGAGATGACCATAAAGGTGCAAGATAGTCAGTTGTACATATTCATTAAATTCAAGAGTAGAGGGGCGAGTTGGAGATAAACATTTGTCAACGTTGTGTTGTAGAGCAGAAGAGGAAAACCTCTGGGGACTGGTACAATGGAGAAGTGAAGGAGAATTATTGCAAACTTGGAATAAATAGCGCTTTCAGGGAGTTCACTGTAACAGGGTATTCATAAAATTTACCTCCTAGGGATTCTATGAGTATTAAATATTCTTGGAAGAATGCCATAGAATTGGAAGAGTTACTATGTAGATATTTGATATCACTAACTATTATGGCTCAGGTAAGCATTTTGACATGTAATTTGAAACTGGAATTTTAGGGAGGAGTGAGGAAGAATGACTTGGACACAGTGATGAGGTACATTCTTTCAAGATAATTTAACCTAAGAAGATCTCCGGGGTTTAGAAGACAGAGCTAGTTCTTGGTTAAAAACAAAGAGAGTGAAGATGGTGTCAAAGAAGCTGAGAATGAAAATGGTTCTGGTGATGAAGGTCTGTTGAGTTACAGAAGGAAGAGAGTGACAAGGGGAAGAAGTTTGGGAGAAGCGAGACTGGGGGTCAGAGCTGTGTGGACCAGGTCTCTTTGGGGCCACTGACTAGACTAACTGGTATAAAGAGAAAAGTTCCCATGAACACAAAATGGGTGGTGGACATGAAGCTGTAACAGTGGTTGCTCATGGTTACCATATAGAGCACGTCAGCACTCAATATGCGACATGCCCCATTGAGTGTCACCAGATACATTTTATTCTATTTTATATAATTTTATTTCCCAGGCCTGTGGGTAATGGGGATATTATAATGGTAGAGGTGTCTTATTCTCACAGGAAAATCAGTTGAGTGGAAGGAAATTCCTATCTCCCAGAGAGCTGTACAAGGCAGGTACTATTTGTCAGGTTTTGGATCTATATACCAAGAGAGAAGAGGAAGGAGGGCTTGGATCTGTGGCAATGTGGCAATGAGTGAACTGTTCTGGTATTAGAGAGAAATAGCAGTTTTAGTAGTTGCTATAAGTTGGAAATCTGGAAAGAGAGAAAGATTTAGAAAAAAGATTTTTAAGAACGTTTGATATGTAATGAGCCGTCTAAACTCTACTCTGTCTTTTAGTGACAACCATAGTAAAGATCTATATTATTTGAAACTTTTACGTATTGCTTTTTAAAGATGGCATCCAGCTCTATGTGAATGATACTGAAAAACTTATTTAGATATATCCAACATATGTACTTCAAGGGAGAAATTCCTGTTTCTCTTTTTTATCTCTCCATAGAAACCATGTACCTATCAGAGTGTGGTAGCACACAGAATTCTACTCATTTTTTTTTTTTTTTGTGAGGAGATTAGCCCTGTGCTAACATCTGCCAATCCTCCTCTTTTTCTTTTTTTTGCTGAGGAAGACTGGCCCTGGGCTAACATCTGTGCCTATCTTCCTCCACTTTGTGTGGGATGCCACCACAGCATGGCTTGCCAAGCAGTGTGTCGGTGCACGCCCGGGATCTGAACCTGCGAACCCTGGGCTGCCGCAGCAGAGTGCGTGCACCCAACTGCTTGCGCCACTGGGCTGGCCCCTCTACTCATATTTTTGAAGAAATAAATAAATAGCTAAATGGCTCCCTCCTGCGATCTAGCCTCCATTTCAAATACACGCTCCCTGAACAGAAATCACTATTTATAATAAAACTTGAATGTTTTTGCTCAAAGTTAAAATATGGAACTATACATTCAAAGAAAAAGTGGAACACTTAGATAAACTTTTGGGTCAGATAATAGTGTCAAAATTTCACTGAGAAGAGAGGAATACTTAGAATTCTCAATGAGTTAACGATGATTCTATCTCACAGTCTTACATTTTGCTTATTTAAAAATAATTTATCATCAGTTAATAATAAGATATTCCATTTAAAGACATCTTGGAAATTGCATTTGCATAGGACAAAGAGAGCCAGGTTCTAAAGACTTTATGGCATTTATTGCATCCGTGGATTTTGGGATATTATTTATGAAATTGAGACCCATTACAGCACACTGTAACTGTGGTATTTGTGGCAGGATGCTTTGTGATCTAGATTTTCTTGTCCAGTGTAGAGCTGTAATGGGCTCCTTCTTGCTTATATTAAGCCAGATGACTTAAAAATGTTTGCATCGTAACTTGATTTGAAATACTTAGCAATCATAACTTTTGAAGAGATACACTAAATTATAATGCAATGCTTTGTGGTATTTAAAAAAAATCTTTTGGAAACAGAACATAAAACCAGAAGCATCAGTCAATGTTCCGCTTTGATGATGTTTGTTAGACATTCTCAATCAAAGTGTATACACAATGATTCAGAAATGTTCTTGACAAAAGGTCCTTTTGAAACATTAATTTCCAGGCAGTACATTTGATAAGTACTCTCTATATGCGAATGCTAATAAGAAAGTGCAAATTACATTCACAACTCTTAATTGGTGCTAGCAGCAAGAGAAATAGAAGCTTAAAATATCTAAATAGCTAATAAGGCATTAAAGCAGAAATTTCATGAAATTTTATAGAGTCTTAGGAATCAGCCTAGACTTCTTAAAGTTAAATTAAAAGTAAAAGGAAATTTACATTGGATAGGCTAATGAGCAAATAATAAAGAGATTACTCTCTACTAAATGTATATTTTTGCCTTCTGTTTATCACTGAAGATGTGCCAGTTTTTTTACTACTTTCACTACATTTTTCTAAGTGAATATTTAGCTTTGGAATAGAGAATTCCTTGCCAGAGACTAATTTAAATAAAACTACACATTCACATTTAAGTAATTAATTATCAGATATACTCTTAAAACTTTTGAATAATTCCAAAGATCCTCCACATGTCCATAAAGAATTCTTGTCATGACAAACCTTAACCTAGACATTTCAAAAGGTAGTGCCATTTCCTCAAAAAGAAAAATAATGAAAGCAGTAAATAAATATGAGTCATAGAGAGGACTATGTGTCACCTAAGTTGCCTTTTTGTGCTTATTCGTATTTTTCAGACTTTTCGGACTTGCAGACTTAAACTCCATCATGAGTTATTTTAATATTAAGGGAACATTTAGTTTGTAAATAAATAAATACTTGTTATTCAAGGAAGAAGACGAATGTTCATTTTGAAGTCCAACTAAAAATTTCAGGTTACTTTTTCACTGTATGAAATCAGTTTTACCATTTTTTTTTCAACAGAACATGACAAAACCTATTTACTTTCTTTTTTCTTCTCCTAGCATTCTTTTCCAGATAAAAATGGATAGTTTCGGCCACTGACCTTGGGAACCATGCTGATCTGAAGGAACCCCCAGGGCCAGACCAGGGCTATGCTGCTGTAGTGTTTTGACTATCCGTGTAGGCGCTGTCAGATTCTCCAGCAACTGTTGGGTTGTATAGCCTTAGAAAGGCCCTAACCGTACACATCACTCATGTGGAAGGCAGGGAAGTTGGGTTCAGAGTAGAAGTATTCAGAAGACCACCTAATATACCTAGGCTAATTGAACAAGTTTGACAGGTACTTTAATTTCTCTAAATCTAGGAGATGTGGCTTCCGATTCAAGGGAAAGAACATACACTTTCCTTTGAGTATCTATCACACAGAGGGGAAAAAAGATTCTGGGTGCTGGAAGGAAACTTGGAAAATATTCAGTAAATTGAAGAAATTGAGTCATAGAGACTTAAACGAACAGTGTCAACTCAAAAATATGTATTAATTAAAATTTTCTGGGTCACAGGGATGATAACTCAGACTATCTTAAAGATAAATAAGCAGGGTGTTAGAAGGATACCGGAGAGTCACAGAAATAAAGGGAGCATTAAACAATGAGGGCACTATGAAAGACTTCTCTGGGGTGCTGAGATTTGACACATTTGACACATTTCTAAAAAACTCTCGTTTCCTTTTCTTTCTTTTCTGATAATTTTAGGATCAAAGTTTCAAATTCTACAAAGGCATTAGCAGTAACAGAAGTTGAAGATTGATTTTGGAGATACATTATTATCTTAATGATATTGAGTCTTTCTGTATATGAATATCGTTTATCACTCCATTTATTTACTTAGGCCTTTTTAATGCACATGAGTTATTTTCTAAAAATAATTTTATTTATAAAGATCTTGAATATATTTAGCTAGATTTATTTCTATATACCATACTGATTACTGTTTCTGTGAATTGAGTTTTTAAAATTTCATTTAGCAATAGGTTTTGCTAAGCATAAAAACTATTGATTTCTGCATTGATTTTATATATTTTAATTTTGCTTATTCATCTTATTATCTTGCCTGTAGATTCTATTGTGTTTTCCAATATGGACAATCATTGCAGAAAATTATGACAACATTTAAAATGATTCCTTTCCAATTTCTGTATGCTTCATTCCTTTTTCTACTCTTATTGACCAGGATAGGACTTAAAGTAAATATTCTGTTGAACAAAATCCATAATAGTGGGTAATTTTGTATTTTTTTCACTTTAAGATAATATTTTTATAATTCTTTTCTCACATTGATATTTGTTGCAGATTTTTGATAGGTAGTTTTTAATGTTAAAATTTTTTTCTTATAATTCTGTTTTACTAAAATATTTGTTACAGATGAACTTTAAATTTTATCTAACACTTTTTCTTCTAGCTATTGCTAAAACCATGATTTTTTCCCCTTTAATTGATTCATGTGGCAAAATTCATAAAAAGATGTTCTTTACATTCCTGGGAATAATCCCACTTGATTATGGTGCATGTGTGTGTGTGTGTGTGTGTGTGTGTGTGTAAATAAACATATATGCATCCATATTACTGTGTTCTGTTATTTCATTTATATGTTTACATTTGAGTTCACAAAGAGAATTGCACCACAATTTTCTTTTCTTTCAACGCTATATTACTCAGGGTTCTTCAGAGAAACAAACAACAGCAGGTAGGAAGGTAGGTACGCAGGTAGGTAGGTAGGTAGGTAGGTAGGTAGATAGATAGATAGATAGATAGATATAGAGAGATTTGTTATAAGGAAGTGGCTCACATGATTATGGAGGCTGACAAGTCCTAAATGGACAGTGGTGTCAGCAAGCTGGAGACCCAGGAGAGCCAGGGCTGTAGTTCAGTCCGAAGGCCAGCAGGCATGAGACCAAGGAAGAGCTGATGTTTCAGTTTGAGTTTGAAGGCAGGAAAAAGCTGAAGGCCCAGTTGAAAGGCAGCCTGGCAGGAGGAATCCTCCCTTCCTTGGGGGAGGATCTGACTTTTTGTTTTATTCAGGCCTTTAAATGATTGGATGAAGGCCCACCCACAGTGGGGAGGGCAATCTGCTATACTCAGTCTCCTGATTTAAATACTCATCTCACCCAAAAACACCCTCACAGAAACACCCAGAATAATGTTTGACCAAATATCTGGGCACCCTGTGGCCCAGTCAAATTGATACATAAGATTTTCCACCACAAACGCCTTTCTCTACTATTACTATTACGTTAAACTAGACACACAAAAATGCCTGTAATTTTCTTGCCTTTTAAAATATTAAATCGATATTTTGCGTTAAGTTAGAATTTATCTATTTCTTAAACTTTCAATACCACCTCTAAAATATGTTATGCAGTCATGGTGTTATCTTTGTGAATAGATTTTTTCTACTAATGTTCCATTTTCTGGAGTTTTTTTGTCTCTTTAGGTTTTCTTTCTTGACTAAGAGTCAGTGAATTTATTAGTCTTCGCAAAGAACTAGCATTGGATTTTATTGATAGCATCCATTATTCCTTTGCTTTCCATTTCCTTAGTTTCTGCTTTTATCATTATTTCCCTCCTTCTCCACTCTTTGATTTTCTGTGTTGTTCTTAAATTCATACATAGCTTATTAATTTTACATCTTTCTTATTTTTCTAACCTAAGTATTAAAGCTATTACACGCTAAGTATTTCTTGCTGCATTTCTCACATTCTTATAACTTTTCATTTTCATTCATATCTGACGATTAAATTATTTACCTTAAGATATTGCTGTGACTTTTGAGTTATTTAGAATTATTTAGAAGTGTAGTTTTAAATTGCAGACCATAAGTTTCGTTTCCTGTTATTGTATGAGAGAAGGCTAAACTGCTGTAACAGAGAAGTCAGAATTGAGTGTTTCCACCCTTGCTGCACGGTGGTCCGTGGACTCTCCTCCACATGGTGGTCATCTCGGAAATTCTGCTCCTTCCCTCTTCTGCCTGGGCGGTGCTTTAGGGCATGATCCTAATCTGCGTTCAGCCAGCAGCAGTGACAGGAGCAGAAGCACTCAAGGCTGGGCCGGAAGTGGCGTTTGTCACTTGTGCTCACATTTCATTGCAGACTGCTCAGATTCCTGGCCGGACGTAACTGCAAGGGAGGCTGGGAATGGAGTCCAGTGGGTGGCCAAAGAAGGGGAAAAGATTTAAAGGGAAGGCTAGCTGGCAGTCTCCGCCTGTTTATGGCTTTTTGTACTTTCTTTTTCTCCAGAGCACATGGTCTGTATGATTTATGTAATTCGGTACTCGTTAAGAATTGTTTTGTAGTGTAATGAAGTTCAGAGTTTGTTAATGTTCCACATATTCTTGCAAAGAATTCTATCGCATTGTTATGCAGGGTTCTTGGTGCATCTCTGAAGTGCAGTTTATCGTCTTAGCTGAATCTTCTGTGGACTTAGATTTCTTTCTTCTATTTCACATATCATTTTGAGGACGATGCTTTAAAATCTCCCATAGTGCATGTGGGTTTATCAATTTCTCCATCATATTCTCTCAATATATACTTTCCCTGTCTATTAAGGTTATGTTGTTAAGAACAAGCATGCTCTTTTTAATTTTGTTATTCTAAAAAATTTTCCTCTTAATCTTAACTTATTGGCCTCTTTGTCTCTATCTTTCTTTGCCTAAATTCTCTTCTGTCCACCCGTGACAATGCTGTCCCAATTTTTTTTGGTTAGCATTTGGGTGCCTTACGTTTTCCACCCTTTGCTTTCAAAATTTCAGTTTCATTATGTTAATGTATTGAATAGAAAACAGCTAGATTTTTATTTCAATACAATTTAAGAATCTGTTTTTTTCAAAGTGAGTTTTTTTAATTTAAGAAAACATTTTAATTAATATTTCATATGGACTATTGCCCACCATCTTATTGTAACCGCGGGCCCTGTAGGAGCAGTTCAACTGACCCTATCTTACCAACAGAGTAATTAAGAGTGGTTTTTCAGGAACTGAGAAACAACTCCTTGTCTAGTTCAGGCTGGTTAAGACCACAGATTCATCAACTGGGCCTTCGTGGATGACTGATGGGTGACCCTTTGACATCCGGCAGCTAAAAACCCCACCCTCAGATCATGGCAACACCGCCATTTTGTGAACATGCATCCTATGAAGAGCCCTGTAGCTCAACTACGCTTGTGCAGATCATCAATTACCTCACTTCTCCCCACCTCTAATCATCCATCTCCACACTTCAGACCTCCCTGCCCTTCATCCCATAAATTTTGCCCCAAGCCCTGGATCTGCGAGACAGATTTGAGAGCATTGCCTCCTGTCTCTTTGTAGAATGATCCTGCAATAATGCTGTTTTCTTTTCCCAAAAGCTGATGCTGTAATAATTGGCTTTTTTAACGTACATCGGGTAGAAGAAGCCATCTTTGTGCAGTATCATATCATGTGCTTATTTTGTGTTTTCAAATACTATGCTTGGGTTGGCCCTGTGGCTTAGCGGTTGGGTGCACGCGCTCTGCTACTGGCGGCGCGGGTTGGGATCCCGGGCGCACACCGCTTCTCCAGCCATGTTGAGGCCACGTCCCACATACAGCAACTATAAGGATGTGCAACTATGACATACAACTATTTACTGGGGCTTTGGGGGGAAAAAAAATACTATGCTTGTTTGGTTACTTTCTTTTTTTGCTTTTCATTGTAATGGTTGTATTTTTTATTTCTCTCTCCCAATTTGGATTTTGTATCCTTTACCTTCTATTTATGCTATTTTACTGTATATGCTTACATTTCTAACATAGTTACTTGACTTAAAAAATGTAAAATAAATCAATTTCATGATCTCTCTTTTCAGCCAATAAAAGTGCCTTAGAAAACATGAAATTTGTATTATGTTTCTCCCATCTTACATGAAAAAGGGTCTACTATTTGGTTTTCACCTTGTTTTAAAATTCCCAACATTTGCTTTTTGTTTCATTATACAGTTACTTTTTATTTTATTTAATAGCATGCTTACAAATTTTCTGCTAATCATGCTTTTAGGATTTTACTCCTTCCTTCTGGGTATGATTTCCTTCTTATTAAATATATCCTATCCCAAGAGCTGTCATTTTTATTTTGTTTGTTTTCTCTCAAGGTATGTCAATGCTCCTAGATTTTAAAGTGACCCTAAACTTTGATTTTCCTTTTGTTTCTTTTAGGGCGTCTGAGAGTTCCTGGTTCCAGTTCTGTTTTTACATTAATTTCTTATATTGTGATTCTGACACTTGGCAGCTCACAGATTTCTTACTTCTCTGATATCTCTTTTCTTTTTTTTCCTATCACTTACCTAGGCTGGTGGGTGGAGAGGTTCTTACTACTTTTCCCAGAAAGCATAGCCCATCCAGAATTCCACTTCCATGCACAGCTATTAATTTCAGCTCCATCATTCACGTGGACCCAAGTCCACATCTTCTGTCTCCACAAGGAGGTCAGAGCCCCAGCCCTTGCACCCCACAGGTGATGTCTAAGACTGAAACTCTTTACTGTTTTGTCTTTAAAGTTCCCCTTTATTTTTGGCATAAAAGAAATTCATTTTCTTCCTCTAGATATCAGGTATGTGTTTTTCTATGTTATATATATCCATATTTTTTAAAGTATTGCATCTGGAGGAAGATTGGCATTAGCTTTATCCAACATATTTCTTCAAGTTCTACATTGATTTCAAATAATACTTTTTTGAGCTTTGACGTGGTAAGCATTTCATTCTTTGAACCTCCTTGATTTAATGTCATCTATGTATAGACCTTTTAATCTAGTCATTTAGCCCAATGGTTCTAAAGCTAGCTAAGCATTAGAGCCTTTACATAAGACAGATTTTAACAAATAACAATGCCTAGGCATGACCACCACCTCCATTATCATTTAATTGTCTAGCATGGAATGTGGAAACTGGTATTTTTAAAAGCTTCTCAGGAGTTTCTAATGTGACAAGTTTGGGAATCACTAATTTTACCATTTTCAATCTTATAGCGCTTGTGCATTGTTTTTACAGTGAAGATAATATCTAATTCTCAGTGTTGTTATCACAAAGAAATAAAATTATGTAGCAAAATTCATTTGAAGACTATAAAGGGCCTCCTTCCAGTCTATTATATATCATACACAGTAGGAGATAAGAAATTACACACTGAGGAGAAAGAAAGACCAAATTATTTGTCACTATGGGTTCTTTCTGTTAGATATTTCACTAATATATGTTTCTCTAAAGTTTGTATTATAAAGTACTCTATTTTTAGTCAAACATTTTCCAACTTTTTCTCTTGTAACCAGTGGTATAATAAATATCATTGTACTTATATCTTTCAGTAATTGTGTCTTCATTTTAGTAGAAGATTCATAAAGATGTGACTGCTGTGTCAACAGATATTTGTTTTTGAAATTTGAATAAATATGGCAGATCAAATTTTTACCAACAATGAAGTGGAATGTTCATTTTCTACAATTTCTACTGCACTGGTTGTAATGAGATTTCAGAGATTAGATTCTGGAAGGTGAGTTTAAGTTGTTGAATTTCCTGTTTCAGTTTAGTGCTCGTTAAGAGAAGACAGAAAACTTGGAGTAATGAATGTGTATTCTCCTTTATTATTGATGCTGGCAAACTATCTTGCAGGCAAAAATGTTGTTTGCCCTCTGCCAACCTCTCTCTGATCTAATTTCCCTTACTCTTCTGTTTTGCTCAATCTACTTCAACTACAAAGACGTCTAATTGTACTGTCTCAGAGCCATTGAACTTTGCTATTTTCTGCTAAAACGTTACCTCCCCAGCGAGCCCTTCTCAGACCATCTGTATTAGTTTGCTAGGTCTTGCATAACAAGGTACCACAGATTGAGTGGCTTAAACAACAGAAATTTATTTTCCCACAGTTCTGGAGACGAGAAGTCTGAGATCAAGATATTGGCAGGGTCAGTTTCTTCTGAGGCCTCTGTCCTTGATTTGTACATGGCAATCTTCCCCGTGTCTGCATATTGTCTTTTCTCAATGTGCGTCTGTGTCCAAGTTTATTTTTCTTGTAAAGATATCAGTCATATTGGATTATAGCCTACCCTAATTACCTTATTTTAACTTTATCTCTTTAAAGAACCCAACTCTGAATACAGTCACACTCTGTGATACTGGGGGTTAGGACTTCAACATATGTATATGTTGGGGGCACACAGGTCAGCACATAACATCACGCTTTAAAAATATAGTACCCCTGTCATGCCCCCATCCTCCATTTTCATTGCATTTAATCACTCCTTTACATTCAGTGGCTTGTTTATTAACCATCATTCCCATCAGAATATAAGCTTTATGAGGACACCAGCTTTTTCTCTTTTAGTCGCTGCTGTATACCCAAGGCCTAGAAATATGCTTTGTGCACAGCATGTCCTCAGTAATTATGTGTCAGATGATGAATAAATAAATTATAGGTGGTTTGAGTGTACACAAGACCCAGTGTTGTTATGACTTAGTATTCTCATCCAACTGAGTTTTCCAATTCTGTGCTTGGAATTTAACTGAAAGTATATTGCCAAGTGATCAACTAGCCTTACTTTTGTACATTGCACAAGTATTTAAAATTAATTATTTTCTCTATTTTTATTTCCTTTGTATCTTTTCTAAATTTGACCTTTAACAATGAGTTTCTCAACCCATTTCACAAATCCTATCTCAGGGGAACTGATAATTAGACACTTGAGCTGGTCCTGCTTTTGACTGGAATCCCTTGGATATGGAAGGTGCCCCTTGCATAAGAGATGCTGCTCTGGATTGCACTGAGGTTGGCTGTTTGCCTATCTAGAGATCTACAGGACTCTGGTACCTTGAATTTTATTTTTTCCAATGGCCTATTTATCTCTCTGATTTATTTGGATTTTCTGAAGTATACTAACTTATTAAAAATAAAATTTTCCTTGTTTTTTATGTTATTTTCCTACCTCTATATTTATCTATCTATCTATCTATCTATCTATCTATCTATCTATCTATCCATCTATCTATCTATCTTTCATCTATCTATCTCACCTTTATGTATGTATCTGTATTAGTCAACCAGGGCTGCCTTAACAAAATACCACTGACTGGATAACTGAAACAACAGAAAAGCCTCTAGTTCTGGAGGCTAGAAGTCCAAGGTCAAGGTGTCAGCAGGTTTAGTTTCTCCTGAGGGCTCTCTCCTTGATTTACAGATGGCCACCTTCTCACTGTGTCCTCACATGGTCTTTTCTTTATGTGAGCACGTCCCTGGTGTCTCTCTCTGTGTCCAAATTTCCTCTTCCTATAAAAACACCAGTCAGAGTGGGTTAAGGCCCACTCCAAAGGCCTCTTTTTAACTTAATCACCTCTTTAAAGGCCTTATCTCCAAATACAGTCACATTCTAAGGTACTGAGGGTTAGGGCCTCAGCATATGAATTTTGAGGGAGACATAATTCAGTCTATAACAATATCTAACTATATCTACCTCTGAGTTACTTTTTTTTGCTAAAATAAGGATGGCATCTTTAATACTCGTCAGAATTAATTGCTCAATATTTTGTAGCTGGGAGTGGACTATATCCTTTTCTGTTTGTAGGCACATATACCTGTCATATTTATTTGGATTCTGAATAATGACCATGGTATTAAATATGTTCACTGCTTTTATAATAAAGAAAAATTCACTTAATTCAACATACATTTACATACTGTATGACTTTGCGAGTCATAATTCTATATCAGTTCTTTAAAAAATTCAGTTTTATACAATCATGCTCTGACTGGCTGGAAAGATAAGGCTCCCTACTAATGTAGGTTCGTAAACAAGCTTGTTAAACACTCGTTGGAAATATTCTGGAGTGGATGAAACTTTGAATTGGGAATTATATTTGAAGTTTCAGAGGTTCCTTCTATGTCTTGAAAACAATGATTTTGTTCATACCTCTATTCCTATATTCTTAAACTCATATGTGCATTAAGTGACTATTTTCCGTTTTACAAAGATGAGCTAAGTTCCAGGGTAAAGTTTGTAATGTCCATCCATTATAAAATCACCCACAGAAATAAAGTTTTCAAAACATTTTGGAACTATTCATCAAAACACAAACATACATTACACACACACACACACAGACACACAATCATTGGTTAAGTTTGTCTGATACTTAAAATATATTTGAGCTCCTGATCATATCATAGGTCATGAGCTATTCCTAGATATGAAACACATTTTTAAGATTTTAATATGCTGCATGTTTTGTTATATCAACTGAAAATATGAAGCACCATTTGCTAACTTTATACTTGTGAGGAAAACATCTAGTGCATATGTGAGTGGAATTCTGATTGAACAGATGGCTGCTACAGGTGAAGACTAAATAATGAAAAAATATTTTTCCATGTTATTGAAGTGGTTTATGCTACAGTATTTGATTAGACTCCTTCTAGGAGGTAGAAAACACTTAGAAATATACACCTTTAGAAGTTTGCAGAAGCAGCTTTACACCTGAAAAAAATATACTGATCTCTTCATCACTCATTCATTCAGTTGGTTACTGGCAAAATTCTGTAGTCAATTAACATAGCTTAAATTAAGTTCTCATCTTTCAGCAATCGTTACATTACAAATTAAATTTCAGTACAATTCAATTTGTGAAAGTGTCACTGAAGACTGAAGTCGTATTGGCTCAAGTAGCGTTGTCATCTCTATTATTTTTTTCCCTTTGGTGATGTGAATTAGCTTCTTCCATGATGTTACAGATAAGAGAAAGATAGATTGTGGAATGGTTCATTTTCTTGCATTTTTGTGTAGTTCACTTTTAATAAATTTGATCTTGAATATAATCTTACATTGGATAGTCATAAATATGTAATAATCATCGAACCCTTTTATGGTGAATCTAATATACAAATAAAGAGACTATATATAATAATTTACATCTTAAACCTGAGGGAGTCTTATAAATATATGCTGCATTGAACAAGGATCATACTGATGCATTGAAGTCACTTAATCTTACTGTTTTATAGTCAAATTCTGAATTATGATCATTTTGAAATTGTAATTTGTGGGAAGAACAGATGTGTAAGGCTTAGTTGGAAATGAGATGTCCGTAAAAGTAATCTCAGTTGTCAATTGACTGCTCACCCACTAAAGGAGCAGTGGATTTAAAGCCAAGTTAAATACCTCTTGAAGATGCACTTTAAGTCCATGTTCTTAAAGCGTGCATGCAATGTCAGGTAATTTACTACGAGTGGATATATTCTTTCACATGTGGTATTCATTATCACCTAAGAATGAAGGAATTTATTAAATAAATATGCATGCAAATATTATCTCTTAGAGTTGAATCTTCTCTCACTAAAAAAATGACTTTTTAAAACTTGACCAAATAGGAAATAAAATTTAAACATCTTTGAAAGTTATCTTTATTAAACATTCAGTCCTATGCTCTTTTAACAACCTGATTAAACACAATTGGGATTAGCTTTAATTTCTACAATTTTTTCAATTGCCACATTTTCAATTAAATTATTTTAATAGGCCAAAATAGCTAGATTTTTAAGAAATTTATCCAATTAATTTTACTTGAACAATCCATGCAATTATTTAGTGATTAAGTCTGCTGAGAGTCATACATTTAACTCTTTAAGGTATGTAAGGAATTTGGAAGGACATTCCATTCACTGCGTACTTTTCCTGAGTATTAGATAGTTTACATATTACTTAACTTATCTTCAAAACACCATGTGAAGAAAATAAAGGTCCTAAATTATTACCATTGTCAGAGTCCAAACTCAAGACTCTCATGCCAAAGCCTTTGACTTTTTTTAAATACGTATTTTACAAAAGTAAGACAGACTAGGGAAGCATATTTTGTCAAGAAAGCTGTATCCCTGAGTGAACTGAAGCTTCCAAAAAAAAAAAAAAAAGTCTAAAATGTCTCAGTAAAGCCAAATGGCCATTTAAGGATTTATTCAAGAAAGAGAAGATAAATAAGGAAGAAAAATTCTACACACTGTTTGGAATGTGTGTTGTCATATTAGCAGATGAAAAGAGAAAGCACCTGTAGTTAATAACTAGTTTGCTGTTATCTTTTGTATAGAAATTATGATTATTAACTACTTATTCTTAAGTGAGGAAAAGATAACCTAATCCTGTTTGCATTCCCCAATCTTCCTACCCAGTTTCCACTCACACCTTACAGGTAATCAATTTGATTAATTTCTTCATGTCATTTTTTTTTGGCATTAGTGAGCAGATACACATGTATTTTATTATTTCTCCCTTCTTTTTTACATGAAAGCTATTATACATATGAATTTATGCTTTGCTTTTCCATATAACAATATATCCGTATTTGTCCATAGAGGTCTTCCTCATTCTTTTTGCTGATGTGTAATACTCTATTGTGTGGGGGCCATAGTTTTTCCATCCATTCTTCTAGGTATGGGCATTTGGATTGTTTCCAAAATTCTGCAATTACAAATAATGCTGCAATGAATAGCCTTGTACGTAGGCATTTTTATCTTGTTGGAGGTGTGTATAACCAAAGTAAATCCCTTTAAATTCTGGATCAAAAGGCAGATGTATGTGTAATTGTGTTAGTATATTGGAAATTTCACTCCAGAAGGGCTCCATCATTTACCTTCCCAGCAGCAATGTACGAGAGTGCCAGATTTCCCTTAGTTTGGCAGCAGAGTGGGATGTCATACTTTTTCATTTTCACTGACCTGATAAATGAGAAATGCTACCTCAATGAGGTTTTAATTTATATTTCTTTAATTGTGACTAAGGATGAATATCTTTACACATATTTAAAGGCTATTTTTATATCTGTAATGTGAATTGTTTTTTGTGTCTTTTTCGTAATTTTCTATTGGCTTTTTGGTCTAGCATCCCTAATTGTAAGAGTTCTTTACATACTGAGAATATTAACCCTTCATCTGTAGTATACATTGCAAGCTTATGATATATACTTTCAAGTTTGTCAGTTATCTTTTGACTTTATGTTAGTTTTTTTTTTTGCTGTAAAATTTTCTGCATTTCAAGGTAAAGTTATTGATAGTAGTTTATTATCTCTGGTTTTTGAATTATAGTCAGGAAGTCTTTCCCTGACACCAAAATTTGAGAAGAATTCATACATATTTTCTTCTAGCACTTTTTTGGCTCAAATATTTTACATTTAAATAGATGATCCATTTGGAAATAAGTTTTTGAGTATAGTGGTGAAGTATGAATCTAATTTCATCTTTTTCCAAATGGCTAACCAATTGTCCCTGAACCATTTATTAAAGTGTCCTTCTTTGCCTTATTAATTCGAAATGCCGCCTTTATCATATAATATATGATACATTTCTGTGTGTACTTGGAGCTATTTCTGGACCTTTATTCTTTTCCAGGGGTCTGCTTGTCTATGCATATGCCAGTACCACACAGTTTTAGCTAGCAGAGCACTCAGCATAATATTTTTCTATATTGGTCAAGTTTGTTGCATGTATCAATAATTTCTTCCAATTCCTGATAATATTCCATTGTATGAATATGTCACAGTTGTTTGGCTGTTTTCCTGTTGATGGACACCTGGAGAGTTTCCAGGTTTGATTATTTTGAATAAAGTTGTTAGCAACATTATTGTAAAAATATTTTTGAGGATATATATTCTTTGAGTAAATACTTACAAATGGAATTATTGTGATATGGGATAATTTTTTCTTTATTTAATTGTTTTGCTTTAGTTGGAGTTTTAAAAATAGTTTTAAAAGAAACTTCCAAACCTTTTCCAAGTGTGAGGTGCCACTTTCCCATACCACCAATGACTTATGAGCATTCCAATTGTTCCACATCCAATATTTGGCAATACTAGTCTGTTTTTATTTTTTGCCTTTCTGATGTGTGTGGAGTGAGATCTCATTGTGGATTTATTTTTCATTTTTCTCATAACAAATGGTGTTGAGCATTTTTCAGATGTTTATGACAATTTGTATGTCCTTCTTTGTGAGGTATCTATTAAATATACATTTATGTATAGACCTCTGTGCGTATGCTGAATACCCATCCTTTGTCAGCTATATATTCTGTGAATGTTTTTCTTAGTTTTGATTATCTTTCATTTTCTTAGTTATCTTTGACGCCATCCCTTTGAGTCTTCTTTTGTAGACCTTTGCCTCCACACAGTAATGAGGGCATTCTCATACCCTCTCTTCTAAAAGCTTTACAGATTTAACTTTTAGGTCTATGATCCATTTCAAATTATTCGTTGTTTATGGTCTTAGTTAGGAGTCAAGGTCCATTTCTATTTTACAGATATTCAATAGTCCCAGTACTATTTTTTGTAAACTCTTTCCTTTAACTATTGGATTGCTTTGGCATCTTTGTTAAAAAACAAATAACTGGGAAGATGGGGAGATGTTGGTCAGAGAGTACAAACTTCCAGCTACAATGTGAATAAGTTCTGGGGATCTGGTGTGCAACATGGTGATTATAATTAATTCTACCAAATTAAATACTTGAAAGTAGCTAAGAAATTAGATCTTAAATTTTATCATCACAAAAAAAGACATGGTAATTATGTGACGTGATGGAGGTGTTAGCTAATGCTATGGTGGTAATCATTTAGCAATATATGTGTATCAAATCAACACATATGTTTTTGTTTGTTTTATTTACTCTTCTTTCCCTACTACCTTGAGAAGTAAAGTGCACCCAGTAGGTACTCAATTGAAATGCACCTAGTAGGTACTCGATCACTATTGGTGTGTGAGGGAATGAATGGCCCATATAGCTCTCTTTGATGCCAGTTCTTCACTCTGGGATCCTATCCACTGCTTATGACAGAGTCCCTACCAGAGTAGACTTCTACCCGTTGCTAACTTTGGGCTTCATATACCATCTTTTTCCATAAGGGAAGATAAAATTATCTTCCTTAATCTCATCTCACCTTCAGGTACTAGTTATTTCTTATTAGATCTACCTTACCATTTTACCTGTAATGGCTATGTAAGAATGACTGAATAGTGAATTTTTATGTATATATGAACTATCAGTTATAACATTCTTTAGTTGTGGTGTCTTAAAGTGGTTAAGATCATGGACCCAGAAAAAAGGAATTTTTCAAGATTTTATTTTTTTATAAACTAAAAACTGTGGTGATTTAGGCTTTTATGTTTTATATTGTTAGCATAATCTCATAAAATTTTAAATGTTTAGAGAGAATGAAGTCTCTTTCTTTAAAGAATGAACCTACTTTCTGCCAAAAAAGACAGTATATAACATCATACCATCATAATTTTATTGTTTCTAGTATTAGACATTTTCCCTTGAAATATAATCTGTACTCTGAATAATAAACCAAGCACTCCCTTGAAATACTCAAAATATACTTCTCTACTAATCATAAGATGTTTTGACAGGTCCATGTTTTATGAGCTGAACTGAGGCCACAGAGCACCAGGATCTATAAAGGAAAGCATTCTCTGTGGGGGTTCATATATTTCCCATAATGATGTCATAATTTATTCTTTTCCACTGTGAAAAGATATCCTGGCACAACTACTAACCAATGTATAAAACACTGAAACAGGCAAGTTGACATTTTTACTAGAGTTCTATGATCCCATAATTTTTTTCCTTGGCAGTACTTCCACTCGAGATCTTTAAAAGGTTCATTTTTTTCTTAAATAGTTGCTTCCCCTTAACCTATTACTAATATTGGAGCATAAAATAATGTATAAATAATTTGAACCTTTTCCCGCATGGTCTGGTGTAACTTTGCAAGCTGTCCTAGAGTTAATAACGTTGCAACATTTCTTTGTTACAAACTGGTAAATGAGAACACTTTTTCTATTTCTAAAACTTCTAAATGGGGGGGGGCCCAGTGGAGCCAGAAGAAACTATTGGATACAAGCAGAAATTTTTTTTTTCTGGAAACCAAGCCTATCATTATTCTAGTAAATTATATTCTTACCGAGGATTATCAATGAGAAATATTTTAAAATTGGAAATACATCACTGAATACAATCAATTCTCTATCACTGTTTAAATTATACAGTATAGAATACTGAAGAGACTATTTAAAAAATATTTTAGTATCTCTTGCTGATGGTTTCACATTTTCTCTTTTAATATCAAGTGGTGTGGTTTAGAGAATTCATTTCAGCTCAAAATGTGTATTTAGTGCCTAAAAAGTACAAATATTGCCAATCACATTTCCTTCGAGCAGATAAATATGTGGTGGGGCTAATAATAAAACAAGCAAGAAAAACAGTGTCATAGTGGAATAAATAAATAGTGGAATAAATAGAATAAAGAGTTATAAACCAAATAGATTCTGAGTAACTGTACTTTTCGTTGGGTTAAGAGAGGACAGGGCATTGAATGCAGGCATGTAGGATGCCCCAAGAGTAGGGCATGAAGAGGGGCCTGTGAGCAGAGAGAGGAGTAAGATTACAGTAAGATACAGCAGGAGACAATGCCTGGCTGTGGTAAGGTAGAGTGTGGCCAGTGGAATGCGAATTTCAGCTGATGGAATGTGGAAAATTGTACCTAACAGGAAGTTGACAAGAACAAATGGTTTTAAGGTGCCAGTTGCAGTCAAGAGGAGGGAGAAAGATGGTACCAGATGTGTTCAACAGGAAGATGGGAATTATAATCTGGGGTTTGAGAGGATCGGGAACTGACGTGTTAATTCCTACAAAGTTCATGTCTACGTTCATGAGAGTTGTTGGGATGGAAATTTAAGGGGAAGATATATGTATTTTTAGAAGATTGTTTTTCAGTTTTTCTTTATTCCCTAATTGGACGTGTTCTCTTTTGTTCATTTCCTACATCCCTTTGTATTCTATTTACTGCACTTATTGTTTGTTTCGTCCCATGACTATTTGTGAATTTAACTCACCATCCTATTTGTCTGAAGGTTCCTTGGGCCAAGAAACATATATTCAACTTGCTGTTTCCATCAGTGCCTTTAGTAATGCTTCACACATAAAAAGAAGCAGCAAATACTTACAGAACATAATAGAATAGAACAGAACAAGAACATTCCAAGCTGGAAATTCAAAGATCAATTGCTTAAATTCTACTCCCTTTAAGTTCACGGATAAAAACTTCAGGATACCAATAGTAATTTTATTTTATTGCACCAGACTGAGAATTAAAAACAGGACCAGTAAAAGTTGAACAAAATAAAAGTAGAACTAGGAGGAAGCATAAAATAAACATGTGTAACCATAGTTTCTCCCTTCCTCACCAGCATGGTTTCCTTATCTTGAGCTGGTTAGTGTGGATCATTGTCCAGGCATCAGCGTTTTTCTTCCGTGGGTCACTCGGCTTCTGTCGGAGAGGGAAGTCTCCCTTCCCCAGTGGCCATGGCGGCCCTGCGACCTCAGCGCTTACTGGCGTGGTGCTCGGCTTCGTCCTTGGACCTCTCCCCTGCCCCCCAGCATCACCTGCTCACCTAGTACCCTCTGCCTTCTGGGAAACACCGCTCACACCCTGCAGCCCTCCTGCTGAAGGTAGACATTAACCTGCAACAAAGTGACGAGTTGGTGTGAGGCTAGGTTTCACCAAATCCTGTTTTATTTTCTTTTTTCTGCGTTCCTGGGACCACTTGATCTCCCAGCTTCCTCTGCAGTGAGGTGAGACGCAGGGATTGAATTATGGGATTGAGTTATGAGTGGAAGTGACTTCAGGCACTTCTGGGCCAAGGCTGTCCAGAGCTGGTATGCCTCCCTCAGGCTTCTTCTCTTCCCTAACATTGGGACCCAGAAGAGCAGGAGATCCAGATGTTCTAGCTGTAAGCTGGAGAATGACTTCTCAACTCACATCAGACTGATTTCTGTGTTTATGTTACATAGCATAGCCTAGCTTATCTTCAAAGATGGGGAAGCACTCTTTTTCCTTTTTTATTACATTATTAGAAAGATCTCAAAAACGTTCTGTGTTTACTCAAAGGTTTTAAAGAGTTCCGTCCATGATCTTTTTCAGCTTTTCATTCCTGTTCTCTGCCTGCCATAGGACTGAGAGAGAAATCTATTGAGGGCTAAGCCAAGTATTAAATCTGTGTGATGGTTATCTCATTGTACACTGAATTTCTCTGTAACTCAGAAGGTGAAAGCTTGATATTAAGTCAAGTTTGTTGTGTCTGTCTCCTCCTACCCTAAGACCTCTGTATAAATAGAACTTTCCTAAAAGTTAATTAGACATGTCCAGAAATGCCTGGATTTTAGCAGCAAACAGAGCCTAGGGGCAATTCATCATCCTGGTGTCACAAAGAGAAGCTGATTTACAGACATGAACACTGGTAAATGAAAAGTTTGAATAAATTGAGTAATAGCTAGATTTTGAAGGTCTTCTCAGTGCATGTGAAATTACAAATTGCACGTTAAGATATTCATGATTTCTTGACTGGGATAACTTGAAAAATACTTTTCTATCATTTTGTGAAAAACACGGTAGATAGAAAATACTGCAAATAAAGAGTGACATATATGTCCTAGAATTATATAGATTATTTTACTAGTAGTTTTTATAGTATAGGTTAGCATTTAAGTTTGAGTTAAACTCATGTTCCCAGATTTAAGTTTTATAATTTTCTTTATTCATTTGTGAGAATATGAGAATATATTGAATTTAATACTTAAAATTTTTGAGTTAATGCATCACAATGCTCCTTGTTAATAATCATTTGAATATGATATTAATCAGAGCAGTTCCAGTAATTTTCCTGATTAGGATAGTTTTCAGATAGTTGAAGCATTTTTTTTTCTGTTTGATTAGAGGATTATGAGTTTAATCTTAATAGGTAGTTTTAAAATCTATCCTTAAAAGATTTCTCTGGAGTAAAGCATTGATTTTCCTTCCTCTCTTTTCCTCCAGTTACTTTGGAGAATGGAGCTTTCGTCTGCTATCCCTTTCCTACCTTCTACTCTTCCATATTTCTTTCTCTGGGTCTCATGTCTTCTTCCATAATAATACCCATAATATACCTCTTGATCTTTAAGACAGAGACTAAATCATATTATTCTTTATATTCCTCATGTATATAACAATGCGTGACAAAGAAAGGTTCCTAATATATTTTTTAAAAGGATGAATGGGTGAGTTATCTATTGCATACATGAATGAAACTCTGGTTAAGGATCCCCTTGTGTCAACAGTTCTACATTTCTAAATCTATTTCTGGAAAACAGAACATGGGGAATCTGGGGCTAGGTCCAGTTCTTCTGACCAACATCCTAGAACCATTCCGTTATAACACTGCTTAAATTTGGATTAGCCTAGAGAAGACATTAAAACTTTCATGGATTCCCATTAAATTTGAATGATCTTGATTCACATGTTGCTTTAGCAACTTCACTCCCTTGGTCACAAGTAAATTTATTTCCTGAAGTCTCTTCAGTTTTGAAATCCGTGGCGCATTCTTTGAGTGTAGTCTCCTGTTTTTGTTGCCCTGCCACTCTCTCAATAGCAATAGCCATCTTTCCAGCTTCATCAAGACCTCCCCTTCCTTCTCTATGAGCTCTTTCACTACAGACTTCCTTTTCTTCCGCCTTGCTCAGATCCCCTCCTCTGTGATACCAGTTAGTCTCTTGCCATGAGACTCAGTTCCACTGCCCTTTCTATCCTTTTGTTGTGGCTGTTCTGCAAACCCCAGTCAAACAAATACGCTGCATGTCCACTCCAGGCGGTAACTTTAAACTACTTTGGATAAAATAATATAATTGTGTGCCTAGATGCAACTAAAATTTTTGTTTTCTAATTTCAAGAGGACTGTCACTGCCATCTTCTATTAACCTGGTTTCCAAGTACCTTTCGCACTTTCTTCAAGGCTTTTACCTCATCATTTCCTCTTTACTTCCATTATGTAATCTTTTTTTCCTGATTAGGCAAATATTCTCTCTGCTACCAACCACCAACTTTTCTCCATATTTACCCACTGCTCTATTAGCAATAGAAGAACTGTCCCTTCCCTTCAGTCAGAACAAATATATCCACCTTCACTTTAGATGCCATTTCTTCCTGCATTACATCGTACAGTTCTACAACATTATCTCTATGAAAGGAATTCAGCCTTTTTATTATTCAACAATTAAATAATCAAACTACACTTGACAATTAGAATGTGTGACTTTGAAAGCTAGACGTGTAGGTACCATTTATAGAGATGGAAATTATTTTAGGCAACAGCATATGGGGAATACTTAAATAATTTGTGTGGCTTACGGGTGGAGCCCTGCCTCCAGACTCTATCTCTAGAGCAAATGAGCCAGCTTCAGTCAATTAGCACATTGATTGGTTTCAGCGTTGCCATTTCATCAAAAGGACATACTAGGATTTTTGCTAAATATTCTGGGAAAGACATCCTTGTGATTTTCCCACTGAACTTAATGAGACAGGATATAGGATATCATGCTGCAACATGTATCTTCAAAGCATGTGTGGAAATCTGGCTGAAAATGGAGACGTTTGGGAGGAAAAAGGAAAGAGAGATAGAAAATCTATTCCTGGTGTAATCTGAGCACCTTGCAAACCCCGCCTAAGTCATACTTAACCTTTGCTTGAGACATTTTGTGCATTATTTGGATCTGAAAAAGAATTCACTAATGTGGTATTTAGTATGTAACAAATGCTCGTTTATACTTGAGATTAATTGTTGATTGTTGCTTCAGTTAAATCTGTCTAATCATGAACCATTACCACTAAATTTAATTACTGTAGTTTTGTAATAATTTTTAGCATCTGATATAGTGTCAGATTTTCAAAACATTTTAAAAAGGAATTTCATGGCTATTTACAAATATTTATTTTACTAGATAAGATTCATACTCATTTATTAAGTTTCCAAAATCAACAAAACAGTAACAAAAGTTAAACTAAACAAAATAATAATAATAATAATAATAAAATAAACAAACTGGATTTTGATAAGGATCACAATGGATTTCCATGTTAATTTGTTAGGAGTATTTCCACCTTTGAAATATTTTACTATATACTTATTTTAGTCTCCTTTATGTCAACCAGTGGATTTTTATGGTATCTCTCCCCATAAGTATTCACATTTCTAGTTTATATTTGTTCTTACATTTTTTTGCATTGCTGTTCTTATAATTAAAATAAAAAATTATTTATTTTCTTATTAAACTTTTGAATTTAGTAAGTAAACTGAGATGGTTGGAGGATATATGAAAATACATAAGAGTGAGCAGAGGAGCTGCAGTGTGTTTATGTGGTTGAGAGCTCTGGGTGAGAGCGCTCCATGGTTGCAGCTTTCCAAGCAGAGCAGAGGGTTCCACTGGAACAGACCGTCATGAGTTAGTGATATTACATTGAGCAGAACTGCTCATTCCTCAAGGAAATTAAGCAGGCATTGGTGGAGGCTGACTCCACGTTGGGCAGGGTTGGGATAGGTGAGGTGTACTGTTGCTTTTTCATTGGAAAAGAATGAGATCAAATGGGAATGGATATGAGCTGTAGACAATGGGATGGTACCGATTTGTGGGCTTGGAGATGGAAGGGCACAGCAGAACTCTTGACCTTCTTGTCCACATTTTTTATGTTTGTGCAAATATGTTGGGTTTTCACAATTTCACACTTCCTTTCCTGCCCTCTGTTGCCATCATAAGAAAGGAGAGAAGTGTTGGAGATGGTAGAGGTAGGGCTGGAGATCAACAGTTTCCTATAAATTTTCAATTTGTTTTTTAAGGTATTTCACGTATGTCATTTTAAGCAATCAGTGTTTCCACAGATATACAGGTAATAGAAATTTTAAAAGTCCCAGAAAGATAAATGTGAAATACTATGTATTTCTAAAGAATGTGATCAACAGATTTTACACATAGCCTATTTCTCATCCCCATGTATGTTGTTGGCAACTTTAATTTCCTGAATATTAAAGGAAATAAACTAAAAGTTAGTGTAAAAATGATGTGCATTCCCTAAGGAAACTCAAATTTGCATTGATTAAATATCAATGCTGTATGAGCAGTGATATTTTGAATAAAATGAATGAGATTACACAGTCCATGGTGATTTAAGCTTGACCTTATTGATACAGATTTTTGAAAACATATTCACCTTATTGATGGAAGTATTAAATCTAATAAATTATAGACAAGTTATTTTATTTTTATTTCTACTTATTGAAATTTAAATATACAACAATTTCTTATTGAATAAAGGCCTTTTAAAAACTACTAGTCATTAAACAAAGCGATGTTAAAATACTTTTTCCAGTAATTTATAAAAGGAAATGTATAATAATGTTACAATATCTTGAGGAGACACAAGGACATAATATACTAATTTGAATTATCTCTTGGCCTGCAATAGAAGTAACCTTTAGCACAGTGATATTTAATGTGAGAAGTATTGTAATATGATAATTTTATATGAGTAGGTTAAAAAGGTTTTTAAAAAATTTTGACTTCGTTATCTTCTTCTATGACTTCTGCATTCAGATAACTTCTCTTTCTTGAGTTTTGAGCACAAGAAACATCTTGCTGCAAATGGGAAACATTTTTTACTCTTTCATGTATAATAGCCATTTTGCTCAAAATTCTCAATGTTTTACCTTTTATTTTCTCTGAATGAGTGAGCCTCAGGCATTTTTCTTAGCAAATTTACAAGAACATGAAAGAGAGAATATATGGGGAAACAAACATTTCATAATGAAATCTAACCTTTAGAATTTCAACATCATGTAGAAACATCTTATAGAGGTAATTTGTTGATTTCAAGGCAGTATATATAAAAGTAATTTTAGTGAACAGAGAGCATGAAACTAAAATTGTAATGTCCTTATGTTTCTGATTTCTTGAGCTTTATTCATAAACATAACTGTCCAAAATAAATTGAATTTATACTTTGCGTGATATTAATATAACCAGTCCTGCTTTTTAAAAATTAATGTTTGCATGGTATCTTTTCCTATCCTTTAAACAGATACATTTTAGGACAGTTTTAGATTTACAGAAAAATTAAGAAGACAGTACAGAGAGTTCTTATATATCCCACACCTAATTTTCCCTATTATTAACATTTTGCATTAATATGGTATATTTGTTACAATTAATGAACCAATTTTGATATGCTATCATTAATTATAGTTAATACTTTATTCATGTTTCTTTAGTTTTTGCCTAATTCCCCCTTTTCTGTTCCAGGATCCCTTTTAGGGTATCACATTACATGTGGTTTTCATAAATTATTTGGAATTCTTCTGCAAGGGAGAGTTTGTCTTTTCTATTCCATTTATTTATTTATTCAATCATTTATTTATACCAGTTCAGTATGGACTTATGGATACTTATTTTGTACTTTGCATTATAGCTCAATATTGCTTTATTTTCTTGCTCAAATGTGCCACCTTTGGCCATCAGGAGATGTTTCTGTTGGTTCCTGTATCTTTTTCAAATCTATCGATGTAGGTTTTGTCTATTAATTTTTTCGTCTGACTCAACAAGATGCTCTAGTCACACATGTATATTTCCAGCTCAAGTCCTGGCGTCAGCCATTTCTCCAAGGCACATGGTTTCTTTTAGTGGGAAATGGTATTAGAAACAAAGACATTGGTCCTAGGTGTGCTTTTTGCTACTGGGGTGTCATTGCTTCTAGGCCAGCTCAGCGGACAGAATAAGGAAATATGTGTGTATGCTAATGTGTATATACACTTACCTATAAATATTTCTTTTTGTAACCATCTGCATCTATATTAAGCTGAAAATGAGTTCATACTGATGGCTACAACCATGACCTGTTACCATACGGATCGTTCGATTCTCCTTTTGCTTGCCTGTAAACTCCCACTTCAGCAGTGAGAACCTGGCTTCCTTTATCCACTGTACATTTGTGTATTTGTTCAATTCCAACACGCATGTGTAGTGGTATAAGAATTGCTTCCCTGTGGGAAAAACTTTATTGACTAGAGTACAGCGCTTATTTACAGTTCCTTTTTCCTTTAGTTTTACACACCCCACTTGTTTTCAAAGTTACTTAGATCAGCCCATCCCCTCATCTCCCCCACCAGGTTCCCAAGCTCTTTAGTGATGTTGTTTCATACGTAATGTGATACACTTTAGATTGTTGTGTCACATTCTGCATCCATCCTGGGCTCCCTTGGCCAAAATAAGCATATAATAATCATTTTGTAAAATATTTCAAAGGTGGAAATACTCCTAACAAATTAATGTGGAAATCCATTGTGATCCTTATCAAAATCCAGTTTGTTTGTTTTATTATTTTGTTTAGTTTACTCTAACTTTTGTTATTGTTTTGTTTTTTTTGGAAACAATAAATGAGTATGAATCTTTTCTAGTAAAATAAATTTTTGTAAATATCCATGAAATTGCTTTTTAAAATGTTTTGAAAATCTGATACTATATCAGACACTAAAAAGTATTATAAAACTACAGTAATTAAATAATTGTGTACATTTAGGTTTACTTTTTGTGCTGTAAAGTTCTTTGGGTTTTGACAAATGCCTAATGTCATGCATTCACCATTGCAGTGTCATACAGAACAGTTTCACATCGGAAAGTCCACCTTATTTCACTTGTTCAACTCTCCCAGACTCCCACTCTCAAATCCCTGGCAACTACTGTTTTTTTTTTTACTCTATCTATAGTTTGCCTTTTCCAGAAATGAACATAATTGGAATCATATAGTAAGTCACATAGTGTGTTGCCTTTTCTGGCTGGCTCTTTTCAGTTGGCAATATGCACTTAAGAGTCATCCATGTTTTTCATGACTTGAAAGCTCATTTCTTTTTATCACTGAATAAAATTCCTTTTATGAATATATAATAATTTATTTATCCATTCACCTATTGAAGGACAAATTGGTTGCTTCTAGCCTTGGGCAATTATGAATAATGTTGCTACAAACATTCACATTTAAGTTTCTGTGGACATATGTTTTCAACTCAATTGGTTAAATACCTGGAAGGGTTATAGCTGGATTGTTTGGTAAGACTATGTTTAGCTTTGTAAGAAACTGTCTTCCACGTTAACTGTACCATTTTATATTTCTATCAGCAATGAATGAGAGTTCCTGCTTCTCCACATTCTCAAAAATATTTGATATTGTCAATTTTTTGTTGGATTTTAGCCATTCTGATAGGTATTTAGTGGTATTACATTGTTTTAATTTACTATTCCTCATTGACAAATAAGGTTAAATGTGCTTTTGTATACTTACTTGCCATGAAGAATACATTCTTTTTTGAGGCATCTGTTCAGATATTTTGCCCATTAAAAAAAATGGATGTTGGGGCTGGCTTTGTGTCCTAGCAGTTAAATTCAGTGTGCTTTGCTGCGGCAATCTGGGTTCGTTTCCTGGGCCGAACCTGCACCATTCATCGACGGCCATGCTGTGGAGGTGACTCACATACAAAGTAGAGGAAGATTGACATAGATGTTAGCTCAGGGTGACTCTTCTTCAGGGAAGAAAAAATGGATTGTTTGTTTTCTTACTGTTGAGCTTTAAGAGTTCTTTTTGTATTTTGGATACAAGTCCTTTATGGGAGATGGGTTTTACAAGTATTTTTTCCTAGTCATTGGCTTGTCTCTTCATTCTCTTAACAGTGTCTTGGCAGAGCATAAGGTTTTACAGTTTTAATAAAGTCCAATTTATCAGTTTTTAAAAGTAGATTGTGCTTTTGATATTGCATCTAAAAACTCATCACCTAAACCAAGGTCATTTATTTTTCTGCTATGGTATCTTCTAGAAGAATGTATTTTGCATCTTACATTTAGGTCTTTGATCCATTTTGAGTTAATTTTTGTGAAAGGTGTGAAGTCTGTGTTTAGACTTTTTTTTGCATGTTCCAGCACCATTTGTCGAAAGGACTACCCTTTCTTCATTAAATTGCCTCTCTAATTGTCAAAGATCAGTCTACTGTATTTGTGTGGGTCTACTTCTGGGCTCTATATTCTGTTCCATTGATCTATGTGCTTAGCTTTTCACCAATACCGTGCTGTGTTGATTACTATAGCCTTATAATAGGTCTTGAAGTCATATAGTGTCAGTCCTCCAACATTATTGTTTTTAGTATTATGTCGGATATTCTGGGTCTTTTCCCTTTCCATATAAACTTTAGAATTGCAATTTCAATATCTGCAAATACTTTGCTTGGCTTTTGATTGGATTGCGTTAAATCTATTGATCAAGTTTGCAAGAATGATAATCTTAAGAATATTGTGTTCCAATCCATGGTCATGGCTTTTCTCTCTATTTATTTAGATACTTTTTAAATTCTTTCCTGAAAATTTTGTAATTCTCTGAATATAGATCCTGTACATATTTTGCTTAATTTCTTTTTAAGAATTTTATTTTTTGGAGATCTTGTAAATTGTAGCTTTTCAAAAAATATCAAAATCCAGTTTTCATTGGTGACACATAGGAATGCAACTGACATTTGTATATTATTTTTCTATACTGCGATCTTGCTATAATTGCTTATTAGTTCCAGGAGTCATTGATTCTTTGGGGTTTTCTACATAGACAATCATGGCATCTAAGAACAAAACAGTTTTATTACCTCCTTCCAAATTTGTATATTTTATATCCTTTTCTTGCCTTATTTCAGTATCTAGGACTACCAGTATGACAGTGAATAAGAGGGATGAGAAGGGAAATCCTTGCCTTGTTCCAGATCGAAAGGAGAAAGTACCCAGTTTCTCCCTATTAAGTATGATGTTAGCTTTAGGTCTATTGTAGATGATCTTTATTAAGTTGTTGAAATTCCCCTCTATTCCTAGTTTTCTGAGTTTTATCATGAATGGACATTATATATTCTCAAATAATTTTTCCTGTATCAATTCATATGACCATATGATTTTTCTTCTTTAGTCTGTTTCTGTGGTAGATTACATTAATTGACTTTTGAATGTTGAACTAACTTTGCATATGTTGAATAAATTTTACTTTTTGTGATATATAATTCTTTTTATACATTGTTGGATGTGATTTGCTAATGTTTGTTGGGGAGTTTTGCCTCTGTGTTCATGAGAGATATTGGGCTTCAGTTTTCCTCTCTTGCAATGTCTTTATTTGGTTTGGAGTGGAGTAATGCTGCCGTCATAGAATGAGTTGGAAATGTTCCCTCTGCTTCCATTTTCTGGGAGAGGCTGTGGAGAATTGGTATCATTCCTTTCTTAAACATTTGGTAGAATTCATCAGTGAAACCATCTGAGCCTGGTGCTTACTCTTTTGGAAGATCATTAATATCAATTCAATTTCTCTAAAAAGTTTAGGCCTATACAGTTCCAGTGTGGTCTGAAAATCTATTCTAATTCATTTCACGCATTTTATGCTTCTGACCTACCTGTTATAGATCGGAGTTTCCAATGACTCCATTCTCAGGTTCAATTAATTTGTTAGAGCAACTCACAGAACTCAGAGAAACAGTTTTCTTACTAGGTCACTGTTTTATTACAAAAGGATATAACTCAGGAAGAGCCAGATGGAAGAGATCTGTAGGGTAAGGTAGAGGGAAGGACCTGGAGCTTCCATGCCCCCTCCAAGCGTGCCCTTCTTCTTGAGCTCCATGTGTTCCCCAATCCGGAAGCTCTCAGAACACTGTCCTCTTGGGTTTCTATGGAGGCTTCATTACAAAGGCATGATTGGTTAAATAATTGGCCATTGGTCATTAAACTCAATCCCCAGCCCCTCTGCCCTCCCTGGAGGTCCGGGGGTGGGACTGAAATTCCAAATCTCTAATCACATGGTTGGCTCCACTGGCAACCAACCCCCATCTTTAGGGGCTCTCCAAAAGTCACCTCGTTAACATAGCAAGAGACGCCTTTATCACTTTCATCACTTAGGAAATTCCAAGCATTTTAGAAGCCCTGAGCTGGGAAAGGGAACTAAGACCAAACAAAAATTTCATATGATAACTCACAGTATCACTCTCCACAGTCTGATCTAATAAAAGTTAGACACTTTTTCAGAGACAGAGTTTTGCCAGTTTCAGGCTTTCTCTGACCCCAAGAAGACCCTTCTTAGCTGTCTTTTCTCTGAATGTCTCTTAAACTTCTAGCTGGTCTGTCACTTCTCTTCCTGCTACTAATATTTTGGAACTACCAACCTCCTCTTAATTTCTCACCTCTATGATTTCCCTTCTTTTCAACAATTCCCTTAGGGCATGAATTTCACCAACCTCTGAATTGGTTCAGAACTTTTAGACAGAGCTGTGGAGCTCTCTGTTCTTAAATTCTGCCTTTCCACATTGGCAGAATCTCTGTGTTAGGATTCCCCCGGCTGATAACCATAATCTCCATGCCAGGTATGGGGCTTAGCCGCCGGTCTTGGCTTGCCTCTCTTGGCAAGGAATCTCTGTCTATAGGGAGTTGAAATGGGAGTGATTGGGGCCCAGATCTTTCATCCTGTCTGCTTGGGGTAGAGCTTCTGTCCTATGAATGGAGGCTGGCTGGACAAAGGAACCCCAGCTCTTTTGGCAACACATGACTGTAGTAGAGATTCCACCACACAGAGATGGGAGGGGTGTGAGAGATACTGGTGGCCTTCCTCTCCAGGGTGGAACCACAGCCCTTTATTGGGAGCTTGGAAAGCTGTCTTCTTGGCCTAACTTCCCTGGAATAAAGCTTCTATCACACTAGGCTGTGAAGGGGTGTGTGTGTGGGGGTGGGAGGAGTAGATAGGAGAGAGCTGTAGCTCAAGGTCCCCTGACTGTGATTCTTCTGAGATTTAGTGGATTTTCTTGAATAAATATTTCTTCATTTGCTGTATTCCCTTTAAAAAATTTGGTGTTTACAATTTTCACCAGTTGAATGGATGCTTCTCTGGGGAGACCATCTATCAAGCTCCTCACTCCACGATTCTGGAAGTCTCTAGCCCTTAGGATTTTCTGTGGGCACAGATACATCACATGTGGATAAAGATAACATTACTTTTTATTTCCAATTATATATGCCCTTTATTTCTTTTTTTCTTGCTTAATTACACTGGGACCTGCAAACAACATTGAATAGACTTTATGAAAGTTCACAACCTTTCTTTGGTCCCAATCTTAGGGGAAAGACATTTACTTAGTCTTTCACAATCAAGTATGTTGTTACGTGCAGGTTTTTGTATGTGCCTGCAGGTTGGGAAATTTCCTTCTCTTCCTAGTATGCTGAACACTTTTAACTTAAATGGCTATTTTGTTCAAATGCTTTTTCTCTATCTATTGATATTATCATGTGGTTTTTCCTTCCTTATTCTATTAATATGATGGATTATATTTTTTGATATTTTAATGTCCTGGGGAAATGCCCACTTGTTGAAATGTATTATCCTTTTTGCATGTTGGATTTTATATGGAATATTTCATTAAGGATTTTTGCATCCGTGTTCATGAGGGATATTGAATTGCAGTTTTCTTTTTCCTTGTGAAATTTTGTTGGTTATGTGTCACTTCAGACTATATATTTTCATATTTTTGTCCTCTGATATCAATTTACTCAATTTTGATATGGTCGGAGTAAGTTAATATATTCTCAATAACATTAAACCCAAATCTTAGTGGGTTAAATAATAAAAGTTCATTTCCCATTCATGCACAGTCATTGCATGAGTTCTCCTGGGTTGTCTTCACCCAGTGGTGCCTGAGTGATCCTGGCTTTTCCCGTCTAATGACTCCTGAACCCTCACTGGATCCTACATGTATGTGTGGGTGGTAAGGGAATAGGGAAAGCAAAAGGAGAAAATCATGGAACCTTTAGGGGCATATATCAATTTCTTCCTACTTTCTATTGGTATAACTAGTCATCTGGCCAAAAAATCTCAAATTGAATAAACATTTTTGTTGCAATGAATCCAAGCAAATTGGCAGATAAGTAAGATAGTTGAATGGGTCTTTATATCACTCCTAATAGTGTATTAAATGGATCTTCAAATGTAGTCCAGAGATAGTTCTGGGTCAGTCCAATAAAATCAAAGTATATCAAGAAAATAACTTAGGAAGATGAAAGAATTAAACAGGGATCCATGTAGGATATCTGTATGTCCTAAAGCAGAGACAATCACACTTAAAGCAATGTACTGAATAGATATTTCCACAAGAGGTAGACCACTGTATGACCACAGATAACATTATTCCTAATACCTAAATGAGGATTATGTATTTCTTTAATATGTAATATGCTGTGTTAGGTTGAGCAAGTTTTTGTGAAGAAATATCAAAGCAATAGTTCCAATTTCTAAATAGATGAACCTCTCCCAGCGTCATATAAATCTGCTAACAGCAGATTCGTAAAACAAAATAAGTATACAGTAGAGTACAAATTATGAAGCATGTTCAAAATTCTACAAAATGAAATAAAATTTAATAAAAGCCACATTAAAATTACTAGAATAGCAAAATGCAATCATACTTCCCTCAATAAAAGAACTCCAAAGATAAAGATTTTCTACTGAGAAATAATATTTTAACACATTCAGCTTATTTCAGTTACTTATTATCTATGAGCTTCTTTTTTATAGAACGTTCCAAATAAGGTTATAATTTTACTTTGTATGGATCAAAATTATTCCTCATTAGTTCACTACCTTATTCAAGTGCACATTATGCATCATGTTAAAATTATACTAAATAATAAATAGATAAATGGAAGACCTTAGTAAATTTACACTTGAATTAAAGATGGAAATGAGTTATTAAAATGGAATGAAGCCTCTCACATTTTCAAAGTAATATTAAAACAGTCTATTTTTGGTTGAATATTTACAATGTAAAATTAAATTCCTGTTCCCTCTGACATATTAATATACAGTGTAATAAAGTAGTATAAATGACAAAGAAGCACGTAAGAAAAGGGTCCAATGGAGGGGCAGTACATTAAGGTGTTAAAAAGCAAAACAACACGGCAAGCTCCTAACTAGTCCTAATCCTTCTCAGCTATGCGTTAGACACTTGACCTAAATGTGCCTTAGGATTAGGTAATATTTGTGCTTTTAAAGTACCTACTAGGGTACAGTAAACTGCAATTATGTGTTAAATTAGAAAACAGAGAGGGAGGAGGAAGACAGTATGAGAGAGAGATGGAGCCAGGTTTGGAGGCAGGTTTACTGCTCGTTCATGTCACAGTCAGAAGGCGAGCAGGAATGGAAGGTGTGTCCTCTCTATACACTCACTCCGGGCGTTTGACTGGAGGCTTTACCGTCCCCTCCGAAACCCTCTGGATCTGGCTGCCGTCCTGAGAAGAAAGAGAGAAAGGAGGAGGAAAAAAGAATTTTAAAAGCCAGGACAGGAGGTGGGATTGATTATTTCCACCCACATTCCACAAGCCAAACACTTTTGGGCAAAATTTAGACGATAAGAATCAAACATCCCATCAAAAAATTCTAAGAAAACAATTCAATACAGAAGAAAACTGTATTATAATTTTGAAACCTGAATCAAATATCTTTAAACAAGCATTTGCACTTATAAAAAGAAAAAACACTTCAAATAAAAAACTCACTGCAGGATTGAATAAAAAGCAGGAAGATATGAAATGATAGTTGACTGAAATTGAAAGACATAGTTGAAAAAGACAAAATCATTTAAAATTGACTACCAAATTTCAATGTGACCAAATGTGAATATATTGAAGTGAAAATCTAATTAGGAGAGTTGAGGAAATGAATAAATATAATCCACCGAGTGGAAATGAAAAAAAATTTTGAGAGGTAAAATGGATCAGAGAGAAAATTATAGATATTGTGACAACATGAGAAGATTCAGCACAGTATCTTGGAGTTTGTGATACATTAAAACAAAAGAATGGAAAAAAAGCTAATTTTCAATGTAAATTATAAGAAAATTTTCTAAAACAATAGAAAATTTGAATCTGTATTTTTGACGTAGTCCCCCTTGTCTCTGGGAAATTTGACCTGAGATGGTCTGCTTCAAGATACATGAGTAAAATTTTGAGGACTTAAAGGTAAAGATTTAATTCCATAGGTGTCAAGAAGAAAAGTTGTATTAATTAACAAGGACAGAAAATCAAGTTGTCACGAGAATTTTGAAAGCAATATATAAGGCTGGACAAAAATGGAGATGCTATTTTCAAGAAACTCAAGGAGACAAAAATGTAAGCCAAGAATTTAATAACCATCCAAGATGTCCTCATTTAACAAGGCTCCAGGATCAGTTTTTTTATGGGCAAGAATACAAGAATTACTTTCTTGTCTTTTCAGAGGAATCTTGCAGAAGATGAGCTTTATTCCATTGAGAAATAATTGGAAAAGAACAGCCAAAGAGTAGCTGTAGTAGGATCCTCAATTTTTATTTTGTCTAGACTAAAGACTACATCTCTTAGCTTTCTTGTGCATAGTTGTGGCCCTGTTCAAGTCAGTGGGTTATAAACAGAGGTGGTGTGCGCCAGTTCTGTAATATGTCTTTGAAGTGGTAGGTTGTGACCTTGTCTCCTTTATTTCTTCTTCCTTCTGTCTGTAACACTGATGTAATAGCTGGAATGGAAGAGCTTTTTTGGACGAGGTGGGCAAATGGCCATGCATTATGGAAAAAGAGGCAGAAGGAGCCTAGATACCTAATAGTACAGAACTTTACGCATAGACGCTAGTGAGCCTACATGAATATGGGAGTTAAATACATTTCTAATTTTTTAAGACACTGTTACTTTGGGTTTCTGAGACTAGAAGTCAAATCTAATCCTTATTAATAGAGGCAGCCCATATAATCCTTGCAGATCATTTATATCATATTCAAGGTTACCCTAGGTGTGAGAGAAACTTGCATGGATTTGATGGAAGGAGGAGCCATTTACCAGGCCAGGGACAGACGGCAGTGGATCAGAACAACTGTAGTTGAATTCACGTTGTTACTTTGGGTACACCTGAGGGCCCTATCTAGTGAGCTTCTTTGCCAAACTGGAAGGGCCAGAGCTTTGCCTAGGTTGCTGCAATGGAGAGCTGGGGATAGAGTGTGGTCAGAAAGGAAATATTTTACTATCCAAATAATTATAGTAGTAATGTTTTGCTTTATTGGAAGTTTTAACATTCCATTCTTAAAATAAATCTTTATACCTATATACTATATGATTGCAATGCAAAAAATAAGAAACAAAGGAGGGTTCTTTCACTTTCAATTTTTGTAAGCCTTTTAAATATAAATATAGGATGATGAAAATGAAATGCCAGTATGATATTTCAGAGAATATTTCAATTCAACTTTAAAATAGTTATTTTTTATTTATTTATTTATTTTTTTTGTGAGGAAGATCAGCCCTGAGCTAACATCCATGCCAATCCTCCTCTTTTTGCTGGGGAAGACTGGCTCTGAGCTAACATCTATTGCCCATCCTCCTCCTCCTTTTTTTTTCCCCAAAGCCCCAGTAGATAGTTGTATGTTACAGTTGCACATCCTTCTAGTTGCTGTATGTGGGACGCAGCCTCAGCATGGCCGGAGAAGCAGTGCGTTGGTGCGCGCCTGGGATCCGAAACCAGGCCGCCAGTAGCAGAGCGCACGCACTTAACCGCTAAGCCACGGGGCCGGCCCTAAAATAGTTATTTTTTATTTATTTATTTTTTTATTATTATTATTTAAAATTTTTTGTTTATTGCAGTAACATTGGTTTATAACACTGTAAAAATTTCAGGTGTACATCATTGTACTTCTATTTCTGCATAGATTACATCATGTTCACCACCAAAATACTAATTACAACCCATCACCACACACATGTACCGAATTATCCCTTTCACCCTCCTCCCTCCCTCCTTCCCCTCTGCTAACCACCAATCCAATCTCTGTCCCTATGTGTTTGTTTATTGTTGTTATTATCTACTACTTAATGAAGGAAATCATACGGTATTTGACCTTCTCCCTCTGACTTATTTCACTTTGCATTATAGCCTCAATGTCCATTCATGTTGTCACAAATGGCTGGATTTCATCGTTTCTTATGGCTGAGTAGTATTCCATTGTGTATATACACCACATCTTCTTTATCCATTCGTCCCTTGATGGGCACTTAGGCTGCTCCCAAGTCTTGGCTATTGTGAATAATGCTGCAATGAACACAGGGGTGCATGTACCTTTACAAATTGGTGTTTTCATGTTCTTTGGATAAATACCCAACAGTGGAATAGCTGGATCATATGGTAGTTCTATCCTTGCTTTTTTGAGGAATCTCCATACTGTTTTCCATAGTGGCTGCACCAGTTTGCACTCCCACCAGCAGTGTATGAGAGTTCCCTTCTCTCCACATCCTCTCCAGCACATGTTGTTTCCTGTCTTGTTAATTATAACCATTCTGACGGGCTTGAGGTGATATCTCATTGTAGTTTTGATTTGCATTTCCCTGATAGTTAGTGATTTTGAACATCTTTTCATGTGTCTGTTGGCCATCTGTATATCTTCTTTGGAGAAATGTCTGTTCAGGTCTTTTGCCCATTTTTTAATTGGGTTGGTAGTTTTGTTGTTGGTGAGATGCATGAGTTCTTTATATATTTTGGAGATTAAGCCCTTATCAGAAGTATGGTTTGCAAATATCTTCTCCCAATTGTTAGGTTGTCTTTTTGTTTTGTTGATGGTTTCCTTTGCTGTGCAGAAGCTTTTTAGTTTGATGTAGTCCCATTTGTTTATTTTTTCTATTGTTTCTCTTGCCCGGTCAGACGTGGTGTTTGAAAAGATGTTGCTAAGACCGATGTCGAAGAGCATACTGCCTATGTTTTCTTCTAGAAGTTTCACAGTTTCAGGTCTTACATTCAAGTCTTTAATCCATTTGGAGTTAATTTTTGTGTATGGTGTAAGGTAAGGGTCTACTTTCATTTTTTTGCATATGGCTATCCAGTTTTCCCAACACCATTTGTTGAAGAGACTTTCTTTTCTCCATTGTATGTTCTTGGCTCTTTTGTCAAAGATTAGCTGTCCATAGATGTGTGGGTTTATTTCTGGGCTTTCGATTCTATTCCATTGATCTCTGTGTCTGTTTTTGTGCCAGTACCATGCTGTTTTGGTTACTATAGCTTTGTAGTATATTTTGAAATCAGGGAGTGTGATACCTCCAGCTTTGTTCTTTTTTCTCAGGATTCCTTTAGCTATTCGGGGTCTTTTGTCATTTCATATAAATTTTAGGATTCTTTGTTCTATTTCTGTGAAAAATGTTGTTGGAACTTTGATAGGGATTGCATTGAGTCTATAGATGGCTTTAGGAAGTATGGACATCTTAACTATGTTAATTCTTCCAATCCAAGAGCACAGAATATCTTTCCATTTCTTTGTGTCTTCTTCAATTTCTTTCAGAAATGTTTTATAGTTTTCAGTGTACAGATCTTCCACCTCTTTGGTTAAGTTTATTCCTAGGTATTTTATTCTTTTTGTTGCAATTGTAAATGGGATGGTATTCTTAATTTCTCTTTCTGCTACTTCGTTGTTAGTGTACAGAAATGCAACTGATTTTTGTACGTTGATTTTGTATCCTGCAACTTTACCATATTCGTTTATTACTTCTAAAAGTTTTCTGGTGGATTCTTTAGGGTTTTCTATATATAAAATCATGTCATCTGCAAATAGTGACAGTTTCACTTCTTCCTTTCCAATTTGGATCCCTTTTATTTCTTTCTCTTGCCTGATTGCTCTGGCTAGGACTTCCAGTACTATGTTAAATAGGAGTGGTGACAGTGAGCATCCTTGTCTGGTTCCTGTTCTTAGAGGGATAGCTTTCAGTTTTTCACCATTGAGGATGATATTAGCTGTGGGTTTGTCATATATGGTCTTTATTATGTTGAGGTACTTTCCTTCTATCCCCATTTTATTCAGAGTTTTTATCATAAATGGATGCTATATCTTGTCAAATGCTTTCTCTGCATCTATTGAGATGATCATGTGATTTTTATTCTTCGTTTTATTAATGTGGTGTATTACATTGATTGATTTGCGAATGTTAAACCATTCCTGCATCCCTGGAATAAATCCCACTTGATCATGGTGTATAATCTTTGTAACGTATTGTTGTATGCAATTTGCTAGTATTTTGTGGAGGATTTTTGCATCGATGTTCATCAGTGATATTGGCCTGTAATTTTCTTTTTTTGTGTGTTGTCCTTGTCTGGTTTTGTTATCAGGGTAATGTCAGCTTCATAGAATGAGTTAGGGAGCTTCCCCCCTCCTCAATTTTTTGGAAGAGTTTGAGAAGGATAGGTATTAAGTCTTCTTTGAATGTTTGGTAGAATTCACCAGGGAAGCCGTCTGGTCCTGGACTTTTATTTTTGGGGAGGTTTGTGATTACTGTTTTGATCTCCTTACTGGTGATTGGTCTATTCAAATTCTCTACTTCTTGATCCAGTTTTGGAAGATTGTATGGTTCTAAGAATTTATCCATTTCTTCCAGATTCTCGAATTGGTTGGCATATAGCTTTTCATAGTATTCTCTTATAATCTTTTGTATTTCTGAGGTGTCTGTTGTAACCTCTCCTCTTTCATTTCTGATTTTACTTATTTGTGCCTTGTCTCTTTTTTTCTTGGTGAGTCTAGCTAAAGGTTTGTCAATTTTGTTTATCTTTTCAAAGAACCAGCTCTTGGTTTCATTAATTTTTTCTATTGTATTTTGGTCTCTATTTCATTTATTTCTGCTCTGATTTTTATTATTTCCCTTCTTCTACTGATTTTGGGCTTTGTTTGTTCTTCTTTTTCCAGTTCCTTTAGGTGCATTGTTAGATTGTTTATTTGAGATTTTTCTTGTTTGTTGAGATAGGCCTGTATCGCTGTAAACGTTCCTCTTAGAACCGCTTTTGCTGTATCCCATAAATTCTGGCATGTCGTATTTTCATTTTCATTTGTCTCCAGGTATTTTTTGATTTCTTCTTTGATTTCTTCGTTAGCCCAGTCGTTGTTCAGTAGCATTTTCTTTAATCTCCATGTATTTGTGGCTTTTCTGATTTTCTTCCTATAGTTGATTTCTAGTTTCATACTGTTGTTGTCAGAAAAGATGCTTGGTATTATTTCAATCTTCTTAAATTTATGGAGACTTGTTTTGTGGCCTAATATGTGATCAATCCTGGAGAATGTTCCATGTGCATTTGAAAAGAACGTGTATTCTTCAGTTTTTGGATGGAATGCTCTGTATATATCTACTAGATCCATCTGTTCTAGTGTGTCGTTTAAGGCCAATGTTTCCTTATTGATCTTCTGTTTGGATGATCTATCCGTTGGTGTAAGTGGAGTGTTAAAGTCCCCTACTATTATTGTGTTACTGTCTATTTCTGTTTTTATGTCTGTTAATAATTGCTTTATATATTTAGGTGCACCTACATTGGGTGCGTAGATATTTACAAGTGTTATATCCTCTTGTTGGATTGTTCTCTCGATCATTATGTAATGTCCTTCTTTGTCTCTTTTTACAGTTTTTGTTTTAAAGTCTATTTTGTCTGATATGAGTACTGCTACCCCAGCTTTCTTTTCATTGCCATTTGCATGGAGTATCTTTTTCCATCCCTTCACTTTCAGTTTGTGAGTGTCTTTAGGTCTGAATTGTGTCTCTTGTATGCAGCATATATATGGGTCTTGTTTTTTCATCCAGTCAGCCACCCTATGCCTTTTAATTGGAGCATTTAATCCATTGACATTTAAAGTAGCTATTGATAAGTATGTACTTACTGCCATTTTTTAACTTTTTTTTTTCCTCAGTGTTTTAGTAGTCCTTCTCTGTTCCTTACTTCTTGTATACAGAATTGATGGTCACTTTAGTTTGACCTCTGTCTGAAAGCTGTACTCTTTAACTCCCCTCCTCCCTCCTTTTATGTTTTTGATATCATATCTAACCTCTTTTTTGTGCATTTGTATCCCTTACCCTCTTATCATGGAAATAGATAATTTTTCCTATTTGTGGTCTCCTCTTTTCCCCTTAAATCAGTCCCTTTAACATTTCTTGTAACACTGGTTTCTTGCTGACAAACTCCTTTAATTTTTGCTTATCTGGGAAAATTTTGATCTCTCCTTCCATTTTGAATGATAACCTTGCTGGGTAGAGTATTCTTGGCTGTAAGTTTTTTCCTTTTAGCACTTTAAATATATCGTGCCATTCTCTTCTAGCCTGTAAGGTTTCTGCTGAGAAGTCAGCTGATAGCCTTATGGGGTTTCCTTTGTATGTAACTTGACATTCTCTTGTGGCTTTTAGGATTCTCTCTTTATCTTTAATTCTGGATATTTTGATTATGATGTGTCTTGGTGTGGGCCTCTTTGGGTTTATCTTGTTTGGGGCTCTCTGTGTTTCCTGTACCTGGATGTCTGTTTCCTTCCTTAGGTTTGGGAAGTTTTCATCTATTATTTCTTGAAATAGATACTCTGCCCCCTTGTCTCACTCTTCTCCTTCCGGGACACCTATACCACGGATGTTAGTGCGCTTGATGTTGTCCCAGAGGTCCCTTAGACTGTCCTCACTCTTTTTAATTCTTTTCTCTTTTACCTGTTCACCTTGGGTAATTTCTTCTAGTCTTTCATCCAGCTCACAGATCCATTCTTCTGTATCCTCTACTCTGCTTTTGAGTCCCTCTAATGAATTTTTCATTTCCAGTATTGTATTCTTCATTTCTGATTGGTTCTTTTTTATATCTTCCATTTCTTTGTTGACATTCTCACTGAGTTCATCTATTCTTCTCCCCAGATCAGTGAGCATCCTTAACACTCTTAGTTTGAACTCTCTGTCAGGTAGGTTGCTCATTTCTGTTTCACTTAGTTCCTTTTCTGGGGTTTTGTCCTTTTCCCTTACTTGGAATGTATTCTTTTGCCTCCTCATTTTGTCTCTTTCCCTGTGCTTGTGTCTACGTATTAGGTAGGTCAGCTACGTCTCCTGCTCTTGGGTAGGTGACCTTATGTAAGTGATGCCTTAGGAGGCTTCCAGTGTGCTTCCCTCAGTTCTCAATGTTCCAGGGTTGACCCCTATGTGGGCTACGTGTGTCATTCTGTTGTGGCCTGTTTGCTCTCTCTGTAGGCGCCCAGGGAGGCTGAGTTATGCTCCTGGCCAGCTGTTGTAATGCTCAGCTGCTTGTAGTTGTTGTGGGCCCTTCAGTCTCTTTATCAGGTGTGGGGAGCCCCAGCACAGTTGGCTGCAAGTTCTAATACCACATTTGTGTTGCAGTATTTCTTTTAAGTGAGTAGGCCCCCAGCATGGCAGGTTGTTAGGCTTAGGGCCTTACAATTGCTATAAGCCTCCACCCTTTAGGTCTCTTGTCAGCTCTCTGAGGATTGCAGCTGGGTGGGGCTGGCCTCAGGCACAGGAGCACCCAATTGTTTCAGGCTTTGGAAGGTGGGGCAAACCTCCTATGTGGGTCTTTGAGAAGCACAAGTCTTCTGCAGCTGACAAACCCTGCTGCCCACAGGTCCACACACACAGTCAACACAGTCCTGCCCCGTGTGAGTGCCCCGACCTCTCCAAGCGGACCCAGTCTCTCCACGGTGGGAGCCCCACACACTCCGCCACCGCCCCACACTCTCCACCCGCTCCTTGTGCACACCCTGCCCTGCTCAAGTTGGCTCAGTTGCCAGGCTGCAGAGAATCCAGTCACCAATCTATACAGGCCCACAAGTTGCCTGAGGGCTTGTTGTTGGGTGGGGCCAGTCTCTAGGGTGGGCTGCCTGCCCTGGCTGAGCTGGATTCAATTGGTGCTCTAGCGGCTGGGGCAGACCCTGGGCTAGCAGGCCTCAGGGAGAACTCCAATGGCGTCTGTGTTAGCACGCCCACACCAGGCCACAACAATGGCCGCCGCCAATGTCCCAGTCCCTGGAGAGGTCTCACCCCTCACCGAGATGCACTCAGGGCCTATTAGGTGAGTCTCTTGTCACCAAAGCACTGTGCACCTTGCTTTCTGGTGATTTTAGGATGCTTTCTGGAACGGGTGAGTTTGCGCACGGGCCCTTTAAGAGCCAGTTTTAGTTTCTTTGTGAACCGCGTTTTCTGGGTGTACTCCCCAATTCTTTAGCAGCAGGCAAAGTCAGATATTATGCCGCTGGTGTCGATTGTGCTGGGTCCACAAAATGCCCACAGCGGGGGCGCTCCCTGGCTCAGGACCCCGTGCCTCCAGGGAGGGCTGCCTACCTGTGAGCTGCTCCCGGCAGCCGTGAGGCTGGCGGCTTGTGAAGGCGGCGTTTTTCCTCTCCAGAAGGGAGTCTCTGCCTCTTCCACCTCAGTTAGGATTGTCCGTTGTTGCAGGAGTTCCTCTTACCCAGTTTTCAGTTCTGTCTCAGGGGTAATTTTTCCATGAGTAGTTGTAAATTGGCTGTGTCCACGGGAGGAGGTGAGTTCAGAGTCTGCTTACGCCGCCATCTTGAATCTGCCTCCTAAAATAGTTATTTTTTAAATAGCAAATTTTATATTAATGGTAACAAAATTTTTCTTTGTTCATTGTTTTTTGATTTAATTCAATTTGTTTTCTGTAATTTTCTGATTTGTCCTACTTAAGTACTTGTTTTAATGTTGTCTTCTGTGATGTCTCTCCTACTTCGCTATTAAAATACACTAAACTACCAATAAAAATTCCAGTGAAACAATATACTGGATTTAGGCTATTTGACAGTTTTTCTAATCCCAAGGCTGACAACAGTCTATTTTAGGCCACACCAAGGTTCTAAATAAAGCCGACCAGGGAAGGTGGTTGCTTTTTTCTGAGATCCTGGTTTGAAAAGGCACACATGACACAGCTCTAGGACAGGGGTCTTCCACGTGATGGATTTTAGAGAGTTCTTGAACAGAGTAACATATTTATTCTTTTTTTTTCTATTTTGTGTCATTCTGGAAACCAAATTTTAGTATTTATATCAAGTATTAAGATATTAGTTTAAACCAACAACGTGGTATGATTTGCTCCTGTATAATTATTATTCCTGTCGTATTGTGGTGTTTGGAATATTTTCCAGTTGATAACCTTTTGAAAATCATGCTCTGCGATTATAATTGTAGATCTTTGTTCAAATAGGTTAGGCCTGGCATAAATTGAATTATGTTGAACAAAAGAAAATTTTATAAAGATTCTGTGTTCTATTATGTTTTCATAACTGAGTGTAATGAAACACAAAAATCCCAGAACTTCTTTTGTGACAAGGTTCTGACTTGCAGACACTTGAAATTGAAGATTTAGTTGCAATACATAGGATGGGTTATTTTTGTTTGAGAAGACTATGGGGGATCAGAATTGGCCACCTCAAAAAGTGTCTTTTTGGCTTGATTATTTTTAAGGACAAAAAGACTCAGAAAGAAACTTTGACCTTTACTCTAACTGCCTAAAAGAAGGCCTGTCCCAGGAAGGAGCTAATACCATAAGATAACTTTAATATAATATAAATTAGATGTGATAGACAGGGGGGAACCTAGCAAGGGCCTTTTAATCAAAGTCCTCTCCATCTCTCATTGTCTTTGCAAGGCATGGTCAACATTTGTTTATCTAACATTCGCTTTTCCTTCTCTATGTGAATTGCCTTCCTCCCCTTTCAAGTCCCAAACCACTATCCTCAACATCCTTGTTTGTCTTTAGCTGAAGATGGTATTTAAGGTAGTGGCACCCACCATTTTGGTGAGTTACTTAGATTTCCTGGGTTTCTCCCACGTATACATGTTATTAAACTTTGTCTTTTTTTCTTGTTATTCTGTTTCATGTCAATTTATTTCTTAGACCAGCCAGGAGAACCTAGAGGAGGAATAGTTCTTCCTCCCCTACAAGATGGATTAATTTTGAACTGTTAGAATTTTAACAAATTTTACAAACTTCAAGTCTTTGACACGGTGACCAAAATTAAAAAGTTTTATCTGTTAGTAAAACAAAACAGTAAAACACAAAGAAAAAGAAACAAACAGAAAAATAATTTTGGAGCCCTCTGCAGGGACAGAGAAATTTAATTTTGAACAATAAGTACTGTTTTGCTTCTTTGGTTTTGAAAGGAGAGTCACATACCACCATGTTACAGTGCTTTCTAAATTGTGTTAGCAACAAAATCATACAAAAATTCTCACCAAAATCTTACATTTTGTCCTACTCCTTTCCACTCTCCAACTTTTCAGTGTCATACTGCCTCTTCAAGAGCTTGTGTCAAGAAATGGAAGCCAAATCTATTACTATTCCATAAAAACTGTGTGTTCAGTACTTTGGTGAGGAGTTGCTTTGTTATTGTTTCCTGTTATTGTGCATGGTTGAGCTCTGTCAAAGGGAGTTCCAGATCCTTAAATGTCATTTCGACAATAAAATAAAATAGATTTTCTTCTTTTAAAACACAATTTGACCCTGGAAATTGACACAGCATATTATGGGACTAAAACATTGATGCATGCTCAAAATGAAATATGAAATTATACATTGATAGGAAAATCACAAGAATTTTCATTTTCCTCATATTTTCATAATAGTTGAAGTGCACACAAGTGATTATACAATGATGTTCCTTTGGTTTTTAAATATGTATACAGCTACAGTACAGTCTTGAGTATTTTCCAAAATCCATGTGTCATCTCTAAAATGGAAGGCCTTACTTGACAGTGGAAATCTCTTTCACACAGTAACATGAAACTTTCTCAAAGATCATACTCACAAAAGAGCTAACTTTGTGGTATGTACGAGGTGTATTTATAGCAAGTCCGTATATTTTAAAATACAAGAAATACACTAAAATATTTGAAAGAAGGAAACTGTAGTAATCTCCTGTCATATTAGCATTTATGGAATGCTCACCTAATGGCCTATGTAAAATCCTCTATAGTTTGGAACATGGAACAGAACAGATAGTGCTATTTTATACATGTTATATGGTTAAGAGGAGGAAAATCTTACTATAAGAGTTATTTATAAAAGATTATTTTAATCTACTTTGAATGCATTTGAATTCCTAAAGCCATTAGGGGTAAAGAGAAAATAAAAGCCAGAGATCCCAAATATTTATTCTTTATGCTTTTAAGTAATTGCATTGTTTATTACAATAGACCATCTGAAATGATTATTCACCGAAGACATATTTGGGAGAAAATCATTTCATTCAAATTACACATGATTAACAAAGAAAAACATTATACAATTTTGAAGAATTTTTAATAAAATGCATAGGGAGCTTATGAAATTGTTTTATCCCCTTTGCACATACTAGAAGTTGACTGTCTTAAAATATATAAGAGATCCTTATACTACTCTGCTACACGAGGAAAAAGCACTCATATCTTGTTTATTGGCATAATATCCTTGTCAATGGGTCAACATATGAGTTATTGAACTGTTACTGTGAAGAATAAACCACTATATAAATAAAGCAATTGGAAAGGAAATAATATTGAAAATACAAATTAAAAGTGAATGTTAAATGAACAAAAAGACATTCAAAAACTGAAAAAAATTCTGGTTCATGAATAACTGCTGCTATTTAATTCATTTTTGTTCTAAAAATATTCTTTAATTAGAAAAGATTAATTTTATATTAGGGAGCCCACTATTTGATGAGTATAAAAATGTTGAAGTCTTGGACAAAATGTGTAGACTGTTAGAGTTGAAAGAGATCAAAAATATATCTGCTTTAGTCACTATTGTAAAGACAACTGGAACCTGCTTCTACGGCTGCTACAGATGAAGACGATGATGCAGAATCTAATGAGGACAAGGGAGAAGCATTATTGATGAAGCAAAAATCCAAAAGAAACTTTAAGAATGCAAATTTTTAAGCTTTCTGGAGTAGAAAGAATCAAAATTCCGTTAAGGCATAGAGGGCGTCTACGAGCAGGAATGGTCTTAGTAGGTAATTACTGCTTCCTGAAATTTTGAGTTATAGAAATCTGTCAGTAAAGGCAAAGACAATGGAGGGAAACAATATATGTGAAATCAAATGACCACTGGACAAATTCACTACAGGAATTCAGCAGCCCTTAGAACTTTGCCTGACTAGCCCTTCTCTGACTAGGAATGTGCTTTGGGAAAATAACTGAGTGAGTGAGGACAAAGGGTTAAAACTTCTAAAGTCTAAGCAAATTTTATTATGGGACAGTCTTGTTTACACTGAGCAATAATGAGGTCTGTACAGGACACTGATAGCTGTGAAGGCAACTTACTCATTGTTCACAACCATCATAGTGTAGAACAGAAAATCTCATCTAAATATCCCATTTTTAGCAATAACTGCCTTTGGTCACAGCTCCAGCTGCACGGGGAATTTATTGGTGGTTGAGGAGTCCAGCAGCTTCAAAGGGGCAGAGCTCAATTCCCACTCCAATGTCAGAGCAGAAGAAATCAGTGCTGGCCCTTGGGCAGGAACGGCCAGGGTGATCCTCACCCCCTAGAGGAATGACAACAGCAGCACTGGAGGGGATTTTCTCTAGATGGTCAGCATTCTGGATGCCTCCAGCTTTGCAACTATACTAGCAAGGCGGAAGGTTACCCTGAGTACCTGCTTCCAGTAGTAGTTGTGAACTTACACAGTTTCAGGAGCTGGCTATTGTAAATCCTAGCTCAAACAGTGAGACAGAGCAAATGGCATTTGTCATTTGGATAAACACCTGGATGACTTTTGCCAAATAAGGAGAGAGTTTCCTGAAGAGAGAGGCACCTGAATTTTCTGCAATTTGGGCACATCAAGGATCTAATTATATTCTTTGGATCACTGGGTAAAGGCAGAGATAGAGATTTTTTTGTACCTAAAACTATAAATCAGAACATCATAGCGTAAGAATAAGAAATTAAATACCAGTAAGTGGTTAAGGATTCAAAGCCATTTCTCTTTTATTCTAAAGCCTGTGATCTTCTCACCATTTCATCCTGTCTTTGAAATGAGAGAGATGAAAGAAAAATGACTTCTTCAATTGAGATCCCTTGAATCTTCAGAAAACTTTAATACTTTAGGTGGAATAATAGAAAGGGGCATGGAAGAAAGGTTGAAAGTCATGGTGGTTGGCAGATGATAATGATGAAAAAATAGTAACAATAAAAATTTCAACTTTTCTAAATGATTTTATAAACAAATGCTGATTTCAGGCTGATAAATTTTAAGTTATATTATTCCACAGCAATAGATTAATAGACTACCCAGTACAAGAATCATAATTTCTTTTTTCAATTCCTTGTCTAAGAAACAGACTCAAATTTCCAATATTAAATGTGTATATATATATATATATACACACACACACACACACACACACACACATAAATATATATATATATATTTCTTTTTTTACTGAGGATGCCAGTTTCTGGTGTAATAGACTCTGCCAAACTTTTAGTGCTTCTCCCTTTCCCTTTCTTTCCCCCGGGGTGCTCCCCGTAGCAATTTCTCCAAGTCTTGAAGTACGACACAGTCACTGGTTATTTCCCCTCACTCAGGGTGAAATCCCATGTTTCACCAAGTCTCTTCTTGCATAACTTCTGCTTATTTGATGCTATCTCATTAATTATTTTCCTTTAGTCATTTTCATATATTTATGGCCAGCTACTAAATGAGGGCTTTGTGATTGGTTTTGCATATGAAAAGGATGACTTATTCCCTACCTTAGGAATATTATAGTTTACTGGGAAAGAAAGATATACCCACAAAACTATGATAGAATAAATATAATAATAGTAATAATAATAATAAAATATCTTGTTTTATTTAGTTCTTACTAACTTCCAGACACTGTTATATTTACATATATTACGGTCATTTCTTCGGAGAGGGGAACTCAAGCCATAGAGATTAAGTAACTTGACCAAGGTCATTCAAGCCACCGTATTACATGTGGTGGAAACAAATCTGCCCGGGAATCTGAGAAGGTTCATATTTGGAAGTGACACTTGAATTGGACTTTAAACTATTTAGCATTAAAATGGGAAAACACTAGGCAGAAGAATGTTACGTGATTCTGAAAATCCATGCTTCATTCTGGGAACTGAAAATCAGCCAAAAGGTATTTGAAATAAGAGATGGAAAGTTTTCCATAATGATAACTCCAATAGTATGGAAAGAATTACTAGAAAAATATGAGAGAAATAAATTAATTAGAATGATATTAAAATTGTCCTTATGAAGAATCAATGTGAGGCTGAATTAAGGCAGGTGCAGCGGAACTGGAGAGAGGATGGTGGGTTTTAGAGATAATCATGAAGCTACGGATTGGATAGGTTCAGAAAGGAAGAGCGTGGAAGGAGTGAGCAATAAATACAGAGCAAAGGACCAAACAGACGTTTGAAATATACACAGAGGCAGTGCCTGACAAGTATTGATATAGAATGGATCTGAGTTCTAAAAAAACCTTTCTGTAAAGAAGAGCCAATGTTTGTTACCTAAATTATTGGCCCCTGGGTGTCTCACAGCAGCCAGTTTCTTAAATTTTATGGTAGGAAGCATATCAAATGAGTGCATAGGGTGTCTATGGTTTACTTTGGGATCTTGGAGATGGATTTCCATTGATTGTGAAATTATTTTAAACAGCATATAATAAAATAAATTTCTCATTTGTACATATAACTTACCATAAGGTGATGGTTTAAAATGCTGTGGCTTTGATATTTCCTCAGTATTACAATGAACCTAAAAATGACAACTTTTCAACTCTAGTGAATACTATTTGAAACATAAAATAAGTTGTCTGAAGGTAGCTAGTTAGCAGAGTCAAGAAAAAGAGAAGCATAAGAGGTTTACCCAAACTCTACTCAGGGAGCTGGAGCACCTAGGAAACTAGTTCCAGATCTATAGTTGAAGTGGAGACATAAAGATACATAATCTACCTATTTCTATTGATTCTAAGCTCAACAATCAAATTTCCAATTATGATTTTGCTTCTCATCAATGTATACTTTTCAATAGTTCTGGGGTAATATTTAAGTTTCTCATAATGCATTCGAATTTTGCTTAATCGGTAAGTTTTTGTGTGATTCTGTTGTTTTGTCTCTTGTATCCAAGGACAAAAATGAATCATTTAATAAAACTAAATTTAGGGGCTGGATACCAGACAAATGCTAACCTTACAGAATTTCAGCCAACCCTCTTTGAGGCTAGGAGAGAGTAGGCAGTTTTTCTCCCCGTAGTGGAAAACCATCTCTTCCAAACACAAACAGATAAGATGGACCTAAGCATCATGTGCTGCATCAAAGAGGAAAAAGGGGTGAGTCCTATATTTTATTGAGCACCTACTATGCACCAGATACTTTACTCACAACCAAAACATAAGGCAAATGATGTGATTCCTTTTAACAGTGCAGACCAAGGAAGCTTACAGGTTTAATAAAAATTTGTTCGAGGTTACTCAAACAGCCAGCGGCAGAGCCAAGATTTTAAATCAGGTTTAAAGGCAACAAAACCAATATTCTTCCCAATGCACTTTGGGACTTTTCCACACAATATTATGGCTAAACAATCACTTTCCCCAATAACATGCTAAACAGGTTCAAGGTGGGGCCACGGAGAGAAAGACACCTAAGTGAACTCACAAAAACTTTTTCTAAGGGCTAGAAATTTACTCCATTTTAAGACTAGAGAATATAATCTAAAAGAAAATCATTGTATTACTTTATACAAAAGGTTCAAAATAAGATAAAGAATGGGCAGCCTTTGATCTGCTGGCCTTTCTATATTATGAAAAATTGGTAGATCTGGCTCAAAAAGGACAATATTTTTCTCCATTAATTTATACATTGCCTTTAGACCTTTGGCAATTATTAATAAAAACACAAATGTAATTTAGAAATAACATTTAAAATGCTATTTTAGCTAAAGGTAGTAAGTTAAAACAATAAATCTCCAATTAAACATTTGACTTAAAATAATTTTCCACAAGACCATGGATGATTTTACCTCCCTTGAGATTTTTGTACAACTGTCAAAAAATCAGATTTTAAATAGGCTTCTTTGTTTTAAAGAAATTTCTTTATGTTCATGAAAGTATCTTTTTAAAGTGTTCAGTTTTCACTTATTAATTCATTCTACAAATGCATTCAACAAATACCTGTTGTTTCTTCAGCATGCATGTTCTAAGGCATGTGATGCTCACTGAGTAAAGAAGAAAGACAGCACCACTATTCTCCAGCACATAGAGTCCAGTGGAAAAAAGAGGCAGTAATTAAGTGATAAGGATAAATTGTGCTACTTCTGCTTTCTGCTTCAATATATAAAAGGCTTGGAAGTTGTCATGCCCATCCTTACAACAATAGAAAGCTGGACAAATAGAAAAGCAGTGATTTTTCTTGGAATCATCAAAGAACCGAGGTTGTAGGACAAACGACCACATCCAAAATCTGGAGAGACAGGCAAATCTAGAGAGTCATAGCCAATATCTGGTTACCTGGAACAGAAGCCAGTGGATCCATAAACTGGTAATTTTGATCAATTGCTGGATGCTCAATGTGGACTGACCTGAGACAGAGAAAATCCTGGAGACTACAGTCTTAAGTGAGGGCTCCAAATTTTCATGGGATTTACTTCCGGAGCCTCACCAGGTTCTCAGTGTGAAGATCCAAGAAAGATCCCCTCATAGCTCTGGCGAAGTTATGGGAAGAGTAATTATGAAATAAGTCCAGAATATTCTCCTTAACAAAGGCCTATTCTCTGGGGGATAAGACTTTACTAGACTCTTATACCCGTTGGGGAAGGGCATTCTTCACACTCTAAGACCCTCTAGTCTTTCCATAACTTGTAAGGAGTGAGAGAGCTACACTACAGGAGAAACACTTGTGAAAGTCACAGCCCTGAGTCATGGGCCTCTTGAAAGACTTAGATTGAATCAGAAGACTATAGAACACATCCCATCCTGTACACCTTCCCACTACATCAACAGAGCTCCAGTGTAATAGCAGTGGGTTACAGCTGAAGGGGCTGCAAAACACAGACTGTCTCTGAGGAGGCGTTCTTAGGGAAGTTCACAGACAACAGGGGAGATAAAGATGAGAACATTAGAGGTGTTTGAAGCCTCTGGTACATACAGCTACAGCAAACATTAAAAACAGCCCAACATCTAGCCAGATTAATATAAATCCTCACAATAAAAGCCAATTTACTTCAGTTACTATTACTTGATACAGTATGTCCAGCTTTCAACAACAAATCTCAAGGCATGCAAAAAGGCCGAAGTAAACATAGTCTGAAGAGATAGAGCAAGCAGCAGAACCAGACTCAAATCTAGTGCCAGTGTTGGAACTATCAAACAGGGAATCATAAAATAACCATAGTGACATGGTGAGGGCTCTGAAGGAAAAGTAGACAACACGTGAGAACAGGTGGGTAATGTAAGCAGAGGTGGAGAGTCTAAGAAAGTATCAAAAGGAGATGCTAGGAATCAAAACTGCTGTGACAGAAATGAAGAAAACCTCTGATGGGCCCATCAGTAAACTAGACATTCAAGGAAAGAATTCAAGGAAAGATTCAAGGAAAGAATCAGTGAGCTTGAAGACAGGTCGGTAGAAACTTTCCAGACTGAAATGCGTAGAGAAAAAAGTTAAAAACAGAATAGAACCTCCAAAAACTGTGGGGCTGTTTTAAACAGTATAACATCTACGTAACTGAAATAACATAGGAGAAGAAAGACAGAATGGAGCAGAGGGAATATTTGCGGTAATCTCTGCCAAGAACTTTCCAAAATAGATGATAGACACTAAGCTACAAATTCAGGAAGCTCAGAAAACACCAAATATGATGAATACCAAAACAACAACAGAGCAAAAACAAAAACCTCAAAACAAACAATAAAACTACACTTAGGCATATCATATTCAAACTTCAGAAAACCAAAGACAAAGAGAAAATTTGAAAGAAGTTGTGAGTGGGAGTGAGGGAAACAACTATTTGAGGGTAGATTTAGATTAGTTAAATATATATGTTGGAAACTCTATGGCTACTATTAAACAAATTAGAAAAGAATTATTGATATGCAAAGAGATAAAATGTAATCATATAAAAGGCTTTATTAAATCAGAAAAGGCAGAAAAAGAGGACAAAAAGGAAACAAAGAATAAATGCAGAGAACAGAAAATAGTTACAAACCTAGTAGACATTACTCCATCTATATCAATCATCACTTTAAGTGTGAATGGTCTGAATACACCAATTAAAACATACAGATTTTTCAGAGTGGATAAAAACTAATACCTAATTATGTGTTGTGTATGAGAAACTCCACTTTAAATATAGATTCAGATAGGTTAAAAGTAAAGGAATAAAGAAAGATATACCCTGCTAACACTAATCAGAAGAAAACTGGAATCACTATATTAATTTCAGAAAAAGCAAACTTAAGAACAAGGAAAATTATTAGAATAAAGCAGGATATTACATAATAATAAATGTGTCAATTTTTCAAAAGGACACAAAAATCCTAAATTTGCACTCATCTAACAACAGGGCATCAAAATATGTGAAGAAAAAGTTGATAAACTACAAAGAGAAATAGACAAATCCATTATTATACTTGGAGACTTCAGCACCTTTCTTTCAGTAATTGATACATCAAGCTGGCAGAAAGTCAATAAGGGTATAGTTCACCTGAACAGAATTATCACTTAACTTGATCCAATTGACATTTATGAATATTCCATCAAACACATTCTTCTTATCTCACAAACAGCATTCACCAAGATGCACCACATTCTGGGCCATAAAACACACCTGATAAAATTTAAAAGTATAGAAATTACACAAATTATATTGTCAGACAACAGCAGAATTAACTAGAAATCGATATAGTAGCCCCTCCTTATCTATGGTTTCACTTTCTGTGGTTTCAGTTACCCATGGTCAACTCCAGTCAGAAAGTACTAAATGGAAAATTCCAGAATTAAACAATCCATAAGTTTTAAATTGCATGCCGTTGTGAGTAGTGTGATGAAATCTTGGGCTGTTCTGCTAGTCCCACCCGGCATGTGAATCATCCCTTTGTCCAGCAGATCCACATTGTATATGCTACCCGCCTGTTAGTCACTTAGTTATCTGGGTTATCAGATTGACTCTTGTGGTATCACAGTGCTTGTGTTCAAGTCACCCTTATTTTACGTAAAAACAGCCCCAAAGCGCAAGAGTAGTGATGCCGGCAATCCAATCGGTTATTCTCTTACTGTGCCTAACTTATAAATTAAACTTTATTGTAGGTATGTATTTGTAGGCAAAAACATAATGTATATATAGGGTTCAGTACTATCTGTGGTTTCAGGCATCCTCTGGGGGTCCTGGGACATATTCCCCATGGATACGGGGACATTACTGTAGTAGAAAAATAGCTGTTAAATTCCCAAATATTTGGAAATTAGATAATAACAAACTTCAAAATAACACATGCGTCAAAAAAGATCAAACATTTTATGGTTAAGGAGGCAATATGTGCTATGTGTACAGCACATACATATATACATGGCAAAAGCTCCTAACCGAGTCAGAGAAAGCAAGATGTCCCCAGAAAGTCCATGTAAGTTGAGCAAAGCTGGATAAAGAGACGGGGTCATTCCAGGTAGAGAGCACTGCATATGTGAAGGTATAGATGTGTGCAACATAGCCAATGTGAAGACCAGAGAGGAGTTAGGCACATTCAGAACAAAATGCAAGAGCTTGTGGGATAGAAAATGAGATTGTCAGTAGAATTAGTCAGGCTTGGTAGTTGATTAAGATTTTGGGTGAAGTAGAGGGAGAGTTCTGAGATGACTCCTAGGGTTTGGCTTGGGCAGTTAGAGATAAAAAAATATGGAAAACATAGGAAAGAATTCATGTGTTGGAGGTGGAGTGAGGGGTTGAGTTATGAAATGAATTTTTTTCATGTTAAGAAGTGGTACTTTTGAGTCATTTCAGTGGTAATAACCAATAGAAACACAGCTGGAGCTCTTATGGGTCTGAGCAAGACACAAGTCTAGATTGTTGTTGGCACACTTAGAGTAACCACAGGATAAATGCCCCAAGAAAAAAAGCAAATGTCCAAAGACTAACTCTCAAGGGAAAAATGGCATTCAGGGAAAGAGTGAAGGGAGAGGAATGGCAAAGGGAACAGAGGAGGAGCAGCTGGACTGTTAAGAGAAAGGGTAATACCGGGGAGCCTAATGAAGCCAAAGGAAGAATGGGTTCGGAGGAGGAAATGGTCAACAGTGTTGACTGATACTGAATGGTTGCACAACCATAACCAGAAAATATATTGTTTAGATTTAGTAGAGCTAATTGGTGACCCTGATTAAAATTAACTAATTAATTAATGAAATAATGGAAGTAAAATGGTGGAAGCAAAATGGTGGAAGGAGCTGGCAGTGGGTTAAACAATGATTTTGAGGTATAGAGAGGAAGGAAAAAGAATGTAAACAATTTACTAAGAAGTTTGGAGAGTAAAAAAAGTACTAAGAGCAACAAAACAAAGACAATCTACCAACTGGGAGAAGATATTTGCAAATCATGTATCTGATAAGGAGTTAACATCCAAAATATATAAAGAACTCATACCACTTAACAAGAAAAAAACAAACCACCAGATTAAAAAACAAGCAGAGGATCTGAACAGACATTTTTCCAAAGATATACTGATGGCCAAGAGGCACATGAAAAGATGTTTAATATCACTAATTATTAGGGAAATGCAAATCAAAACCACAATGAGATATCACCTCATGCCTGTCGGAATGGCTATTACTAAAAAGACAAGAAATAGAAAGTGTTGGAGAAGATATGGAGAAAAGGGAACGCTCATATACTGCTGGTGGGAATGCAAACTGTGCAGCCATTGTGGAAAACAGTATGGATATTCCTCAAAAAATTAAGAATAGAACTGCCATAAGATCCAGCTCTCCCACTTGGGTATTTATCCAAAGAACATGAAAACACTAATTCAAAAGGCATATACACCCTTATGTTCATTGTGGCATTATTCACAGTAGCCAACACTTGGAAACAACTTAAGTGTCTATCAACGGATGAATGGATAAAGAAGGTGTGGAGTATATATATACAATGGAGTACTACTCAGCCATAAAAAGATGAAATATTGCCATTTACAACATGGTTGGACCTTGAGGATACTATGCTAAGTGAAATAAATCCGATAGAGAAAGCCAAATACCACATGATGTCACTTATTTGTGGAAGATAAAACAACAACAAACAGACAGACAGATACAGAGAGCAGACTGGTGGTTACCAGAGGGGAAAAGGGGTGAAGGGAGAGCGAAAGGCATAAAAGGGCCCATGTGTATGGTGACAGTTGGCAACGAGACTTTGGGTGGTGAAAATGATGTAGACTGCACAAAAGTCAAAATATAATGATGTATACCTTAAATTTATATGATGTTATAAACCAATGTCACTTCAATTTAAAATAAAAATAGAAGTACTGAGAGGAATTGCGTTAAATGGAGTTTTTTTGTTTTCATTAAATGTGAGAGAGACTTGTACATATTTCAGATGATGGAGAGAAATCAACAGATGCAAGAAGGAAAGATTAACCCATAGTACATGGACCTCCAGTGGCAGGAGAGAGGCTCCTAAGTAAATATTGGTGGATTGGATGCAGATGGGCACAGGTAGCTTCTAGGTTCAATTTGCAAACATCTTGTATAAACATGTAAAATTGTTTTTAGGACTAAATTCTGACTTAAGTCAATGAATAACCATAGGTCTGATGGTTAAAACAATTCACAAGGGCTGGGAAATCTATTTTTCTTGATTGCCAATGGTTATCTTGCAAAAGCCAACTTTCTCTCTTAATGACAAAATCAAGAAATGTTGGCCTTAAAATAAATAGACATCTGAGCTACAAAAATGTACTTCAAGTCCATGATTTGTGATCAGGGCTTTAATAACAGAGAAGGCATCTTATGGAGAGATTTTATCATGGAGATATTTGTTTACCAGACTTCCTGAAGATACATTTATTTATACAGCAGTATTTTACTCAAGCACCATATTTCTTGCTACTAAATATGTTTTTAAGGTAATATGATAAAATACATACATCTTTCATCCTCATTCACATAATAAAAATCTATTCACAAACAATACCTTGTTAATAAATAGTAAATATTATTAATTCAACTAACAAATAATTTGAGCATTACTATTTTTTCAGGTTTAATAATATAGAAGTGACACAGAAGCAAAAACCACATTCCATATGGAGGAGAAAGGCAATAACTGAAAAAATAGTTTTTACATGTTGCACTGTGTAGTAATAATTTATGAACTATATGAAGAATTTTAAAGCTGAGTGAATGAGAGGAACAGGCCTGAGGGGTAAATTTTAAATAGATGATCAACTCTGTCTCACTGAACAAGTGAAGTTTAGGACTTGAAGGAGGTGAGAGAGCAAGTCGGGCTTACGTCTGCGGAAAGAGAATTCCAGGCAGGTGGCACAGCCAATGCAAAGGCCTGTAAGTGGAAGGATAACAGACTTTTCAAATAACATAACGAGGGTAGTATGACAAGAGTGGAGTGAGCAAGGCAGTGAGTCTGAGGAGATAAACCCAGAGAAGCTCCCAGGGCCAGACCCTGCAGCGCTCTGGGCATCAGGATGAGCAGTAGCTTTTACGATGAATGAAATGGGAACTCTTTGGGAGTTTTAAGCACATGAGCACTTGATACAAATTTCATTTTGAAAGGAACACTTTGGAAGCTGTGTTGAGAATAAATTGTAAGGTGGGCTGAGCAGAAACAGGAAGAACAAACATGTTATTGATGTAATCCAAGCAAGAGATGGTGGTAGTTTAATTAAAATGATAGTAGGGAACTGATTTGAGCAATAGGATTCTGGATATATTTTGAAGGTTGAGACAGTACAATAGCCTAATGGATGGGATGCAGAATATGGGAGCAAGAAACAAGGAAAGGATGATTCAAAGATGTTTGTCTTGAAAAATTGGAAGGTGGAGTTGTTAATAAAGTGAGACTGGGAAGATTGTGGGTGGAGCAGTTTTACGGAGGAATATAATGACTCAAATCTAAACATACTAAATTAGAGATGTCTACTGGACGTCCAAGTGTAGTAGTGGAGTGGGCAGTTACGTATGTGAGTCCAAAGAACGAGGGTAAGTATGCTGGGTCAGGTGCTAAATATTTGGGAGCTATCAGATTATAGATACATTTAAATTCCTGAGATCTATAATGTAGGGTGTGTAAGAGAGAAGAGTTCTAGGGTCTGACTGCTTTAAGAGGTTAGGAAGAAGAAGAAGATTTGGCAAAGGAGAATACCAACAGGAAAGCCCTGTGGGAGAAGCCAAGTGAAGATAATATTTCAAGGAGGAAAGAGTGACAGGTTTTCTCAAATGCTGCTAGTATTTCAAATGATGTAATGACAGAGAATTGACCATAGGATTTAGCAATGAGAAGGGCATCGGTGACATTAAGAGCAATTTCAGTGGAATTCCAGGAGTGAATTCTTGATTGGAAAGAGTTTAAGAGGGAATGGGAAAAGTAGAATTGGAGAGGAATATAAACCAATGCTTCTCAAATTTTAACATGCACACAAATCATCTGGGAATCATGTTAAAATATAGATACTCATTTAGTTGGTCTGAGGTGGAGTCCAAGATTATGCATTTCTAACAGTTTCACGGATAATGTTGATGGTGCTGGTCCAAGGATCAGTCTTTGAGAAGCAGGGATATAAAGTGCTCATTTAAGGCATGTTCATGTAAAAGGGCCAGAGAGATTGTGGGTCACTGAAGGATAAGTTCTAGAGATGGAAACTTTTTTTAAGATAGGAGAAAGAACATCATGTTTATATGCCTATGAAAAATGTGCTGATGTAGTAGAGATGACAGAAGTCCTGGAGCGCTGTGTTTCGGTGTGAAAGAGAGGATGGGATCTAAGGTGGGTGGAGGTATGTTGGCTTTAAGTACAGTGAACAGTTCTATTTGAGTAATAGGAGAGAATTCAGAAATCTGAATGCAGATGCAGGAAGATGATGGTATATGGAGGCCGGACCTTGTATGTTAGTTTGTTGTATGTAGTTTTCAGTGCATTAAGAAGTTTAGACTGAAGGTACGGAGGAGATGACTGAGGCTTGTAGAGAAAGGAGAGTGTAAAATAATGGGTAATGGTCTAAGACAGGAGGAGAACAGGTGGACTAGACAACTGTAATCCAATTGCTGAGCAGCACTAAGGGCCGATTTAAAGTTTGTACCATGGGTTTAAGGTGTGATGTGTCAACGTGGTTGTGGTTTTCCCAGCTATTTTCAGCTGTGTGTGTACAGGTGGAGAACCAGGGGAGAATGAGTTAAATCAGGAAGGAATATGATTATGAGGAAATGACAAACTTAGATATACAAGATAAGGCTTATAAAGTTTTCCATGAAAGCTATGCTAGAAAAGGAGAGGAGAAGATATAAGGGCGGTGAAGGATAGTGAAAAGTTGAGAGGATCAACAGACTTTACCAGTGTGGTGAAAGTTGTGTTGGAGTCAGGGTACCAGAAAGAGTGAGCTGGACAGATAGGTGATTAGGGTCAGAAGTTGAGATGCTTGAAATTGAGATTATAGAGAGGTTGCATTTAGTGGTAATTATGCAGTCTAGTGTATAACCATGGAGGTGAATGACTAATCAAGGTCAGAGGAAAAATAAAATGAGATCAGAGAATTCAAGGTACTAAATGACCAAAATGTTAGAAGAATCATTTATGTGGATATGTATATCACTAATAATGAGACAATTGAGACAAAATTAGTGAAAGAATAAGGAATGTGACTAGACTCCTACAGATAAGTTAGGACATATGGGTAGGTAGGCAAGATCTTATCTGAATATGTAGGGCTAGGTCTTGATCCTTCCTAGGACAAGAATAGTCTGATTTCAAGCATGGGGGGCTTTCCATTAACCCTTTAAACTGGAGGGTAGGAGACCTAGAGAAGTGAGAACTTAGTGCATGAATGTATCCTTTTTGATAAGTTGTGTTTAGATCATTAAGACTGAAAGATGTGGTTGTATTTACCTGTTGTAACCTTTATCAGAACAGGGTGGACATTGGTAGGTTGATCAAATTTACTTAAGTATAGTGAAAGTGCGTTAGCTAACACTTCTAAAGCACTTATATTTCAGGCAGTGTTTTAAGTGCTTCATATGTAATAACTTCTTTAACCTTCATAACATCCCCATTAGGTAAATAGTATTGTTATCCTCATTGTATAGATAAAGAAAATGGAGGTACAAGAAAGTAAAGAAAGTGGCCAAAGTCATACAGCTATTAACTCATGAGGCTGACACTCAAACCCACAGAGTTTTGCCAACTAATATGTGCTTTTGCTACTTGGGAAATACTGTCTTGTGTTCTAGAAATTGCTTTTCAGGGAAACATATATACAAATATATAAGTAAACATATATATGTTACCAAATATGTATGTATATATATATATATATATATATATATATATATATATATATATATGAACAAGATTGATTTTTCCCTTGTGGCCACACTAGGTATTCAAAGCTTTACTTGGAAAACAGAAACTCTTCCAGATTAGGAGGTGGAAGATTCCTTAATGATCCTTTAATCTAAATCCTTATTTTGTAAATCAGCCTGAAGTTTCCTCAGAGTCTGTTCTTTACTGGTTCTTTCCAGAGCATCACACAGATGCTGGAACATGTAGGCCCTGAAGAAGTGCCGGTCGAGCAAAATATAAGCTAAAAAACAAAAACTTCAGATCACCGGACTCATAGCCACTCCCTCAACCTGACATTCTCAAGAGTTTGAATTTTTTCCTTCTATATTTTAAATTTTCGTGTCCACAAATAAAACTTGGCTGCAGCAGTGTGTGAACAAACCAAATTGGACAAGAAAACCAGAAACACTGGTTTGATAGTAGGAAATGACTGTTTCTTGCCAGGACAGATGTAAATCGTTGTGCCTGTGTCCACATGTGCTTGTAAGTTATTCAAAATCCTCAAGTTGTGAAAAAGCAATCATGATAACTAACACACTGGTACTCCTATAAGCAATTTACCTGTTATCTTGTTTAATCCTCAGAACAACCTTGTGAATTCGGTATAAGAAAACTGAAGGCACAAGTGTACTTAATTGTCCAGGGCTGGTAGCTTGTAACCAGAGGAGCACTGATGTCCAGCTCCAGAGCCTAACCACTCACAAATGGACTGTTTTTGATTTTTATGTAATTTTGACTTTAATTTTATATCTCACAAATTCCCTTATTGATATAAACTTAGACCATAATGAAGTGAAACATTCGCTAATCCAGAAACCTACCTCTTCATACAAAGCAACTGCAGACAATTTAAATTTAATGGATTAAATATATTCTGAGACACAAAAACAGATAATTCACAAGATGTGGATTATAAAATGAAGGAAAATCTAGACTCGATTAGAATAGAGACCCTTCAGAAACCTTGTCAGGTTTTAAGATTTTCACCAGTTTCTTAGGAGGAAATGAAAATTTTTATTATAATCTTGCAGATAACTTCAAATACTAGGCCTAGAGTGTCAAGGAGATACTTGGCTATGAAATTAGATTATCAAAGTATAAAACAAATCACTTAGGGATAACCTTTCCAGTTCGTTATCCAAGAGAGACATAATGCATAAGCACAAAACATAAGAATATATACAAAACATGATTATTGCAGCTTTATTGATAGAGGCAAAAGCTAGAAACATAGTGAATGTCCATCCATTGACAGATGCTTGAATAAATTCTGGTTCATCCACTTAGTGAAATATCACACTAAGGGCTACATAATGCCAAGATGCAAAAATAGTCCCATTTTTGTGAAGTAAAAAGTGATGTAAATATATACAGACATATGTTACATGTTACTATAAGATTATAAGTAAAGTAGCTTCAGATTTAAATAAACACACACTCACACACATACACACATAAAAATATAAGAGAAGTTTATCCCAAAATGTTAACTGTAAATATCTTAGAATGGTGGTATTGCAGGAAACGTTAACTTTCATTCTTAAACTTTTTGTAATATTTGAGCTCATTTAATATAAACAGATAGTAAATGGCAAATTAGAAAAACATGCTATTTATTGCAGAAAAATGAAGAAAACATAATAGTTAAATCTAGTCTCTGTGGAGCTGAGGGTGACTGAGAACTTCCTCTGGGTCGTCCGCAAAGATGAGGCATGGAGAGCAATGAGGGAAACACTGTGGGGAAAATGAGCTCCGCAGACAAGCAGAATTAGAGGGACACTTGGTGACTGATTCTTAACGCTGAAGGGTCCATTTCATAGTGTTACTTATATAAACTGCCTCTAGTCTTAAAGATTAACTTTTAAATTGCATAGTTGAAGTTAAAGGGAAGGAGGAGAATAGATTTTTTTAAAAACAGAGCTAAAATAAACTATCCCCATATAAGAAAACAGGCTGTTTTTATAATCTCTCCCTCCCCTGTCCTAACAGTCAGGCTGTGATGTGTCAGTCACGCCAGACAAACAGCTGGGAAGCTACGGCCAGAGCCGTGGTCATAGCCGTGGTCACGGCAAACATAGCCTAGCAGTGGATCCCTTCATGACATGGAGAAGCATTCTTCTTTTCAGTTTAAACAGAGAACGAAGTTCTCATCACACATTGAGAGTCTGTCTAGGACAACATATAAAATAAAAGAAACTGAGAAAGCTGACATAAAACAGTTAAATAGATATGGAGAAGAATCAAGAATTACTCTGAAGGATTTATGCTCCAAAGTCCAGCTTTTAAAGTTTTTATTAGAGAATAGTAAAAATTCTCCTGTATAACAAGTGGCTTGTATTGTTCTAAGATATTTATAACAATATTTGTAAGAAGTCAAGGTCATTATTATTTTTGGAATACAATAAGCAAAAGACAACTTTATCTGAAGCAACATTTGAACACTATTCATGATTTCATTCATTAATAATAATGTCATAAATATGTAAAACTTTTTCTCACATCGGAGGCTAATAAAAGATAATGGCCTCTACCAAAAACATATTTAACATCCCTTTTATTTGAAGACATATTAAAATAAGGTATGTAAACAGATAGCTTTGTTTGCTTCCAAACAAATTATATATAAAAGAGAAAAATCTCACAGAGGAGAAAAGAATATGGTTTAAGTGGTTTAAAAAAATCCTGGGGGCCGGCCTGTGGCATAGCGGTTAAGTGCGTGGGCTCCGCTGCTGGTGGCCCAGTTCAGATCTCAGCCGCACACCAACGCACTGCTTGTCAGGCCACGCTGTGGCGGCATCTCACATAAAGTGGAGGAAGACAGGCACGGATGTTAGCCCAGGGCCAGTCTTCCTCAGCAAAAAGAGGAGGATTGGCATGGATGTTAGCTCAGGGCTGATCTTCCTTGCAAAAAAAAAAAAAAAAATCCTGGACTATTTACCTAGATAAACTCGGGTAAGTATTTTAGCCCTCTGGGGATGTTTCATCTTTCTAAAATTGGGTGGAATAATAACATTCTATTTCTAGTTTAGAGGGTTATTGTTCACGTAATTACACTCTGTGAAGTGTTGTGCAAACGCATTAGTATGCCTAAGACAGCACACAATGTGGTCGTAGATCCCTGACTTTAGAGTTAGGAAGATCTTACTTCCCAAGTCACTTTGACAAGTTATTTATCTTGGCCATTTTCCTTATACATAATGTTACAAAAGAATAAAAGTGATAGTATATGCATAGCACAGAATCAGATCCAATTTCTTCCTTCCCTTTATTTAATGTCTTGAAATATTCAGTTTTAAAATAATCTTCAAATGGAGAGGTACATTAAGTTCATGAAATTAAAATATAGTTATTAATCATAGATTTTATTCTGTTTGATTTGAAGGAATGTTCTTGTTACCTATATATTATTATCCATTCATCTTTATTTTTATAATATCACCATTCTTTTCCCACTGCTGTTTTGAGTACATTTTCACACAAACAGTTGGAAATATGTTCTCCTTTCATTTTATTATTTTTTCTCTTCATTGTAACAGGAAAGTTCAAAATACTACATGGTGCCAGGTTTATCTACATTCTCAACAACTTCCAAATTTTGGAAGAAAGAAGTTCATATGTTATTGGGTAAACAAGGTTGAAACTTGTTAACTCTGATACATCATTGTATAGAATTCAATTAAAAATTGAAGTAGCCATTAATTGGTTTCTCAACCCTCTCAAAATATGAAGATTGAGTAGGAAGGATCAAAAGTAAAGAAGTGATAGATTTTTAATTTTGTTAAATATTTAATGTAACGTTTCTTATGCAATTGCAAAGAATATGTATGAATATATTTTGCTAATTTTTATTATGATCACATGTAATCAATATGCATTTTAGTGTCCTTTTTTTTTCAGTATTTGCATTTCTTAGTCTCTGAGAATTCTGAAAGGAAATGATATTATGCTACTTTCCAAGACTTTTAAAAAATATATCAAGATTTAAATATGACCTAAGAAGACACTGAAAGATTCAAAAAACTTCAAAGTATTTTGTTGACTAGGGAATTAACAAATGTCTAATTTAATTTACTCATAAAAATCACCAAACTAACTGGAATAAACTGATTTAAGATTATTTGACATTTTTCTTATTATTTGTATATGTCTTATAGAAATTTTTTGTTGCTTGGCATGTGACTAGTCTTAGCAGGAAAAAACCAAGAACTCAAATACTTTTAATATATTTTAGGTCAAAATACATATATTTTTAGATATTTTTATCATTATAAGTTTATATCACCTCATAAACTTTAATAAAAGTGTTTACTTGGAAAATAATCTTTGATATTTGAGTTTAATATAAAAGCTCAAAAGGTAAAGTATCAATTAAAACCAACTACCATATGTTTAGATCAGGTTAACAGAGAGGGATCACGTCCCACCTAATCTGATGGTTTTGTTTGCCCTGGGCCATTACCTTAAAAGATCCATTGACAAATGTGTCGTTCCAAATAGAGTAAATATATTCATTGATTTGAATGTCACAAATTTGGAATTATACTTAGAAGTAAAGCTTGGCTAGTTGAGCTTTACTTTTAAAGAAACTGGTGGTCTTACAATAAAATATAAATAAATATTGAGCACTTACCTATAGGTAGAGCATGATGCTAAAGATAAACAAAAGCAGTGTTCAAACTACATACTCTGACTATTGTAGGTAACAGGATCTCAAAAAGCACACGATCCAGCTGGTCCCACGGCATAGTGGTTAAGTTCAGTGCTCCGTTTGGCAGCCCTGGTTGGCGAGTTCAGATCCTGGGCGCAGACCTACACCACTTATCAGCCATGCTGTGATGGCGACCCACATATAAAGTGGAGGAAGATTGGCACAGGTGTTAGCACAAGGCTAATCTTCCTCAGCAAAAAAATAAAAATAAAAAGAGCACAAGACCATGAAAGACCTGCTATATGGTCAAATATTATTTAAAATTTGCAATCATGAACTTTGAGGGTTAATATATCATTACAAACAGATCTGTGACATATATATGAAGAATAATTTCACCTTTTGAAATCAGCTTTTCAGAAAAAAATCATTTGCTTTAAATTTATTGTTATAAAGTTTTTACTTAAGAAGAATCTTTAATGCTTGAATTTGAATTTGAAAGTCAGCAGCTAGTTTAACAGTTTAATATTGATATAAAATTGAGGGTCAGAAGAAAATATTTCCAGATGTCAAGTTCTAGAACCAATCTAAGGGGTATATATATCTGATGGAGGATTTCACTGTAAAAGGGGTGATTGCAAGAGTTTGGTCTACAACTTTGTTCTAGATTTTTAAATTTATTTACAAATTACCTGTGAAATAATGATTGCCTAAAACTCCTTTGAATCCAGACAACACCTAGTTTGTAACTGAGTTATAGAAAGTCGTATAAGCTTTTGTTTTCTTGTAATTATTTCAGTATGTACTCCTAACCAAACCAGTTTCTTTAGAGCAGAAATGTGGCTTTCTGTCCTTTGTTTCAAGGCTTAGAAAGAGAAGTTTGTCAATAAATGTTTTTTGAATTGACTTCTTTTGCTTGAACACACATAAATGGTATTAAACAATGATTAAAAGAGAAATAATAGACAACATTTAACTAAACATTTACCAAATAAGGGGCACCATGCTAAACACGTAACAAATATTATCTTATTTAATTCCCAGAATAATTCTTTGAGGTATTGTACATTAAGTTAAGGTTTTGTGTGGCTAAAATTTTTTTTTGTTATTAGTGCCGATGAGTCCATTCCAACTCCTAGCGCTCCTGTGGATAACAGAGTGGAATTGCACCATCATCTCACCTTCCAGCTCTATATCAGACTATGCTCTGCTGCGATTCATACGGTCTTCATGGCCAATTTTTTTGCAAGTGTGTGGCCAGGTCCAAGTTCTTCCTGGTCTGTCTTAGGCTGGAAGCTCCACCGAAATCTGTGCACCATGGGTGACCGTGCTGGTATTTGAAATGCGGAGGCGTAGCTTTTAGCATCACAGCAACACACAGCCACCATAGTGTGACAACCGACAGGCGGGTGGTGTGGTTCCCCGACCACGATACAAACCTGGGCCACCGTGACTGGATCTTAACCACAAGACCACCAGGGCTGGCTGACTAAATCTTACAGAAAGCTAAAGGTAACAGTAGCATAAAGCAGAGAGATGCTTATTTCTTTCAAAAATAACTGAAGGATTTATATGATGATTCTGTTCCATAAAGTCCTCCCAGATTCAGGCTCCCTCCATGACTGTTTCACGGTGGTGGGATGGTAGGGTTGGGGTTGGGAAGGCAGGGTGGGAAGAAAGGGATGAGGAAGAAGAAGCCACACGGGGGTGAACCAGCAGATATCCAGACACAGACACATGACAGCTTTCATTTGTGAGGACTTAGTCACAGAAATAAATAGAAGGGAAAGAAAAATAAGAAATGTAGTCTTCATTTTGGAAGATCATATATCCAGAAGAAAATTCTCTCTATGGAAAGAGAAAATGGATATCGATGGACAACTAACATATTTGTTAACATATTTTAAGAAAATATAACCAAGAGGTGGAAAAATGTAATTTCCCAAGTTCATGAAATTAATAAATTGTGGATTGCATTCAAACACAGAATATTTATCTACAGATATGGTTTTTCCTTTAAAATAACCTTTTTTACCTTAGAAATTCTGATGACTTCACATTGGATTTACCTTTATACTATGTGTCTATGGTTACCAGGATTATAATGGGAAAGAATGTGAATTGTAAAAGGTGAAACAGAGAAATACCTCTCGGAGAAAAATCAACAACTTAATCCTATCCATTAGAAAGGACAATTGCTATTGATTTGGGGTGCATTACCTTTGAATCTGTTTGTCTGTCCTCTGTGTGTTCTTCATGGCCTATCAGGAGTTGAGAGAAACTGAAGCTTTAGAGAATCGAGTCATAGTTTTAAGTTGTGTAATTAATTTATGGCATATATCCATATTATGTACACAGACCTCTCAACATACTCCTTTTGTATTGCTTAAATAGATAATCAATAAAGAAATAACTATAAACAATAGAGGATATTAAATAATGGATGATGTGCAGAAGACAAGTGGTTGAATTAAGTGGTGCTGAGTTATAAAGACTAAATTTATTCTGAGAATCCAAACGTTTCATTACTTTCTCTATATTTAGTAAAAATAATTTGACAAGTATTTCAATTCAGAATATTTTTGCTAATTCTCAGGAAAATCGGAGTACATGCATTACTCACCAAATCTGAGTAAGCATGTTTTTCAGCTTCTTGGCAATAAATAAGTAATCTCAGGTGGTTGTATCAAGATCTCCTTGTTCCAGTAGCATTTCTTTGAAAGAAATCTGTGGACAGTAAATAAGAAATTTGATTTATTATATAACTGCACTTCAAGGCGTGCAATTTAAACAAATTGCTTTAATTCAGTATAGTGAAGATGATGTGATATTTATGGTTTTCACTTTAAAATTTGATAATTGAATTACAGTCCTGAGTAATTTAGCATAAGTATTAGATGTTATGAATGCTTATAACTATCCAAATTTTCTCTTCTTCCTGAGCACATGGAATATGAAACTTTTAAGCTATCTTTCAACGTAGTGGGAAGATGTGACTATTTCTGGCCAATGGGCTGTAAATAAACTAGGACAAGTCATTTCTGGAATGAATTATAAGACAATAGTTGAGAGTTTACCAGATCCTTTCTTCCCAAGTGGCAGCAAATGGCAATTATACTGTTGAACCCAATCAACCTGGATTTATGAATTCTACTTACAGCCTTGTCCCCAACCAGTGTCCAGCTCTCCTGCACTGGACATTTAGTGTAGATGAGGACAAAAAATAAAACAACTTTTGTTGATTTAAGACATTGAGATTTTGGATTGTTAATTTTGTTAATTTTTCTGGCAGCGAAACTAGCATATCATGTATAATACAACTTGTAATAATTGAAGCTTTAAGTTTTAATTTTTATTTTTATTTAGTCTCTGAAATTATAGGATAAAAGGAGTTTTGAGTATAATAGTATCTTCTGTCCAGTTTGTCTCTGGTGTGGATCCAACAATTTCCTTATTATTAGTTTATAAAAATGTAATTAAAAGTTGAATTGTAAAAAATATGTTACAGATATATTTTGTTGTTCTACATACAGCAACTAATTGACTTGATGTAGCACTTTGGCACGATGTTTGAATAACTATCCTGGAATCAGAGAGACAGAGAGAGTACGACTTGTTGAGTCATCATAACAGGTTGCAAATTTAGTCCTGGGTATTTTTGACATTCATACCTAAAATTGAAATTCTTTTAACAATAACAATGGCATTCTGTTGTTCTTCATTCAAAGTTTCTGGTTAGCCAATTTATATAGACACTTAGAAAAGCAGATATCAAACAGAAAACCAAATTTCTCATATGTTGCATAATTTTAAGGGAAAATAAATCCCAACTTTCAATTCACAGCCAAAAATTTGATTTTAAAGTAGTGAATTTGAATATAATCTATAAAACTATGTTTTGTGTTTGAGTTGTCGCTCTGAAGGGTCAGATGCAATTAAAAAGGAAAGGCAGAGATGAACTTTTTCCTTACTATTTCAGGCAGTACAGTAGTCTTTCACGAGATATTTAAAATATTTTTGTTAAGAAGTCTGATATTTTGTCTCAGGTCGTCTAGTTTGATTCTTTTTGTGAACATGAGGGAAGGAAAAGTATTTTGTCCCAGTCAGTTTGATTTTAATTTCAAAGAATCCAAGTGTAAGTAGAGTGGTATATTTAAAGTAAGGCTCTAGTAATCTCCATTATAAAACCCTGAGCTTTTCTCAAATAGGTTTCTGCAGAAGTAAGCCCTGAAGTTTAGGCATCCATTAAATATAATGAATTAACTGCTTTCCTGTGCATCTCAATGGCACTAGTCATATATTATCCTTGAAAAAAATTGAGAAAATAGTCAAATGGTTTTCTGTGTTTGGTAGAGTTGAGAAAGCCCACAAGAATCACTTCATATCACCTATAGGACAGAGTCCAAGTTTCTTGAAATGACATGTAAAAGCCTCATTGCCCTGGCCTTGGACACGGTGCCCAGGTTTGTCACTGGCCCCTGACTCTAGACTACAAGGAATTGCTTGTAGTTCTTCCCACACACAGTGATGCTCCTCACTTCTACTACTTGAAATGTTTGTTTCTGTCAGTTCAATTTAACAGCTTAATACATATTCATCTCCTTCAAGAAACCGTCAATGATCTTCCCCAACGGGAGGCTAGCTGATTGCCTGTCTGTCATTCTTTTTATTTTTGTGAGGAAGATCAGCCCTGAGCTAACATCTGCCAATCCTCCTCTTTTTGCTGAGGAAGACTGGCCCTGGGCTAACATCCATGCCCATCTTCCTCCACTTCATATGGGACGCCGCCACAGCATGGCTTGACAAGCGGTGCATGGGTGTGCGTCTGGGATCTGAACCGGCGAACCCTGGGCTGCCCGAAGCGGCGCTCCAGCGCTTAACCGCTTGCGCCACCGGGCCGGCCTCCTGTCTGTCATTCTTGTTAAGACTTGTCCAGCAAGTGCCAGTCAGCTCCACCATACTTCTGGTTTTTATTGTCTCGTGTTTTCCAGCGCTGGAGAATTTGTATAAGCCGGTGTGCTTCTACCTGTGCTTCATCCCTGTCTGCCGCGAGGAGTGTCTCAGTAATTGGGAAGCTACACCATGCCAGAGGTTAGCACCATGGATGCTGGGAGATCAGCATCCCATTTACCACCAATAATGTGGTCCCTGTTGACATCTGACCCACGAGCAACACAATTCCTAAAGCTCATTCTGAAGACTGTTCTTTAATGCCACCTCTGTTTCCAACTCTCCTAATTTGTAATCTATTCACCCCCCACCCAAAGAAAAAAAGATAGTGAAACAAAGACTTGAGTGCAGCTTATTAAACAGAGAAAGTAGTCTTAGGAAGCACAAGTGAGTGAGTATGGAAAGGGAGACAATGAGGTGAGGAAAAGGGTGTGTTAATTAGCATTTTGCCACTGTGGGAAACAAGGACTCAATAACATTGATGACCTTCTGTGAGAACCTCACGGAACACACATCACAATGGTCCCAAAGGAAACAGAACTACCAATACCAGCCCCTATTGGTTGAGGGCTTCTTCTAGTGTTGGTGTGTTAATTTCCCCAGTTTCCACCTTGAGCCTACGCTAGTGGGTGGAGTAAGCTACCGAAGTGCTGAGAAGTCTTCAGGTAAAGGGTTTCAGGTGAAGCCATCAGCCTGCTGGATACCTTGGACCATGGCTGCAGGTGAATTCAGGTGTGTTGAGCTGATGCAAGGCATGGCTTTATGTGTCTGCTATATCATCTCAAGGCTTCTTTGCATAATGTCACGTATTTATTACTGTCTGTGTTTCCATTTTCCATGCTAGACTGAGAAATTTGAGAGAGAAAATTATGTCAGTCAGTCCCTGGCACATATTGTTCAGTGTGATAACTGTCAAGTCCTATTGATTCAATTTCCCAATGGATTCTTGAATTTGCCTTCCACACTCTCCCAGAACTCTGAACGTTTCCTGATTCTTTTTCTACCCGAGTACTAGAATACCTTCATCACTGACTTTCTTATTGCTTGTCTTGCTTACCCCTTACCCAACTTCCTCATTGCTGCAATGGTGCTGTTCATAAACATTCCACTGCTTAAAGTTCTTAAAATAACATGCAAACTCCTCATGTTGTGTATTAATAGCTACCATGTATTAAGACTATATGTATAAGTCCAATTCAAAGCACTTTACAAAAGTCATCTTATAATCTTACCAACGGAAAAAAATGTTCTTTTAATAAAATATCTGTCTTTTGGGGAAAAAAATATTATAAGGGCTAATGCTCTTTGAAATGTTTATATGTAACACAGACCACACAAGCTTAGTAGAAATTGAGTTTCCCTACTGTAAGTAACTCATATTCTCTGGGTCTAATCTCCACCTGTTACTTTAGGACCTTAGCAACGCGTCACCCTACAAAATTTCCTCAATGTCTCTGAGCATTCTTTAGGAGTGACTCATGTGTGTCTGTGAAACTGAGCTGTCAGCTCCCATGGGACACAACAGCCCCTACAGAAGCTGCTGACTCATTAAAGTCCTCAAAGTGTGCACTAGATACGGCCTTGTGTAGAGAAACAGCATATTTCCTATTTTTGTTTTATTTTATTGAAAAAATAGTATTATCTTATACCTGGGGATTTCACAGCATTTTTCTAAAAATATAATCTTTCAAGTTTTATTCACTTTCAAGTTTTCTTCACTTTCAAATTTTTATTCACTCTTTCTGAAAAACACATTAGTCCTTGAGACGTTGCATCTGAGGCAAACCTGTGAGGCAGAGCCCTGCCTTCTCAGAAACTACCTTCCTTTCTCGTGCTGGGGATGAAGTGACTCGCCTGTCTCTTTCCACACCCTGTCAAGAGGCTCAGAGTCAGCTGGCCCACCAGTTTATATGACACCGCCATACCTGCACCCCAGGGGACAATGTGGCTAAATTTCAATTGTATTTTCCACTGAAAATATATGTTCTTTACAGTTTTTATTATACAATAAAATAAGAAAAAATATCAAAATTACAATATCTTATATAATCTCAAAAGTTTCATATTACCTTCCCATCCATATTTGAATGTGTACAGAATACATGTTAAATTTTAAAGCTAAAAGGAATAGAAATTTTATGAGAACAAGTCGATTTAGTTCCTATACATTTAAAAGTCTGTTCTGAATGCATATTTTTCTTACAATGCATAATACGATATGTGAAAGATAGGTTACTCTGAGCTGATGTGCTCCCAGGGAAGGTCATGCGTTTCTTTAAGGTAGAAAAGACTAGGTCGCCTGACTGACTAAAGATCAATTCAAGAGCAGGTGTTTGTTTGGAGAGGATTTAGAGTCATGGCTGAACGATGGCTTAACCTCTTCAATAAAAGCTGTTCACAGAAAACCACAAAGCCATATTTGCCACATTTCTACCAAGAGTGGCACAGAATTTAGAGAGCTGGGATTGTATCTTTTAGAAGTCAAGCTTTCTAGCACAGTTAATAGATTGTTACCTTTTGAAATTGCCTCATCCTACTGTGGAATAAAAAACATATCCTTCAAAGAGAAAACCTACAATGGTCCCTTGTCAGCAAGGTCATGGAGAGGATTTTCATTTTAGAATACATAACCCCCCAAACCCCCTGCTTCCCTAAGTTTCCATGAATTAATGCTATTTTAGTTCCTGTCCATAACTCATGTCTCTGACATGATTTATTTTCAGTTTACCTCTGTGTTTGCTATAGAACTTGCTCCGGGTTACCTTCAATAAAAGAAATGTCAGTGGATAAATAATGAGATTAAACTTGCAGTGAGATTTTTAACACAACACTGAACCCACCAAGAGAAAATGTTACTGAAGAGGCTGAAAAATATTACAGAGACGTAACAGTGTAACAGAAAGTCTGCAAGATGGGTAATCCACAGCCAGGGGATCAAAGCTGAATCTTGGAATTTGAGTACAAAGATAATAGGATTTAGTTGGTGTGAATGCTTTTATGTGATTTTATGATTTGTCTCAGCAACATGAGTGTGAGGCACTGGAAAACTGAAGTTATGAGGGTGGTCTTGCTGTTGAGAAAGAGTAAGAGAACGGCAGAATCATCTGGATTCTATGTTAGGTCTGTCAAATCCAAATTTCCATCATACTTAGTAGGGGCATTTCAATAATAATAGAAAAGGTCCTCATAGCTGTGGATACTTAAGGGAATATTGGATTTTGAGTAAGTAGTCTTGGTTCAGCTGCTTTTGAAAATGCATTACATTGAGCAACTAATGTTGCTTCCTCATCTGCAAAGTAGGGTTATTAATACCAACTTATAGGGCCACTATGAGGATTTCAATAACTAAATGTGAAATGCCTGGTACATGGCAGGAAACTCAGCAAGTCTTAAGTGAACCGAAAATTGTTAGCTAAAAATGAAGAAAAGTATTACCGCCTTGTAAATAAGAACTTTTGAATTATTCTTGACATGCTTGCTTTAACATAAGCACCAGGACGTTTTGACTGCTTAAAAGAAAATGGTTTTGATTTACATGAAGGTTGCTCAGCAACACCTTTATCTCATCTGTGATTCTTGTAACATCATTGGCATTACCACATCTCGTCCCTAATCTTTACCATCATCTTCTGCTAAGGCTTGCACTCCATCCGGTCCTGTTTCATTATTTCCTCAGGGTACAGCCTACAGTTAACCATCTCTTGACTTATCTGTAAACCTGGCCACAATCTACTCTAACCCATCACGTATGTGGAAACTAAAATATGGAGGGACAGATGGGGTTTGATCGAAGGATAGAATGAGACTGTGAATTATGTGAGGCACACATACAGATTTGGGTGAGCGATCAAGTTTAAACCTGTATTTCACATGCACTGCTTGACTTGACAAAAAAAAAAAAAACAAAAGAAAGCAATGCCCCTTCCCGCCCCGCCCCAGCATTCTTATATTTGATCTGGCTCAGTAGACCTATCAAAATGTCCTATATTATTATAAATACATCTCTTAGAAGTTGGGTTTAAAACTATTGATATTGAGGCTAGTAGGTATCCGTAACTTATCTTACCTTCTTCCTCTACCATTTTCTTTTTCTCCCTTTTTGCAGCCAATAAGTTGTGCCTGTCAGTGCCACTTACGGGAACAAGTCAATACTAATTAACTTAAGGCACTTGGGGTACCCTGACTTGAGGTAGCCTTTCCCCAAGTTCACTTGTGCATTTTTTTTTTTGAGTTTTATGTTCAGGAAAACAGTATCAGTCCTTTAAAAAAGCAACCCTGTCATATTTTGCAAATAGTTGATGATTCTTCATGTATAAAGAATGCATACACACAAACTCATAGAATATGAACAATGCCTGACTCATGGCTGAATGTCAAAGTCTTCAGTAGGTTGTATATGACATGTTTACTGAATTGTGATTAATAAATTAGTGAGACAGAAGTGGGCATCTCAAGACTTTTCACTTGAAAATCAGAGAGAGGAATTCAAGTGTAGGTTCTATGTCTTGTTAGTTGTCCTCCTTGGACAAACTACTTATTCCTCTGAGTCTCAATTTCTTTTATCCCAAAATATATAATAATATCATTTACAAAACAAACTTTCTATACATTAATTTAGAGAAAAACTAAAAGGGCCTAAGAAATAAGAAGTACTGGACAGATATTAGATTCCCTCAAGAGACAGAAACTAGTTGCTTATTAGTGATAACGTTTTGTCTAACTATATTGAATTAGGGTTAGTTAGCATGTTTTAAAAAGTGGAATGTTATAATTTTTATAATATTACATAATGAGTAATTTTATTAGAGAGCTTTATTGTAAACGAAGTAATTTTACATACATTATGTTATTTGATTCCCAAGCAAAGCTTGTGAGGTTATTAGTAACGTAAAAAATAATTACACAATTTTATGAATGAAAAAACTGAAGCTCATAAAGTGACTTGACTGAAATCACAAACATAGTGACAGAGTTAGGACAAGAACCCAGACATTTTTGTCCTCAAATTTCAATATTGATACCGGCTCAAGACAAGGTTGACATAAGGGAAGCCATATTGTAGAACAGAAAATCTCTATTGTAACTTTGAATGACCTCTGACGAACTAACCCAGCTGGGTATGCACCCTCTGGGAGATCTAACTGCTCTGTAGATTTTACGACACCTGCTTGTGCATGCAGCTCCCAGCTGCGATAAGATGATAACTTCATTTTTTTGAGTTTCTTAGGAATGTGATGACCCCCGAACAGAGAATCTATGCTGATAGCCATCATCAATGAAAATCAAAAGATCTGGTGTGGCACTCCCAGTCTGTAACACCAGAAGGTCAACATTCCTAACCCGCTCCCCAATAACCCAATGGCCTATATAACTGCTGTAAGATTTTGTGCCCCCCTAAGATGGTTCTTTTGGACATGAGTCGGCCATCTTCCCTCTTGCTAGCAAGCTGTAATAAAAAAGTCCTTTTTCTCCTACCACCCTACCTCTTGACTGTTGGCATGTCTTGCAGCGAGCAGAAAGCTGCACGTTGGGCGGTAACAATATTTCCAACAAAAGACGCTATAAGCTGTAACAATTTTTTAATTTTTGGGGAAAGAGTTCTTAGAAACTATATCTCTCTCACTACATAAAGACAGCAAAACAGCAAAATGTCTAGGCGTTGTCAAGAAGTTTCCATCAATCATCAATTACAAAGAAATGATGACAATATAACTGAAGACAACCCTTCTCTTCTTGTTGCTATTCTACACTAATCAAGAAATATGTTAATGTTTTCCCAGTTCTACATTCTGAAATGAACTTGTTACATAGACAACCTAAGAATTCTGGATTACTTTCTAATATGACACAATATTCATGTGTGGATTGGTATTTACTTTACAAGTCAACTGTTTATGTTGATATAGTAGGTCAGTTTGGTAATTTTGAATCAGAGATCACGATCTGAAAGGGGTGAAGTGATTTGAAAGAAGATGTTTAATTTGCAAGCAGAAAAATTGAAGTGTGGGTGTATGTTGAATGCCTCTACCATAGAAGAGTCAACTCACATGTATACAACCAACCAGGTCCTGGTTCCCTTGTGCTATATTCTATGACTGTATCTATGTGCTGTAAGAAAATGCAAAGAGTAATAGCTACTTCACACACTTTGAAATAAAAGTGGATCTTGAAAGCAAAAAACTGAATATTAAAATTTTTATGAAATTCCTTATGCCCTGCAGATGTTATTATAAAATCTGAATGCCATACCTCTTTCATACCTTGTAAGTCTTCTTACATATGATATTTTACATCTAGACTTATTATTAGAACCCCAAATTAAATATCTATTACAAGTTTAATCATACAACCTGACAGTGGCCAAGGGAATTCTTAATAGCTTAAAAAGCAAGAGGAATATCAGCATAGTACAATGTGTGAAGCATTTTACTAGGTAGACAAAAACAAGAGAAAGTTAATAGTATGCATGTATATTGATACATAGATATATAACATATATGTAATAGGCATATTCATATTGATGGATTGCCATTTGTGCTGGATAATCACTATGATTCCACTTCATTTACAGTTATCTTAATAACCAAAATGAATGAAGTTATGAAAAGAGTTTTGCCTGGATGAATCCAAGTATATCTATTGCTTTACATCAACTTTTAGATTTTCCAAAATACTCCTAGTTAGGGGACCATCTCAGCACAAAGAGAGCAAATGAGTGAGAATTCTTCCCTAGAGCAATGCATCATTATACAGAAAGTTAAAATTAGTATTTATTGAGTACTTACCAAGTGCCAGGCACTGTGCTAAAGGATTTGCTTGCATTTTTTTCCATTTAGTTCTTACCTCACCCCTACAGTGTAAATATAATGCTTTTTGTCAGTTATTTAAGGCTTGCAAATAGCTTGACATAAATTTGCTCAGCTCTCTTTCTCTCCAACTTATCTCTGTGTGCAGTTTGTATCTCCCTTCCTGGGGTGGAGAGAAGGAGAGAGTGGTAGTGGCTGATGCCTAAATAAATTACATTATGCCAATGTTTGAACCCCAAAAGGACAAAGCTTGAGTGACAGTGCCTATGTGTGGCAACCGGGGGTGAAAAGAGAAAAGCTCTGAGACAAAAGCCTTGAGGAACACCAAAACTCAGGTCTGGAAAACTGTGATTAGTAGGCAAATCTAACAGGACAAGGAGGAAAAAATCAGGGAAATAAAGCAATAAGCAAGGGCTGGCTGATGATGGGTAAAACTGGGTTGAATTACAGGTGGGTCAAAAACAAAAGCAAAAACTAAGGAGCATTTGGGAATTGTTGGAAATGGCACCAGAGTTTCAGAGACATTCGTTTATTTGTTGCTGAGCGGGAATTAATGAATGCCAATCGAGTTGGCTTATATGACAAAGTCAGGGAGGATAATCGCTGCCCTTTAGTTTTAATGAGTAGAGGCTGTAGGATGGGATTGTAGCTTTTACTCCATTTGTTAGAAAGAGAATCAACTCTATTCCCTTAGAGATGACTCACGGATGCTATGATGGATGGTGACCAGGAATATATTTAATGATGTTGCACAAGCTCCGAGTGTTATTGGTTAGCCATTTTATGGCCACATAAAGCGTGTGGCTTACAAAGGCAAGCAGCAAAAACACCATGACAAATACTAGGCAATCGATAGATATTTGCCCTGTTTGATTCCTTTCTGTTATTTGTGTTTTATCTTAAAAGATACTTAAAGAATACTCTAACACAAGCTGTTACTGGGTTGCCATATTTCATCACCCCTCTTTACTCTTCCTTTCTCCTTGATATACTTTTTCTACAGTGAGTAGGAAAAGATATATACTCAAATGTAATTAGTAGGGAAAACAAGAGAAACCAGTGATTGGTGTTATCCACATATTACATAGACAGAAGCTGAATAATAGTTTCATAAGCTTGTAACTATGGTCCCTCTAGGACCAGTCCAAACTGACCCTATCTTATCAACAGTGTAATTGAGAATTGTTTTTCAGAAAATTTGAGAAGTCTTGTGCCAGAGCATGTGCAGAAAAGAAAATCTTGATCTGTAATGATACCAGAAGCAAAGATTCTGCCCCCATGGAACCAAAGGATCAGGTCATGACTAGAACTTGAAAGCTGGACTCTCATCAGAGGCAACGGGCCCGTTGTCTAAGATCTAGTGTTAAAGCCTCTTCTACATCTTACCATGAGTGTTTAAACCCCTCCAATCAAAACCCACCCCACCAGTGTTTCTGTGTGCCAGCCTGTTCTCCCTAACCTCTTGAATTTTGCCCCAAATCCTGAATCAGAGAGACAGATTTGAGAGCATTGCCTCCAGTCTCCTTGCAGGTTGACCTCGCAATAAAGCTTCTTTCTTTTCTCAAAAGCTGATGCTGTAACAATTGACTCTTTATGTGATAAGAGAACCCCAATTTTGCACAGTAACAAGCTTAACATTTTATCAGTTCTGAAACTGTAGTTTATTTAGTGACATGGATGAAGCATCATCCCTCTCATTATCCAAACTAGTTTTTTATATTTATTAATATATGTGACTTCTTATAAAAGTTTCTTAATTTACTCTATCTTGGCTCTAATTTAGTAGCAGTAGTTCTCTTTAAAAGGGAATTTTACCATTAGAATATCTTTCTTCTAGAAAAAGTAAATTTTTTTCTGAATACAGATGTTAAGTCATTAGTTGTGAACATAATAGTAGCTTATTAAAACACAGAATGGAAGGTACTGGTGTCCCCAGATCTATCAGGATATTGCTCTCTGTGGTAGTCAGAATTGTAACATTCCCATCCCGGTGTACACATGGTGTATGATCCCCTCCCCTTGAGCGTGGTCAGAACCTGGGACTATGAGGGGATATGTCTGAGGAGTCCCAGAAGGACAAGAAAGAGAATGTGATGAAACAATTTTGAAGAGGTAATGGCTGAAAATTTCCAACGCTGATGATGACAATAAACCATATGTTAAAGAAAACCTATGACTTCAAAGTAGGGTTGAAAAAATTAATCTACATAGTCACACAAGTAAAATTGTAGAAGAGCAAAGACAAAAATAAAATCTTAACATGACACCAGAGAAAAAAACGTAATACCTTCAAAGGAACAATAGAACTTAAGTCTATTTTCTCAACAACAATAAAAGAAGACGATTAAATGATATTTTTAAAGTGTTGAAATAAAATAACTGTCCATGTAGGATTTTAAAGCTAGGAAAAAAATCCTTTTAGAATGAAGATGAAAAAAGGCATTTACAGATACACAAAACCTGAAATAATTTACCATAATAGATCTGAACTAAAGGAAACACCAAATATTGCTCTTTAAACAGTCAGAGTATAGAAGCTGGGAGATACAAACAGAAATTAAGGGTGTATATGTTGGTGAATCTAAGTAAGTATTGCTTCTATCAAAACAGTAATAATAATAAAGTGTTGAGAAGTTTAAATACACAATTAAAATGCATGAGAATGGTGCAAAGAAATTGAGAGAGGGCAAAGAGAGTTCAAGCATCTGCAAGTTCTTCTTCTGTCTAGGAAGAATCCCTGTTGGGTTACCATTAGAACAAAATAAGTCAAGACTTATAATTTCACCCCTAAAAACATCATTAAAACAATGGTAAATGAGTTTATGAGTTCTATGCTCTTTATTTTGTTTTCCATGTTCTAGACAGATCAATTTTCTATCTTTCTTTGCCATGTTTTTTATGTCAGGGGGCTGACATGACATGAACTTTCTTGTCCTTTGACCTCTAGTTAGCTACGGCAGGAAATCTGAGGTTAACAAAATAAAGATTGGGTACATTCCCCCAATCCATGCTTTCTTGCAGTTTTCACGTCTCACTAAGGCTCCGTGATGGCAAGCCTCTGCTCCCTGACTCCAGGCTGCGTTCACTCCATTTCCCCTCTTTGGCTTTAGTCACCGGTGTGGTAAAGGATTCCCACTACACCTGCGTCCCATTGTTCCTTCCTGCTTCCTTTAAACCAGTACACAATCAAATGAATCATTTCGCTAAAGTATTATCAAAGTTCAAAACCTTGTTTTCTGCTAAAACAGTTTGATAAAATTTCTAAATGAATAGAAATGAAAATATTCAATCAAACTAAAATAAGGTAAAAAAAGAGTAAAGATAGCATAAAACTGGTTGTCCAAATAGCAGAAAAATCATAGGCTGGTAAATATAAATACAAATGTAAAATTAATTAGATTAAACGTAGTGGACTAAATATTCCAATAAAAAAACTAAGATTATCAGAAGGGGAAAAACACAAACCAGTGAGCAATCTGCAGACTACGATCTGTCAAAAGACAAAACTAGAACAATTAGTAACGAGTTTGATGTCCTTTCTTGAAGGGAAAACCATCCATGCACTGGGGAGTGCAGGGTCTCACGGGCAGCTGAACGTCCTTCCTGAGGGATTTTGGGAGAGAGCAAGTGTTAGAGCGTTAGCAGAGGCTGCGCGGAAACAGGGCCTGATTGGCCGGGAGGTAGGAGTTTCCTTATGAGGCCAGCAGGTCCTGTTTTCTAGGGTCAGGTGAGCTCAGCCAAAGCCGGGCTGGAGAATTGTGATTGTGTATGGTAGGTTTCCCCTAAGTGCAGGCTGATGTGGTTTAGGTTTGCGCCGTGGGCGGGCCGCTGGGCCAGCCTCCAAGTGGGCCCCAGTATACGAATTAACTTTATCAATCAGATTTATCCACGTTACTAAATTCAGGTTGCTGGAAAGAGTTTCAATTAAATTCTTGAACATGTAAATAGCAATATAAATAATTGAGTTAAACTAGTTGCAGTAGCTTGTAAAAAATGGCCACAGAATCTCACCACCCTACATCTGCACTTTTGCAAAATTGACAATTGCAGATTCTCTCATCAAGAAAGGAGTCTGTTTTCCCACTCCTTGAATTTGGCCTTGAGGCTTGTTTCGGGCAATGGGACGTGGACAAACATGAGCTACGCAGAGCCTCGACAAGCTCTGTGTTGAGGTTTGCTCTCTTTTTGTTCTCGGGAGCCCAGTGAACACGTGTGAACCAGCAAGACCAGGTTTGCCTGCTGGGAGACAGGCGGCCCCGCAGAGAATAGATGTGTCCTGCAGGGCAATCAACCAGATTTCCGTGAAACTAGAAATTGATGCAGCTGCCAAGTGAGCCTGGATGAGAACATGAGCCTGGTACAGACCAGACGCACAATGATCTGCGCTTGAGCCAGACTGCTAACCCACAGAATGGTTGCCTAATCAATAAGCATTTGCTGTGCAAAGCCACTAGCTTTTAGAGAAGTTTATGATGAAACAAAGCTAACTGATAGAGTAATTAATAATATCTACTATAAATGGATTTAGAATCATTATAACAGAAAAAGTGAAGAAAATGTAATTGCTTTTGGGGAGCCAAAAGTGATTTCCACATTGAAAACATTTTCTGTGTAGATTGCAGGTTAAGTTTATAATAGGATTAAGGCCATGCCTCTCTGAAACAATCTCTACGTGGAATCCTTTTTTCGTCTTTCAAATAAAGAGGTTGAAGTAGGATGACCATCATCTCTAATTTTCCGTGGCAGTTTTATGGCAGCAGATTCACCACTGATGTTGATTTTTATGATGAACTTCTAAGTCACAGTCCATAAGTGAGAATGCACTGAAAAAGGAGCAATATTTTTGTGCCTCTGCTCTCTATCTAGAATATAAGTGATGTCGTACCAAAATTTATGTCAGAATGATTCTGCGGTACTTCTGTGTTTCTTCTAACAAAATAAGACTCTAACTCTAAAAAATTTGTACCAGGTTTTCAACTCCAAATTCTTAGACTTCTCTGGCCTTGTTAAGATAGAGTGATGGCAAGGGCAGAGAAGGTAGGGAAAGAGAAAGTAGGAAGATACCCCATACTTCTCAGCGGTTACAGAAGTCTTTGTTGCACAGTTAGCCTCATGGGCAAAGTGTATCCCGTCGATTACCTGTACTAGAATCTCCATTGTTGTTAAAAACATAGATCTCTAGAGTCTTTCTTTAATTTCCTGAATTGACATCTCTGAGGTTTTGGAATTACCATCGTGCTTCTGAACCTTTAGTGTACCTTTGAGTCACCTGTATTTTTGGGATTCAAAAACCAAAATACAGTCATTCTAGGTGTACTATGTGACTCGAGTTTATGTTTTTACAAAGAATTACCAGTGGTCAAAAAAAATACTCTGAGGAATATTGCTTCAAAGAGTTTTTTATTATTTTCATTAGTTGATGGATCCTTGATAATACGTTTAGTACAGTGAGTGCCTCATTATAGAAAGTGCTTAATTGATATTTGTCATTGAATTGGTGACTGATTTAGATCTATTCTCTTTCAGAATGGGCAAGAAAATATTATTTTTAATTCTTAACATGGAATAATTTTATAATAGATATTATATCAACTATATGTATCTATATATAGTTGACATATAGTTTATAGATTTGTTAAAGAAAAAAAACTGTTCAATGACATTTGTTGAAGTGGTAAGGCAGATTTTATGCTGGACCGTCGCATTAGGTATAGGAACCACTGCCTGGGATTTTACCGTGGAGGAGAGGGATTGTGCTCAACCCCAAATACAGTATGGGCAAGTTGGAATTTATAGCCAAGGAGCACGTTATGGTAGCGGGTGGTCAGTGGATAGAAAATTATTAACAAGAAACATCAAAGATAAAGGGGATTCTGGCTAAACTGACCTCAGAGCATTCTTGCTGTGGACAGGCCAGGGTGACCTGACATCGCCTGGGGATAGTGGAGGGTGAGGAACTGGATCAGATTATCGAGGGTGATCAGATATAGAGGGTGAGGGGATCTGGTGAAGCTGACTCAGCAGGGTTCTTACTAAAACTGGATCTTACTAGGGAGTGAGCAGATGTGCTTAGGAGAAGTTTCAGGGGCATGACTAAAGTTTGGTCAAGGAAACAGTCTTCACCATACTTCGTTTGTAAATATGAAGTATACAGGAACATTAAATTTTGTTTCATCTAGTTGTCACGTAAAGTGAACTAAAAGATTATATACCAGTCTTACTGAATGATTAAGATTGCCAAAACTTTAAGAATTTCTAAGAAATTCAAAGTAAGAATTGATTTAGGAGGACAATTAAATTGTATCTATAGTGATAGAGGGAATATCTATCTCTCACTCTTTCCACATTACAGGCACGTGTCGCTTAACGCCTGGGATATGTTCTGAGAACCGCGTCATCAGGTGATTTCGTCCTCCTGTGAGTGTACTTACACACAGCTGAATGGCCCAGCCTACTACTCACCTGGGACCACTGTCCCACATGTGGTCCGTCTTGACCAAAATGTTGTTATGCAGCACAGGACTGTATAGTGCAACATCTCTACTTAACATACACTCAGTGGGTTATGTATTCCTCGCTGACAAGAATGAATAGAGACAACTACATTAGACATAATCACTTTCCTGGGAAATTTTAAAATGTTACATATATTAGTAAATTGACATAATTATACTATTTACAAATTGTTAGAATCTCAAACTCATGCTTAAAAAAATGTAGCACAGCCTTGCTTTTGTTAAGAAATATGATATCCTTATTTTGCTAGGAAAAAATTCCTTTAATAATGCTTTCTTTTTGGCCTTAGATTTTTAAGCTGCTTAAGATATAAAAAATATCACAGGGATCAACTAGTTATTTACAAAAATGTGTAATAGGTCATCTCTTCAATAAATAGCATCAAAGACATTGGTGTAATCTCAGCTAACAAACTGCAAATAATATTTAATATGTAATTAAAAAATCTAAGTTTTGAAAAATGTAAGTCCCTATGGAATTAATAATAAATTATATCAGTGTGCTTACTACCATACCTTTAAAAATTTCTTCCATTAAGAAACAGATTTGACCTTTAACTATATAAAATTCTCATTGATTACTATGATATTACTTTTTTTTTTTAGGTTTCATAGACTTTAGTAAATCTTATAATTTTCTTCATCGTAGTGTTGTTACCCAAGTGGTATTACAACATATGTGAAAAAGCTAAATATATCAAAAAACATGTGATTAAATCTCTAATTCTCTTGATAGTTATTTATATTATTTGGGGCATCCTTCCATATTCCAAGCAGATTGCGATGAGGAAGTGATCAAAAATGTGTCATTAACAATGGCCAAGATCTCCCTCATTAACAATTTAACACGGCTGTTTCAAATTTTTACTATAGGAGACACAGGGTCAATGGAATAGACGAATAAGGTGCATAACTGAGAACTGGGCTTGAATTCATCAACTGAAGTTTCCCTGATCCCTCAAGCAAAAATTTAAGTCAAATTAACTTAATATTATTGGGTTCTCAATACCATCTAAATAATAGATGAGTTGTATAGTGTTCTATAATTTATGTTTTATTTTTTAAACATATTAAACATTTATTTTATTGCATGCTCTACTCTAAATATTTTACATATTTCAAAACTAAATCATTATTTCAAAAACTAAACCAAAAGATTCACTACACTTTAAAAAATCTCATTTGATGCTTTTCATGACAATTCCTAAGTGTCTATGTTAGGATGCAGCTTGCTTTACCCCATACACAGATGAAGAAAGTGTTAACTTAAACTTAACTTAAAAAGTTATGTGTCTTCTTCAAGGACTTTCAGACACTAAATGCTGGAGGTGGGTCTATTAGGTATTGCTAGGACATGCTACAAAATATGCAACCTAAAATTCTCGGTGATTTACAAAATCGAATGGTTATTTGTTTTGGTCGCTTTGTCTGCCATGACTTTGCTTTGGGATGCAGTCCAGGTTCAGGTCTGCACAATATGTTTGCCCACTTTGCTACCTCAGTGGATGGAGCTTTCTGGGACACGTCCTTCTCTAGCACAGGGCACAGGAACAAAAAATCGGTGGAAACTGGCAATGGCTCTAAAATGTCCACATGGACGGCATACATCCCATTCAGTCACAACCCATTGGCCAAAGCAAGATAATCGTGCAAAAGCAAAGGGAATTAATGATTGAAGTAGATGGGGGCAGGACCGTATGATCTGTCTATACAGAAAGAAGAGTAATTGAGGACAATAATATGATCGACTGTCCAGAGTTTCATAAATATACTTTCATAAACTTAGTTTCTCCTCTTTTTCATATACTCATCATCCGCTCTGCCCACTGTGAGGTATATAACAGAAAAAGATTTGGAAATCTTAGGGGAGGTTTTGATTTAGTTTTGCCAGTAAGTATCCCTAAAGGAATTATCTAAGAAAAATTAAAAGACGGGACAAGCAACTTTCAGAGTGTGGTGAAGTGTAAATTCCCTAGGAATTCAGAGGAAGAAAAATTAGTTTGCAGATGGAAGAAGGTTCTACACTGAGAAAGTGGGGATTGAAATAAATCTTTAAGAAATGATTTAGCTTTATTGGCAGAGAAGAAATAAAAGGACATTTAGACGCAAAAAAGAGCATAGACATAGCTGAAATGACCTTGATAGATATGGATAGCATTATGGAGATTGAATTGACTCAGAGAAGGTTTCTGTTGTGTAATTAGGAAATGATTGGGTAGGTAAGGTGCGGTCAGTAGTTGCAGAACCTTCAAATGCAGGAGGAAAGGATATAACTTAATTCATAGGTAATAACAAAAGTATTACCGAAATTATGAGATGATTCACAACAACACAACATATCTTGATGTTTATATTTTAATGGTTGTTATCCTTCATAACAGTTGTGGAGAAATATCTCTCTCTAGGTTATACAAAATATTTTCCAAAACAGTAAAATTAAAACAAAGAGATTTTAAGAATGATTTGGTGGTTCTGAACTACAAATATTTGTCTCTTTGATGTAAAGCAATATTATTTATTTAAAAACATCTATAATACTCATCACACTTCTTGCTGATTGGCTTTTATCCATGTTCACAAACCAAATGTCGTCTCACGTTATGAAAGTTTTCCACCTCTGAAGATAGTAACAACAAAATATGTAACCTGTAGATAATTCTAAATGCAGTTTCAAATTCCTTTTGAGTGTTAACAAAACAAGGAAATAATTCTCTGAGGGTGCTATATCTTTGGAGGGCACAATATGAATTAATATGATTTTAATCATGCTAAAAATTGTTAACTATGCTAAATGTTAAAATTTATTTCATACCATATGTAGATACTTTCTATAGAGATATGACATTCAAATTAATTGTTGTAGTGTTAATCCTTCAAAATATAATCAAGAGATGGGATATTTTTACTTTAATATCTAGATGCTTCTCTCTGGCCTAATCTTAGTAGAAACACAATTGACAACATCACTTAATATCCTTGAGTTGTAGACTACTTGGTGCTTATATTCTTCATTTCATGTGGAGTGACATATCAAAATACATAATTGACAGATCCACGTGATAATGGATTATATTCAGAGACATCAGCATGAAGTCATGTTGAGCTTAATATAGATAAGGATGGTTGCACACAGAATTATTTACAGATATGTATACAATAAGTTACTATACCCACACATACTTCCTTGCTCTGTCAGCTGACAGGCCTAGAAACAATGACATATCCCAGTAATGCACCTAGCACACAGAGAGTAGTTTCTAAAACCATTTGCTAATAAAAGGAACCGAGGATCCTTATAAAAATGACTTATTCTAAGACTGTGTCAGGGAATGTACAGGATGAGCTTGGAGCATCTTGTAGAGATAGAAAATGAGGAAGAACCAAAAAAAAAAAAAAAAAGAAACAAAGAAACTAAAACAAACAAAATGAACAAAACACCCAGGCATACAATAGTGAGGATTAGTCAAGGGAAAGGGAAGCCTGCTGAAAGAGGCCCCACTTGGCCAAGCTGGAGCAATCTGAGAAACAAAATAAGAAATGTGGGATCGGATTATAACCCAAAGTGTAAATAAATATCCATGAGTCCACACTGACACACATAAATTATTGAATAAATAAACATATGGAGGGAGGGAAACAAATTTCCCGTGTAGAAGAAAACCATATTATTTACACAGATATTCTGCCCTCTTGGAGGTGGAGCATAACTCATCACTCCATAAGTGTGAGCTAGGTATAGAGACGTCTTTCCCAATAGCACAGTACGGAGAGGAGGCAAAGGGTCCCCCGCGGTGGAGACAGCTGAGGAACACTGCCTCAGCTGGGTGATCATGGTTCACATCCACAGTGATCAGTCATGCTGATACCCTTTGATACAATGTAATGAAATGGCACTTTGCCTCTCTGGTCCTCCTTCCAAAATTATACAACCCCTGTTTAATCTTTAGAAAAACATCAGATAAATCTCAATTGAGAGACTGTACTCTTTGGTTGTAATCTCCTATTTTCATAGTGGGGCCCTGTTAGTGGTGGGAAAACGTGAGAGAGGGAAGTGTATATTAAATAAATCTATAAATAAATATAGAATTCTAATAAAAGATATGCATGCCAAAGTATGTCAGCATTCTTGCTAATAGGAGAGAGATGTACAGACCAGAATACTGCTGATTCAGGAATGTGACAGGTATGCATAAGGCAAAACAGGTCACAGAGATGGCATATGAAACTGGAGGAGGATCAAAGCAGAGACCTAACTCTGAAGTGTTATGGGGTTTCACGGACTCAAATTGTAGGTAATGAAGTTCAGGGTGAATTTCTCAAAAATCAAAACATGGGCATTCCAGGAATTTGAATTTGGGGGCTCTTGCCAGGGTGTTAAATCCCATGTCATAGAAGTTTCCCATATTGATAAACTCTCACATATCCAATTTTATATTATGCCACCTTTGTTCCAGAAGCTTCATGATCCACTCCTAGGCATATGCTCCTGGTTCCTGTTGGTACAGACTAGCCAACCTGCAGCTTGCAGAGTTTATAATATCTCTCCTTTCATGCCAGGCCCAATTCCTATAGAGTCAGGCCATGCTGGTGATTGGTTTGTGTTTCGTGCTGGTCTCAGCCTATCAATAACAGATGCTGTGGATGAACTAACCCTTATGGTTCTTATTATGATTGCAAGATGACCTTCAGCAATAACCATCAGGAAACTTTGAAAAATAAAGGTTTATTACTCACAGGACCTGGAAATTAGCATCCTTGGGTCCACACAGCAAGGTCACAGGTAGAGAGAGTGTGCACGGGCCTGGGGTTCTGCTTTTATTGGGGTCGAGGGTGGGGGCCTAAGGTTTCGAGGGCTCACTCTTCATTGATAAATTTAAAACAGCAGAGCGGGAATTTAAAGAACAGGAAGAGAAAAAAAAGCCCAGTGGCCCACGTGGTCAGTTACTGAAGTCGACAAAGATGTCTAGAAGAAAGGGGCCTCCGTGGGGAGGCCGCCTGGCTCTTCACCCAGGCCTGCGCCTGGTCGTGTGTTTATTCCAGGCAGCCTTCCTTGAAGTGGAGGCCCCTCTGAAGCGGCTGCCCCAGCAATCACAGCCTGGGTCAGGCACCTGCATTAAAAAAAGAAGAAGAAACAACTGTAGAGCTTATCCTACAGTTTGGGGCCAGGAGAGCAGGTGGGAGCAGACCCTGAGCGGGCATGCATCTGGTAGGACTCTTGCCTCTTGAAGTCTTAGAATAATCCTAAAGAAGGGAGAGGGCTTTTTTTGTAATGATAAGGATTTGGCCGTTTCTGCACCTAGAAGGCTCAGGAAAAATCTCCAGAGCATCTACCCAAATATTCTAATCCCAAGGCTCCCATTCCCTCTTGACCAAGGTCCTGATGTTGGACACTTGCAAAACTGTGAGTTCAACATTTTCTGAGTTTCTGCTACTCTAGGATTGGGTCCTGCTCCTGGTCCATGCTTTGGCTGCCCTCTGGCTACGCTTTGTAAAGCTTACTTTAAACGGTTCCATGGAGGCCCTCTAGCTCCCACAGTTTTCTTTTACTTGCTATTTAATAGCTTAAACTGGTAATTTTCTCTCTTCAAAGCATCAGTAGTATCCAATAATAAGCACTCGACTAAACAGTCCCAGTAATTTTATCTGCCCTACACCTCTCTCACGTCAGAGACGAGCCAGTCCGTCTCCTTCCACTCTCCCAGTTCACTGCGGGTAAAATCTCCGGAATCGAGTTCTACAGGATGTTAAACGTCAAATCCCGCTATGGAGAGATGGGATTCTCATTGTTCTCCAGAATCCTAGAATCTGCTTCTTAGGGCGGTTCCTGGTACCAATTGTCTTACCAATTGTGTTCCCTAGAAGCAGAGACCAAGACAAAGACGTGGGAGCAAGAGGTTTATCAAGGATTTGCTCTTAGGAGAAAAGGTTTATAGAAAGAAAGCGAGATGACGCCGTGGAGACCTCACAAGGATGTGGTCTCAGCTGGGTCAAAATTGCATGAATTGTAACACAAAGTTGATTCCATCTTGAGGCGAGGGGACCAGGATTTTGTGCTCCCCTCTGCGACACTCGTTGGCTCTGGGCTGCCCCTGGGTGGGCAGAATCTCTCAGATGGGACGGCTTCTATTTTGCCAAAGGCGATTTTCCAAAGAAGGAGGGTTCTATGAGCCCTTAGCATCTAAGCTCACAACAGCAGGGATGGGCGCACGTGCTCAGAAAAGGGAACTGCGCTCTGCCGCAGCGAGTTACGGCAAGGGTGAACAGTTGAATTTGAAATTGATGTATAGTTCCATAACTTGTGACCTGACTGGTAATTGGTATTTCATTTTATCAAAAAGTGATAAAAATATTTATACTGGGTATATTTTATCATCTCCCAATTAAGAAGTGACTAGTGAAATAAACATACTTTAAAATGGTGTTACATAATAGTTTTTCCTTATTTTTGTAATCCAAGGTTATTTATTACCTGTATTGTAATTAACAATAAGAAAATATTTAATTAATTATAGTAAGTGGCTAAATCATTGGTGATATCAGCACTTCAAATCTCCTATCTTGGATATAAAACCAAATACTCAACATAATGAACAAAAAATTTAATGTGGATGCAAGGGAAGAATATTCTTGATTATCATGTTATATTTGTGTAATTTCTGTTAATGATCTTATCTGAAAATAATATTCCCTTATGTCTGAGGTTTATGCTAAGGTAAGCCTATAAATGAGGTTAAACATGAATTCTTTGGAAAATCTTCTGGAATAACTAGTAAAGAAGCAGTGTAGAGACCAGGCTTTGGTAAACTCAGCCTCTGCTGTCTCTAGGCAGGCGTCCCTCTAACAGCTTCTGTCAGTATCCTGATGGATTTGACTGGATTTCATTTGTAATGAGAGACTGACAAGATGCTCTGTGTGAATGAAGGTCCTTCTCCACTAGATTTGTCAAGTAGGCACTCATTACCAAAATCACACTCTCATTATTTCATCCTTACACTACGTGCTGATTCGTGTTCTCAGAAGAAGACTAGCAATTTCTAACAATAAAAGAAAGCTCATGAATTGGTGACAAAAATGTGCGTTTTCATAGCACTGTACAGTCTTTCCACCACTGTCGTATTTTTCTTCTCATTGGATTTTTGCAACTGCACTGTGAAGCTGGCAGGGCATGCATGTCTGGATTTTGGTTTGTTTGTTTTATGAGGGGTTTTTTAATTGTTTTTGATGAGAAACAGACATTCAAGCATTTCCAAGTAATATAGAAGGACGTGTTAGATCCCAAACTGGACTTGAGCCAATTTCCAGGTATCTCCAAAGCCTTTGAACATTTATAATGTTACAGTGTTTTCTCTCAATAGATAACAAAGCATTTTATAAATACGTTTGTAAAAAATACATACCATTATTTTCACTTTATGAATGAAATATATCAGTCACATAATCCTGGAGGTTTAGTAACACTTACAAAGTTGGCCCCATTTGATACTTCCCTGTGTTTGGAGAATGCCAATTTTACTAATTACTGCCTTTTCAATTGTTAGCAGCAGGATTCAGGCTTGGCTCAGGATTTTAGCAATGGAATAATACTTAGTAAAGTGGCCCAAATTCAGGAGGCAAGCTGAAAGAGCGTGGCAGTACAGTTCAAAACACCTTCCCAACAGGAAACAGTTTCAGTCGTCTGCTCTGTTCAATTTGCTGCCCAGTGCCATTATGTCAGCTGCTTAACTCAAAGACCGCCGGAAAGCGCCCACCCCCACTCCCAACTCTCTGCCAACGAGAAGGCAGCGGGTGCAAAGATCAAATCCTATCCTGATGTGGAGACATGGCATTCAGCAGAGCAGGCAGGGGCTCAGATCAAGCAGTGGTTGTCAAGAGCACCAGCCCTACAGAACAACTGTCAACCTCCTGCCCTCCTCGGATGCCAACCTCTCACCTTCAGCTTACTCCATCCTGCTGTTCAATTTGATCTTTAGGGATTACTCCAACAGTGGAGAATAAAAAGCAAGGTTCAAGAAAATAAAGAAAATGAGACAGTCAGATATTTGTACTGCCCATTTAGAAATCTGTATTCTCCTAGAAGTGTTATTTTCAGGCAGAGTACCACAAGGCAAAAAGGAGAAATGTGAAGGGGTTGACACTGGCTTCATTATGTGGCAGCTGGTTTATATCTGAGGCTTGTCCTCGTGCCAGTCTCAGGCCGAGGTAATTTATAGTAGCCTAAAGTTCCAATATAAAAAGCACATAGCTGCAGGGAGACATGTCAACTTCCCTTACACAGCCTGTCATTTCCTTGGAAACATAATAATTAAGATGTCTGGTATAACTGCTTCTGCCAGAAATATTTTTAGATTTCAGCCCATTTCAAGAAACTCTAAATTCAAGGAGAGAATTATTAAATACTGCATGACAAACTAAGGAAAGTGCTCTTACAGGTTTGTTCTGTCAAAAGGAACAGATACTTCATCTAAATCTCTTGACAGTAAGTAGAAAAATACCTAGATCTGAATTAAAAATAAAAGGATCAGCATCAGTTTGATTAGAGCAAAAACAGATGAAATAGGAGAGAAATATTCACTCAATCAAAAACAGTTTTTCAGTCTGAAAGACTGACACAATTTTAAAGGTAGAATGACATCGTTCCCCATCCTCAAATTAATGCAATTCCCTTTTCTGATTACCCATGTTATTCATAAACAAACTGCTTATCATAGTATGGCGGTGCTACTGAGCATGTTATTCAGTATCCACCTACTTGCAACCATCACAGGAGACAATGCATGACATGTATATGGTGAATTAGTTTCCTGCAGGTATGATAAAACCATGTCTACTGCATTAAAACAACTTATCTTATAGTATGGTTAACTCAAGGAGGAATACCTTTAGACAGTTAAAAGGAAGATTTGAATTTAAAGGTCTAAAATAATTAAAAAGAGAGGCTAAAAAGTACCCTTTAACAATGGATACCATTTTTTCCGACTTCTTTCAGGAGTTCTTAATAAAAACTCTTATTATGGATGGAAGCAAGGCCATAAACTCAATTCAATTTCAATAAAACAGTCAATAGCTATATGACGACAGCAAAGATTATATTACACTTTTAGATGACTATTAAGAGAAAGAGTAATTAAAGAGGCATTTAGATTCAACTACCATTTGTTTAAAACCCCATATGTTCCAGATAATGTGCTGGGTTACCACCCCAACATGTGCTATCTCATTTAATCTTCACAACTGTCCACTGAAGGATCCGTCCTGTCCTCATTTTTAAGTGAGGAAACTGAATCTCAACATCATAGTTACTAAAGGGCAAATCTGTGATTTTTCTCTACCACACTTACTCAGTGACTCTTCTTTTTGAATTACATTTCTTTAAAAAATGTATATCTCTTTGTTTTCATGGAAGACCATTAAAAATACCTTGCTGAATTCTTTCTGTTTTCAAAAATAAATATTAAAAATTAGAACTCTATAAAATATCTACCATAACGCATTGCACAGAAAAGTCCTCTAAGAGTGAGAAGAATTCATTTTGAGGAGCCATTTAAGTTAAAATAATACTACGTTAAACACTCATTCAAAATATGACTTAAACACTTATTACTGACACAATTCAAAGATGTGGAAGCCTAATGATGTAACGTTAATTTTTTATCTTGCTCCATTTTCTTCATTGTGCTCATCATGTCTCTATCTCTAGCTCGTCTTCTATCTCTACATCTATTTCCACTTGTGTACCTTCATATGTGTATGTATATATCCATCCTTCTATTTATCATCTATCTATATTTACTATTTTCCCCTCCACCCCAAACAAAAGTGAGCATCACCTTGAGAGCAGACGATCTGTCTGTTTGGTTCACGGGTATTTTCCTTCACCTGATTCATAGTAGCTCAATAAATATTTGTTGGATGAAGAAATGATGCACTTATGGACTGTCTCATAGGAATGTCTGATTTATAGGTGTAATAGGATGAACGGCGTCCTCTTAAAATTCATGTCCACGTGGAACCTCAGAATGTGACCTTGGAAATAGGGACTTTATAGACATGATTACCGATCTGGAGGTGAATTGGACTTAGAGTGACATAGAGTAAATCCAATGACTGGCACACCTATATGAAGAGAAAAAGGCACAGACACGCCAGGAAGAAGGCATGTGATGTTGGAGGCTGAGATTGGAGTTACGCTGCCACAGCTAAGGGATGCCCAGAGCCACTAGGAGCTGAAAGAGCCGAGGAGGCATTCTTCCTTAGAGGCTTCGAGGGAGCGTGGCCCTGCTGACACCTGGATTTCAGACTGATAGCCTCCAGAGAGAATAAAATTTTGTGTTTTAAGTCAACTAGTGTGGGGTTCTCTGTCTGTTCTGGGCAGCCCTAGGAAACTAGTCCTACAGGGAAGCCCTTGGTGTGTTTCAGCAAATTTGACCAACTGTGGCTGCAAGAAGAGTTTGCCGAAGCCACTCTTCCCAAAGAGTTGAGTGAGGCGTGTGGGACGCCGGGCTGAATAAGACTACATGGACCTGAGGAATGTACGGTTTCCTAGGGGAGACAGCAAACGCATGTGGGCAATTGCAAATCACAAAAATAGACAAGTTCGCTAAATAGAGAAACAGTAAAGTCAGGAGATGTGAGAAAAAGTGTTTTATTGGTTGTAAGAATCTGAGAAAAAAGTTGATTCCACTTTAATATGTATTCTGGTTAATCCTGTCTTAAAATAAGACAGCATGGCTACCATGAGAACACACACACACACACACAAATGTGTATGTGTGTCTGTGTGTATATATATGTGTGTGTGTATACATACATGTCACAATATTATTGCACTAGTCAGTTGTCTATTATATTTGTGTTTATGTGTGTGTATTTGTACACACAGCCATACATGTGTAATAAACATGTTTATATAGATAGAGCCAGCCCTGGCAGTCTAGTGGTTAAGATCTGGAGCTTATACTGCAGCCTGATTCGTTTCCCAGTCAGAGAACCACACCACCTGTCTGTCGGTTGTCATACTGTGGCAGCTATGTGTTGCTGTGATGCAGAAAGCTTTGTCACCAGGATTTCAAATACCAGCAGTCACCCAGGGTAAACAGGTTTCAGCAGAGCTTCCAAACTCAGACAGACTAGGAAGAAGGACTGGCCATCCACTTCCAAAAAAACTGGCCATGAGAACACTGTGAATAGCAGTGGCGCACTGTCTGATGGAGTGCCCGAGGTGAGGGGTTGGCGCAAAAAGACAGAGCAGGGTTCCACTCCGCTGTCCACGGCGACGCTAGGACTCAAAATCCACTGGACGGCACTAGCAGCAACAACATATATAGAGACAGCTGACTGGAATGCTTGTCTTAAAGTAGAGGTTTAAAGTGGAGAGTTGTTTGTTTTGAGTCACATTTTAGTTGTCCTAGTGTTGAATTACTCTGTTTTTGTATGAATTATTTACTTCCTGGACTCCAACTGGATTAATCACTTGCAGACACACATACCAAAAAGTGTTTTGTCCCTCTGTCTCTAACGTGCAAGAATCAGTCCTAAAATTATGGCAGAAGAAAACAATAATTCTCTTCTTTCCCACTCACTCTTTTTCTTTCCTAAGTTCTGCTGAATAAGTCTGTGCAGGACACCAAGCACTCTTGTCAACCCCACCATTCTGCAGTTTGTGGCAGGCCCTCCCGCCGTGGTTGAGAGCATGCTTTCCTGACTTTTATGGCCTCCAGCATGAAGGTTATCACGGTCTGGCTTGACTGTTGCTTTGGAGACTGTTTTCTGAAACACCTGTCCTTTGTGGTGTTTACCTCTCCCACCAGCTGCAACAAGCTTCCTGTCTTTGGGCCTGAGTTTAGATGCTTAAGCTCTTATGCAGTTTCTTTTGCCAAATACATCTCATCTCTTTGCACAGAGGCACATGGCAGTGATGCTCAGCTAGAACAGGCAAAAGCAGGGAGCCGAATTCCTCAAGGCTGAATCCCTCAGGGATCATCCTCATAGACATCTTTTCATTCTTTTGTCAAAGATTATTTCAAAGGTAGATTTGACAAGAGAGGCACTAAATGAGGATGAAGAGATAAAATAATTAATTGAAATCAGAATGCTTTCCTTCCTAGTCTTGAGAATGTAATTCTGATGAGGATCGTTGGTTCTTCAGGTTAAGTTTACAATATTTTCCATCAAGAGAAAAAGTTGGTGTCTCTTGGACCATACATCAGGTCACCATAGTGGTTGGAAAGGTGGTCTATCAGTATTTCCAAACAGGTAAAAATTAAAGTTATTTTTCCATCAATACCGCTGGTGCTAGAACCCAACGTTAGCATGTCCTACCATCTTCACCACATCAATCTAAAACCTAACACAATGTTAATTATTTACATTTAAATTTGTTTATGGAGCTGGTGATGCTGGGAAGAAAATAGTTAAAACTTTTATTAGAAGCTCTTGAGTCAGTGAGGCCTTGAAATACAATATTTGATATATGTTTGTGTATTTGAGTTTGGGGGGCATAATTTTAATTTACAGTTACAATATATATTCTGATTTAATTATAATTTATTAAATTATTTCTATGGGGGCATTATGTCGGTTTCAAAGATTGGCATATAATTCCTTGGCTGCCGCTGGCCCCACTCACACTCACGCTTTTCTGTATCCACCCTCACCGTGGCCGCTGCCTCTCATAACGCCCTTTCGGAACACACTTTGCCTCCTTCCTGCAAGTTCAAATCATGCCCACCGTTCAGGAATGGATTTACCTGTCATTCTTTTTTGATAGTTTTTTTATTATGAATATAAACACAATTTCTACATTTTTAAAACTGGAAATACTTGACAAAACCCAGATTCTTTACCACAGTAATGAAGTCATTTAATGAACTACTTGTATAATGGTTTAACTCCCCATAATTGTTAAACTTTTACTGAGGCAAGACTAACCACGTCTTCGAAAGATGGTACTCCTAGATATAGGCTACGCCTATAAAGATAGAGCATGGTGGTCATACCTAGAATGTCAGTGTGTACATTTGGGAGGACCATTGCCGAAAGGGGCTATTTCAAATTTTCATTGCATAGGTTTTGAAACGTGTAGCCAACGGCAATCAAATTGGTCATTAAAGGCAAAATCATAACCAATCCTCTTTGTAATTCGGAAGCACTTAGGCTGAGCTCTACACATTATCACGCCTCTTTGCTCTCACAACTCTTTGCTCATACTTTCTAGCTTAGACTACACACTGGACTGCAATTGTTAGTTAATATCTCTGTCATTCTTCCATCTGTGAATAGCATAGGGCATAATCTGATTTATTTGTCTTGGAGTCTTTAGTAACTGGCACAGCTGTAGCATTCAACTAGACAACCCTTGCATTCTATAAGGATGTTTGAGTTTAAAGAGGTTAAGTGATTTGTTTCAGAAAATAAAACTGCCTCTTTACCACAAGCTAGACCTTTGCTTTTTTCTAAATTAAACATTGATAACAAAGACATTGACAGAAGCTACGAATAATTTTTCACTTACTAAAGTTGATCTTATGCCTTAGGTAGCCAACATCACTCAACAGTATTTAATAAAATTTGTGTCTGGCATTATAATACCCACGCTGTGGATTATCCATAATGAATTACTCTCCTGACAATCACGATACTCTAACTGAGCTCATCTTGCCGTCAGTTGCTATGTTAGAAGAGGAACTGATTAATTCCGATGATAGAATTTACTAAATGTAATTATGAAGCCAAATTTCCCTCCTTAAATTCCAGGCATAGGTAGGCGTGAGTGTTGAAGGGAGCTGCACTCTAATTCTGAATAGGTGGATTACCATTTGATAGTTTTCTTTGAAACGTCTATGTGAGGTAATAGTATTCTGCTGCCTAGCTGAGATGTTTAAATCTGATTAACCCATGGTTATTTCAAGCAAAAGTTCCAACTTAGAGAGTTCTACAGGCCCTGAGTATTCTTTCTTTTCCAACTGGCATCATGCAGTTCAGAAAGCACTCCTTATGTCATTTGTCTATAAAAACTCAGACTCTATGCCTTAGTTTTTTTCAGTTATACTTCTCTAGTCAAACTGAGCAAGGAAATCTAGAGATGGATAAATTTTATTTTGATAAGTGTAGATACGACTGCTCACCAAGGTCTTCCTGTACCAGTTCCTGTAAGGCTTCCAGCACTGGTGAGGAAGTCGTAGAGGCTACGGGTCACCTCAGAATTCATTCTACTTCATACCCCACCCCTTGTCTGCTTGGATCAGCAAGGATGGCATTGCATGCCATTAGGGAAGGACATTATATTTCCCTTTTTTACATTGCCGTCTTCACAGTCTCCTCGTTTTTAGCCCCTTACAGTGCTCTCTGGAACTGAACGCTGGGCAATCTGCTATGGGGCATCTCTTGTTCTGCCTTTCTCATCTGACTTCCACAAACTGAGTAGGTACGCTGATTAACTCCCTTCGAATAGACATCAAAGGTTATCATTAAAAACCCATCAGTGAAACAGTTTTCAAAATTGTGTTTGTTTCCTATGATTTGCCCTTGGGGTTTTTCAATAAAAAGGAAGGATTCCCATTTTAAAAGATTGCAAAATTGTCTCAAGCTTCACCTGCCTGCAAGTTTAATATAAACAGAGGTCACGGCTACCCTCTTACAATAAGATTGCTGAGAAGGACCAAGAGAAAACAACATTGGTAGCAGAATTTCTGGTCATAAGTATATTCATAAAACCTTATTCTTTCAATTGAAAACCCAGGATGTTACTGTTTCAGTTGTGCCAATAACAATAGGAATCTGAATTAGTTTAGATTTTTCTTTACACTGTCAGTATTTGGCAAGACATGAACTTTGTAGCTTTCCCAAGAACTGCCATGGGGCAATAATAAAAATAAACAGATATTTCTGAAAAACCAACACTACGAGGATGTGTAGTAGGAAAGTTACCAGGAAATTTCAATAGGACCAGGCATCTCTTCTAATGATTATATTCCTTAGAAAGAGCCATATTTTGGCGTTGCTTTACAATGTTGCAAAATAAATTGTGCTTTAATAATTAATACTCTCAAAGATAAGAAAATAAGTTCTGAAGGAAAACAAATGCTAATGTACCCTTCCTTATTTGTCTTGATTCCTGTGAAATTGTAGAGCTAGGTTAATAGAAGGTTAACCCAGTTTTATCAATATGATTCTGGCTACCAATTTCAAAGATCCTTGGTGTGGTTAAAATTGCAGACTATAGGATTAGTTCTGACTCTTGAAACTCAGTAGGGTGTGTTGAGAAAGTAAAGTCTTGAGATAAGTTCTTTCCTCATTAACATAGAACATGTCCTTCATGCTGCTTCCTACACACTGTGTTAATTAGTACTTCAAAATCCTATGTCTATATTAACCATAATTAGTTATATATCTTTACTATATATTGCAGAACAAATTGCTATCTTGATGTGTATTCTTTTATAAACAATAAATAGAGTCATATGTTAATTACATTTTTATGCCTTTTTAAAAAAATAAAAAACTTTACTTTTAATTACAAATGTTGAATCTGGATCTGTATCTCCTCTTCTTGACTTTCATATTCTCACAGGATGCCATCATCTGAGCTATGTCATGTGAATATTTCATTTCAGAGGAAAACACATTTAAGAAAGCAAGTTTGATGGTGAACTGGTGAACATTTCATACACTCCTTTTTTTAATCAGAGAATGGAGTAACTATCAAGTATCTGAAACATTTTCCTTTAAGCACCAAACTTAGCATTTATTTTAACATAGGCATTTTTCTAAAATTGATTGCACTTATTTTATGCCTTCATGGAAAGAATTTTTTCATGAAAACTTTTTCTTGATGCTCGAGGATTATAATTATAGATGTTATTGTATTCTTTAAAAATATTCTTAAAGTCACTGAGGCATACAAAGTTATCTACTCCTACACTTAAAGGCCCTTAACTTCTGTGATTTACTAATTCTGCACCAGTTTTTCAGAATCTCTGGCATCTTCTTCAATGAAACAATGCCAAATTACATTCCTTCTTGTAACTGAGAGTTAGTACTAAGCAGTTGTGAATACAACACAAGCTTTTCTTCAGAAGAATTTGAGTTTGAGGACAGGGTATATGCCATGGAACCTAGTTAAGTTAACAGCTTAATGAAGCCTCAGTTTTATCATCAGTAAAATGGTGACAATAAGAGAATCTAACCTATAGTGTTGTACCGAATAGTGAATAAATGTCATCTATTGCTAAGAAGAGTGCTTATTAGAGTGGACATCTGCACTGAAATCTGAGAGTAGAAAAGTCAGCTGTGGAAAGACTGGAGTAAAAACATTCCAAACAAAGTTGCAACTGAGAAGTCCTTGAGTTAACGAGAGTATTTTTGAGTCTCAGAGATGAAGTCAGTATGCTTTTAGTAGAAATCTGAGATAAAGTTGGAGATGTAATGTAAGGACCATTTGTGAAGGGCCTGCAGACATGGCAGGAAACCTGTTTTTTCCCCTTCATGTGGCAAGAAACCGTTGCATGAGTTGAGGTAGTGGAATGGTCATGATTTGATTTAGGTTTTAAAAGATATCACTCCCATTGCTGTTTGTATAGGAAACTCTGTGTAGGTAACAGTACAAGTAGGGAGACAGCAAGAGGTGTAGCATAGATAAAAAACAATGGTGATGTAGGGTTAGGGTGGTTTCCATAGACAGCAAGAGAAACAGATGTTTTTCTCTCATGTGCCATTGCTTGGATTCCATAAAATTTGATTTCTGATTCTCTACAGGAAGTATAGGTCTGTCATATCTTCATGGCCAGGTGCTTTCCACCTGCCAATGTTCTCGTACATAAATATATGTGTTTATATATCTCCACTTTATGATTTACGACATCTCCATGCCTTTGTTATGGGTTGAATTGTGCTCCCTCCCAAATTTATAGCTTGAAGTTCTAATTCCCAGTACACAGAATGTGACCTTATTTGGAAATAGGTTGTTGCAGATGTAATTAGTCAAGTTTAGATGAGGTCATTCTGGAGTAGGATGGGCTCCTAATCCAATATGACTGGTGCCCTTATTAAAAAAATGCCTCAAGAGGAGTTGTACACGCACACAGGAAATGCCATCTGAAGACTGGAGCTATCTACCACAATACAAGGAAGCATGAGAAGCTGCCGAGAGGCTGGGGACAGATCCTTCCCTAGGACTTCAGAGGGAGCATGGCCCTGCTGACACCTTAATTTTGGACTTCTAGCCTCCCAAACTGTAAGACAATAAATTTCTATTGTTCTAAGCCACCTGATTTGTAGTCTGTATTTGTTATTGTGATCTGTGTTCAGTGATCTTTGATGTTACTGTTGTAATTGTTTTGGGGCGCCATGAACTGCACCCATATAAGATGGTGAACTTCACTGATAAATGTGTGTGTTTTGACTGCTCTACTGACTGGCCGTTCACTCATCTCTCTTTCTCTCCTTGGGCCTCCCTATTCCCTGAGGCACAACAATATTGAAATTAGGCCAATTACTAACCTTACAATGGCCTCTAAATGTTCAAGTGAAAGGAAGAGTCACACGTCTCTCATTTTAAATCAAAAGCTAGAACTGATTGGGCCGGCCTGGTGGCACAGTGGTTAAGTGCGTGTGCTCTGCTGCCACGGCCCAGGGTTCGCAGGTTCGGATCCTGGGTGAGCACCAATGCACCGCTTGTCAAGCCATGCTGTGGCAGCATCCCATATAAAGTAGAGGAAGATGGGCACAGATGTTAGCCCAGGGCCAATCTTCCTCAAGAAAAAAAGGGAGAATTGGCAGCGGATGTTAGCTCAGGGCTAGTCCTCCTCCCCGCCCCCCCCCCCAAAAAAAGCTAGAACTGATTAAGCTTAGTGAGGAAGGCACGTCAAATGCTGAGACAGGCTAAAAACTAGGCCTCTTGTGCCAAACAGTTAGCCAAGTTGTGAAGGCAAAGGAAAAGTTCTTGAAGGAAATTAAAAGTTCTATCCGGTGAACACACAAATGATAAGGAAGTGAAACAGCCTTATTGCTGATACGGAGAAAGTTTAGTGGTCTGCACAGAAGATCAAATCAGCCACAATATTCCCTTAAGTCAAAGCCTAATCCAGAGCAAGGTCCTAACTCTCTTCCATTCTATGAAGGCCGAGAGGTGAGGAGGCTGCAGAAGAAAAGTTTGAAGCTAGCAGAGGTAGGTTCATGAGGTTTAAGGAAAGAAGTCATCTCTGTAACATCAAAGTGCAGGGTGAAGCAGCAAGTGCTGATATAGAAGCTGCAGCAAGTTATCCAGAAGATGTAAGAAAATTAATGAATGTGGCTACACTAAACAACAGATTTTCAATGCAGACAAAACAGCCTTATATTAGAAGAAGATGCCATCTAGGACTTTCATAGCTAGAGAGGAGAAGTCAATGTCTGGCTTCAAATCTTCAAAGGACAGGCTGACTCTCTTGTTAGGGGCTAATGCAGCTGGTGACTTTAAGTTGAAGCCAATTTACCATTTACTCATTTACCATTCTGGAAATCCTAGGGTCCTTAAGATTATGCTAAATTTACTCTGCCTGTGCTCTATAAATGGAACAACAAAGCCTGGATGACAGCACATCTGTTTATAAAATGGTTTATTGAATATTTGACGTCCATTGTTGAGACCTACCGCTGAGAAAAAAAGATTCCTTTCAATCTATTACTGCTCATTGACAATGTACCTGGTCACCCAAGAGCTCTGATGGAGATGTACAACAAGACTAATGTTGTTTTCATGCCTGCTAACACAACATCCATTCTGCAGCCCATGCATCAAGGAGTAATTTCAACTTCTAAGTCTTAGTATTTAAAAAATGCACCTTGTAAGACCATAGCTACCATAATAGTGATTCCTTTAATGGAGCTACGCAAAGTAAATTGAAAAGCTTCTAGAAAGGATTCACCATTCTGGATACCATTAAGAACATTCATGATTCATGGGAAGAGGTTAAAATATCAACATTAACAGGAGTTTAGAAGAAGTCAATTCCAACCCTCATGGATGACTTTGAGGGGTTCAAGACTTCCGTGGAGGAAGTCACTGCAGATGTGGTGGGAATAGCAAGAGAACTAGCATTAGAAGTGGAGCCTGAAGATGTGACTGAATTGCTGCAATTTCATGATAAAACTTCAAGGGATGAGGAGTTGTTTCTTATGGATGAGCAGAGCAAGTGGTTTCCTGAGAGGCAATCTACTCCTGGTGAAGATTGTTGAAATGACAGCAAAGGACTTAGAATATTACATCAACTTAGTTGATAAAGCAGTGACAGAGTTTGAGAGGACTGACTCCAATTTTGAAAGAAGGTCTACTGTGGGTAAGATGTTATCAAACAGCATCGCGTGCTACAGAGAAATCGTTGGTGAAAGAAAGAGTCAATTGATGCAGCAAACTTGATTGTTGTCTTATTTTAAGAAATTGCCACAGCCACCCCAGCCTTCAGCCACCACCGTCCTGATTGGTCAGCAGCCGTCAACATGGAGGCAAGACCCTCCACCAGCAAGATTAAGACTTGCTGATGGCTCAGATGATGTTTAGCATTTTTTAGCAACAAAGTGTTTTTTTAATTAAGATATGTACATTGTTTTTTTAGACACGATGCTATTGCACACTTAGTTGACTACAATATAGTGAAAACATATCTTTTACATGCACTGGGAAATCAAAAAGTTTGACTCATTTATTGCAATATTTGCTTTATTGTGGTGTTCTGGGACCAAACCCACAATATCTCTGAGGTGTGCGTTTACTTTGTTACAGTAGCCCTAACAAACTCATACAGAGTTATGTGATGTTACTCACCCTGAAGAAACTAAGGAAGAGAGGTTATACGATTAATCTAAGATCACATAGTAGAAAATAGTAGAGCTGAGGCTTAACCCAACAATCTGACTCCAGATTCTGAACTCTTAACGACAAAGCAAAACTGCCTCATATGTGGCATTAAGATATCTTTCAGGTGTAAGGATTTATCTTCTGCTTTTAATTTTTTAACTGATGTATAGAAATTAACACTCTTCTTATAACAATGGAAATATTTACAAGAAACTTGCATTTGAATTGATGAATTTAGCTTTAAATAGTAAAATTTCATTAGTTGACATTTGTAATAATCTTTACACTTATGATAATTTTTACATTTTATGAAAAAGTGTATGATAAGTTTTGTTTAGACAATATTTCAGGGTGGACTATCATTAATTAAATGTTGGATACTCTTAATAACTTGAGAAGTTGATCACTCTCCAGTAACCTATTGTTAAAGGTTTTTGACAAATTGAAATTTAGAAGACAGTCATTGTTTAGTTTTCTATCTCCTAATACAATTGTCCAACTATCATTTAATATGGCACATAGAGATGTGATGTACCAAGTACCTGGAGACTGTGAACTATTTTTTAGTCATACTCTTCCATTTTTATGATTATTAAAAGTTTAAACACAAAATACTTATCTATCCGTCAGTATTGCTTGCAAGGGGGAGGATCTAAACTGAATTTAAAAGTTTAAAGGAAATTACTGTGGCCTTGTGCAAAATGTGCTTGTTTTCAGGACTGTTTTGATTCCTAATTTTCTCCTCATACCGTAGTGTTATGCTGTAAAGCTTAAAGATCATATTATATTAACTGTTGAGTTATATCTTGTAATTATCCAACTTTGAAATTATTTTTATCTAAAGAATTCAAAAGTGATCTTAATACTAGCTTAATCAGAGAAAAAAATGTTCTTATTTTAGTGACAAAAACAGGCATTCATAAAGAAAATAATCTCAGAGGTTGTGAAGTTATTTACTCCCACCATCTTACATAGTAGAAGAGGAATTTGAGACTCAAAAGGATGAAATTCTGGGATAACTTTCCAGAATGCGTTAGTGGCACTGCCTAGAATAATGGCCTGCTAGTTTCTTAACTGTCAGATTCTGCACTTTCCACTATGTTACGCTGCCTGTCACGACTTCACTGTATGAGGAAATGATTTCTTTGCATCTTCTTGTTCCATATCCTGTCTGCTTACTTGCACCATGTACTCCTTACTATTCGAAGACGTTTCAGTGATCAGCATTACTATTTAAAGTGACTCTTAATTTCTTAAACATTGTTCCTGCATCTACACTGCAATTTTATTGTTTTGCTTTTCTTGAGAATTCATTTTTCTCATATGATATATTTACCTTTAAATAGAAAAATCACCTCTCCTCTGTTCCCATTTCTATATCCATTGCCCTCGAGATATGCTCCCTAATTAGTCAAATGATTGTCACCTAATTAACTGAACTCTAATTTTGATCTGTCTGCTCACCACCTTCTCCTTGAGTGAGACAAGCCCTCGGGATATGAAAGCTTGTCATCATAGTCTCTGACTGTGAAGGGTTATAGTTCCCATAATCTCGAACATTTTATTTGTCACTCAGCCATTTCTCTGCCTCTTGCTAGAAAAGTACTACTTGTCGCAACAATATACATATCTGTTTTAAATTTTCTGATTCAAGCCAGCTCATAATTGCCCAAACTAGATTACAGTCACAGGTGCACAATTTCTGTGTTGAAGGCAAAAACAGATATTATAATTTTAACCATTCCATAGTAACTGTATTTTTTTTTTTAAGGAACAAAGGATAAAGGAGAGTTTTAGAGGCATCCTTTCTTCCAATTCAGACTTTTTTGAAATGATTCCAGCCTAACTGGCAAAGTTTCTGTAATGAGGTTGGAAAATTGTGTTGGGTTAGCTAGATTTGGTTGGATGGCCATAAATATAATGAAGGGGCACATCAATTTCAATCATGCTGTCCATTGTCTGAACATAGCTCTCATTATTTGGCTTCAGAAGTCTAATCACTCGAGGCATAGTCCTTCTCAGCAGCAACAAGCTTCCCCATTCCTTGTCAGGCTGTGCAAAACCCCACCAGAAGCAGACCAGCTGAACTTTCAGGTACGTGTCTATTAAGCATAGTCATCTGCATGTGGGCAGTTGCACTGAAAAAGCAAATTGTGTTTAAATAGATAATTTTATACTTTTGTAAATACTTGTTTTTTTCATTTATTGCGACTAATATACTTGGCCGAGTGGGTGTCATCTCTGTTTTTAGAACTTGGTTGAATTCATCTCAGGAAAGGAGACAATATATTGGAACAAATGTCCCTTAAACATCATGGTTCTTCTGCAAGAATAATACATTTTTGTAAGCAACACCTAAAGTCATAGAGATGATTTTAGCAATTGACAGAAATTGTATTGTTTAATGCACACCAATGTGCCACTTGGGAAATAATCACTGCAGGTCATATTACCTTTAAAACAGAATGCTCATCAGCGAGACGTAGTCCTTTGACACTTTCTCACATTGTGTTCTGCCAAACACTTAGCAACACAAGCAATTTTCAGCAACCTTAGGGCATGCTTCCTCTCGGATTTCAGAAAAACAATGTTTTCACGGCAGAGTAATGAACACCTAATAAACATTCAGAAAACTTGCACTGGTTGATGAGCTGACCTGTCTTTATGAGCGCCGTTCTTCCATTCATTAATGTATTGGATGACTGCGCTCCTAGGAAATGAAGGAAACTTGTTTTTCCCGATTAAAGCATTAGCTGATCATGTGATTAAAATTAAGCCCCAGAGCAGTGTCAAATTAAGGTTTTCAGTGAGTACATCAGGATCTAGCAAAAACATCTCCAAAATTTGTTGTCACATCCTCTCCTCAGCTGTCTAGGATTCACAAAATTGAGGAGACAAGACACTGAAATTGTTTGAATATTTACTCATCTGTTCACCTTACATACTCATTACCCAAGACATACTAATGCATTATATGAAAAAGTAAATCAGAAAATACAGATAAGAAAAACACAAGGAAAAAAAAAAAGAAAAAAAATCACCCTAAATCCAACCACACAAAGTTAAGCACTCTTACCATTTTGTGTAAATTCTTGCAGATTTTTTTCCTATTATTTTATATAGATATGCTATTGGGATCACAACACATTCGGTTCTATAACCTGCATTTGTTACTAAACAGTTGTATCACTCTATAGGGAGCCTATAACTACATTTTCATTTTATAGGGCTGTATATATTTTAGTAGTCTTAATATTCCATATTTTTGATAAGCATACTCCTAATGTGGATCTTAAATTGTTTCCAAATTTATGCTACTACAAAAATATTTACAAATAGCCTTGTTAAATATGGTTAACCAGATATTCAAAATGATTTACATGAAATTTCATCTTTAGCATACACCATATTTTTTTGTACTTGGATATTCTCCGAGATTTTCTTTTAGTTTCATTAATTTTTGACACATTAGTATTATGGCCATATTTTGATATACTATTTCCCCAAATATCCAAATCTGAATAAACAGTTTGTCTGTCAGTCATTTCAAGAACAATGGTGTTATAAGAAACAGTTTGTGTATTTTATGCATTCTTCCCAAATCATCACGTTGACTATCTACAAAGATGTGTACTTAGTGTCTAAATTTAATAAAATTAATGGTGTTATTATTTCATCAAGGACATTTACCAAGTGAGCCTGGCATTTTACTTTCTGGTGAGTGCACGGCTTTGAACAATACAGTGACTAGGAGCCCAGTTTGGTGCCACTGCCAGGACTTCACCTGCCATTGCTTTTGGACCATGAGTGCAAATGTTAGCATAGTGAAAAATGCAAATAATGCCTTAGCACTATGATGAAAATAGTTTCCACTTCCAGTCTCCCCAAAAGAAACTGAAAGTCATCTATCAGTCACCAAACCGTACTCTGTACCACTGACCCGATGGGAAAGATTTAGTCACAGAGCCACAGAGTCTGTATAATCTTCTCTCACCAAGTATTTGTTGAGCACTAGTCTGTGGGGATACATCGCTGAACAAAACAGTGAGTCAAACTCAGTGCTGTCTATTAAAACGCATGAATACTTATCATATATGAAAATATTGATAAAATATTGGGTAGAAGCTGATCAGGAATGTTGTAGATGTGATTTCTAATACATTGATTTCTACAGACACTTCAAATTTAGGTGTAGATTTTTAAAGAAACTTGGCAGTTGGCTCCTTACTGATGCACTTTTTCTTGATGAATAAAATCTCTGGTATAAACTTTGTTTAAATTGATTCTTCAACTTTTGATCTCACCATATTATGGGGCTGCCTAATTTTTAGAAAAGTATTATCAATGAAATTTTCTCAGCTGATATAGAACAAACAAAGTGGCTTAATCAAATACCATGAAAGATTGAGTCAGTGAAATTTTCAGAAAATTAAGCTTAATCAGTGGAGTGCAATGTATTCTCATACATTTCTATATATTCTCTTGCAATATTACAATAAACTACCTATTTGGCAGGGAAACTAGATCACAACTGAAAATCATACAATTAAATTATTGAAAAACTAAGACTTATGACCAACCTATTGCTCAAGTCTGAGAAGAGTCTACACGAGGTAAGAACAATTGGAGCCATATCAGGAACATCGTGGGTCTTTTGTACATGTCACACTGCATTTGTCAGGGAAGCATGGTTTGCCTGGTGGGAGCTGAGAAGGCTCGAGCCTTCCCAACAGATTTCTGCTTGCTGGTTTAGAAATGCTTTATTTTACCAACTGTAAAACCTGGGCAACTAGAAATAAGTTATACTTTCATCCTTATCAGTTTATACCTTTCCAAAAACTTTCTGAGACTGCCTCACTCATATTCAATCCGCCAAGATGCTGAGTAGGGACTGCGGACCATGGTTTTCATCGGGGAGTTATAGCTCCACCAGGAAAGATTTATAGGCATGAGCAAAATAAAAAGGAAACATAGGGTGATATATTTTCAAATTAAAATATCTAAGAGGCAGGCCATAGTGAAGCAAGAACCCCCAAATCTAGGAGAGTTGTCCCGTGTAAAGGCACTAAAGACGTCAGGCTTCCTGTGAAGAGATGGATTCATCCGTCTTAGGCTGTAGATTGGAGAGCAGGATGCTACAAGCACCCAGATGAATAGTGGCAATAGCAAAGGAATAGTCTCATATTTTTTTCCTTGGGAAAAACTGGGTCTGTTTGGACACATATTTTATCAAAGATAAGTAAGCAGAAAAAAATAAAAAATCTAAAATGTGGAATACATTTTGAAAAATAAGAGAAAAGAAGTATTATATTATAGACTTGGAGAGCTGCGCAAAATTAATCAAAGAAAAAATATTTAGAAAGATTACATTTATGTTCTTAATAAGGCACAAGAAAATATCACGTCTATAAAATGAAAATAAGAGGTCCTAGAGCAACACCCAGAAGAAGGATAGCAGAGCAAAGATTCATAACGTTCTATTGAGATACAAGCGCACGAACGGAAGCGGAAAAACTGAAAGGGAACCAAAGGCGTAACAGCAGAATTATGAGCAATTCGTTCAGGAGGTTGGAACAACACACGGAGGGCAATTGCAACACTGATTATCAGGACATTGTGAGAAGTTCCCCTAGAATAACAAGTGTAAGACCAGTAACACAAACCTTCTGAGAATGAGATGCTTGGTGTTGGAGATATAAAGAAAAAAAGATACAAACTTGTAGAATTAGCTTATTGTCATAAAGGAAAAAACAATAATCGAACTTATAATAGAAAAAAGGCAACTTCCTGATTTGACAAATTCCCTGGGTAGCTATCCCCAAAGTGCTCACTGAATCTAGACAAAATTGGTGAAAAGAGAGTTATGCAGTATCTTTTGAGCTACAATGATAAAGGAAAAGATAATCAACATACTTCCATGCAAAACTGCCAGGTTACTTACAAAACCCAAAAAACAAAAAATTATCAGATTACATTCAGACTTCCTCTCTGAAAGACTAAATGTCAGGAAAATGTTGATTAGTCTTTAGAAATTTTTAAAAGATTTATGTTAATTGTTTGTCACCCAATAATTCTGATTCCAGACCAGCATTGGGTGCACAGAATGATCTCAACATCCAGCTCAATAATCAGGGAGTAAGAAGACCAAGTCTTTCAACACAAAACGCGTGCCAAGATGGCTGTGTCCTGGCCCCAGGACTTGGCCTTTCTGCTTATTGCGGTAAATAGCCTCAGATTTTGGATGGATGCCTCAGAATTTGTAAGCCTGACGTAATTAAAATTTCAGATTATTTTACTATCTCCATTTACTTGGATTCTGTTCTCCTAGAACAAATTTTTGTTTGCAAATTGGCTGCCAACGTGATACCCACAAAGAGAGAATTTTCTAGCTGGAAAACTTGTGTCCAGATTTCCTTTGAAGTTATAACTTTGAGGTCTTGAATGTGGATAATTTGGCATATGGCTTATATATCAATCCAGAATGTTTTTTAAAAAGCGAGTCCATCCCTAAGGAACAGATATATTCTTGGTTTGTGAGAAAAGTCTATGTCTAAAAGACTTAGGGCACAGCTTTGGACTGTGAAATATTTACTAATGGATATAAGGCCTCTGCGGATCCAACTAACTGGTTTTACCTTTCTTATTTAAAATTCTATTTTAGACATTAGGTTACAAACACTGGTTTCTTTAATTTTCATAGGAACTACGGGAGAAAATTCTACTTCTTTTTTTCATGTTTTACGTGAGATAATTGAGCCTCTTAAAAGACAGGAAAATTGAGAGTATTTGTTGTTGCCTTGAAAGCCTCTTTAATTAGCATATTTTATAGACATTGTGCAATATGCAGACAATAGAAATTCATTTTCGTATAACTTCCACCACTACCTTTAAAATCCTGCTTTGATAAATTGGAATTCATTGTACTCATTCTAATTGCTGGCATTCGCCTACAAAGCGAATAATATAAACACGTTATAATGTTTAAAAAATGTTATATCTTGAAGCAAATAATATGGAGTTTTCTAACATTCGATGTGCAATGAAATCTCATGAATCCTAGATCATTCCAGCAACACTTTTACTGCCCAGCTTCTCCTAGACGTGCTCAACGGATAAAATTGAAAATAATAGACGTTGCAGTTTTCTTACTAGTACCATTAGTGAAGCATCTATCATGTGTAAAATACTTGATAAGCTCAGGTTCCTTAAGTGGGAGAGTACAGTTTATCTTTGGCATACTGCAACGATAAAAAGGGTGAGACGGGAAAGCTTCTCTGAAAGCAGCATTTTAAACATGCCAGTTCCTTGATTAGGGGTCAAATCCGGGAATGATACACTGTGGCTCTGTCCGGCCTCTGAGTAACTTCTCCTTTTTCAAGAACTATAACCCATGTTTGCAGCTGGGTGGCTTTCTTCCTTCTGTTTTTGCTTGATAGATACTTGGTGAATCTGTGCATAGTTAACCACAGAGTTAGTGGAGGCTAGTTATCCCTTAGCTAGAGGTGCACACTACTAACATTCATTGAGTCATTCGCTGGAGGATGTGTTTACTAGAACTCTTATATTTTATTTGGACAGAAAAAAATAGAACTGAAGTTGGATACACATCAGAAACAAATGTTTTCTGAAATTAAAGCTTTGTATAAACCAAGGAAGTGAAACTGGCCATCACATCTTATATGTTTGAAATAAGGGACATTTTGTGTGAGACTGCTGAAGTCAGAGAAAATTGTTCTGTCATATATAATAGTTTTCTGGTATGAGTTACATTTCTTTTATGTGGGGAATAGGACGGAATTGTGTACTTGTATGCATGTGCATGGATTCCTTGGTGAAAATCATAATGGAAAATAAAATTATCCTTTTCTTCTTGAGACAAGACTGCATGTATTAGTTATTTATAGCTGCATAACAAATGATCCCCAAACCAGTGACTTAAGATAACGATAAGCATTTATAACCCCTCATAATTCTTGAGAGTCTGAAGCATCTTGGCTGGGCAGTTCTTGAACTGGGTTGAATCTGTTGCTAACAGACATTAACCAGGGCTGCAGTCTTCTGAAGGGTTGACTGGGGCTGGAAGAGCCACTACCACGTTTGCTCACATACCTGGAAGGCAAGTCGGTGTTGACTGTTGGTGAGAGATCCTAGTTCCTCTACAAGTGGGCCTCTGTACAGGGCTGCTTCAACGTCCATGTGGCGTGTTGGATGGCTTCTCCCAGAGAGAGTGATACAAGAGATGAAGGCAGAAATTTTAATGTCTTTTTGATTTAGCCTCAGAAGTCACATGGCATCGTGTCCACAATATCTAATTGGTCTACAAGTCAGCCTTGTTCAATGTGGGAGGGAACTACACAAGTTTGTAAATACAAGGAGATGAGAACCACTGGAGAATGGTTAGCTCACTCCATCTTCTGGCCGACAGTGATTCATGCCTTCATGCCCACCCCCTCATGCAAAATCTACCTCTTCTCTCCAAAGCTCTCCAAATTCTCATCCATTTCCAACATGAGCTCAAATACAGTATCTTCTCTTTGAAATCAGGTTCAGATGTGGGTGAGACCTCTCAGGTGTGGGGCATAGAATGCAGGTCCTCTTGGTCTGAGAACCTGTGACCTACAGATACAAGTTATTTGCCTAACTTCACCGCCTTCTATAAAGTCAACATACTAGTGGGATAGACATAGAATTACTGGCATAGACCTTCTTATTAATAAAGAGGGAAAATGAGAACCACACAGCAGTCACTGTTCCACATTTCAGAAATCCAGAATGACACATATTACTAGTTTCTGGATTAGGGCTCAAAATCTGAGAATGATATACTGTGGTTCTTGGAACTGCCCTCTGAGTAATTTCTTGTTTTACACAAAATGAATCCCATGTTTGCTATTGAGTGGCTTTATTCAGGCTGTTTACTGCCCACAGAATTGTTGGTGTCCAATAGACAGTTTTCTTTCCTGTTTTTCAAATTGACATAAAATTGACATATAACATTATGTTTAAGTTGTACAAGGTGTACAATGCATTGATTTGACTTATCGAATTGCAATTTATATATTGCAATATGATTACCACCATAGCATTAGCTAATACTTCTATCATGTCACATAATTATCACATTTAGCATAATGCTCCCAAGGTCCATCCATGTTGTTGCAAATGGCAGGATTTCATTCTTGCTCATGGCTGAATAATATTCCATTGTATATATATGACATATCTTCTTTATCCATTCATCCATTGACAGACACTTAGGTTGTTTCCATATCTTGGCTATTGCTGCAATAAACATGAGACTGCAGATATCTTGTTTTCATTTCCTTTGGATATACATGCATAAGTAGGAATGCTGGATCATGTGGTAGTTCTATTTTTAATATTATGAGGAATCTCCATGTTGTTTGTAAAACTCCTAGAAGAAAACATAGGGAAGAAACTCCTTGACATTGGTCTTGGCAATGATTTTTTGGAAATGACTCCAAAAAAACAAGCAACAAAAGCAAAAATCGACAAGTGGGACTATATCAAACCAAAAATCTTCTGCATAGCAAAGGAAATCATCAACAAAATGAAAAGTCAACCTATAGAATGGGAGAAAATATTTGCAAACCATATATTGGATTAAGGGTTAATATCCAAATATATAAAGAACTCATACAACTCGATATGAAAGCACAAATAATCTGATTAAAAAGTAGGCAGAGGAAGTGAATAGACATTATCCCAAAGAAGACACCCGAATGGCTAACAGATGCATGAAAAGATACTCAACATCACTAATCATCAGGGAAATGTAAATCAAAACCTCAATAAAATATTACTTCACACCTTTTAGAATTGCTGTCATCAAGAAGACGAGATATATCAAGTATTGAGGAAGATGTGGAGAAAAGGAAGCCTTTGTGCACAGTTGGCGGGACGTTTTTCATCTTGTTCTGTCATTGTCACTTTCAGTTCAAACTGGCTGTGTAATGCAATTCTCTTAAAACTTTTTTGGGTTTCCTATGAATGTTATTGGGTTAAATTCACTAGACAAAAGGCACATCTGTAAATCACTTTGGGATACATACTTTTCTACATGAGCTTTTGCTTATACTGTTGAGCAATACTGCTTGGTATTCTTAGAAGCTATTATTTGTCATATCAGTTCTCTGAGGCACTGCCCTAGGTATGTTTGAGGTTTTAACAACAGATTTTTATGGTCACATCCTTGGTTTTATTATTAGACTGTTGTGATTTAATAGTAGAGCACTGAATAATATCCTGCAAAGATGTCCTTTTCCTAATCCCTGACACCTGTGGATATGTTACCTTACATGACAAAAAGGACTTTGCAGATGTGATTAAGTGAAATGTCTTGAAGATGGGGAGATTATCATGGATTATCTAGGCGGGCCCAATGTAATTACAAGGGTCCTTATAAGATATCCAGGAGAGTCAGCGTCAGAGAAGGGAATGTGGTGACATAACCAGAGGTCAGAGTGATGTGGCCATGAGCCAAGGATTGTGGACAGTTCTAGATGCTGAAAAAGGCAAAGGATAGATTCTCCCCTAGAGCTTCCAGAAGAAGATCAGCTCTGGTGACCCTTGATTTCAGCCCTGTGGGACCCATTTTGGACTTCTGACCTCCAAACTGTAAGACACTAAATTTGTGTTGTTTATAACCTCTATGTTTTTGGTAATTTGTTATAGCAGCAATAGAAACTGATATAACTGTTTTCCTGAATATGCTTTGGATTTGGTTTTGCCCAGAAGACACTGCTTAATTTTAACGTGTTTTGCCAGCTGGATATGCTGGAGATTTTCAAATCCAGAAGGTCATTACTCTCTTACTTTCAACATTTTTTTTAAAGCTTTCTCTTGCATTTTACTATAAGCATCAAGCAAAAACTAGGTGGTACCTTTGACATTCTACTTGGAAATATCCTTATATAGATTATAGAATACATTAAGTATTTTATCTCTTTTCCAAATTATAACAGACACACTTTCTGCCATTACACAAACTTCTGCTTTCTCTTGTTTTTTGCCGTTTATTATGAATAGATCACTGAGACTTATGTAAATTCTTCTCTGAATGATCAGTTAAGTTTTGTAAGGAACAGTTAGCTACCAGAACAGTGAGACTAAGTATGGGCAGTAGCTTTATGTTTTGTACAACCAGTGAAATAATAAAGAATTCAAATTAATTGTTTGGGCAATTTAATTTCAAGACTAAATTATTCAGATATAAAAATAAGAATTCTATTGATAAATACAGGACTAATTCGTAGAATGATTATGTTGATTTTGTCATCATAGTTTATCAAATATTTAATTTATATTTATTCTATTTTGCTATAGTTAATGAAAATTTTATTTAGTTATTTAAATAATATTTGTTTTCTTCAATACTATATTGAACTACATATACAATGCATTTTTGAAGATATGGTTAAATCATATTTTGATTTACACAGTAATAGTATTTTCAGTATTTCTTAGTATGACATAATGTGTTATTCCGTAAAACATTGACATACAATTTTATTTTGTTCATTCAATTATGTGCATGTGTCTCAGTGCTGGTTTATGATGTCATAATAGTTTGGAAAAAATAAACTTGGAATTCTATGCTTGCTTGGTAAATACGTGTCATTAAATAAACAGTTTCAGTTTAAAATATGATTTTTACTAAAAAAATACATTTGAATTAGCACAAATGAAGCTTTTCTTAAAATTTCTGTACATACTCTATTTCTCTAGGAAAATTCCTACTAGTCCCCTCTATTGCTATGTTTCTCATATAATTCATCTCACCGCTGATAGACTATCTGTTCAAAAAGTAGAACTTATAAATTACACTTTTTCCTCAAAAAAAGGAAAATTCTTAATTGGTTCTTAATCGGACAGACACACAATGAAGCATGATGATATTTTATTGGCCACTGTTATGTATATGTATACTCAGAAAACACCTACCCAACATAATTTCTCAAAAAGCCACCCTGCTACCTGTCTCACCTGTCAGATTGACATCCTGTCCCCACTTCCTGCTCTAATCATCATTCTTTAAGACCAGTTGTTTTGTCTCTGGAGATGTGAAGTGAGATACAGACATGACATTTAGATTGCTAACACCTCCAACCATTAACAACGAGTGCTCTTTCCTGAGTTAGTTGGTCACGAAGGAGTCAGGGCCTGGATGAATGTAATCCAGGTAAATTTACTCTATCAGTTATGGAGTGTTGACCAGAAATTGCTGACTTGCATGGACACCAGACAGGGAAGGCACAGACAGCAGTAGGTCAGGGTGAGGACACTGAGTGCTTCAGGTTGGACCCAGGGGTGCAGGAGGGGACGTGAGAGGGCACTGGAGACAAACCTGGCCTGTGTCAACGTTTGCCTGCAGCTGGAACACACCCCTGTGATTACCTGCATCCCTGGTTTGTGCCTGTCACACCTGTCATGCTGGCGCATCATCATTACAGCTACACCTTTTCTGTGTGTGCAGTCTGCTTGCTGCTAACTGCCCGTTCCTGTGCTCTGTGAAAACCTCCTCACCTGCCCCTCCTCATCTGTGATTGGACCTCTGATTTCTCCTCCATGTCTCCTCCGCTTAAATGCATTAAAGTTTAACTTGGTAATTGACTTCTATTCTTCTCCAACTAGCAGCTCTCATTTCTCCCTTGTGATTCCTCACAAAAGTAAATACCTCTTGGCATCTGATTTCTCTCTATTTGAAAAGAAGAAAAAATAACAACCTAAAGGTAAATGCAAATTTCTTAGAGTAATACAAATACTGGTAGTTAATGGAAAGAAACTCGTGATTGCTGGATGCCATGCATAAAATAATTGAATGTGAGACTGAAAAAACTAGACAAATTTACATCATTTGTGCGTAGATAGATTTACTTGTTTTCTAGCTAACTCACATGAGCTAATTCAGATATGAAAATTCCATCGGAAGGAACAAACCATATGACAATCCAATTTGAGTATCATCATATCAGATCATGTTCTAGTTCCCATCATTTTAGAACACAGAAAAATAAAATAAACTATCTTATTTGTTCCCCCGAACTTATATTTCCTCTGTTCTATTTTTATTTAAAGAAATGGCAAATAAAGCTTATTTCTTTTTTTAACAGAATTAATTTTAAGCAGGACTCAGAACGTATGGAAAGAACACCTCATGAGTGTCCCCACACAACTGCTCACAACAAAGTCGATGAGTCATCCAGGACGTTTTTCTCACCTCCACATTCAACCCACTGGCAAGTCATTTGGCATTACTTCTGGAATATGTTTTAAATCTATCCATTTATACCCATCTCTCGTGCCACTGTCACAGGCCAAACTATCCTTATGTCATTTCTGACGTACTGGAGTAGTCTTCTAACTTTGTTTTTTTTCTATTTCCATGTTTGCTGTTTCTCCAACCTCCTAATTCATCCAGGCAGTCTTAACACTTCTTTTGAAGTCTGGTGAAGACTTTGGGCCATTTCCCTGAATAATTGTTTCTAAAATGAAATATTTTTAATTATAGGAAAGATATTACATTTAAATATCCCCTAAATTATTTGTAGAATATAAATCAATTCATGTCACTATCCTGTTCAATGAATTCTCATTGAATTAAAAGAAAAACTAAACTGCTTATCAAGACCAACAAGACTCAACTGACATCTCTCTCCAGAGTCTACCAGCTCATCCTTTGTTTACCAGTTTCTAGCTAAATATATTTTATTTTCCATTGATACCCAAACTTGTTCTGTCCTCGTGGTGTTTGAACTTGGTGTTCTCTATTTCTGTCTTGCATGTCACCTTAAACCTTATGCCCAGTCAGTACTCTTTTATTGTGCACTCAGTTTCCTTAAAATAAAGGTACATGCATAAAGTGTCGATTCTAACCTTATTGATTAAATTAGTAACAGTAAGTAAAAAATGGTCATTGCCTTTGAAGGCCACTTGTTGAAAGCTTCATTCCAAGTACCTTTAGATTTTTTTAATGATGTTTGCATTCTGTGAAAATTTTAACCTTTTCGAACATCACATATCATACATTGAATTCAGACATGACAAAAATAATTTCTTGATAAAAGTTATTGACAGTTATTGATAGATTTAAATGGAAGAGAATGGAGTTTTTTATTAATCTTTTGAAATTGATTTGTCTATGCTCCTACAAGATATAGAAGGATAAACATACTAATAACCATCTTTTTACTATATATGGGAAAATCCCAAACTTAAATATTAAAATGGATTACTTTGTGCTCTAACAAAGTATATAAAAAACAAGGCTATCCTTTAGCATATGCTCTGATTGAAATTAGTGATTCATGCAAATATTTCCTGGTTTAATTGGCTAAGCTCAGCAGTACATACTTATCAATGACAGAGAAAGGAGTTAAAATCACCACCTGCCTGCAAATTACTGAAGGATAGTTCAGGGAAGGAGATTTAAGCTGGACAAGAATTATTTATGAAAAGAGTCAACTGAGACCAAGGGCTGTCGCATTCATTAAACGAACAAGTGGAAGCTCCTAAAACCACATTTTCAGGGCATTTCCTTAGGGTCAGAATTGCAACTAATGCCATTTTGTTTTGAAGTGGTTCACTGAAACTTAGTCTGGCATTTAAAATACTGGGCATAATATGATCGGGAATAGAACATGGTTGTGAGGTTCCTGTCAGAGAATTAAAGAACAAGTACCATCACAGTATAGCTCAAATTCCCGATGAAGTTTGTCCAGATATTTTTATCTAAAATGATGAAGTTTTACCAATGTTGGACAAGTTCCTTTGTGATTTTATTGCATTTGATCTTGAGAATAGAGAGCAAAATTTCTCATTTTTACTTGCAGATAGTGATATGAGTAAGAAGATCAACACTTTATACATGAAATAAACTACAACTTACAAAGTTTTTCCAGATATACTTGCTAACTTATCTTTTCCCAAAGAGCATTTATGCCAGTAAAACAAATGCATGTGTTTTCATCACATATATGTTTATGTACACCGGAATAAAGAATAAGTCTGTTTCATGTAACTCCAAAACTCTATGAATCTATTTTGGAAGAAAAATGAACAAATGCTTTAATTTTCTCTGTTATTTTGTTATTTTACCAGCTTAATATAAAGAAAATAAATATGAATGAACATAAATAATAATGTGAGTAGCAGAGACCTTGGAAATAATGAAACTTGTAAGATATGATTAATAATTTAGCTCAGGTAAAAATGATATGAATTTGTGCAGTTCAACATCTTCCTATCTTCATTCCAGCATTAACAAACATGTTTAAGAAAATATCTATGATTGCTAAACAGACATTGGAGAGGATATTTAACAAAAGTAGACCATGTTGTATGTTTGTGCTAAATCGGGGATAAGTGGGGTGGAAGCCGGTTTTATTCTTAAAAGGTCATGGTCATAACATATGGTCACCTCTTGTGTTAACAAAACAGAGTTGATAATCACAATTCAAAGATCTTGAAAAACAATGAAACACTTCAGGGCTCTATCTGCGCACTACTGAACAGATTTTGAAATTCCTTACCATGTGTTTAAGAAGAGTACACTGTTGGAAATACATCTAAATACGCTCTGTGACTAGCATTTTATTTTGTGATTATATCCTCAGGATTCTAAAACTTGGCTGATCTCGCACAATTTGTTGTCCTCCTCAAAAAAAAGAGCATTTCTTGACCGGGTAACAACATCAACTATGACAATATCATTATGATAGATTCATTTAGATACGATCTTATTTGAGCTAAGGCCCCCCTGTAGTTAGCTTGACCATTGGATGATTCCTCTGTGTTGCAGTTCTTTTCTGATATTTGAGTACAGTTTGAGTAGCACAGATATGCTTTTTTGTTGACTGCTCAAGAAGAAAGCATAAGACTTTTTTTCTAAGTAAAGTTGCTAATTGTTGCTCCTGTTAAATGAATAGCTAACAAATCCTGACAATACCTCTCTAGTGGAGAGTGGTAAGTCATGATGGTGGAGTGCAGGGTCTCTGAAGCTTTTCACCACCATGCTCCCCTGTTATGACCCTGAAACCTTTTTTCCCGGGACATATCAGTTAGGAGATGATAATGCAAATTGTTCCTAGACTCTTGTGGCTATGACTCACTTGTGCTTCAGGATCTAGTTCTCTCACCTGCCGTGTTATATCTGTTACATTTCATGTCTCCTGTTTGGGGTCATTGGGGCATAACAACTCTTTTATGCTGTTGCTGTGGATGTTGCAATGACAGCAGGGCCCTGGATATCCATTTAAGGTAGAAATGGGGCTCTTTCCTCTTGATGTTGAGGGGCCAGTGCCTGAGTTTAGAAGATGTCTCTCACAGGTGGTGAACAGATCTCTACCAATAGCGCTGATGCATCCACATTCAGTGTGTCAAACCTCTGTTTTCTCTCTCCCTTTTTAGATATCCATTTGTAAGGATTTTTTACACTGTGACTGAAGTATGAGCGCATGAGAACTCACCTAGAGAACAGTCTTGGAGATAGTAAACACTTTCTTCTATTTAGAATCATCATTCTCTCCAACTTTGACTTAATGACCATGAATCAAATTTGTGGGACTCTTCTTACTTTTTCCTTAGGGCGAATTCCTCCATGGGAGGCTCCTTATCTCTTCTTGCCCAGGCAAGCTTAATTTTCAGGCTGTGCACAATGTGGTTTCAGACTTGAATCCCTCAAGTCTGCCCTCGGCTGCGCCAGCCAATTCCCTTCATCCTGACATGGGAAAAGACATTAAAAAACACTTTGAAACAGGAAAGCATGGGTATATCCTATTGAATTTTGTGGGATTGGCACAAAAGTGTATTGCTACTCTCTTTTTTCCTTTTATAGCCAGAAATAATATTCCCAGGTACTCCACTTTAAAGATACACTGCTGTTTATTTTTAAGCATTAGATGTAGGTTTCTTTTAGTACATTTTGCTCCACTGAAAGAAAAGAGGAAAGAGAAGGAAAATATCATAGCAATTGCATTGTTCGATCAATTAATCTATTGATGTGTGTATGTATACACCTATGTGTGTGTTTAAGGCAATACCTGGCATTCTTGAACGGAAAATCAGAAAAAGAACAGGCAAATAGACAATATCATAGTAAGACTATTCCCTATTCATTTTGCTTCATTATTTAAACAATGTTAAATAAAAGTTATCTTCAGAGCTATTCTTTCATTGATGCATTCTCTCATTATCATTGCAACAACAAACATAAAATAGGAAAGTGTTAATGTGCTGCCATGTCATTTACACCTGTACATCTATTCTACGCTTTTTAGCCTAGATTTGCTCTGTTAGTTATCAACTGCGTTTAGTTCCTCTTAGACTAAGCATTTGTTTTGGGCTTCAGTGTCATCTCAAGTTTTCTTCATTAATTTTGGCTCCCCAGACAAATTACAAAGTCAAAATAAACTAAGTTCAACCATCATTTCTTTCTTGTTTCCTTAGCATATGACATTTATCTCCAACCGGTACGTTTCTGTTTTTCCAATAACTGTTTAACAATTGATTCTCCATCCAATCTTAACAGCATTACCTTCTTTACTTTTGTTTGCCAAGGGTAAATGTTGTAGTAATTCCGTCCTGCTGTTGAACCCATCTTTTGAGGTTTTTGTGTCACTTTGCAGTTCTCTTATTTTCACTTGGCTCTTCTTTCTATCACTTGCTTCCCTGTTGAGACTTCCTATTTCCTCATGAGCTTCAAATATGTTCACAATTGCTCATGGAAGCATTTCTGTGGTGGCTGCTTTAAAATCTTTGTCAGATAATTCTAGCCTTACTGTTGTCTTAGTGTTTGCATATAATTGATTGTGTTTTTTTCATATAGTGTGCTGTCTTTCTGGTTCTTGGTATGATAAATAATTCTTAATTGGAATCTGGACATTTGGGTTTTATGTTATGAGACTCTGGATCTTATTTAAGCTTTCTGTTTTAGCTGGTTTTCTCTGCCACCTGTCCGGCCAGGGAATGACCACCTCACTACTGCCAAGTGGGGTAGAAGTCCAGCTTACTCACTTGGCCTCCACTGACACTTACAAAGGGGGCTCGTCATTATTGCTTAGCGGGATGAGAGTTGTGGCTCACACTAGGTGCCCTCTGACAGTTCCCTGACTGTCAGGGTTGGGAGTGCCTCTTACCTCTGGATGAGAAGTGCCCTCCTTATCTGGATAGTGGTGAGGGACCTTCTGTAGGCTCCTCTGATGTGAACCCCCGAGGGAGAGGGAAGTACTCCTCCTTACTGCCAGATGTGGGTAGAAATCCATGCTCCCCACACGGTCCCTACTGGTGCCTTGGGGGCTTGTTACAGTCCATTGGGGATGAAAGTCTCAGCCCGCTCCTTCAACTTTACTGATACCACACCTAGAGGAGTTTGGGGCTCCTTGTTACAGCTGGGCGGGTGTGAAAGTCTAGGCCTCCTTGGAATCTGCTGGCATGGCTAAGAGCAGAGACACAGTTTTCCAATCCTGCAATATTTAGCCAGCTGGAGCAGTTATCCCTGAAAATTTCTGTCTTCCTATGCTGTGCTGCCGCATCTCAGGGCCCCTGGCTTTTGTTTGGGTTCTTGGGGCTTTCTTTTTTAGTTTGTGCTCAATTCTATTCTGCATTTTCAGTTTGTCAGTATCAAATCTGGAGTGTAGAAGGCAAAAAGAAAACCTAGGAAAGTTACTACCTTTGTTCTTTGGGACATGAGATTCCTAGCTGGTTGCTGTCTTCTCTCCACCTGCCAGTGTCTTCTTATATTTGTCTTGTATGTAATATCCAGGGTTTTATTTTCATGTAGAGGAGAGAATAGGGAAAAGTACTTCAGCTCCCTCTTTTTGGAAGTAGAAGTCTTTATTCTATTAATTTTTAACTTTTGCTGCCCTGGTTTTAATTTCTAAGAATTCTTTTTGAGTCTCTGTATGTTGATTTATTAGAGCATCACTGACCTTATGTAAAGAGTCAACACGTTCTCTTATCAATAGAATGATACTAATTATACATTTATTTATAATTTTCTTTTCTTTTCTATAATGACTCATTTACTTAGAATTCTATTGCTTCTTCTTGTGTGTTTTGTTCTCTTTTTTTTCTATAATGACTCATTTACTTAGAATTCTATTGCTTCTTCTTGTGTGTTTTGTTCTCTTTTTTTTCTATAATGACTCATTTACTTAGAATTCTATTGCTTCTTCTTGTGTGTTTTGTTCTCTTTCTTTTATAGTAAACATATTCCTCAAATAGTTGATTATCCTTGTCTGTCTGCTTTTATTTATATTTCCATGAGAAGCTAATCAGAAGTTCTAGGAGAGTGCACAGGCATGTTAAATGATTGGACTAATCTAGTGTAATTGAGCAGGGACTCATCCATTTCATTAGAGTCCTGTAAACATAATGATCTGTAATTTTCCTGTTTGGTCAGATAACACAGAAGTACTTGGGCCATCACCACAGGGAACTGACAGTTAAGAAGATGAAAGAAAAAAAGGAAGAGAGAAAGAAAGAAAGAAAAAGACTTGGAGAACAACTTGAATATCCTTATTCAGATTGCAGAGGAAAAAACAAAATGATGGACATGATGAGTGAGGAGGAAATGAGGGTGAACACCCATGGAAGAGAGCCAAATAAGAATGACTTTCTGTTGGCGTAATGGACCAATAACACCAAATACAGATCTAGTAGAAGCGTGTAGATAACAAAATGTTAACCACATTCCAAGGGAAAATTATGAAAATAGACCAAATCCAAACACAAACTAGGAATAAAAGTCTTAGTGTAGAAAAAAGCAATCTGCCATCAATCCATGAAAACTGAAACAGTAACAGGTTGATTCTGTATTTCTCTTCATCAGAATTAAAATGTGTAATTCGTGGATATTATTGTTTTATTTTATTTTCGTGGAGAATAGTTATTTGGGACATTGCCTATCTAAAATCCATTTACATTTTATTCACACAGATCGGTCACCATTTGGTTGGGCAGAAATCATATATTGAATACCTTAGCGATTGTGGCTTTCTTATCAAGAGTCCATGTATTTGAAGAAAAGCCACACTAGAGAGTTAGGTATGTGGTAGTAATTCTAGTTTGGATCTAATCTTTTTAATAGCCTTGTTTTTAAGAACAGTTTTAGGTTCACAGCAAAATTAAACAGAAAATACAAAGAGCTGCCATGTACCTCACAGCCCCCGCACATGCATGGGCTCCCCCACTATCAACATTCCCACCAAAGTGGTGCATTTGTTACAGTTGATGAACCTACACTGACACATCATTATCACCCAAAGTCTATAGTTCACGTCAGGGTTTGTACATTCTGTGGGTTTGGGCAAATGTATAACATGTATACACCTATATAGTATCATACAGAGTAATTTCACTGCTCTAAAACTCCTCTGGGCTCTGCCTGTTCATCTCACCCTCCCCACCAATCCCTGGAAATCACTCATCTTTTTACTGTCTCCATAATTTTTCCTTTCCCAGAAAGTCATATAGTTGGAATCATATAGTATGTAGCCTTTTCAAATTGGCTTCTTTCACTAAGTAATATGTGTTTAAAGTTTCTCCATGTCTTTTCATGGGTTTGTAGCTCTTTTTTTTTTTTTTTTTAACACTGACTAATATTCCATTGTCTGAATGTAACACGGTTTGTTTATCCATTCACCTACTGAAGGACATCTTGGTTGCTTTGAAGTATTGGCAATTATGAATAAAGCTGCTATAAAGATCCCTCTGCAGATTTTTGTGTGAACATGAGTTTCCAACTTATTTGAATAAATACTAAAGAGTATGATTTCTGGATCATATGGTAAGAATATGCTTCATTTTGTAAGAAACTGCCTAACTGTCTTCCACAGTGGCTGCACCATTTTGCATTCCCACCTGCAATGAATGAGAGTTCCTGTTGCCCCACATCCTTGCCAGCACTTGATGTTGTGAATGCTTCACTTTTTGGCCATTCTAATAGGTGTGTAGTGGTGTCTCAGTGCTGTTTTAATTTGTCATTCCCTAATGACACGATGTTGAGCATCTTTTCATATGTTTACTTGCCATCTATAAATCTTCTTTCGTAAATTGTGTGTTCAGATCTTTTGCCCATTTTTTAATTGGGGTTTTTATTTTCTTATTATTGATATTTAATAATTCTTTTTATACTTTAGATAATAGTTTTTTATCAGATATGTATTTTGAAAATATTTTCTCCCCATCTGTGGCTTATCTTCTCATTCTCTGGATAATATCTTTCACAGAGTAGAAGTTTTTAATTTTAATGAAGTCCAACTGAATTATTTCTTTCATGGATTGTGCCTCTGGTATTGTGCTTAAAAATTTATCACCAAACTCAATATCCTGTCTATTTTTTTTAACCTATTTGAAAGGCAGATTGACAATATGTATAAACAGTGGATCCTTTAATTGGTTTCCAGTAGCCCAATCAAAGTCAGATGCACAGTAGCAATAGTTTATAGAAAGTGAATGGTTAGATAATTTTTAGACTAGATGCAAAAATAAAAGAATGTTTGGTTAAATGCCACTTAGCTATTCAGGTGCTGGGAGAAGGATATTTGGGTATGTAATTGGCTGCCAGTCACTTTTTAACTCTGTGCATTTGCATACACACCCCCCACCCCCCATCCCACCCCGCAACACATATACACTTTCTTCCTTACTTAGAATCAAACGCTTTCCTTTAGTCAATCTGAATCTTCGTTTTCTTTTGGAGAAAGAAGGAAATAATCATTGTCTCCTTTTTTGAACTCTTTTGAACTTCTTTAGGGCAAACAGGCCACACACTATCTGTCAGTCTCTTTTCTATGATTCTAAAATTGCGTTCGTATTGCATGTATCTGGTTATTTTCTCATCTTCTAGATGCTTCAGAGCAGTACAAGAAGGCTCATTTTTACTAATTTTCACCTTTTATTGCAGCCATAACTGGGTTAAGATATAAATCTGAGCATGGTGTAGTCAGCAGGGGTCAGGTACTCTGCAGGAAAGGAAAGGATGGAGAGGAGCTTGGTTACTGTGTCTCGCCAAGGTCCGTGACTCTCAACTAGGGGAGGAGATACAGGATGAGCAAAAGTGAGGAAGAACAGAGCATACAGAATGAGAAGAATTATTTCTCAGTGTAGAGATCGCTGAAATTCAGTACTTACTCTGTGGGAACTATGGAGCAACAGATGCTCCCTGCTAAGACTTGACTTTAAGAAGATTAACACGAATCCAGAGAGGCAGCCGTGACGGTAAGTACTCCAACAAGCCTCAGGGGATATGCTTGGGAAAATGGTCTTCAAGTCAATAAGAAAGCAAAAGCTTATTTAAAATTTCTCATTAGTTGAGACAAGAAAAGATCTGAATAATATTAATATATTTAATTAACAATCAGATTTACTAATAGGAAATAATTTCACTCAATTGTCAGAAAAATAGATGTTCCAACCACGTTAGTCTTTCATAAAACATTTTATAAAAAAATTTGTTGGTAGTCTCTAAGGTGATCTAAATTACCTAAAAATATTAAAAGTTATTTTCAATAACCTTGCAACTGAACAAGGAGAAAATTATTTCTCTTCAAATATTAATAGATTTGGTCTTAGATTTAACACTAGATTTCTATGAGAAGACTTTCATATTTGAGGAGTGTTTAAGCCTTTTATATAAGGAGGGGTATTTATAAAACTACAACTATTTCACTGCCCATCTGGACTTCGATATCTCTAATGAACAGTTTAATCTGGAAAATATTAAGCCTAGAAGATGACGTTGCAATTCCAAGTGAGCTTATTTTGTGCGATAATGATGAATCCCCAGGTTTACTATGGAATCTTATTCACAAAGAGCCTTCCTGTCCGAGTTCAGGGGGCCCTCTACTAACTGTCAGAGGATCCTGGATGTTCACTGTTTGTGAATAACATCTAGTTAAATCTGATCCTGTGGACCAAGCTACTCAGACATTTTTGTTTGCAAAATAGCTTTTCTGAACTTCAAGCCTGAGTGACTTCTTCTTGATGCGAGTTAAATTCCAGTAAAGCTAAGGTTTTGATCATTGACAATGAGAAGCTTTCTAGGTGAGCAAACCCAATCACATTTCTTGTTTTCTAACTCACACTCTATGTGCAGTGAATATGTAGCAGTTATTTGTTGTTTGTAATTTTCTTTTGATATGGCATATTATTAAGAGTAATTTTTCTATTTTAACTATATTTGATTCATTTTCAAACAAATAATTTAGATATGCTAGCTTTCCCATGTTTCAATTTTATTTGTAGATATTTATTTAAATAAAGCAATAGTATGATAGAACGACACTGAAGATTTTATGTCTGTGTGTGATGTATAAACTTATCTATGTATTAGACAAATGCATGCTATTCTTCTCAGCATGCACTCAATAATTTATAAAACAGTTGTCTTGATAAGGCAATTTATAAACTGAGGAATAGACTATTTTGAAAAAAGGTGAGAAACTATTCAAAAAGTGTCCTTAAGTCTTAACCTGAAATACACAAAATGCTCCTTTGGAGGCAAGGAGCAGTGATGGAAAAGACAATGCATAAACGTGTACCCTGACTTACCAAAGAAAATAATTGGGAAGAGGAGTAAAAATAATGTTTATACATGTATTTACAAATTATGGGCCATTTTTAAAAAGATGAATCAATTGTGGTAAATATAGATGTTGGGCGTAGTTAGAACATAAGGATTCCTTATGAAATTACCCATTCTAAGAGGAAACCTGTTACATCAGTCAAGATCATGTACATATGCATCCTATTGGTTTTATTTTTCTGGAGAACTCTGACCATACAATCAATAAGAAAGCGATCTTCATCCTTATGGCTCGAAGGGCACAGGGAGCATGTAACATTAACAGAGATCAGGAGCGGGGGCCACACAACTGAAGATGGAACCCTAGCTGACAGAAGCTTGGACTACAATGGAGGCGCTGAATGTCAGAAACAGAGCCGTGGAGAAGACAGAGTCTCTGCCAGATGCGCTGCCCAGTGCTGTGAGTGGAAAGGGTACCCGGGTTTCTCCTTTCCTCCTGTCCTCCCATCAAGGACCTCCAGTGGCTGAACAGAGCGGGAGGGTAGTTTGCAAAGGAGTCAGGAGAATTATTTCCTATAGAAGTGAGGATGGAGAATGAATCTGAAAGAACTGCAGATGAACTGCACATCTGTGAAGGTGGAAGAAAAAGTCCTGCTGGAGAAGATGTACATTTGCATTGGAATTCATGAACTTAAAGAAAGAGAAACACTGAAAATATTTGCAGCTCTTTTCAAAGCGCTATGAGTTATACGTATAAATCTCCTGGATAATATGGGCCTTGTAATTTTATATTATTTTATAATATAGATGTTGTACCATATTGCATTATAAAGAATCAGGGGAAAGCATTGCAGAGTGAAAGATTTGCAAAGACGCAGAATGAGCTTGGCTGAATGGGAGGGCAGGTCGCTGTCGTGCAGTAACTAAGTGAGCAGGAGCATTAGAGGAAGCGTGAGATTTTGTGCAGGCATTAGATTTTGCAAGGCCACATTAACGATTATAAAATTTATCCTAAATGCTATGACAAGCTGTTAAAATGTTTTAAGCAGGGAAACATGATCATATTTTTCTTCAATGAGACCAGTCGTGGTCACTAAGTGGGAAATGTCCTGGAAGAGTGCACAGTGGTGATCGGAAACTAGTCAGGAAGTCATTCCAGGAAAGGGTGGTGGTGCCTTAGACTTGGCAGTGTAAGTAAGAAGAAAGAAGAGGAGAAATTAAAGAAACGTTTTATAGGGACACTGTGGTAGGCTGCACGACGGCCGCTGAGGACGTCCACATCCTCACTCCTGGAACCTGTGCCTGTGGGAGCTGACACAGTCAGAGACTTTGTATATGTGATTAAAGTGAGGATTCCGCGATGGGGAAGTTATCTAGGATTATCTCTGTGGCCCAAGGTAATCACAAGGGACCTTATAAAGAAAAGAGGGAGGCAGGAGAGTCAGAGTTGGAGGTGGATGGTGAAAGCAGAGGTGAGAGAGAGTGAGATTTGAAACGCCACACTGCCTACAGGAAGTGTCCACGTGCCAAAGAGTGCAGGCAGCCTCTAGAATCTGGAAAAGGCAAGGGAATGAAGTCTTTAGAGGAACACACCATGTGAACACCCTCAGTCTAGACTTCCGGCCTCTGAGACTGTAACAGAATAAATTTTTTCTGTTTTTTGTGAGGAAGATCAGCCCTGAGCTAACATCTGCCAATCCTCCTCTTTTTGCTGAGGAAAACTGGCCCTGGGGTGACATCCATGCCCATCTTCCTCCACTTTATATGGGACGCCGCCACAGTATGGCTTGACAAGCGGTGCCTCTGTGCGCGCCCAGGATCCGAACCAGTGAACCCCGGGCCACTACCGCGGAGTGTGCCCACTTAACCACTTGTGCCACGGGGCCTACCCCCAAATTTATTTTGTTTTAAGCCATTAAATTTGTGGTCACTTGTTATTGCAGCAGTAGAGAACTAATGTAGAAACTCAGAGGAAGTTGGTGTTGGTTTGAATGTGGGGGATGAAGGACAGGAGAGGTGCCAAAAAAGTGTCTCACTGGCTAGTAAATGGAGCATCTGTTTGAGGTGTGGGAGACGGGAGGAGAAGCATCTTTAATACGTGGGCACGCTCAGTTTCAGACACACACGAGATGACCAAGGTCACATCGAGTGTGCTGTTGTCTTTGTGAGTGTGGCGCACAGAAGCAGAGATAATTCTGGCAATAGTAATGTTAGAATTATCCAGTGGATGGAATTTAAAATCCTGGCTATAGTTGAGATTCCTTGTGAAGAAAGTGATGTGTGAGAAGAGGAGGCTCACGATTGGTCTCGAGACACTTCAACCTCTAGAAATTAGATAGAGGAGACAGTATTACACATAATATTAAGAATTAATCAGGAAGGAAGAAGGAAAAACCATACATTGTGTTTTAATGGAAACTAACACAAGAGAGTTTAGGGGGAAGAAAGGATAAATTGTGAAAAGAATATTAAGACGTGGAGAAAACAAAATAAATATTTAACTCTTTAATCCTTGTGTTTCAAATTGCTATTAAAAAAGAATAAAGAAGTCGCTACTTAACGTGAAAACTACTGTGGTAAAAATAAAACGTGCCTTGGAATAATTGCTAGTGTTGTAATGACTGAACCTTGGGTGTTTCTGGTCCCGCTAGGTCTATTGAGATTCCACCTCCACCGTTGTTTATTCTTAATAAATATTTTTCTCTAACGGAGTCACCGTAATAGATAGAATTATACTGGATTCTGTATTCGTTTTGTTTTCTTTTTTAGAGTTCTTATTTTGAATTTCTATTAGGTTTGTCAACTTAATTCAAGATTGAAAATTTCTTGTTTTTTTTACTTTACTTCTTAATCAAAATTTAATATATTAATTCAATCTATCAGTGAAAATTAATATACTCTTTAGGTAATGCATGTATTTCCTATCATTGTCATTTGTGACAACCACTGATAGATCTAGCTACTACTCAGTATCCCTAAAAAAAAGATACTTATTCAGTGACAGATATTTTTCCAATAATATTTGTAGGCTCTCTGATGTGACTTTTTTTGTGTGTATCTGTTTAATTTTGTTTTTCTCTTTTACCCACTTCTGTCAGATCTCTTAGGAGCTATTCAGCTTCTGAATTTAAGAGAAGTTGACATTTGAATGGCTCTTTCTAAATGCCAATATAATGAATTCTTGCAATTGGAAATGTACTCAAATTGATGACTTGCATAAGTGGATGCACTATACTTGTCCCATCTCAATGCCTACAAGTATATATTATTATGTATTTTCTCCAGTATTCGTATATTGATTTTGAAAATTTCATTTCCACCATAAAGTGGACAATAATTTATGAAACAAAAACAAAGCTATTTAATATAAAATTTCAATATATGAAATAGATGAACTCTAGCAAATATACATGATACAGGAAACAGAACAGAGTTCTACAGATGAATCATATAATTTTTTTTATCAAATGTTAGAATTTAGATAGTTAATGAAGAGGTGATGACAATTAGGCATATAATGTGTTAGTGGGTTAAAATAATAAATGGGAGCTTATTCTTTTATAAATATGTCATACCTATGAAGGTAGAATTAAAATTTGAATTATATAAATTGTAATTACCAAATTAATACATAAAATTAAAATTCACATTAAATGTCATTAAAGATATAAAATCCCCATGTTAAAAAATATTATCCAAATGTGAAGATTGAAGTCTATTCTACTGTGTTTTCAGCTTATGATATATGCAACTTTAGATTTTATAGGTACCTTTCAATACCTCTTGATCAGATTAGCTGTATTGTAAGTGTGGCTGTCTTAAATTAATTCAGACAAAGTGATATCTTGATAAAAATATGGTTTCTCATCTGAATTTCGAATGCTTGATCTCTCATCTGAACTATCCCAATGTGTTTTTTGGCATTTTGTTCTGAATTTCAGTATATGCCATTTTTAATGTGAATGGTAATACCTAATCTCCCATTTTATAGATGTTTATGAGAACCGAACAAGATAATATATATAAATATGAAATAAACATAAGTTATACAAGTAAAAGAAAGTGTTATTTAGATTTTAAAAGTTCTCATTACATGAGGAAAAACATTTTGTAACTATGTATGATGACAGATGTTAACTAGACTTATTGTGGTGATCATTTTTCAATATATACAAATAATGAACCATGTTGTACTCCTGAAACTAATGTAATGTTATATATCAACTACACCTCAATAAGAAAATTAATATAATAAAATAATTACATATAATTTTACCTGTTACATTGCTATAAAAAAAATGAGGCACCAATATTTTGTTTAGGAATATTATGACATTAAAAAACTTTAGCTTTCTGAAAAAATACTTTCCATCTCTTTTATATAATCCAGAAAAATAAAGTCTAAAAAAAAATGTTTTTAAAGAAACTTAGCTGAAAATTCATAAAATAACTGCTTTTTCTGTTAACATTACCCTTTCATTTTTACTTATGATTACCGCTAATTTAATTATTACATTTAGATACTGTTTCCTTATTTCGCATATCGCCTAAGCTAGAACAAATTCTGAAGAACTCACTCTACCCTCATTGCTCTCTCTGTATTATAGGAAACTATGGTCATAATAATACTTCCATCTTTAAAATTCAATGTAAACAATCAGGTATTATAAAGTCTGTAACAGTGAATAAATACTCTATTTTAATTGAGTAAGTTTTTAGAAAACTTACCTATGTAGAACTTTTTTTTATAGAAAATATATTGACATCTCATGTAATTATAGAGTTTCCAGGATGATATGGGATATAAAGCTGCAGAGCTTATTTGACTTTTGATTTATAACAGCCTGCACTTTCTTCTCCGTCTGTAAGCTAACTTTATTTGTAGTATCAGAAGGTCACAGTGGAGAAAGTGTACACTATATTCACCAAATATTTCACAAAAGTCAATTTAATCCTAAATGCATTTTTTTAAATCTAGCGTTTGGTGAGATTAAAAATAAAAACAATATAGAAAAAAAGCCAAACAATTTAACTCTAGCTTTATTGAATATTGTTAATCGTTAAAAATTTAACATTATTAGAGATATTTTAAATCATATTAATATGTTGCTGTGGCTGAATTGTGTCCCCCAGAATGTATGTGTTGAACCCCTAACCCCCAGTACTTAAGAATATGACTGTATTTGGAGTTAGGGCCTTTAAAGAGGTGATTAAGTTAAAATATGGTCATTAGGAAGAGGGAATTAGGATACATGGAGAGACACTGGGGGTGCGTGCGCACAGAGGGACCACTGTGTAAGGAGTCAACAAGGAGGCGGCTGTTTGCAAGCCCAGGAGAGAGGGCTCACAGGAAACCAGCTCTGCCGGCACCCTGAGCTTGGACTTCTAGCCTCCAGAACCAGGAGAAAATAAATTTCTGTTGTTTAAGCCACCCAGTCTGTGGTATTTTGTTGTGGCAGCCCTAGAAAACTAATACTTATGGAATTCTTTAAAGTGTTTTGGAAAGAAAGGAAGTACAGAAGAAAGAAAAGAAAGGAGCCAGCACTTCTCCCATGTAGAAGCAACCATCAACATCTTTTATCAACTTCAGTTTCATAACAGGAAGGGCATCTTTAAGAGACAGTGTGAGAATGGAGGTTTAATAAAAATTATCTGGCCCTTCTTTGAGAAGGAAATAACGGGTGAATGACCCTTCTTTGGGATAGAAGTAATGAAGATGAAGTTACAGCACGTGCAGTTTGGGGATTCTGCTAGTTAACAGTGTCTTTGCAGAAAAAGTTTTAACGTGACTCAGAAAACTAAGTCACTATCATCTGCTTGCAAGAAAGTTAAAAAAAGTTCTGTGAAAGCAAGGACGTAAGCCAAATTATTCTCAGTCATCTGTGGAAAAGACCCCTAGTTTCCTTCTTCCTTTTAATATTAAGACTGTTAAGTTTTAGCTAGGCACCTAGTCACCCCCTGGAGAGTACCGTTCCCAGCCTCCCTGGTGGCTATTTTCTAGTCCATGACATCTAATCATAAATGATGTGTCCAACTTCCAGTCATTTCCTTAAAGACAGAGTCACTAAACTACAACTTCCAATTAGGATATCAACACTTGCAAGAAATTATTGCTCCCAACCTACACACAAGAGCAATCTGGATAAGTTAAAACAGTGTAATTTTTCAAGCCTATAAGATAGCTGAGTGTGCAAAGAAACTGAAATGAACCAAATTCCAGAATGCAAGTTGTCATTTCTGGGAGAGAAGTGACCATCTCTGCCTTCATCCTTGATGGAGTAGTGGGGCAAAGAGGAATACACTATAGATGGGATTAAGAAGCACTGAGCCATATTTGAATCATATTTAACTAGTGTCAAGTGGCCTGGCATGAAAGATTAAAATCTGAGGGAACCTCAGTCATAGAAGTCATCTGAAGCCACTGGCCAACACTTTCCCATGGACCTTTAACAAGTGCCCAGAGATAGTAGACCAGAGACTGGAATCAGGGCAGGGAAGCTGAGAGACCCCCAGTCCAAACACACTACTCTGTACGTGAGAGGCGATGGCCTGCTACCAGCTGCAGTCAGGAAAAGAGAGCCAAGGGCAGTCCTGTGAGAAATTTCGGGCCTTCACTGCATAAGGCGGGTTATGGAGGGGACAGGGCCCCTCCATTCTTCTGAGGAATAGGAAGCTGCTGGTGGGAGGGAAGAACAAAGCCAACTAGAGTAACTTCCATACCTGGTGTCCACATGCAAAGCAGAGGGCTCTCCATAGTTAGGGAGGCTGGTATCTTGGAGGCAGATCATGTAGTGAACACCAGAGTCCTTGCTGTGCTCAGATCCAGTGCTTTGCTAGAAGGACAGGTCCTGATGCTGCCTTCTAGACATTGGGAGCTAGTGGTGAGCTGATCGACTGAGGCAGTAACAAAGCCACACTCGGCTCGGGTACAGATTTGACTGACTCACTTACTTACCGCACCAGCTCCCTGAAAGAAACAGGATCATGACTTTTCCTGGGAGCAAGTAATATTTCCTGCAGTATCCCATTTTTAAAGCAAAATATCTAGCATAAAATCAAAAATCAAGAAGCAAAGCAAGAGAATTTGACCCATTGTTAAGAAAGAAAAAAGTTAGCAGAGGGATGACCTAGATATATGAATTATCAGTGACAAAAGTGCCAAAAAGAACTAAAAAAACCAAAATCTCTGCTCTTCCCTTGAATCATATAAAAATGAGCTCATTATGGATCATATGGTCTTCACGTCAGCACCACCTCTGTAAGAAGTCATCCATTGTTCACATATATGTCACCTGTGTATCGTGCGTACATCTAGGTCATCTGTGTGTGCACCTGTGTATCATGTGTCTGCACTTTGGATACTTACAAGGTGCTTGCTCTATCACCGATTTTCAGTGGTTTTACTGTCGTGAGCCTAACATTAAGCCACGGTTATAAGAGATTCCAGTTATTTAAACATGGCCAGAAGCCAGCTCATTGTATATATATCTTAGGTCTAAAACTTATTTTCAAATGGGTCAGCCTATCTATATAAGAATATAAACCTGATGGTCATTGTATGTATATGTTTTATATAATACAGCAGTTGATCTTTGTATCAGTCTTTCAACTTTTTTATGTATTTGGATTTTTTTCCGTAATAAATGTTGCGTAACAAAGGAATATGACAAATTCTTTTCTTCAAGGAACTATGACTTGTTGCAATAATAAGCTTGAGAAAAATAAGAACAATGAAAAAATAGTGCAACATGGCCTTGTGGAAATTACATTTAATCTTGTACTTGATGGATTACTAACATAAAAGTGGTTAAAAAGATGTAATCTATTGACGTTTTGTCTCCATGGTGTATTAAATATATGTCACCAACTTAGAATTCATAGAAAATATGAATAAGTTCTCTAGTTAAGATCATTCTTATTCTATAGTGAAACAAATACTTCAAACCCTCTTTCAGTTGTGCATATAATTTATATTATTTGTAAAACACATTTTGTGTTTTTCTGAATGATATAAACCACAAGGAAATATACTTTATGTTATAAATGATGCCAAGAGCTGTGTTTAGAGGCTAGAGGGCTGTAATAAACCCAAATACTGATTTCAAAGTGGTTCTATATTCCTAGTTTAAAATTTTCAAAATACACATGGAAAAAGAAAACAAAACCAAACAATGTATTACAATAAACAATTATTAAATAGAATGAGTATCATGGATGATAAGTGAAAGAATGGCAAAAAAAGACAAGGTGCATCATTTGAGAAGCCCTCAGTTAAGGTTTTCATAAAATTCACACCACCAAAAAAAATGAAACAGAAACATTGAAAAATTGTTTAAGCAAAGGAAAATCCCTTAATCTAAATTCTTTTTACATTCCCATCTTTCTCTGTAGTCAGACCTAGCATACAATGTTTTGAAAAGAAAGCAAGTCTTTAGAGATCACAAACAACCAATTTCACACTACAAGCAGTCGTAAATAGAGCTAAATTCCCTTTAGTAATACACTATTTATCTTTGTGCTTCGTTGAGTTCAAAGAAAAGCATTTTTCAGAGTTTAAGCAATTAACTTCTCATTTTTTTTCTATTCTAGAAAGGACGTTATCAGAAAAGCGTGGGATTAGGAAGCCACAGAGCTATCAGAGCTATTCTTAGGGTATGAAATTTCAATTTAGCAAAACATGTAAAACCCTAAAGGCAGTTAAGACCCAATACAGGGAAACCATTTTGTTTTCACAGTATACTTATTTTCCATCGTCACAGACCCAAGTGATTTTCTGCTGAATTGAAATGAGTAGGTATTAGTTTCAGAAATTATTCTGTGCTGTATATACATTACCAAATCAATGCTATGGTTTACCTAGAAAATTTCCTGAAAAACCCTGTCAACGTACTTGTATAAAACAAATCTCACAATGTAGACATTTTATATCTGACACCTGAATTTGATTTTAAAAGAAGCTGAAATGCAATAAGTTTATTAAATATGTACCTCATATCCTTAAGGAAGATTAGAAATTTATCTGTTACCAAATGACTACCTACTGGAATAATTACAATTTTTTGCCCTATGCTTATGGAAACCTATACTATTTTAATATTCATAGATTACAAGATAGTTTATAAAATAATTCATAGATGCATAAAAGTTAGTTATATAAAATGGAGATTAAAAGATTCTACTAGAAGAGAGGGTTTGGAGAAGATGGTGATGACCTGGTCATAGTTACTGCTCCTTTTTATCTCCCCAAATTCTCCAAAAAACAGACAAAGATACCAGAATAGTAAAACTGAAGACTCTTAGATAATATCTATAGCAAAACTTGGTGGAAGCATATCCCTACAGGCCATAAATACAGGTGAGTGGGGACACACCACTGGAGCTACAATAGAGATGGGGGCAGTATCTGTATGGGAAGAAGCACAAGGAACTAAACTTGGCTTCTGCTGAAATTTCCAGTTACTGGAAAACATGTTGGGCCAGTCTGAAAGAGCAATGGGAACCAGGCGAGTTATTCAAGATTGACCTCATGGGTAATGCAAGACTTACAGTGCAGGAGCAGTTAGAACCCTATAAAACACTCTTAACTCAACACCCTGCCAGACAAAGCTCAACACCATGGAGACACTGTAGGGGGTAGAGTCCAAACTGACCAGGACAGGCCAATGGGGCCAAAGATTGGTCAGTTCCCTGTAAAAGGCAGGAGGAGAAGCAGAGGTGACAGATTTCATAGTACAAAGCTATGCATGCAATTTCATTTTGAAACCATAAAAGAAGGAGCTGGTAAAAGAATGGAATTATAATATACGAAAATTTGTTAAGATATAGCTAAAATAGGGCTTAGAAGAAAAGTCATAGCTATAAATGCTTATATTAGAGGAAAGAATGTTCTAAAATCAATGACCTAACATTCCACTTTAAGATATAGTAGAAGAACGTTGGGGTGCATATATCTGTTTGAATTAGTGTTTTCATGTTCTTTGGATGAATTCCCAGCAGTGGAATAGCTGGATCATATGGTATATCTATTTTTAATTTTTAAAGGAATCTCCATACTGTTTTCCATAGTGACTGCACCAATTTACATCCCCACCAGCAGTGTATGAGGGTTCCTTTTTCTCCACATTCTTTCCAGTGTTTGTTATTTCTTGTCTTTTTAATAATTGTTGAACATGGATAGATGTTGAGGGTATTATGCTAAGTGAAATAAGTTATATGGAGAAACACAATTACCATATGATCTCATTCATATGTGAAAGATAAGCAAACAAACACACATATAAGGAGAATAGATTGAAGGTTCCCAGTGGGAAAAGGGGTTGGGGGAGAGTGAAAGGGGTAAAGGGGCATATGTTTATGGTGATGGTGGAAAATAGACTTCTGGTGGTGAACACAATGCAGTCTATACAGAAGTTTAAATATAATGATGTACACTTGAAATTTATATAATGTTGTAAGCCAATGTGACCTCAATAAAATAATTTTAAAAAAAGATAAAATAAAAGATAGAGAAAAGTAATACAAAACAAATAGAAGGAAGAAAATAATGAAGATAAGAGCAGAAACCAATGAAATAGATAAAAATGAAAATGAAAAAGTTCACAAAGCCAAAACCTGGTTTTTCTAAAATATCAACCAAATTAACAATCTCTCCCCCTCACCTCTGTGAAAACCAGAGAACAAAAATCAGCAACAAAAAAATAAATAAAAGCATTTTCAGAAAAAGCCTACAAACATGAAAATAATAATTAGATAATACTATAAACAACTTCATGCCAACAATTTGACAACTTAGATAAAATGTTTAAATTGCTTTAAAATATAATTTACAAACATTACGTAAGGAAATAAAAACTGAATGGATCTATGTCCATTGAATAAATTTAATTTATTAATATAAACCTTTTCAAAAAGAAACTTGAGGTCCAGAGGCTTTCACTGATGAATTCTATCAAACATTCAAGTAAGAAATGGCATTAATCTGACGTAATTTTTTTTCTGCAAGTAGAAAAGGAAGGAATATTTCCTAACTCAATTTATGAAGCTAGTGTAACCCTACTAGAAAAATCTAACAAGGCCATTGCAAAAATAAAATTACAGATCAATAATGCTATGATTATTGGCATAATAGTCTTTAAAAAATATTAAAAAATCAAATAAACTAGAAAAAGGACAATATACCATGCCTGAGTAGAGTTTATCCCAGAAATTCAAACTTGGTACAATAATACAAGACCAATAAAATTTATTGAACACTGCTTATGTTATCAGGCAATGTTATAAGTGCTTTACATATATTAAATCCCACAATAAATATTTAGAAAATTCAGACATAATTGGTAAGTGGCAGAAGAGAAATACAAATGGAGAGTATTTGGCTCCAGAATCCATACTCTCAATCCCTATATTACGTTGTGACCAAATGGATGTTGGACAAAATACATCAGATTTTACCTAAAATTCTTCCTCAGTTGTTCAATATTCAGTTTTATATAATCACTGTAGATTTAGGGTTCACAGTATTCATGTATCTGTGTGATAAGAGTATTTGGCTTGTGTTATTGGCATCTCAAATAATTCAGACACTATATACTATAATCATTTCAATAAGGGAAATTTAAAGATATATATATATATAGTTTATAGAAAGGAATAAAAATCAGGTGGAATAGCTACGTTTCTATAATTCTTAATATTAGAAATAATGAAATAATACCTCAATTTCAGAGGAAGATATAGTTTTCCTATAAATGCATATTCTGCCAAGATGAGAAACCAGAAAGATAATCCCAAATACTCAGCAAAACAATATATTGATGCTGCATTTTTTTTTGGAAAAATTTTTAACAGTTGTAATCTTGACCGAGAGAAACATAAAAAATAAGAATGTAAGGACAGTGACGTTAGAATAAAATTGAAATAAAAGTTCTAGTGTGAAAAATATAGTAACTCCACTTGCTTCTATTTTCCCTTTTTACTATTTTTGCTTCAGATAGTGTATTGGTTTTGCATGTGTGCTGACTCTTATCACTTGATAATGATTTTCTCGGGTGCTGTTTCCGGGGGGATTCTGGGACTGTATCTGAGCTACTCAGGAAAAATTACCGTGATGAATTCAGGATGTTTCCACTTCTATCACTGCAGTTAAATACCACCTAAAAACCGAACATGCCCAGTCTTTTTTAATACCATACTTGTAACCCACAGAAAACTGAATATCACTGTGATTAAAAATCTTAGTTAAAACAAAAAAGAAAATCTCCTGTCTTAAAAACTATTATTGTGTTGAGTTATAGATGGTGCCTCTGTTATTATATATTAGTGTTTCTCTGCCAGAGAGACATTTTAAACAGAATATTTCCTGTAACCTGAGGCAGTAATCATTGTAATAGCGTATTAGTTTCCTATGGCTGCTATAACAAATTACCACAAAATTAGTGGCTTAAAATAGAAGCCATGTACTCTCCCCCAGTTCTGGAGGCCAGAAGTCTGAAGTCGGTATCACTCGCCAAACCAAGGCATTGGCAGCGCCGTGCTTCCCCTGGAGGACTGGGGGAAACTGCTCCCTGCCTCTTGCAGCTTCTGGGGCTGCTGTCATTCCTTGACTTGTGACCACATCACTCTACTCTCTGCCTCTGTAGTCACCTTGCCTTCACCTCTTCTGTCTGTGTGAAATCTCCCTCTGCCTCTCTCTTATAAGGATGATGATTGCATTTTGGGCCCACCCAAACAATCCAGGCTAATCTCCCTTCTCAAAATAGTTAATTTCATAGTCTTTTGCTATGTAAGGTAACAGTCACAGATTCTGGAGATTAGTGCCTGAAATTTTAGGAGGACATTTTCAGCCTAGTGCAAATGATAAGTGTAAACACAAAAGTAATAGCAATATCTAACATTTATTGTGTGCTCCATTGTGCACCATGCTTTGTGCTAAGTGCCTTAAATATATTATCTTATTTAAATATATTACGTCATTTAGCTTCACATAATCCCAACGAGATTGCATTGTCTGTGGATCACTGTATTGGACCAGCAATTAGAAAATTTAACAAACTTAGAAATAAGAGATTAAATGCAATTGTGGTGATACTCATTGATGATAGAATAGAACCTTTGAGCCAAATTAGGAAATATGTAAAAGTGGTGGAATTTAAATATAACAAGCAAAATGCAACAGAAGCCTATCAGAAAATAAGAAAAGATGATAACCTTAGAAATTTGAGATAAGAATATTTGAATTTAAAAATAGGTATCTAGACAAAATGAAATTATTTTTTGAATAATTGCAATATAATCTAAGATATTAAATGGCTCAAAAATATATCATTGAGATATATTTGTTTTATATTCAGTTCATAATTTTACATCAAAATTTAACACGCAAAGAAAGTACCAAGTACAGGAAATTCAGAATTAAAAGAAAAACTGCAGGAGTCATATCTTTGATTATATAATACATAATGCATATTATATGTTGTAATTTTTCAAACAAGGAAACAAATAAACATAAAATTTAATAACGGATGAAGAACTAATGCCATTCAATAAAAAATAATGAGATTTGAAGTTAAAGCTAAACAATGAAGGTACACAAGAAAGTAACATTGCATATATTTTGTATCATTACTAAGACATAAATAAAAGTTATGGTACTGTTCTTGGATTTGACAGTCGAATATGTGGTTTTTACTATAATATATGATGCAATAAGAATTGTCTTCTTCACATAGATTCCCTAAAAACTAGCTTGAGGCAAGGCTTACACGCTTCATCTTCACTGGTTACAATCCAGTGAAGCAAGAGTGTTGAAGAAAGGAAGTATAATAAGCTAGGAGAGAGAGCAAGTACAAGGTGGTGCATTACCAAGCTCATCCCAGTGTCATATGAAACTTATGAGGTCACATTTGCCATCCCTGGTGAGCCCTCAGAACCATCCATCTGGGCCAGAAGAATGAGCAAGTAATCTGTCGGCTCCTTCTCATCTCCTATCTCTCATCTCACTGTGAAAAGTTAAGTGCATGGTGCTTTAACTTCACATCCGGTTTATGTTATCTAGCCCCTCTTGGCAGCCAGAGTCTCTCTGAATTAGGATTATGTTATTCAGTACTTCTGTAACAATCCAGTCTCTAAGTTGGGTTGGTCATACTTGAGGCTGGAGATTCTGTAACTTCCAATTCGGTTATGACGTTGAGTTATAGTGAAGCCTGACTCTTGCCATAGAAAGAGTATGAAAGAGGCAGTGGTGTTAGGTGCAGAGGCAATGACAAGGGTGACAAGGAGCTCGGCTGTGGAATTGACCTCTGACCAAGAAACACACCAAGAGGCCAAGGCCAGTGGGAAGGCAGGGCTGACCAAATACTGAGAGGGCATAGGCTACCCCTGCACTGCTCAATCTACTAGCACCTTCTTATTAGACCTGAATCTTCCTTGAGAACATGCTGCCATCATTTTCTCTTCAAGTGTGGAGGTGCAACTCCAATTCTTAAAGAATGACCTGTTAGAATTCTGAGAAGGTATCTAAAGAATATAATCAAACCAAGTTACCATATCTGCTGGAGGCTACTGCTGGTCCTGTGGCCTTAACTAATATTCATATTCTTCCTTCTCCATCACCCACTTTAGATTTTCCCACACTCAGCGAACAGGTCAAATAGTTTGTGTTGCTGGCCTGGTATAGTAACTCAGGTAGCCATCCATTCATTGCTTCAGATTCCTTCTCAACACAGCATTCCATAAAACCACAAGCAAATGACTGATGTTATGTATGAGATGATATAATTTCTTATTGGTAATATCAAGCATATACAAAGATTACAAAACAAAAGAGAGACTATATGCAAATATGGCAGAATATCAAACATATAAGTCAAGAGAATATCTATAATTAGTGTAATCAGCAACCCTATTAAATCAATGACTGTCAACTTGAGTTAAAAAATTTTATCTTTGTGCATTTTATGAGAGAACACATCATAAAAGAAAGGTCAAATATGATAATACGGGCAAAGATTTATCAGGCAAATGAACAAACAAATAAATAATATTATAGTGATACCAGAATACAGGGCAATAATCATTAACAGAAATAGATGGTCAATTTATTTTGAGAAAAAGTCAACTATGTAAACATTATTTATTTTCTGTAGGCACCAACTATCATAGTAAAATATATAAATCAAAACTGAGGAGAAACTAAAGAGAGACTGCTGGAAATTTCAATAAGACATTAATCTTTTTTGACAGATTAAAGAGAGGAAATATCTTTGTATATAGAAATCTTGAGTGTTATTATTGTACAGTTGAATTAGTAGTAATGTATTAAATTTATTAATGTAAAATAAAGAATATATACTATTTCGTGCATCAAAAAAAGTTTTCAAACTTGATTGTACATATCCCTCATAAATTGTATAGGTTGAAATGGATGCCTGGGAAGAAAAGATTTATTTCCAAATTGAATGTAAAAAGGATAAAAGAATAATAAAAATAATAGTAGTGTATTATTTCATAGTTCAGAGTTCATAGATATTTCATTCTATGTTACTTTCCAAATTACATAAAAACAAAGAAAGCTCCTGAATATATTTTATAAGTGTAAGATTTCCTGATGTTAGAAAACCCCAGATGTAGAAAAAGTTTAGTTCAGTACTGCTTATTATATAAAAACCCTAACAAAAATAGAAAACTGCAGTTAAGTGTATTAAAAAATAATTTCCCAGTACGTCAGCAACATGGCGGAGTGAGTTGTTCCCTTTATCGCTCCCCCTCTGAGTTACAAATAAACAGACATTCATTGACCAACAGAGGATAGCCACACAGCAGAACAGGACACCTGAGAGACCCACACAGACATACATCTGGAGGGGGATGGACTGGGTCCCTGGGAAGCAGTGCAGACAGGTGAGCACTCCCCTGTCCCTTCCCAGCAGCAGCGAGCCAGTTTGTGGGTCTTCATACAGTGGCCAGCGTTATCCTAAGTGGAGGCAGGGACAGCCCAGACTGCAGGCAAACACTCTCCTGGCCAGCAGGAGTGCCCATCGTGGTGCCATGGCCCTGCCAGGGGGAACATGCATTGGTGTGACTGTGAGAAGAGGTGGCAGCAGCCCTGTGCACATACACATGAATGCTTTCCCGGCCAGCAGGAGCACCCAATGTGCCACCATGGCTCCTCCAGGGGGAAAGTGCCTTACCACTAAATAAGGAGAGGTGGCGGGAGCCCTGCGCAGGTGTATGAACACTTTCCTGGCCAGCAGGAGCACCCACTGTGTTACCGTGGCCCTAAAAGTGGCCCCAGCTCAGAGAAGAAGCCCTATCCACCAAGCACAGAGGCTAGAGCAACTATAAGCAGAGGTGGCAGCAATCCAGCATGCACATGAATGCTATCCTGGCCAAGGGGAGTGCCCACCATACCGGCACAAATTCAGCTGATGGGGTGTGATCAGAAACACAGCTCCTGCTCTCCCAACTGTAGCAGGTAGAATCTGTGACCTGATACTACCACAAATCTGCCAGCAAAGGATTCATCAGACACCATGAGAAACTATAGTAATGATTAAGAGCAGAAGGAAAATGACAAGTCTCTAGAAACCAACCATGAAGCCACAGAAATTTACAATCTAAATGACAGAGAATTCAAAATAGGTGCCAAAAAGAAACTCAATAAGCTACAAGAAAACTCAGAAAGACGGTTCAATGAGCTCAGGAATAAAATTACTAAGCAGAGGGAAAACTTCACCAAAGAAATTGAAATTATTGACAAAAAAACAAACAGGGGCTGGCCCAGTGGCGTAGTGGTTAAGTTTGCATGCTCTGCTTTGGTGGTCCAGGGTTCACAGGTTCGGATCCCAGGCGCGGACTGACATTGCCTGTCAAGTCATGCTGTGGTGGCATCCCATATAAAGCAGAGGACGATGGGCATGGATGTTAGCCCAGGGCTAATGTTCCTCAGCAAAAAGAGGAGGATTGGCTACGGATGTTAGCTCAAGTCTAATCTTCCTCACAAAAAATTAAAAAAGCAAAAACAAAAACAAAAACACCAAACAGAAATTCTGAATATGAAAGGCACAATCAATGAGATAAAAAATAATCCAGAATCCTTAAAAAATAAAGCTGACATTATGGAGGACAGAGTTAGTGATTTAGATGATAGAAATATAGAAATGCTTCAAGTGGAGGAGGAGAGCGAACTAAGATGTAAAGTAAATGAAGGAGTTCTTTGAGAAATATCTAACTCAATTAGAAAAGCAAAATAAGGATTATAGGTATTCTAGAGGGAGAAGAGAGGAGAGAAAGGAGCAGAGACACGTTCAAAGAAATAATAGCTGAGAACTTCCCAAACCTCGGGAAAGAACTGGACTTACAATACATGAAGCCAATAGAACTCCTAATTACATCAGTGCAAAAAGACTTTCTCCAAGGCATATAATAGTAAAACTGGCAAAAGTCAATGACAAAGAAAAAATACTAAGGGCAGCAAGACAAAAGAAAATAATCTACAAAGGAATCCTTATCAGGCTTTTAGCAGATTTCTTGGCAGAAGCCTTAGAGCCAAGGAGAGAATGGAATGATATATTCAAAATACTGAAAGACAAAGACTTTCAGCCAAGAATACTCTATACCATGAAACTAGCCTTCAGATATGATGGAGAAATAAAAGCTTTCCCAGATAAATAAAAACTGAGGGAATCCATTGTCACTAGATCTCCCTTACAAGAAATGGTAAAGGAAGCCCTCATACCTGAAATGAAAAGGCAAAGGTCTACAAAGCTTTGAGCAAGGAGATAGACAGACAAAATCATAAAACTGTAGCTCTTTATCAGAACAGGATAGCAAACAGTTAATTATAAAAGATAAAGGAAAGGAAAACATCAAAAAAAAATATAAACACTTCAATTTAATCACAAACTGACAACACAAAACAGAATAATTTGTGACAACAATAACTCAGAAGGGGAAGAGGAGGGGGGGTGGAACCTGCTTAGGCTAATGGAGATAAGATGCTATCAGAAAATGGACTATCTCATCTACAAGATCTTTTAGACAAACCTCATTGTAACTGCTAAAAAAAAATCAAAGCAGAGCCACAATTCATAAATAAATAGAAAACTGAGAAAACCACAAAACTGAAATGGTAGTCAGAAATATACAGGACGAGAAACAAGGGAAATACAGAACAACTGGATATAAGAGATAAAATGGAAGTATTAAGCCTTCATATCAACAATCACTCTAAATGTGAATGGGTTGAATTCTCCAATCAAAAGGCACAGAGTAGCTGGATGGATTAAAAAACAAGACCCAACAATATGCTGAATCCAGGAAACACATCTCAGCTCTAAAGACAAAAATAGGCTCAGAGTGAAGGGATGGAAGATGATACTCCAAGCAAATGGCAAACTAAAGAAAGCAGGTATTGCCATACTTACATCAGACAAAGCAGACTTCAAGATAAAAAAGAAAATGAGAGACAAAGAGGCGCAGTATATGATGATAAAAGGGACTTTCCATCAAGAGGACATAACAGCTATAAATATATATGCACGTAATACAGGAGCACCAAAATATATAAAGCAATTACTAGCAGACCTAAAGGGAGAAATTAACAGCAACATAATAATAGTAGGGCACCTCAATACCCCACTTATATGAATGGATAAATCATCGAGACTGAAAGTCAACAAGGAAATAGTGGATTTAAATGAAACACTTGAGCAAATGGACTTAGATATATATATATAGAACATTCTATCCCAAAACAGCAGAATGTACATTCTTCTCAAGTGCACATAGAACATTATCAAAGATAGACCATATGAAGGGAAACAAGGCAAGCCTCAATAAATTTAAGAAGATTGAAATCACAACACGCATCTTTTCTGAGCACAATGCTATGAAACTAGAAATCAACCACAAGAAAAAAGCTGGGAAAGTCACAAAAATATGGAGACTGAACAATATGCTACTGAACAACCAATGGATCATTGAAGAAATCAAAGGAGAAATTAAAAAATAAGTGGAGACAAATGAAAATGAAAATACAACATACTAACCCTTATGGGATGCAGCAAAAGCCATTCTAAGAGGGAAATTCATAGCAATAGAAGCTCACCTCAACAAACAAGAAAAATATCAAATAAGTCATCTTAAACTACACCTAACAGAACTAGAAAAAGAAGAACAAACAAAGCCCAAAGTAAGCAGAAGGAGGGAAATAATAAAAATTAGACAAGAAATAAATGAAATAGAGACTAAAAAAAGAGTATAGAGGGTCAAGGAAACTAAGAGCTGGTTCTTTGAAAAGATAATCAAAATTGACAAACCCTTAGCCAGACTCACTAAGAAAAAAAGAGAGAAGGCTCATATAAATAAAATTAGAAATTAAAGAGGAGAAATTACAATGGATACTACAAGAAACAAAGGATTATAAGAGAATACTATGAAAGATCGTATGCCAACAATTTGGACAATCTAGAAGAAATGGATAAATTCTTAGATTCGTACAACCTCCCAAAACTGAATCAAAAAGAAATAGAGAATCTGAGTAAATCAATCATAAGAAATTGAAACAATAATCAAAAACCTCCAAAAAAGCAAAAGTCCAGGACCAGATGGCTTCTGTGGAGAATTCTACCAAACATTCAAAGAAGAATTAATACCTATCCTTCTCAAACTATTGCAAAAAATTGAAGAAGATGGAACACTTACTAACTCATTTTATGAGGCCCAACATTACCTTGATACCAAAACTAGGCAAGGACAACACAAAGAAGGAAAATTACTGGCAATATCTATAGATGCAAAAGTCGTCAACAAAATATTGGCAAACCAAATACAGCAATACATTAAAAGGATCAGACACCGTGATCAAGTGGGTTTTGTACCAGGGACACACGGATGGTTCATCATCTGCAAATCAAACAATGTTATGCCCCACACTAACAAAATGAAGAATAAAAATCACATGATTGGGGCCGGCCCAGTGGCCTAGTGGTTTAGTTCGCACGCTCCGCTTCAATGGCCCAGAATTCGCAGATTTGGATCCCAGGCACAGACCTACGCACTTTTTACCAATCCATGCTGTGGCAGGCATCCCACATACAGAGTAGAGGAAGATGGGCACAGACGTTAGCCCAGGGCCAATCTTCCTCAGCCCAAAGAGGAGGATTAGAGACAGACATTAGCTCAGGGATAATATTCCTCACACACACACACAAAAAAAGCCACATGATCATCTCAATAGATGCAGAGAAAGCATCTGACAAGATCCAACATCCATTTATGATAAAAACTCTCAATAAAATGGATATAGAAAGAAAGCATCTCAACATAATAAAGGCAATATATGACAAACTCACAGCCAACATCATACTAAATGGTGAAAGACTGAAAGCCATCCCTCTGAGAACAGGAACAAGACAAGGGTGCCCACTCTCACCACTCCTATTCAACATAGTTCTGGAAGTTTTGGCCAGAGCAATTAGGCAAAATGAAAGAAATAAAAGGTATCCAAATTGGAAAGGAAGAATTGAAACTCTCGCTGTTTGTGGATCACATGATTCTATATATAGAAAACCCTAAAGAATCTACCAGAAAACTATTAGAAATAGCTAACAACTACAGCAAAGTTGCAGGATACAAAATCAACTTACAAAAATAAGTTGCATTTCTATATACTAATAGCAAACCAGCAGAAAGAGAAGTCAAGGATAGAATCCCATTTACAATCACAACAAAAAGAATAAAATGTCTAGAAATAAATTTAACCAGAGGTGAAAGAACTATACACTGAAAACTAGGAGTCATTATTGAAATTAATTGAAGAAGATATAAAGAAATTGAAAGATATTACATGCTCATGGTTTGGAAGAATAAACAGCTAAAATGTCCCTATTACCTAAAGCAATCTACAGATTCAATGCAATCCCAAGCAGAATCTCAACGACATTCTTCATGCAAATAGAACAAAAAATCCTCAAATTTCTATGGAATAACAAATGACCCTGAATAGCCAAAGCAATCCTGAGAAAAAAGAAGAAAGTTGGAGGCATCACAATCTCTGACTTCAAAACGTACTACAAAGCAATAGTAATCAAAACAGCATAGTTCTGGCACAAAAACAGACACACAGATCAATGGAACAGAATTCAAACCCCAGAAATAAAACCACACATCTATGGACAGCTAATCTTCGACAAAGGAGCCAAGAACATACAATGGAGAAAGGAAAGTCTCTTCAATAAATAGTGTTGGGAAAACTGGACAGACACAAGCAAAAGAATAAAAATAAACCATTATCTTACACCATACACAAAAATTAACTCTAAATGGATTAAAGACTTGAATGTAAGAAGGTGAAACTATAAAACTCCTAGAAGAAAATATAGGCAGTACACTCTTTGACATTGGTCTTAGCAGCATCTTTTCAAATATCCTGTCCACTCAGGCAAGGGAAACAAAAGAAAAAATAAACAAATGGAACTACTTCAGAATAAAAACCTTTTGCAAGGCAAAGGAAACCAGGAACAAAACGAAAAAGCCCACCAACGAGGAGAAAATATTTGCAAATTATATATCAGACAAGATATTAATCTCCAAAATATATAAAGAACTCATACAGCTCAACAACAAAAAAACAAACAATCCTACCAAAAAATGGGCAGAGGACCTGAACAGACATTTTTCCAAAGAAGATATACAAATGACCAATAGGCGCATGAAAAAATGTTCAATATCTCTAATCATTAGGGAAATGCAAATCAAAACTACAATGAGATATCACCTTACACCTGTTAGAATGGCTATAATTAACAAGACAAGAAATAACAAATGTTGGAGACGATGTGGAGAAAAGGGAACCCTCATACACTGTTGGTGGGAATGCAAACTGGTGCAGCCACTAGGGAAAGCAGTATGGAGATTCCTCAAAAAATTAAAAATAGAAATACCATGTGATCCAGCTATGCCACTACCGTGTATTTATCCAAAGAACTTGAAATCAACAATCCAAAGAGATTTATGCACCCCTCTGTTCATTGCAGCATTATTCACAATAGCCAAGACATGGAAGCAACCCAAGTATCCAGCTACTGATGATTGGATAAAGAAGATGTAGTGTATATATGCAATGGAATACTACTCAGCCATTAAAAGCACAAAATTGTCCAATTTGCAACGACAATACCCTTGAGGGTATGATGTTAAGTGAAATAAACCAGACAAAGACAAACACTGCGTGATTTCATTCATATGTGGAAGATAAACAAACACATGGATAAAGAGGACAGACTAGTGATTACCAGAGGAGAAGGGGGTTGGGAGATGGGTGAAAAGGATAAAGGGGCATACATGTATGGTGACAGATAAAAATTAGAGTATTGGTGGTGAACACGATGCAGTCTATACTGAAACTGATAAAAAATAATGTACATTGAAATTAAACAATGTTATAAATCATTATGACCTCAATAAAAAAATAATTTCCCACTATAACTAAATAAAACATTTCAGTAATTCAAAGGAAGTATAAAATTATAAATGTATTGATATAATATTTCACATCTTTAAGTCAGAAAATCTGATGACCATCTTAGATGTCAAAAATGTTTTTGATATAATCTATTATTGTTTATGATAAAATATTTGGAAAAATTGGAATGAAAACACTATGATAAACTAAGAGCCAATATAATGTTTTAATATATTAAATATATTTATGAAATATTTGTGAGAAATATTTCAAAATATGCAAATATAACATAATGAACATCTGTATAATCAAAACTCAGCTCAATAAATAATACCAATTCAAATAACATTTGTCATGGATTAGGATTTCTTATATGACGAATATATTCTGACATTTGGTGTCTTTTTGTTCCACTTCAGTGTTGTCTAGAAGAGCAAGTGTCTTAAGTTCACAACATCATATCTATTAACGTTTTCCTTAAGCATTTGCACTTGTATATATTTTTTAAGAATGCCTTCCTACACATTTATGAAATGGTTTCTTCCAAACATTTTAGAGTTTTGCTTTTCACATTTGGTCTTTAACATGTTTGGTAATGATTTTAGGGTGCAATTCACAATAGGAGTCCAATTTAATTTTTCCCATAAAAACTGTCAATTGATGAGGAACCATCCACACATCTGCATCATACATCATGAACTATGTATGCCCAGTTACAGTTCAGGATTCTCTTCTCTGTTCTGCTGATCTTTACAAGTTCTTCACAATAACATGTGATCTTAATTACTATAGATATACATTAATCTTGGCATCTAGTACTGCAAGTCACGCAAACTTGCTATATTTCTCCAAAAACCATTTGTTCTTAGTGTTTTATTTTCTGATATAAATTACAGCATCAGTTTTGCCAAGTTCAACGTACAAACAAACAAACAAAACTCTGTAGGACTTTATGCTGGATTTGCATTGAATTTTTAGATTGATGTGAGGTAACTGTCATCTCTAAAATTGAATGTTCATTCATTGAATGTACAGCCTTTCCTTTATTCAGGTCTTCAACAATATTGTTCAATAAAGTGTTATATTCTCCATAAAGTACATTCCATATTTTATCATATTCACTTTTATTGATATTGGAAATTCTATCTTTCTAAAGGTATATACTCAAAGGGCACCATGAGGAAGACTTGTGCTGATGTAATTGTTCTGTGTCTTGACTGCTCGATTATGGACCCCCACACTAACATTCTATGTCCATCATGATCTGTATTTTGTGCAACGCAACAAACCATAATGTTGACTATGTCCATAGCACTGCATCATCAAATGGGTGTAGTACATATGAGTTTGAGTTGGAGCAATAGTTGAAGACACAGGATGGCCTGGGCATGATGCCCAGAAGCCCATGGCTCATATTCCTGCTACATTGCCTATTCCCTCTCAATTGCCTCTATGGGTTCATGAGGAGTAATGGTTCTGCATGATTTACTGGTGATATATAAGAGCGGACAGCTAAAGTACTGCAGACCTGCACTGAGGTGGGCCTGGTGAAGCAACATCCTCTCAGTGGGTAGAACATCAGGTGGTACAAGTTGTTGTTTATTTTCCATGGAAGACAAGACCATCAGAGGTATAGATTTACACTGATGCATACACAGTGGCTACTGGTTTGGCTGAATGGTCAGGTATGTGGAAAGAAGATAATTAGAAAATTTGGGAAAGAGCTTTGTGGATAGAACTCTCCAAATGGGCACAGAGGATGCAGATATTTGTGTCTTATGTGAATATTCATCAAGGACAAATCTCAGTAGCGAAGATCTTAATAATCAGGTGTAGGAGATAACCCGTTCTGTAGATACCAGTGAGCTTTCTTCAGTCGATCATGTCTACGTTCAATAATTTTATGAATAAAGTTGTCATGGCAACAGTGATAGAGTATGTACATGGGTTCAACAGCATGGTCTTCCAATCATTCGGCTCTGTCTGGGTAGAATCACTGCTGACTGTGCCCTTGTCAACAGCAGGGACCAACAATGACTTCCTAATATGGCACAATTGTGGTGCAAGTTGGTGGCAGACTAATTACATATGAACACTTCCGTCCTGATGGAATACACCCTGTGTGATATGGATTTGCCTTCTTTACACTCAGTGCTTCTGCCTGAACCACCACCTGTGGATGTCTAGAACGTCTCACTCAGCCACGGCATTTCACGCAGTATTGTTTCTGACAACAGAACTCATTTTACAGCAAACCGACTGTGGCAACGGGCTCCTGCTTATGGGTTTCCCTGGTCTTACCATGTGTTCCCTCTCACTGTGAAATAGCTGACCTAATAGAACCACAGAATGGATTTTTTTTTTAAACAAGCTTTTTATTGGGAACATTTTAGATTTACATAAAATTTGTAAAGATAGTACAGAGAGTTCCTGTATATCCTTCACCTAGTTTCAGTTTCAGTTAACATAACATTCAGTTACTGTTATGTTACATCACTGTGGTACATTTGTCAAAACTAAGAAACCAATATTGGTACATTACTACTAACTAAACTCCAGCCTTTCTTTGGATTTCGTCAGTTTTTCCTTTAATGTCCTTTTTTCTTTTCCAGTATCCAGCACAAGATACCATACTGCAATTAGCTGTCATGTCTCCTTAATCTCTGCTGTGTGTTTTCCTAAGTTTCATGAACAGAAAGTTTGGAAAACACCTGTGTAGTAGATGGTACCGTTTGGCGTCTCCTCTCTTTCCAGATATACTAAATGGAGGTGGGCTTTGATAGGCATTTAGTTGCATTTAGTACATAGAAAAATGATGAACAAAACCAAATTCAGCTAGAACTATCTGTAAGAAAATTTACAAGCATAGAATACGCCAATTATTCACTGTGAATATAAGTATTTTAAATAAGAAATACAATTAAAGTTTAGGTCTAAAGCATATTGTTGATTCATATACGGTTTTTTAGAAAGAAGAAAGCAGGAAGGCAGGATTGTCGCTTACGCAATGGAGATGGGAATGATTATTTCCTATCAACTGTACACAAATGTGTGCATCAATCAGAGATTGATTCCACTTGGGGAAAAGCCTGTAAAGTCGTAGCTCCTTTGAGATGTTCTGGATGACCTTGAAATCATTTTCTTACCTTCTAATTCTATTGTCATTATTTCATCATGGAAATTGGCTACATTCTGTAAAAACATTGCCTAGAAACATCATCTGCTCGTGAAGTAATGAAGTTTTAGGTTGACTAATGGAGAAATAAAAATTGTTTCCTCCTAAAAACTAGAAATTATATTGGGATAATACGTTTCTTCTAAATAATAATAAACTGAGTTGGAAAAAATGTCTAAAATATCAATTTTATTTTATAAAAATGAATTAAAGAAATTAAATTATATAAAGTCCTAGGGATGTTTTGCATAATGTTTATGTCAAAATCTTTCAGCTTTCCAATTAAGACAACTGTGATACATAATTTTTGGTAAAATTACCCAAATGATAAAACAGGCCATCTTGCATTCAGCTAATGTTCACAGCTTTTACCTTACATGCTTTTTAAAACCATTTAGGAAATATAAGTGCATTAATTTAGAATGCTTTCGAGTATAGGAAAAAATGCTAATTCTAGAATCTCTCCAAAAATGGAATCAAAACAAGAAATCTAAAATTCCCCTAAAAAATAATTTTACATTTACTAATGGTCATTTTCTGTCAAATTTTATGTCTAGGGATATGTAACTTTAAAGAAGTTAATTTATTGCTTTTGGGGATCTTTTATTATTCAAGTAAGCATTTAAGAGGCAATTAATATGTAATACTAACGATTCACTTTTAAAAGACTGAAAATTATATTTCTACTTTGCACACTGAAGTAGAGACTTTGACATCCTACACAAACTGTTGTTGTGCAAAATGTCATCAGTTTATTAATGAGATAAATTAATCTAATTTTGGTTTGAAAAGAATGAGTGTGACATTTAGAAAGCCCTTTCCACATTTGTTTCATATCATCTTCCAACATTCATCAAGTAGTCTGTTTCTGAAATTCAAATTTGCCATAAACTGATTTCATTTCAGCCATCTATAATAGCACATTATGATCACATTTACAACAAAACAAAATAATGTTGAAAAACAAGGTATTTTCTTTCCTTCTACTCACTTTCAAGGCTTCAAATTTCAATTATATTTTAAGGATTGCAAGATCCTCTCTATTTGTTTTACACTTATTCCCAAAATAATTTGAGGTGGTCTATCACTAAACTTCTATAGAAGTTTACGACGCACAAAATTGACCTTGTAATATGGGTAAATTAAAAGATCACTTAATAAAGGAGAACACTGGAAAATGTTTTTGAGATTTACTTTTTCTTTAAAATATAAAATAATACCTTGCTTATAGATTATGATAATTAGTTAAACCCATTAAATAGGAAATATAAATATGAGACTATATACGTTTCTCGTAAATCTCTCAAACACAAAAAGACACACATACACGTGTTAAACATCTAAACAGGGAGGAAAATCTACAACTCAAGCTGGAGCAGTCTTTAACAACCTATCCTTACGTTTCATTTCAAACTTCCTCCTAGAAAAGGCAAAAATGAAAAGGAAAGCTTCTATAACTTCAATTGTAGGCAAAACAAAACAAAACAAAAACACAAAAAACAGAAGCCAAGGAGAGGCAACACATTGATTAAGACAGGCAAATTTTTTTGTCCAAGTCAACTCTGAAAAGAATGAGCAATGGAGGACTTTTTATATAAGGTGCACTGAAAGATAATGCAATGTAACTGATAAAACAAATGTTAACAAAAACCAAAAGCACTCCGTTTCTGTATGTTTCCCCTATAGATTCTTTGTGAAAACTCTGCCAGCATGTCTAAGAAGAACATGAGAACATGGGGGAGTTAGTGTTACATGGTTTGGACCAGTCCTGGCATCGTGCACTGCCGACTAAGTGACGATGACCAAATTAATTAGTCCTCTAATCATCTGCTTTTGTTTTGATTTAATTTTTGCTTTCTGTTACTTTAACTACAAAACAGGAAAAATTGAACTTGTTCTTGTGTTCCTGTCTTTCAATAAAATTGTATCCTAATGTCATAATTTATGATTAATATTCCCATTAATCACAAAGCATACCTTTCTAATGATATAGTGACAATATTATTGGTATTTATATATTAATATATGTTATGTATGAATATATCATAAATTTGAAAAGAATATGATATAGTGATAAATAATATGATCAACACGTATATCTTCTGTATTATATATTGTATATCAATATATATACATATATATTGATATATCAATATATAATATGGCATATTAGTTAACTATTGCTATATTGTTAATCATATATCATATTTATACATAAGCATATTTTTAAAGAACTCAAATACAAAATAATTTCTTTTGTATCATCAATGTTAGCATATTAATTCACATTGTTAATATATTACTTTTTTGATAGGTAAACATTACACATGAATATACTTTCTTTGAAAATACATCTATTAATGAAATGAATGAAGTAAAACTGTGTGCTTCACAATTAATTCATGCATCTATGACTAATTATCACTTAATGCTGGAATAAGATAGATTTAGGTAAAATTCTATTGCTATGTTTCATTTTTATAATGTAAGCACTTGGAAATGTTTAAATAAATAAGTAGATGGAAATGAAAGGGATTTCATTATTGCAACATCATATAATTCTTTGAATTCCTTCCAAGACTTGCCAACATCACATATTAGTATATCAATGAATGTTATATTTTTATATTTTTAATTGAGGTATAATTTGCAGATTATATAATTTCACTGGTTTTAGTGTACAATTCTGTGAGTTTTGAAAAACATATACTGTCATTTAACCACCACTACCAGATATAGAACAACTCCATCTCCTAAATTTCCCTGTGCACTTTTGTAGGTAAAATGTCTCCCCAATCACAGCCTCTGACAAGCACTGATCTATTTCTTTATGTAAAGTTTTGCTTTTTCCTAAATGCCATATAAATGGATTATACCATAGACAGTCATTTTTAGTCTGACTTCTGTCATTTAGCATAATATATTTGAGACTAAATTATGTTGCATTTATAAGTAGTGTGTTGTTTCTATTATTGAGTGACCCCATTTTATGCCTGTACCTTAATGGTTTATCCATTAACCAGTTGAAGGATATTTGGTGTTTTCAGGTTTTGGCAATTATTATTAAATTTGCTGTAAACATTCTCACACAGGTTTTTGGGTGATCATAAAGTTTCATTGGTTAATATTTAGGAGAGGAATTGTTGGGTCATATGTTAGGTTTGACTTTATAATTAATATTCAATTTTTTTCCAAAGTGGCTGTATTATTTGGCATTTCCACTTGCAATGTATGAGAGTTTCAGTTACTCTGTATCCTTGCTAGAATTTGGCAAATTTGTTGAAAATCAATTGGTTATATGTATAGATTTATTTATAGTTTGTTTATTCTGTTCTATTGATCTATCTGTCTATCCTTTTGCCAATACAAACTGTCTTGTCTACTATTGCTTTATATTATGTCTGGAAATCATGTAGTTTAAGCCCACAACTTTGTTCTTTTTCAATATATTTTGGTTATTCTAATTCTTTTTGAAAGAATTACTGATTTCTATAAAAAGAAATCCAGCCTGGATTTTTATTGGGATTGCAATATATCCGTAGTTCAGATTGGTGATATTGACATCTTCACAAAATGGAGACTTCCAATCCATGAAAATAGTACATATCTCTATTTATTTAGATCTCCTTTGATTTCTTTCATCAGTGTTTGGTAGTTTTCAGCAGAGAGGTCTTTGCACATATCTTGATAGAATTATAACTATTTCATATATTTTGTGTTATGGAAAATGGTATATTAAAATCATTGATTTTCAATTAGTCATTGTTAGTGTTTAAAATATAATTGATTTTTGGAAATTGACCTTGCATGCTGTGACATTATTAAACTTATTAGTTCAAATAATTTTTTTAATGTAGATTTTGTGGCATTTTCTACATGGGCAAACATGCTATCTGTGAATAGAGAACTTTACTTTTTCTTTCCAGTATGTACACCTTGTATTTATGTTTCTTGCATGAGTGTACTGGCTAGGACCTCCAGTGTGATATCGAATAGAAGTATTTATTAAGTGGTGAGAATAGGTATTCTTATCTTGTTCAAAGCTTTGGTGAAAACCAATTAGTCTCTCACCATTAATTAGCATGTTAGCTGTAGTTTTTTGTGTGTGTTATAGCGTTTGATGCCATTTATCAGGTTGAGGATATTCTCTTGTATTCCTAATTTGCTTAGACTTTTTATCATGGGTAAATGTTGAGTTTTGTTAGAGGACTTTCCTGCATCTACTAAGATATGGGTTTTCACCTTTTGTCTGTTAATATGGTGAATTACATTGTTTGATTTTCAAATGTTGAACCAGCCTTACATTCATTCCTGGGATAAACCAAAATTGGTTGTGATGTATTATATTGTACTTTTCACATATTGCTGAATTTTGTTTTATATATTGCTGTATTTTATTGAAGAATTTTGTGTGTGTGTTCATGGGGGACAACAGCCTATAATTTTTTTTCCATCAGGTTTTTGAATTAAGGAAATGAAAGCCTTTTGAAAAAATTTCAAAAAAGTTCCCTCCTCTTTCATTTTTTAGAAGAGTTTGTATGGAATTGGTACTTTTTTAAAAGTTTGGTAAAATTCAGCAGGAAGGTCATCAGGACTTGGAGTTTTCTTAGTTTGAACATTTTTTAACTAGAGCCAAAATCTTTAATAAATATAGAACTATTCACATAATTATTTCTTCTTGAAGTATGATTGCTAGCTAGGATCTTTCAAAAATTATGCCATCTCATTTAAATTTTCAAAATTATGGGTATAAGTTTGTAATATACCCTTATTATCTTTTTTAATATTAATTAGGTATGATGTGATTTCTCCTTTTTCCTTCCTAATATTTGTAATTTGTGTGTGTGTGTTTTCTATTCACTATGGTGAGAATTTTATCAATTTTAGTGATATTTTCAAACAACCAGTTTTTGGTTTTATTGATTTGCTTCTGTATTTTTTGGTGTTTTGTTTTTTGTTTTTCAATTTTATTAAGAGACTGGTCTTCAATATTTATTTCCTTCTGCTTGTTTTGAGTTTAATTTGCTCTTGTTTTCTTCTAGATTTTAAGATGAAGCTAAGGTGATTGATATGAGACCTCTCTTCTAAGTAAACATTTAGTGCCATTATTTAAATGCACACCACAAGTTTTAACATATTGCACTTTCATTTTTATTTAATTCAAATATAACATTCTTTTTTATTTCGTCTTTCATCAATGAGTTACTTAGAAGTATATGTTGTTTAATTTCCAAATAGGTAAACTTTTAAATATCTTTCTATTGTTAATTTCTATTTTAATATGTTATAATCAGTTATTTACCGACAATGAGATGCAATCCTTCTCGGGTTCTCCAACTCTTCCCCTATGAATTAGTGACAGACTGGCCTATGTATCTAGTAATATTGTCTCTGAATCTATGACAAGCAGACATGACCAAATATTGTAGGGGACTCTTGTAATACCCTCCAACTTCTTTTCAACATATACTGGTAGTCTTTCATCAACCTCCTAAGCAATCCTTGAATGACCTAAAACCCAGATCTGATCTTTTGGAAGAAACATCAGAGAATGAAAGTTTTCACATCCCAATGGAAAGAACCCTATCAGGTATTGACAGCAATAGGACAGTGATGAAACCTAAGGGGATTTGTTCTTGGATTCATCTCTCTCAATTGTGGAGGCATAAATAGTACTTAGAGCACTGGAAAATTGTCCCTACTTCTAGAATCCAAGCTGAGGGTTCCTACTGCCATCCTTTGAAAGCAGATGGTCTTCAAAAAGACAGAGCCTCCACCCAACATCCTTCGGAGAAGACCACAGATTATTGTACTTTAATCTGCATTCTTTATTTATTGTATTATTTTCTTTCCTTTAAAAAAAAAACTCATTTAAGGAAAGTTTAAATATTTTTATTTATAAGGCTCCTATTCTTTTTTTTGCTGAGGAAGATTCACCCTGAGCTAACATCCTTGCCAATCTTCCTCTTTTTTTTTTTTTTTTCTGCTTAAAGAATATTAGCCCTGAGCTAACATCTGTGCCAGTCTTCCTCTATTTTGCATGTGGGTTGCTGCCACAGCATGGCTCATGATTGGTGTAGGTCTCCGCCTGGGATCCAAACCCGTGAAACTGGGCTGCTGAAGGGGAGCATGCCAAACTTAACCACTACACGACGGGGCCTTGATAGTCCAGTCACTTCTAGAAATGAAACAACCCATTTGGAGACTCATGAGTTAATTAATGCAAAGTTTGAGCAGAACACCTGGCACATCATCAATTTTCAATAAATATTTGCTATTTTTGTTATTAATAACACCAATGCAATGGTGGATTAAATGTCAAAATGGAGAAGGTGAAAAGAGTGAAATAGTTATACAGCATACTGATGATATGGACTGATTCAGTTACACAGTTTAACACAATTGGAGGGATAATTGTCAAATTACCATTACCATTTTTTATATGCTTACTAAGTATCCAGAATAGGCTCATGGCGGTTAAATCATACTTGATAAATCATACTTGTTACAGAAAGTAACAAAGCCAAAGATATTCAATCTTGTTCACTGAAGTGATGTTTATATTCTCTGAGTAACAGGTGTGTAGAAAAATAAATAGTTCCTTTATGAAAATCAAGGATCCTGAATTACATACTTGCTTTACTAAGAGACTGTTCCATTTGTTCATAAATATGGGACACATGGGTATCTTCAGAGGATTAAAATATTTTAAAGTTATTCTTTACTCTTGCATGTGTTCAAGCAATTGCTTAACTGCATCCCTGAAATAATCACCATAAGTGATGAAAAAGTTGACCTTGGAGTAGATGTTGTGAACAACCATAAAACTGCTTTCCACTTTTATACAAGTCTTATAATTGGCTCAATTTTGAGGAAGTCTATGTCTCAGAGAGTGTTCATGAATAAGTTAATTGAAAAATGCATTCAAATTAAATAATAATATATAATGATAGAATTGTGAAGTACTATGTATCTAAATGCTCACATAAGTCTTTCAAAGAGAGTGATTTTAATATCATCATAATACATTTATGATCCAGTTCACTTGTTTAATGAGATAATTTCTGGAATATGTGATTAGGGATGCATCACTGACATTTAAAAGGCTGCTCTTCTTTCCCAAAACAATTATAATGACCCAATGGCCTTTCCATAGTTATCTATAAGAACCTCAACTGGATGATGTTCTCAATTCCCAACTACTTGCACCTCCTCCTTCTCAAATTTATAATCTAAGTTTATGACAACCCAACTCATCTAGTCACCTGTTAAGTTCTTTTCTGACAAGTACCCTCCTTCCCCATTGCATCACACATATCCAATAGGGCATTAGTTTGTACTAATTTTTACCACCTAGATTTCTTTCAAATGTATTCATTATTCTTTGTTGACCTACAATTGAATTAAATTATACCCTTAACCATCTTAATTGGCATATTGAAGCAAACATGTTTTCTCTGCGGTCTCCCTGTACCAGAATTTATTATTATTCAGAAAATACAACAAGCATGATTGCATTACTGTGTTTTTGAATTGTCATGTGATAGGAAGAAATTTGTAAATCCCACTATAGGTATAACTAGTCCTGTAAGCATTTCTGCCCTCTACTGATAAATTTAATTCCTACATTTTCTGTTTTTGTCGTATTTGGTACACATTTCTATTTTAACAGTTTCTAGTTCAGACTACATTTAGACTATGAGATCTTGAGAAATAAACTTTTCTTGTTTTTATTCTCAGTGTGGAACAAAGTAGCTGATGTGAAGCAAACATTCCATAGTTGTTAGTTGAATTAATGAATTATATAATGAAATCATAGGATTTTAGACTTAGAAAGAACCTTCCACTTCCAACATGAGTGAGAGTCTTATATTACCTGATTTCAATCTTACTGTGACATTTAAATGTTCAAGACCACATGGTATTGGTGTAATGATAGACAAATAAGTCAAAGGAAAAGAATCAAAGTCAAGAACTAAAACCACACAATTGAGTGTTGATAAAGTTCTAAGGAAAAAAGATAGTCTTTTCAGTAGATGATGCATCAACTATATATATCCATATGGAAAAAAATGAATTGTGACCTTAACCTCACGACAATACAAAACTTGCCTTGGAATGGCACATATAAATAAACATAGAAACAAAAATTTTAGAACTTCTTGAAGATACCATAACATTTCCGGATGAAACTGGGAGACCACAAACTTGTGGATGGGGTGGGAGGTAAGCGAGCAAAGTGAATAAAACTGCTGGGGAGTTGGAAATGTCTGCTGTCTCGACAGTCATGGTTTCATGAGGCCGTCCATTTATCAAAACCCATTCAACTGTACACTGAAAATGGATGCATTTCATTATACGAAATGTTCAATAAATGTGATTTCTCAAAAAACGTAATATGCTTTGAACACATGTACTTTCTTGCATACATTATATGCCAATAAATTTGTAACGGAAAATGTTCATATTGAGATCAATCACACAGACACTTTAATAGCAAAAGCAAAAAAGACTGAAAATATCAATTGTATGGAAACATTCAGACAAGTGGAACTCTCATCCTTTGCTGATTGAAGAATAAAATGAAAACCAGTTTGACGGGTTATTAAAAATTAAACACATATTTACAATATGACCTAGGTATATTCGATGCCACTTCTAGGTATCAGTCTAACACATACACACACGCACACACACACACATATGACTTTCGTCATCTGTGGATTCCATATTTGCAAACTTACCTGCTCACTGAAATGTATTTGCAGCTCCAAAACCACACTGGCAGCACCTTCACGGTCGTTCGTGGCCGTGTGCAGAGCAGCAGAAATTGGAGGCACCCCACCGACAGTGTTGGTCATCTCTGCTGTGGTAACAAATACCACGGATTGGGTGGGTTAACAATAGGAATTTACTTCCCACAATTTGGAGACTCATTTTCACAGTCTGTTTAGTGCCACATTTTTTCGTGCTTTTTGTTGATAATTTCACTTTTTAAAATGGCCCCCAGCTGTGGTGCTGAAGTGCTGTCCAGTGTTCCTAGGTCCACAAAAAGATTTGGACACAGATCATTTACAGCAACTTTATTCATAGTAGCCTAAAACTGAGAACAACCCACGTTTTTATCAAGATGTGAATGAAAAACAAATTGTGTTATAATCATACAGTGCAATACCATCCTGAAATAAACTCACTATGACTGGGGTAAATCTCTAAAACCTTATCTTGAGTGAAAAAACGTGGACATGAAAAAGGATGTTCTGTATAAATCACTATATGATATTATAGAACAGACAAACCAAACCATAGTGATAGAAAGCAAATTAACCTCCTGGGTTGAAGGTTGGGAGAGCAGATGGATTGCAAAGGTCATTGGGGAATGTTTTAGAAGAAAATGGTCTATATCATGCTTGTTGTGATAATTCCAAGGGTTTATACTTTTATCAAAATTTAGCCAACTCTATATTCCAAATGCATACATTTCATTGTATATAAATTATAACTCAATAAGGTTGATTTAAAAATTTTTAAATGATATAAAAACACATTGAAGACTGAAATATGATGGTCAGAGAGGAGATATCTCTAATAATGTAGTTGAAAGAAATCTGAAATTAAATAAGATCCACCAGTGTAAAGATACATAAGATGTAATTTTTCAGTCTCCAAGATTCTGCATAAGTATAACGCAGAAAAGTAGTGGCGGGGCCTTTTATTTTCTTTTGATGAGAGAAGAATCCAGAACGATATTTTGAAACATTTTTCAGCATATTGAATTATAGGTTTCAGGGAACACACACGTGTGCATACATACACATTCGTACACACACACATACTCCTTTATATACCCCAGTATCTAACAGAGTGCTTAATGTATAGTGAGTACTGAGTGTTTGTTGAAATGAATTTTCTTGAACAAACTCCAGCCAGTACCAGCAAGATTTTGTGAAAAAATTTTTATTCCAAATTAATCAGAAAAACTTATGTTTCCAGGTGAATGTCTTAAAGGATTTTCTACCTGGGTTTGGCGTCCACTGCTTTTGCTCTAGTCTTGGGATCCTCGGGGTTTGCTATAAGGATTAAAAGTCACAGGCATGCTAGGCCAGACAGCTGACTCACGTTCCCTTGGAAATATGTTAGCTTTTTGATCTATTAACATCCATTTATTTCCACATGAAAGTAACCACAAACAAAGGCCTCGTTAGATAGAGTTCTTACATCAGAAGTCTGTCATTTGTTTGCTAATCTCAGTACCCAGTGTAGCACCTTCTCCCTCAATTTGCGTGTGGCCATCTTCAAATCCTCTGATACAATGAGAATGGTTTCAATATAAACACCTTAAATCTGGTCTTTTCTGCCTTGTCTGGCCAAAATGTCTTAATGGGAGATGTTTCAGAAAAGCTTGAAGCTTATCTTCTGTAAAGGCTGTTCTTCAGGCCACTTAAAATTATTCCATCCTATTCTCTCTGTTCAGGGCTTTGTTAATCTGCATTCAACATCTGACCAAATCAGGATGCACACTTCTCCAACCAGTGCAACTATTGTTACAGTGTCTCTTGACGTGTGGTCTCCTTTTAATCTATCACAGGTTATAGTTTTCAAAATGCATTGTGCTGGCATGACAAATGCCAGCAAGGGTCGGGATCAGTGCTGGGGACAGAAACCATTCTTAATCATTATTAATGGCAAGAAGTGAGTTAATAGAAGACTAGGTGCTTACAAAATTGTTGGAGGTTCTGGAAGTCACTCCCTAGGGAGGGCAAAGTGGAGAGTGAGTCTATATGAAGAGTGTCCAATTTGTATGTTCTTATCTATATCCACTTAACCTCTTAAATTTCCCACCTTTTGTAGCCAAAAAACTCAGCCAACTTTAAAAGTTATATTCTGAGGTAAATTTATATTATATTGGGTTAGGTCTCCTATTAACGTACACCAATTGAGCAGAAACATACTATATATGCAAAGAAAACATCTAACTCACTGAAGAATTTTATTTTAGTACTTTGCGCAAATTTAAGATTTAAGTAGAAAAACTATCAAATCTAAAAAGTATGAGAACTAAAATTTGCCTTTATATCAACTTCACAATTTCTTTTGCTCCTTTTTTATTTTCTAAAAAATAAAATAGTAATATTGTTATAGTGATTTCTAATGAGTGTCAAAATCATTAATATTTTATAACTGAGTCATTTTCAGATCAATAGGCCTCAGTATGAATGTACATAATTATTAATAAAAATAGATTTATTATGCATGCATGCTTTATTATTAATGGAGAATACTAGATTTGACACCTTATACATTACCATAATTTGCATATGTTCATACTTTAAGATAGGGGTTGACAAACTAGAGCCCACAAACCCGATCCAGCTCACCTACTCTTTCGTAAATGAAGTTTTATTAGAACACAACCATCCTGCTCTCATGCTACAATGGCAGAGTTGTGTAGGTAGAACAGAGACCGCTGACCCACAAAGCCTAAAAATATTTTCCCTCAGGCCTTTTATAGAAAAAATATACTGACCCTTGCTTTAAAATCTTGCTCTGGAACCTAAGGCAGAAACTCACTGGACGATTCCTTGGGAAAATGGAGAGAGTTTTTCAGTTCTTTGTTTGCAATGTTGGATAATATAAAAGAAGCTCTTTTTTTGGTAACTTCCTAAAAGTCACTCTCAATTAGGGCTTTCAGGGAAGACAAAAAACATATTAAACGTGGGTTTGGTTCCATTTTTTTTCGAAGACTTGAAGTATAGTCCTACATTGTACCTGAATGCACTCAAGCAATCTCAAAGAGGACGATAGATGTTATATGTCATCACCTCATAATATAGTGGGCAAATCAATTTCTACAGAATGACGGGTATATAGACACACACACATACACTCACACGGGCACACGTGAGCACACACACTCTCAGGCACATTTTATCCCTATCAACAAAAAACCCTAAGGGAGGGAGACTTTTATCCTTGTCTTCCACTTAGTTATTCATGACATCCCACAAAAGCACAGCATCCCAAAAGAAATGAGGAAGCTAAATCAAACTTGATGCAAAACCATTGATCTCCATCCACGGAGCATTTAATTTTCAGGACAGAAAAAAAAATGTTTATAATTTTTTTGTGAGACTCAGAGCCCCCCTGCCCGCCATATAAATTCAACTCCAACCTTTCAAGTTTAGTGCAAATGTGGGTATGTAAAATGTTATGAGTTTAAGTGGTTTTGAGTTCTGTAATGAAAAGTTTGAGCACTGTTCTCGGAGGAAACACTTACTGGCAGAGCTTCGAGGAAAGAATATGTGATCGCATGGAGATTAGAAATTCTGATTGCATTAGGTTTTCATCATTTTATGGGATAGGCTTATTGTCAGTGTTGTGTCAAAAAGAGTGACAGATCTGTGTCCACAGCTTTTGTGAAAGCCTAAGATGGGCGAGGCTGTATACTTTCAACACCGTGATATGTTATTTTCTTAGGCATCAGATACGATGGCAATATTAAAGCCATTTTTTTTACTCATTTTGTATTCTATCATGGTTAAAACACATGGTACTTTTATTTATTATCATTTAAATAAACATTGGCTACTCTCAATTTTATTAGAGAAGCTGATGAATATAAATAGAACACCAAGCTATTTCTTCTTTCTTGGAAAAAAAAGTATATGTTCACTAGTGGTTTTTTAAAAAAGAAAACACTCAGTTGAGCAAATAGCAAATCGGGCAATAGGGAGAATGCGATGATATTCTGTGCCTGTTTTCCCGCCTTTAATTCGAGGAGTCTAAATTGAAAATACACATTCCATACATTTTCACAATGGGCAGGAATATTTATGTATGTAAACAAGTATGGTTTCCTTATCATACAGTATTATTAAACAGTAATTCTATCCATTTTACATAGAGAAACACTTTTGGTGGTTTTAAATACCATTATTGTAAAATAGACAACATTTAACATCTGTAATATACAGAAACTTAGTTTTCTCCATCTTTCTTTCTATCTGATTAGTTTTCTAGGTTTCAAGTTTATGGAAAAAATATTGCCAAGGCAAAGAGAACATTTTTCTGAATACAATGTGCTAATTAGACTTAAATAAAGTTTACTAATAAAGAGCACGTAAAGATATGAACATTTAATTTTTATATTGAGAAATGAAGAGTCTTTAAAAATGTCGCAGGTCCTGGGAGTGTCTGGGAAGAGAGAGGAAGAGCGTTTGCTGCCTGTTTGCACCAGGCTCCCAGAACCCTGCAGAAGAGTGAAGCCTGGGCCATTGTGTCGGGAGCAGATGCGGGGTTCAGCCTCAGTGAATCAACGCTCTGCTGGTTCTCTGGCTGTGTCCCAGCTGCAGTCATGTTGGCTTGCAGTAAGAGTACGGTGTATGGAACCAACTTGCCCTTTTCTCTGTCAAACAATTACTTACACTGACTATTTTCCAAGTATGGCAGAGAGATAAAGGGAGGGAGTTGTTAAGAAGAAATATGCTTTGTGTTTGGGATTTCATTGTCTCCGTGACTTCCAGTTAACCTGATTCTGCTACTTCTGATGTATGTTCGATTGATAAGAGTTACTATTACAAAAAGCAAAGATGACAGAAAAGGTACAGAGGGTTGTATTTCCTCAATTAGTGATAAAGAATCTACACACATCAAACAAGGACACTACACAACACAAAACATGTCTGGTAGAGTGATAACAGCAAGTATTGCCATTAACAATGGGAGATCAGCTGAGTTCACCCAAAACAAGAGTATTTTGATAAATCATTGGATTATGAATGAAGGAAACATGGACACTTGAGTTGTATTTGTACAATACACATTTGTGGAGGACTTGAAACATCAAAAAGATAGAGAAATTCTTTAATTATGGAAATATAAAACATAAATGATGGAACTTGAATTGCTGTTTTAAATATTATCCATATTTGAATGATTTCAATATATATTACCAGTCTCCTTGAGGAACATTGTACTGATCGCATTCTAATCATCAGTGATGGTGATCATTTCCAAAACTTGCCATGCACTACCTCATTTAATTTTTTTCTTGTTTTATTTTTTTCCTTTTTTCTTCCGGTTTTATTGAGATATAATTGACAAAGAACACTGTATCTTGTTTTAAATACTAGTATATTAAAATTATATTTTTTGGGCTGGCCCAGCGGCATAGTGGTTAAGTGTGTAAGCTCCGCTGTAGCAGCCCGGGGTTTTCGGGTTCAGATCCTGGGCGGAACCGATGCACCGCTTGCTGAGCCGTGCTGTGGCGGTGTTCCATATAAAGTAGAGGAAGATGGGCACGGATGTTAGCCCAGGGCCAATCTTCCTCAGCAAAAAGAGGAGGATTGGCATCAGATGTTAGCTCAGGGCTAATCTTCCTCACACACACACACACACACACACACAAATTATATTCTCACGTTTTCTGTATGTATTGCAATTTCTTTTTTTTTAAACAACCTATTCATGTCGTTTCTCCTTTAGGATATTGATATTTGGCCACTGACTTGCAATAATCTTTATTTGTCAAAATACTTTATTTTTTATGTATATTTATTTTTATGTATACTTTATTAAATCATGAAGTAATAGAAATAAAATTATTTTAGAAATTCTGTGGTATAGAAGTCAAATAGAAAATAAGGATGCCTCTATCTGTATTGGTTGGTATTAATTTTGCCTGCGTATATCAGAAAGAGCTCCAAGTAACAGTGATTGTAAAGAGTTATAGTTGAATTTCTCTGCCACACAAAAAAGTACTGACACAGATGTGAAGGTATGGTGGCTACGAATGTTTGTGAGGGACCTGGGCTGAACACAGTCGTCTGCTCTGAAATTTAAGGAAGATGACCCATGCTTTGTCCATTCAAGACGTCTTTTTACATTAATAATTTGGCACATTACATTACTTGATTTTTTCATACTTTGTATAAACTTGATTTGATCACAGTACATTTGCTTTATATGCAAAGTTATGATCAATTTTCTAATATTAAAAAAATAATTTTAGAGGCTCATGAGAGAAAGTAACCCATGTAGAGACTTAATCTAACAGAGTGAGGTGGGGGGGACCCCCTGCTCTCATTGTCTTGTTTCTTTTCTAACTCATCAGAGTGATCTCCCTCAAGATCTTCTTTACTATCTTCTGCCTCTGTTGGAAAAGCTGGCTCTTCTTCTAAGCCTGTCATTTTTCTCGATACCTCCTCTGTTCTTGTACAAATTGTCCCTCCGAGCCCAATCACCTCGGTCTAAAATATCCACACACATCCCTACTGCTTTCTTTCTGGCTCCCCAAATCCTAGCCCAAAAACAGTCATCTCCCTGGGTGTATGTAGTCTTGTACTTCTACCACATTTTGCCTGATCAATTAGGCTTTTAGGTAGACTTTTTATCCAGCTTCTTTTACTCATTAAGTCTTGGTACCAGAAGCTCAGACTAAGGAAAAAACTATGAACTAATGTACCTGTAAAAAGTCAGCCTTTTAAAGCTACTTGTTCTGTGATGTTTCTAAAATTTATTTAAAGACCTAATTGATTTATTTCTTCTCCATGGGTGCTTTGGTTTGTTCTCCTTCCTGGAGCAAAAAATTACTGTGAAAGTGTTGAGGGCCATTATTGGTGGAGGTGGGTGACAAAGGGACATATAAGACAACAGGGAAAAATTAAAACTTATTATTTGTCACAAGGGGAAGGCTGGGTACAACAATCAGTACTCAATGAAAATTATTCTGAAATCTCACATTAAATTTGGATAATATTTCAATAGAAGTTTTCAGTACTACTGTTGGTGTCTTATTTTCTCCCTCTTTTTAGATAACATCAGTGGAAAGCTGGAATTAGCTGCATTGAGGATTATTAAGTGGTTTCGTAAAAGGAAATAATACAAGTTGATGAACATTTTGATAATGCTTATATTACATATCCTTTCTAAAAGTAAAAAACACTTATTTTATATTAAACTTCACAAAGATCTCTGTCTACATTATGCCTGTCATTCCTTTATTTATTTTATTTTATTTTTTTAGTGCAATAACCTTTGTTGATAACATTATATAAATTTTGGGTGTACATCATCATATTTCAATTTCAGTGTAGATCACATCATGTTCACGACCCAAAGACTAATTACCATCCATCACCACACACATATGCCTAATCACCCCTTTTGCCCTGCTCCCTCCCCGTTTCCCCTCTGGTAACCACCCATCCAATCTCTGTCTCTACGTGATTGTTGCTGCTTTTTTTAATCTTCTATTTATGAGTGAAATCATACGGTATTTGACTTTCTCCCTCCGAGTTATTTTGCTTAGCATAATACCCTCAAGGTCCATCCATGTTGTCACAAATGGCCAGATTTGATCCTTTTTTATGGCTAAGTGGTATTCCATTATATAATTATACCACATCTTCTGTATCCATTCATCCCTTGGTGGGCACCTAGGTTACTTCCAAGTCTTGGCTATTGTGAATAATGCTGCAATGAATATAGGGGTGCATACATCTTTATGCATTCATGTTTTCATGTTCTTTGCATAAACACCCAGTAGTGGAATAGCTAGATCATATGGTAGTTCTAACTTTAATTTTTAAGGAAACTCCATACTGTTTTCCATGGTGGCTGCACCAGTTTGCATTCCCACCAGCAGTGTATGAGAGTTCCCTGTTCTCCACATCCTCTCCAACACTTGTTATTTCCTGTCTTGTTAGTTATAGCCATTCTGACGGGCATGAGGTGATATCTCAGTGTAGTTTCGATTTGCATTTCCCTGATAATTAATGATGTTGAACATCTTTTCATGTGCCTGTTGGCCATCTGTATATCTTCTTTGGAGAAATGTCCATTCAGATCTTTTGCCCATTTTTTAATTGGGTTGCTAGTTTTTTTGTTGTTGAGATGTATGAGTTCTTCATGTATTTTAGATATTAACCCTTTATCAGATACATGGTTTGCAAATATCTTTTCCCAATTGTTAGGTTGTCTTTTCATTTTGTTGATGGTTTCCTTTGCTATTCAGAAGATTTTTAGTTAGATGTAGTCCCGTTTGTTTATTTTTTCTGTTGTTTCCCTTGCCTGGTCAGACATGGTACTTGAAAACAAACTGCTAAGACCAACGTTGAAGAAGATATTGCCTATGTTTTCTTCTATAAGTTTCATGGTTTCAGGTCTTACATTTAAGTCTTTAACGTATTTTGAGTTAATTTTTGTGTATGGTGTAAGATAACAGTCTGCTTTCATTTTTTTGCATGTGGCTGTCCAGTTTTCCTTACACCATTTATTGAAGAGACTTTCCTTTCTCCATTGTATGTTTTTGGCTCCTTTGTCAAAGAGTATCTGTCCATAGAGGTGTGGTTTTATTTCTGGGCTCTCAGTTCTGTTCCATTGATCTGTGTGTCTGTTTTTGTGCCAGTACCATGCTGTTTTGATTACTATAGCTTTGTAGTATATTTTGAAATCATGGAGTGTGATACCTCCAGCTTTGTTCTTTTTTCTCAAGATTTCTTTGGCTATTTGGGGTCTTTTGTTGTTCCACATAAATTTTAGGATTCTTTATGATTCTTTGCTCTATTTCTGTGACAAATGTTGTTGTAACTTTGATAGGGATTGCATTGAATCTGTAGATTGCTTTAGGAATTATGGACATTTTAATTATGTTAATTCTTCCAATACAAGAGCATGGAATATCTTTCCATTTCTTTGTGTCTTCTTCCATTTCTTTCAACAATTTTTTATAATTTTCAGTGTACAGGTCTTTCACCTCTTTGGTTAAGTTTATTCCTAGGTATTTTATTCTTTTTGTTGCAATTGTAAACAGGATCGTATTTTTTAATTTCTCTTTCTGCTACCTCATTGTTAGTGTATAGAAACACAACAGATTTTTGTCTGTTGATTTTGTATCCTGCAACTTTGCCATGTTCATTTCTTATTCTAAAAGTTTTTTGGTGGATTCTTTAGTGTTTTCTATGTTTAAACTCATGTCCTCTGCAAATAGTGACAGTTTCACTTCTTCCTTTCCAATTCCTTTCTAATCCCTTTTATTTCGGTTTCTTGCCTGATTTTCCTCTGGCTAGGACTTCCAATACTATGTTAAATAAGATTTGTGAAAGTGGGCATCCTTGTCTTGTTCCTGTTCTTAGAGGGATAGCTTTTGGTTTTTTTCCATTGAGGATGATATTAGCTGTGGGTTTGTCATTTACAGGCTTTATTATGTTGAGGTACTTTCCTTCTATACCTATTTCATTCAGAATCTTTATCATATATGGATGCTTTGTCTTGTCAAATGTTTTCTCTGCATCTGTTGAGATGATCATGTGATTTTTATTCTTCATTTTGTTAATGTGGTGTATCACGTTGATTGATTTGTGGATGTTGAAGCATCTTTGCATCCCTGGAATAAATCCCCCTTGATCATGCTGTATGATCTTTCTAATGGATTCTTGTATTTGATTAGGTAGTATTTTGTTGAGGATTTTTGCATCAATGTTCATCAGTGATATTGGCCTATAATTTTCCTTTTTTTTTCTTGCCCTTATCTAGTTTTGGTGTCAGGGTAATGTGGGCTTCATAGAATGAGTTAGGAAGCTTCCCTTCTTCTTGAATTTTTTGGAAGAGTTTGAGAAGGATATGTGTTAAGTCTTCTTTGAATGTTTGGTAGAATTCACCAGGGAAATCGTCTGGTCCTGGACTTTAATTTTAGGGGATGTTTTTAATTACTGTTTCGATCTTTTTACTGGTGATTGGTTCATTCAAATTCTTCATTTCTTCTTGATGCAGCTTTGGAAGGTTGTATGAATCTAAGAATTTATCCATTTCTTCTAGATTATCCAATTCATTGGCATACAGATTTTCATAGTATTCTCTTATAATCTTTTGTATTTCTGAGGTATCTGTTGTAATTTCTCCTCTTTCATTTCTGATTTTTATTGGAGACTTCTCTTTTTTTGTGGTGAGTCTAGCTAAAGGCTTGTCAATTTTGTTCATCTTTTCAAAGAACCATTGCTTTATTTTATTGTTTTTTTCTATTTTTTTTTTTAGTCTCTATTTCAATTATTCCTGTTTTCATTTTTATTATTTCCTTCCTTCTACTGATTTTTGGCTTTGTTTGTCCTTCTTTTTCCAGTTCCTTTAGGTGCACTGTTAGGTTGTTTATTTGAGATTTTTCTTGTTTGTTGAGATAGACCTGTATTCCTGTAAACTTCCCTTTTAGAACTGCTTTTGCTGTATCCCATAAATTTTGGCATGTCATATTTTCATTTTCTTTATCTCCAGGTTTTTTTTTTATTTTTCCTTTGATTTCTTTGTTGACTCAATCATTGTTCAGTAGCATTTTGTATAATCTCCACATATATGTGGCTTTTCCGATTTTCTTCCTGTAGTTGATTTCTAGTTTCATACCATTGTGGTCAGAAAAGATGCTTGGTATTATTTCATTCTTCTTAAATTTATTGAGACCTGTTTGGTGGCCTAATATATGATCTATCCTGGAGAATGTTCCATGTGCATTTGAAAAGAATGTGTATTCTATGGTTTTGGGATGGAATATTCTATATATATCTACTAAGTCCATCTGGTCTAATGTGTCATTTAAGGCCTATGTCTCCTTATTGACCTTCTGTTTGGATGATGTATCCACTGATGTAAGTGGAGAGTTAAAGTCCCCTACTATTATTGTGTTGCTGTATATTTCTCCTTTTATGCATGTTAATATTTGTTTTATATATTTAGGTGCTCCTAGATTGAGTGCATAGATATTTACAAGGGTTATAGCCTCTTCCTGGATTGTTACCTGTATCCTTATATAGTGTCCTTCTTTGTCTCTTGTTACAGTTTTTCTTTTAAAGTCTATTTTGTCTGATATAATTATTGCTATCCCAGCTTTCTTTTCTTTGGAATTTGCATGGAGTATCTTTTTCCATCCCTTCACTTTCAGTTTGTGAGTGTCTTTAGGCTGAAGTGTATCTCTTGTATGTGGCATATATATGCATCTTGCTTTTTTATCCAGTTGACCATTGTATGCCTTTTGACTGGAGCATTTAGTCCATTGGCATTTAAAGTAGCTATTGATAAGAATGTACTCATTGCTATTTTGCTACTTATTTTTCTGGGTGTTTTAGTAGTTCTTCTGTTTTCCATTCTTCTCTTGCTCTTTTCCCTCGTGGTTTGATGGCCTTCTTTAGTATTATGTTTGGGTTCCTTTCTCTTCATTTTTTGTGTAGTTATTTTGGGTTTCTGATTTGTGATTACCATGAGGTTCATATGTTATAATCTATGTATATAGCAATCTATATTAAGTTGATGTTCTCTTTATTTTGACCTCTTGCTAAAAGCTCTACTGTTTTACTCCCCTCCTCCCACATTTTATGTTTTTGATATCATATCTAACCTCTTTTTTTGTGCGTGTGTATCCATTACCCTCTTATCATGGAAATAGATAATTTTAATACTTTTGTCTTTTGACCTTCATATTACCTTCATAGGTGGTTGACCTGCTAACTTTATTGTTTATTTGCCTTTACCAGTGATTTTACTGCTTTTTTAAAAAATAATTTTCTTATTCCTATTTGTGATCTTTTCTTTTCCTCTTAAATAAGTCCCTTTAGCGTTTCTTGTAAGACTTGTTTCTTGATGATAAACTCGTTTAATTTTTCCTTAGTCTGGGAAACTCTTTATCTCTCCTTCTGTTCTGAATGATAATCTTGCTGGGTAGAGTATTCTTGGCTGTAGTTTTTTCCTGTTAGCACTTTAAATATATCATGCCACTCCCTTCTAACTTATAAGGTTTCTGCTGAGAAGTCTGCTGATAACCTTATGGGGTTTCCTTTGTGTGTAACTTGTTACCTTTTCCTTGCAGCTTTTAGGATTCTCTCTTTATCTTCAGTTCTTACATTTTAATTATAATGTGTTTTGATGTGGGCCTCTTTTGGTTCATCTTGTTTGGTGCTCTCTGTGCTTCCTCTACCTGGATGTTTGTTTCCTTCCTCAGGTTAGGGAAATTTTCAGCTATTATTTCTTCAAGTAGATTCTCTGTCCCTTTGTCTCTCTCTTCTCCTTCTGGGACATCTATAACATAGACATTAGTGAGCTTGATGTTGTCCCAGAGGTCTCTCTTTTTTTTTAATCTGTTCAGCTTGGGTGATTTCCTCTAGTCTTTTTTCCAACTTGCTGATTCATTCTTCTGTATCAACTACTTTGCTTATGAGTCCATCTAGTGAATTTTTCATTTCCTGTATTGTATTCTTCATTTGTGATTGGTTCTTTTTTATATTTTCCAATTTTTTCTTGAAGTTCTCACTGAGTTCATCCATTCTTCTCCCAAGACCAGTGAACATCCTTATGACTTTTTGTTTGAACTCTTTGTCAGGTAGATTGTTTACTTCTGTTTCATTTAGTTCTTTTTATGGGGTTTTGTCCTGTTCCCTTACTTGGAATGTACTCCTTTATCTCCTCATTTTGCCTCTTTCTCTGTGCTTATGTCTATGTGTGAGGTAGTCAGTTACTTCTCCCAATCTTGGAAAGGTGGTGTTATGTAAGAGATGCCTTATGAGGCCCAGCAGTGTGCTTCCCTCTTGTCACCAGTTCCAAATGTTCCAGGAGTGTCCCTTGCATGGACTACATGTGTCCTTCTGTTGTGGCAGGGTTCTTCTTGCTTCAGGTGCCGTGGGAACCTCAGGTGTCCCCCTAGCAGGCTGGTTGTAACATTCAGCTGCATGTGGCTGCTGTGGAACCTTCAGTCACTTTATTGGGTATGGGGAACCACAGCACAGTTGGCTGCAAGGTCTAATAGCACATTCCTGTTGCAGTTTTTCTGTTAAGTGAGTAGGTCCCCAGCATGGCTGATTGGTAGGCTCAGGGGCTTACAATTGATGTAGGCCTCCAGCCTACAAGGATGTTGTCAGCTCTCTCAGGATTGCAGCTGGGTGGGGCTGGCCTGAAACATGGGAGCACCCAATTATTTCAGGCTTTGGAGAGTGGGGCCAATTCCCTATGTAGCTGTTTGAGAACCACACGTCTGCAGCAGTTGACAGGCCCCACCACCCTCAGGGCCACACATACCATCAACACAGTCCTGCTCTGTGCATGTGCCCTGACCCCACTGGACCCAGTCGCCCCACTGCAAAGGCCCCACACACTCCACCAATGCAGGCCCACCTCTCATGCACACCCCGCCCTGCAGAGTTGGACCCACTCACCCTGCTGCAGAAGTTCCAGGCATTCCACCTATGCAAGCCCACAAATTGCCTGAGGGCTTGCTGTTGGATGGAGCCAGTCCCTAGGATGGGCTGCCTGCTCTGGCTGAGCTGGACTAAACTGGTGCTATAGGGGGTAGGGTAGACTTCTGCACTAACAGGCCAGGGGAAGAACTCCAATGGCATCTGCCAGTGTCTGTGTCAGCAGGCCTGTATTAGGTCACAGTAATGGCTGCGCCAATGTCTCAATCCCTGGAGAGGTCTCACCCCTCACTGAGATGCACCCAGAGCCTATCAAGTGAATCTCTTTTCACCAAAGGACTATGTACCTTTCTTTCTGGTGATTTTAGGTTGCTTTCTGAAATGGGTGAATTAGTGTGTGTGCCCTTTAAGAGCAGGCTTTTTTTTTTCCCTTATGTTCGATAGCTTTTCTGGGGGTATTCTCCGTTGTAGATAACGGACAGCAAAGCCAGATATTATGACACTTGTCTCAGTTGTGCTGAGTCCAAAAGCTGCTTATTGTGGTAATGCTCCCCCACTCAAATCCCCTATTCCTCCAGTGAAGTCTTCACTCCTTAAGATTGCTCCTGGCTGGCCGTGAAGTGCCATGGCCCGAAAATGGCTTTTTAATCTCCAGAAAGGAATTTCTGCCTCTCCCACCTCAGTCAGCACTGCCCCTTGTATCCAGTTTTCAGCTCTCTCTTGGGGTAATTCTTCCAAGAGTAGTTGTAAATTCATTGTGTCTGAGGGAGGAGGTGAGTTCAGAGTCTGCCTATGTTGCCATCTTGACACTGTCTCCCATCCTATTATTTTAAATGTTTTTATTTTAAAACAATTTGAAAATAAACCGTTATTATATGCATTGATGTTAAAGTTGCTGATAGAATCTATAAGGTTATTATGTGGTGAGTAACTGAAAAACGAATCGTGATGTAATCCCTGAGACTCTAGTAAATGTTGGTGTTTTGACTAACCTGACAAAGACAAATCTGATTTTGAGATTTAATATGAATAATATACACTAAGTTATTTGGATAAGTTTGGGCATACTCACATTTTCATTTGAAAGTAATATTGTAAAAAGAAATTGTTTTATATTTCATGCATTTAAAAATAAACTGTGTTATTGCACTAGGATATTAGCTATGTAAGGAACTATTATTTATAGTTCCTTTGTAAAAATATGTTTCTTGAAATTAATTCTGGGTTTTTTTTATAATGGACCTTTTTATCGACTATGCATATAAATAAGACTTATACACTTTCGGGTAGTAGCTAGGATGGTGTTGTGGACTCATCTGAACAGGAAGGAATTTAAATCAATTCCTATGCCTGTATGGACTAACCAGTTATAAAGTAAATATTAACCTTGCAATCTTATAATTTTCTCATGAGTGTCTTGGGATCATTCACATTGCCTCTCTTTCCATAGAAGACAAGTAAAATGAGAGGATCATTGCTTTGGAATTTATAAAGAGCACAGAATGACTTGAAAAATACAGAGAAACCTTTGTTGAATTTTCATAATGTTCAAATACCATCTTCAACCTCAATATTCTATGAATACCTGAAGCAGCATTGCCCGTACTAAGACCATTACCTTTGGTCTTAATATGATATGACAAATAAAAATGACTATGTTATCACTCATTTGTGAATCTGCAGAAAGCTAAATTCATCACTTTTAACCCCAAATCTCATTTTTTTTTTTGCAATTTCTACTTATAGTAATGTAATCCTACTCATCTAGTCTCAAAACCCAAACTCAGGATGTGGTTTAAACTCTTTCTTTTTCTTTAGCCCTAATGAATAATTTATATTCCTTCCCCAAATTTCTTCCTCTATTTCACCTGTTCTTGCCATTTACTCTGCAACCACTTTGGTCCAGGATTTCATAGTCCCACGTGGGTAGCTTCATAGCAGCCTCTTAATCTCTACATAATTATAACTTCATTCCTGCTCCATTGCCTCATAGTCTTGGAGGTCAGAAATCTAAAATGGATCAGCAGGATCCAGCATGGGTTGCATTTCTTCTGGAGGCTCTAGGGGAGAATACGTTCCCTTGCCTTTCCTAGCTTCTAGAGGTTGCCTGCGTTCCTTGGCTTGTGGCCCCATCCTCCATCTTCAAAGCAACCAATATGGCATCTTCTAAACTCTCTTTCTCTCTGCTTCTGTTATCAACTTTTCTCTAATTCTGACCCTCCTGTCTCCTCTTATAAGCACCCTTGTGGTCACATTGTGACCACCTCGATAATCTTAATTTTCCCATCTCAATTCCTTAACTTATCCTTAACCACACTTGCAAACTCCTTTTTCCATGTAAGGTAACATATTCACAGGTTCTCGGGATCTTCTGGGCCATGTCTCAGGGGCTGGAACAACCTACTACAAAGAGCCATTCCTACCTAGAGGATAAAGACTAATCTCTTTATCATACTGCAAAAGGGTTATATCTTGCTATATTCATTGCATGGTTCTATGTATATTTTCCTTTCCTTATTCTCTTTCACTTTTATACTGACAGGTATTTTCTTTTTTTTCAAGAAAATAAGGATTCAAAGATCCTATCAATCTTAGTGCCAGAACAATAGACTTTCCAGTGGGCTTGTTTTCCCCTTTTGGGAGCTGAAATAAGATATTTCTTAGAAAGTGGATAAGAGAAAACAAAATGGCCATGGGAAACAATTGGGAGAGAGAGGATAAGGGCAAGGACATCAATTTCAGAAGGATAAGAAGATGAACGGGAGGAACTCAGAAGATGATGTGTTTTTGAATTTTGCCTGCACTTTGACCCACCATCTCATCACTTTTCAAAAACCAATTGGTCCAGAATCCTGGACCATCATAAGCACTCCTGAAGCAAGGTCGGAGTTCTTGGGTATCTTGTGTGTACATGGGTGATGAAGAGTTACATGGATTGCAGACCACGGTGGAATTAGACTAACACTTGGGGAATTCCCCTGTGAATAGAACAATGATGGGCACTGCATCATACAGACAGCATCATTCAAGGTCTTCAATCAATAAACTTTCTGCTTCTATGCCCCAATGTTTTCCTGCCCAAATACTCTATTCCGGCAATATTGTTATACAGTAGTTCTACGATGGTGGAAACACTTGAGTCCTTTTGAATGCACATGTTTCCTCTCTCTCCCTTGTTCTTTCCTCTCTGTCCACCTCTCTCCAGTACATCTACCCTCCTACATGAATAATTGTAAGTCCAAGGTTTTCCTTGAAGTTTTCCCTAACACTGTAGTTTGAATTAATTCTTTTTTCTAAAATGACTTGTCAACTCATCCATACCTAGTCCAACTATTTCATGACTAGAAGGGGTAGAGAGGATACAATGGAATATTTCTAAATCTAAAAATCAAATATATTTTATCTCAGCTCTAGCTCTGCCTAGATGCCCCCAAAGAGACCATTAATAAAACCATCTTCATATGTAAATGTCATGATATGTAAAAAATGCCTGTCTTCCTGATAAAATGAACTTTATTGAAAATATATATCAATAAGCTTATAATTGTACTATATGTTGAGGATCAGTAGTAATGAGAGTAAAACAATTAATAGTAATATTCACTTGGTTGTAATGATGGGAGAGGGAATTAGAAGACATTCAAATATAACAAAAAATTAAAGTTGAAACAATACAGCTAAAAAATACTAGACATGACAAAAGACTAAATAATTTACTTAAATTGGCATTGTTTGATTTTTATTATAACTGTAATCATATTGACATTTGGAAGAGTGAGATTTAATACCATTTTAAAATTCTTTATATGAAAATTTTTAAAATTTTTATTTCCAGGGAGATATATACTTATAATGTTTAAAAATTATGTAGACAATAATCTCTATAGAAAAAATATTATCTAGAATCTTTGCATTAGAAGACTATGTGCATAAAACTAGCTACCCCTAAGTCATTTATTAAAGTAGGAAATTTATAAAGTTTAAGTAAATAAAATAAACGGGTCAAAGACCACTTGATGCAATTTTCCCTGCTTATGAGCAAGGTCCTATCAAAGAGTGTTGTGAAATGTATTTTTTCAAAGGCAAATGTTGGATGGATGACAGTAAACTGTTTAAAATAACTAGATATGGATAATATCACCTCAGCTAGATTTTTTAAAATCCAATAAAATATAAATTTACACAATTTTTCTGTTTCATCATCCTACAGAGTCAGGAACATCTGTTTGTGAAAAAGTGAATTTTAGAAACCATGTCTTAAAAACCTGATAATTAGCACAACACAGCAAGAAATCTTAGTTTACAATCTGCTGATTTAAATTGTATGCTTTGGAATAAAGAACAAACATTTTTATTAGCTTGAAAATCATAGCAATATAAGATGTTACTACTTGAGGGACATATTAAGTATATATTGAGTCATAAACTTTTAGAGGAAGTAAGGCTTCAGAAGATAATGTTATACCATTTTGAACAAGGATAAGATATATTTCATTAGCATAAATATTACCATAATTAAGTATACACCTTTATAATACTGATCCTTGTAAATTTTGGTATGTTTTCCTAATTTTCGTTTTAGTTTAAAATTCATCTGGAGATGGTACGTAAAAAATAAATGTTAATGTATCTAGGATAGTCTTTTTGAACATTAAATTATATATTTACAACTTCATAATCACAAGTTCCCAGAGTTTCAGTAAGTTCCATATCTAAATCAAAGCCTGTTGGGCACACATAGTGAGGTATTTGCATAGTTTACAAGAGATGAACTTTCCAGTGAGTGATACCTTCTCTGCAGAGTTTACTCCACTATGCCCATATTTACTCAAGTTAGGGAGAGATGGGGAGAGTGGGGGACAGGACATATGGATGCCAGTGGCCAGTGTGGAAGCCGTGTGGTCAGATACAAGAACTGAGCTCCTGCCATGGAACGCAAAGAGCTGGATGTCCCATCCCCTGTTTGGATACTGGGGGGAAATCGGTGCCAAAGGCGACCCTCTGCAAGCCCCCTGCATGGTCAAAGGCAGCGTTGCTGAAAGCAAGACAAAGACTGAGTCTGTACTTCAAAGTCTTCCCGTTCCCAAGTAAAGCGGGAAGTACTCAGGGTGTCTATAGGCCACGTGGGGCGGTGAGTGGACAGCCAGGAGGTCGGCTGTGGGGATTCTGGGCCAAGTGGCCAAGGGACGCTGCCGCAGATGTGGAGGGGTAAGGAGAAGCCAGGGGGCAACGTGAAGGAGATTCAAGAGCGGTCTACAGCACCAAGCGTGGTCCATCCAGGTCAGCCATGAAAAGAAACTGGGCGCCGGCCAGGGAGAAAACAAAGCAGCGGGGACACACACACACACACGCACACACACACACACACACACACACGGCACACCTCCAGCCTTGGTAGCTTTTAAAAGGCCCAGGGAAGACAGCAAGGAGTAAGAGGAACAAAACTCCGCATCTTGCTCATAAGCATAGATCACACGGCGTCGTCCCTGAGCTCCCCCTACACCCGGAAACGGAGCAGAAGAGCAAGGTCAGGGAAGAGACATGATGAGAACAGGAATTTGCCTAACGTGACTGCATAGCTGGGAAGATGGTGTTGTAATTGGAGATACCGAATTACTCTACAATAGCAAGCAGAGCAGGAGCAGAGAAGGCAGTATAATTCCTCTGTAGTGAGCATGAAAAATCATAGTTTCTCTGCAAATTTGCGTATGACATCAAAATTGGGACCCCGTTTTATCCTCATGGTGCAAAGTGATTGCAAAGTGACTTTGAATGCAGGATATTGAGAATGCTTACAGAAAACGGGGGAATGGCAGCAAGGAGAATCCTGCAGCGAGTCAATGCTTTAGGTCTTTGTATGTGTGGAAGAAATTAGAAGGTTCTGGAGACTCAAAGGCTATGGCTTTCACTTATCCTGAGATTTGACTATAACAGGTGAGAAACAGGAGTGCGCTCTCTTACTACAGCCTCCTCCCACCACCCGCTCACCACAGCTAACTCCCTCCAAGGACTAACATGTCTGCTACTGACTCAGGTGCCACCCTCTCCAGAACCCCGCTGAGGGCAACATCTAGGATCACCTGACAGAAAATGCCGAGAAGCTCAGGTTGTTTCCGTGTTTGTTTTCTTTCCCCAGTCAACACAGTTTAAAAGTAACAAATCATAGCTGGTGAATGGAGACTCAATCAGCAGAAAAGATTGTGAACTTTTTGACAGTAAAAGTAAATACAGAAGAAATAATTACATTTCAGTATAAAATTTAATAATAATTTCACATCTTAAGATGTTTTCTTCATTCAAGAAAATCAGAAATTCAAAAAACCCCCCAGAAATTCAGAAGAAAAATATAGACATGTTCTTATCCAAAGGGATAAAATTTCTCTTAAAAAAACAACAAAAAAGAAAATTTTAGTTACTAGGAAATTATAAGCGTTAGAATCTCCCATTTATATCTGATAACCAGATTGCATTGATATTGTCATAAGGATATTGCTGTAAATGTATTATAAATATATATGTGTGTGTACATATACACATATTTTTTAATTTTAAAATGGTTTTCTTAAATGTATTTATTTTTTAAACATAACGCAAAGAAGGAAGGGAAGAAGAGAGAGATATTCGTAATCCTTCACCAGAGTCTCCCCAACTTCATCATGGTGGGTTCATGATGTGCTTTGTGGATGTGGTTAGTCAATGACATGGGCTTGACAGATCTTTGTTTCTGCACCAAATTCCACTGAGTTACCTGGTCCCCTTGTCTAACAAAGAACCATTAGGCAATAAGCACCAGCATCATCCAGGGTGCTGTTCTTCAAGGATTGACCAACATCAGGTCATGGAGCTGCAGCAGCCTCAGGGCCCTGCAGACTGGCCAGACCTTACAAGTGCTCACTTGAAACCCGCAAACAGCCATGGACGATTAAGCAGCTAGTAACTATGGGGGATTGGAATTTGCCAACTCAAAATATGTCTCTGCCTGAATGACATTTTGACTCCCACTGCCACTAACTAACCCAAGGAGTTTGGGATGAGAGGCCTGCCCTCAGAACAGGCCATTACCGTAGACATCTCTGGATACCTGGGTGGGTCGTGCTAAATCCATTCTTAGTTCTGGTTACCCTTTATAAGAGATATTTACATTTGTAAAGAAAATCTCCATTTGTAAAGGTATCTTCTTCCCTGTACCAGGAAGAAGAGGGGGATGGCCTTACCTAGAAACTTATCAGAATGGAAGGCGAGGACTTAAATCTGCATGATAAACTTACCCATTGTGAACTGTGCTGTTTGGGCAATATGCTATCTGACTCCCACTAGGTTCCTATAGGTAACATCCCCCTGGAGCCGGGGTCACCATGGTAATGGGTGTGTGAGCTATTTCTTTTCAGGAACTGTGCCCCTTGTCCACTTCAGGCCAGATTGAGACCACCAAGCCATCAATTGGGCCCACGAAGACAAGTGTCTGAACACCACCCTCAGGGCATGCTAACGCCACCACTCTGTGAACATGTGTCCTATGAAGAGGCATGAAACCTGACTACGCTTGTGCAGATCATCAATTACCTCACCTCCAATCATTTCAGACCACCTTGCCCCTACCCCATAAATATCCCGGGGTCCCTATTTTTGGGGAGGTGGATTTGAGACTTGTTGTCCCGTTTTCCTCACTTGGCTGCCTTGTGATTAAACCCTCTCTCTCTGCAATCTTGTCGTCTTGGTGATTGGCTTTCTGGGTGTCGGACAAAACAAACCTGGTGTGGTAACACACTTGCCAGTGCACTGATGAAGAATCACCAAGAGGTCTACCTCATCTCCTGCCTGTAGTTCAACGCTACCTCGAACTTCTTTCACATGAACTTCTTTGCCATCTCCTACTTCATAGTTAATGAAACTGTAGGGAGAAGAGGGAGAATCTCCCTCTGCCCTTTTCCTTAAGGTTCTTCTGGCTGGCCAAATAATTAACAAGACAGGTTAGCAGGAGAAAATAATACCAAGTTTAATAACATGTATACATGGGAGAAAGCAGGGACACTGCGTTTCTCAACACAATAGCAGAAATTCTTGTCTTAAATACCATGTTCACCAATGACAAAGGAGGATTTTGGGGGTGGGGGGGTGTCAGTTACCGGAGATTACCACTAAAGCACAGTAAACAAGAGTAAGGTTATTATGCAGCTTTAAGGCCTCAACTTCCACATTGATAAGCCTCTAGAAATGAGGCCATCCCCCCTCTTCCCAAAACAGAGAGGGAGATACCTTTACAAATGGAGATTTCCCTTATAAATGTAAATGATTGTCTGGCAACTCCTCGCAGGGTCATCCAGAGAATGTGGCCAGAGAGACAGAACTTCTGATACGAGGGGCTTGTTGGTGCCTTTCCTATTGTAATCTCCATCCTACATTATCTTTATAGCCATCATGATAGATCTGTTCCAGGAAGGAGCCACCATGTCAAATTCTTTAGGCAGTTAGTGGGGGAGGTCAAATGTCCCTAGAGAAAACAACCAAGGTAAAGAGAGAGATTTCAGGGTGGCCAAATCTTGATCTCCCACAAAACCAAACTATGCGACTTATGTAAATTTAAATATATATATATGTGTGTGTAGTGAGAAAGAGGCAGGGAGAGAGAGAAACACACAGAGAAAGAGAGAGAGAGAAAGAGAGAGAGAAGGGTTGGGTTTTTCTTAACCCTAATTTCCTACATTTTGTCTGTGATCAGAAACTTATTGTCAGAAACTTGCTTGTTGGAGGCTCTACTATTAAAACATCTGTAAGTGGTCAAAATATATCTTTATCAGCACAAAACTTAGATTTTGTGGTCATCTATGTCATTGAGCCTTTATGCAAATAAAGAGAGGCAATGATGTCTTCAACAGAATTTTTTAAAAAATATATCTTTGACCAGTCTATAAAAGAGAGAAATATAACTCTCAAAGGCCCATGCTGCTTACAAAGTTTCAATTATTTAAAGACCAATAATAGAATTACATTACAAAAGTCAACCGGATGAATTTAAATTTATAAAGGGTGCAATAGGGAGAAATAAAACTAGAGAAAATTCACTAGGAAATTACATTCTGAAGGATCATTAGGTTCCTCATTATTGAGGATAGTAAGCAATTGATGAAATCTTCAATAAAACCTGAAATAGTCTAAGGACTTTAGGGGGTTGATTTAGAGCTTAAAACTCTATTCCCACATCTGCATTTCCCTATCTAATGTACATAACAAATGGATGCTTTTATTATTAGGTGATTTTAAACCTTTGGTTCCTGAATTTGATTCTAAGGAAGTACCCAGAGGCTAACAATAGCATAAAATGCTGTTTATTTTATTCTTCATGAGCTATCACAGTGAAAAATGGATATGAAAATATATTTTTTCATCATCAGCCGTCTATCAAGCAATTGCTGTGTTGTTAGACAGGGAAGGGAATTGACTTTATTGTTATTTAAGTGGGTAAATTCAGTTATTATTTGTTAACAAAAATAAAAAAAGTATAAGTACTGTAGTTATCCTAGATGAAGGCACACTGTATTCCCTTAAGAATTTTATAAATTTTACTTCACTATTTAAGCAGTACTATATTGAAATTGTGGTGCTTATCAAAATACTATTCACAGAAGAAAAAATTTCTTGGATATGTAACAAATGGCTTCAGGTGGTTTGACAATATTCAGAGGAAAAAAGTAATAGAACCATTATCTTTAGACCTATTTCACACATTTAAAAATTATGATTTTCACATAATTATGTCATGTTCTTAATAGTCAAGACATTTTTAAAAATTTGCTCAGGTTCTAAAAGGCCGACATTCGACAGTTCAATTCAGTCAACAAAGGGTAGCTTAACTTAAATCAAAGTGTTTTCAAGTATTGTGCAAGATATTTTTAGATCACATTTTTTGGTTTGTATTACTTTATTAAGCATCATGTCCAATATTCTAAAAATGTATAACTTGCTCAAAACCGTTCAACTGAAATGCAAAAGTATGAAATAGTGCCACAAATGCCAAATTTAAGAATAATGCTTTATAAAAAGGTTTCAGCCAAAAAATTAAGAAGGAATTTTAGAATTAGAATTTCACTCTTTTGAAACACCCAATGAAAAAATAGATGTACGCAATGATGATCACTGGCTACTAACATCACTTTTTAAAAAACGGACAACTAAAGTCACATAGTTTCTAATGAAAAAACCCAAACCAGCCCCACCCTGAATAGTTTCGAGTGTCTAGATCAATGCTGTCCAGTAGAAGTACAATCCCAGACACATTCTAATTTAAAATTGTCACTAACCACACTTAAAAAGTAAAAAGAAACCACTGAAGTTAATTTTAATAATTAAAAACTAACTTAAATAATTTTAAAACTATCTTCAGCAAGATAAAGTCCCTCCTAAGTGTAAAAACACAAAGTTACCTGGTAGATCAATGACTTAAAAGTACTTATGATTTTAATTACTTATTTATTTTAATTTCAGCTTTATTGAGGCACATAGAGTTGTAAGATATTTAAAGTGTACTTCTTGGTGATTTGATATATGTTTACATCGTGAAAAGATTCCCCTCGTTTAGTTAAAAATACCTATGATCTGAAGTGGCTGTCTTCAAAAGGCATCCTTTCTGGGGGAGCAAAATTCCAAAAGCAAGGAAATTGCTTTTGGCAACAAGATAAGCAAAATAGAAAAAATTGTGGTAATGTTTTTTAAAGAAATAAAACATTGGAAGACACACAGCTCCATCCCCCTCTCTACCAAAATAAATAGACAGACAAGCACATAAGTCCACTGAAGAATCAGAAATTTGCTGCGCTGAGAAAAGATGATACTGTCACCAGCACCAGTCAGCTCCGTGCGGTGGGGTCCCAGGTTCTTGGACCACAGACACAAAAGAATTTGAGAGTGGACACACAGCAGAAGTTTTAACAGAGAAGGATTTATTAGCAAAGTGAAAGCACACCCCCAAGGGGAGGGGCGGGCAGGCTCTAGGGGGAGCAACCGCACTAAAGTTTTGGTTGTCGGTGGCTAAGGGAGGTCAGCCCCTGGGGGAGCGAGGGTCTTGGAATGTGTGCCAATTGGGGCATTGTCTCCACCCCCACTGTGGGAGGGGGAGATTTTTTCCTTACATAGGCATCTCCAGAACTGTGATGGCAGTGATCCCCCACAAGGGGGGGTCACAACTGCAATGCAAATGAGAGTATAATTAGGCTTGGGGCTACTTTCCCGTCAGGGTTGAGGGGAGTCCTGCAGGTCCAAAGAGCTGCTGCCCAGCAATTAGGATGCTGCACCTGGTGGAGTGACCCCTCTCCCAGCTCATACCTATCTTCCTGCCTATCTCAATACCGTTAACTAGGAATTTTACAAACCTCTCTCATTCCACAATAAAAACAGAAGAAAGTTATGTTCATATAAGTCTTACTTACCTTAAAAAATAAGAAAATATTAACATACTTCAAGTGATGAGAATTCACCCAGAGGTACAACCATAAAGCAGAAGATAACCACATGTTGTATAAGGGAGATCTAAAACAAAGTAATTTTAAAAGGCTGAAAATAAAAGAATGAACAAAAATATACCAGACAAATGGACAAAATAAGAAAGCAGTAGTAGCAATCCTGGAATTAAAGAAAAATTAATATCAAAAGTATTAAACTTGAAAAAGAAGGAAACTTTTTAATGCTAATGTCACAATTCATAATGAAGATACAACAGTTATGAATATCTATACATCAAATAGCATAGGAACTACTTTAATGAAGCAAAACTTAACAGCAAATGCAAGGAGCTAAGCTAGAAACTTGACTTAAACAAACCACACTCAGTACAAGATTGATCAAGTGGATACAAAACATGTAAGAACATAGTAAACCTAGCGACACAAAACTAATGTTAGGGCCCAGGTAGGGTACATTCTGTCGTCTTGTCCACTTTCTCTATTTTCCAAGACACATTCATATAAGCCTCTTTCTTCTGTCTCTGACAAAGCAAGGCTTCATGCAAATAAGGTAAAATCTTGGGAATGAATGTTTCTGTAGCCGAGCCACCAGTGGGTCAGTTACAGCTTGAACTATTGGACTCTTACTGATCTTACTGACAGTACAGACTCAGTAGGATATCTATTATATTTGAAAGAGACACCTTCATTTTTCATAAGAATATCCTAAAATAATTTTTATTTATTATCATGCTATTGAATTTTATTAAAACTGTCTTGTTCAAAGTCCCTTATGGAACAATTAATGTAATGAATTACTCTAAGATATTAATACAAGAAATAAAGAAATATTTTCCCTTGAAAAATTAGAATGCCCTTTCATTAGACAATGAACATTTTGTAATGTAATGTATTTCCCTCTTATCTCGTAGAAACGTTACAACAAAGCTTTGTGTTAAATTTATGCTAAGTGTTGTGTAACAATATCCTCCCAGCACATTCATCTGTTCCATTTGTTTCAGCATACACTTTAGTTTAACAAATCTATAGTGTCTGATTTTTTTTTGTAAGTTAACTCAAATTCTATTTGGAAGCATTTGCAGCATAAACAAATTCTCTAGATTAAAATTTTTAAAAAAACTAAAGCACTCTGAAGCACAAACATCTCTCCCGTATCAACATTCATCCATTCTTTGTCCCTCTTCTTCCCATTTCCTCTATATTGTTGTCTTTCCTCTTCACATTGGAAGTGACCTACCCTCTTTTAAGATGATTTTCTCTGCTTGCACCTGTTTTTCGACCGCCCTCTTTCCTGTCTGTGACCACATGGTGTGAGCTGGCTGCTTTTGCTGTTGTAGTATCTTCTGCATAGTCTCTCCTTATCTTCTTGCTTCTCCTCTACTTATAAGACTTATTTTATGTAAATATCTTACCCATGTTTTCAAATGCTTAACACTGGTAATTACTATCATCATCAAAAATTATCCTTTGAAATATAAACACTAACTCCTCTTCCTCAACATAATCTATCACTTTAATATTGTTTCCTCATCATTATGAAACTGAAACTACTTTTTAAGGTCTCCAATCATCAATTTTAAGCATCATATACAATGATATTTTCTCCAGCTTTACCTTTTAAAGTGTTTAACTTTATTGTCTAAATTTCTTAACTTGTTTTCCTTTTTTTTTTCTTCTCTCTATTTCACTTTTTAAAGTGTTTGATATGCATTTGGACAACTGTTAGATGTTATATGAGCAAGGAGATGAGAGGAGCCAACATTTTAACTTAAATCTTGATTCCTTTCCATTTAGCACAGTTATGTTTTTTTTCCTGGACTTCCTGACTCTGTTAACTTGCTGCTGTTTTCTAGTGACTAAGTCTTGAGATCCTTCTATTTGGCTCCTCTGTTCACGTCCAGTCATCAGATCCTGTTCATTCTGATGCACAGCAAACCCCTAGCCTGCCTGTCCACACCATCTTCCTTCTAAAGCAAGTCGTTATTCCCACTGGCTTAAATTACTTTGATACTCAAGCAATTAAATTCCTGATTTCTAGTTATCATTCTCTTTTAATTATTTTAATCCAAATTGTTCATATAAATTCACTGAATTTTCTTTCCTAACATCAAGTCAAATTATAACATTTGCCTAATCTAAAATATTCTATGATTACTAGTGGTTTTACAAAAAACCCAAAATCTATGTACAACTGAAGATCTTTATAATCTACTTTCACAAAATCTAGCTAAAATATCATCTCGTACTCAACTCAATTCTTACTCAACCCATGCTCCCTACAGCTGAAAGTATTACAGCTAATATTTATTGAGTATTCACAGTGTACCAGAGATGGTTAGGGGCACTTAACATGTTAAATCTCCAATCATATCTAGAGCTGATGATTAAGCTTTGGCATAGAATGTTTAAGTTACTTGCCCAAAGTCACACAACTAGTTGATGGTAAAATCTGAACTTGATTCCTGGCATCCGGCTTGAAATCCTGTGCCCTTAACCACTAATGCAGGTTTATAGGTACCATTAGGAAGATGCAAATTGTATTGAGACAATAGAACAAAACTACTTCATAAAAAAAGCATAATATGTAATTTTATATACTTCCTGAAGCACCTTGTTTCATTAGGATTACAATTTTACCTATTACATTACACGATAAAAACCCTAACTAGAGTCTATCTTAGCTTTTTAAAAAAATTTTATTGGCTGATGTTAAGTTTTAAACATATGTCCTCGCTAAGATTGTATCTATAATGTTTTGGGACACCTGGATAATTTAATAAAATAACTCAAAGAAATTCAAGCTGCATTAGTATACACACGTACGCACTATTAGACTGATGGAAGTTTTCCAATTTTCAGGTAATTGTAATGTGTAGATATAGAATCTTGTCACTCCGCCATTAGGTTTAATGATATTACTACAAAGAATTTGATACTTATAGAATTATCATGCCAGCATCCTATTTCTCAGCATCTTAATATTCATCAAACTGTTCCTGTTTCTGTTCCTCCCTCATCCGATCGGATGAGGGAGGAACAGCTGTTGCCAATTCGTAGCATATGGACTTATTTTTTTATCACAATGTATTTCCATTTGCACACATTGGCAGCACTGACAAAGAAGTGTTTTTCTTCACAATCCAAATACTGGAACATGAAAAGACCTACGAAAAGAGATGAATAATTTGTCAGTTGCATTTTCTTAAAATGTTCTGGAATTTATAAATGCTTAAAAATATCTAGTAACTACTGCCATGTTTTTCCTTAATGCTTTAGGGAAAGAAAGTTAGTTACATATTTACATGGCAAAGCCGTGTGTTGATAACCGACTTTGGCACCACAGGGAATGGCTTTGAAGTCAATGATTGCTTTGTGGAGGTTTGGGAAAACCTGCACTAAAAAGGCTGATGGAGGAAATCATGATAAGCTCTTCATGATGAAGGAAGTTTTCTTCAATTTTACTTTGAGAAAAACATCTTTAGCAAGGAAATACTACCAAAGCTTTTCTTTTTGTTAAGTGATCAATATATTTTTATAATTATTCTGCTTAGTTCAGATTCTCTTTGAATGTGAAATCTAAGTCTAATATACTTTGTTAAATTTGCAGTCACTTGAGTTTCACAAATTACTAGTGAATACTATCTTAGCAATTTATAACTTTTCACGGCTATACACAAAAAGTGTTTGACATAACCAAACAAATGATAGCAAAATCTGCTACTGATGTTGTTTCAAATTAAAGTACTAAATTAATATTATTTGACACCAGAACAAGAGCTTCAGGAGAGTAGGCATATTGGTTTATTTGCTGCTATAGTCTAAGATCTAGAATAAATACTGCCTATTTCAAGAATATTTGCTGCATCATTTGGAGAAGGAGCAGGGATATCATTGAGAAAATTAGATCTTGATTAGCGAATGATAGGTATTTTTTCCCTCTCCAACACTAAGAGCATTTTGCCATTCATTAAGCCAAAAAAAAAAAAAAAAGGACCTTTTAGCATATATATATATATATTTTTTGATTTTTTTATTTTTGTGGGGAAGATCAGCCCTGAGCTAACATCTGCCAATCCTCCTCTTTTTGCTGAGGAAGACTGGCCCTGGGCTAACATTCGTGCCCACCTTTCTCCACTTTATATGGGACGAAGCCACAACATGGCCTGACAAGCAGTGCGTCGGTGCGCACCTGGGATCCAAACCCGGGCCACCACAGCGGAGCGCGTGCACTTAACTGCTTGCACCACCGGGCCGGCAGAAGCATATATTTTTATCAGGTGTAAAATGTATAATTTATTATTAAAAATCTTTAAAATCATTAAGACATTTTAAAATGAGTATTTAGATAATCTTAATCAGTATGATGCATTTTGAATAATTGATTAATTTTAAAATAATTTGTGTGAGTATTCAATTATTTATTTTAGTCATGAAAACTGAATACAGTTATTCTGAGGTAATTAAACTGAAAATATAATAGTAATTTGAGTGTTAGCAGTCAGAGGATGAGAAAAAAGTGAATGTAGAATGTTTCCAGGTAAAAATAAGGTGTCAATGGAAAAATATAATGTCTTTTTTATGAGAAAGTAAAGCAGTAGAAGAAGAAAATGAAACCAAAACTGCTCTAACAAGAACAACGAAAAGTTTTCCCCATTTTACAAAGTGAACTGGCATCAAGAGCTGACAAGGCAAAGGCTACTACTGAGTGGACTGAATGCCCAGGGGGAGGATGCACAGCAGCTCAAACTAGGAGAACCTGGGCAGCTGCTACCAGTGCAAGAGGTGGGAGATGCTTTCCTTGAACAACTGGGAGGCTGTGGCCTGAGAGGAAAACACGGACAACCCCTGAAGTCTTCTACCTCACCCAGAAAATGGAAGGATGCAACAGTGCTGTAGTTGAGATGAGTGGTTCCCCAAAATAGAGATCCTTAAGGAATTATAAACATCTCCTAAAATCTACACTGTCAATGCTTAGTTATATACTATTTTCTGTTATGTCTCTTCATTTTAATGTAATCTGTTGACAATTACTTTTGTTATTGTAGTACTTTCAAGAAGAAATGGTGTAAGATTATGTCAAATTGGCACTATTTTTTGTAACTAATAACTTGGTTGGAGAAACGTGTAAAAATGCAAATATACAGACATTATACTAAGTAATTATTACCTACTTTATAACTAAAGTAATTATATTAAGTAGTGCTGTTACACTAAATAATATCAACTAAATAATTATATTATGTTAAGTGTACGTTTTATATATATGTGTTCACATATGTAAACTAAGTATATATGTATTTTTGTCTATAACAATAAAAATTTTCATGTTTTCCAGGCTTGGAGAAACAGACTGTATATTGTAGACCTAGTTTATATTTTTAACTGAATTCAAGCTTCTTCCTAAATAGTATAAATTTGTGAGAGAAAAAAAAGCTCAAATGGAGGGACATAGTCTGGTACAAAAGTCAAAATTTGCCAGTCTGAATCCACCCAAAAGACATGCTTATTGGATTTGCTCGTTGTTAAAAAATAAATTATAGACTTCAGTTAAGTTTATCCTTATTTCCATCCCACCCTCAAATCACCCAAGCCACCAAAAAAGGAAAAGAATAAAAATATAAACCCAGAGAAGAACACTAGAGAAGGCATCATTGCACAGGAGATATCAACATGATTTTGGAAGATGGAAACAGGTGAGGAGAAATGGCTGGGGTAGCAGCATGCAGTAATTTAAAATGTTAAGTGCTTTCAGAGGGAGATTCTGCAGAGAAGGAAGCTGATTCTCCCCACAGAAACCAGGAATATTTCAAGAATCACAGATAACTAGGCTCCATGCTTTCTCTGTGATGTAAGACAGAGCAATGTGCACAATTCATACGTAGGTCAAAATGAGGAGTGTCAGGTTGCTCTGTGTATCTGGCTTGTAGTACAGCATTTCACTTGTGGCTTGTGCATTTTCCTTCTCCATTAGATTGTAAGCCCCCAGGGTACAGAGGCCATATACTCTGGATAGTCTTCATCACGATTTGGATGTAACATGGACTGATTAAATAGAAAATATGTTTAAGCAATGATAAATTTAAAATGGTATGGTTAGGGCTGGCCCTGTGGCTTAGCGGTTAAGTGCGCGCCCTCCGCTGCTGGCGGCCCGGGTTCGGATCCCGGGCGCGCACCGATTCTCCGACCATGCTGAGACCACGTCCCACATGCAGCAACTGGAAGGATGTGCAGCTATGACATGCAACTATCTGCTGGGGCTTTGGGGGGGAAAAAATAAATAAAATCTTTAAAATGGTATGGTTAAACATGTTTGTTTCTTGTCCCTCTTGAGACAATACTAATAAAAATGTATCAATAGGAGAAATACATAAATCCAGATCCTCCACACAATAAAGGAAACTAGAGAGGGATTATCAGCAGATAAAAGATGTTTAGAAATTCTTGACATAATGTGGTTTCAGGAATAGTAGCAGTAAGCAATGGAGCTAGGCAGGGAACTCAGACCCTGCTCTGCTCATAAAGGCATATAACAAGGAATCAATCACAGACATTAATCCCCCTTCCTCTTTTTCCTCCCCTACTCACCCACGGTGTAGGACTCAGAATTCTGGGATGCCTGATAGAGCAGAAAAGAGGAGCAGATATGGAACTGATGCTGTATTATTTTAATTTATGAGTGAGATAATGAATTATTCGTCATCTTCTTTTATGTCATATGCACAGAACACTAGCAAACTGTCACCTTCCTTAGAGAAAATAAATAACTTCTGGACGTTCTTGAATTTGAGGGTTCCTCAGGCCATCTCTGTGCTGAATCACCAAAAGCAAATTCCCAACAGTTGAAAAATCCTGTTCATGACCTTTAGCATTCCAATTAGTTAGTGTTTTACTCCTAAATATTTATAGATAACCAATGATTACTAGATATTTGAAGAATGTCTCCAACATGAAAAAAATTCTGATCATAAAAAAAGATACTGGAAGACATAGAATTACTGCAAAAAACAAAATAGAAAGAAAAAGTCACTTTATTCAAAATGATAATGCATCCGTTGAAGAAAAACCTGGCAAAGGAACTGTCATGGAAGTTGGAAGAAATAAAGTTGTGGGAGAAGGAACAGGCCACAACATTTGGAATGGGGGCAAGAGGATCTTCTACTTATTCATTCACTTTATTAATTTTATTAAGAATATATTTGAAGCAAATATAATAAAATGTTTAAAACAGCAATTCTTGATGTTGCATCCATGCCTTTTATATTATTTGCTACACTTTTTCTTTAATAAAGCAAAATAGTTGTTGATGAAAATAATCCATAACCAATCTATAAGTCAAAATTGGGGTGAGTTTATTATGAGCCAGATCTGAGGACCATATAGCCTGGGAGAGTCCTTTCACAAAAAAATGGAGCACTCCAAAGAAGTAGGGGTGTACAGAGTGGTTATATACCATCAAAGAGCATGTATCACATGATTGGAATGTCCCCTTTACAGTAGTCATGAGATTGCTTTGCTGGCACAGGATTTCACACAGCAATTTGATGAACACAGCAGGTCTGGAGGTGGCTGGTCACAGCAGGTCAGGGATCAATCCCTAGCCTAGGGAGAGATGCTTATCCTTAAGGAAATGCCAATGTGGGGGAAGTTACATCCTTATCTTTAAGGGCATTGTTCTTGTCTTTGGGACATAGTAAATACTTAAAGCAGATGTACAATGTGTGCTCAACAGCCACCTCCAGCCCTTTTGGAAGAACAAAGTCAGGCCGAATTAGTTTTACACCAAATGTCTTCCTCATATACTCCAATATATCCTATTGCTTGCCACGTATTTATCACAGTTAAGTAAATGATAAAGCTAATATTCTGTTTTGTAAAGTAGCACAAGACTGTTACTATAATTTTTAAGGACTATTTGTATGCTGATGACTTCTAATCTTTTATCTCCAGCAAAATCCTCTCTTCTAAGTTGTCGACTCATGCATCCAGCCACTGAAATCTCCATGTGTGTATATTATAAGCATTTCAAACTTAACATGTCTGCCGTTGATTCCACGAATTTCTTCCCAAACCTGCCCCTCCTGCTGTGTGCTTCGTTTCTGATAATGGCACCATTTTCCATTTCCTCAGAGCCTTAGACTGAAATACTGATCCATTCTTGACCTCTTTCTTTCTTTTCATATTCCATATATGTTCTGTCAGGAAATCTTATTGGTATTATTTTCAGAAAAAAAATCTGGACCCCAAGAAGTCATCACCCCAAATGCCACAGCTTCATTCAAGCTACAGCCACCTCTGGCTTGGAATATTGCAGCAGATCCCTAACTGTACCTAGGACTTTCCTCTGCCCCTCTGTGTTGTGTCTATGCAGGAGCCAGAGGGTCTTAAATTAAGTGAGTACATCCCACTCATGTTCACAACCTTTAAATGGCTTTTCACATCACTTCAAGTCAAAGCGAAAATCCTGAACAGGACCTAGCCCTGCACGATCTGCCTCCCATCACGTCTCTGACCCTGCAGCCAGTCTTCTCCCGGGCAGTGACCCTAGGATAGCCCCTGCAGGCTCCCTGTAGTTCCCACACACCAGCAGGCTTCTCCCTCAAATACCTGCACCTGCTGGTCTCTCAGAAAGAGGGATCTTCTCAGAGCATCACCGTGGCTGGCCAACTCACTTTCCTGTGTCTTCCTTTTACTCAAAAGTCGCCTACTCAGTGAGGTCTCTGTGGCCGCCCGACCTAAGCCCTCCACCCACCTCCATCTCCAGATTCCCATGTCACCACTGCATGGCTTGTTTTGTCTTCTTAGCAATTATCATTGACGAATATACTATGCACTTTATTATCAGTTTCACACTGTTAAAGTGAAGACTACATTATGGTGAAGTTTACGGTTTCTACCAATGCTGGTGGTACCTCAGCCTAGAACACGGTGTATGTTCAATGAAGATGTGATGATTAGAGGGTCTTTTTAATGTAATTAAGTACCAACCTGATGATAGACATTAAGAGATTTTTTTAAATGTATATATTATTTTCAAAAGTTTTGTAATTACACAAAGTTGGAAATTTCCCAATGCTTTTACTGTTCAAAACCGACATTTGAAAAGTCAACTTCGCTGTGGTGAATGCTCTTATAATACTGTCCTCTACCCTCCTGTTATGAGAGGTTCGGGGATTCGATCGGAGACGTAAAAGAAACTTTCCACTCCAAACAAATGGACTGAAGATATGTTTTATTATATAGAGGATAGTGAAGGCGATAGTCTGCAAACAGATCCAAATAGGTCAAATATTAAGAGGGAAGAAAACATCAGCCCGACTGGAAAGGGAAAACAGCCACATCGGCTGAAGAGAAATGACACAAATCAACCGGAAAGAGAAACACCAGGCTGACCGAAAAGAGAACACATCAAATCAATTACTTCATATCAAATCAATTACTTCACATCAAATCAGTTACTCACAACATCCACGCCCCACTGCCGGGAGAGCCCTGTCAATCGACGCAGCTGGGCAAGGATCACACGTCCTGGGCAAGGTGTCCCTTCCACAGGTGGAACTCTCACCAGGTCTCAGTTTCCAGCAGTTTATATAAGCAGTTACAGAGTTTACAGAGCAAGCACCTAGTGTTCCCACGCACAAATGGTTATCAGTGGCGTACGTGCACTGAGCCCCCTGGCTAACGTCCCAGCCCAGTAGTTGTGTACGTGCATTGTTCTCTTTGGTTATCGTCTTAGCCCGGCACAGATGGCCAGTCCATCCCGCGCTACGACGCTCCAAGAGCCTTGAAATGTTACAACTTGCAACTCTCTCCGTGGGAGAAAGGCCAGTTCCCGGGAAAAGGCCAGTTCCCACCACACAGAAAGCAGCTTTATATTTCTTTTTGTGCTGGTGGCTGTAGGTCAATGGAGCGGCCAAACATGGCTGTACTCATGTCAAGACACCTCCACAGACAGACACGTGACTATTTTTAAGGACAGATCTGCATTATCTATACAATTATGTCCATCTTCACAGAATATATTATATTTAAAGGTTCCAGAACAGTTGAACACTGGTTAGGGGACATTTAATGGGCATGAGGCATTCCATTTTTTTTGTTGTATTCTGGTATAGCATACATAATATCTAAAGAGTAACTATTACTGATCACAGAAAATTAAAGCAAATGGCTTTTTAATGTAAACAAAAATTAAGTGGTATAAAAAGAGAAAATACACGTTGACAGTATCCTTATTATTAAAGCACTTCCCACAGCAGGCAATAAGTATGAAGCACTAGGTCAGACTCCTAACATTATAGTCATAGTCATTTCCATTTATAAGCAAAAAAATGTGTCTGCCTTAAAAATACAAAGAAATTTATAAAGCTGGCAGTATAATTGAGTCCCCAGTGGGAAAACAATAATAAAAAGTGCTTAAGTATACATAAAAAATGAGAAACAAGGAAGTCATTATTAGAAATGATTGCTTGAGAGAGAAGTCAGAATTTTATTGTAAAGGTCTTACTACACTGGCATGCTTCTCTTATCTAATTAACGTTCTAAATATACAGATGGAATGCATCAGGTTGGTTATTTACAGTGTTATTGCTGGGTTTTATCAATTCAGTATTTATTAGGCAGTATCATTTGAAGTGTATCTGTTGGCCAGGGAATTTCAACATTTCTGTGCATTGGTTTGCTATAGTTTTAAATACACTTAAAGTGTTTTATTTAATGGAAATTTTTTTTCATGAAAGATGATACGCAGTCTTGAACGTGTTTGATCTTTGAGGCACTGGTTTTCTTCCTTTGGGCCTTCAAAACAGGAGGACAGAAAAGACGATTTCAAGCCAAAAAAAAAAAAAAAGAAAGAAAGAAGAAAAAAAGGAGAAAGAATATAACAAAAGGAAACCGTGAACTATCAGTCTGTGCTATTATCGTGTCTACAAGAATAAAAAACGTGACTAAATTGAGTTACTTTCTACGTAATTCTTGTAATTCCTATTTATTCTCATTTGTTTTGAGTTTAAAATGAAAGTGCCTTAATGTGGTCACATTATTTTATTGGGATATTTTCATTTTTGAGCTAAGGAAACTTTTCTTTTTTATTCCACTCACCATCTTGTTTCTGAATACACTACCTATGCTACAATTCCTTTTACAACTATACACAAAGACTTGCTTCTGTGTGAAAGAATGTAAAAATACCTCCCTTACAATAACTTATTTTATTTTGTCTAGCACTTCCCAATTTCAATGAAAAACATTTCAAAATCTCAAAATTTAGATATGGTGAAGAAAATAATCCCAGAATGAAACTTTATAAAAGTGATCACCTCTGCTTTATACACCAGTGCAAGATACATAAAATGTGGATGCTTTTATTTTATGTTTACTATTTTCTACTGATTTTAAACATCTCATGTGGTTTTCATCTCTCACTATCACAGCTCTTTGTGTCACTGAGCAGGTAAGTCAATGTCTTCCACACCCTTTCTTGCTGCTACAACCAGCAACACAAATATTGCTTTTCAGACAACAGTACTAGTGAAAACAGAGAACATTCTTGTAATACCCTTTAATTTTTATACTTAACATTTAGTTAAAATATTTCTTCTATTGAATCAGTTTTTTCTTCAATAAAGTAGATCGTTTTCCTTTTTGAAAATGTTGATCGGTGCGTATTAAAGTGTCTATGCTTTCAGTAATTCTACAGGGATGAGAATCATACAATTTCTGGAAGTGGGTTCACTGGGCTTTGAAAACTACAATTTGTCTATAGATCTCCATCAATGCTAAGATGACTAGTCCCAATATAAAGTCTGGATGTGTAGGTTAATTTTCTTCTCTATAATACTACTTTGAGGCCAGGAGAGGATAAACAGATTTACTAAGTAGTTTGAACTGGAGTCACATTGCTAAAGAAAAATAAATACTGTCACAGTCATTAGGTGGATTTGACAAATTTGATCCACGAGTTTTCTTAATGTTGATATAAAGTTTCCACATTTGAAAGGTATATAATGGGCAGTATGTAGTTATTCTAACCAGTAATTGAACAAATAATGGTATAAACAAATATATAAATGATAATTTAATTGACTAAAGAATTATTCCATTAGAAATGAAGACAAAGAAACTAATAATTCATCAGACTTAGTTAGCCTTGTGTGAATTTAGTGAAAATGTTAAAAACATAATAATGCCTTCTCTTACTAGCTTTCTGAGTGCTCTAAGAATAAAGGAAACAATATCTGTGAAAAGACATTGACCTATTTAAGAAAAAAAAAAGATAATTTGCACTTGTTTTAGGTGGTTCCCCAGATGCAGAGCTTGGTGGGGTGGGAGTGGTAACCGGATGCTAGAGATTTATTGAGAGCTTGCCCTCAAGAGAACAGGTAAGGAGTGAGAGAAGCAGGATGGGGAAGGTAGAGGAGCCATGTGAGAATGTGCTTTCAGACAAAGTCTAGCTGATCCCTTGGGGAGCTCAGGAATGTAACTTGTGCTGCTGAGTCTGCTCACACTCTAGACAGGGCAATGGGCTGTATATACCTCCATCTGGGTCAGCTACTCCTATGGAGTTGTGCTACTAGTGTGGTGGGTGCAGCATGAATCCCAGGAGCACGGGGCTAGGCACAGCCACTCACCAAAGGGCATCCTCCTGAAAGGTTGCCCACAGGAGACATTAGCTTCAGTGTCTACACCAACCGCAGAAGGGGATGGGACACTAGTCCATATGGTGATCTGGGATGGGGTACTGTATTAGCATCCTTTTGGTCCTATAACAGATTACTAAAAATTCAGTGTATTAAAAAAATACAAATTTTTTATCTTATAGTTTTGGAGGTCAGAAGTCCAAATGGGTTTTACTGAGCTAAAGTCAGGATGTTGGTAGTATTGCATTCCTTCTAGAGGCTCTGGGGGAGAATCTGTTTCCTTCCTTTTCCAGTATCTAGAGGCAGCCTGCATTCCTTGGCTCATGGCCACTTCCTCCATCTTCACAGCCAAAAGAGTAACATATTTCAGTCTTTCTCTGAATCTGATTCTCTGGCCTTCCTCTTAGGAGGAACTTTCATGATTATATTGGATCCAATGGGTAATACAGAATAATTTTCCACCTCAAAAAACTTAGTCACACCTGCAAAGTCCCTTTTGTCCTGTAGGGTAACATGTTCTGGGGATTAGGACCTGGACACCTTTGGGGGCTGGCCATTCTGGCTACTGCAGGCACCAAGAGACTCAACTACAACAATGTATCAATAACGAGTCATAGTGGTCATACAGAGATATACTTTCAAAAGTTGAAAAATTTTCAAAAATTAAGCCGTGGAGCAATATGTGTAAAAGTAGAGGAAGGATGAAGCCTCATATATGACTGTTCCTTCCTAGACAGCGTGATCCGACCATGAAGATTAGCACCCTGCTTTGTGTGGAACTGAGAGCACTGGTTCCCCCGTCTTGTGTTTAGTAAGGAGCAAATATTGGTGTGCTTATTTTTCTTCTGAGCAAAGGAGTTAGCAGATAACAGAAATATATTGAGCCACATTTGTTTTGTTTCAGTTATGTCTGGTAGACTACTTAAGAGAGAAAAATTGGAGGGAAAAGGCAAGCTTTTTAATTATTTATGTTTTGGAAGCATATATGTGGATATAACATTCTTTCTGTATTACATTAAGTATAGGTTAAATATACAAATCCTCAGAAAATAAAGCCTTGAAATGTTTCTTTGGAAACAGGCAAGGAGTAGTGAGATATCCATGTGTAAGTTCCAATTGAAAGTGACTTAAACAACAGCAGCAGCAGCAACAATAACAATACAAGGAACTCAGGGATCTCATCCTGAAAAGGCCAGAGGGTAGACTTTGATTCAGACATGGTGGGTATGGGTACTGAAAGGATGCTACATATAGCAGCTTATCTATAACAGCTCTCAGGCTTGTTCTCTCCTTCCCCTCACCGAACAGATGGATGGCACTCCCTTCCAGACTCTGGTAGCAGGGGCAAGTTGGACAGAGGCAGTACAGACCTTATTTATCTTTTAACCGTTCCAAGCACATACACAAAAATGACTCAACTATCCAAATATTTTAAAGTAAAATCCTGAAAAACGGTGACTGTGGTAGTCTAAGTAATGGCCCCCTAAGTTGTGCACGTTCTAATCCCTGGAATTTGTGAACGTTACCTTATAGGGTATGGTGAAGGATTTTGAGATATGGAGATTATCCTGGATTATCTGGATGGGCCCTAAATGCAATTATAAATACCCGTCTAAGAGGGAGGCAGAGGGAAGTATAAGACAGAAGAGGAGGCAGTAAGACCACAGGGGCAGTGATTGGAGTGAGGCAGCCACCAGCCACAGAACTCTGGCAGCTGTCAGAAGTTGGAAGAGAGGAATGGATTCTCCTCTAGAGTCTGGGGGGAGAGCATGGTCCTGAAAAAACTTTGATTTCAGCTGATTTTGGACTTTTAGCCTCTAGAATTGTAAGCGAATAACTTTCTCTTGTTTTAAGCCACTGAGTTTGTGGTAGTTTGTTACAGCAGTTATGGGAAACTAATACATTCCCTTTGGCCTGGCTTGGATGAAATATTTATTTGTGAATTGGTCATTGTGACTCAAAAGTAAATTGCATTAATTGGCCTTGCCTGGGTTAAGGGTGCACAACTTGAGCAGAGGTGTTGGGTGGACTGAAGTCTCATGAGCTGGAAGTCCGAGAGGGGCAGTTTTCCACGGTATACGGGGCTCTGGTTTCAGAAGCTGGGTGGGTGGACTCTGGGCTTTCGCAAACGGCAGATGTCTGTGACGACTGGCACGGATGAATACGGCTCGTATATTCCAGTGCTCTCCACAACTGCCTATGGGCTTCAAAGCTGTGTTGTTGTGGAGACAGGGTTCCTTCTTAGGGAACATGATGCTGCAAAGTGGGTGCAGGAGGGTAACAATTTGTCTTCTCCCTCTTCTTGTTCTCTTGCTCTTTCTAACAGATACACTGCTTCTCGCAGGGGGAGGCAAAATTAATCTGAAGGAGAAAAGATAGCTATAAAGTAGAAGTTAATTTATGCATTTAAAACCAGCACTTAATCTTGATGTTTTTATTCTTATTTTATGGAAATTACTTTTAACTCTGTCTTTAATCCTAATCACTTTCCAAACTATAACAATGCATCTAGCAATTCTTGCAGAATTTCTCCACTTAGAAATAAAAATATGCCTGATACAACCATCTTCTTCATCAAACTGAAACCCATTTTTTTCCTCTGATGTGCAAACACAGTTGATTTTGTGTACTCTAAATTTTAAAGTGAGCATCTGCCTCTTTTTTTTTTTTTTGCCTTCTATATCTAAACTCTTATCAGTTTTGGTCACCTCTTCAATCACAATGCTGTGTTTGTTCCACTTTACCCTAAACCAACAAAGAAAACCAGGAGTCCATCCCTCATTTATAACGGCCCTGGTTTCCTAACTGTTCTCCCGAACTCACACTTATTCTTCTGTACCCAACCAGAGAAGTACTAACAAGCTAATTTTAAACTATATCTTGAATAACAATTCCTTACTGAAATAAAATAGCTCTCCATCAGCTACAGGATTAAGTTCAGATTCCTTAGCTTGGCGTCAAGACACTCCAAATCTGAACCAACTGAAGCCATGGCACATCCATTAAAATCCTTCTCTACCCTTGAATTACTATGACACTTGAAATGTTTAACATTTTTTACGCCTTCCTCCTACGCATCTTACCTTATATTTTTCTTTGTAAATTTTACTTATCATTTAGAACAGTGTTTCCCAAAGTGTAGACTGAAGTCCGTCTGTTTCAGAATCTTCTGCAATACTCTTAGAAAATTCAGATTTGTGTTCTACATCCAGACCTACTCATAGGAAGTCCTAATGCTTGTCAAGCTTCCTCGTTGATTCTTTCATACACTAATGTTTAGAACTTTCAGTTTCAGAAAAGTTGACTCAAGCTTCATTTCCTTCACGAAGGCTTCTCTAGTCACCAAAGCTCACCATGATGTGATTTTCAATATTTAAATTTCATAATTGGAATTAAGCAATTTTAATCTCATGTGTTATATGTATTTTAATGAATGTGTAGTTTTCATTTCCAACATTTTTTTAAGGACAGAGGAAAGTAACTGCTCATTCAAGATTCTGACATAACCAAAGAAATATCCTGGACAATTAATCAAATTTTCCAAATGATAGAAAAATGTCTTCAGACACTATATTACATATACTAGGACACACTAAAATGTTGTAATAAGTACTCGAATTCATTCACGGAAAATACTAAACATAATCTAACTTTTTTTGAGCTTAAGTATACTTTACATTCACATCTGATACATTTCTTATAATTATCTGTAAAGTGGATATTAACATCTCCATTTTATCAATGAAGAAACTGAGTCCTTAAGAGGCCTCTAGTTACAAGTTACTTTTCTTTCCCAGTGTCAGTTACAGGGCTACTAATTATGGCCCTGCCTGGACTTATGCCAGGTGTCTAAGGGTAAACCTCATGCATTTTGCCATTAAGAGACGTTGTCTTATCTGAGTCCTCCTGTGTTGAACTAGCTGATGGGCTTGTCCAGTAGGAAGGTGCCCAGGGCATGGATTTGAAAGGGATGCTAAAGTATTTTTGTAAACATCTTTGAGTTATGTTGCTTGTTAACTGAGGTTTGCACAAAAAACCCTATATAAACGGTTGAATATACATTGATCAAATTCCTACCAATTCAGACAGTATATCAAAAAGAGAAAAAATTCACAGGTGGCAAAAGATCTCTACTGATTTTTTTTTTGACAGAATGACTGTGAATGCATAGGTTGGGCTAATGAATATGAGAATAATTGCTGACAAGTAGTCATCTGAAGTCAGAATTCAGTTTAAAACCAAATAATATATGTAATAGTGCTAGTTAATGGGAATGATTTGTTTTGTTACCTAAATCTTAAACAGGCTAAAAAATGTTTCCCACATAGTTACTTGGTTAAAAAAAAATCACATATTGAATATTATAATAAATATTTATTTAAAATATAAAACAAAATATATAATTTGTATTTAGAAAACATATGTTTCTTTTTGCTACCATTAAATAAATATTGTACATACACTGATAGACTGTAACTTGAATCAGGAGCCACACAATTGGTCTCTCAAGGATCCCGCATGTTTCTGCCCAGCCCTGATGTGTTTGCTCTTTGGAGCTATCATTACGTTTACATGCGATATTTGTTGATACACTAAATTGCCTTCAGAAATGCTATTTTTTCAACCTGGTGCCTATATTCCTTTTCAGCCTTCACTCCTTCCTTGCTGACGAAGAATCAGCTGTTATTTTCTGCATCATCAAGTTGACTCAGCAGCCAGACGAAATATATCACCTGAAACAGATGTCATATACCCAGGCCCTTGAAAATGCTTGTTTATAATTGGATGTACCCTTGGGATCCAGATAAAAAGTTAGATTTAAAAAATCATATTCAAATTATAAACATACTCAACTAAAGGAAGCATCTAGGGGAATTTTCCGTAAAAATTGCTTAAGTATTCAGCTATTGGGTATCTACTTTGTGTCCTCAGATTTGTTTCACTCATTTGTAATTTCTTTGTTGTTTTATAGGCTGTGTGTGTGCATGAGGTTTAACTTGGCGTTAGACAAAACTTTCCTCACACATATAACACGGACTAGCGTGTATAGGGTTCACTATTAGTACTTAATACATTGTTGAATGGATAAATGAATGGATTATTCTAGCATAAATTTCTATAGTTTCTCAACTTTGTCTATAGGTGAGAAGATATCAATATCCACATTTGATAGATAGAAGATCCAAAACTCGTGGACGATGAATGGATTTTAAATGTCATATAACAAATAACTCGCATACGGTTTGAAGCATTTGTGTACCACTTTCTCAGTCCACAGTCAGACTGTGGGTAACTTAATAAATACAAACAGAAAAAAACACTTGTTCAGGAAGCAATATATGGAGGATAATAATAGAAAGTTTAGGCAATTTTTATAAGACATTTAACTTTAAGAATACCTGTCAGAAAGCGTACAACCTGCATAATTCATTATGTACTGACACAATATGAAACCTGTTTCTAAGACTCTAAAATGAAAGATAATAGGCCTTGCCTAATGCATAGGCATGAATCTACTCCTACTTAATAATGTTTTCTGCTTACAATTTATTTTCAAAGTCCTTTGGAAAATATTATAATATTTTACTGTATATTCAATGCACCAGAAGAAAAAAAATCCTTCCTTGAAGTGTGTCTATGTTAACTTACAAATCACTCTCTTTGGAAGAATATGTAAATGCTGAGAAACCACCGCACACATAAACATAACTGAATATAGATGCACAATAATAACAAATCACCCACATTTTATCTACAAACTCTTTTTACTCAAAGTTATGCTTGATGATACTGTGATATTTGTGGATCAACCTGCTTATACATAACTCAAATGAAATAGCAATATTCAAATAGATAAGAATCCCTCCCCATCATCACCAAATACATTCTTCTTTTCCCTCCCTGGGATTTAAATCACACACTTTTGAATGAGTAGTTTGTGACACAGTCCTCTTCTCTTAGTGAGGATTAACCCTTAGCTGTAGAAGTTGGGCCCTCCACATCAATATATGGTTTAACTAACATTTCTTTATCATGGTTCTGAAAAGAGGATGGTCTTTAACAAAGGAATACAACTTTAAGAGATTAAAATAATAAATATAAGTTAGTGTTATAAATCAGTATATTAAATCTCATTGGTATTTTGTAAGGTTTTTTAATGGTAATTTGTTTTCTGCTACAGTCACAAATATGATGCACTATTCAAATAAAAGTACACAATTCATACTCACGACATTTGGAACATTTTAGAGTGATGCAATTCGTTTGAGTCTATATCCACATTTCCAGCCAAATCATTTTTGAAGACTTGCCCATAATGCTTTTCCGTTTCTTTCATGAAAATAGATAAAAAAAATCTTTAAATATTAGTTTCAAGGAAATGTTACAAACTTTTCTTCTTCCTGATGAATTCTTATATTTCTTTTATTTGAGACTCATTTGGTTCAATTTTTGTCATGGGAATATAAACTCAAGTTTTTAGTTTGTTTTAATTTAACTTTTAATTACAATTCCATATTTCAAATAGTATACGTAAAGTATGCAAATTTTACCATAAATTAAACCCCATATTTTTAAAAAGTATTTGAGGGATACATAATAAACAAAAGTATAAGTAAATAATTTTACATTAAAGAATATTAAAAGATGAAAATGATTTATTATATTATAGAAACATATGAAACACAATTCAGTTATAATGAGTCACATTTGAGCAGCCAATAGACAATGTATGTCTGTACCAACAGGGAAGGTTCTCCGTATGTAAAAATTAGAGGGTGACCATTTTAGGAGCATCCCAAGGGATATGGACAGATTGAGAAAGAGTCTTTATTATCTAAAGCCTAGAGAGATGTTCTCTCATCCAGCAAGGTGACCCTGGAGCCCTGCGCTAGAGCCACAACTGTGGCATTGGCTCAGAGATGCAGGCACCACTGGGCCCCCGATCTGCTTTAATTTCTTTTATTAACTAGAAGGAAAACAATAAAATGCAATTTTGTCCTTAGAGCATACGGCTTTTAATGATACAACTTACAGGAATCTTTAGTTCAGAGTTAAAGATTATTTTGTTAAATAAGACACAATTACTCTGCAGGACAGTGAGTAAGAGATACCAAGCTCTGTATCTACAACACACCTAATTCCCAGGATTGTTACAAAGAGTAAATGAGATGATTTCTGTGACCTGAATATTACCTACTTGCATATAGATACTGTTTAATATATTTTAACTATGATTATTATTATTACTGGTCAAAAAAGAAATTTTAATTTCATGTCTTTCAATCTAGTCAATTAAGAAAAAGTAGTTCCTTTGGAAGAGACTTGTAGCTGCTTATCCAATATCTGTTCTATTTTTCCTCCTTATTAACAAAACTACATTTTGTGCTGTAGCAATGTGCTCTGTTAAACAGTGATAAGTGCTTTCCAGATTAAGATAACTAATGAAATACACGGAAAAGTTTTTGGGTGGGGATTAAGGAAAAGTTCATTAGAAAGAATCAGCTTAGCCCTTTGGTCTTTACTCTTCCTTTTCCTGCCTGTCTAGAACAAGATGTGAAGGTTGGAACCGTAGCAGTTATTTTGACACCATGAGAAAAAAGACCATGAGGATTTCTAAGATCCCAATCCTGATATTTTTGAGTATCCAAATCTCACTCTCACTGCCTACCTCAGGCTGCTTGCTATGTAAGAAAACTAAACCATTTTGTGGTTAGTCCAGTACAGTCATGTCTCTGTTACTTGCAATTGCATGCAATGCCTTGTTAATTAATTTGCCTCACGGGAGACAAAAAAGCTTAACATGTTTACCATATAAAAAATTATTTTTAGTAAAACTCTTCTCTTTTTTTCACCTCAACATATCGTTATTTGTTTATCAGACATGGTGATTTCACAAACTGCCTTGCCATTTCAGTAAAAGTAGATAAGGCCTCTATTTTTCATAAAATTAATATCAAAAGAACATTGTGAGATTAACTCTGGGAGGAAAAATACAATGAGCTATCATTCACACTGATGGTTTAAGATTCATAAGAGGTCTAAGAGCAGGGATCTAAGGCTCTACTACAAATAAACACCAAAAACTACAATTAATTTTCAAAGAAAAGTAAAGATAGTCCCACTGGGACCTCATGCCCGGCAATGAGAACACAGAATTAATGGGCACATCTTTCTTCAACTTTCACTGCTGGTAAGAATAACAGCCAATGGAACATTGCCTTCCCATTAGAGTTAGTAACCTCCAGAGAGACTGTGAAAGCAAAGAGCATTCCGTAGTGGCTATTTGACAAGGGTCATTGGTGAGTATATCGAGTTTCTTCTCTGTGATGTCAGAGAGAGAATTTACAAAATGTATGGCTGCTTATTTGCCGTTGAGAGGCTGAGCCCGAGGTTTCATTTATGGATGTGTTAGAAGCTCATATTGCTGCAGGGCAGCTGATAGAATATATTTTAAAATTTAAGGAAGAAAAAGGCCGAGATGCAAACCCGGCTCTGCCCAGGGGAGGACTACCTACTGTGTAGGTTCATTACCTGAGCGAGGAACAGGAAGCTGTTTGGCTTCTGTGTTAAGGTTGATAAGCTAGCCCACTCATTTTGAAAGTTCACATGCAGAAGAAATGCTGCAACTTCTTCCAGAACAACAAAAAGCACCCTTGGTACGATAAGCTCTGAAGTATATACTGTCTACACATTTGAGGCAGTGTTTTAGATGCAGAATTGAATTGCACACTCATACACACACACACACACACACACACACAGGAAATCCCATCCTTCAATCTCAACAGATTTTTGTGCTATCTGATGCTGTAATAGAAAAAAATACGGCTTAGTTTAAGACTGTCGATAGCACTCTGGAAGGGCGTCAACAATGATCACATTAAAAACATATCCGTTTGGATCTATGCAATGCTGAGGATCTGGCATCTATTTCATGCTACTTTCAAGCTGGAAGCAGTAAGTTATCATAGATTGTTTCTGCAATGAACACACTTGATATGGATAGTTTGGAAGAAACTTTTTAACCAACAAACCTGTTGTTTATTTATAGCATTGTCACTAACATTTGGCAAATTGAACGAAGTTTTCCTAATTTATTTTATAAACATGTCAATTATTGGTTACTCCCCGCTCCTTCCTTCAAGCCAGGAAATTTTCTGGTGATAATAATTTATCTGCTTTTATATAACCATGCAAAAAAACCAAGATAAATATAAAACAAAGTATTTTTTTTATTCTTCAAGAAATTTGATGTTGTCAAATAGTTCATTCATTTAATCATTTGTTATTCATACAGAAAATATTGGTTTAATTCCTATTTTCTTCAGGACATTGTTACAAGATGCAAGACATGCAGTTGTAAATTGTTGTTAATTAAAGAAAATAGTGGAAATCGATCTCTTCTTTTGAACCTTTAGAAATATTTGATCAAACTTTCTTTCTATCAAATTTAATTTGCTAGTCTGAAGAGAGTAACTACAATGGAGCAGGTTTGTTGCACCGAGACTGGAGAGCCCCTAGAAAACTCATAGCTGGATTTGGTCTTTGACAAATCCCTTGAGCTAGTTTATGAACCAGATTTCATGTGTACATCTCTATATTTTTTTTGGCAGGGAGAGAGTCTATACCCTCTAAATGAATGCCCAAAATATACCCCACCTCTTGTGCATCTCGATTGTAAAAGCGTTGCTGTAAAAAATCTATTTAAGAATCTTTCTCTAGTCCGTGACTATTGTGATTGCTGTTGAAACACTGGAAACGCTACTCCACCGGCACGAACTAGGGCAAGAAGTAAAGACTCCCTTGAGAAACCGGTGGAGGATGATAATGACAGAATCACTACAAACAAAAATGTCTAGTTTTGGGGCCCCAAACACTCCACGGACAGCCTCTGACGTGCAAAGACGGAGACCTGTGATTACTATACCCACGTGTTTAATACCTATCTATTTATACCTTTATAGTTAATAGATGTCTTAGAATTTAATTTGAATACATGTAATTGGAAAGGATATGGGAGAAGCATTTCAAGGGATGGAAGAATGGAAGAGTATTGAATATATTGGTAACAGTAGGACTTTGGAGATCAAATAAACTGTGACTGTTCACAGACAAATTGAAGGTCTGGTGTGAAGAGAGTGATTCAGGAGACCAGTGGTGGTTTGTTTACAAATGTCGGAGACCTTGTTGCAGGACGTGGCAAAGACTGGATGAACCTGAGCATCACTGCCTGGCCTCAAGCTTAACTATATTGGAGTGATAGAAACTATTTAGAAAGTTATTTTATAAAAAAACTGTAAGATTTTTCCAAGTACTAATGTAAATTATGGTTAATAGAGATAGATTAGATTAGAACAGTTTGAATTTGAACACACAAAACTATAATAAAATATTTTCCAAGAATTGTTATTTTCAATTTGTTTCTATTAATAAACATTACTAGTAAAAACTGAAAAGCATATATTAGGTAATACAGAAGTGAGAAAAAGTAAGAATTTAGAAATATAAATTACCTTGAACTTGAAACTTGAAGGCTATGACTTCATCCTTGTGCATCCAAAAAGCATGCAGGTTTCAGATTGCATTTTTAACTAACCAACAAATATATATTCAACTATTTCTAAAGATAAGGTGGAGTTTTGATATTATCATGCTCTTAGTTCATATAAAACGAGTTTAAACTATTTCGAAGCATTTTATGCTCTTGATGCTTGGGCAGGTCTGTTATACTTTGTAGAAAAACACCTTAGCTCTATTCCCGCCGACCCCCAGAATTTTGGAAGGAGCACTTTCTTTTTTGGCCATCAAGGTATTATGTAGCCTGCTGAAGCAGTGCTTATTAAATCGCCAGTGAAATACTGCCCATTTGGACGTTAACCACCTCTGGAAACCGCATTAGCTGTTCCAGGTCACAGGACAGCATTGAGTGAGTCACGGCTTCGGAGCACTAAGCAGCATCTGCTGGTCTCCAAGGGCAGAGGCAGCCCCTGGAGGCCTGATGTGGGGCCAGGCTGAGAACGCAAACAGGGGAGTCAGGTCCAGCCAGGAAACGATTACCTTCCGACCTCGACGTCACAGACAGGACTTTCGAGTCTTCAGTCATTTTATTAAGTAGATAATAGACATTTTTGTTCACATGGAAACTTTAAAACATGACCATTTTGAGTCTCAAGCTGTTCTTGCTTTCTGATTTTCCTCTTCTAACAATTAAAAGTACAAAGTTTTTTTCAGTAGCTTCAGCTTTAATAGCATTCACAGCACGTTGCTATTTGTGTTTTAATAATAGAAGAGAATTATTAAATTAATAATATTATATAGTAGGTTTTGAATTAACTAAAATTAAGGTCTAAAATAGAGCTTTTATTGGTATTTCATTTTTAAGAATTTACATCTTTCTGACCGAGTTATGTGAAATCAGTTCTTTTCTATATCTACATAATATTTCCAAATAGTGATCTAAAAAGCAGCATATATAATTGGAAGAAAAAGATCCCTTGGCAACACTAATTCAAGGAACTTTTAAGACTTTAAAAGACAGACAGAGAAAGAAATATCCTGTATGATCTCACTTACATGTGGAATCTAAGAGAAACAAACAAAGACAGAGGACAGATTTGTGGTTGCCAGCAGCGGGGTTAGGAGGTGGGGGCTCGGGAAATGTGTGAAAGAGTCAGAGGCACAAACTTCCAGTCGTAAGATAAATAAGTCCTGGAGATGTAATATGCACCATGGGGACTTAAAAGTAAAACAGTTTACTTATACCCAATCTAAGATAAATGAGGGTCTGCTTCCTCCCTGGTGAGATGGAATGATGAATACATGGGCTGCTGCCACCTAACGGTCTGGGCGCGGGACAGGGGGTCGTCATCTCTGTCAAAGGAGGCTGCTAGACTGACTGAGTATAACCCTGAACCGGTGGCTTCCACGACCTAGGATTGTTTGCTCAAAACAATAGGCTTTGAAATAATATTTATAATAACAACAACGACATTGGCCAACATTTACTGAAACGCTTCTGCCTGCTGGAAGTTTCCAATGGTATATGAGCATTAATATTTCTAACACTCACAAAGCCCATGAAATGGGCATTGCTCCAAACCCTGTACTAACACAGTGAGCATACCCAGGCGCAGATGAGCTGCTTCCCGAGGCCGCGCCGCTGTGAGTGGCAGCGTCCGGAGCCCCTGCTCTTCACCAGCGTGGCGTCTGGCCTTGTCTGTCTACGTGTTTAGGCTGTTTACATGAAGTGCGCGTCCTTATACGCAAGGGATAAACCAGATACTTGTTTGTTAAGGTACAGAACACGCAGGAAAACACCTTTGAGATCATGTCAGCAGGGCTCATGTCCTTTGTGCAGAGGAAAACCAGGCTGAGAACTGGAGGCTGAAGACCAAGACAGATTCCATGGGAGATCAGTCAACAATGGTCAAAGGAAATGGTGGTGTCTTTAAAAAATTAGGTTCTATACTCCTTTCTTCCAACAACATGGGAAATTGGCCACATATTCACATTTCCTGAATACAAATTGAGTCAAGTCTTCCCCTTTCTAAATTTAATCAGACATTTTTTATTATAAGGGTAGATGATTATGTTTATTGCTAATAAATTTTAATTTGAACATCTTTCAAGAATGGACGCAGAAAGAGATTTCTGCCTCCATCCCTTTCTTGTTGTATAATAATTGGCAAAGATCCAAGGTAAATGAAAATAATGATAATATGTATCTCTCAAAGTTGTTTTGCATTATGTATTACATAGGTTAATGTGTGAAATATTATTGAAAGTGAATACTTATCTTAACCACTCATATATTTTAGGCAAATAATAAATGTCAAAATGTTCAGATAACCTTTGGAGCTGTTTCATACCATGAATTTTGCCCTAAAAATGCATGAATCTGATGCAACACATGCATTTGAAAGACCCAGCATTCAAGAAAAGATAACACAGATAAAAACTTTGGGATAAACTGTTACTCCCTGATGATGCCGTGCTCCCAACAAAATATCACAACAAAGATAAATGATGCTGCTTAAAGGCGTTTTTTCTTTAATATAAATTAATATTCTTAACATCTGATTAGAGGCTGAACCTGGAATATTCTGCCAAAATTTTAGATTTTAAGTTGGTTACAAATTTAATTAAAGTGCTGTAGTGTTTAGTGTAACAGACTTTGAACAAGGCACTGGTAACAGGGCAATGGGTCGGCACTTTGAGGCAGTGCTTACTCCATTTTAGGGGACTCAATGTCAGTGACAAAGACGCCCTTGGATGTTGGGTTTGGAGACAAAAGCTTGCCTGTGAAGATGCTGTATCACCAGCTGTTAAGGATAAATTTGAAAATATTTGTGAGACCTGTTTTTATTTTCTCTCCTTGTAACGTAACCAGGATCATGAATTAAAGTTTGTATTAGACACTTTTTCCCTCTTTTACTTTCTGCATACTAAGTTAGTGAAACATTTCCTCTTGAATGCATAAGCTTGGCGTGGGAATTCCCTCAGATGTAGATTAATTTTCTTTAATTTTATCTATTCTTTCCATCAGTTTTACTGAAAAATTTGCTTGATTGGACGTACTACATCTGTATAGGGGACATAGGGACATATGTATCTATATGGATAGGGATTCATTCAAGTGGTGTGTATTTTGCAGACATTTGTGTCTGACCTGCTCATCTGAATGCTTCTCTTTCCACCTACACAGAGTTTGATTTCCAGTCTTGCACCACTACATCTGATTGGTTGAACCTAGGTCATATCTGGACCACTAGATTCTTCAAAGGATTGTGGAAACACACATTTCAGTTTTTCCACAAGTGCCATCCAGGAAGGCACCTCAGAAGGAAATTAGAATAAGCGTTGAGCAAGCCAACTCACAGTATCTGTGGAAAGTGGCAAATATTTCTTCTTAAAAAAAAACCTCCTAAAAAATTCCCTGCTTTATATACCATCCTAAAAGCAAATGTATTTATTAATTCAATTTCACAGCTTCCAAATCACTTTTCAATCATCACCATCAAGAATGTGTATAAAATGTCCATTGTGTTTTTTCAGTGTTTTCTTTTCCTGTGCATAATGTGTTTCAACTCACTCAATACCCCAACCTGAGGTGTGCCTAAAACTCAAGAGATATCTGACCCCATAAAAGGGTAGACAGAATGAACTACCTGAAAATTAAGTGGGGAAAACAATCTGAAATAGAGATGTCAATAGAGGAACGAGGTCTCCGGGACAGATTGAATATTTTAACCAACGTCTGTGTAAGAATATGTGGAGTATATGAAGTGATTCACTGAGTACATAAAGAAAATTAACAATCCAAATTAACTTCCATGCTGAGCAAAATAAAGAATTAGTGTGGTAGCAGGCTTGGCTTCAAGAACCCAACGGAATAAGGAAAAATGGTCGTTCTCAGCAAGGGTTCAAACTTCATTTCATTAGAATGCAAACACATCTATCATTATGAAAAATACTTTGGCTAATTTCAAATTCTAAGTCATTACAAAGTGATATTAGCTGCAATAAATTTCTGAATATAAAATGTTGCTTTCAAAGAAATGATTTTAGCTGTATTTAGTTTGGTACTACAGTATTAATTAGTATCAGAGTTATAAAATTGCAGTTGTAGCCCTGGGCATTTTGCCACTCCAAGTGCTGTTTTCTAAAATAAATCTAACTAGAAATAATTATTTTTACAGTGTGGGAGCTATGATTTTTGGTTATGAATTAGATTCGAAAGATAATATTTCAAAAGCTGTTTGTGCCACAATATTAATAAATTGCCCACTTACAGCCACTCACAGAATTGTAAGTACAGAAGTGAATAAATATTCTGTATGTACACAGAGAGGGTGGCTTTACATTATCTCTCTTTTTGAAAACATTTTTAATCCCAGGAACCTCCACAAACTGACATCTCTCTGGTGCCCCACTTGGACCATATCTGGTTCCCTGCTCCTGCAGAGCGTTCCAGCCTCTAAAGGAGAAGAGCCCTTCCCACTGCCTCTTGCTTATCAAGGCGTCGTGGTTCCAGAATTTCTCTTTTCTGATCCTTAATTTTCCCTAATGGTTTTCTTTAATGAATGTGTATCTCTTTATCCTCCCATCTCTTGTTTAAAAAATCTCCTTTTGAATGGTTATCCTAAAAAAAATTGGATTTATTAATATATTTCATAGATTATATGGAGAAAAGGGAAAACTCCATTTTAAATGAAATTAAAATAATATACTGCTAGTGCCACCAACCTCTAATGGGGTTTTAGTTATGAATTTCTTTGACAGCATTTGAAGAAAACTGAATCCTTCACTAGTTAAAAATGCTCTTGGGCAAATGCCAGCAATCATACACAAAATGCCACATCAACATATTCGATTCTCTGTTCTATTACATCACTGGGATATTTCTGTAATTTTTATTGTGAAATTTCACTTACTTTGAGAACCAAGAGAAAATAAGAAAGAAAAAAAGAAAAAGAAAAGGTGTAATACTGGAACTCATTCAGCATTTAGAAGTTGTCTACACCGTCTCCTTGAGCTTCACACAATGGTATGCAAATATTCTCTAAATGTAAAATGCTATATAAATATTGCATTCATGTGTGGTTTTTGTAGACACAACCTAATTTGAACATTGACAAAAGTTATCTATTTGACAGAGCATGCATAAAATATAGAGGTAGACTTCTCAGACTGAGATCATCATTGATTTCAGACATAAATTTGTGTCTATGGGCCTTCTAAATATAATGATCTATTTTTTATCCAGTTGTAATTTTAATTTATCTAATGCTTTAGTTGAACTGTATCATAGAAGCTATAAATAGAAAAAAACAAAATTTCAAAATGCTCCTGCCAGCATGAAACTTTCAGATATTCTCCACCTGATCTATAATGTAAATACTCACTTGTCATTAAAATGTGTTGATCCATTATATACTTTCATGGTTATTAAAGACAAATCTAATAAATCATATCTCCTCTTTTAGAGGCTGTCAGGAAACAAGTTGCTGCTGAACGGCATCAACTTTGATATCACACACATGAAAATCTAGCTTCCCGCTTGTGTGAAGCCTGCTCATGCTTGCTCTATTTATAGTGGATATGTTTCTTTAACCTAAAAATTTAGTCCGGAAGCATAGGAACCATGTAATCCTTTCATTTAGTTCATTTCAATAGTAGGGAAAATTTGTTTCAGTACATGTGGTAGATATTTTAATTTGTCTAAACTGTGTATACCTCCCAGAACAAAGGGTAAGATTCTTTGGGAGAGAATTGTCTGATTTAAGGTTAAATCAACTGTCTTTCTTTTACAACATGGCAAAAGAAATTACCTTTCTTATAATAAACAGTCTGGACTCATAACAGGTCACTTCTGCCCGGTCCCCAACAGACAACAATTCAAAATTGTACATTTCTATGAATCAAATTCTGACGAATCATCAGCCATCCTAGTGACAAAATAAAACTCTATGGATTTTATTTATAACTGGAAAACTTTAAAACTTTGTAACTATGAAATATCATGTATCCCAAACAATATTGGTTCTCTTTGGTCTCTAGAAGACTTCTGATTTGGAGATCATATTAAAGAGAAACATAAAATCGATGTGATTTGTTGTGGGACTGTATCCCACCCACCAAATACATATTTTTTTAGTGAGAGAGGAGAGAGGCAGGGAAGAGATAGAGAGAAGTTAGTTTGTGTTTTTTGCCCTAATTTCCTACATTTTTTCTGCAGTCAGAAACTTGTTGTCAGAAACTTGCTTTCAGAGTGCTGTGCTATTAAAACATCTGTAAACGGTCAAAATATATCTTTATCAATACAAAATTTAGATTTTGTGGTCATTTATGCTTAAATTTGATGTTGTATCTTAGTGCAAATACAGAGAGGCAATGATATCTTCAACTGAAATTTTTTTAAAAAGAATACATCCTTGAGCATTCTGTTAAAGGGAGAAAAAGTACTCTCAGCCACCCAGGCTGCTCACAGGTGCTTGTGAATGTAACCGTGTTTGGAAATACAGGCCTCGCAGATGTGATCTAGCTAGATGAGGTCACGCTCGAGTAGGGTGGGCCCTGGTCCAACCTCACTGATGTCCATGTAAGAAGAGGGCAAGAGACACAGAGACACCAAGGAGAAGACCATGTGATGATGGAGGCAGAGATTGGAGTGACGAGTCCATAAGCAAAGGGGTACCAAGAATCTCTGTAAACACCAGACGCGAGAGAAGGACCTTGGGGAACGTTCTTGACATCCCGCAAAGTTTAAAAATTTGCGATTGTGATAGCTGAAGCCACTGGATCATTTTTGAGGTGCTTTTACTTTCAATCTAGCATATTCAAACTTCTTCATTTCTGTATTCCCTTTCATTTTGTTCCTGGAACCCTAGTGTTTACCAGACTCTCTTGAGAGAAGAAATTTCTTGGATTTTTAGGACCTCTCTAAATTGCTTAGGCCTGAGAAACCTTTTCTCTAGGGAAAACTTAGCCTTGTTTCCACCACCCCTCCCACTGTACAATTAACCTGAGCAGGTTGCTGAAATGAAGCTGTTAATGCTTTTGAAGCCTGGGACCCTGAGAACCTGGCTAGGAACAATACTTATGCTGTGTGTTCGTGAGAATGCTGCCTGCAACGTCCGATTGTCCCAGGCCTTGAACGGCGATTCTTTTTAATGCCATATTTTCTTCTGCAGCTGTGGGGTATGCTGCGAGTACTGCATTTCCATCTGCTACTTCCCTCTTCCTTTCAGGAAGATGTAGGTGAGTTTCTAATAGTCTATTCCACTCCTTAAATTGGTTCATTTTCTTCTCTAGGTAGGTTGACATGTACTTTGTTTAAACCAGAGAAGTTTTTGAGAGTGGCGGGGCAGCAGGCATAAACCACCACTATGCTTGGCTGACCACACGTTTAGTCACACTGCATACAGGGCTAGCACCATTTGCTAGACTTGAAGTTCTTTCTTCATTTTAGTATCTCTCTACTTTCTACCTCAGTTGCATAGTTTTTCTAACATATTTTTCCAAATGTTATATTTGGAATCTACTATATATTTGTACACACACACACACACACAAAAAAATATATAACACACGCATACGTACATATATATTCAGTAACTTAATATCTACTACATCGCTCATCATTAAAAAAAATATTGTCCATCCCCACCTCCCTCATTTTGCATAATCTCAACCAGAATGTATTTTCCAGATGGACTTACACCTGACCCACGCCCAGTGTGACTGTCACTGGCCTGTTTTCTCTCAGAGTCCCCTCCTCCCTTCCCCAGCTCTGCACTCCATGGTAGTGGGAGGACTCCCACATGCTACGTTTACTGGAAGTCCTTGTCACTAGCTTCTGCTTGGGTTCAGCCAATGGAAATCACTGGAGAGAATTTGGAAAGAGGAAGAGAGGCCAGAGGACTTTCCTCTCTTTCTCTGAAGGCCCACATAATGCCGTGTAGCCCTCCTTGACGGTGCAGGTTTCTACACTTTCTTGAGGACTCTTAGCTCCAGCTCTGGCCAGATGACCCTTTGTAGCTCCTGCTCCTGCCTGGTGCCTCTGCACAGCGGGACTCGGGGCTGGGACTATTGACTGTGCTCTGGCACCATGTTATCTCTCTGCCCAACCAGCCCAAAAGTTCATAGCAGCTTCCTGTTGTATTGACCTCACCTTTTCCTTTTTCATCTTTGCCAACAAACTTGAAACTACTTTCCTATTTTAAATTTCTCCATCTGTTCATGGTGATATTTTTCTGAATGTGCCCTAACATACTAGGAAACAATCATTATTAAACTAACTGGCCTACTTTCAATAATTTTCATTGTGATGAATTCTAAAGTGGGTCTTAAGATTCCTGGTCCTGGAGGTACATGCCCTGTACAATCTCTCTTTCATATGCATGGGGCTCGTGAATGTAGTGGGATATTACATCCATGATTCGGTTGTGTTAAATGGCAAATGGTATTTTGCATATGTGATTAAGTTCCCTTATCAGCTGACTTTGAGTTAATCGAAAGGAAATTAGTATTGGTGGGGCTGCCTAATCAGGTGAGCCTTTAAAAGAGGATTTAGAATTTTTTTTTACAATAAACATTTAATCACTGGGCATTCATATTTTGAGTGTGTTTCAGTTGCTCTGTAAAGGTAGGGTAAAAGATCACACTTTTAATGTTTCTAAATAAAATTAAGTCTGATTCAGACAGTTTTGATTTTGGCATTCCAATCTCAGACATTTTACGTGTGCACTCACCTTTGGGATTTCAGAAGAAACTGAGGACCTGAGGACAGACTTGAAGATAGGGCTCTGGTATATTTGTAGTTGCCACTAAATAAACTCGACTGGTCCAGGAAGGAAGCAACCCCGCTGTTAGCATCCACCTCCTACATGCCATGCTTGGTCACCAAGATTTTTGTTGTATCTCTCAAATTAGGTCTCACTATTCAGTCATTGGGGGCTGCATGATCCCTGTGGCTCTGGGCGCTACAGGAGAGCAGACCTAGATTTCTGTCCCTTACGGAGCCCTCCACCCCTCTATTCTTAGGGCCTCATGGAAATCAAACCTCCAGCCAGCGGTTAGGCCATTCTCACTTCTCCTTACTACACGAGGCCCCCAGTATTTCTGCTTTTTATCTCAACCGTTCTGTGATAATCCTGACATCAAACAAGTGTACGTACAGATCCAGCTTTCTTGATTAAAAACATGAATTCCAAATATTTATTTCTCCATGGGACATATTCCTATTCCAACTGTATTTGTCTAGACTCTGTTCTGCTCCTTCCTGAGTGTTCTCCTCATTCTTCTTCCTTGAGGATGAAGAAGTATATAGAAAACTTCTCTCTCCCATTCTCCAGGATTTAAATTTTGTTTAACTCACTAACCATCCCACCCCCACTGAACTCACATCAGCATTTATATTTTTCTTTATTCTGAGACCCTCAGACCTATCTTCTGAGTTGCAATTTAAATATATATACTTTTGTAAATTTGTCCATTATACTAAACTCCACATTTATGGAATTATGACAAAAACATTTTGTTAAAATTTAATAACAGTGTAATTATTTGATCACAGTGAGTGAAGAGTAAATTCTCTCCCATAGCAAATGTAAATGGTTATAAAGACGCTCCTCGCATGAACTGCAGTAACTGTTGGGATTCTTCAAATCCAATGTGCTAGTGAATCATCACAAGGTGAGTTTCTCAGAAAATGAATGCTCCAAGGAGGTTAAGAAAACTGTTTACATTTTTTTGTATAGTACTGGAATACTAAACTTCTAATGAAGACCTAGGACTATGATATAAACTTGAAAATATATAAATGTGGACAGAACCTGATAATATTTAGAACAACTATATTTAATATTATATAATGTTTACAGGAAATAAATTTGAAGTTGAAAATGTTTAAGAAAACAACTGCTAAAACAAAATCAAAGGTAATTGAAACCAACACAGAGTGACTCTGAGAGATGCAAACTCTTGTCAGTTACATAATCTTCAAAATAGAAATAAAGTACTCGTTATGGTACAATGATGACAAAAGACTTTGATGATAAGAAAAATAAACAAGTTCCAAGTGTCTCATATTTAGAATTTTATAAACTGTAATAATGCGATAATATCAGTCGTTCACTAATGAAAGTACCATTTCACTAATAATATAACTACTAATAATTAAACTCATTTTTAAAATCTTCATTCTGCTGCCTGTAGTATTACCTTCATTAGGAAGAGTTTTAGATGAAGATGTTCTTGAATACTATCTACATACTTCTGAAATTATATTTTTTAAAACTATAGAAATTTGGAGAAAAATCTGACAGCCTGTGAAAATATGTTCTCTGTCACTTTTCAGAGATGGCTTACAAAATTACAATGCCTTCTAAGGTACAAATATAAAAGCTAGAAATTGACTAAAAATATCTGAGTTATGTTGTTACTTTTCCTCATCTTAAAATGCACTGATCTCACTGGGATAAAATTAAAGTAAAATTTTAATTAGTATAACATTACACAGCATGCCAAAAACACTGAAACTTTCTATATAGTTATAAATGCTGTTATCTCATGAGACTTTTATTGTAAACCGGCATGATGTAAATGGATTATTCGTATTGTGCAATATTAGGTAGATTCCACAAAACTCTAAAGTACTGAGGATACTTATTATTTGAAATCGTTTCTATAGAATAAACTCCCTAACAGAAATTTATGAAATAGAATACCTATAATTCTCTGAGCCATTCAGGCACTTAGGGGCTACATAAATAAGGGGTATAACTAGTTAATTAGCAGAGGTTTACAGTCCTATATATTTCCATTTGGTTCACGAGAAGAACACTGGCACTATATTAAAAAATAACTGTATGTACACTGTGCTAGGGATTTTAATGTTTGTAATTTATGTACTGGATTACAAAATAATAGATGTGAGTTAAATGACTTAGCCCATACCTTCCACGAAGTCCCTGGTGTTATAAAGAGAGATCCAATTTTTTATTATATCATGATGTATTTAGCACATGCATTCTGAAATGAGGGATACAATTAGCTTATCTTCTTACCTATTTAACGCCTTAAAAATACCTGGCCGACTTTGTAGTTACTTGGATTCATACCAACAATTTGACCTCTGCCATGTTAGTTAGACCTTTACACCTAAGTTCACTCTACGACAAAATGGGAATAATAATACCAGCCACTCCCTCAGCGGGAGTGAGGGATAGACTGAGTTAGTGCATGAAAAATAACCTAGTGAACTACTTCAATAAATGCTCACTCCTTTCCAGATTTGACTCCAGGTGTTTTAAAGGTTTATCAACTGACATTCCTCTGCAGAGATCCTAAATGTCATCATCACAGGGCTGTTTATTATTGACATTTATCATGTGTTTTCCCCCTAATTTTCTTTACTATTAGACAGCTGTTTCCTTGGAGTGGCTGTCTCGTGCATTCCATCCGGCTCACGCTCTACGCACGTTGAGGTTCTTCTCGTCCTTGTACACAGACGCTCGAGTGGAGAGCATCTCTCCACTGAAAACTGCTCTTGTCTCCCAGGTTGTTTGTGTACACACACATCTCCTTGGTTCTTGTACAAAAATTCATGCCCATTTCATGCTTGGAGTCTTTCTCTTGTAAAATGATTTATGTTTACATCTATCCCACTGAGATTTAGGCTTTTGAGGGAATATTTTAATTAATTTCATATTTTATTGCCTCTAAGTTTTTAAACACTTTTTTAATAGATGTTCTATTCAAATGTGAGGAATAGAATTAACTCTATGCCATAAAATCAGCGTAAATGATAAGCACTATTTAATATTAATCTACTGAGAGTAATTTCTAGAGAGTAGACAGTAGTGGTAGATGGTACACAGTATCCACCTCTCTTGCTCTCTATTCTCATTTCCCATTGAACAGTCCTCTGTGTCTCCTGCATTGAGTCACCAGCGAGGCGAACGGCTCAGCGATACCCTAGCATGTGAGATTCAGGGGGCCTCGGCTCCTGGCAGGGTGCAGACAGATTGCTGGCACAGAAAGCTGCCCAAGCTAAGTGAATCCAAGAAATGTGTTACTCCTTTCTACTCCTAAGATTATGGTGCTAATGGGAGTCTGGTGAGCCGAGAAATTTCCTTCCAGTGGTCAGAAGTGAGGACAGGACGCCGATCAGATGGTTCTGTCACCTCCTGACATTCAGTGGATGTGTGCTGCTCACATGGAGAGGAACTAAAGGAACAGGCAAAGGGAAAACAGGAACACAACACAACAGAAGAAAAACAGAATGGGAAGCTCCTTATATTCCAACTGTTGGAAGAAACTAAAAGCAACTTGAATGAAATATAATAAAAACAGAAAAATTTAAATATAGCTACAGGAAAAACTTTCTGAAAGAAATGAAAAATAAATTCCTAAAAAACGTGATATTTATATGACAACAATTCAGTAGATTGTCTGAAGTATACCAGTATAATATAAACTATAAAAAATATAATATAAACATGTAGCTTATATACCAAGTAGAAGAAATGTATCACAAAAGGGTTGAAAAAAATATTAAGTTCAATGATTAATTATGTGTGTATTTTTTAGATATTTTTAAAATATTCGTTTACGGGCCAGTCCTGGTGGCCTAGTGGCTAAGATTGGCACCCTCTGCTTTGGCAGCCTGGGTTCAGTTCCCGGGCGTGGACCTACACCACTTGTCTCTCAGTGGCCATGCTGTGGTGGTGGCTCACATACAAAAAGAGGAAGATTGGCAACAGATGTTAGCTCAGGGAGACTCTTCCTCAGAAAAAAAAAAAATTCATTTATATGTTTTTTCAAAGCTTTGTTATTGTTGTTTTACCCTTTTTATTCTTACTATATGTTGTATTATCTCTGTCTCTCTCTTTTTCATCCATCACTGTTCTTACAACTGTATCACGTTAGCAATAGTATATTTTCTTCAAATTATTAAAATATCTAGTATATATTTATGTCTAATATAGCCGTAAAAGGAAAAATTAGAGTTTAAAATATCTTATTAATAGCAAGAACACATTTCAAATTAACATCCATTTATATTCTTTGAAACATTGATTTTTATCTGCTTTGTCTGGCTTTTAAAATATTTTTGACATTATTTTGTTATTTAATGTATGAACATCAGCTTTAAAGGTACAAAATAACTTCTAACATATTGTGATACGAACAAAAACAAATATTAGAACAAATTTTCATTTTTCATAGGAATATATTTATATTATAACAATTGAACCATGCTTTGGATTGTGAATACTAATTTACTCTAATTTTAAAATATGAACACACATTGTTGAAATTCTGCACTATGCGTCCTATTTATTTGTAACTAGGTTTTTACTTTTGGTAACTTTCCATGAGCCAGTTTTTAAGATAGTCACATAATAAATCATTTATGCACATTCATAGCATATGGACATCAACATGATAGCTTTTACACATTATATTATATACATGGATATTTAATACCCTACTTAAATCATATTACATGTGCTTTAAATTATTCATTTAGAAAAATGTTACAATACATATTGATTAAATACTCATTGGGTCAGTTTTTGAGTTAAGGGCCAGAAGTAAAACAAAATGAGAAACTGCGCTCCACTAACTTACATCAGTTAGGTAACAGAACACTGGTTCTATAAGGGATTTGACAAAGTGTTCTCGCCTCTGTAGCCAAAAATAACGTGCAGACCATTGGAACTGTTAGAGGTTCAAAGCCTTTTGTGTTGGATCAATATCAATTTGGAAGATGTTTAATGCAACTCTGAGGTTTTATTATGCCCAGCACACAACAAATAGGACAACCGTTTTTCTTTATTATTTACAGCAGTTTACTGTTTCATTGCCTTGGCCTGTTGCTTTCAAATTATGTTATGAATGTATCTTTGCATAATTAATAGATTCATTAAGGAACTTTTATTAAAAAATTGTTTTGACATGAAGGCTGCTTTTCCAATAGAATGTAGAAACAGCTGGAAGCATCTTTTAGGACTCCCTCCTTTTTTTTTTCCTTTTTAGCTGGTTAATGAGTCCACATCATTAGACAAGATTAAATCATGAGTAAACATCATCTCTAAAAATTTTAGAGTGATCCAAATATAGGAAATGTATGGGAGTGGATATTTTAAACATTATGATTCTGAAGCACAAAAAAAGTAGAATTTTATTTTTTGAAATCTTTTTTCTTACTTCATAAGCTGCTATCCTACTATGTAGTGTGTGTGCATCTCTCTCTCTCTCTCTCTATCATCTGTCTATCTATCCATCATCTATCTATCCATCTATCATCTATCTAGATGTGGGAAGGTGTTTATGGGGAGGGAGTGTGACAATTGAAACTTACTAACATGCTATTGAAATCTTTTCAAGTTTAAAGAAATTTCTCACAGTTAAACACTCATTAATTACAGAATTCAACTCTATCTCAAGACCGTTCCTTCTATTGCCCTCTTCCTTGGTGAGATGGGATCTAGAAATCTGGCAAAACTAATCCTATGATTCTGGAGATGGTGTTGGGTTTGATCTTATCTTTGTTATGGAGTGGCCAGTATCAGCACAAGTATTTAAAACTAGACGTTATAAAGTAAAAGGACATCAGTTCAACATTGTGCAAACGTGATCTTTTTATGGACAGAACTGACAGACTTTACTAGTGATAATTTCTAATACTTTTCTAATGTCACAATATTATTTGATAGAAACTTAGAGAATAATTTCATCAACATGCTGAAAACTCTGTTTAATTGACTTTAGCTAAGGAGCAAAACCATGCTGTTTATGTCCGAATTACTATTTGAAGTCATGAAATCATTAAATTTGGGTTGGAGTATATTGAAAGATTTGACATGATTTTTTATCTATCAGCCAGCAACTCTTTTCAAATGAAAATGATAATTCATTTTTCTTATAATACTGAATAATAAACCAATTTTACCTTTTCATTCATCACAAAAATCAGTCCCTATTATGGTAAGTCTGCATGTGGCAGTTTTAAAAGATGGCACAAAAATTTTTGACATCCTTCTCATGAGAGGTTGCGTCTATATCCCCTCTCCTTGGATCTGGACAAAACTGGGAATGTTTTAGGTAATAGAGTATGGCAGAATAGATGATAACTTTCATCCATGGCGAGGTCAGAAAAGACTATGCACCTTCTCCCTGGTTCTCCTTGAATGATCACTCTCTTAGAAAGCTTCCTCCTGGAACGCAGTCCTCATGCAGAAGGCACCAAGACACCGGAGAGTCCACGCGCTCCACCCTCTGAGTCTCCTCAGCCCAGAGGTAGGGACACAAGAGAAGACTCTATCTGGAAGTTGAAGCCCTCATCCTCAGCTTTTCCAGCTGCTAGTCTTTTCAGGCATCCTCAGCTGGTGATCTCAGTTATGGAGTGTTCCCACCTGAGGCCACAAATGTTATGCAAAAGAGATGTCATTCCTGCTATATTACATCCAAATTCTTCATCAATACTACTTTTGAGACTAATCAAACTGTTCTTCTATACTACTAATTTTGGATAGTTTATTATGCAGCAATAGCAATGAGGAAAACGTACATTTGTAGTTTGAATTAAAATTTGTGTAAAGTTATAGTGTACGCAATTATTAAAGGAGAGTTTTTTTTTTTTTTTTATTAATGAAACATCTTTGTTCTTGTAAGAGTTTGGAAACTTTCCCAGCTCCTACAACTCAAATCCTCAAATCATGATTTACTTTTTAGCATTGAGATTTGTTTTCCATATCATCTATTGAACAATATGGTAAGAACATTCTTATGTATTTGTATTCTACTGCTTTGTAGTTTTATATTTCATCCTACTATTACTGGATAGTAATCTTTCTTACAACAGCATAATAATTTCCCTGCTCCAGCTTGTATCAAAACTATATTTACATGATGGATTTCTTATGTGCCAAACACTTCATCATTTTAGCACACTGGAGTTTGACTCAAAATGCTGGTGACTAAATAGATAGCAATAGTTTCTATTCATTGCTCTCTCCATCCACACTTTCACAGGCTAATAAATATTCAGTATTTCTTTTATAACAGAAAGACTCTGTTTTCTTAATCGAACAGTTTATTTCAAGAAAAGAAAAATAATATAAATCAAATGTCGACTGCATGGACATGTATTTTATTGTTTTACTCTTAGAAATTAGTATATAGAAGTTTACAGCAACTCAATTATTTTTTGAAGAAGTTTTTATTCTCTATCTCTGCATCTATCTACCCAGACACATGTATGCATGTACACACATCTAACACACACACAAGTATACTTCAGCAAATATATGTTTAGTGCATTCTACGTATTTTACTTAAGATGTATTCCCATAGAATTTATACATATGGGTGTGTCTATTAATATAATTACTTATTTCTAAAATGGGACTTAAATGATGAAGTAATGGACGGTTCTTGAGAAGAGAATATGGTGTTTGTGTATCATTGGCCTCAGATCAAGTAGATACAGCGAAGTCATTAATAGCATGGGTACCTTAAACATGGAGAAAGCAGTGTTCCATGCTAAGTGAAGTCGAAATGCTAGAAATTCCAGGGAAAACGATGACAGAAGGATGATAAGGCTCAGGAATGTCAAAGTCATGGAATGGGTATATTATGTATGGTTGGAAGACCCATCAGGAGATTGTGGTCTAAGGGAAAGACCAGACCAAAACACACCATTTACCAAGCTTATATGAACATGCTGGTGAAGGGGGCACCAGCATCTCTAATTAATTCAGTGGTGGTTTTCTTCTGCAAGGCCAAGGCCGACAGTAAGAAAGGCTGTTACAGAGCTTGTCTGATAGAAATGGGGATTATAAGACCTCAGAATAGTAGAGAACAGGTTACAGCACTTACCTGCCAGAAGCCAGCAGATTGTAATTATTTAATAACTGGCAAGGTTCAAGTAGCGACCAAGGGGACCTGACTCACAGAGAGTTATGGCACTGGTTAATAGAACCTTCTCCAACCTGGGAGTAAATAAATGGATAGCTGTACCACTATAAAAAATCAGGAGTGGATAACCAGAAGCCTGAGGACAATCATGCGGATGAAGAGTCATGATCTCCATCCCAGTTTTCAGGCCTGAGCATGCGATCAGACAGAGAATCCATGGACTGAAGAGGGGGCTGCATCTCCGGGAAGAAGGACTCTGCAATCTCAAGTCAATTATGCATAGAGATGAATTCATCAGCACTTCCTCAAAGGACCCTATGGCAATTTTCCCTGTTAACTGCACTGGAGAGTGGAGAGTACTCCAACTTGGTTAGGAATGCTGGGCAGGAGTACCCAACTGTCACTGATACCCAGAGACCAGATGTGTCATCATGACCATACTCTTGGTGTAGTAGCACGTGGAAGCCAAATAATGAATGAAGTCTTAGCTAAGGCCTAGCTTACACTGGGCTAACAGTCTCTGAGCCCAACTGTGGTCATTTTCCTGATCCCTAAATATGCAGTTGGAATTAACGTAGTTGGTAGTTTGCACAACCCCTACATTCTTTATCTGTGGGATAGGAGCTATCAAGTGGGAAAGGCACACTGAAGGTAGCTCTCTCTCCAGCGGAAGGTAAATAAAAAATAATACCACATGCCAGGGTCATAGGGAGATTAGTGTCACCTTACAGACCTAAAGGATGCAGAGGTGGTAATCAGTCTCCTATGTGTCTCCACGTAATTCAATAGTTAAACTCCTGTAGAAACCGGACAGATCACGGAAGATAACTGTAGACTACTGCAAAAACAGCCAAATAATCAAATGTGGTAATTTTGCTAGAGCAGAATAATATAGCCCAGGGGCGTGGCGTTTGACCATTGCTTTAGCGAATACGTTATTTTCTATCTCAACCAAAAAAGAAGGTCAGCAACAGTGTGCATTCACACGATACGAACGGCTACATTGATTTAGTTTATAGTCACGTCAATTTCCTGCTCTCTATCACAGTATAGTCAGAGGACATCTGGATATTTTAGACATACTGCAGAGCATCACACTGATTCATTACATTGATGACATTATTTTGATGGAGATTTACAAGTAGAACATGACTAGCAAGTTGGAAGATTTGGTAGAAACCCACATTCCAGAGTGTGGGACATAACCCTGTGAAGATTCAGGAATGTGACATATTCAACAACGATTTAGGAATCCAGTTAGTCAGGAGTGTGCCGGAACATCCTCCAAACAAGTAGCTGTGAAATTGTTGCACCTTTTTTACTGACAAAAAGGCACAAGTCTCAAGGCACTCGAGGGGGTACACCAGTATCTTTCCTCAAATCACACCTGTGGCCCAGGGGGAGTTGCATACGGCCTCCTGAACAAGGAGAAAAATGTCTGAGCTTCATTTATAGTGGGTCAGTTCATTGGCTAGGCGCACATAAAACATGGACAGCAGTTACATTCTAGCCCACTCAGGGGTGAGCTTGAAAATCAGTACCCAAGGAGATTCTTTGGGCAGTTCACCTGGTTTTCTACTTTTATGAAAAACAATGAATGAAGGCTAGAATGTAAATAGTTTCAAGAATAAAGACAAATCGCCAGGACAGCTGGTCAGGGCTTGGAAGAAAACAATGAGGAGATGGGGAAAGTGTTCTAGGTGAATGCACGTAGGTGGACGCACTGGAGTAAGCATGAGGCGTGCAGAACTTTTTATCCCATTTATTGCCCACCAGACAGTTTTCACCATGGAAGAGGCCCTAAACCATTCAGGAAATAAAACTACCTGGCTAGTTGGTGTTGGCCAGGCTCTGTCAATGGCCAGGCCAGTGCTGGCATGAAAGGATATGGCAGAAGTGGCCGTGGTGGCAGATACAGAGGCCTAACAGAATGACCTCACACTTACAAAGATGATCCAGCCTGCCAGCCATAGACACCAACAATGAAACCCCAAACTGCACCATTTCTAGAGGAAACCTACCGGATATTTTGTGGCAAATGTATTCTGTTAGGTCCCTTCCCTACTGGTTGGGCCAGGAGTTTGTTCTTATGTGCATAGACGTATTCTGAGGATGGGTGTGCCTTTCTTGTTAGCAGGTGTTGGCTAGTACCTACATCAACAAGCTTATGGAGCATCTGATCTACCAACAAGAGAGCCCTACAATATCGTATCAGGGGGCACATTTAAATCAAAGATGCTGTGGGAGTGGACCCATATCCACAAGATCTGATATTTCTGTCACATATTGCACCTCCCAGAAGCCACTGGCCTGCTGAAGACACATTTGACATACTAGCTCTAAGGAAATATTCTGTAAGAACAGCACACATCAACCAGAATGCGTAGTATGCATTGAACAAAAATATTTATTTTGCACTGTTTCTCCAAAGGAAGAATACATGGATCTAGGAAGAGAAGCATGAAAACAAAAATATCCCCAGCTATTATCACTTCTAATGATGCATCAGGGAATTTTTGGATTGAAACATCCACACATCTGGGCACTGGAGGATTACAAGTCCTTGACCCCAAAGGGGGCACACTCTTGTCAGAGGAAATGCAAGATCCCTGTTGAACTATTTTCTATACCTGCTGCCTGGACATTTTGGGCTTTTTGTATCCAGAGAACAGCAAGTAAGAAGGAAAGTCACTGTTTATTGCAGGTATAATTGACAACCTGACATTGATCACAAGGTGGTATATGTTACTCCACAAATTTAGGGAATACAGACAATCGGCTTGAGAGATTTTTGATACTCCTTTGCCCAACTGTGAATATAATTGGAAAAGTACAATAAGTCCAGCTTAAGAAGGTCATGGTGACCCAGGACTCAAGCACCTTGGGAATGAGGTTCTGGGTCACACCAGTGGATAAGACATCAAGGCTAAAAGAGGCAGGAGCTGAGGACAAGGGCACTCTAGAATGGACAGCAGAGGATGGTGGCAATGAGGATCAATCGAGGTACCCACACCAACTGCACAGACAAGGTTCATCCCGCTAACATCCCTCTGTAGGTCTCCTATTAGAAACAAATGCTCAGTGGAATCCTGAAGGAGCTGCTCCACAAACATATGTGGAGAAAAGGATCCAAGCAGCACAAGGAAAGATGTAGACACGGTGATGCACCACCTAGATCCAACTTCAAGACAGGGCTTGCTGCCTGGCTCGGAGGAGTGTGGTCAGCAGACTGCCTCCAGCTACCAGCTTCTTCAGAGTCTGCCCCAGCTGCAGACACTGGCCTTGCCTGACGTCACACTTTCTCAGGGAAGCCTGCCTCCAGGGACTAAGCAAGGCAGGGGTAGAGGTAAAAGCCTGGCCGTTTTGTTCTGATGAGGTAAAACTCTCATGGATGCTGCTCTCTCAGGAGCTCTCCCCCAGGCTGGCCCAGGCTTTGTCCAACCTGCACCACAGTTTGACTTCTTCCCTCTTCTTTTCACAGATGTTGGTTCCTAATAAATATCTGGCACCTCAATCTCCATCTCAGAGTTGGCTTTCAGAGAACCCACTGGATGTTCCCTACATACACATCAGTACACAGGAAAGGAAAAGTTGAGAAGTGGGCCCTCTGTGTTATTTCTGGTACCGTAATCAGTTTCTGGGTGGAAGTAGTAGCCATCGTTTGACTAAATTGTCAACTTGCATGTAAAATATTGTCTTGAATAGCCCTTTGTAAAGTGGCTCTGGCTATTACTCATTTGTTCTAACTAAATGATGTGAAGACAATCCTGAATATCTAATAATAAAACATGATTATAATTAGATTTCCAGTTCTCTCTGTGCCCCTACAAAGATCTTTTATATTCCACTCTCCCATCTTAATTCTCTCTCATACTAGAGCTGTTATGTTTCTGTGTCTTCGACATATGTTTAATGATTATAGCTTCAACATTTTTGAGCAGAATAATGAAGCTTCGTCAGACAACTGCTACTGGTAACATATGTTTCATCTCTATGAAGAATGCTGTTCACTGACTACTCATTCCAATTTTATATAACTTTATAAATTAAATCAGATGCAAATAATGTACTTTAAAGTGGAATATCTTGTTTTAAAAGGAGAGTTGTTATTTATATCTGAGATATTGGTTAACCAAGCAATTTATATCTAGTATTTTAACATCTTTAATCGTTGCCACAGTTTTTGTTTGATTGCCTTTAAATCGCTGTCTTCTTCATCGATTCAACATTTCTAATAGGTTCTATCAATATATTTGTCGTTTGCTCCCTTGAGTGGATTCTGACTCCTGGCAGCCCCATGGACAGCAGAGTGGAGCCCTGCCAGATCTTTTTGTTCCATCCCCTCTTCTTCTGGCACTCCATCACACAATGCTCCCCTGCTATTCACAGGGTTTTCATGGCAAGTTTTTTCAGAAGTGGGTGGCCAGGTCCTTCTTCCTAGCCTGTTTTAGTCTGGAAGCTCTGCTGAAACTTGTCCAGCCTGGGTGACCCTGCTGGTATTTGAAATACTGGTGGCATAGCTTTCAGTGTCACAGCAACACGCAGCTGCCACAATATGACAACCGACTGATGGTTGGTGTGGTTCCCTGACCGGGAAATGAATTCGAGCAGCTGATTCTTAACCACTAGACCATTGGGTTGGCTCTATCCATATAAACATATATTTGTTACACATGTATGGCTGTGTGTGTGCATATAGAAACACATAAATACAAATATAATAGACAACTGACAAGTGCAATAATCTTGTGACATATATGTATACGCACACATATATGCACACATACATATACATATATACACATATATGTGTGTGTGTGTACTCATGGTAGCTATACTGTCTTATTTTAAGATAGGAGCAACCAGCATACATATTAAAGTGGAATCAACTTTCTGACCACCAGGGTTGGCTATTAATATGTAGACTCATAGAAATTAAGAGTTATTAATTAAGTTGTTTGCCTCATATTGTAAAGAAATTAACAGATCTATCCCTTAATTCTCGATATTATGCATTTTTCAGTATACTAAACTCTCTAATATTTGAGTCTTCTTTCATGGATTAATAACTTGCTTTTTCATTTGTGTTATATATATATATGAAAGTGTGTTCTTTTTTCTGTCTTTGAGATAGAGCAAATGTGTTTGCCAAAAAACAAAGCAAAATTAACAAAAACTAGTTTATCAGGGAAGAAATATATGTGGCCAGCTAGCTAAGCATCTAGGTTTATTTTTAAAATACAACATTAATAACAGGTCTTTAAGGAAAATAAAATTGTGAGTTTGTAACCACTTGTGAGTTATAACAAATCTGCCAATGTAAATATATCCCATGAAGCACTGTGGTTACATATGTACCTAAAATTTATGTATAGATATTAGTTACCTCATACATACACACATGCAAACACACGCTTTTATACATATTCTGCTATTCTGCAAAAAGCTTTCTCTATGGTTTCCTTACTGTCTCCTCTACCATCTTACAGAAATGAACTGTATACGAAGTGTCCAGAGTGTTCTTAAAAGAATATAATCAGATAGAATATGACACTCTCTTGCAGGAAGCCATTCAAAGATGGACTCTCCCATTTAGAATAAAATAAAAACTCCTTAGCCAGTGTATTAACTTGCTGGGGCTTCTATAAGAAAGTAGCACATACTGGGTGCCTTAAACACAAACATGAATCCCTCGCAGTCCCGGAGGCTGGTGCCTGAGACCTGGCGTGAGCAGGGTCGGTTTCCTCTGAGGCCTCTCTCCCCGGCATGTAGATGGCTGTCTTCATGTTCACATGGTCTTCCCTCCATGTGAATGTCTGTGTCCTAATTTCCACTTCTTATAAGGACACCAGTCATATTGGATTAGAGGCTACCCTAATACCTCATTTTAACTTAATTACCTCTTTATAGACCCTATCTTCAAATATAATAATGTCTGAGGCACTCGGGGTTAAGACTTCAACACACGAATTTGGGGTACTACAGTTCAGCCCATAACAGCCATGACACAAAGGTCTCCATGACCTAACCACTCTCTTCCTGGACCATTGTGTCTCTGTCAAAAGAAAATTCAGAGAGCTTTTCTTAATAAGAACATTTTATTGAATGAGAAACAAACTGTTCACAAACGTGGAGACTTCAAACATGAAACTGCATGAAGTTCAGAGGCTTGATGTTACATCATGGCTTATAGAGTGACAAGGAGGAAGTTGTCTAATCTTTACAGTTATTGATTATTACAATGAGCGTTTCCAGATGGCAAGGGATTGGTTAAAAGTGATTATTTTATACCATTTAAGGAAGGTGACAAGCTTTATTTATGATTATCAGAAGCATTTCCAAGAAATAATCTAAGTTTTGCTTACATTTATGAAATAAGGTAGATTAAGTTTTGCTTATGTGGCTTAAATGGTTTTGCCTGCTCAAGGGATCTTCAAGCCTGGTCTCCACTTTATTTTATTTTGACATCCCCTACCCACTCTGGTCCATGCAGACACCTTACACTTTTTTTTTTGTTTTCCAAATACTTAAGCCTATTTCTATCTTGACACCATTTCCTCTGCTATCAAAGCTTTTCACAGTGATATTGATTTTGCAAGACTTGCTCCTTCCTTAAAATTTCAATTTAAATGTCACCTTCTAAGATAGATCTTCCATAATAACAACTAAAGTAGAAATCACTCTCTACCATAACACTACTTTAATTTTCCACATAACACTTATTGCTATCTGAAATTTTCCTTTTTGTCATGTGTTAGATTCACTTCTGTCAATTGAATATAAAGAGAGGCAGAGAGAGAGAGAATTTTTCTCGTGACCACGACAGAATTCTCAGTGAATAGAAAAATCCCTGGCTTGTAGAAGGCAGACAGTAAATACCTCTTTATTTTATGACTTGAATGAATACAAGAATGGATCAATATAATTAAAATGGATCGACCTGGTTAACACATATGTTGAAAATTACTTATTTTTCATTAATAAATTAATCATCATTTAAGATAGAATAGACATAACAAAAACGATGTTTGATAAACAGTTAAGATTTTATATTTCTTTTTAAATTTTTAAAAATCATTCACTAATTAGAATTACAGCAGTATGTTCATGAGTTATGTTTGTCAGGTGTTATTTCTTCCATTTAAAAACAAACAAACATGAAATTCATAGATTTCAAATTAAGTGCTATGGTCATATACCAAGTTAGAAAAATCAGGACTTAAACTTCATGTCCTGCTTTAAAATTGAGTGCTTATTGCGCTGTTAAATGTCATTTCTTACAGCTGTGGATGTACAGTTACTCTCTAAATAATATTGATGCATATTGACAATGGATTTGAAGAAAACGGTTCTGCTTTTATTGCTTATTTCAGAAGAATCGTACTAAGAGTGTAGGATACAGACTAAGTAGGAAGGGATAGCTGTACAGTGATAGAAATTGGTGTGAAGTTAATGGGAGGAAAAGAATGCTACTATTCCTGCGTACTCACTCATTTGTTTAATGAGTATGTAGGATTTTTCTACTGTGACAGATTCTATGAATGCATGACACAGCCCCAGCTCCAAATGGCTTATACAGGGAGCACTATAATAAGCCAAGTCTTAGGTTTGTTTTCAAAAGAGGAAATTGGAAATGCACTTATATGTGATGATAAGGAGTCATTCTTCTCATAATAAAGCAAATGCCTTGCAGATTTTCTGACAATTCTTTTGATTCTTCAATGTGTGTTCCATGGTTCCAGCTTAGATAGTGTTGGACTGGTCATGGTTAAAGCTTGTAGGACCTGAGATGCCATATTATTAGGATATTAATCTTGAATACTTAAGAATCTGGTGGGCTTCTCCAGTTATGACAAGGATATGAAAATTCTCAGAATGTTAAAAATTACCTTTTATAAAGACACTGATAAACATACATTTCTGTCATTTTGGTTTTGTCTTTCCCTAACAAAAAAAAAAGGATGAAGCCCTGTCAGTTTGAATGCTATCTGTAACTGCTTGTGCTTCCTACCAGCAGCATCTCCCTAAGTAGGAACATGGGCAAACTAGTTCTTGGTTCCGTAGTTCAAGATATAGTCACTTAAACTTTAATTCCCAAATCTGTGTGTATGGTCTCCATAGTTCATTAAAAACTTGGAAAGCAACATTACCAAAGCTGCCATTTTCCTGTGATTTTGTTAAATCAAAAGGCTATTAATTTTCCACAAATATATTTTTGATGGATATGTATTTTAAATTGGAAACAAATATAAACCCAAACTTTAAAATTTACTTTAATATTCATACCCAAGCATAACGTTGATATCAGTGTTTAGTTTTTCATTCATTAGTCTTCTGATTCACAAAGGATTTCTTCAGATACTGATTTTATTTGCACCTAAATATAAAATTTCAAAATGAACAAATCTAGATCCTTGCTTGAATCAACATTCTCCATAAAACTAAAATCTAATGGTAAGTCTATTAAATAATTTTATTTTATTCCTCCCATTCTATTTATTAACATTTCTCCCACGATTTCACCAAATTCCCAAGTATGAAGTGGATTTCTAACTCAAGATCTATTTGTGCGTAGTGATCATCCAACGTCACTATTCATAGCAACACTTTTCCTTAAGATGTTCCTACAATAGTTGACAATGTTTTACAGCAATCACAAAAAACAAAACAAAACAAACAAAAATTGTCAACATAACAGAATGGCTGTCTCCATTTGGGATTAGATGCTGCTGTGACAAAAAGATTACGTACGGTCTGTGTGAGCAGCTACATGGTGAACAAACCTGGAAAGTCAAATCATAAATGATTGAAATGTACTTTAAGGAGATTACCACCTCCAAAACATGTGTAGAATTGTGGCTACATACTCAGCTTTAAATAAGTTACTTAAAATATTGCCCAGTAGGGCCGGCCCATGGCTTAGCGGTTAAATGTGCGCGCTCCGCTACTGGCAGCCCAGGTTTGGATCCCCGGCGCGCACCGACCCACGGCCACGCTGAGGCCGCGTCCCACATACAGCAACTAGAAGGAGGTGCAGCTATGACATACAACTATCTACTGGGGCTTTGGGGGAAAAAATAAATAAATAAATAAAATTATAAAAAGGGTTTAAATAATATATATATATATTGCCCAGTAAACTAGAAATGTCCTTTTAGAAAAAAGAATTGGAAATGCAAAACAATCCTTAATGGTAATCCTATTTTCCATTATAAGTAACATGCAGGAAAGTGATACCATCTGCTGTCTGAAGACCATCAAGGATAAGTATAGGTACACAGAGCAGGAGGTCTAGCCTGTCACCAGGACAGGGATTCATCACCTTGTCTCAGTAGATTCCCTGTGGACCACGGTCTGTGCTTCATCTTTATAGGTCCATAAACTCAATGAGAGGTAAGCTAAGAGCCTACGAATGCAATAACACTAATAGCATGGTAATGATAAAGCCTACTGTGGAACAATTCCATGATAAACAAACTGACCCAAAAAATGGCGCATGTGAAGATTTCTGCTTCTAACCAAGATGCAGTAAAAAGGATTGGATTTGTCCTCACATGTAAAGCAATTTAAAAACTGAACAAATTATTTAACCATTAACAATTACATTATAACTGTATTCTAATTGTTCAAAAAGCTAAATGAAATCTTGAATACGCTAAGTACAAAAACGAAAGATATTGAAACAACCTATATCAAATTTCTAGTGATGAAAACTTCAATAGAGATGAAATAGCATATTAAATGTTGCAAAATAAAACATTAGTGAACTTAAAGATAGTAATAGAAATGATCCAAAATGAAATACCAATAGAAAAAAGAAACACTGAAAATTAATAAAGAGATAATTGGTGAGATGTGAGATAATTGTAGACTGCTAATATATGTGTAATTTGAGTCCCCAACTAGAGGAGAAAAACAGGAGTGAATAAATACTTGAAGAAATAATTGTCAATTTTTTCAAATATTATATAAACTCTAAAAACACAGATTCAAGAAGCTCAATAAAAACTAATTCCTACTAACATGAAAGAAATTATGCCAAGGCATATAACAATTAAATTACTCAACACCAAGAATAAAAAGAAAATCTTACAAGCGGCCAGAGGAAAAGGTCATGTCACATCAACAAAACAAAAGGTAATGATAGTTTTTTTTGTCCGAAACAACGCAAACACGAAGAGTGTTCTTCTTGACAATATTTTTTAGTCTGAAAGAGGAAAACCAACACTCAACCCAAAATTTCATCACCAGCATAAAAAATTTCAAAACTTGAGACAAAGCTGAGCCTCTTTCAGACATGCACAAGCTGAATGAGTTCACCACCAACAGACCTGCGCTGAAGGAAATGTTAACAGAGATCCTTCAGACAGAAGGAGTATGATACCATATAGAAATATAAATCCACATAGAGAAATGAAGAAAACCAGAAATGGTAGCCATGTGGGCAAATATATAAGATTGTTCCTCTTACATTTAATTTTCTTTACATATAATTGACTATGTAACTAATAATATAAATGCAGTGTGGGGTTTACAAAATACATAGAAGTAAAATTTGTAACAATTACAGAAAGACTGGGAGGTGAATAATGGAAGCACATAGTTGTAGAGTTTTTATATGTGAAGTGGTAGGTTATCATTTGAGCATCAACTGCAATAAGTTAAAGACGTGTACTGTGTTAGTGAGGGTTCTCCAGAGAAACAGAACCAATAGGATGTGGGTGTGCATATAGCAAGAGAGAAATTGAGAGAGAATGAGAGGGAAAGAGAGAACTTCACTTTAAGAATTGGCTCACACAATTGTGGAGACTTGGTAAGCAGGCTGGCAGGCTGGAAACCTAGAGAAGAGGTGCAGTTGTCCAAAGGTAGTCTTCTGGCAGAATGCCTTCTTACTCAGGAGATGTCAGTCTTTGCTTTGTCAAGGCCTTCAGCTGATTGGATGAGGCGCACTCACATTATGCAGGGTAATCTGCTTTACTCAAAGTTCATTGATTTAAATGTTAATCTCACTGAAAAAACTCCATCACAGAAAGATTCAAAGTAATGTTTGACCAAATATCTGGGCAATGAGGCCCAGCCAAATTAACACATATAATTAACTATCACATATACTGTAGCCAAAGTCACCCACTAAAACAACTCCTCATCAAAACTTATAGTTGAAAAGCCAACAAAGCTTAACACTATTGACCAGTACACTTAAGAATGGTTAAAATAGTAAATTTTACGTTATGAGTTTTTCATAACAACTACAAATTAAAATAAGAACAAAAGAGATACAACGAGCAATTAAAAAATACTAAATTTATCAAAAATAGGCAGAGAAAGAAGACAATGGGGGCAAAGCCCAGACAAGACAGATAGAAACAAAATGCGATATGGTAGATTTAAATATAACCACATCAGTAGTCGCTGATTAAATTATAAACACAACCATTAAATTTTAAACACAACAATTAAAAGACAGATATTGTCATACAGGATTAACAAACAAATAAGCAAAATAGCTAGACCTAACTATACGATGTCTATAAGAAACCCATTTTAAATATAAAGACATTTATAGATTAACAGGATGAAAAAGACATATATTGTGGACAATACCCTAAGATAGATGGAGCTTCTATATTAACAACAGGCAAAGTGGATGTCTGAGCAAAGGCTATTACCAGAGGTAAAGAAGGTCATTTCCTAATGAAAAGATCAAATCACTAAAAGGGCATAACAATTGTAAATAGCTATGCAACTTATATAAGAGTTTAAAAGTACACGAAAACACTGAATGAGTTGTGAGCTGACAGAGAGAAATCCTCAGTTATTGGTAGATGGCAATACCCCTCTCTCAAACACTGATATAAGAATTAGACAGAAATGCAATCAATATACAGAAGAGTTGAGCAACATCATTAACCATCTTGGCCTAACTGATACTTAAGAGGAGTCCACCTCACAATAGCAGAATAAACATTCTTTTCATGGGCACACAAAATATTTGCCAAAATAGACCATTTTCTGGGCCATAAAACAATTTCCAATAAATTTTTTTTTTTTGAGGAAGATTGGCCCTAAGCTAACATCTGTTGCCAATCTTCCTCCTTTTCCCCTTTTCTCCCTAAAGCCCCAGTAGATAGTTGTATGTCATAGTTATACATCCTTCTAGTTGCTCTATGTGGGAGGCTGCCTAAGCATGGCTTGATGAGTGGTGTATAGGACCACGCCCAGGATCCGAACTGATGAATCCCTGGGCCTCCAAAGTAGAGCACGCAAACTTAACCACTACACCATCGGGCCGGCCCCTCCAATAAATTTAAAATTATTCAACTCACACAAAGCATGTTCTCTGTCAATAAAGAAATTCAATTTGAGATCACAATAGAATGACACTTGGAAAATCTACAAGTATTAAAATCTAAAAACACATTTCTAAATAACCTATGGGTTAACTAAATTAAAATAACTTTAAAAACTAGGAAATTATTTTTAAATGAATTAAATTAAAAGCATATAAAAATTTGTGGGCTGCTGATCACCAGTACGTAGATAAGTATACCTCTAATGCCTAGAGTTAAAAATAAAAATGCACAGAGTTCTCAAATCAACGACCTCATCTTCTACCTTATAAGCTGAAAAACAATGTGGATGGAGGGCGGGTGAAATGGATAAAGTGGTCAAAAGGTACGAACTTCCAACTATAAAATGAATAAGTCCTGGGGATGTAATGTAAAGCATGGTGACTTTAGTTAATAATACTGTATTGCATTTGAAAGTTGCTAAGTGAGTAGATCTTAAACGTTTCATCACAAGAAAAAAACATTTTGTAAATATGTACAGTGACAAATGTTAACTAGACTCATTGTGGTGATCATTTTGCAATATATACAAATATTGAATCACTATGTTGTACACCTGAAACTAATATAATGTTATATGTAAATTATACTTCAATTAAAAAAAACAAATTAAACACAAAGAAAGCAGAATACAGGAAAAATAAAGATTAGAGTAAAAATCAATAAATTAGAAAATGAAAAATTAATAGAGAAAATCAACAAAACCCAAATTGATCTTTGAGAAGCTCAATAAACTGATGCAGTAATTTTAAAACTAATCTGGAAAAAAGAAAGAAAAAAAACAAATTATTAATGCCAGAACTGAAAGCAACGGCATCACTGAAGTCTACAGATAGTGAAAGGTTAATAAGTGTTTATTATGATGAATTTTTGCTACTAAATTCAACAACATACGTGAAATGGATAAACTTCCTAAAAGACACAGATTACCAGAGTTCACTCGAAAAGTAATAGATAATCTGAATATATTTGTTTAAAAATTGAATTTTTAGTTAAAAACTCTTCCACAAAGAAACTGAGTTCAGTTTGCTTCACTGTGAAGTCTATGAATATTTAAGAAGAAATAACAACAATTCCACAAGAAGTCTGGTAGAAAATTGAAGAGGAGTGAGTACACCACTACTCTCTCTATAAGGTCAGCTTTACCCTGATGTTAAAAGCAAAGACATTACCAGGGGACATAACTATAGACCAATAACCCTCATGGACAGAGTTGTAAATCTCTTAACAAAGTGTAGCAAATCATATCTTAGCATGCATAAAAAATGATGATACATCAGGACTAAGTTGGGTTTGTTCTAGAAAAGCAAGTTTGGTTTACATTTGAAATCTCTAAGATCAGGAACAGAACAAGGATGCCCACTGTTGCCAGTTCTACTCAATATAGTGCTACTGGAAGTCTTAGTCAGAGCTATTAGGCAAGACAAAGAAATAAAAGGCATCCAAACCAGAAAGGAAAAATAAAATAGTCTGTGTTTGCAGATGACATAATGTTATACATAGAAAATCTTAAAGGCTCCACCGAAAATTGTTAAAACTAATAAACTGATTCAATAAAGTTGTAGTATGCAAAATCAACATACAAAAATCAGTAGTATTTATATATACTAACAATTAACTATGTGAAAAAGAATTAAGAAAACAATCTCATTTACAATAGCATCAAAAAGAAAAAAAAACAACTTAGGAATAAATTTAACCAAGGAGGTGAAAGATCTTTACATCAAAAACTATAAAATGTTTATAAAAGAAATTGAAGAAGAGACAAATAAATGGAAATATATCCCATGTTCATGGATTGGTAGAATTAATATTGTTAAAATATCCATGCTATCTAAAATGATATACAGATTCAGAGCAATCCTTATCAAAATTTCAAAAGCATTTTTCACAGACATAGAACAAACAGTCCTAAAATTGATATGGAACCACAAAAGACCTCAAATAGCCAAAGTAATCTTGAGTAAAAAGAACAATGCTGGCAGTATCACATTACCTGATTTCAAAATAGAGTACAAAGCTATAGTTATTAAGACAGTATGATACTGGCATAAAAACAGACATATAGACAAATGGAGAAGAATAGAAAGCCCAGAAATAAACCCACACATTTATGATCAATTGATCTTAGACAAAGTTGCCAAGAACACACAATGGGGATAAGACACCTCTTCAATAAATACTGTTGTGAAAACTGGATATCCATACAAAGAAAAATGAAATTGGACCTTAGCTCACACCATACACAAAAATTAACTTAAAACAGATTAAAGACTTATAAACATAAGACCTGAAACTATAGAAGAAAACATGGAGAAAAAGCTTTTTAACGTTGATCTGGGCAATGATTTTTTTGCATATAATACCAAAAGCATATGCTGTCAAACATAAATAGACAAATTGAATTGTATCAAACTAAAAAGCTTCCGCACAGAAAACAAACAACAAAATGAAAAGACAACCTATAGATTGGGAGAAAATATTTACAAACTATACATCTGACTAGCGGTTAATATCCAAAATATAAATAGAACTCAAACAACTCAATACCAAGAAAACAATCTGATTTTAAAATGTGCAAAGAACTTGAATTTGTAATTTCTCAAAAAAAAAAAAAGACATATGAATGACCAACAAGAGTATGAAAAATATGCTCAATATCACTAATCATCAGGGGATACAAATTGAAAGCACAAGGAGACAACACCTCACATCTGTTAGAGCAGCTATTATCAAAAAGACAGAAGATAACAAGTGTTGGCGAGGATGTGGAGAAAAGGGGACCTTTTTGCACTGTTGATGGGAGTGTCAATTGGTACAGCCATTATGGAAAACAGTATGGAGATTTCTCAAAAATATAATAATATAACTACTATAATCTAGCAATCCCACTTCTGAGTATTTATCCAAAAGAAATAAAATCAGTATCTCAAAGAGAGATCTGCACTCCCCAATTCATTATAGCCTTATTCATAATAGCCAAGATATGGATCAATGTAAGTGTCAATTGATGGATGAATGAATAAAGAAAATGTGGTATATCTACAAGGGAATATTATTCAGCCTTAAAAAAAGAAAGATATCTTGTTATTTGCAACAATGTGGATGAACTTGGAGGACATTATGCTAAGCAAAAAAAGCCAGGCACAGAAACGTAAATACTGCATGATCTCACTTAAATGTGGAATCTAAAAAAGTTGAACTCATAGAAGCGGAAAGTAGCATAGTGGTTGCTAGAGGCTAGGGGATGGAGGAAATGGCGAGATGTTCGTCAAAAGGTACAAAATTTCAGTTACGCAGGGTGAAAAATTCTGGAGGTCTAATGTACAGCATGGTGACTATGTATAATTAATAATGCTGTATTGTATACCTGAAAGTTGCTGAGAGAAGACTTAAATGTTCTCACCACACATGCAAAAATAATAACTATGTGAGGTGATAGACATGCTAATTAGCTTAATTGTAGTAGTCGTTTCACAGTGCATACGAATATCAAAACACCACATTGTACATGGTAAATATATACAACTTCTCTTTGTAAATTATTCTTCATTAAGCCATAAAAAAAGAAAATCAATTAGCGCAGTTCACTATATTAACAAACAAGTAAAGAAAAACAAAGAACATCTGACCATCTCATCAAACACTGAGAAAGCATTTGACAAAATTCAACATGCATTTCTAATAAACATGCTCAGAAAACTAAGGGTATAAGAGAACTTCCTCAACTTGATAAAGGGCGTATACCAAAATTTATAGCTAATGTCAGAGCCATGCCTGATGGCCCAGTGGTTCAAGTTCTGCACTCTCTGTTTCAGTGGCCCAGGCGTGCTTCCCAGTCGTGGAACCACACTAACCATCTGTCAGTTGCCATGCTGTGGCTGTGGCTCACATAGAAGAACAAGGGGAAAAAAAACAAGAAAGATTGGCAACAGATGTAAGCTCAGGGCGAATCCTTCACTGCCAAAGTATATATAGCTAATTTCATATTTAATGGTAAAATTGTGTTTTTTGTAATACATTTTTTTGTGAATTGAAAACTTGATTTTTCCCTATTTGGTGTGTTTTTCTTTTTGTTATTATTAAAAATTTCCTTGTATATTAAAACATGGGCTTTAAAAAAAGTGTTACAATGTTTTCAAATTCTTCTTTGCTTTTATTATTTTTATCATAGTTTTTAACTTACAAATATTTTAAATTTTATCATTTAACTCTACAGTTTATTGTTTTTATACATTCTTCTTATGGTCTTATTCTTTAAAAAAAATACACAACCTCTAAGATTTAAGTAAAAAATGTGACTTAATTTTCTTCTAGCATAATTATGGTTACTTTTTGTTTGTTTTACATCAACTTTTTACTTTAAATTTAATTACTTTAAATTATCTTAAATTTAAATCCACAGCTCAAGAAGAAATGTAGCCTTATTTTACCTTTAAATTATTAACCAGTTTTCCAGCAATATTTATCAAATAGTTTGTTATATTCACATTTCTTTGAAAAGTCGTCACCTTTTTTACATGGTAAATTATTTCATATCTCCTAAGTTGCTACAGAAACTTACATTTTTTCATTATATTTAAATAAATAAAGATTATATGTACGTGTCTGTGTGTGCATACACACATAAAAGAATATAAAAGGATCTTCTTGGGGTTGGCCTGGTGGCATAGTGGTTAAGTGCATACACTCTACTTTGGCTGCCTGGGGTTCGCAGGTTTGGATCCCAGGTGCACATCAATGCACTGCTTATCAAGCCATGCTGTGGCGGGGGTCCCACAAAAAATAGAGGAAGATGGGCACTGATGTTAGCCCCAGGCCAGTCTCCCTCAGCAAAAAGAGGAGGATTGGCATCAGATGTTAGCTCAGGGCTAATCTTCCTAGCAAAAAAAAAAAAAAAAAGGAATCTTTACTACAAATGAGCATTAGCACCTAAACACATGAAAATGTTACAAGTTTTCCATTATGCTGGAAAAGTTTGCTCCATCTTTCAGGCTAGCAGTAGGGTAGATTGTTTTGATGATCAGTATAATTTATTATATAGCATTATAATTGTACTAGTACAAACAACTTAATTAGAGAATTAAATAGTTTTAATATCTGCTATAATAGCTATAGAGATCTTCAAAATGTTAAACATTTAAGAAAAGAGACTTGTTAGTATATGAAAGAGATAGTGGATTTTTGCTTGGAATACCAGGTTGGTTATTTTTCTTTACAATTTTAAACATCCAAGAAATTCTTATTAGTATTGAAAAAAATATATTTGTTTAGAGTTGCTGATATATTTGGTTGTGTAAATTTTGTAGATAGAAGATAGCACTCATTTTAGTACCCGGAAGTGGGGTGCTACTGTAATAAACATCTAAAAAATGTGGGCAGTGGGCAGAGGCTGGAAGAATTTTGTAGAGCATGATGGAAATGCCTAGATTGTCTCAAACACGTTGGTAGTGGAAATATGCACATTAATGACTCTCCTAGGGAGGATTAAAGGGAAATAAGGAGTGTCAAAGAGGAAACCTATGTTGTCTTAAAGAATACTTGAATACTGAAATTGCTGTAAACAGACTGTTGGTAGAAATATGGATGTTAAATGCTCTACTGATGAGGGCTCAGAAGAAATGATTAATATGTCACGGGAAATTGGAGAAAAGAGAATCCTTGTAATATAGTGGCTGAATTAAGGAAAACCACTATATTTATTTGGAAAGAAGAACTTGTAATTGATGAACTAGATATTTAAATATTTAGCTTCAAAGTGTTGAAGGTGCGGTCTGATTTCTTCTTGCTGCTTACTATAAAGTGTGAGAGGGAAGACATAAATTGAGAGAACTGTCAAGCAAATAAAGAATCAAAAGTTGATGATAGGGAAAATCCTCAGCCTATCCAGATTGCAAAAGATGCTAACATCAGGAGATTCACAGTCAGGAAAACATGGAGTAAGAATGGAGGATTTATTGGACAATCTTTTGCTAAGGCCTCAGAAGGCTTAAAATGTCAAAGTAGTATATCACACAGAGGGACCTGTAGAGATATTAGGTGTGCGACTAATGGACCTTCTCCATCATCTCAGCAGAAGCCTGGAATGGCATGGAATTATCCGGGACAAATCTGTGGTGAAGTCATTTGTCTAATAGAGCAAATTTCTGAAACATACAGGAGACCCACAGGGTTCTTGATAATGTTATAGCAGCAGAAACTTTTGCCAGCTTGGACTAAAATGGACAGAGAAGGTGGAATGAAAGAAGCTGCCAGAGTCAGAAAATTCTGCAGACAAAATATTGGCTAAAACTACTGTTCTGCTTAAAACACATAATACCTTTATATGAAAAAGAAGGGATTACTCTGAGGCCAGAGCCTCAAGCCTAGAGGGCAAAGCCATGAACCACAAATTATCCCTAGGTCTTGAAACCTAATGTACTTGAGCAGCTGAATTTCAAAAATTGTTTGGGAAACTTGACACCTTTTTACCCACTGCTATCTCTCCTGGTGAATGGTAATGTCTATAACTTGTATCCTATGTCTGTCCCACCATTGTAATTTGGGAGCAAAGATCTTGTTTCCTAGTTTCATAGGTTCACAAGTAGAGAAGAATTTTGACCTGTGTTAGTTCATAATGATAGTTTTACTTATATTTGATTTAGATTATCCAGAAGAAAAGATTTGGACCTTTTGAGCTGTTAAAATTTAAATGAGCTTTGGGACTTTGAGTTGAAGTTGTAATGGCTTGAGACTTTTGAGGATGTCGGGATGGGGTAAATGTATTTTGCATGTGGAATGGATGTGAATTTTTGGATGTCAGTAGGTATAATGCGGTATGCAGAATAATGGCCTCTCAGATATGTTTATGTCCTAATCCCAAGAATCTGCAAATTTGTTACCTCACATGGAAAAACAGACTTCTCAGATGTGATTAAGTTAAGACTCTTAATACAGGGAGATCATACTGGATTATTTGGGTGGACCCAAGGTAATCAAAAGAGTACTGATAAGAGGGAGGCAGGAGTGTCAGAGTCAAAGAAGAAAATCTGGAAACAGAAGTGAGAGAGGAGAGGGATTTGAAGATAATATGCTGCTAGAGTTAAAGATGGAAGATGAGACCACAAGTCAAGGAGTCCAGGTAGCCTCTAGAGGGTGGAAAAGTCAAGGAAGTCGTTTCTCCCCCTAGAGCCTCCAGAGGGAACGTGGCCCTTTTAAAACTTTGTTTTTAGCCAGTAAGACCATTTTAGACTTCTGACCTCCAGAATTGTAAAAGAACATTTATTTACCTGTTTGTTCTAAGCCACTAAGTTTCCTGAAGTGTGTTTAGGGAAAACGTGCCCTATAACAGTTAGAAGTCCTCAAAGAAAGTTTTATTTTTCTTTCTTTCTTTCTTTTTTATTTTTTTTATCAATTAGGTTTAGAAAATGCCTCAGCAGGCAATTTACTACAGGTCTTGTATTCACCTTAAATATATACTATGTTTTAGGAATCTCTCAGTCAGAATTGTGATATGCATCTTGCTTAAAATTATTTAGCTGGGAAACACTTTTCTTTTTTTCTCTCCCTCATGTCTTTTGCGATTAATCTAAGAAATATACTCTGTAATAGTCTTCCTAAAACTTAGAGTGGTTTGACTATTTTTCTAGAATATTTCCCAACTGAGATCTAAACATTATTAAATAAAAGGGATACTGTCATTTCTCCTTATCTATTTTTTCAGCAATTATTTTTTAACAATGGATGGTGTAATAAATAGCTTGTGGTCTCTAATATCAAAAGCTTTGAAAATTCTTTGATTTTTTCCATTCCATTTTAGTTCAACTGAAATTGTTACTCAAGCACAAACAAACGGAGGACTTCTTTCCTTATTGTAACTTTCCAGTGTATAATCTATTGACTTCCGACGTATAACCTATTTTCCTTGTGTTGTTTAAAGTGAATTGCCTGCTGTAATATTATTCTAAACTTGATAATTTTTTATTATTTATAAGCTATCACAAGAAAATATTGCATATTCTTTTTCAAGTTTCAGATTAAAATGAAATTTAATTTATCCCCCAATGCTCAATTAGTACAATTTAATTTAAAATTAACCAGATCAATTTTATGTTTTCAGCCTTATACATATTTATACAGAGCAGAGAAACAATTGTAGAACAAAAAAAAATATTTTGGAAAAAATGTCCGTTTAAGTTAATTGATATAATCATGTTTTTTTAGTCATCTAATTGTGCTATTTTGGTTTTCAAATCAATTACATATTGAGTAGAATGAATTATTCATATACTTTTTCACACTACTCTAGAAGGCAAAGCATTTTTCATTCATTGTATTTTTTCTATTTGAAATGAAATAAAAACCTGTTGAAAAGAAGGTGCCATTGGTTTTTGGGTCTTCCTTTTTGTAAATAAATATTAACACCAAGACACATGAAAATGGAAAAATGTAGTTGTTTTTTTGCTGTGCTGGTAAATTCTGCCCCATCTTCCAGGATATCAGAAATGTAAATTGCTTCAATGATCAGTAGTAGATATAAAAGTTCTGTTCTGCTGGAAAAAAACTTAAATTAATCATTTTCTAATGCCTGCTGTAAGTGCTACACTTAATTTATTTACTCATTCAAATGTTTCCAGTGTCTCCTACATTCAAGGTACTTTCTCCGGTGCTTTTAAAAAACTAATTCAGTGAATAAGTATATTATAAATGTGTAAAGTAGTTTCATTCTGTCCAAGCTGATGTATCAATAATCTGGCCTTCCCTAAACAGTCTACAGTTCCTCAGAATTTTTATCCCCCTTTTTCATCTGACCGCTCATAATCTACTTTCCCCCCACCTATCATTGAGTGTAACAGTTCAAGCTTGCATTGTGAGATTCAGTTTTTACATATTTACTTTTTCTAACCAACTAGATATTAAATTGCTTTAGCACAAAGCTTAGCCATTCTATATGTGTGTCCCCTGGATGATTTTAGCTGAATAACAGGTATACATTTGGTGCAAATTGAGTATTCACTAATTTAACTTGCCTAGTCGAATGATCACCGTTTCATTTCTTTTTTAGCTCTAATTTCCTTTCTCATTTTGCCAAATAGTCCTATTTTCAAAGTTGTAACATGAGAATCCCCAGGGCTGCCAGGTAGAGTGAGTTTAACAGGCTGAGCCGCAGGATAGAATGGTCCAGTGTTAGTTTTCCCTGAAAGTTTGAGGAAAATCCCAAAATATTAGTAAAAAGTTTATCGTATTTGAACAAATATGCACATAATTTAAGATAGAATGCAATTCAGGAAATTTTGTACTTGTAATCAATATCTTCAGACTTCATCAATAGCCACTCCACTTTCTTCCCAAAGCAATTCTCCTCTATAATTACTAGCACTATATATTGTGAAACTCTCCTCCCTTACTGTTCTCACATAACTTACTAGTGGTTCTGTTGCGTCTCACATTCTTTCTTTGGCTCAATTTTTATTCTCAGCCTTATTTTCCTTCTGTATCTCTTATGATCTGTTTCTATCACTCTCATCCTCAATACCTTCTGATAATCTATTCAAATAAATTCAACTTTTGGAGAGTATTCTTAATGTTGATATAATCTTGGTTGTACATAGGATGGCCTAGCATCCAGATCAAATAGAGAGGGAGTCTTGTTGACAGAACACATTCTTTTAACCTTGCTTTCAAAGGAAATTCACAAGACTAATGTGTGCCTTGAGAAGTGAGTTCGAATATCACATTACATAGCTAATTTGTTGATTTCTTGTTTGTCTCAGCAACTAAAGAGTGGATATTGTTGTTATTGGAACTGGATCACAATCCTGTTAGTTACCCAGGGTAACATATTAAGTTTCCATACTATTATTCTAAACTTGATAATTTTTTATTATATATATGATAGCTTATAAAAGCTATCATAATAAAATCTTTTATATTCTTTTTCAAGTTTCAGATTAAAATAAAATTCAATTTATATCCCAATGCTTAATTAATGTAATTTACTTTAAAATTAACCAAATCAATTTTATGTTTTAAATGGCACATATTGAGTTTCTAGTCAACAAATATTTATTGAGTAAAATGGATTTATTTCCTCCTACAGCAGAATTTAATAAAAAAGTTTTATTAGAATTATATGAGCAAATGTCACTTCTTCAGAGGCTAGAGATCTTATTAATGACACTGTCCCTTCCTTAATTTGTAATTGCTTTTACATCTTTTTGTGAATTTTAGTGAAGCTTTTACATCTTTTTGTGGATTTTAATGAAATATCCCTTGCATACATAGCATGTAGAAGCAAACAAATTATCACAAATTATCAAAGATGTTGTCTAAGATCTCAAAGGAATCAATAGATTCTTATTAGAATTGAGAGGAACTCTATTCCAATGAGGAGTAAGTTTTGCGTTGAAAATAATACCCAAGGATTATCATATGAAAGGATCATTTGCATGATGATATTGATAGGATATAATCTAGGACAATAATACGGAAATGTTCATTAAATGGTTGATGTGTGTGAAGGTTATAGAATTAGTCAGTGAAATTAATGGTAGATACCACACAAGCTTAAAAATTTCAGGAATTAATAAAACAAAGATTTATTTTTCACACACAAAATCCAACCCAGATCAAACAGCTGTCTGTAAACTTGTAGTTCCTATCTTTGGAACATGAAACCTCCAAAGTTACTCATGCCCAAGGAAGAGAGGAAAGGAGGAAATCTGGCCTAGAAGAAACATGTGCCACTGCGACAGACGGAAGCAGTAACACAGCCTCCCCCTTAGTGCAAGGGAGGCAAGGAAATACACACACACACACACACACACACACACACACACGTCTAGGGAACAGTGCCTCCCTACTCAGGCTTCATTACTGGAGCAAGACCCAATAGATCCAGTATCAATGATCACGTAATCATAAAATGCGCTGAGAGAGCTTTAGAATATATTGGAACATAGTCCAATTTTATGCAACTTGTCAAATACTGTTAATATATACTAATATTTTCAGTACACAAAGACGGCAGAAGTTAATCCAACTTTGAATTGTTCCATTGTCATAGTCTCAACTATGGCATTTTATTATCGTGAAATTCAGGCTAGTAGCTGCCGGCCCTGATTATATTTTTTCGCTGTTATATTTCTCATGAGCAGTTGGCAAAAATGATCCTCCTGAACATTCCAGAGGAGAGTTAGGGGCTAAATGGGTCCTGTTAGTTATTGTTTTGAGCTGGTTTTGCTGCAGGTATAAAGTGACTGTGAAAATTCATATATGTGAAAGCGTATTTGTGAATTATGTCTTATACTTGCAATTTCCATGGAATGTTGAAAAAATCCTGAGGACTATGTGTAGTAGCTGCCTCTCTCCTTTTATTTTCCTCCCTCAAACCTACCAACGCTTAGGCATGCTTTCTGCTTAGGAAAGATGTTTTTCCACATTATTTAAAAAAAGTAAAATAAAAGCTTGCTTCATTTACCTATTTCCCTTCCTATCTCTCTAAGCTAAGTATCACCCGTGATTACGAAGCCCTTTCTTGAGAGAAGTGAGTTTCAGGACTGTATTTTAAATTACAGGCAACTTTGCTCTTGTAACAGCATACCACGCAATGCGTCATCTTGGTCGGAATCGTCCTGGGGAAAGGCTATTTGCTGAAAGGAAAGAAAATAACAGTTTTTCTTGTTGATATCAAGTCAGCTTTTCACAAAATGAGATATGTGGTGTAAAGCTCCAGAGAGCTGATTCACACTTTAAAATCAGATGTGAAAATGAGTAAGAAAATGTGATTTCAATTTTCATGCTTCTATAAAAATTACTGAGAGTGGAAAAAAAGGGTAAGAAAGTGTAGGTGTCAAAATCTTTTTGAATGGGCAGTTCAATAATTTTGAATCTTCTGAAGGCAGAATTTATAGTATTGAAAACACTTAAGAGTTCCACAAAGTAATTCTCACTTACCAATTATGTTTCTTTTATATAAGCCCCAGTTATGCAAACAGAAAGAATGCTTTGTAGTTAAGTTGTGGAAAAACTTACTGATTATTATCTAAAATGCTCTTTTTTTTTTTTGCTGTATGAAAAAATAATGGATTTGATTACATACAAATTAAGGTGTTTGTTTACAATGAAGGAAATTGTAGAAAGGTGACATACTGGAAGAAAATACTTGCAAGGCCTGAAAGAGACAAGGGGATACTGGTTAGACTAGTCCAAGAAATCCTTCAAAATAAGAAAAGGTAGAAAACCCAGGAGAAAGAGAGTCAGGGTATGAGAACACAGTTTGCTGAAGGGGAATCTGAAGGACAAGCAATCACAGTGAAGAGGGGCTCAAACTCACCAGCAGGCAGACGCTCAAATTAAAATAACAAAGAAGTGTTATCTATAAGTATCAATATGGCAAAACTTAGACAATGGGAGTTTGGGAGGAAATAGGAAGCCATTCTTAGTGAAGCACACGGGCACAGCTATTTTGGAAAGAAATCTGGCGCTCTTTACTAACATTATACATATCCTGTGACCATTGCTAGTCTATAGACCAGTGAAATTTACACACACGTATTTTACAGAACGTCTGTAATTTTGTAGTAATGAGGAGACGAGGAACTGAAGAGACTGTCATTTGTGGACAGAGAAGTAAAATATGATAGATACTACCACAGCATACTGCGGTACGTGGTTAGTAGCGTTAAAAATATATAATGAAAACAACATGGACATATCTCGCGAACATATCCTTGAATACCAAGTATGATGAGGATGTGGAGTGACGGTGTCTCTCAGACAGGGGTGGTGGGAATGTAAATAGTACAGTCATTCTGGAAAACAGATTGGCAGTTTCTTATAAAGTTAAAGATATATTTACCATACTATCCAGCAATTACACTCTGGGTATTTGTCCTAGAGAAATGAAAATCTATGCTTAACAAAAATTTGTACACAAATGTTCACAGCAGTTTTATTTCTAACAGCCAAAAAAAAAAATAGAACATAAATTTTCTTCAACAGGTGGATAGACAAACTGTGATATACCCGTATAGTAGAATAGAACTCAGCAATGAAAGGGAACAAAATACTGATTCACAAAGCAATTTTGTAAATCTCAAGGGCATTGTGCTGAGCAAAAATACCAGTCTGACAAGGTTACATACCGTCAGGTTCCTTTTATATAACTTTCTCAATGTGACAAAACTGTAGTCATAGAGGACAGATTCGTGTTTGACTGAGTTTAAATTTGGGGAAAGATGTGACTATTAAAGGGAGCAAAAGGGAGTTGGTGATTATTGAACAGCTCTGTAATCTGACTGTGTTTGGTAGGTATACGAATCTATGTGATGAAATTTCATATAGCTATTCAGAAAAAAGACTGCAAGTAAACCAGGTAAAATCTAAATAAGGTGTCTGGATTTGTCAATAGTTTTAAAAATGTCAAATTCCTGGTTTTGATAATGTAAAGTTTTTTAAGTTGGTATCATGGTATCATTGGGGAAGACAGATAAAGGGTACAAGCTCTCTGTACTATTTTTGGCATTTCTTTTGAGTCTAAAGTTATTTTAAAATAAGAATTTAAAAATGAAGTAAAAAATACAGTTGAGAATTAGTAGTACAAAGTTAAATTTACAAACTGATTTCAGGAGAACTGACATATTCATATTACATTAATTCTTTCCAAACAACAACATAGTATCCTAGTATTTCTCTCCACTTATCTATTTACTGAAGTCGTCTCTTTGTCTTGTTATTTGTTTTAAAAGAATTATATATATATATATATATAATTTTTTCCAGTTCTGCTTCTTTTTATGTTTAATTATATTGAGTTTATATTTTTATATTCTGGTTATTATTTTGAAGGATATATTTAACTTGCAATATCAGATTGGTCACATTTCTTATGGTAGACTTTTTTTTTTCTTCTAATGTTTGAAATTGGCCACATAATTCATTCATGTTTTGTTAGGTTTTGGTTAATTCTATCAGTTTCTCCTTATATAAATCATAATTACTTCTAAAAATATAAACAGTCCTAATCCATGATTATTTTTTCCAATATTTTGCAAGTAATATCAAGTGACGGGGAAGACAAGCCACAGATTGGGAGAAAATACTTGCAAAAGATACATGTGATAAAAGACTGTTATCTAAAATATACAAAGAACTCTTAAAACTCAACAATAAGATAACAAACAACCTGATTGAAAAATGGGCCAAAGACCTTAACAGACACCTGGTCAGAGAGGATATACAGATAGCAAATAGGTACATGAGAAGATGCTCTACATCTCACGTCATCACGGAAATGCAAATTAAAAAGTGAGATGTCACTGCACGCTTTTTAGAACGTCCCAAACCCAGAACACTGACGACACCACGTGCTGGCGAGGACCAGGAGCAGGAGGAACCCGCGTTCATTGCTGGTGGGAAGGCAGAGGGGGCAGCGGTTTTGGAAGACAGTTTGTCAGTTTCTTACAAAACTAAACATACTTTTACCGTATGATCCAGCAACCGTGCTCCTTGGTTTTCATCCAAAGTAGTTGAAAACTTATGTCCACAGAAAAGCCCACACGAGGATGTTGACAGCTGCTTTATTCAGCAGTGACATAACTTTCAAGCAACCAAGATGTCCTCCAGTATATGAGTGGATAAATAAACTGCTACATCCAAACAGAGGATCTTTAGTCAGTGCTAAAAAGAAATGAGCTATCAAGCCGTGAAAACACGTGGAGGAACCTTAAATGCATACGACTAAGTGAAAGAGGACAATCTGAAAAGGCTACTTATTGTATAATTCCAATTATCTGACATTCTGGGAAAGGCAAAACCATGGAGACCGTGAAAAGACCATTGGTTGCCAGGGGAAGGGAGAGATGAATAGGCAGAGCAGAGAGGATTTTTAGTCAGTGAAAATATTGTATATGATACTATAATGATGGATATATATCATTATATATTTGTCCAGCCTCATGGAGTGTACAACATCCAGAGTCAACCCTAATGTAAACCAGGGACTTTGGGTGATAATGACGTGTCAGTGTAGGTTCCTCCTTGGTAAAAAATGTACCGTTCTGGTGAGTGATGCTGGGGGAGGCTGTGCACGTGTGTGTGGGGGGAGCATATGGGAAGTCTCTGTATCTTCCTCTTATTTTTGCTTTAAATCTAAAACTGCTCCAAAAAAATAAAGCCTTAAAAAAAAAAACAACAACAGAAGAATGAGATTATCTCACTTGATAGTAGGGGCCTACTTGCTGTGCGAAGTATCTAATTATACCCCAAATATGTGTAGAAATAGTGAGTCACAAGAGAAGAATACTTTATAAATCATATGATTTTTATGATAATGAAAATACTTTATAAATTGACAGAGTGCTTAGTAATAACCTCCCACGTCAAAATTTGGCTACAGTATTATAATGGTAAGAAGAAATAAGAAATTCACACAGAGACATGAAAGTAAATTCAAAAAAACCCTCAAGGAGGAAAAATATGTTGTATCTTAATTAAGCCCGTGATAAACTTGATTAAACGACAATAACTGGCATATAACTGTAAGAGCATTTCCTGACAGAATAGCTGTGCTACCAGGACAAGGATATCCATTCCACAATTATTTAATATATTATGCATAATTCAAAACAGCACTAAATTCAGCAACGTATGAAGTTTAAAAAATGGGTATCAGAGTATTGTCAGCTAGCTAGCCTCTACTCCGGGAGGGCAGAGAGATTGACAATAGACTTGTAAATATAATAAGGCAAACATAACTAGATTTACAATAAGCAAAACACAACTCACTGAACAGTGGAATTAAAGAAGGGAGAGAACTTCATAAATTTGTATCTGCCTCGTTTTTCCAAATGGCGTAGATACAATGTGATAACTCGCTACCAACTTTTACTGAACTTAATGCAAAGGTTCTCTACTAAGTATGAAGCTACAGGATGGTTTTGATTTTAGTGAAAGGATGGAAGAGATGAATGAAGAGGAAAGAATAACTCAGTGAGAGAAAACATGTCATCCAGATGACATATTCTATAAAAATTGCAGGCAACTAACAGTGAAAACCAAGACGTTCAATATTTTACTTCAGTCATTAGGTTCAATAGTTTCCTCTATGCACAGTTGCCCTGTTGGTCTTAAATGTGGTAGTTTAGCGTTAAAGGATAAAGCCAATGAGAGAGTGAAATTTATACGATAGACTGTGTCTAATTGGATGTGTCACCAGCTGTCCCTTTACAGCTCATTTGGAATGTAATCACGGTTACACCGCTGCTTCCAGCCTGTCTACAGCTGTCTTTGAATGTGCTGTGAGGTTTCTCTGTTCATAAAAATTCACATTATGCACTAATGTGGACTATCTAATAAATATTATACCGTTGTTTTTACATATTAAATATTTTAAAACCAAATTACAATATGAATTATTAGTAAACTGATATCTAAAAGTTTACCTAGCACCTAGGTATGAGTCAATCAATGAAAAAATGTTAAAGAGCTTAAAGAGCATGTCATGTTTTTTCTGTTAATGTTCTATTTTACAACTTATAAAGTGCTGATATGATTATGTATTTCCAATTAGGAAAACTTTTTTACATAGTTTTTACATAAATACATAACTATGTATTATTACATAATTTTTTAACATCATTTTTCGTTATTTTGTTTCTATGCTTAAGTTGTCACTTCAAGGAATTTAATCAAAAACTCTCACTGAAGATATGATAAAAATTAATCTTCAAAATTATTTATCACCATGCTTCTTATAGAGGTAGTAACACATTTTAAAAGTTAATTGTTCAATAAGTAGTAAAATAATATTATATGTGTATGGAAAAAACTAATGACTATTCTATCTTTTTTGTGACATGCCATTTTCCAACACAATGTCAATCTAATTCACTAATTTCTTTTGTCTGATATTTGCCACAATCCCTGATTTTGTTTGCTGGAATGTTCTTTTACATACGTGTGCACCCTGTTCATTACACATGACTAAAGCTATCAGGATGTTATGCTGTGTATAACTGCATTTTCTCTCCCAGCCTTATGCCTTTTTGCCATCCATCTTATTTATACATATGCTGTGAACTCCAAAATATGTTATTATTCTATTTATTTTAACAATAAATAATCTTTTAGAAATAACTAAATAGTACAAAGCACAAATATATATGTGTATATATATATCTGTATATATATACAGATATATATATACACCAGAGTACTTGCCACTTTTGTGTCCTTCATTCTTTTGCGCAGACCTATATTTTCTTCCAGTATAATTTTCCTATGTCTAAAGGACTTCTTTTAACATCTCTTACAGTTAAGGCCTGCTTATGATGCATTTTTTCTGGTTTTGCATGTTTAAACCATTTTTATTTCATGCACATTTTTGAAAGATATTTTCTCTGAGACTAGAATTCTAGGTTGACTTTTTATTTTGGGGGCAGTATTTTAAAGATACTCCTCCACTGTCTTCTCACTTGTATTGTTTCCAAAGAACAGTTCGTGTCATGTTTATTTTGATCCTCTGTACGTAATGCCTTTCTACTTTGAACTGATCCTGTAAAGATTTTGTCATTATTGTTGGTTTTGTAAAATTTGAGCAGGTGTGCATTGGTATAGTTTTGTTTCATTCTTCCATTTACCTTGTGCTTGGGGTTACTGAGCTGTTGGATCCATGTGTTTATATTTTCCACCTAATTTGGAAAATATTAGGCCACTGTTATTTAGCTGTTTTTTCTGACCCCCCCTCTGTCTTCTCTCCTTCAAGGAGACCAATTACGTGCCTATGAAGCTGCGTGATGTTGCCCCACAGCTCAGTGATGCTTTTACATTTATTAAATTCTTTTTTTCCCCTCTCTGTTTTCAAATTCCCTAATATTTTCTTTTGCAGTTTCTAATGTGCTGTTAAACTCATCAGTGTGTTTTTCGTTTCACATGTTGTTGTTTTCATCACTTGAATTTCAGTTTGGGTCTTTTTATATCTTTCATCACTCTGTTTAAATTTGTGAGCAAATGGAATAGAATCATAATAGCTGTGTTATCATTCTTCTCAGCTTATTCTAACACCTGTGCCAGCTATGAGTCAGTTTCAATAACTGACTTTTTTCCTCACTAAAGATTATATTTTTCCGCATCTTTGAATGCCTAATGATCTTGGGTTGGATTCCAGATGTTGTGGATTTTACATTCCTGGGTGCTGGACATGTTTTCCCACAAATAATCTGGAGCTTGGTTCTGGGATGCAGTTAATGGGAAGCACTTTGATCATTTCAGTTCCTACTTTGAAGATTTGTTAGGTGAGACCAGAGTGGTGTTTAGTCTGGGGCAGACTGTTCCCCATACTGAGGCAAGACCCTCCTCACTACCCAGTGCCTTGTGAATTATGAGGTTTTTCTAGCACAGCTGGTGGGGACAAGCACTATTTCTTGCTCTGTGTGAGGCTGTGTGCAATTTCCTCTGGTCATTTGTGGATATTTTCTTTGCCCTGTCACAGTAGTTTCTTCACATGCACTGTTGATATTCTGCTGCATGCTTGTCAGGGATTCTCTGTAGATCTCCAGGGTTCACTATCATCTAACTATCTATCTATCTGTCTATCTATCTATCTACCTACCTACCTACCTATCCATCCATTCATCCATCTATCTATCTATCATCTATCTATCTATCTATCTATCTATCTATCTATCTATCCATCCATCCATCCGTCCATCCATCTATCATCTCTCTATCTCTTTATCCCTCTATCTATCATGTCTATCTATCTACATGACCCTCCATCCATCTTTAGTACTCTGCATTTGAGCTGCCTTCTCCTCCCTAGATTCCAGCCCCATCTTTACATTTCAGGAAGACAACTAAGCTCTGCCTGGTTTCCGCTCCCAGCAAATGGCCAGGAAACTCTCTTCAGGGGGTAATCTGGGCCAAATACATTGCTCTTTTATTTATTTATTTATTTTTGTTCCTCACGAATCACTGGCCTTTGCTGCCTGATGTTCAGTACCATGAGAACCATGTTTCTATTCTTGTTTTCAAGGTTTTTTTTTGTTTGTTTTATGCAGGAGGGTAAATCTGGTCACCATCATCCCTTTTTATCCATAAATGGAAATCCCTATATGGTATCCTTAACCAATTACCTGTATTCAATTTTCATATGCTATTTATGTTCTCTTTCTATAAATATTATGCATAAGAATCCCAAAATGAATTGCTTTTCTTCCATTTTAATTTTTGCTACTCCTTGTCTGTCACCTTCACGTGAGTCTATTACCACGCACTGTGTTGGCCATTAAGTTCCCATCTAGACACATCAACTTCACTAATATTTGTGGGTATATTTCATCCCACAACCCTAATCTCTGTATTACAAGAAGATGAGATTCCAGTCAGTGTTATTCATCACACTATTTAGTATATTCAACATCTGCTTATTGGCCTCTTGACAACAGCAACTACCTCAAATATACAGTGAAAAGGGATGATTTCATGAGATATCAATAGATGCCAGCCAGTACTGGAATGGGTTTGGATAGCAGCAATTTAGTCAATTACCTCACCAAACACTGAAAACCATTAAGATATCATCTGTGCATTTGAGAATAAAGGAGAAATTCACTTTCTGTGGCTTTCAAACTAGCTGTATTTCTGCTCTGAGAAACAGAATCATGATGATCGTGTGGTTGCAGCTTTCAGTCAGCTGATAGTGGAGACTTCAAGCCCAGAACAGGAGAGGAATTGACAGGCGGTGGGGGAGGTGGTAATGTCCAGTATTGGAGACTCACTGGGATAGCAACAGGAATTTTTTAAGTGCATATCTCCATCCAGTCGACTTCATTGCTAAAGAAACACAAAAAAACACAAGGAGTCAAATTAAAATATTTGAAAAACTCATTTATGTGCAAATATAACTCCAAGAGGAACAGTCAGGCATGCTTGGGTAAAGTAAGGTAAACATTAGGGATAACACACTGTCAGGAGCTGTCAGGAGCCTGGTGATGAATGATTTCATGGCCAGTCTGGCTAATTCCTACCAATACTCATATCATACAAGGTGGTGGTTTGGGTTTTCTTGTGTTTGAATGTTTCTACTTTAACACAATGTGAACCTGTTTCATCAGTTCAGGTCCTCAGAAACAAGTTAAATATTTTAGAAGATCTAACAAAAACTTATGATCAAATAATACAATTATCTGAAACATTATTTTAAAATATATTTGTGACTTTTAAAGATAATGATGACTTTAAACCACCACCAACTCCACCATAACGAATGTAGCAAATATTGTACCTATTAATTATTGAAGCAACGTGCAGTTCCTGCGCCTGGACACCGAAATCGGTTTGGTCACTTTGCTTGTGCTAGTGCACAGCATAACCCACCATGTTATAGACTGATGTGCGTTCTTCAAAAACAGGAAATTACCAGACTAATGGCACATGCGAGAAATCCACTGCAGTACTCAAATATACTTTAGTTACTGTGTTATTGAATATCTACTGCTATTATCCTATCAGCATAACTTTTTAAAATGTCATTTTCCTCTAGATTATGCATTTGCACGGTTAGTGAAGATCAGTTACCTGCTTCCTCCTCTGCTCGATGCACCCTCCCTGACCTCCGGGTTCCACTAAGCCGAGCTCACAGTTATCATCGTTCTCTACATATTCCTTTCTAGACTTTATTTTCTCTTGAATCATCTTGTTTCAGATCCTGCCCTCTCCAACCTCTTCTCACTACCCAAGTCCATTAAGGAAGTCATTATACTTGGCTGCACAACATGAGCCCCGTTAGTTTCGTGGTCCTATTTCTTGGGTTTCCTAGTCTTGGCTACACACATGGGGAGCCACCCTAAACACCATGGTCTCACGATAGATGGGTCTTTTACCACTTCGTCTTCTTAGACTCTTATTTCTTAATGTGCTATGTGCTGTCTTTTGTTCTCAGTCCTCAAAAACCTCCCTAGATTTCACCATAAAAGGATTTTAAAATTTGCATTGTGGATTTCTGAAGAATATTAATGGTTTTCAGGGTTATGGCTTTAATCAGTGTGCAGCAGAGAGATAAAGCACATGCATTTTACTGACAAAATGCCATAGTTTGAAAACTTGGTCTAATATTTTGGAGAAATTAACCATTTGAAGCCTGAGTTTATTCATCTAGAAAATAAATACTCTGGAGTGATTTATTACCTGCTGTAGGCTGTATTGCATCTCTCTAAAAGATATATGGAAGTCGTAACCCCCAGTACCTCAGAAAGTGACCTTATTTGTAAATAGGGTCATTATAGAGGTGATTAGTTAATATGAAGTCATACTGGAGCAGGGTGGTGCCCTAATCCAATATCGCTAGTGTCCTAATAAGAAGAGGAAAATGCCAGGTGAAGACAGAGACACACAGGGAGAATGCCGTGTGCCGATGGAAACAGAGGTGGACGTGCTGCAGCTGCAAGCCAGGCAGCACCACGAACTGCCAGCAAACCCCAAAGCTGGGAGAGCTGAAGAGGATTCTCCCTCGCAGCTCTCAGTGGGAGCATGGCTGTGCTGACGTGGTGACCGTGCACTGCTCACCTCCGGAACTGTGAGACAGTAACTTCCTATTGTTTTAAGCCACCTAGTTTGTGCTAATTTTACAGCATCCCTAGGACACTAATGCTAATATGTTACCTTGCAGTGCTGTCAGCATGATTACATTGAATCATACATGACAGGCGCCTAGCGCAGGGTCTGTCTCATGAAGTGCTCCGTAAATACTAGATGTTGTCACTAGGATTCCTAATACTTGCCCTTACAAATATCACACTCCTTTTTCACCGTGACTCTTTTCTGTTTCAGCTGTGAAAGCTAATGTTTCTTTCATGGGTGTGCCGCAAGCAACAGATGGCCATGTTCAGTACGCAAAAGTTTGACTCATATTTAAACTGTTTCTGTCTCATCAGAAAAATCTCAAAATATTTAAATACTTCCTTCCAAAACATGAGTGAGTTGCAACTATATTTCATATTAATATATATTAATCATTTCTAATTTTTCTTACAAAAAATCATATTTTGGATTTCATCTAATGTCATGCTGTGGAGGAAGGCTGGAGTCAGGTGTAAGACGTAGACCCTTTTCTGGTAAAAGTCCTTGGCCCTGCAATGGGATTTGCTGGTCTACTTGTTCCCCTAATAGCCGTCGAACCCCACTGCTTCCGCCTTTGCCAGCCATTCCCTCAGATGATGCTGTGCTCAGCAGCCGATCCTGGAGACCAGCAGATGGAGAAAAAAAGCAAAGTGCCAGAGGAGAGCCTATGAAGAAATCTAGAGGATCAAAGACATGCAATTAGCAAACTGTGGATCCGACAATGAAAAAAACTTAGTAGAATTGTTTTAATAAATGTAAAATTTCAAGTCATTATGAGAAAGAATAGGTATTTTCACTCCTAAGGATGTAACTGCAATAGCAGTCATGGATATAGTTAGAAGAAAAGAAGTAATTTGAAAATGTCACTTACTTCATGTAACTTCACGTTACTTCGTTAGGATATAACGAAACAATTCTCTTAGGGTTGAAACTACTCCCTGGGAGTGAGGTAAGCACACAAGGACACTGCATTAGGTCCCCCATGCTGAATGTGCATCCAGATCCTGAGCCCCTCTCTCTCTGGCAGGAAATCACACCCTGGGAGATGTGCCTGATTGCACTCAGACACATTCATGATAATATTTAAAGACAAAAGGATCCTGGAAGCTTGATTTCTCATGATATGCACACATAGACTTTGCCACATGTACAAATGTTGATTTTGTCTTTCATAATATTCTTTTTGTTTATGACTTTAGAATGACAACCATTTATCAGAAATCAAATCAAGTTGGCAAAGAAATACATTCTTGAAAACTTTTATTTAGATTATTCCTGCAAAAATAATTTAAAGGAATAATAAGTTCGTGATTACAATTAAGGGTGGTCTGATGAATTTATTCTATATTACTGTTAATAGTTGTATGTGCTTATTAGCGAAAAAATCAATGCAACAAAACACTGGCAATATAATGAAAAATGGTTGGTATAGGACAAACTTAAATGTATCCTTTAGTCTACTGAGAACAAGTAACCATTCTTGTCACCAAATCTTCCATAGATAGAGTTTTAAACTAAAAGACAGCTGTGTAAACAAACTAAGATTTTGTCCCTTTATTAATAAAATGCATGTTTGGCTAAGTGCTTATTTTGATACATTGTACATAGTTCATTAGAAATTTTAAAATGTTGAATAAATACAGTATTTTGTAACTTTAATTTTACTAGTAACAAGAAGTAAAAGAGACAACTATAAAAATGAAACAGTTCCAGAACCAGCTCTATATAAGAGGACTACTGTATTTCAATGAAAATGTTAATATACCTTTTAAGCACATGTGTGATAGGAGAGCTGATTTCGGGGTATTTAGAACCACTCTGACGACATTTGCCACAACACAAATCCGGCCCTTTGTTACAGGCAAAGGTACTAGGCAGTAGATGAGGAAAAACTTTGTCCTTCTCATTCAGATATTACCTATGTTCAATTAGGGGCTCACTCATTGATCAGTTTAGGTAACTGATTGTTAAATGACCTTGGAATGTTAAATTTTAAAAACAAAAACTACATCTGTTGTGTATTTTTAATGGCAAACTTGAGCATGTATATATTTTTTAATGTGTGCCATATGCACGATTATCCCTCAGTTCATACCTGCATCTCTAATGGCATTAAACAACTATTCATAATATATAATAGAGACATTATAATCATTATATAAAGTAGAGATAGTCTCCTTAATGAAAAATTTAGCTAGAAATAAATATGTCATGATCTTCAGTTATTTTTAGCTAGGATATATATTTGTACTAGGGTTAAAAAGATAAATATAGGAAAATGCATTCTCTTTTTATTTGATTTATTTATTTTGACACATATTTGTAAAGAACATGTGTCATCATCATCATCTCACTACCATTCTTACTCTAATCCCCATTTTGCGATTAAACTTCAGATTTTTGTTTTATAAATTCTACAAGCACAAAGTGGTATGTTGGAGATGACTCATAGCAGTTCATAAGAACTGGGTTAAATTTTCAGAATTTTGTGAGTTGTTCGAACCTACATCAGTAGCTTGTAATCTGTCACATTGGGATTATTTACATCCCAGAAATTGGCAAACATTACAAATCAGAGAGTTTATTCTCCTCTCAGAAGAGCTAGTTTTTCAATATTGCCCAACAAATCACTACCAACACACATGTAAAACAAATCTTTGTACTCTCTTCCTATGGTAGGAAGAGTGGCCGCCCAAAACTGTACTGTGTCCTAATTTCAAGAACCTGTGAATATTTCATGTTGCGTGTTACGTTACGTTACATGTTACGTTACCTTAAAATAGGGACTTTGTCTTAGATTATCCAGGTAGGAACAACCTAATCCCACGAGCCCCTGAAGGCAGAGAACTTTCTCGGGCATGGGAGAGGAGACAAAGGAGGTTTCAGAGACATCTGGAGAGTGAGAAGGACTTGACTCTGTTGCCGGCCTTGAAGATGAGTGGGGCCACAGGCCAGGTAATACGGGAGGCCTGGGGAAGGTGGCCGTGATCTCCAGTCAGAAAGGAACCTCAGTCCTACAACTGCATGGGGCTGGATTCTGCCAACAACCTGAATGAACTGGAAGTGGATTCTCCCCAGAGGACCCCTAGAGATCCCTGGCCACGGACACCTCGATTTCAGCCTGTGGGACCCAGGGTAGAGAGATTAGCCGGGTCTCCATGGACTTCAATCTACCGTACTGTGAGATAATACATTTGTCTTGTTTTAAACTATTAAGTTTGGGGTAATTTGTGATGGCAAGAATAGAAAACTAATACACTTACATGTACACTTTGTGATCTAATCAAATTCGAATATTTATTTTAAAAACACGAACACGTGAGTGATCTGTACATCATCCTTGCTCACAGCCTTTGCTTTTATTCCTCGTAGTTTTTCCAACTTAGCGTTCATGTTCCTAAGCAAGTGTAGAATACAGCCCTGACAACCTTCTAAAGTACACTTTGTTGTATGGGAAAACATTATTTAGATGAAAATAATTTTCTTCAAAGTAACAAAATTGTTTCTATTAATAAAGGTACTACAAATATGATTACCTGTTTCAAAGTTACTAAACTTTGTGTTTCTTAATCATTATTTAAGTAACTAAAATCTGTTTTAAAAACTCTGTTAACAAGGTTTCCAAAATCAGCTCCAAGTAGTTCATTATTACCCACTTAGTAGCAGTTAAAGCTGGTCTTCCCAGTAGTCTCCATACAGAGGATCCCTGGGTCTATGCAGAGAGAACCTAATGTTAAGAGAGTAAGAATTATTATTATAATGAAAATGTGTTAATAAAAAAATGCTAAATTAATGTAAGTACAGCACAAGGTTTTTCTAGCTAATATTTGGAAATAATTCATAACAAAGTGTAAAACAGAGACTTCGGAAGGATGATGTATTTTAATTAAATGATGATATAGACATCTAAATTAACTTAGATTTCTAAATTCCTAAAAGATAGGGCAAAAGAAATAATTTTTAGAACCCTTTGAAATTAGAACATAATGGCAATAATTATATATTTTACAAATACAAAATTTTTTAAATGCATTCAATACCTCAGTATACTATCTTATATACATGGCATATGCAAGTAGCTTGTTTACTCTGTTAAAGGGAAACCTTCATTCAACTGAGAGGAATTTGTTAAATAAATAATTTGGCATTGTGTAAACAATTCACTAGAACAATGGAATATTTTTTTGTTTTCACAAATACTCTCAGCTTTGGTAATTTCTTGCTTTATAAGTAAAAATCCATAAAATATAAATTGGATTAAATGCTCAAAAAATAATAGGACTTATCACATGTTTTAAATTCAGTGAAAATCTTCTCCCATTAACTAAAGAAATGAAATTTTCTTTATCTGGGAATGAGAGGAACAGAGATGAAGAAACATAAATATATCTGACGATAAAACTATTTTGTGCACTAATGATGTATATACTTGTATTTTCTACACTATTAAAAATAAATTTATGTATATGTATGTTAAACACATATATTATATAGAATTTATATATATTTTATAATTTTTTATATAATTTATATTTATATGTGTATACATACATACACACATATATAGGATTTAATGGTTTCTTATAGATGATGAAATATAGTTTAGTTTGTATTGATTCTAGACGTTTTATTTAGAATATTTGTGATTTCAATTAACAGGTTTGTTCTTTTTAATTTAAGGATTATTTTGGATAATAATCCTTATTTTACAATGACAAATCACTACAACCCACAAAATGTGATGAAATAAAATTGTATATTTTTTAGAATTGTCTAACATGTTTAATGATTATCTATCCATTAAATGGAGTTATACCAATGCCATAATTTGTATCATCTGTAAGTCGAGTTTATACATGCATCTAATACACCATTAGGTTTCAGATTTTTTATAACACGTCATCAATTAGAATGATCTGTATCTGAACTTATTTGAATGATATTTAAAATCTTATTTTGAAACATTTCGTAGATTGTTAGAGGCATGCTTTAAACATGTTCTTAAGCAACTGTCCCCCTAGTCCTCTTCTTCCGTGACAGGATGAAAGAACCTGAATGATGCTAATCTAGAAGGACATTCACAGCTCATGAAAGAATCACCACCGCTAATCAAATCAGAGAGAAAACCCACCACTCTGCACCACTGGAGACATCCTATGTACTGAATATTTCATAAGAAGGGGGCTATAGCCGAAGCAGAAATTCTCAACAGCTTCAGGTTGCGTGCAAATATTTACTTAAACATTCTAGCACAGTCCAATTGGTGTGCAGCAACAACACCAGTGAGCCTGGAGTGATCCTTATAAATTATGGTAATTACATATGACATGATTCTTGCTAGGTCACAGCAGCTTGCCTTGGCCCCTTGCTTTGCCAGCAATTCCCCTCCTTGCGTGATTAAGTGGGCAGGGTGCCGGAGGAAATTGGATGCAAACACAATGACAAATGTCTGTTTTGACTGCTCAAAAGTGAACTCAATTGTTGATTTTCAAAAACATCAAAACACAATCAAAGACTGACACCAAGCCCTTGAGTCAGGAGAATTGGTGTGGGGATAGAACTTGAAAGCCTTGGAAAAGACTATGCCAGTTTGTCGAAATTTGCATCACCAATTCTTTGTTACAATGACACACAACACCCTGCTACACTTTTCTCTACAAACTTAAGAATATCTTTGCCTCTACCTGCATATAAAATAAAAAAATGTTCAAAGATTCCAAGAAAACAAAGCATTTTTATTGTTTTCAAAGATCATTTTTGCAATGTCCTGATGAGTACTCTGCATGTTGAATTTAATCAAAGATTAAAACATAAAGAATTAAGTAGGAATGAAGCAGAGTAACTTAAAACAGTTGTATGTTTGATAAAAAACAAATTCATTTGTGTGAATATTGAACCTGATTGTTAAACTTGGGCAGTGAACATTACTTCCTGATACCTTCTCAAATTTTATTCCTTCCTTTTTAGCTAATCATGGTGCTTTCCCTCTCTGCTCAGAGAGTCCAAATAAAAAGTTATCTATCAGTTTTTTAACCATTTACACAAGTTAGGCAGGATTTCCTTTTAACATCTGCATACATCCTAGTAACTTGTAATATAAGTGTTCTTATTTGGAGTCCAGCCTAGAAATAGGCTTTCACGAGTTAGTAAGAAGGACTGATAACCTAATGGTGCAGAGAGAAAGAGAAAAATAATACAGTGAATGATTTACTGTCTTAAATATCAGGGATATAAATGGGCGAGATAGCAAAGTGTTTGATATGTGAGTAAAGGTAAAAAGATGAAAATTCTCTCAAACTTTCACATATGAAAAAGCCACCACAAATATATAAATGGAAATGTGAATTGGTAGTTCTCATTGATGGTATTTATCCAATGTATTAGAATAGTAATGGAAACTAGAAAAATAAAAACAATGGAAATTAAATGGAGGAAAATGAAAATCAAGCTATCAAATTTAAGGTGTATGTAACTACTGTAGATAAGAATGGATTTCTATATTAAAACAAACTTTTTAGATACAGATGAAAAATCTAATACTGCACTGACCTGTTTCTGCTCTTGAATATCAGATATGACTGAAAAATGTTGTCAAGTGTGAAGGCGTAAATTAAAAGTAAACATAACACTCCCTTGTGGCTATGGCTAGTATTTTGTAGCAGACCCAGGCTCCCAATGAGAGCAACTATGCATGAGGTATAAACTTATTTAAATCGACATCTATTGAAAAGCCCCAGAGAGCTTCCAAGGCAGCAGGACTTGCAGACTGAAAACCCAGTCGACAAAACAAGCTCCGGCTTGCAGCATCCCCACTGAATTCAGAGAGCGGAGTGTGATGTTAGAAGTTGACCTGACCAACGGAGCATGGCCACCACAGAACTCATCTCGGATGCTGGCGCTCCTCTCCAGGGTGTATCGTTCTTGGGAATGGAGGGTTTTATGGATCCTGCCTAGAGAAATGGTTAAGTTGTAAGCAGATCTTACCTGATAAATTTACTCTAGCATTCCAATATGTCTAAGCTGTTGGGCTCCTCTCTCTAAAATATCCCAGGAAAGTTCAGCCATTTCCCTGCATTTACCACACGACACCTACACCTTTCTATTTCTTCTACCCTGATCATGTACCCTTAGGATCCATTCTCACATACATTCCCCATGTTTCTGTAAATATAATTTGGTGAAAGTTATGTGATTCTTTTGGCATGCACTGCACCTTCTCACAGGTCACACTTTGTAACTCATCCTGTGGTGACTGGCGGGACTTAGGTCTCATTGTAAATCTAGCCGCAATGATACATGAGAGAGTTATGTTCTTATTAGGTTCAACAGTTCCTTGCAAAGCAGCTTCTTCAGCAGAGGCCATTGCAGATTCTGCAGCAAGGGGGAGGGACCTCTTCAGACAGGGAAGGAAGGGATGCTCCTAGCAGCAAGGCTTAGGCTTTCCATGTCACCGGCGACATCCAACTCAGTCCATATGACCCCACCCCAATTTTCAGTGTCTCACTTCTTCCTGAAGTTTTAACTTTTGAAATAAGAGACCCTGTGAGATTAGGAACCAAATTTGCTTTGTAAGTAATTCGCCAATATGAAGAGACTGCAGACTTGGTTTTCAGAAATCACTTCCTTAAGCTTCAAGAGATAAGCGGTTTTTGTTGTTTCATTTTTTTTTTAATGATCGGTCATAGAAGCTTTTATGTTTCTTATGCAATTATTGAGGTTATAAATTAAAACGTCGAACTCATTTTCTTTAACTAGATTCCAGCACACTAAGAGGTCACCAAACAACTCCATTAAATTCACTAATTTTACTAAATTATTGTGTGGCAGGAAAGACTCGGTCACCCAATGCCTTGCTTTCCATATGCACTTGATTACAGAGGACAGCTGATAATCTGAATAACTGTGCCACCATATTCTGTGGATTACCAAAGTCCCTTTTCCACTGAAAACATGGTTATTAACGTCTGTAAAACCAAATCACATCTAATTCCACATAACTCATTCTTAAGTTTTTTTTCATCTGAAGCAACTTCTAGCACCAGTTTTTAAGTCTCTTTTGCTCTAGCTGTTGCTATTTTAGTCCTGGCTGTCCCCTCTCTTTCCGCATGATTTCCTTGGGATAGCTCTTTACAACTACACTCATATCCTCGTGACTCTCACTCCACCACGGACCTTTCTTTGGAATTCTAGAACAATGTACCTAAATACTTAAAATATTTATTTTATGTAGTTGTCTTATAGGCACTTCCAATCAGTATATCCGGTTTTAAACTCCTCACCTCATCCTGTGATATTGCTGTCCTCCCAAAGTTGCCAGCTTAGCAAATGATGTTGTCATCCAGGTCTAAAATCATCCTCTTTCCTTTCCCTTATATCCTTAAATTATCCAATCAGTCACTGAGTCCTACCTAAGCTACCTTCTAAATCAATCTCTAATTTATCACCTATCCCATTGCCAGACTCTACCCAGTGCAGGTTGTAATCACCTGCTCTTGAATTACTGAGGATCATACTTTTATAGTTTCAATAATAGGAATTACCAAGTATCATAGTTGTTCCTTATTCTCCTGTAATCACATCCCCTAGAGGGGGAGATTGTACCTCTCTAATGTATATCTCATTGCTTTACCCAAAACACCTAGTTTCTAACCACGCTGAAGGTAGAGCTCGGATGCCTTATGTTAACTCACAGGCACTTCGAGACGTAGCCTGGGACCAATGCATCAGCGCTATCTTTTGCAACCAGCCTCTTTATTTTCTCTGGCCTGGCTATACAGATACAGTAAGGAATGTTTTGAGATAACAGTAGAGGTTTCTTTGTCCAGTTATGTTTTCTTACTGATTGTTCTTCCTCCACACTTCATGCAGCAGTGAATTCTCTCCTCCCTCTCTAGCCTCAAGGTGAGAGGTTTTATACAACAAAGACAAATCCTTTATGTTGAGTTTCACATGGTCTCTTCAATCTTGTAATATACAAAGCACTCTTGGAAATATGGGGCTTTGATTACAAGAGCTAGTTTTATTTATTGATTTATTTTTTTGTGGTGGTGGTAGGGCGTGTGTGTGAAGCAGATAAAGAGCTTACTATGCATTATGTGATCTTATGATTTCATGGCTTCACATCCTTTTTATGTGTGTGTCTGAGGAAGATTAGCCCTGAGCTAACATCTGTTGCCAATCCTCGTCTTTTTGCTGAAGAAGGTTGGCCCTGGGCTCACATCCATGCCCATCTTCCTCTACCTTTACATGTGGGATGCCCGCCACAGCATGGCCCGATAAGTGATGCATAGGTCCGCACCTGGGGATCCTAACCTGAGAACCCTCGCCACCGAAGCAGAGGAGGAGAACTTAACCACTACGCCACTGGGCGGGCGCTTCATGGCTTCATATCTTATTAAGCTACAGTAACCGAAGTTTGGATGTTCAGATTCAACATCTATTAAGACGAAAGCCTCTAACCATATGTCCTGGGGATGGTCTTGTTCAATATTTGTATTAATGACTTGCACACAGATGTAGGCTGTATAGATATACAGATGGTAGAGCACAGACACAACTGGGAAAGGTGCAGACACTTTGTATGATGGTATAAGTAAAAGAGAAAAAAAGGCAAACATAAAACAAAAGCACAGCAACTGAGAACCATTCTCAAACACGAGGAAAGATAAACGCAAATAATAAGAATACATTCCACAGGGATAAAAGTCAACTCCAGCACTTTGTTTATAGTGATGCATTGGATATATTAAGAATTACAGTTAATGAAAGTCAAGACAGATAATTGATTAGTGATCCTTTTTGGATTATGACTCAGCAATACTATACACCTGTTTTTAATTATTTGGCTTAATTTTACAGGAAAAATTACTAGGGTTGACTTGAGCCTCACAGCATCACCTAACAAAAGGAACACAGCTTGTAAGTGCTCTATCACCCATCAGGTCTACTTCTCGTTAGATGGAGAACTACTCTTGGTCTTTCTACCTCGAGGCTGTCACGTCAGAATCAGAGGCTGCTTATTCATTGGATTATTTCCCTTATTGCTGATTTTGATTAACAGAAGATACAGGGTCAAGTATTTTATATTTCTTTTGGGGGAAAATCAAAGCAAATTTCTTTGAAGTCCTGCTAACGAATATAGCATCTCTGATTCTCACTAATCAAAAGCGTATATATACCTAATCATAATTTATGACAACTGCTTACTCTTTCCAAGGTTAATATACATTAGCATTATTATGTTAGAGATTTTCTCAAACAATTCCATACCTTTTTTTTTGTCCGTGCTTCTCATGTTAGGTAAAAGGATCACAAACAGAACAGAAAAAACTTCCCCATACAGTGTATGTTTTCCAGATGATATTAGAAAGTAGCAGAATTGCAGCTGATTGTGCTGTCCCACCCCCATTTATTTCAATTTTCTGACCAGTGTGACCACATCATTTTCTAGGACTATCAAGAAAAGTACAGAATGAGGAGAACTTTGTCATCCCTAGCTGCACGCCTTTGTCAGTGTCAAGGGAATCAAAGGAGACGAGCCTCTTCCATTGGGAAGCTGTTCACAAACAACGCAGACATTGTGCTGGAGGAAAACAGAATCACTGGTTGTCACGTTCCTGAGGCAGGGAGTTTGTCATTAACCAGTTGTCCAGGATGATTTTATGATCTAAGAGTATACATTACACATCCACACTTCCACACACGTATATAATAGATTTTATACTCTCCCATGTAGAGATTTACAATAAGATCATAAAGTCACATTTCATGCAATTTGTAAAAAATAGCATACACTTTGGGCCTAGACTATCAGATTATCTATTTAAATATTTTACTTTTTTTAAACAGCTTTATTGAGGTATAATTAATATATTTATATCTTAAATTTTTTGCTACAACAAAAATATGTGAAATGTATACCAATCCAATATGAAAAATAAACTTTTTGTAGGTTTTTCCAATTCCCCTTTATATTGCTGGAAGAAAAATGGGAAGTCTGAAAAATACATCAAATCAACTTGCTTCCAAGTATTTTAAGGAATTCTTTTTTCCTAGGAAATACATACCTATCAAATTCATGGTCTTAAAAACGTATTTATCCCATCCAGAACACTTGAAACCCTGACCCTTCTTCCAAGAATTAGTAACGTCGGTAACTCTTGCCTGTTAGAAAATATGTGCACTGTTCTGCTGGTCACAGAGACCTACAATCTACAGGTCACTATAAAGCCAGTGGGCTTTCACTTGCAAGAGATCTGCTCCCACATTCTGGAAGTTGCTAGACCTGAGGCGGGAATGCCAGCTTACTGCTTCATGGAGACTGAACTGAGGGTAGAATTACATTCAGTATAGACAAATAATCCACTCCTTTGTTGCTGTCACAACATTTTTTTGAAGCCCACACTCAACTTTCCTGTATTTGAAAAACTTTCATGATCCTTTTATTTTTCATTTTCTCGAGATTAAACCAGGCTCCTCATTTTATCAAATTTCTTACCTTTGTAAATTTCAGCCAAACTTTTCTGTGTGCTCTGATATTTCTTAATGCCCTCCCCAAATTTGCTTCTTGGTTCTTAAAACAGGTCTCCAAGTGTTACCAACAAGCAGAGAACACAGTGGATTCATTGGCTGCCCTGTTCTTCATTTTCTGCCTCCATCAAGCCCAGTCCAATCAGAAACCAACTGTAGTAGCAGCTGTGACGCTCTGACCTATGAATTTAAGGTGGTCTGGACATGAACGGCCATCATTTAGATTTCTTTCATGCTCTGCATAGTATAGAGCTGATTTTTAACGAAATAGATTATTTTATATTTCTCACAATGAAGCTTCATTTTGTTGATCCAGGCTGTTCATTTCACTTTCTTTATATATATATGTATATATATATTTATATAGTTATGCATAGTTTCCTAATATATGCATAGTTATATATAGTTACATGTATGTTTATATGTATAACATATATATAAACATAGTTGTATGATTGTGTGTACATATATATTTGAATAAACATGCAAATATTCACTTGATATTTTATCTCTGAACAGCTCTATCCTCTCCAAGTTGGATGTGGTTTCTATAATTTTGAACTGGTCACTGAGAGACTTTTGAGAAGGTCAGCGCTGAGCTCTGTGATTCACCACTAGCGCTCTAGCTAAAATCACTTCATATCACGCTCTCTGAACATAGTTAATCATTGGCTCTGATAACAGCACACTGTATTCAACTCTCCAATATCTGCCACCATTGCTCTGGTGCAGGCATGCCTAGAAGAAATTTATATTAGAATGCCATCACTCCTATATGTCTGGGTTAATAATGGCAAATAAAACAAGCTTTTTTTTACTTATCTAATCTATAGAGTAGTAATAATACTGCTCATGTTACATGCATTCACAGTATTTAACTAATAACTGTTAGTAAAGCATAGAACCCATAGAAAAGTAGACATTTCATAAATAAGCATATTATGTCTCCTCAAACAGTTTGATACAATAACATATTGTTATATGAGCTTATGAATTATATGTTATGAGTTATATCATACTTGAGCTTAAATTCATGCAATATCTCCATGCTAGTCTAATTATATTAACAGTAAGATAATTAAAATCACATATAAATAAATATTTTTGAATTAATTGAACAATTATGGAAAGCGTATGGAATTTATTAATTAGAAATTTGGTTGCTGGCAAGTTTTATTAAATTAATATAGATAGCTATTTTTATATTAGTACTGCTTTTACAAGATCTTTAAAATGGCTTAACTTATGTAATAATTTGCTAATATGTTTTCTTTAACTTAGAGAGGATTTCCTTATGTCTCAATGATGCCGGAAAGTGTTACTTAATCTTTCTTTGGAATAATAATACTGATGTTATTGGCATTAGTTTGAAATCATTTCTATGTGACCTTTTCAAATATTAGTGATGATAGAAATAAGTTTATTCACTCAGTGATTTTAATTAGAGTGTATAATTTAATAATGTATGCATACATATATTCAAGCAACACGTATTGAAAAAGAATCATTATTTCCAAAAAATATGACTTATTACGTACATATTTTAGTGGCAAATCACAAGTAAAAATCCAGGATTATTTGCGATTCAATACAGAATGACTTAGTGCAGAATAACAAGGAAATAATACTACTGCCCAAGACAGTAAACAGAGCTGTATGATTGCAGCCCAAATGTTGCGTACTTCCGTGGTCGTATATAAATAGCAATGTTAATGATCTTAAAAGATGTTTTGATGTTCTTAATAAAAAACACAGCTTTTATTTTTAAAAAGTCCTAAGAAATAAAGGTTTTATAGAGAGCGCATAGTCCTTGTGTAATATTCTTTTAGAAGCTTGTGAAAAATGCATGTTTATGTAATTTTTCTCTTTTTGTTAAACAGCTTTACTGAGGTGTACTTGATATACAAAAAGCTGCCCATGTTTACTGTATACAGTTTGCTGAGTTTAGACATATGCACATACTGATGATACTATCACTACAATCAAGGTAACAAACATACCCATCACTGTCAAAAGTTTCCTTTTGGCTCTCTTTTTTTGTCTGGTAAGTACTTAACATGACATCTACCTGCTTAACAAATTTTCAAGTGCACAATACTGTGTTGTTAGCTATAGGCACTACAATGTTCAGCAGATCTCTAGAACTTCTTCATCTTGCATAACTGAAATTTTATTCCCATTGAAAAACAGCTCCCTATTTCCTCCTCCCCTCAGCACCTGGCAATCGCCATTCTATTCTCTGCTTCTATGAGTTTGACTTTTTAGAAAACTCATGTAAGTGGAATCATAAGTATTTGTACTCTGAGACTGGCTTGTTTCACTTAGCGTAATGGCATCCAGGTTCATCCATGTTGTCCCAGGTGGTAGGAGTTCCTTCTTTTCAAAGGCTAAATAACACTCCATTGTTTGTAAATACTATATTTTCTTTATCCATTCATCTGGTGATGGACATTTGGGTTATTTCCATATCTCAGTTATTGTGAATAGTATTGCAATGGACATGGGAGTACAGATATTTCTTCGAGATACTGATTTCAATTCCTTTGGATAAATACCCAGAAGTAGGATTGCTGGATTATACGGTAGTTCTACTTTTAAGTTTTTGAGGAACCTCCATACTGTTTTCTGTAGTAGCTGTGTCCCTCAACATTCCTACCAACAGTGTAGAAGTGTTCTGGTATCTCTACATCCTCGCCCAACATTTCATATCTTTTGGTGTTTTTTTTAGATAACAGCCATTCTAACAGGTTTATGTATTTTTAAATGTAGCAAACAGTGTAAGAAGTATAAGCAGTAAAAGAAGCAAAAGTATAGATAAAAATAACAGAACTAACAACTTGCAAATTAAATGTTTATTGTCTTGGGACTTGAGTTGATGCTTAGGATAAGTCCGTACAGATGGTGCTGCGAGGGTAGATACAAATCAAAAAAGAAAAAATTTCCCTAGTGGAAATAAAGAGACTCCTCCCACTCCCTTTTGTGGAGCATTTACTTTAGAAAACTTCTGATTGTAAGTTCTTTCTCTGTCTGTTTGAAATGTATGTAAATCTTTTTAAAAGCTAAATGAGCCTCTTACCAACCTTATGATCCAGGAAAGCTGTCCTCAAGGATCTGGGAGCTGTCTCTTTGAAATGTAAACGTCAGGGAGGATGGCCCCCATTTCACCCTCCCCGTTTCTGCAGGAGGATAGGAGCCTAACTTACAGGGGCATCTTGCTCCAAGTTGCAAAACTACCTCCCGTTATGAAGATATGAGTAGTTTATTTTTCCTTTGGATAAAGCCAATTAGCTACACAGAGGGGCACCCCAATTACCAAGTAAAGTAGCGTGAGTAACGTGTGACAAATTGTGCTGCCAAGTCCTCTGACTTGAGGACTAGCTATGGTTTATCGTGAGAACATGTACACAAGTGTCTGCATCTGCTTGGCTACATAAAAGAGTGAGCTTTCTTTCCATCTTTGCAGTCTCTTTAGCAGACTGCTTTGATGCACATGACATCCAGGTTTAATGCTTGTTATATAAGAAAGCTTTCTCTCCCTCTTGTATCCGTGGAGAGGTTTTCTGGATTGCGAAGATATTTGTTTTGTTTTGTTTTTTGTTTTTGTTTTTTGTGAGGAAGATCAGCCCTGAGCTAACATCCATGCCAATCCTCCTCTTTTTGCTGAGGAAGACCGGCCCTGAGCTAACATCTATTGCCAATCCTCCTCCTTTTTTTTTCCCCCTTTTTCTCCCCAAAGCTCCAGTAGACAGTTATATGTCATAGCTGCACACCCCTCTGGTTGCTGTACTGGGACGCTGCCTCAGCATGGTCGGACAAGCAGTGCGTTGGTGCGCGCCGGGGATCCAAACCCCAGGCAACCGGCAGTGGAGCACGTGCACTTAACGGCCAAGCCATGGGACCGGCCCAGAGATTTTGTTTTTAATTACATTTTCCATGACAGTCCCCACCTGTAAGTTGAGATGAACTTCAGATACTAATTTATAAGCTGGAGCACCTCATATTCACTGACAAAAAAAATTCTTAGTTGCTTTTCCTCTAGACATTGGAAAATATATTACAGTTATTAAAAAAATTCCATAAAACTGTAATATTGATACCAGCTGGAGACAAGGTTGACATAAGGGAAGCACATTGTAGAAAAGAAAAACCTTATTGTAACTTTGAATGACCTCTGAAAAACTAACCCAGCTGGATCTGCACCCTCCAGGAGATCTAACTGCTCTGCAGATTTTACCACCCCTGCTTGTGCATGATCCTCTCAGCTGCGATAAGATGATAACTTTGTACTTTTGAGTTCCTTAGGATGTGATGACCCCTGAACAGAGAGTTTATGCTGATATCAACTTCAATGAAAACTGAAAGATCTGGTGTGGCACTCCCAGTCTGTAACACCAGAAAGTCAACATTCCTAACCCGCTCCCCAATAACCCAATGGCCTATATAAGCGCTGTAAGATTTTGTGCCCCCTTAAGATGGTTCTTTCAGACATTAGTCGGCCATCTTCCCCCTTGCTAGCAAGCTGTAATAAACTGCCCTTTCTTCTCTACCATCTTGCCCCTTGACGATTGGCTTTTGTCTCACGGTGAGCAGATTGTGCCCCTTGTGTAGTAACAATATCTTTTTACTTTTTTGATCTAAATAAGGAAATAACATGTATTAATTGCAAAAAATTTAAATTTCTGTCATTTTAAAAACAGTAGATATATATACCTTACAACTAGATTGTCAATCATCGTGTTGTTAAAACAGAGCCTTTGCAAAATTTAGGAATGATATGTCTATTGCAAGTGAATGTGAAATGCTTAGTACAAAACATTTAAAAATAATCCATATTATGTTACAGTCTTTCAAAGAAAACCACTGATAATAATTTGCTTTTTCAGTTTTATCCATTCTAAAATTTACTATTGTTTTGCTAGCAGAGTTTTGAGTATATTAAAATAGATGATTTTGGTATTCAGTTTTTTGCTAAAGCCACTGTTACTTCACTTAGAGTTGGTCAGAAGCAAATTACATATCTCTGTTAGAAGATGTTGAATGAGAAAAAAGTAAAGTACAAAGCTTCTAAAATTGAGACTTGCCCAGGCAATTTTGAATCTGTTAATTTGCAATTTAAAAATAAGCATAAAGATTGCTTAACTTGAGTACAGTGTTATTCGTTCTTCTGAAAATCACACAACTATATATCTTGCCATAGGTGAATTATCTTAACTCCTGTTAATTTAGATTATTTGTATATCCTGAAAGGAAATATCTTACTTAAAATCTTTGACATTATAGATATAATTTTTTATGGTGCTCTTCTTATTATAACTTCATGTCCATGATATTACAACAAAAAATCCATTCAAAATATGCCAGAGGAGTGTAAATTTAGTGGAAAAGAGAAAGAGGCAAAATAAATAAATAAAATTTATACTTGAGTTTTTTTCATGGGAATTCACACTGTTTTCCATTTCTCTTTCTCCCTCTTTCTCTGGCTCCCAAGATGGTCAAAAAGTAAGGTTTTATACTTTTATGGAATAAAGTGGTTTAGTATAAGTGTTTAATTCCACTTTTTAATTCTCTAGATGATCATCATGTATAGTCTTAAAAGAAGGTGAAATCACTACCCTGAAGAATGGCTTTTGTCCCAAAGAAACACTTAATAGAGATTTGAAACAAAAAGCTGGGTTTAAAGTACTGCAACTTGACGGTCCAAGTGGATACTCAAGAAGACATGAACTTTTAGTCTTTCTTTTTAATAAGAAAAATATATACATATATACATATGTATATAATTTGGGTTGATTTTCTTTGTTTTCTTACTGTGATATTGAGCTGTGGCCTTAGGTCTTCCTCCAAGATATTTTGTCTCTTTTTGGCAGTATGTTTAAGAATACATAGTCAGAGATGCTAATGGCATTATTAAAAGCAACTCAAAAATATAATTTGCCTCTAAAACTACTTATCCTTTTGTGATATGTGCAGCTTAATCTTGGTTTCCTGTTCATAATGAAGCAAATCAAAACCACAATGATATATCCCCTCACACCATTTGGAATGGCTGTCATCGAAAAGACAAAAGATAACAAGAGTTGACAGGGATTTGGAGATATTAGAACACTTGTGCACTGTTGGTGGAAATGTAAATTGGTATAACCCCTATGGAAAATAGTATGGAGGTTCCTCAAAAAACTAAAATATAACTACCATATGATCCAGCAATCTGAATTCTGAGTATTTATCCAAAGGAAATGAAATCACTACCTAAAGTGATATCTGCACTCTCATGTTCATTGCAGCATTATTCATAATAGCCAAGATATGGAAATCTAAATGTCCATAGTCAGATAAATGGATAAAGAAAATGTGGCATATATATATACGCTCACACACACAAACACACACACACACACACACACATACAGTGGAATATTATTCAGCCTTAAAAAAGAAGGATCTTGCCATTTGCAACAACATGGATGAAACTGGAGAATATTATGCTAAGTGAAAAAAGCCAGCACAGAAAGACAAATGCTGGATGATTTCACTTATATGTGGAAACTAAAATAGTCAAATTCATAGATGCAGAGTAGAATGGTGGTTGCCAAAGGGCTGGGGGAAGGGGCTATGGGGAGATATTGGTCAAGAGGTATGTATTTCCAGTTATGCAAGATGAACAAGTTCTGGAGATCTAATGTACAGCAATGTGACTGTAGTTACCTATACTGTATTGTAGACTTCAAATCTGCTGAGGGTAGATCTTAAGTGTTCTTATCACACATACATACAAAAAGAAAAGAAAATAATAACAAATGAGGTGATGGGTATGTTAATTAGCTTGATCATGATGATCATTTCATAATGTATACATATATCAAAACATCAATTTGTATGCATCTTAAATATATAACATTTTTATTTGTCAACTATACTTCAACAAAGATGGAAAAAATAACTACCCATGGCTGACAAAGCAAAATAGAGAAATCTATCTTATTATCAGTTTCAATTAAAGAGGAAAATGCACCTTTCAAAAATACTAAAATTGTAAATAACCTCATGGCCTAAAATTTTCCCAATAAATTGCCATCAAGAATAATACTCTCTTGGGCCGGCCCCATGGCTTAGCGGTTAAGTGCGCGCCCTCCGCTGCTGGCGGCCCAGGTTTGGATCCCAGGCGCATACCGACTCACTGCTTCTCTGACCATGATCAGGCCGCGTCCCACATACAGCAACTAGAAGGAAGTGCAGCTATGACATATAACTATCTACTGGGGCGTTGGGGGGAAAAAAAACAATAATACTCTCGTGATGCCATGATTTTCTATAAAAAGAATGATGTAGCCATGTTTAAATTACAGGTGTTGTTTGAATCTTCCCCAAATTACTGTTTCAGAATTCTTCACTTCCTCTTAACTATGGCATCATCAAGGTGTATTCTTTGTGTTCTAGAGTCACTTTTCTTTTCTTCCTTTTTTTTTTTTTGGTGAGGAAGATTAACCCTGAGCTAACATACGTGCCCATCTTCCTCTATTTTGTAGGTGGGGTGCTGCCACAGCATGGCTTGATAAGCGGTGTGTAGGTCCACACCCAGGATCTGAACCTGTGAACCCGGGTTGCCAAAGCGGAGCATGTGAACTTAACCACTATGCCACCAGGCGGGCGAGAAACACACTGTATAGTGTTCTTCAAGTTATGCTCTGCAAATAGGACAAAGCACAGAGATGAAGAGCATTCATTGCCCCGTGGGTTCTGGCAGCTGGTCAGGGTTTGAAGCCACTCTTTTGGGCCACTTGGCACTATCGACATTTGATATAACTGTTTTACTGCCATTGCTTTAGTTTTCTGTAACCACTTTTTAAAATCCTTTTGATTCCTTGCTCAAAATTTTATCCACACCACTCTGAAAAGTTTACTATTAGATAATATTTAGGGAGAAAAATTTTCCTCCCTCCAATTTTGGCTGAAACATCAATAGTAACATTTATATACCTTCTCTGGAAACTTTGGGTTCTATCTTTAACAATGCATAAAATATTTTAAATATTGTGTCTAACACTTTTGTGTGTGTGTGTGTGTTTATACACACATATAGTTTCAAGTTTTACAATACCATGATTGAAAACTAAATGCTAATTAAAGGGAAAATGGGTAAATGTTTGAGATTGCATTATTTTAGTAAAAACATGTTATTTTCAATGTTGGAGGACGTATTATTGAAAGACATATTATTGGTACAGAGTTTGATTAAAATAATGGCCATAGCCAATACACTGTCATGATTATGGTTGGCTGGTGGTCTTATGATATCTGTGTTTTTTAGGGAGAGAAATCAGACTGAAATCACTTTCTTAAAAAAGAAATCATTGGGGCTGGCTCAGTGGCATAGATGTTAAGTTCGTGCACTCTGCTTTGGCAGCCTGGGGTTTGTGGGTTTGGATCCCAGGTGCAGACCTACGCACTGCTTATCGAGCCATGCTACGGCAGTGCCCCACATATGAAATAGAGGAAGATGGGCACAGATGTTAGCCCAGGGCCAATTTTCCTCAGCAAAAAGAGGAGGATTGGCAACAGATGTTGGCTCAGGGCTAATCTTCCACATCAAAAAATAAAAATCGTATATTTTTCACTCTACATTATCATCAATTCCGATCAAATTTCATAAGACTCATGCTTTCAGCATTGTGCTTTCCTTACTTTAAATGTCTCCTAACAAAAGCCAAGTGGATTTTCCAACAGTAGTAGTGTTGAAAGTTATCACAGAATTCTAAGTTGATTTCTTAAGCCCTTGGTCAGTAATGATTTTAATAATAAGTGCTCTAATTCAATGTTCTTTTCTTCTGCAGATATTTTGGTCAGCATCACATCCTGATCCACGGTGATTTCTCAATCACGTATTTAATAGTTCAGAGAAATTAGGTACTCATTTGTTTTTTTGCAATTTGCTTTAAAGCTCTATGATTTTTCTCTGGGTCTTCAAATATAATACTCATATCTCTGTCTGAATGGCTATGAGTATTTTTAATGACCAGTCAAGTTATTTTACATTCATTCATATTTTGAGTAGGGAAAAAATGAATTTCTAATGGAATAATATCTAAGCCATTTGCTCTATTAATGAAAAAATGGCTTTTTTCTCCCTCTGATTACTTCTCTTGTTGTTCTCAAATCTACCGTCTCTCTAAAAGTTTCATAGTTAGAACAGTGGTATTAAAAATTCATTTCTAAGTGAGCTAAGTGATGTTTTCCAGTGTAGATATATCATGAGCGACCACTTGTGTTCTAGGTACATTCTTATATAACCTATTTTAGCCAAAACATCAATTCCATTCCCTTAAACTAATTATTACTATAAAAATAGCTGTGAGTATTAAATAATTAGTCAGCAGTTAATAAAAGATTATCCTTTTCAAAATAGCCAGTGTTTTGGGACATTCATTTATAGTTATCTATAACATTTCATGGGCTTTGGGTGGCCTTTGTGATATTACATAGTTGTTTCAACCACTGAAACAATCACATATTCAAAATATTTATTACCATTCTGCTAAGAAAGTTTGTTATGGGGATCGATGAAGATTCAGCTAATGAAATGACAATACAAGTTATATTCTTATTATTGCAAAAGGCAATAGAAAAATCCTTTAAAAAATCATGAAAAACGGAAGTTTATTCCACATTACTGAGGGAATACATCCCTGATCTGATATTTTGACTAAGGCAACTAGTTTAGATTAGTAAAGAAGACTAGAAATGGAAAGAGTGAAATGGAAAGAACAGAAATAAAATTTTGTTGAATTTGTATTTTTAATAACTATACCAGGAAAAAAGGTTAACGTGGAACTTGAATTGGCTGAAAAAATAGATTATTTTCTGAAATATTTGGCATAGTCCCTTTGGTAATAATTTGTGGGTCATTTCTAGGGATAGAGTAGTTACACAATGAATCAATATGTAGACATTAACTGTTGAATGATGAAATAAATCATTAGATAATAAAAATATCAAAATCTGTAAAAGCTTTAGTTATTAGAAATAAATTTGCAGACCATGGATAAAAGCATTTTATTCTCACTTTGAAATGCTATAGTGCTATCTTTATTCTTTGTATTTTATCTCAATGAATTTCAAACTTAAATTTATTTTTTTATTATATAGCAATCACTAAAAGCAATTTTAACTGTCAAATAGATGATTTTAGGGAGGTCAATTTAAAAGATGAGAATAGTTTTCCTATCCCACAGAATTTTAAATTAAATTAGATTATTTAGGGTGGGTGATAATGGAAGGGTATCCAATGTCATTTTGAGGTAACTTTTGAAAGGATTATAGCACAACATTTGAGTCAACGTAACAAATGCACTTGGGTTGGTTTCTTGATCTAGATATTGTACATTGAGCAATAATAGTAACCATTTATCTTCATTTTGAGCATTTAAATGCTGAGAGTTAGAAATATTCTATTTATAGTTTTAGTACAAGGTTGAATGCACTTATCACACTTCATTGGCTGCACATTTCATAGTTAGAAGAAGTGTTAAGAGTCTTTTTTATTGATTCACAGCCTAAGCAATTTCATTTTTTTGTTTTCGTACTTTGACCTACAACCCTAGGATCCATTAGGGCACTACAATAGCATGGTGTGGATGTATCAACTACAGAGAAATAGAACTAAAATGACACTGTCTCCAGCTAGGGATGCATTAATAGACCTGAGAATTCAAACGCAGAAAAGGCAATTTTTTCCTGCTGGGAAGTGGAGTCCTCAAGAGAGCCATCTCAGACTGGAGAACATGATATGAAAATCAATAACGGCCCTATTGTGCTATTGATGTGTCCGGGAAGTGTCATTTTATATCTCGCTAGCAGATATCTAAAGGAATTTAAAGCTACTTTGCTCATAGTAATTGGATGAATCCTTTTTCATCGGTGGTCTATTTTGCTGCTCAAAGTAAAAGTAAAATATACTGTGGGGTCCAGTTTGAAATGAGAGATCACAAAAATGAATTAGTATGAAAACCGTTAGGTCTGTTCACAGATGTGAGAATGGAATCAGTGACGGTTTTCCCTCTCAAAATTCCTATAATTACACATGAGTTTAAACAGATAACTATAAATACTGGGCTAATTGGCAGGAAACTGTGGTCGGGGAACAGCATACTGGCTAACCAGAGAAAGAAATTTAAAAGGTATTGTTGTGAACATCAGAATGATTTTCAGACATTGAATAGCTGATTTGAAAGATTTAATTTCATAAATATGTGTTACATGAAAGCTGGAAAAGTTGTATGCTTGGAAATCATCTAGATATTGATTTTTGGAATCTTTATTGTTTATGTTACTAAATACCTTGTTATCCCAGATCCCTATAATAAAAAGTTTGAGAATTTTATCACAACTATATTTGGTTTCCCCCAAAAGTCACTTGTCAATTTTCACATCATTTCCCCCAAGTATATTTATCTTATGGAAAATCCTTATAATATTTGACTGCTACTATAAGATATTTGAAAGGGACTGAGCAAGGTGAGAGCAACTGTTGAAATTTGAAGTTTGTATTTTAGATTCTACACTTTTCATCTCTTTTTACTTCTGTATTCCACAAAGAATTTGAAATGGCTAAGACCCTTAAATTTACATAGGTATCTTGAGAAATTTTAAAACTTCCAAATTTGAATGTTTACTTAATTCACATCAGTTTCATTGTTTATTGTTTAGTGCAAAACTTGAGGAGTCAGAATTCATTAATTAATCTATTTATTCGACAAGCAATTTTTGAGAGATGACCACATGAAAGTCATTGTGTAACACACCAGGGCCTGTAAAAACAAGTGTGTGACCTAAAGGTGAAAATGATTGGGCAAAATTAGGAGAAGCAGAAAGATAAGGAGACAAGGACGTTGTAATTGAGAGAGAGAAGAAATCAAGGATCTAAGTTCCCTTTACAAACAGAGTGGTAAACAAAACACAAACCGCAAGCAGCACCATCACTGCTTCTCCCTCGTGTGCAGCGACCGGGGGGATTCTGCTCCAGCTCTGTCATTCTCGAAGGGCTGCCCTGCGCATTTAGGTGTCTGAAAATTCCATGGATCCCCCAAACTTGTAACATCTTCTATTAATTCCAAATATGTGTGTTCTTTCAAATGAGCTTGATAAAAGAAAAACTCTTCTTAAGAAAACCTGAGCTCATATTATGAAATAAAAAATGTATTTTATCAATTCTAAGACGCACAGTTCTTCTCATTTTATTATCTGTGAAATTGGGATCCATTCTACCATCAATGGCAATTTAGCATTATGTACTAGTTAAGCTAGCAGTTTACTCATTTTTCTTAACTAGCAACACAAAATCATGATTCAGTGTAATTTATAGCATCATAGAGTTGATAAGTGGAGTATAATTATATACATGGCGATTAAAACCAATGACCAGCCATGTTTACACCACGATTGAAGAACAGCTATAATTTCTGGAAACAACAGGGAATAGAGTTTAGATTCTCCTGCATTGTTTCTATTACAAATTTATTCCTCTTTTCCTCTTGCTGATTCTGAATATTTTGTCTCCATTTCTAAAATCATCTACACGGAAAAAAATTTTTTTTCTAAGTCCATTCTCCTCCATCCTCTCTCTCCTCCATAGTGTTGATAGCTATATTTCCAAAATAAAAATTTGATCATGCCATTCTCTTAATTAAAATTTCCCAATCCCCCTTTAGCATTTTCAGGATAAATTTCCAACTCCCAAAATGATGTACAGAGTCTGTTATGATCAGGACCGCGCTCACCCCTGCCTTTCATTTCTCTCCAATTTCCAAGTCCACCCTGTCTGTCTTTACAAAACTATTTGCATATCCTCAATTGTGAAACTTCCATATGATTGCTCATATTGTTTTCTTCATGGTACACTGTCTTGCACAATTATTTAACATAGTGTGAAATCAATAGCTTTTCATGAATGAATGAGAAAATTGAATCGACAGTTAGAGATTGGTCATTTACATGTATCAAAATCAATTTAATTACTTACGACATTTCTAAAAAGGTTGATTTTACTCATTCAGATATGAAAAAAAATCACATTTCTGTTGTTTATTCCTTTACTAATTAGTTTATACACACATGCATGTTAATACAAAAAACTCAGAATGTTTTATTCTCTGCCACCAAAAATGTATTTTATTCTGAGCTTTACGAAAATTGTCCAGTGCTGCATCACCTTTTTATATCTGTGTTGTGCACCAATACGATTTTAGTACCAGCTTTTGACAAGACAATAAAACATTTTACTTCAAGGATCTTAATTTCTATTTCTTTATCTTCCACTAGACTATAAACTCCAATATAGCATGAACCAAATGTGATTTCTTTGCAGTGTAGTTCCACCTTCTAGGAAACCGGCTGGTTGGTTGAATTAGTGAACTGTGTGTTTTAGTCTGGGTGGATTCCAAACTCTACAGCTGTTACTCAAGCAACAAACATATTCTTCTGTAGCTGATATTTTCAAGAAGTTAATAATTATTTGAAACTTGCCTATTACTGGCAAGGAGAGTCAAGGAGATTTTTGTTTTAATCACTGTTGAGTAAACATAAAATATTTTAAAATAAGTAAACTGATTCTGAGTGAAAAGTCAGATTTTGTTTCTATTATATGAAAGTACGTTGTGAAACAATAATTAATGCACATGGCACTTGTCTATGTATTTCATCTAAGGTGATTGAGATTAGAATATACCAATCTCCCATGAAAATGTCACATTTAACAAGTGACATCTTGTGACAATTTTGACAGACATCTTCAAGAGTGATTTGGCCAAGAGTTCTGTCATCTTGAGTAATATTAACCACAATCTTCTTTGTTTTTAACAGTTTTCAGTAATCTAATTGTTGCTGAAATTATAATTTTTATGCTTTTTTGCCTAAAACATTTTAGTGCTTGGCTTATTAACAAATTAAAAGAATATTTCGCAACAAAATAGAAGCAAGAGGGCTCTAGTCCAATCTTCATTCTAAAGTTTTCTTCATTTTCTTTAAAATTCAAAGTAACAAGGAAGTGAAATTATCAGGTACATATGTGATCACATGTTGAAATAATCATCTAAATCTATTCTGAGCCAGTGGTTCTCCACAGTGCTCTGTCAACACCGAGCGAGTATTTACAAGTACGAGTTGTTTTATACGAGGAATGGGGGCTGTTTGCCGCGAGAACTGACGTGGCTCAGACATTTCATGAGTGGTAGATTCCTGAAGCTCATGGGCAGTCCCATCTCTTCCCCCACAGGAACCGGGAACTGAAGCCAACAACGCATTTGGAACTAGAACTAACTCAATTTTGCAGATTTTAATATGGTTTAATAAAAATTTTATAGAAAGCAACAACCATATTAAGTAAAAACTGAGGGAAGTCTGTATTTCCTGTGTTTGGATTTTACAAAGAGTTGTTTACAGTTTAAAAATCTCAAATCACCAGTGGCAGATGTACTTTTGACTTGAGTTACCAATAACATAGCTGCATGAATCTATATTTGGATTTGTACCTTCCAGGTGATTCCACATGTAGGTTATGAACCTGTCATTATGTTTTCACTAATAATGTGATCCAGTAGTTACATGTTGAGTTATGTATGATTTTACTAAAACTAATTTTCTTTATATTTTTTCATATTATGTAGAGCACTAGATGCATGTACATTTACAGATATAAATATATAGATTTTAAAACATGTATTATAGATTATATTATCTTTGAATTAGTAAAGAATGTGTTATACAATACTTGTTACCAAAAAAAGATGTTCTTTCCAACAAGGTTGCGATCTACTGAGCTAGACTTGGAAGTTGCAGGGGGGCCTCAGAGCAGAATAGTAAGACACTGGCACTGGAGATTAAACTTTGTATGGTGGCTGTACTGCGGTTTTATTTCTGCAATGGAATCCTGGCTAAAAACATAGGCATGAATACCAAGTATCTCCTAAAATCTAAGATGCACCTTAGATTAAGTAAGTTTTCTTCATCCTTTCCTGTTTCCTCCTGCTGTTCTTCGTTATTGAAACACCTGTTCATATGCTAACTGACTGCTGTATTTAATATGAACTTGTATGTTATGCACATGAACTGGCAGGAATTCTTAGAGTTTATCTTAGAGCCCATTCCTCCAAAAAGTACTCGTGATTTTTCCAATACGGAAGCACTTCAGTTTTACTTACTGGCGTCAGATTTCAAATGCAAATCCCTTGGAAAGAGAGCACTTTTGTATCGAACTTTTGGGATATGCTGTTTTGTCCACCCGCTGTCTGGTTCAAGAGAGAATTGCTTCTTGAGAAACTTCTCTTAAGGTTTTGAAAGCAGGGTTTTTTGTTTGTTTGTTGATTAGATAGTTTTCCCTTTCACTGAGACGGTTGCACTTTGCGTGTTCTGGCGTTACGTGGGCATCAGTTCCTACCCCACCGTGTGGGTCTTCCTTTTCCATCTGGGCCTGGCTGAAATCTGGGGTCACAGTTCTTCAGGGCAGCTTCGACTTCTGAGATACCACGGCACTCACCTTTCAGTTTCCTCTTCATTGTTGGTCCCTAATAATTTTTGGTCCCTTGTGAGCTCATCTATGCAAGAAAAATACAGGTTTTTAGTGACAATAGTTTTTTGTTTCCCGTGTAATATCTGATTGGCTAAATGACCAGTAGCTCAGCTCCAATAACTACCTTTTCCATTCTGAAAGCCCAGCGGATGTTTGCTATGTTGACACTGAGTTAGTCTTGTCTAGAACTGTCTTTTAGATCCGACATGGTTTAGTCTTGTGTCTGTTTTAGTAGATAGCTCTGACTTTGAACCTGCCACATTTCTTTGACTAATGAATATTTTACGCTATCTTTTTTCTGTAGCTTCAAGTCTATATTGGAGACATCTTCCAAAATAGCAGTCTGGGATGTTCTACCCTCTAAACTGCTCCTGACTTTCCTGGTGCTTTTAAAGGCCAGGGTTTAATTTCCCTCAGGCTGGTCATTCATCTGACCAACTCTTAGTCCTAAAAATGGGAGAAACTGCTGTTATTTTCAAGAATGGGGGGCATATCTAGGAATATTTTTTTTCCACATTTCATAAAGATTAAATTATTTCTGAATTTGCCAGCTTATTAGAGTCCCTGTAAGAAAGGAGGGTGGTGGTGTTGATTGCTGTGTAGACAGCAAAGATTCCTAGTGCTTGAAGCAGAGGAATTGGCTCTAAATGTTGAACAGAAAAGCCACGGTGACCATGACGGCAAACGCCGACACGCCTGGTGTTATTCCAAACGCTTTCTGTATATTAGCAGTTTAACTCTCATAACAACCCCCTGAGGCAGATGTACTATTATCATCACCATTTCCAGACAGACTGTGCACAACAGGGTTCAGACGACTTGCTCATCGTCACAGAGCTGTGAAGTTATGGAGCCAAGATTTAAACTCTGAGCACAAGTTTCAGAATGACATTTATGCCTACATACAAATAGTACATGAAAATTATTATGTTTACTTCTCTAAGACAAAAGAGAGATTGACGAAGGTGAGACCCATTCATAAGATTAGCTAGAAGCTGGGCCTTGAAGAAAGAATAGAGAATAACGGAATCTTCACAAGTAGCCAGAGACAAATCCCTGCTGTGACATTTGCCAACAGTGTTATTTTGCACAATTTATTTAGTCTCATTGTCCATGGACTATATGTTCTGTACAATGAGTTCAACTATAACAGCTCTTCAGTTCTCTTGTGAGGATTAGAGATTGGCAAATAAAACATCTACCATACATGCCAATTTTCCCTTTTTTTCTTTTTTGTGTCACTTATAAACCAATGTTTTTGAGATGGGGGAAGTTTTCGGGCAGATAATAATTGCATAAAGCTCTAAATCGTCAATACATGATCTGGAGCATTAAGACTAGTCTGCGTGGGTAGAAAAACCTCCTAGGGGAGGCATTTATGATGTGACTCAGTGTTAGGCTTCTCTGCAGTTTAGTGCATCTTCTCTTTCCTTTATGGAAAGTAGTCTACTAATACGCACCTTTTAAAAATGTGCATGTCTTTAGTAGAATAATTCCACGTCTGGAAATCAAACTGGAGGCAATGATCCTAAACATGCTAAAGATTTTGTGAAGCTCATTATATTTTTATAATAATAAGTAAACAAATTAAATATTGACTACAAGACAAGGAATTAAATAGATGATATTTGACAGACTATTATGTGTGCAAATATTTTTGAAAGATTAGATGTCTTGTTACTATAAATAAAAAAAGCCTTTAAGTGACATGGACATGATTGTTACAAATATAATTAAAAAAACAAAAGAAAATTAAAACTATAGAAAAGTCTGGGGGAAAAAGACAAAGATTGCTGTTGGCAAAAATCAATATTAAAAGTTGCTCAACCGGTTATCATATTTCTTCTGCTGCTGTCAATAGTCTTCATCTATTCCGATCTAAAGTGAACTCTTCCTGCTCAGTCAGGGACCATCATTCCAATGCTCTCTCTGTGGGACTGAATTCCACCACACCTGCTTTAGACTAAAATGTGTACTTTGCAAAGAAATGTAAATATTTCATGCTTCCCTTTATTAATATGATTTAGCTTAATTAAAACACTACTAGTTTAATTGTAAAATCTAAATTTGGTTTATTTACTTAATACTTTATGATATTGTAATCCAATTAGATCACCTTTTGATCTATTTATAATATTAAGATGATTTAACAGTCTTCTTGTTTTATTTTACTTGAAAAGTCTCTTAATTTTTTTTTCTCACCCTGCTGTTGTTAATGTTATTTTTGGATTTTTCTCAGATCTTCAAAAATCCCCTTGTCTTATACTATTAGGAGGACAGTAAAGTGCTGTGGGTTGCACATCTGAAATAAACTCGTTCTGTACTATTTCACAAAGCAATTACTGTGTCTAACAGTCGCTCCGAGCTAGCCTTGAGAGAATCTCTCAGCCTTATGTGCCACAAACTGTTGTATACCAAAGACGTGCAGAATCTGGAAATACCTGGTACCTTAAATAAGCTACTCAGTTGGGATTACAGGCGTGCCTACAATTAAGGACTCTGGAGAAGGAGCTAGAACAGATTTGTTTTCATTCACGTAACAAACATTGAAATGATTGCAATGTACCCAGCATAAGGCTATCTGAGTGAGATACAAAGTTAAACATACCTATGATATGTCTTCATGGATTTATATTTGACTGGGAAAGAGAGGAACATATAAACAAATAAATGTGGTACTAATACCGATGATGAGAACTTCTCTTTCAGCTTGTTATTGCCTCCATTCTCTCTCTGATTAGCCGTTTACAGATGATATGCCTGCAAATATTTTTCAATCTTTATGTTCATATCTATCTCCCCTGTTCATTTTGGAATATAGCTATTATGCATTGAGTTTTATGCCACCCCAGAGTAATGCCAGAAGCAATTAAGAGTGTGAATTCCATATTCCCACCACTATTTATGAAATGATCATAGTAATCATTAATACAATTAGGTACTATCCAGACATAATTGACGGAACAAAATATCCCCAAATAGAGAAGCATAGAAAAGAGAGAGAACATAATATTTTAGATTTTTGTTTATAGATGACAAAAAGAAAAAGCTGACACTAATTAAGAAGGAGAAACATCTTACTGAGTATCTCAGATATTATAAAGGCAAGAGAACCAAGTTCCAGGTTAAATTTCTAGAAACAACGTCCAAAATCCTGTATAGAAATGGTTTTAGGAAATTTTAATTAGTGTCTCAGCCCCACAAAACAACAGAAAAAAATGACTTGTTGTCCACTAATTGCACTTTTGCTCTGAGAAATTAACTTTGTAAATACAGCATCTCTCGAAAATCAGATACCTTTACTGTCAACCTTGCAAGCAAAAAGAGCTTCATGTCAGCCCTTTTTCCTCATGGATGTCTTGCATGGATGCATAATATTGGTGGAGCTACATAATATGCTAGCATTCTGACTGAAAGGAAGTAGGGAAATATGATTTTTTAAATTCTGGTTTCTACCTTGAGAGTAGATATTTGTAAAACTCAAAATTTCCAAATATGGCTAGAGTGTTCAAAGGTTACAGGACAGCTAGGAAAACTATCACAACATTGCTAGGTTTTCATTAAATTAAAATGATCAAATCTATATGTTAAAACCATTTATAAAGGATCACTCAATGATTTTTAAAAAGTAAAATCATTGAAAATCAGTGTATTTTTCTTGTTGATGTTGATGTTGATCACCTCACAAATTGTATAATATTTTATTAATTTTACTTCAATAGGTGACATTTTATTTAAATAATATGAAATAAAAGTAGATTTCAGTGTTTTCTGACTATGAATAATTCTATTAATATTAACAAATTTGTTCCATCTTTACAGTATGATAATAGTGTGTTTCCTTTCATATCAAATGACAATTTCAGGTGTAACTATGCAACATGAGAAATAAATATAATCAAATAAAAAATTTTAATACCTGATATTTTATAGTTTATCTTCAATATATGAAATTGTGTGTGCATTACATTAAGAAAGGGAAAAGGGGATCCACAAAAGGTCATTGGTTTTATGAAAATCCAAGTTTAAAACATTAATACATCGTTCAAAATATTTGCAAAAGAATTATTTGCAAGATATTCCAGGAAACACGAGAAAGGCCAAAAATATCTCAAGGATTCAATAAAATGGAAAACAGGATAATTGTTTGTGTGATACTGGAGATGGTCAAATAACAAAATTAGATTTAAAATAGTCAACTGACGGACTTTACAATACACATCAAGAAAAATAAATATTGATATTGAAAACTTAGGGGACAAGGACTTTAACCAAATTAACACTGCTGAATTCTGATTCTGTATTATGAAAGTCAAATTTGAGGAAAAACAGTTCTGGAAACCAGAGATGAAAGACTAAGATTCAATAGAATTAAAGAGACAATTGATTGATTAATCATGTATACATTCTTTGATTCAATCAACAAACCTATATTGAGTGATTGTTATTTGCCCTGAAGCAGCATAAGTACTGAGAATAAAGAGCAAAATGAGAACGGCAGAACTCTCCTGGTGTGGAGCTGGCATCCAGGAGGAGACCAAAAAAGGGGAAATCCTTGAATATGTGGTACAAGTCCAGGCGGTGTAAGTGCCAGGGAAAGAAATAAACCTAACAAAGAAGATGAAGTGTGGTAAGTGGTTGATGATTTAAAGTTGGGATTGCCAGGGAATGCTTCCAGGAAAACTCCTTAAAAAGAGAGAACAAGTCACGTTAAGATCTCGGGAATGCATTCCAGGCAGAAGCAAGCACGATGTGCTATTCTCGCTGGTTTTAGTGATTATAATACATTTAAACGTGTTCAGTTAGCAATCTCCAAATTTAGTCAATACCCGCTGTCCTACCCTGGGGATATAAGAGTGCTTTACCTCTATTGTTCTTTTCTATTTTAGTTCCACATTGTTCCAACCTTCATAAAACCTAGTTATTAATGTTTCATTAAACTTTAAATAAATTTACTAACATTTTAGTCAGTTTTTTTTGCTTTTTTTCTTTCAACTCAAGCCACACTTTCTTCTTTGGACAACTGTCCTGTAAGTTAGTACAGTAGGTGTTTGGACAGTGGCTTTATGTGGGAATCACTTGTGGATTTATTTCCCCGGCAGTGGAGTGACTTCTGTTCAGACTTTTAACTGCTCCAGAGTCTGCTTAATGAAATAATTTTAATTACACATATTTTTTTCAGAGTTAACTCTAAGAGGAGTGTTGGGGAATATGATCCAGATAAAAGCTCACTGTTCCAGTTGAGGTTAATTCCTGAGAATATGGCTGTCCTTTGGGTTGGGAGGGAGGGGAGACTGAAGTCCTTAGAAGATGCAGTGCTACCCAATCCACCATATAGATGCCCACACAAACTGAACATATAAAATCAGATGTCAAAAGCGAGACTAAAATATGGTAAAAAATAAATGCAAATACATATCAAAATTATCAAATATGTGTATGTTCTTTGACACAGTCATACTACTTATAAAAATCTAAAAGATTAATCAGAGATATTATGTGTTTGTTATTTTTTTAGTAATGAGTAAATAGATTTTTCTAAAAATCTAAAAATATGGTAGAAATCTCTAACTTTTAAATATCACTTTTGTGGAATATTTTGCAGCCATCAAAATCATCTTACAGAAAATCTTTTAAGGAGTAGGCACATATTTATGGTAAATGATAATAAACAGCCTGCAAAATATGCCCCACAGAGTAATAGTATCCTTGTAAATGAACAAATAAATTTCTAAGATAAGTCATGGAAAATAATGATAAGCCCTCACAGGCTAGTGATTAAGGTTCAGTACTCTTACCACTTCGGCGGCCTGGATTTGATTCCCGGTCAGGGAACCACACCACTAGTCTGTCAGAAGCCATGCTGTGTTGGCAGCTCACATAGAAGAACTAGAAGAACTTACGACTAGGTTATACAACCATGCACTGGGGCTTTTGGGAGAAGTAAAACAAAAGAGGAAGATTGGCAACAGATATTAGCTCAGGGTGCATCTTTCCCTCCAAAAATAATAATAATAATAATACATTTAACAAAATATGAACAGTAACCAATCTGGGCTGTTTGACATATTGTTGATTTTTACTTTTTATTTTCTCTCTTTATTTTTTTTTATATTTTTGTATTTGCTAAGTTTACTGTCTTGGATATGAATCATTCATTAGAAATCAGAGTCCAAAGCAAAAATTGTAATTTGAAACTTTAATACTTAAAAGAAATTCTCTCTTCTCTTCTTTTTGATGCAAATAGCAAGTGAGCATAGGGAGAGGGCAAGACAGTCGCAATTTAACATTTTCTATGTAATGTCTGAGCTAAGGAACTAAAGGAACTCAATCACCTTGAGACTCCTGCCTCTTCTCCACAGCTGATGGAGAGGAAGAATGAACACTCCCCCTCCTCTCCCGGACGTCACACACACACACACACACACAAGGTACACACAACTGGACCATCTAATAGGAAAGAATTTGTCCAATTCTATTTATACCTCTATATTTAGAAACCAGGACAGATGCTCCTCCCTAAAAAAAAAAATCCCCTCTTAATTAGAACAATATACTTTAATAAATATAGAATCTCCTGAAATAAAATATTCCTTAATCCTAAACATTAGAATTAGGTTATTTATGAAGAAAAGGGGTGCTAATGTATCATTCACAGTTTCCATGCTAAACAGAACCTAATTTTAATCATGAACATATGTTTGAAAGATCCTTGCTGTTTCAGGAGAATGACTCTTGCTGCATAATACTCTTGCGAGATAATAACATGGTTCATTTTCCAGTCAGGTATAATCTTTTGCTTTCAAGTAGATATGGCACAAATGAGTTTAAACCTGAAAACTTGGCTAAAACCTATTTCATGATTAATTAATCCCTTTTAGAAACTCAATTAAATGCTGGATGCCACACATTAACATGGAGAGATAATGACTGACAGAACAGAGAGACGTGGGTGTGCATAAATTGTCTCTGACCTAATTTAAAGACCTAAACTGAAAATTTAACATCAGAATGAATATTATAATAATGTGTCATGTCCATCATTCTCTGGGTCGGTGTAGCATCATCAGGTTTTACCACAGCATGAATACTGACATTGTTTCATTAAGTTGAATGTTTGTTTTAGTCAAAGTACACAGTTCCTACAGGGTGAAATATTGTAGTTGTCTTTAGAACAGATCAGTTTTCATAGTACTGCGTAGATTTTTTCATTCTTTGCTAACTTTTACTTTGAGATATTTTCAGGATGATAGTGGGCCGTTACTACTGGAATAAAACAGAATACTGAGAATGACAGCTCAATGAGACTGTTGGTGCTGATGAGAATCTTAGAGTTATCTGGTCCAATTTCTTCGTTTTTTAAATTAGAAAACTAAGGTTCAGAGGAGTTTAGCGGTAGTCATGGTCACGTAATACTTCTTAATGGATCCATCTTAACATCTGGATGTCTGGACCCTGGATTCATCTGGTTTCTTGAAAAAAATCGCTAAAAAGTGCTTGGGTTATTCCCTTGGTAGAAATAGAACCTTATATGAAAAGTAAGTGTCATATGCCAGAGAAGCTAATAATTTTAGTTTATTTTGCTCTACACTCTAACATAAAAGTATTTATTTTTAACCTTCCTGTGTTAGACATTATGTAATCATTTTTAAAAAGTTATTTATTCTTTTGAGGTTGCTCAGATCTATCATAACTTTATTATAGTATGTTGTTATAATTGTTCTATTTTATTATTAGTTATTATTGTTAATCTCTTACTGTGCCTAATTTATAAATAAACTTTGTCATAGATATGTATGTATAGGAAAAGACATAGTATATAGAGAGTTTGGTACTTTATCTGTGGTTTCAGGCATCCCCTGGGGGTCTTGGAATGTATCCCCCGTGGATAAGGGGGGACGACTGTATAAACTAAGCATAGGTGGTAGTCTGAACAATGGCCCCAAATGTATCCAAGTTCTAATCTCTGGAACATGTGAATGTTACCTATCTGGCAAAAGAGAGCTTGGAGATGAATTTAACTTGAGAATCTTGAAATGAAAGGACCATCCTAGATATCTGAGTGGGCACCAAATGCAATCACAAATACCCTTAAAAGGAGGAAGCAGAGGGACATTTGACACAGACGAGAGAAAGCCATGTGACCACCTCAGCAGAGAGAGAGATCTGGAGACGCAATACTGCTGGCTTTGAGGAGGAGGAAGGGGTCACCAGCCAAGAAGGGCAGCTCCAGAGCTGTAGAAGGCAAGGAACAACCTTTCAAAAGTTACTTATAATCAAATTTAACTATGTGAACCATACATATATGACCTGTCTTTTTGATTTTTGCTCTAATATCTAAAAGTAGTGTATTTATTTTGAACTACAAATTATAGAAATACTGATGATATCCAATTTGGGAACAAATAGCAAAGTAAAAATAAAAGCAAAATCACCATAATAGTTCATTACCCATTACCCGAATACAATTAAAATTCATTTTGTGATGAATTTCATTTCCTTCCTTCTCTCTCTCTTTCTTTATCTACTACCATCTATCTATCTATCTATCTATCTATCTATCTATCTATCTATCTAATCGTACATCTATCTATTCATTCTGTCTTTTTTTGACCTTTTTACTTTAAACTTATTCCTCAAAAAAGCATTATTTTAAAGTTTGAGTAATAGTTCATTTTATATTCACTCATGTTTTTAATAGAGAAAATTGTACATTTTGTTGGAATTAAACTATTAGGAAAAATAGCATGAAGGCCTCCAAAAAGAGACATTCAATGGATAAATACAAACTAATGTGAGAGACTTTTAACCACTTCTAACCACAATGTAATTATTGTGGTAAAATTGTAAGCAATGAAACTTGTGAACCTCCAGTCAACAATGGTAATTTGGAGGAAATATTTAAAGAAAACCATTGGCTTGAACATAACTTTGCTGGCTAGAAATGGGTTCTTACTGTACAAAATTAAATCTTATTAGGCAGAGAAAGACACTCCAATGGAAGATCCTCATTGAATAAATGCATTTGGCAGCCATTCTGGACATATGGTTGTCATTAATGCACATTAGTCCTGCCTTGTGAGATAGACTGCCATACCAGGCACTCATGGATGATCATTTAACTTAGAGCTCAAAAAAAAAAAAATTAAAATACCTTTAGTGACCGTAAGATAGAGAATACTAGACCAGATGGATCATAAGTCTCATCGGATACACATGTTACAGGTCTAGCATACTCTCAGGAAATGCCACCTCTCAAATAATTCCCCTGGTATCACTTGTGCAATATTAACTAGCTAAAGCCTCAGTTGTGACTATCCGTGACAAGTGATGGTTCTAAGAATTCAAGATGACATTTTAAGGTATGAGATTGTGCTCAAAAAGATAATGTCTTTTGGTAATAAGATTCTGTGTATATGGGTGTGTGTGAATCATAATTATATAGGTTGGTTTGAGTCTTCTTATTTCTTACCTACTCAACTGAATACAAAATTATAGCTTCTATTATACAAATAACAAATACAAATAATTAGCATCCTTGAAGCCTCACAAGATTGCAATTTGGCAGGAATACTTGGCAGATATACAATCGGTATCCACTAGAATATAAATTTAGAGTATAGAATATTTCTCTTGTTGGTTTATGACAAGCTATGAGGACAAATACTTTGGACATTTTCCAAGAAATATTCTTTCTAATTGTTGTTAGACTGTTCAAAGGGAGTTTTCAAAATATAAAATCTTTTCAAAGGGAAAGAGTTCTTTTAAATTTAGCTTAAAGGAGTTCAAGAACTTGTGACAAAAATAAGTTATGCTCTTGACTCTAAATAGCCTTTCCTTGAACTTTTGCATATAATGTGAATGAGCTCTACATAGGCCACACTTAACTAAATGACCTGGTAATCAATAATCACGAAGTATTCATTATTTGTGTTTCTTCTAATTAGAATCCACATCCTAGAATAATGCTATGCATTAATTGAATACAAGTGATTTCACTGAATACATTATGGTATTTAGGATGGTTCATTATATGCATGCTGGTAGTTGAAGAAGTGACCAGCAGTCCAAAAATTGCAATTTGAGATTTATTTATAAAATTAACACATTTATAAAAATAATGTAGTTTTTCTTAAATGCGTAGGAAAATAATAAGTGTTCATGAACCGTAGTATTCCAGTGGAGTCATAATTGATTATTTTACAGAGTATAAAGTTCTCATAAATAATATACAGAGCAAATTTGATTATTTAGTAATGTGAAATATTAATTCACATTTAAATAAACTAATAAATATATCCTTTGCTTGAAAAGATAAAAACAAGTATAGACATTTTTTATCACTGGAATCAAATTACCTCTAATAGTTTGAACTTATTTAAAAATTATGTGTTGTTGCCTAAATTTATTAATTATTAAAGTCAATTTTTGTGCTTCCAATTAGACCACTTATTTCATTATTAAACCATTTATGTCCCAACTGGTTTAGAAAATGTATTCTTTAAATTCTGTGAATGTTCAGACTAGTACAAGAAATAGTGTTGTAATATTTTTAATTAATGTACTGGAAAATTATTAATGCATATTTATCAATTTCAAGTTCAATTTTCTTTTATTTATTGCTAATTTACTCTTTTATAATTTAGCATTTGTTTTTGAGGATGTCGATTTTCAGTCAAGTTAAGGAATTTGCCTGAGATCACATTTTCTAAAGAGTTAGAAAAGGCATTTAAACATATTTTTTCTGTCTAATTTTGAAATGCTTTTTCTACTATAATCCCTGTGACTGTCATGGAAATAACCCACAGAAAATCACGCATCTTGCTATTCATTATTTAATAAGAGGAAATACTGCACAGATGCTCAGCACGACATCATATTTTAAATGGAAATTAAAACAAAATCTCGAAGCTGTATACTGAGAAGGCACCATCAGGTAGAGCTGAGGGGAGGGTTCCAGAGTGAGCAGCATGGGCGAATGCATGGACGCAGGGATGAAATGTGAGGAGTTCTTGAGCTTGGACCAAAGATCACCTCTGATTTGACCACCTAATGGGCAGGTGTGTAGGTGTCAAGATTAGGGTGACAGGAGACAGATGGTCTTTGTCTCATGGGCAAGAGCCCTTAAGAAAAAGTATTATATTACATGAAAAGGGTGATAAGATCAGACTGACATTTCTGAAATCTCAATCTTATAGAAGAACAGAAAAAATCTAAGGAAGAAAGATTGCATGGTACCCTTCCATCCTCTTGACTACCTTCAGAAACTGAGGTTATCCTTTGCATGTGATGATCAATATTGCTTCCAGAATGCTCTGATTAAATGATGCTGTCTTAATTTATCAAAATATGGCGAGATATGGTATAAAAAATAATAGCAAACTCGAAATAAGCTGATCTAATTCTCTTTCATATTTAATATAAACAAACAAAAAAGTTGAACCCAAGTATTTGGCAGAATTGAAGATTAAATTATCTCACATAATCTATATTTATTGAAACCACTTTGAAATGTAACTAAGGGAGTAGATTTTAAGGTGTAGTATGATCATAATGACATCTGTGTTTAAAATATTCATATCACATCCAATAGCCCCAAACAAAATAAGCCCTTAGGGAACTTTCACATTCCTCATATCTCCCCATCCTCAACACTATTCCCATCCACGGAATGTGGACACACAGAAAGCTAATTAAATAGTAGCTACCATTTCATTTAAAAATTATGATCACACACTCTATGCCGACACAGAGTCACAATCCAGGGCTTGAAAATACTGTTTAAAATGGCCTGAGCAAATTCTATTTCACTATGTCCATCACAATTCTGGTACACATATTAATAAGATGAGATCAGCTACCTTACTGAATGCTTTCTTCATACTTAATTCTCTGTGCTACTAATATGGTTACAAACAAACTGCTAAATCATTTAATTTCTGATGTCAAAAACGGTTTTGAAATAATAGAAGTATTTAAAGTAGTCAAAGGAAAATAAATGATTGATAAGTAGACACATTTTATATTCTTAGAAACATTGGGAGTTTAATACCATAAACTGTAGTATATTTATTAAATATGAAAGACAAAATAGAGCACAGACAGTGTATGCAATATACTCCAGAAAATCCTCACAGAAATTGTGTTGTGGGGTGCTTCTTTTAAGCACCTTGTGAGGAGTTATCAATACTTTATCCCTGCGTGTGAGTGTTTTGAAAGATTGATCTTACTTTTCCTTGGCAGAAGTAGAATACACTGAATCAACAGAATAGTGAAATATATTTTAGTCATTGAAAGTTGTGAAGACACAGATATAAAACAATGGTCAGGGAATGTGGGAAGAAACAGAGGTGAGAAAACATGATTTGTGCTCACGTCAACATTCGAAATCATATACAGAACGGTCTGCATTTGCAACTCTGGTTGGGAAAGTGGCATTTAATATACTAATGTGGATGCTTTTGATCCTTATTGAGATTTAATTTGCATGTGGCTATTTTAAGTAGAATATTAATAATTAACATCTTTCTACATTAATTGCTATGTATCAATTACCCTTGTCCGTATTTTACACACGTGTGTATGCACACACAATTTAATTCTCTCAATAACTAAAGCAATTATTTTTCTTTACGTAGGACTATTATCATCTTTGTTTTATCCTGATATAACTCAGGCATAGAGAAAGTCAATTGCCTAGGTTTACTAGGGCGGTTTGTACCCGGGCGGTCTTGATCCAGATTCCACTCTCTGCACAACACCACATGTGCTACTCATCATTTTAGGTTTCTCTTTTTGTGTTGCCTTTTCATGTATCTAGTCTGTGTTGTTTCTGCAACGATATTTAACCATTTGAGTAGCATTTTAAGTGTATATTTAATCCGTATTGAATCCATGCATACAATATATGAACTTAAAGTCAAGTTTCAATATAATTATATCACCAAATTTAAAGCAATTGCAGAAGAATCCCCTATAAATTTAATTATGAGGAATTAATATTCTCAGATCTCCATGAACTCTTCAAGCCAAAATAAAGTGATATTTTCCACAGTATTCAATTGGGAGATTTATTCAATAATCTCTAAATTTGAATTTTTAGTATCTGTTGAATGATCCTAAGAAATCAGACCAGGAATTTTACACTAAAGATTGGATAACAGATAATAAATACTTATTATTACAGAATAAACAGATATTAAAACACCCCTAAAAGAATAGAACATTTAATTTTATCCACTTTTCTCATAAGTATTTTGAACTTCAAAACTTGGTGAAATCAACAATAAAAAGTAAAAAAAAAATGAACTTGTGCATCAATAAGATTTAAAAATTTGCTGCAGAATATAGAAAAACTAAATAAAGGGAAAAAAATGCATCATAATTCTTTACGTATTGCATGAACTCAAGGTGTTCTTTAATTTTGTATTTGCTAAATTCCTGAAAATGAGCAATATAATTATATATCATATGGTAAAATCAATCCCCGAAGAGTTTAAAAATAACATAAATACTTAACTATGTGTAGTGACTTATGTAAAATTATAACTACATATGATAAAGGTGACATATTTTATCAATTCCTGAACATTTTTTCATATCTTAACATTTTCAAAATTGTGTTGTTTTACAATTGATAGCATATCAAAATTATAGTATTTTTTGTTTCTTAATGTCAGAATGCTTTAATCATGTATTGATTAAAATTTGTCAATTATTAATTATAGTATCATATTTTAAGCAGTGACTTTTTTTCTTTGTTATTTATCTGAAATAAAACAACATTTTATGGATATAAATAATATTCATCTTAAAATATTTAGCATTTTAAATTTGATAACTTCTTTCCTTAAATATTTTTTAAAAATTTTATTTTGTCTCATTTAAACAAATCACACTTTTGATAAAATCTAAAAGGCACCAAGTCATCTCAATTTCCAGTCATCTCAATTTAATTATATTTATGAGTTATAAATTATACACATAATAAATAAATGTAATAATTATATTTAGTTCTAAAACATGCAAAATTAAACCATGTGTTGCTTCAGAATAAGCATAATAAGTTACTTCAGAAGTAAATAAACTACAAATGCAAGGATAGAATAAGTAGAAAATTGAGTAATGATAGTGGTTGCATGGGGACAGGGAAGTGACCGGCTCTATATGTACTGTCCTCACGTTATTGGCAATGGTCTATTTTGGAAACAGGGTGGAGGGTGCTCAGGGATGTTGCATCATCTTACGCTTATTCTCTTTTTTATAGAGAAGATTAACTCTGTTACATGAAAGAAAACATTGTGAAACAGATGCAATTCAGGATAACAAAAACTAAGAATTAGCAGAAGCAAATTATATGAGAAAACCGAAGAAAAATTATTACCATGATCATTGGCTTCCTCCATTAGAAGTAGCTAAGATAAATACACCACCCAGGCTCTATTTATGGGAATGTTAGGCAGCAGTGTTGTTTCTGTCTAGTTTTCAGCAGTGGCTTTAGGCCCTGGGCCTGGAACAGCAGTAGCATACACAGGTAAGTACTGACACAGAACAGAAATGAAGATGAGTAACACCTGAAGTCAGGTGGCAGGCAAATTCCAGCTTAGATTTCAAAACCCACCTTCTCTTTCTTTTTCTTGTAGATTGAGGGGAAATAGACTTTCTTCCTGACTGCTAGGCATGTCCCTTCATGTTATTAGACTAAATAACTTGTCCACATCTAGGAATCTTCCCTCCACTGTGAAACCTAAGCTTTAACAAACAAAGCACAAAATAAAGACAACACTTTACAATAATCACATATAACGTAAGCATATAAAATGACCATATATAATGTCAGATTTTAGTGTGTTTTCTTTGTGGCTGCATCCTGAGAACCTCGAAAATGTCTAACATGTAGCAACTATTCAATAAGTATTCACTGCATCAATGTATGTTGCATTTTCTGAAGTGTTAGGTAAGAAGATACACACAGGTGAAGGACAGTCAAACACATACAGATAAAACTGAGCAAACGAAGGGAGAAATAAATGAATCCACAATAATGTTTGAAGTTAAATGTACTCTCTCAGAAATTGATGTAACAAGAAGAAAAAAAATTAGAAAGGTAAATAATTGAATCAATACTTACAACTAATTTGATACAAATGACACTCATTACGTTACACCCAGAATACACATTCCTTTAAAGTGTATGTGGAAAATTGACCCAATAGATCATATGTTATGCTATAAAAATCTGTTTACATTTGAAAAGATCCACATATCATAAAGTAAGTCATCTTATCACAAGGAAATTAAGTTAAAATCAATAAAAATAAGAAAATTAGAAAAGTCTGAAATAAAAAAAATTCATCAGCATTTTTGGGATGCATCTAAAGCAATGCTTAATAGTATATTTATAGTTTTAAATGCCTGCAATGGAGAAGAAGAAAGCTATAAATTCGATGACATAACACTCCAACAAAAGACATTAGGAAAAGAACAAACTAAACCCAAAGTAGAAATAAGAAATAATAAAGAAAAAAGCAAAGCTCAAAGAAGTAGAAAAAGAAACAAAATTAACATAGTTTAATAAAATAACAATTCTATATTATTAAGTAAATTGATATTTAAATTAATTAATAAAAGAAAATTAACACAAGTTGATTCTTTGAAAAAATATTAAATGTTTATTAAATCCTCAGAAAAATTTATTAAGAAAGAAAATTGAAAAAATGTAAATTACTAATATCAATAAGAGTAAAAGGAGATAATTTACTGTAGATCCTACAGTTATTAAAGGTATAAGAAAATACTTTGAAAAAATTTATGATAAAATATTTGACAATTTTCAGGACAAGAACAAATTTTTTGAGGAATACAACTTACCAAAATGAGCATCCAATGAAAATAAGAAGTACTAAATAACCTCATATTTATTAAACAACTTTATTTTATAATCATAAACCAACTTATAAATAAACCCAAGCCAGATGGTTTCACTAGTGAATCCTATTTAACATTCAAGAAACAATAATACCAAACTTGCACCAACTCTTTCAGAAAATAGAGGAAAAGGAAATACTTCACAACTTACATTCAAGCAGAAAAATTCTGAGCCAGATATATGAAATTACAATAAAAAAACTATGAAATAACATCTCTTAAAAATATTTTAAAATCTTCACCTAATAATAGCAAATTTAATATAATGAAATATTAAACAGATAACATATGATACTACATGGAAATTATTTAAGATATGAAAGGTAAAGATACCATTCAAAAAACAGACAGTGTAGAAAAATTATTTGACAAAATTAACACTCATGATTAAAAAAAACAACAAAAACCATAGCACACAATGAATAGAAAGGAATTGCATCAATTTAATGAAGTGTCCACAAAATAATCACAATTAAATTATGCTATTTATATACTGAATACTTTCCTTTTCAGATCAAGAATGTGTCAATATTTGTTGTCACTAATTCTATTCTACTTTGTCCTAGAGTATCTAGATATTGCAATAAAGTAAGAAAAGTAAATAAAAAACATGATCACTGGAAAGAAGGCAACAACCTTTTCTTTATTTGCAGAATATATCGTTAACGTAGAAAATACTAAAGAATCTACAAAACAACTACTAAAACTAAGTAAATTGAGTAGTCACGAGATACAATTTTAGCAGTATTAATTAATTCAATTTAATAGTATTAATAAACATAAACTACTCGGAATAAACTGAACAGAAAAAATGCTAGACCTCTACACACAGAACTAAAATATAGCATTGCTGAGAGAAATTAAAGAACCAAACAAATTAATAGGTATTCCATGTATATGAATTGGAATGCTTAACATTTCTATGTCAATTCTTTTCAAATTGACTGGTAGATTCAATAAAATTACCATCAAAATCCCAGGAGGCTTTTTTTAGTAATTTTTTTTCTTTTTTTTTATCCCCAATATTAACATGTTTTTTTTTTTTTTTTTTGAGGAAGATCAGCCCTGAGCTAACATCGGTGCTAATCCTCCTCTTTTTGCTGAGGAAGACCGGCTCTGAGCTAACATCTATTACCAATCCTCCCACATTTTTTTTCCCCAAAGCCCCAGTAGATAGTTGTATGTCATAGTTGCACATCCTTCTAGTTGCTGTATGTGGGACCCGGCCTCAGCATGGCCGGAGAAGCGGTGCGTCGGTGCGTGCCCGGGATCCAAACCCGGGCCGCCAGTAGCAGAGCGCAAACACTTAACTGCTAAGCCACGGGGCCGGCCCAATTTTTTTTTTCTTTTAGAACAGTTTTATTCTAGCAAAATATTGCAAAACCGGTACAACTCTCATACATTTATGAGCAATTGATTTTTGGTGAGGTGGCCAATTCAATGGGGGAAAGGAACGTCTTTCCAATAAATGGTGCCAGGACAACTGGATGTCACATGCAAAAAATAAATGTGGAGCCACTACCACACACTGTTTACAAACACAACTCAAAATGGATTAAAGACCTAAGTGCAAAAGCAGAAACTATAAAACTCTTAGAAAGAAATGGGTAAAAAATTTCATCCCCTTAAATTAAGCAATGGTTTTTAGATATGATACCCAATACATGGCAATCAAAGATAAATTGGTTTTCGTCAAATTAAAAACTTTGCATGTCAAAGGATACTATCAAGAAAGTGGGGGGAAGCCCTATAGAACGGGAAAAAAACATTTGCAAAATCGTATCTGAAATGAACCTAGTGTTTGGAATATATAAAGAACTCTTACAACTCAACCAAAAGAAGACAACTCAATTTTTAAAAAATAGGGCAAAGATTTGAAAAGAGATTTCTCCAAAAAAGCATATATAAAGACGCTCCACAGGGAAGTGAAATCAAAACCACAATGAGATATCTCTTCATATTCAGTAGGATAGCTAGAATTAAAAAGTCAGATAATAACAAGTATTGGCGAGGATGTAGAGAAAGTAGCACCCTTGTACCTTGCTGATAGGAGTGTACATTAGTGCAGCCACCGTGTAAAACAGTTGGGCAGTTCCTCACAAAGTTAAGCATAGAATTATATGAACCAGCAATTCCACTCTGAGGCATGTATCCAAGACAAATGAAAACATATGTCCGTGAAAAAACTTGTATGTGAGTGTTCACAGAGCATGATTCATAATACCTAAAAAATGGAAGCAATCTAAATGACTATCGACTGATCAATGGGTAAACAAAATGTAGTCTATCCACACAATGGACTGTTATTCAGCCATAAAAGCAACTGAAGTACTGTTAACACTACAACATGGATAAACCTTGAAAACACTATGCTAAGTGAAAGAAGCCAAACCCAAAAGACCACATATTGTATAATTCTATTCATATAAAATACCCAAAATGAACAAGTACATAGAGACAGAAGGTCAATTAGTAGTTGCCATGAGATGGTGGGGGCGAGGAGGAGGGAGAAATTGGGACTAAATGCTAATCCGTACAGGGTTATTTTGTGTTCATGGAAATGTTCTGGAATTAGACAGTGAAGATTGCTGTACAACATAGAATATACTAAAACCCTTGCAATGTATACCTTGAAATGACAAATTTTATGCTATATGAACTATACCTAAATTTTTTAAATGCTATAAATTAAAAAAAGTACAATTTGTTCCCACATACCTTACAGCCAACATTATCTATTATTAATCTTACATTATACATCTAACTTTAATATGGCATATTTGCTACAATTAAATAGCAGATATACTATATTATTATTAACTACAGTCCATACTACATTCAGGTTTCCTTAGTTTTTACTTATGTCATTCTCTGTCCTAGAATCCAGCATACCACATGACATTTAGTAGTCAAGGTTCCCAGGGCTGTGACAGTTTCACAGTCTTTCTTTGTTTTTGATGATCTTGTCAGTTTTGAAGAGTATGGGCCATTGGTATTTAGTAGAACCTCCCTCAATTGGAGCTTGTTTGATAATTTCTCATTATTAGATTGAGGTTGAGGTTTTGGGAGGAAGACAGCAGAGGCAAAGTGACATTTTCATCACATAATATCCAGGGTACATATTATCAACAGGACTCACCACTGCTGATCGCCTGGCTAAGACTGTGTTGGTCAGGTTTCTCCGCTTTTTTCTTGCTCCCATGTTATGCTCTTTCAAAGGGAGTGCATATCCACACTTAAGAAGTCAACCTACGCTCCACACCCTGCTCCACACCCTTCGAAGCAGCGTATCTACATAAGCATGTCGACACTGCAGTTCTGCGCGGGAGAGTCATCCGCTCTCCCCATTTATTTATTCACTCCACCATTTATTTAACCAGTATGGACCCGTGAATGTTTATTCTATACTTTGGGGAGTAATCCAATGCTGCTTTATTTATGTCTTTGTTAATACGGTTCCAGCTTTGGCAACTGGGAGCTTTTTCAGTGGACTCCTGTGTCCCTTTGACACATCCCCATCTATTTTTTTTTAATTTGGTTATGTTTTTCAGCACTCACTTTCTGGTGCTACAGATGCTCCAGGCCCAACTTGTATATTTCCTGCCCTTTTGTCCTAGATTTTCCCATTTCCCCAAGCAGTTCTGGTTCCTTTTATTGGAAGATAGTATTAGAAAGTAGTGTTAGAAACCAAATAGTATTAGGAACGAAGATGTGGTTGCTACCATGTGGTGCTGGCTGCAGGAAGCGCCATTGTTTTAGGCCACTCAGCTGACAGGGCAAGAGAATATATGTGTGTGTGTGTGAGTGTGTGTGATTTGTAGATATACGTATTGTGTGTGTATACTAGCCCATGTGTATACGTATATCTATAAATACTTCTACATGCAATCATCTGTGTCTATAAATTCATATTGATGTATCCAACTCCAATCTATCACAACACGCTCATTCCAGGCTCATCCCCTTGTTTATCTGTAACGTCTCCCTCCAACAGTGAGAAACCTGGCTCTCACCATGTGCATCCATTTACTTAATTGTTCAATTCCTGTATAAATACATAGTGGTTTCAGAATTGCTACCCTTAGCCCCAGGGGAAACAACTTTATTACCTAGAACAAAAACGCTTTTGCAGTCTTTCTCTGCCTCTGACTGCAGAGGCTCCACACATTTCTGAAGTTACTTAGCTCAGTGTCTCTTCCCCACCACCTTAAATACCTTCAATAAGGTTGTTTCCTATATTTCTAATAGCTAGACTGTTTTTGTCATGTTCTGCATCCCATCCTGAGGTCTCCTGACCTCCTAAGTGACTTTTTTAATTGCATATATTAAGGTTCATTCTATGTGCTGTAAAGTTCTATAGGTTTTGACAAATGTACAGTGTCATGTACCCATCAGGACAGTATCATACAAAACAGCTTCACTATCCTAAAAATATTCCCTGTGCTTCACTTATTCTACCCTCCTTCTCACCTTAAACCTGTGGCAACCAGGTTTTAAATGTATGTACAATTTTGCCTTTTCTGGATGAACATAATGTAATCATATCAAATGTAGCCTTTATATACTAGCTTCTTGCACATAGCAATATGCATTACAATTAACCTGTCTTTTTGTGGCTTGAAGGGGTATTTCGTTTCTTCACTAAATAACACAGATTGTATAAATGTACCATCGTTTATTTATTGGTCCACCTTGGAAGGACAAATCTTGGTTGCCTGCAATTTTTGCCGATTATGGATAAACATTTGCCTGCAGATTTTTGGTGGACGTAAGCTTTCATCTGTGATGTTAACTATTCCAGATGATCATGATTATTTTCAACAAGCCCCTGAGGATCGGGCTTTTTCCAGGGAGTTAGGCTTGGGATAACATCAAATAGCAATAAGATTGGGAATGGGGCTTTTCAAAGGAGATCAAAATGGTCCTCATTTTCAGAGGATGGGACTTTTAACCAAGCTCCCAAAGAGGTAAGTTCCATCTGTTGGCTGTGAGTCTGCAGGCCCTCATGGCCACCTTCCTGTGTAGACTCTTGGGGTGGGGGGTAGAGTTGGGGTGGGGAGATGGGAATAACTCCAGGTAAAATGCCAAAGACCCCACTGCTCTTACCAAGGTTCAGTAGATTTTCTCAAATAAATGATTTTCAGGGGTTTTTTTCTGTGCCTTTTGTTAATTTCAAAAGTTCTGAAATATTGATCATAGTTTGGCAGTATTTTTCTTCCTTATGTGAGAGAGTCAACGCACAGATGTCGGCACTGTGTCTTCTGGAAGTCCCACACTGCTTTGGTAATCTGTCTCCTGTTACCTTGCCAAATACAGCTGACATAAACCAGAAACATGCTAAAACACTCTGTTTCCTAACCTCCCTCCCTAGACATATTAATTCATTTATCACACTTTCTACCACTGACGTTACTATAAGGGAGTATTATGGGTATTATGGATTGTCATCTTTCCAGTCTCTGATAATAGCTCACAAGCCACCAAATGCCAGGCCCTAAGTCAAAGACATATATTTTAGTTATAGTCATTGTTATTGTTTTAAAGGCAACAACTCACTTCTAGGTACCAGTTTCTGAATTAATTGTGATAGACTTTGTTCTAAGGTATTTTCCTTAATGAATGATTCCCAATCTCAATGGCATAAAACTGTAAGTTTTTGTTTCTCTTCTACTCCACCCAAGATATTTTGGCAGGAGGAGTTCTCATGGTGGTCATTCTAGATTCAAACTAATAGAGGCTCCATCTCAGCAAATAATTCAAAATTTATTGGGGAGTATAACTTACTGGCTTAAATATATACAGCACTTTTGCTTACATTTCATTGGAAAAAACAAGTCATATGTACATGACCAACTTCAAAAGAGACAGAAAATTGCAATCCTACCATGTGCCCCTGAGAAGAGGAGAACTAATGATAAAAATAATGGAAATATCCTCCCAGAACTCTAACAATCTATGTACTGAATCATTTGTGTTAGGAAGTAGACAGGCTAGAAGATTTGCATTCTGATGCCTTTTCTGAGCATGTCTTGGATCTGTACAGCTAAATCAGGAGAGTAGCTATTACTGTGGGTTTGCAGCTCTAGCCTAGGGATGGAAAAATATATTTCTTTTCCAATGCTAGCTTAGATAGATTGATAGCAATAGCCCAGGGTGGTGTGTTGAGAAGTACTGTGAAGCCTCTTCAAGGCTCAGTGGAAAAGATTGCTATGATTGATTAGTATGTTTCAGATAAGCAAAACTATTATAGACATCTGAAATAGGTAGTTCAATCATTCTACCCTCCAGAGCACTATGTGTACAATGTGAACAGCCATGCATTAGCTCCAGAGTGATAGAAGTATTTTAAACAAAATATCACTTCAAGTACTTAGAACATTTTATAAAATTTATAGTAATTATAGATATTTCAAGGATAGAGATATCTGGTATCTCATGGACAATAGAAAGAAAGAGTCATACCAACAGTAAAGAAAACTGATTTTAAATATTATATTCACTTGTCTTTATATGCATACATATATATTTGTTAAATTATGAGCTTTGACTTAAGGACCAGATATCATTGATATGGAATTAGCAATTGTCATTTGAGCTACATGATAAATTATTTGGCATCAGTTGAAAAATGTTTTTAATAACTATGTTATTAAATCAACAAAAGATTATGCTGAAAAAGAAAGCATTTCTCTTGGCTCTATGTCCTCCAGCTCTTTTTACACATCTTGTGTTGATACCCGATGTGCTTTCCCCAAAAGAGTCTGCACAGGAATCGCTGCCAATATTTTGCAAATTGCATCGTTTCTACTACTACCGGGCAAAGTTTGGTCTCCCATCAGTGAGAACTGCTACTATTACATGGTGGCTAAATTTGTAGATGCTTAAGTAGAATACCTTAAACTGTATTGAAAATCTCTTTCCCTTCCAATAATGGGACACTCAGATTGAACCACCTGGACTCATTCTGTAGAACGTATTATTTTCTGGAATAATTTTCTACCCATTTGGCAAAAAGACCTCTGTTGAGGCCAACCCTAATCTCCGTCCCTTGCCTGAGTCATATGGTGGATGTAACCTGGAATTAATCTGGATCTTCTGAAGAATCTTAAAAGAGTCTTCACATGTCCATTCTTACTAGTGATATGGACATAGGCATGGCCTTTGTGTTCTCTATAACTGAGAGAGGTTCCTTAGTTATGTGACTATGACTTCATTTACAATAAATTTACCTGAGGGGTTTCACATAGATTGGTACTTGCCATAGTTATGAATCAATTGCTTCTTGGCAATCACACATTCTTACCAAATAATATTCTTGTTTTGCAATGTCCTGTTCCATAATAGGTCATATACAATGTTAAACTTGGAAAAAGTTTGGAATGTTTCATATAATAAAATTCTTTATAGAAAGAGTTTTAAGAATTAGCTGTCATTAAGTCCATTTACTTCCTTTTACAGAAAAGATAAAATCTTCCAAATTAAATGACTTGCCTAAGGTCACAAGTTACTTGGTGATGGGACCCATATTGTAATCATGTCTCCTGACAGCTAATTTAGTACCAACTATTTCCCTGATATTTGATTTAAATTTAACAGATAGTTTTATTATATTTTGTCCTAGATTTATGATTAAAATAAGAGATATTCTGTGTAACATCTTATCCCAAAAGGTAGTTGTATAATACAACATATTGTGCCATGAGTTTATTAGACATTTTGGCCTGACACATAGGGATGACTTGGCCCCACTTTGCAATGTCTAGTGTCTCAATTGGAGGTCTCAAAGGTGGGGTTGGAATATTTGAAGGCTACTTCACTCATATGTCTGACAACTGATGCTGAAAAGATTCAAAGAGCTGGAGCCTGACACAGCTGTGTCTCCTCACAGCTCTCTTTCTATCTCTGTGTGGTCTCTCCAAGTGTCATCTCCAGCATAGGGTGTTCCAAGTACTCATGTTTCTTATACGTCATCTCAGGACACCCAAGACATGTGTCTCAAGAGAGATAGTCAAGAGGAAGCCCCACCACCTTTTATGACTTATACTTATGTATAAGTCACATTATAAAATGTGACATCTGCCACATTTTATTTGCCAAGGTAATTACAAAAGTTCTCCAAAGTTCAAGGGGAGGGCACTGCATCTCCTCTCTTGATGGGAGAGTGACGACATATTGTAGGAAGATAATGTGTGATGGGATATATGTTGGTATGGCTATATTTGGAAAATATAGTCTGAAAGTGTCCTCCCTCTGGCCATAATAATTCAAAACCATCTCATGTTGAAAATACATTCATCCCCTCCACCAAAATTCACACATCTCATCTTGTTATGATGTTATCTAGGATCTCCAGGTGCAGATGACTCTCCTCAAGTGTAGCTCCCTGAGTATAGTCCTTTTAAAAGTTATCTGTCCCCATGCATCCTACACACAATGATGGGACAGATAAATAACGGCTACTGTAGATCTTCCTGTCCAAAACCTGAGAAAGTAGAAGGCACATAAGTGTCATGGATCCAGCCTGGCACATTTTCCCAAATCCTTGAGTAAGTCTCTGGTCTACTGTTTGGGATGATATCTTTGTGTCTTGGCTCTGCCAAGTTACATAAAAAAATATATATATGTATATACACATATGAATTGACAAGGAGATTAAAATGGCACACCAACAAATATTTATCTAACATTGAAAAAGACAGTAATGGTGTAGTAAATGAGCAAGATAGACATAAAACATTGTTATGGACTCAAAGTTTGTGTCCTCCCAAAATTCATATGTTGAAACCTACCCTCCCCATGGGATAGTGTTAGGAGTTGGGGCTTTTGCGAGGTGATTAAGATTAGATGAGATCATGAGAGTGGGATCTTATAAGAATCAGGAGAGAGCTTGCTTCCTCTCTCTGCCCTCCACCGTGTGAAGATACAGGGAGAAGTTATCAGTCCAGAAGAGGCCCTCACGAGAACGTGGTTATGCTGGCATTCCGATCTTGGACTCCCAGCCTCCAGAACTGTGAGAAATAAGTTTCCATTGTTTATAAGCCACTCAGTCAATGGCATTTTTGTTGTAGCAGCCTGAGCTAAGACAGACATATAGAAAAACAGCAGATATAAATCCTACCTTATAAGTAAATACAAGATATGTAAATGATTAAAGACTCCAATCAAAAGACAAGAGACTGGCAAAACAAAAGAAAAAGAAAGAAAGAAAACACACTCCAACTATACATTCTCTGCAACCTTTTGAGATTCAATACTCCACTTTCAACACTTGATAGATCAACAAGGAGTCAGAAGACTTGAACAACACCATAAAACAACCAGACCTTACAGACATCTATGGAACACACATATGTGGAAATTAAACAACATATTTGGGTGAGGGATGCAATGATGAATGACTGCTAAGTGCAGTGTTTCTTTTTGGAGTGCTGTGTTCTTTTTTAGAACACAATGAATTGCTTTTATTTCGGTATGCATCCACATCTCAGCATTCAGTGGTCCTGAACAGAAAAGTGGAGAAATGCAGCAAGTGGCCAGGAAGTCGAGCCTGCCAATCTCGGGGATCTGCTGTGCACACCGAGCTCTTTCTGAATCCCTGCTGAGGACCGCGAGAAGCAGCAGCACCCAAACCAATATATGCACCGAATTCAATGTTCTTTTGTTCCAGTTGTCAAATTCCAAACCAGATTGCAAGGATGAACAAATGACAGCCTTGTTTAAACTTCTTCCATTTTTAAAAACAAAAGCAATTACAAGAAACGAAAACAATTCATTCAGAGGTATTGTGTGTGCTTACAAGTGTCTTCTGTGGCCTTTCTCCAGGGCTTTGAGAGCTGACAGGTCTGAGGAACCCTGGTGACTATTCTTTTCACGGTATCAAAACCTGAGCTAAGAAAACACATCAGCTGATGATGACAGCAGAGGGGGGCAGGGCTGAGGACCCAATATTCATTTCCCAGGCTGGTGGAGAGTAAATAAATGTGATTCCAAAACTAAACAAGGGAGGTCAGAGACTCTATCCAACCTTACCTGATGGCTTCTGGCCAAAGCAAGGCAGTGTCATGGAAAGTGCTGGGTGGTGACGGTGCAGAAAGGGACTTGAGGAGGAGGAAGGAAAAGGTGGGGGGAGATAAAGGTGGGGGGAGAAGATATGGGGAAAGCCCTGAATTCCTCACCAAAGGCCAATTTCAGAGTGGAGCAGAGGGGACTACAACCTATGCTTCGGCCAAGGGTGGTAGCGGAGAGTGGGGAAAGGATGATGGCTTGGAAGGGGGGCATCACTTAAGACTTAAAAAAAGAGACCAGGGGTGCAGACAGATCACCACCCCCACACCCAGCAGGAGTCCCGCAGGCTGTGACCTGAAACCTCCACATCTACTCTGACAAGCCACCGCAACCTGGAGGGCTGCTGCAGGGAGGAGGGGAGGCAGGGGGAGGGACGGGGCAGAAGGCGAAGACCCCAGGCCACGTAGTCAGAAGCAAGGTGATTGTGTGATGTGTCTTGTCACAGTTGAGTTAGATGTGCCCCACCAGTGATGATGGGAATCCATTGAAATATGCTTTCTTGATCCCAGAAGTTCAACTGTGTAGACAGTGGTTACATTTGACAGGATGATTTGTTACAGCACAACTTATATATTTCAGATGGACAAAAAATTAGTATTATTTACAGTATCTTAAGATAAATTGCCTTTGAATGGGAGCTTCCTTTCCAGTACTTTGAGATCTACAAGATGTATCTAGAAAATTTACTACTGTTGAAAAAGAAGGTTGCTTAAATCGGATGGGGGACGGGGTGGGAGCCTGTGGTTTTCTTTTTGATTAATCACTGTAACACTGTCCTTCGGGTGGCTGAGGGAGTTTCATATTTTCTTTAGACACCATTAGGCACAGAAGCTCTTGCAGGACAACTTTGATGCTACATGAATTCTGCCATTTTGCTAGCACTGATATGGCTCTTGGGTCCACTACTCCATTAGAACTATTCATATTAATTTTTGTTACAAATCTTACAAAGGGAGGTGCTTCTAGGTACTTGTTCTATTTAAAGGCTGTATATTTGGTTTTGATAAATTGTTCATGGAGGCCTAATTATCATCCCTGTCCATCTTGTAAGTGTCATGTCTTCGTCATCTTCTAGACCCCAGCTAACTGTGCCATCTCCTGCTCCTTTCTGGCCTTCTTCGAGTTCTTCCAACAGTCGGAAATTGTGAGAGACTTTTACTTCCGAGCCCGTGGTGGCTGCCATCTTGAGTCACTCTGGAGTGTTGTGTTCTGAAGTTAAATAATGGTGATGGTTGCACAACTCTGTGAATATACTGAAAACTGCCTTAATGGGTGAATTTCATGGTATGTGAATGATATTTCAAGAAATCTGTTAGAAAAAGTCATTCACAGCTTATTAATTACATGACAAATCACACAATTAACAAATAGGCAAGGGATCTGAATAGACATTTCTCCAAAGAAGATATACAAATGAACAATAAGCACATGAAAAGATGCTCAACATTACTAGCCATCAGAGAAATGTAAATCATAATCACAGTGAGATACCATTTCACACCCACTAGCATGGCTATAATAAAAGTGATAGATAAAAACAAGCGTTGGCAAGGATGTGGAGAAAGCAAAACACTCATACACCACTGGTGGGATGTAAAATGGTGCAGCTGCTGTGGAAAACAGTTTGGCATTTTTCCTCAAAAAGTTAAACTTAGAGTTACTCTGTGAGCCAGCAATTCTACCCCAGGCATGTTCTCAAAAAAAAAGAAAATTTATGTCCACACAAGACTTGTACGTAAATGTTCATAGCATCGTTATTCATAATAGCCCAAATGTGGAAACAACCCAAATGTCCATCAACTGATGAGTGGATAAATAAAATGTGGCATATCCATACACTTTGTAATAAAAAGAAATGAAGTACTGATATATGCTACAACATGCATGAATCTTAGAAACATTATGCTAAGTGAAAGAAGTCAGTCACAAAAGACCACCTACTGTATGATTCCATTTATATGAAAAGTCTAGAATAAGCAGATCCATAGCAACAGGAAAATTAGTGGTTGCCTAGGGCTAGGGGTAGGGGGAGGTTGCGGCAATGGGGAGTGACTGCAATGGGTCCAGAGTTTCCAAATATTTGGAATATTCTAAAACCGATCATGGGGTGATTGCACAACTCTGTGAGAATAGTAAATACCATAGAAATGTTCAGTTTATAAGTGGATGAATTATATGGCATGTCATATATCTCTTAATAAAGCAGTTATTTTTTTAAAAAGCACCTATTTTGCTCCCATGGGCAGGGCTCAGTAGAGACAGTTTTCTTCTGCTTCATACAGCGTCATCTGGGGCAGCTCAAAGGCTGGGTGCCAGATTCAGCTCAAGGCTCAGTGCTTCATATGCTGAGCCTTGACTGGGACTCCTTGGGTTCTCTGCCCATTTCTATACATCCTATATACATGATACTTCCAATTTGGAATTTTCAGTGTAGGCAGGCTTTTTAATTATCAACCCAAGGCTTCCAAGATCCATGTTCATAGAGAGGGAGCGACCTAACAAATAGCACTACCCTTTTAATAAACTAACCTGGGAAGTCTCATGCTGTCACTTCCACCATACTCTGTTGGTTGGGGAAGTCTTGAGACCCTGACCAGATTAAAGAGGAGAGTCAACATTACATTTTAAGAAGAACATGTGGAGGTACACGACAAAATGCTCAACATCACTAGTCATTAGGGAAATGGAAATTGAAGCCGCAATAAGGTATCTGATGTCACACCTGTTGGAATGGCCATTAGCAAAAAGACAAGAGATAACAAGCGCTGGTGTGAGTGTGGAGAAAAGTTAACACTCGTGCACTGTTGGTGGGATTGTAAATTGGTATAGACACTATGGAAAGCAGTATGGAGGATCCTCAAAAAGTTAAAAATAGAACTACCATATGATCCAGCAATTCCACTTCTGGAAATATATCCAAAGGTAACAAAAACACTAACTTGAAAAGATGTCTACACCCCCATGTTCATAGCAGCATTATTTCCAGTAGCCAAGATGTGGAAACAACCTAAATGTCCATCGATGGATGAATGGATAAAGAAGTTGTGATATCAGTTCCTGGACATTTGGGTTGTTTCCACTTTTTGGCTATTATGAATAACGATGCTATGAATATTCATGTACAAGTCTTGCGTGGATATAAATTTTCATTTCTTTTGAGTACACGCCTTTTGAGTATACACCACATTGTGTGTATGTATATACATACACACACACACACACACACACATACACAATGGAATATTATTCAGCCATAAAAAATGAAATCCTACCATTTATGACAACATGGATGGAACTCGAAGACATTATGCTAAGTGAAATAAGTCAGATAGAGGAAAAACACTGCTTGATCTCACTTGTATGTGGAATTTAAAACAAAAAACAAATAGACAAAAAAAAACAAACTCATAGAAAAAGAGATCAGACTTACGGTTATCAGAAGTGGAGGTTGGGGGGAGGGAGAACTGGAGAAGGTGGTCCAAAGGTACAAACTTCCCGTTATAAGATAAATAAGTATCGGGGATGGGGTGTACAGCATGATGACTATAGCTAACCCTGCTGTATAGTATACAGGAAAGTTGTTAAGAGAGTAAATCCTAGGAGTTCTCATCACAAGGAGAATTTTTTTTCCTTTATCTTTCTCTTCTTTCTTTTCTTTTTATTGTATGTGTATGAGAAGATGGGTACTAGCTGACTTATTTTGGTAATCATTTCACAATATATGTAAATCAAACCATCATTCTGTGCATCTTAAACTTCTACAGTGATGTATGTCAATTATTTCTCAGCAAAACTGGAAAAAAGAGAACATGTAGGATGCATATTTGGAAATAGGTATATTTGACAACTACATGTCTGGAAAATACAACCTGCCACAGTTAATTAGGAGATATATTTGATAATGAAACTCTACCAGTTTGCCCCAAATTACCAAGACTTTAATTCTAACATTAAGCTTGTTTTGAATCAACTTCTCTAACAGGATTTATCTATTCTAGGACACTTGTGTCTTATATTTTGCCTATGGAGTTGCTTAGGAGGATCTCCTTTAGATTAAGGATATGCTGTTCTACTAAGACCCCAAGACTCGTAGTCAGAAAACATGAATTTGAAAGGATCATAAAACTTAAAAAAAATGTTTAGCAACTTGGAGCCTCTGTTTACTCACATGCACATGTGTTTCACGTCCTTTCCTCAGTGAGTTCTTTCTTAAGGGGGAATACAACCATGTTTATGTAACAAATGTGTTCAGTGCTTATTGGATGCCATGCACAGTTATTATCACTTTCCAAATATTGACACCGTGAGGCAGGTACTATCATTTTTAGATGAAGAAACTGAGTCATGTGGAAGTTAAATAACCTGTCTGAGGTCTGTCTCTCAAGTCCCCACTGGCAGCCACTCTGCTATGCTGCGTTTCAGGGAGAAGGCAGGAGCGTGGAGGAGGAGGAGGGACCAGCAGGGACCCGAAGGGATGAAGGCAGCAGGAGCTGAGGGGAAGAGATGATTTTCAGCTACCTGGAGACCACGCACGTCTGAATCCTCAGACACAGCCTCAGGCACGAGGCCCTCCCCTGGGTGCTCGGGGAGAGAACCTGGGCTATTTGAGTACAGGGGCCTGGCAGGGTGAGCCCTCGATAAACAACAATGCTGGCCACCGTTACCATTTCTTCCAGTCACCTCTAACTGCTTCCGTCCCTTGAACTGCCCACCTTTTGCCAAAGGGTCGAAGTTCAGCTTCCCACTTCTGCTGGGAGCAGGGACCAGCTCCTTTCTCCAGGTTTCCCTCCAGACCCCATGACTCACAGCTCCAGGAAGGGGATCCTTCCTGTACAGCCTGGCAAACCTCTGGGAGGTCAGGGGTCCTGGGCCCTCCCCAAGGGCAAGAGGGGAGAGCTCTCCCCAGAGTGGCTCCTCCTAAGGGTGGTGCTGACGTGGCAGGCTCATTGTCATGCTTCCTCAGTTAGGTTTTCTTGGGGTGTTTTTTAGAGGCAGGGGGAGAATTGAGAACATTTTTGTAATTATTTTGAAAACAATTAAAGACATGCGAAACAGAATTTCTGTACACTAGGAATCATAGATGAAAAGACAACAGAAAACAGTCCCTCTCGTTAGTGCTAAAAGTAGTAGGAATCAAAATATTTAGGTTTTGATTTGAATGTTTTAGTTTCTCAAGGCCCCAATTTTATTGTTTTATTTTATACAAACACAAACACCCAGGTGTTTGAGAAATAAGGTAAAAAATCACTAAATGTAAAAAGATAGATCTATGTGTGTTGGGGAGGAGTGCAAGACAATTTTCTCTCAGAAAATACATATTATAAAATAAAATAATTTATAATAAAAGAAGCTTTTCTAATAGAGCCAAATCATAGTCTTGAATGCTAGAAAGCCTAAAGGGATGAAAAAATTTGCTCATATAACGGAGATTTAAGTAACTTTGTAAAATAATCTGCCTAATGTCAGTTAAAATAAAATTAAATCATGATTATAGTAAACCACCTTGGAAAAAAGGAAAGATCACCAAGCAAACAACTAATTTTAACCAATCAGCATATATAAAGTTGGATGAAATACTTGCGAATTAGTAGCAGGGACTTATTGTCAGTGAAAACGGACCACGAATTTTGACATATAACACTATTTTGTTGCTATAGAGAAAATATTAAATACGTATGCCTTTCCATGATATTAAGGCAATATTTTAAATTATGTTTTGGCAACTTAGTAAAAGTAATTTAAATTGTTTATGGAGTCATCCAAACAATTTGGTTATTTTTAAAAAATCAACAGTTGTATATTGTACACCTATTGCCTGAAATTTATGCACACGTGCACACACACTCACAATTATAGTTTTATAATACACATAGTACCACTGCCATATAGATCTTACTTACGACTTATGGAAACAGGTAAGATAGTCCTTAAACTTTCAAAGAAATATCTTTTCATAATTACTTAGAGTGTGTTTTTTGTTTCTCTGACAGCATTTTCATTGCTAATTATGTTTTTATAGCATACTTTCCTCTATAATTAGATTTATTTTTAATCTATTAAATTTTACAAAATTTTGTTTAGAACTGTTTTGAAGCATCTACTTTTGGTGTATCTTTTGCCATCATTGTTTTCCTCTTAGTCTCTAAATATACTCCCTTAGGGTGATAACTATGTCCTGTTCATATTTCCTAGATCATTCTATGTACCCAGAAATGTTTGCTGAATTATGAATTTGTACTTTTGTTTATGTGTTGTATTTTCTAGGTCCAAAAATTAAAGAAAAAACGTTCACCATAATCATAGTCTGATTAAAAATAAGAGGGGCAAACTTTTGAGGTCTCAATTATCTCAGGGAGGTTTTAACATGAGATATAATATGATATAAATTCTAGAGTCTTATTTCTTCCATTGTCACTTTTTATAATAAATTATTATGAAAGGTGACATGAATAGAATGAATAAACGTGAAAATATGGTTACTTTCCCACCCTCTTGGGTGATGGTTGAAGTTTTGATTGTGTTCCATCAGGAACGCTGCCTTTTTAAGCTCGTCTGTGAAGGAGAGAATTTGTTTAGTTCGCTCATCCACCAAAGCAGAAAATTAGATTCCTCTGGAAGACTGATCAGCAGAGCAGCAAGTTAGCACATCTACAGGGGAGTGGGGGTGGTACTGAGCTAGGAAGTCGTGCTGTGTCATATGTTGGTGAAAATATCTGAGAAGTGAAAACATAAAAATCATCTATCAATATCTTTATGAAATAAATGTAATGTAAATAAAATATTTTACTGAAATAACCTGAAACAAATCCAATGTAAATTAAATCTGCTTATAGAAGTAGGTAGAAAAGAAAAGAGAGTGAAATACATGGAAACTGAAAACTACTAGGGAAGATACTAAATAATAAAACATGTGAGGAACAGCATTTGCGTTAGTTTTCTATTGCTGTCTTACAAATTACCACAAATGGTGCCTTAAGACAAAACATTGATTATCTCGCAGTTTCTGCGGGTCAAGAGTCTGGGCATGATTTTGCTCAGTCTTTTGTTTAGGGTCTCATAAGACTGCAACCGAGATGTCAGTGTTTCTTCTGGAGTAGGCAAGGATCTGCTTTCAAGCTCACTCGGATTGTTGGGGGAATTAATTTCCTTGCGGCTGTAGGGCTGAGGGCAGTGGCTTTTTGCTGGCTATCAGCTGCAGACTGCCCTCTGTAACTAGAAGCCACCCTCAGCAATTAGAGACCACTTGTGGTTCCTTGCTATGTGGCCTTCTTCCTAGGCACTCTCATGACAAAGTAGATTGCTTCTACAAAGCTGACAAGGGAGAAAGTCTGTACAGTGAATCTGCTACCAGTATAGAATCTTGTATAATGTAGCATAATCATGGGAGTGCCCTCCCATCACCTTCTCCATATTCTCTTGGTTAGAAGCAAACCACAGATTCCAGCCACATTCAAGGGGAGGAGATTATAAAAGGGTGTGAGTACCAGAAGTTGCTATGAACTTAGAGGCTTTCCTATACAGCATTTGAGGATCAAGAGCAATGAGAATTGTCAGATCATATGGTAGATCCATTTTTAATTTTTTGATGAAGCTCCATACTGTTTTCCATCGTAGCTGAACCAATTTACATTCCCACCAACAGTACACAAGGGTTCCCTTATCTCCACCTCCTCATCAGCACTTATCTTTTGTCTTTTTGATGATAGCCATTCTAACAGGTGTGAGGTGATATCTCATTGTGGTTTTGTTTGCCATTTCACTGATGATTAGTGACGTTGAGCATCTTTTCATGGACCTGTTGGACATTTGGATGTCTTCTTTGGAGACATGTCTGTTAAGTTACTCTGCCCATTTATTTTTAATCAGATTTTTTGTTGTTATTGAGTTGTATGAGTTCTTTATATATTTTGGATATTAACCCCTTACCCAATATATGGTTGACAAATGTTTTCTCCCATTCTGTAGGTTGCCTTTTCCTTTTATTTTTTTATTTTTGTTTTTTTATTATTTCTTTTGCTATACAGACCTTTTTAGAGAAGATAGTCTGGTCCTCATTTTCAAATGAATGCCTCATCAAGTCTATTTCACAGAAGAGCTGTCTGATGACGTAAGTTCTGAACATTTGAGGACCTTTGCTCTACCTCCTGAAAATGCATACCAATTTCACAAAGAGTCTGACTATTAAAAGAATGCAACATTTAACCAAGGTAGGACAATTCCAGGTGCAAATCCGTAGCTCTGAATAGAGCTTTTCATTTAGACTCAATATGGAATATCTAATACAGATGGATGTATTAAAGTAATATACATATTTAATCAGCTTTGGAATATCCCAGAACAGACAATTCCTGATTCTCAGTTATTCGCAATAAAGTCCTTCATTTTAAAGGGCTTCTTGACTAAACCCCAATGGCAGATGCTATTACCTAGGTGCTGCATCATGTTTTAGCACGTGCCTGGATATCAGGGAGGACTGAATGCAATATAACACGTCTTCACTTCCATGATGGGCACGCCGTTATGCAGCCTGCAAGGACCATTTCTATTGTAACTGATCATATAGAAACTTTGTTTCAGATCTTACTTTTTAGTTCCAGAATTTCTATTTGCTTCTTTTCCAGTTTCTATTTCTCTGTTGATGTTTACTATCTTTTCTAGTACTTATTATAAACATATTTTTCATTACTTCATTGAGCCTAGTTATAAAAAGAAGGTTTTAAAATTCCTGTTAGCTAATCACAGCATCTGTATTACCTGGGAATCAGTCTATGTTGATTGAATTTCCTCCTGAGATTGTGTCACATTTTCATGTTTCCTCATTTGAAGAGTAATTTTTTATTGTATCCTGGACATTGTAAATGTTATGTCATAGAGATTTTAGATTCTGAACATTTTTTAACTTTGTTATTGTTATTTCAGAAAACTATTACCTTTGTTGGATTCAAAGTGTAAACTTTGCCTCTTTGGTAGATCTCAAATCTTAATTCTTTCTACTTAGCTGAGATGCTTGGATTCTGTCCTATGCTTCCACCTTTAGGGCATCATCTGGATATCTGGGTAGAGTTTACACACAAAAAAAATGGACATTTCTCTGGCTTTCACTTTTCCTGTGCTCTTCTCCATTTACATTGGCTGTGGTTTCCCAAAACTCTGTCCACTGTTTCTTTAGGACACAAAGACTATGGGCTTTATATCAGAACTCTATATAAGCCCATATCAGGATTGGAAGATCTATGAACAGAACTAGCAATTAAGGGATGTAATTCAGAATTCCAGGGTCTTTTAGTGCTTGGTCACTGCCTTTTCTAGATTTATTCAGTGGCTTAAACATGACTATACTGTCCTCGTTTTTTTCTGCATGAGATCATATTCTCCAAATAAAGAATAGTGCTAACAGTCTATAACTGCCAAATGGGAAGTTCCCTTAATATTTTAGTGACATTCCTTTGAAATTGTCTAATCTGCACTTTCCAGCCAATTTCACTCCTCTTAGCCTATGTTCCTGATAGAATTTCTTCAATGAGTACCAAAATTTATTTTTTCTAAAAAAAAAGCTTAATAATTACAAATTGCTTTTGATCCAGGGAAAACTAAAAATTGTCAAACATTAGAAAATTTCCCTAGAAATATAGACACATATCAATGTGGTGCAAAACAGAAATTTAACTATTTTCATATATATCTATATTTTTAAATGGAGGTCATTAAGACTTCTTGAATAAATCATTATTTTATTTTGAATAAGTCATCCTGATTTTTTTCAATGTATGTTCATCTCTTGGATACCTAGCAAGTGTTGCTTTCATAGCAGCAACATGACCATGATGTCCATCCACATACAATTTTAAGATATTAATAATTTGGAAATACCAAGGAATAACATTGATATATTTAAAATGATTTAAATTCTCCCTAAAAGAAAATTAATTTTAAAATATGAATAAATCACTTCCATTGTTATTTCAATGATGTTTCTAAAATTTTATTATAAGACAACGGGTTAACGAATCATTAATAAGCATTTTTTCTTCTTATTAGCAAATATGTATTGGGGACTTTTTAATAGATACCTCTTTATGGAAATCTTTCATAGTTACCAAGTTGACACACTGGAAGGAGCTGGCTAAAGATTCAAAAATGCTCTCCTGCACTTAGAGAAAAAGACCAGAGGATGCAGACGTTACGTCTGCAGTGGGAGTTTCCGGCCTGCTGTGTTCTCTCTTGCAGAAGGGCACTCGTTTCCTCTCAAAAGAGATTCTGTCCCCTGGTACTCAGGTGCACTTTACACCGCAGACGATAGTCTGAAGGATGTTTAATGATATTGCATTTGCAAGAATTCCTGATCTAGTAAGACTGCTTGTCTTGGAAGCCACTAGTCTCTACCACTCACATAGTTCTGTACGGGACTACGCTAGTTAACAAGGATGTTACTTAACTGTATTCAGAATAATTGAAAATAATTGAAGATATTTCAGGAATTCATACTTATGCTGATGCCATGGTATCACGTCAGTAATTAGCTGGTGACCTGACCTTAAGTGTCGATGCAGGCGATGATAAGTTAGCAGCTCTTCCGGTTAGTGTCTTCGTTTGAGGAGAATTAGAAGAAACACACGGGAGTGTGTTTACAGCCATCATTTCACAAACGAGTTTGTAAAAGCTAAGCAACAAAGAAAATAATAAATAAGTGAATGTCATTCCTATTACTCTTTAAATGGCCAAGATACCTCTACTGCAAATGATCAGTGCACATAATTGAGTTGCCTTAGTATTTATGTCTAATCAATCCTTGCAATTGAAACCATTCTTTGAAAAGTAAATATTTTAGGATTAAAAAGAAAGAAAAAATCTTCTGTAAGTTTTGAAATACAGAGTTGGATATTGACGAAAATGCTCATTAACTGTATATAGCAACCTGACAAATATTCTGTGGATAATAAATAAATTTCTCAATATGTCAAATAATGTGGACTGTTAGACACAGCAGACCAGCATGAGCTCTGACGATCCCGTATATTGTGTGATGTAGGAGATGAGGTGCATTAACCTGGCAGTGACTGTGGAACTGCACGTCACACTGGAATCTTTCTAGGGGAGTAAATTTTACTCATTCATTGTGTCGTCATGAAATATCTTAAGCTTTTTACTTTGGTTATATATATTTTATTTCTCATAGATTTTTTTTAAAGGTAACTGGCTAGAGGAATTCGTTTGTTTAAAATTATCATTGGTAGTTTTCTTTCTAGAAAGAAACATATATCTTGGCCAATTTTTTTCATTAGAAAATTGTGAAAACTATATACACACATAAACATATGTACACACAGACACATACATCACACACCTATAAACACACACGTGTGTGTATATATGTATTTATCACATATATTTATATATAGATATTCCATAATCCCAGTTTCCATACACAACTAATACTATTTTGATAATTGTTCTTTCATACTTATTTCTGTACATAATATGTATGGATTCTTTTGATTTTTTAAATGACAATTTTTTTAGAGTGGTTTATGTTCACAGTGAAATTGAGGGGAAGGTACAGAGATTTCCCATATACCATCTGCTCTCATGTGTGCATAGCCTCCCCCATTATCAACATCCCCACCAGAGTGGTACATTTGTTATAACTGATAAACCTACACTGGCACACCACAATCACCCAAAGTCCATAGTTTACATTAGGGTTCACTCTTGGTGTTGTATATCTTATGAGTTTGGACAAATGTATAATGACATGTGTCCATAATGATAGTATCATACAGAGTGTTTTCACTGCCCTAGCAGTTCTCTGTGCTCTACCTGTTCATCCCTCCCATAATGAAACCTTTTAAAATGTCATTCGCCTCTTGTCCAAGCCAGATAAATTTAAGTAAAGGGAGCTTTGGGCCATTGACTGAATTTACTTTATTTTAAAATAGGAGTAGTAAAATTTTAAATATTGTTTGATACTCTGTCATGATGGTTATGGAAGTAAATTATTCATACATATTTTCAGATTACTTAGAAAAAGATATTTTCCTTAATTTTAAGACTGACTTCTATCTAAGTAGCAAATTATTTCTTATTCATTTTGCTAAGTATATTCTATAAAGATTTTAAAACATAATATAAAATGACATGCTTACAACAAATGGAATTTTCTTATCTACATTTTCCTACTCATCTGATAAGGACGTAAAACAGATAAATGCTGCTACAAACAAAAAGATACATGTTACAAGAAATACATAATGTCAAAATTTTAACTTAAACATACTACTAGATTTATTGAAGTGTGAATTGAATCAGCTGAAATTCTCTCTGAGAAGCCAACTACAAGCTAAAATGAACTTTTAACTTATGACATGGGAATTTAAATGATTTCAGAAAGACGCATAATCCCATATGTTTTACCTTATATTTTATTCAGATTTTAACCAGAGAGTTTTAAGAGTTCATTAAATTATCAGAAAATGGGCATTAAATGTGAAACAAATTACAATTTAAGATGGAAATTTTCTGAGATCTGTATATCTTACTGTGTAAAAGACAGATACTGTTGTTAAAAATTATTGTGAGGAAGAGTAACTTGGAATCAGTATAGTTTTGCTTAACAAAGGAAGACTCAAGCTTTTACATCTGCCGCAACTTTGGCGTGCAGTTTAACAAAGATAAATGATACTGTGAATAAGAAGAGGCGTTTCTTACCGCTTCACACTTCAGCACCCTCAACTTTTTCCACTTATTTTGCTTTATTAATTTTAAAGAAGACAGCACTTACGAGCCCTATTGCTGCTTTGCTAGGCATAGCTGCAGAAGTATACAAGCATCTGGGATTTGAGGGAAAAAAACTATTGAAAAAGAGAGATAATAAGAACTAATTTGTTAAATTACCAGTATTTTGCCTTATAATTTAAATTATGAAAAATAAAAAATATTTTTGCATATATTGTGACTACATATGTATGTACATATATTTTTATGTGTGTTTATATGTATATATATGCATATAGAACAAAAGTTAGCATTGTGCGTATGGATTATTTTCATTGGAATAGATAAGAAGGGTCAAATAATTTTGTATGTTATATGTTTTCTATTGCTAATTTTTTTCCTGAATTCTGTGGATTTTCTTATTAACTTATGGAACAATTTAATACAAACTGATTTGCCTTTTTTATTTGGAAGTCAAAATGAAATGCTTAGCATTTGGCTTATATTAATTTATGTTGAGCCAACAGAAAGATATTTAGGGAAACAAAACATTACTGAATTAGAACCATTTGTATAGCAAACGCAAGTTTTAATTTTTTTCTGGTTTGTGATATAACAATAGATACACTCTAGAATTTGGAATTTGATGCATGCATTACCCATTAAAAATCAATTTAAAAAATAAATTTAGTCCAAGGCAGATATATGGTGTGGAAATGGTCAAGGGTGGCTTTACATTTTTTTAGATAAGTTAATATAAAACAAATATTTTAACAAAATATAGCCATATTATATTAGAATAATGGTGTTTAAGGGGCTATAAAGGTAAGAAAGAGAGTAAAGTCCATTTGGATTTTGACGCCATATCTGGAGGACACGTAGCATTTTGTTTGAGTCTCAGATCTTAATTTGCTGCTTGTACACTTTCAATTTGTTTCAAAATATGTTTTACAGGTTCTGTATTTATAGAGTTAGAATAAATATGCAAATAGCATCCACTCAAACATTCATGTATAGTTATAGTCATGTAGCATTGTCTGTTGCATTATTTGGGGAGTGGTGTGTCTTAAATCCATTTCAAGTCAATACAACCTATGTCACAGAAAACTGCATAGGCAAACATTTTATAAAGTGCAAAAGAGCATTCAGATATAGAAATGATATAAATGTTAATGAATATTGATGATGTTTTCTAAGAAATATTTTAAACATATAGAAATTTCTACTTAATATCATATCTAAACCATAAACATCAATTAAAAATTAAATGGTAATTTCTGCCACAATGAATGATTAATCTAATTTATGACTGACGGAACTTAATAAATCAACAAAAAAAACTATTTGATTGTATTATATAGCCATGGATTCAAAAGAATTTTTTCTTGAAACTTGGAAGAACTTTGGTGGCTAGATATACTGTGTAACAATAGCTTTTAGCTATAATTATTGTGGACTTTGTTGGTCATTATGCTTACTTATTGAACAGAAAAACATGACTTTGTGAAAAAAAAGAACCAAGGTGTACCTATGCACAAGCACAGAAAAATTTAAATGGTAATATTTGTATAAAACAAGATAAAATTTTAAAATTCCACACCCATTATATTAGCATAACTATAGAGATGCTAGTTTTTCTACTTAATATATTAGTTTAATCATTCCAAAAAAAGTATGAATTGAGACCAATATTGTAAAGCTCACGTGGAACAGAGCTGAAACTTGACTTCAGCTGTTCTTACAAATGATTGAGCGCTCTTTCTGCTCTACGAAATTTCATGGTTCTTCATTTTAAATCAATAGTTCAAAATGTCTAGGGACCATGTCACTGAAAGAAGTGGTTGATGCTGAAAATAGTCCTCATTTGTTGATTTGCCAATCAATGAAATATCCTTTGAGGTGGGTGAATAGGCCAATTTATTCCTGATAGTCAACATCTCATTTACGAGATTTTTTTGTGTTCTATTCACTCCAGTTGGAAGCACAAAGCAAGTTCTATTTTCTAGTGCTCCATGAGCCTAAGAAAAGTCTATATTTCCATTCTAGTATTTGAAAGTATAGTAGAGATTTTCAATGACATTCAAATAAATAATGAATAGGTACATGAAATATTTAGTTATTTCTAATGGGTTTAAACAAATGTTCAAATTTCAGAGAGAATGTAGAAGCAAACTGTTTTACATATGGAAAATTATAAAGCTTAATTTCTAAGGTATAATGAAAGAACCCTAACTACAGAATAATGATTATAAATAAACATAACATTTAAGTAATAAGGTAACCCATTACAAGTTTTTTAGCAGACAGAATTAATTTGCAAAAGTATCACTTTTCCTTTTAATGTACAGTAACGTAGAGTCATAAGTTTATTAAGATACAGATTGAGAACCAGAATATCTCATGTAAGAAGCAGAATAAATATCAATTCTTTGTTTTAAAATAATTACTACTATTAATAGTGTAATTATTCATAAGTCTGCAAAGGTAGCACATTTTAATGTACTTATTTACAAAGAAAGCTTCCCCAGCCACAAGACTACTTTTCTTTAATCAGAAAAAATAATTCCATCACAAGTTAAATTTTGAAAAACTGCCAAAACACAAATGCCTAAAATATATTTTAAAAATATGTATCCTGTCTCCCTACAAATCAAATATATTCCCTTAAAGAAAAATTCTATTTCCACAAAATTAATGGTCATTCATTTAGCCTTATTTAATGCAATAAAGGAAAACAAATTAAATGAAAAATATTTTAGATGAATAATTTTGGACCCAAATAAAATAATTAATTAATGTCTTTCTGTCTGTTTATCTGTCTCTGCTTGTCTCTGTGTGTCTCTCTGTCTTTCTCTGGCTCTCACTGTCCGTCCTTCTTTCTCTCTCACACACACCCACACCCACACACACACACACACACACACACGCACACGCCATAAAGACAGCATACCCATATAAACTACAACCCTTGCTTAAGATTAACTTCCTAGGAAAACAGTTCTCAATGAACTTTAACAACTTAGTCATGATTTAGCTGTGGAGATATTACTTTTTAATAATAGTGAAAACTGGAAATAATTTAAGAATACAAAATAGGATTGGTTGAATAAATTTTACTGTTTAGCAAACAAACATTTAAACAACACTGTGCATGTATTTATAAGCATGGACATATTCATGGTATCATGTTTAATGGAGAAGTCTTACCACAGGGTGAAATGCAAGGAATGGCCAATTTCGCATAAACATGTGAACACATATAGATATTTATGACAAATTTCACTTATAATTGAGAGATGTTAAGACTGTGGTAAGGTCACATGTAAACCTTTTTTCGTTACTATCTTTTGTAACTCTTCCAGTAGCAACTTTATTATATCTAACCAAATATATGTAGTATTAATCATTTATTACTATAAAGATATAGAATAATTAAATTCTTGAAAGAAATTCGTAACTAAAACTGAAATATTCTAGTTAGAAAGTGAAAATGCATTACAATAATCAATGATTGCTTGAACAAAAATCTGGTAACAATATTTGCTATGTGACAATATTTATAAATCAAAATGAAGTGACATTTTTTATCATATTCTCATATATGGTAGCAGTACTAAGATTCATCCTCAAAGAGAACTTTCGATTTATCTATGTACGTTATTTCTTAGAATATTTTTGTGGATTTTACTACATTTAAAAGTTCACATACTACTTTTTGTAGTGTGATGTTTATGAAGGTATTTTGATGTACATTTTCTTATATCCTAAAAACCTTTATATTTTTCTGTGTTTGTTCAATGTTCTAACTTACCAAAGGAGAAAATTATGAAAAGCCTGAGGAAGGAGATAAAGCTAAATTTAAAGTAGTAACATGAATCTGATACTTCAATAAATGGTATTTGCCAAAATGTACCATTTGTTTAAAATAACATTTTCCAGGTGATTTGCTTGCTATTTTATTGAAACCTCAGTCTAAGAGAAATACTGAAATGTGTGCATGCACAGAGACATGTAGAAGTGTGTCTCGTAATTTGGAGGACACCCAAACTGTTCAAAGGTTGGGCTATATAGAGGAAAATATTTACACCAAGTTTCAAGTAATTTTCCTTGTTCTATGATTCTAAATGATCTTTTATTATTGAATAAAGTAAGTCTGTGATATATGCGTGTGGAAGGGGTTAACTGTTTCCACCACAACCAGCTCTTTTTTTTTTGCTGAGGAGGATTCACCCTGAGCTAACATCTGTGCCAATCTTTCTCTACGTTATACGTGCGTGGGTGGGACACCTCCACAGCGTAACGGTGAGTGGAGCAGGTCCATGCCTGAGATCCGAACCCGCGAACCCGGGCCGCCTAAGCAGAGCGCAGGGAACTTGAACCACTCAGCCACAGGCCCGGGACCACCAGCTTTTTCTTTTAAAACCACTTTATCGCGATTATGATTGACATATCAAAATCTGTATGTATTTAATGTATACAACTTGATGAGTTTGAAGATAAGTATACACATGTGAAAGCATCGTCACAGTCTATGCCACAAATGTATAATTCCTAAGTTTTTCTTTTTCAGTTGTATAATTTGCGAAAAATTGAACAACTTTCAAAGAAAATGATGCAGCCTGGATCATCCTTCTCGTTGGCAGTTAATTATTATTAGCACTTTACTTGGTAGTGTGTAGACATATACTCTTGTCTTTGAATTATTTAAATCTTTATTGATTTATATTGTATGACCTTTTTACTCATTATTTTGTATTAAATTTTACTTTAAATTTATATTAATTATTTATTCATCCAATTTTTCTCACACACTCACTCCTTAGCAAGAAATACTAAAAATGTATATTGGTATGTATCTGTCCTTAAAGTTGTCTTATTCTTGTGGAAGATCTTGACTTCCTAAAGAATACTATTACAGTCGTCCCTTGGTATCCACGGGGCATTGGTTCCAGGACCCCGATGGATGCCAACATCCCCAGATGCTCAAGTCCCTCATGTAACAGGCACAGTATTTGCACATAACCTACGCGCATCCTCCCGTATACTTTAAATCATCTCTAGATTATAGTACCTAATACAATGTAAACGCTATGTAAACAGTTGTTAGACAGTATCGTTTAGGGAATAATGACAAGAAAAAAAGTCTGTACATATTCAGTACAGACACAAGCGTCATAGGCCTTTCCCTTCGCAGGTGGCTGTATCTGTGGATGTGCAACCCACGGATATGGAAAGCTGACTGTATGCATAACTGCGACCTAATTTATTTGTCTGTAGCATTTCACTGGATACAATGTACAGATTAATTTCAGATAGAACTAAATTCTTTAAACAATTTATAGTACATATTATTTGCATCTTTGTCACTCAAGGCAATTATAATTTGAAAAAGCAAATTAATATGATGTTACCTCCAGGCTCCTTTAGGGTGTAAACTTTATCATTTCTATAACTTCAGTACTAAGGTGTTGGCAAAGGTTGATAAAAGTATGTAGCAAGTTAGGGGAAATTTTCTATTCATTTTTCAGGAAATCAGTTCATGTAACTTCCAAAAATGCTGGAATATTTTAAGTTAGAGTAAGTCTTACCATAGTATGAGCTATACTTAGTCTGCCGTTGACCTCTGCAATCACATCACTCTCTCTTCCTCTTGGGGTTTCCATAATTGATTTCCTAGAAGAGAGAGGGTCCCATACCGTAGGCAAAAGCCATGCACAAGGATCTCACCCAAAGAAACCGCCTTCTCTGGGGAAGAGCTGTCCCTGTTACAGCCCTGCTCCCCTGCTCCCTCCAGGCATGATTAATTGGGTGAACTCTTAAAACATAGTTAACTGATAACTGAATTTTTTTTTTTAGGGATGATAAAAAGTGAGAGTGAGGTTTTTCACAGCCAAGAACATGTAATGAATAAAAATATACTTTTTTGCCTCAAGGTATTCACTCAATTTTTTCTCATTTTTCTAACCTGTTTATATTAACATGACCAACCCATATATTTAATATTAAGTATATGTTAACATTTAGTATATCTTGGACATGTTTTCCAAGATGTAAACTGCAGTTCTATCTCAAATAGATAATGACGAAGCTTTTATCTAGCAGACCATTTTTAAAACAGCCTCATCTTTGAGGCCCATGGGATGATTCAAGGTGGCGCGTGCTGCCTGTCAGTGCTCTCGGAGGGCATTGGTGTCTATAATTCCTAAAGGACATTTGCAGTAACAGATTCAACAATTTTTAAATAATACTCAAAAATGTACTCTTTTTGCCTATTGTGAAGTAGGATGCTTTGTATAATAGCATAAAAAATTGGCATATATTTTATGATGTGATCCCTCAGAAAAGTTCAGATTGTCAAATATATTTGTAGAATAAAGAGGTAAATATTTTCAATGCCTTAATAGAGATAGGATAATTAATAATAATATTTCTGGTGCTTTTATTGTTCTTTAATGGCAAATATTAATAAAATGACACCATTAGTTATCATAAATATAAAGAAAATCCCTCTATTTCTCATTTATAATAATTAATGTTTATTTATCTGTTTTGAAATATAGCCATCATAAGGTCAAGGTAAAATATCTATATTTCAAAAAGTCCCTTTTGGGTTCGAGAAAACCAAAGAAATCAATGAACAGAAAAATGAAAATAATACATGATTAACATGTTTTCAATTAGTTGAAAAAACAGAAATTACAATTTTTCTTTCTGCTTGCTATTGCTGAGGCTGTGATTTAGTCTCAATACAATTAATTATTAAAATTTAAAATAAATTGTGTGGCTAAACACAGAATTAGTGCTTATTGAATTTGGCGTCTTAATTTGTATTTTACATCATTTTCCAATTTTCTCCATAATTCTCTTCTTCTCATTCATCATGTGGTAACTATTTTACTTGAGTTTTTTGCCTGTACATAAACCACTCTTCAGACCTGAGGTGTGGGTTCCATGTCTTCACCCCTCCCCTTCCCACATATTGACCTTCTCTCCTTCCTGTGTTCCCTCTCTCTGATGATGGAAGCATCTTTTCGCTACAGTTACCCCTTGTGTTTCAGAGAACAGGCGAAGCTGCTATACCAAGAACCCCTGGCTTAGAGAAGACGCAATGTATTTCACTCTCACGTGGAAGGCAGGAGGTGGGTGGTCCAGGCAAGCAGGGAAGCTCTGCTCCACATGACCCTCCAAGCTGGATTGGGAGGGTTTTCTTCCTTGGCATGGCTGAGCAGAAATCACCACCATGTTGGCTGTTTAGTCCACAGGAAGAAAGAAAAAGTGAAAGCCCAGAGCAGGCAATTCCCTTTTAAGCAACAGACCAAGGAAGGTGAAGAATCATTTCCCCTCATGCTCTGTTTATTAGATCTTAGTCAAATGGCCGTACAAAGCTATGTACAAGAAAGCCAGGTGGCCACTGCCCAGCCCATTCACTGTTAACATAGATAAAGGGAATAACAGTTTGAGGGGACATTAGCAATCTGCAATATTAAATTATAAAATTTTGAGTAATATAATATTGATTCTCTTTCTTATATAAACATTGGATAAGCCATTTAAATTTCTTCTATGTATAGTTGGATATTTCTCATCTTTTCTAATTCTCTGGACTTCTTTAATGATCATCAGGATATTGTAATCATTTTCTAACCTGCTTGAATACTTAGGGCTGGTGAATTTTTCTGCAGAATAACTTTGGAGTGTATTGACTATTTTAAGAAGTATTTCAAAATCCTCAGCAAACCTTCACCTATCTAAAATGATTAAATTATTGGTGCCAGTCTAATCCTTCCACAATTTGGCACCACCAAATTTCACAGTTTTATCTTATATTATAGCCAGTCCATACCCTATTGTCTACAGCCAGTCCATACCCTATTGTCTACAGCCAGTCCATACCCTAATCTAGACATGTACAGCCAGTCCATACCCTATATGTCCAGAGCCTGTCTACATCCTATATGTCTACAGCCTGTCCATACTCTATATGTCTACCTTTATGGTTTTGCTACTACTTGTCTCTTTGCTTAGAGTGTTTGCTTCTACTTTTATTGAAATATTTCCAAACCTATAAAGCCTGGAACAAATGTTACATTTTATTTGTCATCTTTCTTCCCCCTAAATAAGAATTAATCTCTACTTTCTGAAGCTCCATAGTATTGCTATTTATTTCACTGATTTTCCCTATCCCATGACAAAATAATTGATACAGGGATATGACAGAGCACAGGAACTTCCATTTAAGAGAGAATTTTTAAAAATTCTTCAAAATTTGCTTCTGGATAGGATGGAGTAATTTGCTGCAGATCAATATTCCTCTCAGTAACAACAGAAAAACTAGAAAAAAAAAGTAAAGACATCAGAAATAAAGAGGATGGGGGGAGTTAAGTTTCTGGAGACATAGACCCATGGAGTAGTGAGCTGAGAATCTGCAGACACATTTTCTTGGAGATATTTGCTGATCTTTGTTCTTGTCAAGAAACTTAAGGGCCGGTCCCATGGCCTACTGTTAAGTTCAGTGCGCTTCACTTCAGCGGCCGGGGTTAGGTTTGCGGGCATGGAGCTACACCACTTGTCGATGGCCATGCTGTGGTGGTGATCCACATACTAAATGCAGGAAGATTGGCACAGGTGTTAGCTCTGGGTGAATCTTCCTCAAGCAAAAAAACAAACAAAAAACTTAAAATATGGACTTACCTGGAAAGAGTAGAACTATGGTGGGGGGTCAAAATATTTAGGGCTTTTGTTGATCTCATGAGCTAGAGACAGAAGTAAATGAAACAGAGGCTTCCAAAATACAGTGTTACATATCCTTCTTAAGACATTTGCCAAATTCTGAAGTCATGAGATATGAACTTTCACTTAAAATTTCTAAAAGTAGAATGGAGTTTTCTGAATTCTGACTGTATTGAGGAGACAAAGATGTAGGTTCAGGACTATACAAAGAGGTGGGGCCTTGCAGAACACATAAAACTCCCACCTAAAACCTCTGGAGGTCTAGGCATTAGGAAGAAGACAAACCAGAGGGACACTGAGACTTTCAAAGCTGCAATTCAAAAATCAACCCAGCAAAATCCTGTGGCTGAATTGACCCTGATTTGTCCATCTTGCAGAGGAAAGAGTGAACTGTCTTTGATTGATATTAATATAGCCCTTAGCCTCTGTATAAATGATATTTTGGTGTCACACCATCCCTAACAAACTGATACCCACACCCCTAGCTGCTGATAGGATTATTTGCTATTGCTTAACAGAAATCCCACTTTCCCAAAGAATTTTCCCTTGGCTAATGAAAGATTCCCTTTCTAAGAAATTATATCCCCTTCCCAGAGGGTCAAAATGTAGCCCATGATTGTCTTATTCAAGGGTACAAACGCATGCTTGTTTCCTCAAGTGGGTCCAACACTGTGGTATAAGGTGTACTCCTAAGACCTCCCCTGTGGATCAAGAAAAGATCAGACATCACTGGAAGCCGCATATTTGCTCAACTCTTCCTTTCCCTGTCCTGCTTCATTGCATTTGTTATGGGATTTTCTTGACAAGCTTTCTGTTTCAGGCTTTATTTCTAGAGAACCCATCCTAAGAGAGACTCTAAAATTATTTTTACATAGTATTCTGGATTTTATTAAAAATCACCAAGAATGCAAAGCATAGTATGATACAAACCAAAACCTGAGAGCAAAAACAGGCAATAAATGTGATCCACATATTGAAGTTAGTAGAAAAGAACTTAAAATAAATATAATTGTGTGTTAAAAAATAGTATAGAAATGGGAGAAAAGAAATGATGTATGGAGTGTTTCATCAAAGAACTAGAATCTACTAAAAAAATCAAAGATAACTTTTAGAATTGTAATTAACAAAAGATTTAAAGAGCGGAAGACAGAATTATTCAACTGGAAGAAAGGTCAAGGGAAAATATGCAAAATGAAGCACTGTGTTATGGGTTGAATTGTGATCTTCCAAAAAAGATGTGTTGAAGCCCTAAGCCCCAGTACCTCAGAATGTGACTTTATTTGAAAATAGGATCATTGCAGATATAATTGTTTAAGATGAGGTCATATAAGAGTAGAGTGGGCCCTTAATCCAATATGTTGTTGCTAGTGTCGTCAAGTCTATTTCAACTCCTGGTGACCCTGTGTACAGCAGGGTGGTATCCTGCCTAGTATTTTTGTCCCTTTTTCTCACCTTCTGGCACTATATCAAACAATGCTTCACTGATAATCATAGAGTTTTCATGGCCAATTATTTCAAATGTTGGTGGCCAAGTCCATCTTCCTACTCTGTCTTAGTCTGAAAGCTCTGCTGAAACCTGCCTACCATGAGTGACCCTAATGGTATTTGAAATATTGGTGGCATAGCTTTCAGCATCACAGCAACACGCAGCTGCCACAGTATGACAACTGACAGATGGGTGGTGTGGTTCCCTGAGCAAGTAATAAACCCAGGCTGTGGTGAGAGGGCCAAATCTTAAGCACTGGACCACCAGTGCTGGCTAGTCCAATACGACTGGTGTCCACATAAGAAGAGAAGAGAGACACAGAGAGAAGACAGCCATGTGAAGACACAGAGATACAAGAAGAATGCTGTGTGAGGATGGAGCAGAGCTTGGAGGAATAAATCTACAAGCCAAAGATTGCTAGCTGTCACCAGAAACTAGAAGAAAGGAATAGAACAGATTTTCCCTCAGAACTCTCAGAAGGAATCAACCTGGCTGACAACTTGATTTCAGCCTTCTAGCTTTCGGAACTGTGATAAAATAATTTTCTGTTGTTTTAAGCTACCTAGTTTGTGGTAGTTTGTTACTGCAACCGTAGGAAACTAATACACATGGAGTTTTTTTTTTTAAGAGAAAATAAATAAAAGAGAATAAAAGACTGGGAATATTGTAAAATAATCAAACACACACATATCTGGAATTCCAAGAGCAGATAAGAGAGGATGGGACATAAGTGAAATCTGAAGGGATAGTGGTTGAGAATTTTCAAAAACTGATGTAAGACGTAAACTAGCAACTCACAAATTCAAGTGTTGTGCACACTCCAAGTGGTATAAATTTGGATGAAATAACATCAGGAGAAAACTTTTGGAAATCACAAACAATCAATAAGTCTTAAATGCAGAAAGAGAGAAAAAAAGTGTACATTAAAAGAAATGGTGAAAGCCAAAAGACAATAACAAGACAACTCTAAAATTATGAAAAGAATAAATGCCGCCTGAAAAACCAAGGGATCAAATGAAAAATCAAAGAGGATATAAAAATGTTTCTTGACATAAACAAAAATAGAAATACAACATACCAGAACTTAAGGGATGAAGGAAAAGCAGCTCTAAGAGAAAAGTTCATAGCAATAAATGCCTATATTAAGAAGTAAGACAGATCTCAAATAAACAACCCAGCTCTACGTCTTAAGGAATTAGAAAAAGCAAAACAAACTGAGATCAATGTTAACAGAAGAAAGGAAATAATAAAGATTAGAGTAGAAATAAATGAAATAGAGAATAGAAAAACAATAGAAAGGGTTAACCAAACTAGGAGTTGATTCTTTGAAAAGATAAACAAAATTGACAAGCCCTTAGCTAGACTACCAAAGAAAAAAGAGAAAGGACCCAAATGAACAAAATTATAAATATAATGGAGAAATTATAACTGAAAGCACAGAAATACAAAGGATCATAAGAGGCTACTGTGAACAACTACAAGCCAACAAACTCAACAACCTAGAAGAAATGGAAAAAGTTCTTAGAAACATACAACTTACCACAGCTCAAGCAGGGAAAAGTAAAAAAAGTAAAATCTGACTAAATCAATTACTAGTAAGAAGATTGAATCAGTAGTCAAAAATCACCCAAAGAAGAAAAACCCAGGACCTTGTGGCTTCACTGGTCATAATTTTACCAAAAATTTAAAGAATAATTAACACCTATCCTTCTCAAACTCTTCCAAAAAATCAAAATGGAGAGAACACTCCCAAACTCATTTTATGAGGCCAGCATTATCCTGATACCAAAACCATAAAAGGACACTACTAGGAAAACTACAGGCCAATATCCCTGCTGAACATAGATGGAAAAAGTCTCAATAAAACGCTTGCAAACTGAATTCAGCAGCACATTAAAAGGATCACTCACCATGATCAAATGGGATTTATCCCTGGGATGCAAGGATCATTTAATATCTGCAAATCAATCAATGTGATACAACACATTAAAAGATTGAAAGAAAAAAATCATACGATCATCTCAACAGCTTCAGAAAAAGCACTTGACAAAACTCATCATCCATTCATAATAAAAACTCTTAACAAATTAAGATAGAAGGAACATATCTCAATATAATGAAGGCCGTATATGACCAGCCCACAACTAACATCATTCTCAAAGGTGAAAGGTTGAAAGCTTTTCCTCTAAGATCAGGAATAAGACAAGAGTGCCCACTCTCACCACTCCTATTCAACGTAGTTCTGGAAATCATAGCCAGAGCAATCAGGCTGAAAAGTGAAATAAAAGACATCCAAGTAGGAAAGGGAGAAGAAAACCTGTCTCTGTTTGCAGGTAACATGATTTGGTCTGTAGAAAATCCTAAAGACTCCACTAAAAATTCATTAGATCTAATTAGTGATTCAGTAAAGTTGCAGGATACAAAATGAACATACAAAAATCAGTAGCGTTTCTATACATTAACAACAAATTTTCTGGAAAAAAAAAGAAATCGATCCCATTTACAGTAGCATCATAAACAAAAAAATACTTAGGAATAAATTTAACCGAGAAGGTGAAAGATCCCTACCCTGAAAGCTACAAGACATTGATGAAATAAATAGAAGACACAAATAAACAAAAAGTTATCCCATATTGGTGGCTTGGAAGAATTAAAGTTAAAATATCAATACTACCAAAAGCCATCTATAGGTTCAATGCAACCCCTATCAAGATTCCAACGGCATTTTTTACTGAAATAGAAAAAACATTCCTAAAACTTATATGGAAACACAAAAGACTCCTAATAGCAAAAAAAAAAAAAATCCTGAGAAAGGAGAACAAAGCAGAAGGTATCGCACTTCCTGTTTTTAGGCTATACTATAGAGCTGTGGTAATGAAAACAGCATGGTACTGGCATAAAAACAGACAAATACATCAACAGAACAGAATTAAGAGCCTGAAATAAACCCATGCATATATAGTCAACTAATATTTGACAAAGGAGCCAAAAATACTCAGTGGGGAAAAGATAGTCTTTTCAATGAATGGTCCTGGGAAAATTGGGTATTCACATGTAAAAGAATGAAACTGGACCCCTATCCTACACCACTCACAAAAATTAGCTCAAAATGGATTAAACACTTAGATGTAAGACCTGAAATTGTGACACTCCTAGAAGAAAACTAAGGAAAAATAAGAAGGAATAAAACTCCTTGACGTGAGTGTTGGTAATAATTTTTTAGATACGACACCTAAAGCACAAGCAACAAAATAAAAAACAAGTGGGACTACAACAAACTAAAAAGCTTCTGTACAGAAAAAAAACCATCAACAAAGTAAAATGACAATCTATGGAATGGGAAAAATATTTGTAAACCTTTTTCTGTTAAGGGGTTAACATCCAAAATATAGAGAGAACTCGTAACTCAATAGCAAAAAAAAAAAAAAAAAAAAACCCAATTAAAAAATTGGCAAAGGATGTGAATATGCATTTTTTCAAAGACGATATATGAAACACCAACAGATACAGGACAAGGTGCTCAACAGCACTAATCATTAGAGAAACGCAAATTAAAACCACAATGAGATGTCACTTCACACCTGTTAGAACAGCCATCATCACAAAGAAAAGAGATAACAAACGCTGAGGTGGAGGTGGAGAAAAGGAAACCCTATTGCACTGTTGGTGGAAATGTAAACTGGTACAGCCACTACGGAAAACAGTATGGAGGATCCTCAAATCCATAGAACTAGGAGGTAGTTCTATGTTTAACTACCATGTGATCCGGCTATTTCACTTCTGGGTATTTATCCAAAGGAAACAAAAACACTGACTCAAAAAGATATCTGCACTGCCATATTCATTGGAGCGTTATTTACAATAGTCAAGACATGGAAGTAACCTGTGTCTATTGATAGATGAAAGAATAAGGAAGTTGTAGTATATATATACAATGGAATATTATTCAGCCATAAAAAATGAGGAAATCATACGATTTGCAACAACATGAATGGACTTTAAAGGCATTATGCTAAGTGAAATAAGTCAGACAGGGAATAACAAAAAACATATGATGTCACTTATATGTGGAATCTAAAATAACCAACAATCAAACTCATAGAAAAAGAGATTAAACCTGTGGTTACCAGAGATGTAGGGTGGGAAGAAGGGGAACTGGAGGAATCTAGTCAAAAGGTACAAACTTCCAGTTATAAGTTAAATAAGTACTAGGACTGTTATGTACAACATGATGGCTATAGTTAACCCTGCTACATGGTATATAGGAAAGTTGTTAAGAGAGTAAATCCTAAGGGTTCTCATCACAAGGAGAAAATTTTTTTTCTTTCTTTTCTTTTTACTGTATCTATCTGTGATGATGGATGTTAGCTGAACCTATTGTGGTCATCATTTCACAATATCTGTAAATCAAATCATTATGCTGCACTTCTTAAATGTATACAGTGATGTATGTTAATTATTTCTCAATAAAACTGAAAAAAAAGAAAAACACTAGGTGCTTAATAAATGTTAGCTGTTATTATTTTCATGATAATGAATATATGATGTTGCTTGAAAAAATTGCAGAAAAGAAAAATCCATTTATATGTTAGAGTGGGCCATGGCAAGTCAATGATCCTGTTGCAACAAATCTAAAAAAGCTGGGAAAATCACAAAAATGTATCCTGTAAAGGTGTTAGAAGGCAATGAGGACCAGATGAATCAAAATTCCAGAGAGGACTGAACCTATGTTGGTGATCGACAGACATTTTTCCTGGGGGTACTTCAGTGTGGAGGTTTTGAACAGTCAGAGGAAATTTATCCGCTGAAAGAAAAATGAGGAACGCTCTCAGTGGTCTTGGGTTAGAGCCACAAAGTAGGAGATTAGCGGGCTTCCAACACATAGCCACATTTCTCTGAGGGGTCTCTGCTGAATTCTGGGGTTGCATAGGAGACTGAACCATTGGGCCAAATACATCTTAAAATCACAGTAGCATTTCAAAAGTTTTTCAGTGCTTAGGAAACAAAAAAAGGTGGTGGCCTGACTCAAATCATGGCCAATATTTGCCTTCAAGTATTTGCCACAACTCGAAGCTACGTCAGGCAGGAGTTAAAAATCTCTGAAGGTCTGACATGTAAAAAGCTTGGAAGTCATCACCCCCATCCCGACAACAAGGAAAAAGCTATACAAACTAAAATCAACAACTCTTCTTGGATCCATCAGAGTATTGAGGTCACAGGGCAAGGAGACACTGATGAACACAGAGGGTCACAGCTTACTGGAAACAAGTCATTACTGGAGTGTGGTAGGAACACCTACAGGGCAGCTGACTAGTTGAAGATTGAGCTGGACTAGTTTGAGGGAGAAGAAATCCTGGGGCCTAGCCTTTTGCGGGGGGGCACACTTTTGTGAATTTTACCCTCAGGACCCCATTAGGTTGTCGGCATGAAGATTAGAGAAAAATCTTATTCTTCCAGGAAGAGGGTGGAGGGAGAGGAGCCATTTGGAAATATGCCGGGAGTATTCTGTTCTCCACAAACACCTGATGTCAAGGGAAACTATTTTGTCAGAATCAAGCTGACTTTGGTTTTACCGGAGACTAAGTAGCAAGGGTGTAGAGCAGTAGAAACTATCAGTCATCGAAAACATGAGCTATCGAGCCACAAAAAGCCAGAGGACACTTAAATGCTTGTTGCTAAATGAAAGAAGTCAGTTTGAAAAGTCTACATACTGTATGATTCCAAATATACGAAATTGCAGAAAAGGCAAAACTCTAGTAGCAGTAAAAATACCAGTGTTTGCCAGAGTTTAGAGAGAGAGAGAGAGGAATGAACAGGTGGAGCAAAGGGGTTCTTGGGCAGTGGAACTAGTCTGGATGATACTACACTGGTGGTTAGATGTCATACATTTGTCAAAACTCATGGAGAGCACAACACAGAGAGAGCCCTAAAGGAGGCTATGGACTTTAGTTAATAATAATGCATCAAATTCATTCATCAGTAATAACAAATTTAGCACACTAATGAAAGAGGTTAACAGTGGGGGATACTGCACACAGAGGGGAGACAAGGTTTATGATAGCTCTCGCTAATCGCTGCTCAATTTTTCTGTAAACCTAAAACTGCACCAAAAAATAAAGTCTATTAATTAATGAAAAACAAAACAAGACGAGACAAAAAGCCTCTGAGGAAAGAACTGAATTGTCCTCAGTCTCTCAATGGTGAGGATAAAAGATTCACAGGGCTCCCAGTCAAAACTCTGAACGGGCACTGCCCTAGACACAGGGATGGCCCAGATGCACACTGGAGACTGACTACTGCACAGCCCCCGTCCCTCAATCCTCGGTTGGATGGATCACCTAGCACCTCGTTCCATTTGTCTCACAGAGGAAAGGGAACGCACCCTCAGGTGCAGGATCGAGTTATCTGGAGGCTGTACGGTTCTCATGTACGCAATGACCAGAAAGAGCAAGAGAATATGACTAATAGTGAGGAGAGAAGCTGATCAATCACTGAAGATATCTGACCGACCATTATTCACACAGATGCTGTTTGTTAACACTCCTTAATGCCTCTTCCAATCTTGGCTTTTATTCTAGTATTTGTGAACCCCAACTTACTTCCTTTGTCGATTTTGTCAGAGAGAGATTTTATCAGGAGCTTTACGTCCAACATTCAGAGCTAGAAGCTGCATCAGTGCACCTTGCAATAACCACTGAACATCTGTGGAGACCTTCAAGTTTAGTTTTCCTTTGTCCTCCAAACGACTGCCAAGTCCAGTGGATTTCTCTCAGCATCCCCACCAGACTGGCTCTTAAAATATATGGAATATTTACTTATTCTGCCTCCTGAAAACTGGATGTTGCATATATGTTCAGCACTCGCCAGATTTCTATAAATGGACAAAGAACAATGAACCAAATAATTATTTTCAGTCTGAATTTAGATATTGCATTTGGCCTGGATACTCCCATTGTGCACAGGTCGTGAAGGGTGTGCTTCCTTGTCCACCAACACCTTAAGATTTGAGATCCTTTGGATACTGTTCATTGGGCTTCTTGGCTGCCCTTGGATTTAATGTTTTATACTCCTCTGTGTCTTATACTGGCTTTTCTCCTGCCTATAGAGTTGTGTTTCACAATCTCACTTGCTTTGAATCTGGTCAAAAATACCCAAGAGTATTAACAATTAATTTCCTTTTCCTATTAAATAGAAAGGGATTAGAATTTTCAGGAGTGTTTGGTAACTAATTGCTTCCAAAAAGGGGTAGAATAAGACACAGATATTTATTACCTTATAAGAAAATTTAGCCATTTCCTCATATTTTGCAAATAAAACACTAATAATTGGTGCCATCATATATCAGTAGTTTTTAAGACACGGGCAAATGGACTAGAATAAAATATGGAATATTTTCTGCTTTCAGGGTAAGTCTATAGTGAGCATAAAATCAAACATGTAAATAATAAAATTAAAGATTGATAATTTATATTGCATAAAATTCAAATATTACTGTGTCAAAAATGAGAAATTGAGAAAACATATGCAGCAGTCTGATGCATTGAAAGTTCTGAATATACGTATGCATAATTATACAAATTTTAAAAATCACAATCCTATACAAAAGTGTACAAATGAAAGAAAAGCTGTGTAAAGAGAATGTATAAAAAGAAAATCAAACAAAACACATGGAAAAAGTTTCAAATGTTCTGTTAAAGATAATGATAATTAAATGTTTGAGATAAAAATATACTTTTGCCTTCTAGTTTGAAATTATTTTATTTATAGATAAATTTAACAGTAAAACTTTAAAAGAACTCTCAGTGCCATTCCAGAGAAAATAAACAACCAAATTTAAAAGATTATCTTGTGTTTTGACTGAGTGATTCGCATTTAGGGAATTATGTAAACCGTGATATTCACATGCAAAAATTGAAAATAATCTAAGTGGTCCAGGAATAGGTGATTGGTTAAATAAGCCATTGTTTTCATATTATATTATATCTTAAATTGCATATTCAAATACATATTCATATGCATATATTCATGTTCAAGAATATTCATGTAACTTATATTCATGACATATCAAAGTATCCATATATCTGATACCTATGTTTATGTGTGTACATATTATGCATATATTTAGTATATTCATAAAATGTGTTATATATACACATAAATATTACAAACATGTTATTGTATGTCTGCTATAATATCTACAAATGGGAAATATTCAGAATATGTGAGGAATTGATTAAAATGTAATCTCATTTTGAGAGAAAATCGATTTTATGTATACACAAATAGACACACACAGACACCAGACACACGTACACTCACAAAATAAAACTACTGGTGATACTCTCTGAGAGATAAATTCATAAAAATGTAATTTTCAAAACTTTATTTTAAACTATGAGGACTACTCCTTTTAATATCAGAATAAAATACAGAATATATTTTAAAACAAAAGTCATAGCAATAAAATGCTTGCTGAGATATTTAGGCATATTAAAAGTTACGTGAAATCTTTTATTTATTTTTAATTTTTAAATATTTTTTATTGTGGCAAGAACACTTAACATGAGATTTACTCTCTTACCAAAATTTTAAGTATGAAATACAGTGCTGTTTACTATAGGCACTATGTTTTACCGCAGATCTCTAGGACTTCTTCATCTTGCATAACTGAAAATTTACACTCATTTAATAGCAAGTCCCCATTTCCCTTTCTCCCCAGCCCCTGTCAACCACCATTTTATTCTCTGCTTCTATGAGTCTGAATGTTTTAGATACCTCGTATAGGTGGAATCATGAAGTATTTGTCCTTTTCTGACTGACTAATATTCACGGTTAATCCACATTGTTACATACCACAAGATTTCCTTCTTTGTAAAAGAGGAATAATATTCCATTATAATATGAAATATATACCACAATTTCTTATTCATTCATCTGTTGATAGATCTGTTAAGATTGTTTCCATGTCTTGGCTACTGTTAATAATGCTGCAATGAATATTGGAGTGCAGATATCTCTCTGAGACCTTGATTTCAATTCTTTTGTATATATACCCAGAAGTGGGATTGCTTGATCATATTTTAAATGTAAGTTTTCAATATTCAGCAGTGATACAGTCTATGTTGAGCGATAAGTTTGTAGGAAATAAGGTTTATTAGGTCAATCAATAACTTAGACTTTTACATAACATTTTATCACTTGTACTCTACTTATTTCCCTGAAAATTTGATCTACTTGTTAAAAAAATACATATCTCCATAAGTTTATAACACAGCAATAAAACTATCTGAAATCAAACCATAACATTTGTTTCTTGTCAGGACCACTAGCCTATCAAAACAGGTATTTTCAATTAAGTATTCACCAAGTAACAGGGCTTTTACACTTAGAACTTTTCCACATCAACCTAACTAGATCTTCTATCATTATAATTTAGTTTTGCCTTAAAACATAGTTTGTACCTCCAACATTTAAACTGCGTGATGCAACGTGTGCTCTTTTATGTCTGTGTTCTATCGATATACCACAGTTATTAATCCAGCCTGCTCTGCATGGGTGTTTGGTCTTTGGCCTTTTTCCCATTTAAGTCTATTACAAATTGTGCTGTTATTGACATTGCATTAAATATCTTTTAATGAACAGGCATCTGAATTTCTGTAGGGTATATATGAAGCAGTAGAAATGCTGGGGAGCTATCTACCTTTCTTTTTCCTACATTTACGTACTTTTTACATTTTTAAAAATTTATATCTAGAATTCATCTTGAACTCATTTTTGTCCAAATTATTAGGTAGGTGTCAAGGTTGACTTTTTTTTTCTTATGGCTATCCAAATTACCCAATATCATTTGTGACCCCCAACTCTTTCCTCACTAAATTGCAATGAGACAGTTGCTGTAAATGAATTGACTGGAAAGCCGTTTGTTTCTGAATTATATGTTCTATTACCTTTACCTGTTTGCCTCTCATGAACCAGTGCCATACTGTCTTACTTAGCATAGATTTATAATAAATTTTTACATAAGATAAAATCTTATATAAAGAGAAATCTTCCTGCTTATTCCTTTTTTTTTCAAAATTACTTGACTATTCTAGGTTCTTTGTATTTCCGTTTATGTTGTTGAATCAACTTGTCAATCTCCATGAAAATATCCTTGAAGCTGGATTGACCTATAGATCCATGAATGGAGAGTTTTAATCCTAACTGTATTCAGTCATACAAGAACACAGTGCATCCCTGCATCTATTAAGGTCTCCCTTACCTTCTCTCAGTAACATATATTGTTTTTAATAGAGAGGTCTTTGGCATCTTTCAATAGATTTGTTTCATGTATTTGGTCATTTTGTTGCTATTGTAATTTTTTTAAATTTCATTTTTCATTTGTTTGTTATTAGCATGTAGAAACAAAATTGATTTCTGTATATTGAACTCTATTCAGGAAAATTTCTAAATTCACATTTTTTTCTAATAATTTGATTCTTTAAAGTTTCTGTAAATCTAACCACGCCATCTATAAATGAGATTTTTTTCCTTGTTTTCAATCTTAGATCTTGCGAGGACATCTTTGCCTTATTATACTGCCAAAAAAGATTCAATACACTGAATTGAAACAATGAATGATAAAAAACATTCATGATCCCAGTCTTAGAAGGGAAGATATCAGCATTTTATCATTAAGTTTTGGCCATTGGTTTTTTGTAGATACATTTTTTTAAAGATTTTCCTTCTTATTCTTATTTGTTGATAGTTATTCTTTTTACATGAATGTGTTAATTTTTTTCAAATTTTATAATATATGATATAAGATTATTACAGTCATGTGCTCCCTAACGACATGTCAGGCAAGGATGGACTACATACATGACAGTGGTCTCATAAGATTAGTACTATATAGCCTAGGTGTGTAGTAGGCTATACCATCTAAGTTTGTGTAAGTACACTCTGTGATGTTCACACCATGACAAAACCGCCTAACGATGCATTTCTCAGAACATATCCCCGTCGTTAAGAGATACACGACTGTGCATTGGTTTTCTACTTTATTTTGTTAATGTGGTAAATTACATTGCCTCGTTTTCAAATTTTTGAACCAACTATGCATTCCTAGAATAAATTCCACACTGTCTTGATATATTATTCTCTTTAGATATCTCTGGATTAAATTTATTAACATTTTGCTTAGATTTTTTGTGTTTAAATTCATTTGAGGTATCGATTTAAATTTTTCTTTTCTGGAAATGTAATGGCAAAAGTTTTGCTGTCAGACTCATGGGTAGCGGAATACAGTGAGTTAGGAAGTGGTCTTTCTTTTCATATTCTCTGGAAAAACTGCTGTAATTAGTTGTACTTCTTCTTTAAATGTTTAGAAGAATATACCTGTAAATTTGTCTGGCCCAGAATACTTTTGTTGAGAAGGTTTTTAATTATGAATTTGAGTTTTTTAATAGATATAGAATTACTTAGATTTTCTATATCTTCTTGTATTAATGTTTATAAATTATATATTTCAAGTTATTTTCAATTTCATACATTTTTAGACTTTGACATAAATTTCTTTATAGTATACTCTTATTTCTTATGCAACATTTGGAAAATATGGAGTAATGATGCCTCCTCATTGCTGATATTGACAATTTGTGTCATCTGATATCTCTTTTTTATGGATCAGTCTTACTAGTTCTTGTCAACTTTACTGGTCTTTTTCAAAAATCAAGTTTGTCGTTATGATTTTCTTTACTTTATGGTTGTGTTTATATTTATTGATTTCTGCTCTTCTTATTTTTTTCTCCTGCTCTTTTCTTTGGTTTTAATTTATTCTTCTGCTTTTTTCTTTAGCTTTGAGTTGGAACGTTAAGTAATTGATTTCCAATATTTTTCTTTTCTAATATATGGATTTAGATCCCATGTATATCTAATTTACTTCCAAGCTGCTCTAGGTACATTCTACAAGTTTCAGTAAGCTATATCTTCATTCTCATTCAGATTATAACAAATTATATGCTGCATTATAATTTCCTTTTTGACCCAGATATTCTTTAGAAAGACGCTAAATATTTGTCAAGCATTTGGAGATTTTCTAGTTATCTTTTTATTATCATTGCGCTCTAACAAATGCCATAGGTTTAGACAACATACACATGTAATTTCAATCCTTAAAACATTTTTAGAGTTGTGTTATGGCTCAAAAGATGTTCTATTTTTGAAGTATGAGTGTAGCTTTGTTGATTTATCAATTTTTGTTGTATAAAATTTGACGGTGTCTATAGGTCCATAAACATTTAGGATTCTTGTATTTTCATGTTTAGTTGATCCTTTCATTCTTTCATCATGTCATCCCGGATTCCTCATAATACTCTTTGCCTTAACTTTGTCTTACATTCCATAGTCAGTGTTTTCAAGGAATATCTTTTTCCATGCTTTTGCTTTCAACATTTCTGTGTCCTTGATTTCAAGTGTGCCTCCTGTAAACATCATACAGATTGGTTTATGTATGTCAATCTACTCTGAAAAATGGTATAAGGTAGTAAAAAGGAAGTGTCTAAAATTTATTTTAGACACTTTTATTTTATCTAAAATACCTAAGAAAATTCAGATTTCAATTCCAAGTCATTGGTTTCTCTTTATTTCAATAGTTCAGGACTCAACTGAAAACTTATTTACAGCATTTGGATTTATATGAAGTTGAAAGACATGATAAGTATGATTTTAACCCTGATTTAATAGTATACATTCTTTCATATGTAAAACTGTTGTCATTTTTTACATTTGTGCATGCATTATATAGCTTCTGCTCTGTAAAGCCTTTTAAATTTTCAAAGGGAAACCCAGGCTATGACTCTTGTCAGTGTCTCTATTTCACTCCCTAGTTGGAGAAATATATTATGACTAAGCTCAATTGTGTAAAGCTACACAATAGATTATTGTTCTCTACTATGTTCTATTATGAATGCTTGTTGCATAAAGAAGGCATTTTTTCAAGTTATATGAAAAGTGCCCATCTTACTACTAATAAGTCTCTGCCATATATTCTGTTACAAAAGCAATGTTATACATGCTGGATAAGATTTTTTATATTATTTTTGAATAATTTACATAAAAGCTTTAATAGCAGATTTATTTGATTAGAGAAAAAAGTATCGCTTATATTCACCTATATAATTTATGATAGTATTAAATTAGTACATAATTTCTAAATATTTAATTCAAGAAGGTAGCATTTTCTGACACCTTTCACATCTTGCCTTGGTTTAATTTAGTAAACAAGTTCATTAAATTACTATTTATATCCCATTTATACAAAGTCAGTATATTTCACTAAGTCAAAATATATGAAATCTAAATGTGATCTATGAGAGACAGGTTTAATTTGTCACATAAATATCTTCTAATAAATATCATTTTCCTTTAGTAAAATACTCAGGTCTGAATAAGTGAAATAACAACTATTTAAGGGATTCAACTTAAACTCTTTTACTTATTGATTTAGTAATAAAATACTTGCCTGTTAGGTTTTTTTAATTAAAATATGCTTTTATTTAAATGTTAGACTTTGTTAACACTTGCTGAAATGAATCCAGAAGACAGAGGATAAAGTGTAATGTTCAACACATTGAGGTATTTCTGGAAATTGGAGATAGCAAAATGTGCCTTAAAATACCAAGACAAGGAGACTGATCCCTTGAGATTTCTTTCTCTCTGTTTCTGTCTCTTTCTCCAAACTGTGTATGCTATTTCCATTTAAGTAACTAAATGCCAAAGTAAAAATCTCCCTAAGTTCTCAAACAGTATATATCTGCAAGTAGGTATGAGTCTTATTTTAATTAAACTTAAACTGTGTCCTTTCAGTTGACAGTTCTCATAACAAACAGGTAGAGAAGAGCTTCCTGTACCAACATCACTAATATATGCATCACTCTATATACACATACATCTATATATATAAAGACGTATTTGTATTCCATCCAAATGACTTTAAAAAGAGCTATAAATAAATATATTTAGATAGAATATATAAAAAAGTACTTATATTAAAGAAAAAACTTCAAAGAGAAGATTACCATGGGAACATATGTCAGTGGTATTATTTCTTGAGAAACTGTTTTTGCCCTCAATACTTCCTCTTTTCATCTGTTGGAATCTTATCTCATCTGCTGGGACCACCTGTCCTTTTTAGGATCAAGCCTGAAATATCTCACAGTAGTGTTTGTGTTTGAAGACACTGCAGTTTTTAAAGAGGAAAAATTCCAGACCTGGAGAATGCATCTTTTCAAGATGCTCAGGCCCAGCATGCCTTCTGAGTATGTGTGGGAGGAGGGAAGGAGTTTTTCCAGAAAAGGCAATGTCTTTGAGCTGGAAATGGATTGACCCAACACAGAGTTTGGGGTGGAGGTGGAGGAAGCAAGTGTCCCCAGATTCTGCTTGCTAGTGAGGAGAGCAAGCTTGAAGTCAAGAGCATGGAGCGGGCTTATACCCTCTACCCCATCAGGCATCTGATCTGCTGAAACCGCCATCTTATGAGCTTCTAGTCCCACCTATGACAAGGAGCTATAAACGCCTGCTTTTCCTCCTTTAGAGCTGATGTGAACAAAGAAGGAAATACGCATGGATTACACGGCATCACATCAAGTTGAGGCATTTCCGCTATTCGTCTATCATGGCCGTGAAGTTTTCTTTCTGCTTCTTTTAAATACTTGTATCTTTAAATTGTTATTTCCCTGATAATTAGTGAAGTTTGAAAATAGAGTTAATGAGATACGTGAAGTAAAACTAAAGCAGTGGGATTGATCTTATTTCTCAATATACCACAATGATGTGTGCGTATGCGTGTTGTGTGTGTGTGTGTCTGCATGTGTGGAGAAAATGAGAGCAAGAGCTACAATATTAAGGAGTTTCTCAGGACATTGTTGACTTCAATGAATCAAAAAATTTTTATTGAAAATATTTCAGAAACCCTTCATAGTAATTACCTTCAGGAAAGTTTTGGTGTGGATATGGGTTGAATAATGGCCTCTGAAAAGATATGTTCAAGTCCTAATCCCGGGGACTTGCGAATGTGCCATTGTTCAGAAAAAGGGGGTCCTTACAGATGTAATAAGTTAAGGATCTTGAGACAAGATTACCCTGCACTTAGGGTAGGCCCTAAATCCAATGATAGATGTCGTTATAAGAAAAGGCAGTGAGAAATTTGAGATACAGAGACACAGAAAAGAAGAATGAGGCAGAGATTGGAGTGATGTCGTAAGCCGAGGAACGCCTGAAGCCACCAGAAGCTGGAAGTGGCAAGGAAGGATCCTCCCCGAGAGCCTTCAGAAGGAGTGTGGCCCTGCTGACACCTTGAGTTCAGATTTCTGGCCTCCAGAAGTTGAAGTAATAAATTTCTGCTGTTTTAAGCCACTGTTTGTGGTGATTTGTTACAGCTGGCCTATGAAACTAATACAGCGTGCTAAATAATAACGTGTAAATCACTGACAAACTGAATTAATAGTAATTAACTATTACTACTACTATAACTCACCCAGAGTTACACTCTCCTTGGATCAAATGGCTTTTGGATCAAACGATTTTTAAAGAGTTTCGTCACCCTCAAGGTTTGAACACCTACTAAGGGTATCCTAAGAGAAGTTGAGCAATGAACACTATATACTTTCATTGACCAGATTTTTATGTTGTTTAGGGTAATATTGACAGCTGTAACTAATTAACCCCAAAACCTTAGAGAATTTATTTCTCACTCAAATTAAGACATAATTTGTGGATTAAGACTTCGTCATATTCTAGGGTCCCAGAGACCTCCTGCAGCCAACAGATAGGGAAAGAAAATACGGGGAAAGGATTATGCTTCTTCACCAGTTTTTCATGGATTCATACACGTCTCTTCTGCTTAAACACCAATTGCAGGAATTTGTAACATGATTCCAGCTAGATGCAAAGGGAGCTAGTAATGTAATCTTTAGTCAGGTCTAGCATTCCCTTCCCACTACCCTATTGAGTGGGACCCTATATCTTTGGCTCAGAGTCGGTCATCTCTTGGTTCCCATCTTAGCTACCATACAGCACTATAAAGCCAACTAGCAATATTTGGCATCATATGGTGTTTTCCAAAGTATATTCCAAGGATACTAGTCCTGTGAAATATTTCATGAATGAAAATAATTCCAATAATGTTTAAAAAAACCATCTATGTCATAGTCATCTACTTAAAGATTTGCTATTTCTGTATATATATATATATATATATATATATATATATATATGAAAACTCTGAAAAAGCTTACACTGAAAATACTTTTTGACCTTATTTCAGTCAGAATTTCCAAAACATATTTCCTAAGTTCTGAAAATTCACACAAGATAAACTTGCTGAACTTTAAATTTGCATTTCCAAAACATTTTTACATCTCTATTGATATGTAGTCTACATACAATAAAACTACAAATAATCCAATTGTTTGGTTTGGTAAACTTAGACATGGGTATGTAACCACGAAACCATCACCACAACCAAGATCGTGTACATCTCTCTCCTCCCCACAAAGGTTTTCATGCCTCTTTGTGATACCCCCTCCCTGAAAAGCCGCTGATTGAACTTCTGGCAATGGAAAGTACCTGCATTTTCAGGACTTCAATGCAAACGGGGTCATGTGATGAGTAGACTTTCCTGTCTCCCTTTACACATCATAATTGCTTTGAGATGTAGCCATGTTGTGGCAGGTAACAACAATTCCTTTTTTTTTTTTTTTTTTTGGTGAAGTGTATGTTCCAGTCTTTTCCCAGTTTATTTGTTGGGTTGTTTGCCTTCTTAATAGAGTTGGACAGTTCTTTGTATATTCTCGGTACAAATCCTTTACCAGATGTGTAACGGGCAAAGATTTACTCCCAATCTGTGGTTTGTCTTTCCTTCTCTTAGCAGTGTCATTCCTTTGTTAGGGACATGATTTTAAGATTCGATGCACTGGGACTCATAGCTATAGTGTTCCAATTGTCATGTCGTGTCATGTGCCCGAGAACTCTTACAACACATGCAAACAAATTAAGCTAATAAATATGATTAGATTTCACTGCTTTCAACTCATTATTCATAACACGCTACATGTTGTAACTTACAATACATTTACACCAACAACTGGCCACTGGGTAACGTGTTCTCCTCTTTAGGAATGATTCATTACCCACAGACCATGTCTAAAGATGGTGTATTGTGATTATTGCTCTTTTAAAAGCCCTTTATTTCATCAAATACTCATTTAAACATGTTTCTATGCACTTTATTATACACACTGTAGGAAAAATTATTCAAATTAAATAGAGGTATAACCATTGAAAATCTGAGTTAGTAAAGTCTTTGGGCTTAGGGAGAAAGAAAGAAAATGATTCAACACACACTTGTATCTGCTAGTGCTGTTAAAACAGTTTTTTAAAGCTGTCTCTCAATGCTTAATTACAAAACATGCAAAAGAAAAATGAGTCAAAGTCAGTTTAGAAGAAGGCTTCCACTTTGACTTTCTACTATAAGACATTTTCTAGTCTCTCTTCTGTTCACATTGAATCACAGGAAAATCTTTATAAAAGATCAATTTTCTCTTTTGGAGAAGTGTCTTTATTTCTAAGAACCAAAGTACTGTTGTAGAAATTTGTTTTCTAGTGAATAAAGAGAGTAGAAAAGCAGGTGTGGAATATTTACTCTTTTGTGAAGTTTGTATTTGTTTTTTTTTCTTTAGTAAGAATATGCTGGATACAAACCACATGTTTCTTCAAATCTTCTATTTATTTCTATTTTGTAACTTCAGTGATTTGAATGCCCTTGTTTCTCCTGGAAAAAAATTATTCGAATAAAACATCTGGGAAACAACTTAAAATATGTCTATATTTCCCATATGAAGCTCAAATATTTGCTCTTTTGAATGGTTATGTTTTATGTCCACACCCAAATCTCCTGCCCAAAGTTTCTTCAAGTTTGTCTGTGATGAAAAAAACAGCAAATCTGAACTCAAATATCTATCTTATGTTCAAGGAATTTCAGATAAATTTGTCTTTTGATTGAAATGATGAGTTAAAGAAACTTAAAGAAAAGTTTTCTAAACATTTACAAGGCTGGACTGATTTTGAGCTTAAAGTATGATGGATTTCAATATGGCCTCTACATGGAGCAGTGGCCTAAAGAAATATCTGGATATTCTATATTTATAAAATCATTCAGATCAGAGCCAGTCTTCCATCAGTAAGCATTTTTGTGAGATATGCAACACCGTAAAGACTAATCAATGTGTAATCAGCCAGATCAGCCTCAAAGCTCATCCAAAACTAGAATGATATAGGAACTTGTTTGCTCCATCAAAAATAACTTAGAAAATACTTAAAACATGTTATACCACCCAAGGGAAGTCTTTATTTTCAAGCATTTTGCAGCTGCTTGTGTCCCATGTTTTCAAATGGAAAGTTTTATTATCTCACTATCAATATTTTTGATAACTCAGTGAAAAATATTTTATTGATGAAATTGAAATAAGTGCCCATTTTTGTCCTTAAAACATATGCTAGATGACATATATATATTATTTTAACAAAAATATTAAATGCTTCCTAATATTATGAGAGCTGTGCCTGTGTATGTGTGTGGATATACGTGTGTGCTGTACATATGAGAGCAGAACAGAGAGAGTCTGTGTTTTGTTTTATAATAACGTACTACATATTTAATATTTGTTATAATATACAAGGGAAGGAAGAAAGCTAAAGTCTATTTCTAGTTCCGTTACTCACTTTTTGTGTGACCTTGGACAACTTAATTTCCCTAGACATTTTTTCTTTTTGTAACGCTCACTCATTTTTCAGATTTCTGAGTTATGTGTGATACTTTGAAATGTGTTTACATACAAATACATTTTGGTCTTGGGGTAATTTAGTGATGAAATCAACAATAAAGCAAGATCTTTATAATCAATAAAACATCTATATAACAAAAAGTCACACGGCTTCTCTGTTTTTAAAAAAGAAACTTAGCACCAAATCTAACAGCAGAGCTATGGATGGCCTGAAAATGAACTACAGAAATGGATTCTTCTCTGCTGGAAATAAATCACAGGCGTTCTGTCTTTACGTTTAGAAATAATCAAAGTAAAATTGTGTCAACAGGTAAAACAAATCTTTGACTATTAGGAAAACGGAGTTGATTAATTTATGTTATTTACTTAGATATGTAAAATACTGACCCCTTTTAAACATGATTTTCATACATTCCTGTGCTTGGTATTTTCATCCACGTGTGAGCTGTGACCGTTTAACCTGCATGGAGTTAGAAAAGCGTGCGCCTCTTGACCTTGTAAATTACTGATTGCCATTAAATTGGCCTCAATCAACTTGAGTGTAATTAAGTAGCATGGCTCTCTGTGTAGATGAACAGTTTATCGAATGCTTATTTTGTTACATCACGCTGAAAATGTGGAATGATAAGCCAAAGCACTTCCTGAATCAATATGGGACGTCTCAATTATCAATGGTGAGACTTTTCAAATTGCCTTGTTGGTTTTCGTGTGTGGTATAGCTAACTATGCATGTGTTAACAGCCAACTAAAAAGAAAACCTATATGGAGTTTTCCCTCATCAGTGGCTTAGTTGCAGGTAAGGGCAGTTCTAATCTTTTCAAGGACTGGTTGTATTTTTAAAAATGGATTTAAATATTGAAGAAATGGAATTAAATACACAATAGTTGCGTAGAATTTTATAATAAAATTCTTGATTGATATTTCTACAATTGTTGTATAAATTCAGTATTAGAGAGATCACCTATTAAAGATTGCAGTATGCAGAATATTCCAGAATTTTTATTTTTTTCTATAGCAGTTTAACTGGGAATTGGATTAAATGTCTCTCATTTTAGTATCTTCCATATGTTCAAAGAATCTTTTACCCACTGTAGAGTTTCATATCCTACCAAATATTCAATGAAGGTATAAAAATATAATGATTTTGAAATTAAATTGTTCTCAGTGAAAATATTCTTCTGTGTTTAGGAGCCTTATTGAGATATAATTCACATATCACACAATTCACCCATTTAAGGTGCACAATTGAACGATTCCTTTCTTTTAGAAAATTCACAGGCTTGTGAAACCACCACCAAAACCTAATTTTAGAACATCCCTGAAAAAAAGAAAGTGCACACCCATTAGCAGTCACACCCCATTCCCCACCCAGTCCCCCATCCCCAGTGCTAGGAAACTAGTAATTTACTTTCTGTCTCTACAGATTTGCCTGTTCTGGATGTTCCATAGAAATGGAATCATATCGTAACTGGTCCTCTGTGACTGGCTTGTTTCTCTTAGCACAATGGGTTCAAGACTCATCTACGTTATAACACGTGTCAGGACTTCATTCCTTTTTATTGGTGAATAATATTTTACTGTATGGATATATCACATTTTTTAAAACAATTTTTCAGTTGATCAACTGTTGAGTTGTGTCAACTTTTTGGCTATCACAAATAATGTAGCTATGAATTTTTATGTACAAGTTTTTGCATGGATGTATGTTTTCATTTATCCCCTCTATATACCTAATAGCAGAATTGCTGGTAACTCTGTGTCTGACAAGTTGAGGAACCTCCCAGACTACTTGCAAAGGCAGCTGCAACACTTTTCCTTCCTACCAGCTATGTATGAGGTTCCCGGTTTCTCCCCATACTTGCCAAGTTTTAACATTTTTCATAATAAAATGATTCACAATGCAAATGCCTTGCTTAACTCATACATTTTTCAGCACTCCTGAATTTTGCTATAATATCAGCCAAGTTTCCTGATAAATATAAATCAGGAAGTTTTCATCATAAAGATTAGACATGATGTTACAGATTGGCCCAGATTTTCTTTAAGATAGACATGAAATGTCTGAGGAGGAATAAGGATACATGCACATAGCTGCATTCATTTTTATCCACAGATAGTATTTTGGAAAGGTAAACGTGCATATTTTGATTTTTAAAGACTAATCACTTGCCCTAAGTATATAAATATATTACAAAATAATGTTTTATTTCCTATGATTCCAATGAAATTGTGATATGTTTTTTCCCATATAGATAAATATTTTATAGTATGTACTATGTCTTTTTATTTTAGATCTTGATTTTTTATGCCAATTATAGTAAATTAAAAGAGATGTATATATATTTTGTGGAATTTAAGGATTATTGAATATTAGTGATGATATTCAATAGGATTAAGGGACATTTTTAAAAACAATTAAGTGTCATTAAAGAAAAAAGAAAGGAATGACCAAATGTAACTTTGAGTATTTATTTATTAGTTTGATGTTCTCTAAAGAGAAAGTATTTTATTACATATTTTACAATTTCATTACATGGTCTTTTATTTTCTATTTATTTCACGTATAGTCTCAAGAGTTTTAAGAGTAGAATACCATATTTTGTGTTATTATGCTAGAGTATCTATTTGGTATACCATACCCTCATTAAATACATTTTGCCTGCCAATCTCTTTTAATGTATGGAGAAGAGTGCCTATTTTAACTTAAGTAGAGAGTAGAAAAAACCCAAATATTTCATAGATAACATTTCAGTTCAGCTTTCTACTCAACCACAAATTCATTATTTGTATTATAGGGGTGTTCACAATTAGTAAAATAGTAAATTACCTAATAATATGCATGCATATCTGTATAGTTAAAGCAAGAAATAGTTTTGCAAAATTTATTTCTAAGGGTACTATTCACAGTGACATGATAATTTTACTGCATTTTAAGTTAATGTATGTTTTCTGCAGGTGATGCATATTTGTATATTTTATCCTCTGAATTTTGTATGTAAAGAGTAATTTAATCCTAAATTCACACATTGACCATAATTTATTGCCATATTTTACATTTATTTTGAAAAATTTCATAACAGAATAATACTCGGGTAAGCAAATATATGCATATACATACATTGTATGTAGACATTATGTTATACTGAGTCCACATTTACAGTTTTCATGATCAGCATAATATTATTTAAAATTCCATAGTTTTAAAATATTATTCACAGTACAACAGCAAGGGTCATGTTCACTTATTTCAAATATATGTGTAAAAATTCAGGATATTTAGAGGCGTTTAGTTTAAAAAGTGTACAACCAATTGAATTATTTTCATCTTTTATTAGGCCAAAATCTTTCAAACCAAAGAAACTCAGCTTAAATTATTAATTAGATGTTTCTCAGAGATTATCCAGAGCCTCATGGAAAGATTTGATGATCACTGAGTATCAGCATGAATACAAACAACAGGAAATATGAGATTCATTACAGCAAGGAGGGACACAGAAGACACTTGAGGTAACCACACAGCCTGAAGGTTTATTTCTTTTATCCCTTGCATGAGGAAGGAGAAGGAGAAGAAGTTGTCTGATACCAACTTCAAAAATTCCTATTTTGAAAATTATAAAATCTATGGAATTTGAAATTTACTTTACTATTTTATCCTAACATAATCTAAAAAATATAATCCTAAAAGAATTAATGGACAATCAGTATTGAAGAGTTAAAATAGAATCCCAGATTACTTATGCATATCTGGAATCCAATTATCTTGGTATCTTATTCAAATAAAAGATGTGCTTTATTATAAAATGAGTGCTGATATTGTATATTTAAATTATTAGTAATATTTAACATTATCTGAAATTTCTCCTCCTCACTCTTCGATGAATGAGTATGTTCTGGATCTAGATTTCATACCCACACTTCTATCACTTCGTCAGAGGGCCCATAGCATTAAAAACCCAGAAAATGATAGACGTGCAAGAGCAAGTATCAAATATTTCTTACTTCAAGACTTTCCTCAGAACCTTGGACACAAATTTCTCAAACGTAAGAAGCATTAATTAGCACAATCCCTTAAGGATACAAGGATTTTTGTTTTAATATTTTTAAAGATATTTTGTTAAGAAGCAAAAAAATGAGGACAAGAGTTAGAAGACTCTGGAATAACATCAGCACTTTCCACATCTGTTTACGAACATAAACCAAAAACATTGGGAGAAGGAGAAACAAAAGTGCAAACTATATTTCAGAAAACTGGAAGAAAACAAAAACCATACACACAAGAAATTTTGAGGAACTAGTGAAAAGCAAACAAAGATGTCTAAAGTATGTCTAAAGAGAGAAAATGCCACAACTTCAGATTATAAAAAAGACTCAGGCAAGTGCATGTGAAAGGTAAATGGTGCACACAGATGTGACACCCCAATCCCTTATTGGTAACAGCAAGAACGGGACGTCGCGGCTAATGGCGAGTGCTCCCCAGACCTAGATGGAATCGCGCCCCGTCGCATGAATTAACCTTTCTCAATGGCTATGGGGCACAAAAGAAATTTTGCATTGTGAAAATCTCAGCTTCTTTCTCCATTTGGTAGTGAGATATAACTGTTAAACAAATTCACATTAAAAAAAAGTGAGCTTTGGAGAATAGTAATATAGCTTTGAAAACTATTCTGTGCATTCATGTACAAAATAAACCTACTTTAAATCACTCTTTAGAAAACAAAAATGCACATCTTCTTCTAAGAAGAGCAATTAAATAAAAACAAGAAAAATATGTATACAAAAATAGAGGAAAAATGGAGAATTAACAGAAAATGCAAATGCTAAAGAACTAGCCTCACTCCTCCCTAAATATTGCTACTGAGCCAATGAAAATAATTATCATCTGTTTTTTCACATCTAAAATTTTAATGAAATGAGGTAAGGTTGAAGAGGACATGACATGTCTTAGCACAGTGCAAAAAAGATGTGGAAGGAATGATTAAAATATTACAAAATGAAGGAAAAATTTGAGGAGATATAAGGAGGGATACAGGTACTGATAAAAACATACTAAGAAATCTAAAAATTAATAGGAAAATTGAAGAGTAATATAGAACAAAATACAAATAAATATAGAGGAATAAATACATATATACATGAAAAGTTGATCCAACATCCCTCAACTGGTTCCCAAAGAAGAAAGATTTAAAAATGGAAGAGAAGAAATATTTAGATTTGTGAATCAGAATTTTTTTTTCTGAATTTAAAATAAGTTTTAGAAACACTTGACAGGACAAAATGCTTTTCAGCCAAAACCAATTTAGAAAGATTTACACAAAGAAATATCCTATTTTTTTTATTACACTAGTTCCCCCTTATCCACCGTTTTGCTTTCTGTGGTTTCAGTTACTTGTGGTGAATCTGGGTCCAAAAATATTTAATGGAAAATTCCAGAAATAAATAATTGATAAGTTTTAAATTGCACACTCTGTTCTGAGCAACATGATGAAATCTCAGGCTGTCTGCTCTGTCCTGCCCGGGATGTGAATCACTCCTTGTCCTGCGGATCCGAGCTGTGTACACTACCCGCCCTTAGTCATTTAGTAGCTCCTTGGTTGTCAGATGGATGGTCGCAGCATCACAGTGCTTGTGTCAAGTCACCCTTTGTACTTAATAATGGCCCCAAAGTACAGGAACAGTGATGCTGGCAAGTCGCGAACGCCAAAGACCAGCCGTAATGCGCTTCCATTAAGTGAAAAGGTGCAAGTTCCCAGCTTAGTGAGGAAAGGAAAAAAGCATAAGCTGAGGTTGCTAAGAGCTACAGTAACTTTTATTACAGTGAATTGTTATAATTGTTCTATTTTGTTATTAGTTACTGTTAATGTCTTAATGTACTTTATAAATTAGACTTTATCACAGGTATGTATGTATAGGAAAAAAAATGTTATATATAGGGTTTGGTACTACCCATGGTTTTGAGCATCCACTGGCGGTCTTGGAACAAATCCCTCACAGATAAGGGGGGACTACTATATCTTATTTTTTTTTTTTGTAAGGAAGATTAGCCCTGAGCTAACATCCAATGCCAATCCTCCTCTTTTTTTTTTTTTTTTTTTGCTGAGGAAGGTTGGGCCTGAGCTAACATCTGTGCCCATCTTCCTCCACTTTATATGGGATGCTGCCACAGCATGGCTTGACAAGCAGTGCGTTGGTGTGCGCCTGGGATGTGAACTCGTGAAACCTGGGTGGCTGAAGCAGAGCGCGCACACTTAACCGCTGCGCCACCTGGCCAGCCCCTACTATATCCTATTTTTTAATTGGATTTCAAAATAAAGAATCCATTTGTTGTCAGTCAAAAATATGTCATTTATTAACAAGATGCCCATGTTTCTCTGATTGTCCAGGTCACTGTTAGTCTAGCCCTGTGGTTCCAGGGCCCAGTGTTTACCAGACTTTTCATTTTTAAAAAGTTATTACTATTACAATTATTATTGTTATTACTATTCCTCTTAAGAGTTGCCTTAAAATGAGTCAGAGTGGGTTACATGCACCTCCCTCTGGCCTCCAGTTTCTGTCCTGGGCTCCCTGGTGTGTGTGAAATGCAGGAGCAGCGAGCAGGAGGGTCTCACTTCAACAGGCGATTAGAACGGGAAGACCAGCGGGAGGACCGACTCCTGACCCTTCGGGACGCACGGCCGGGCCTCAGCACGGGGCGCGCAGATCGCGCGGGGATCGGTGCGCTGGGCAGGGGTCGGAGGGGCACCCCCTCCCGTCCGCGGGAAGTGTGGTGACAGTATCCCGGGCTTCTCTCTCCGGGCACCTGGGGCGTCAGTCAGTTGTGCAGTGTCTCGACATGTAAAATATGAGGTTTATGAAGCCGTTGGCGGCCAGTTCTGGGGTCGGTGGGACACGCAGAACCACCAGAGCTAAGCGATGGTGTGACGCGCGCGAGCCAGCGGCGCGCGGCAGCGCTGCGTGTGCACAGACGGCGGGGCGCGCGCTTCTGCGGCGTCCGTGCGCTTTCGGGAAAATGTGTGGCCTAACATTTTAACTGTTTATCTGATTGTTGCTCACTCTTTAATTTCAGAGTAGCCGTGAGTTATCAGCGAGCTGATAACACATAAAGGGACATATGCATATTTACTCAAAAACTCAGACCTGCAATTCCATTGCTGAGGAAGGTTGTTGGTGAACGGTGTGTTTGCCAACGCTTACCTGTATGACTTAATGCACAAGCTAGTTGATTTCATTAAAAATAAAAAACAAATCAGTCAAAAAAAAATATGTCTGTTGATCATACCCTCCAAGGTCATTCAAAATTGATTGATTCTTGTGTTTATAATTGATCAGGGTCATTGATAAATGCTTGTGTGAGATCTAGTGGAAGAAGATGAGTTCTTGATGAGAGATACTTATGATTTTTATAATTTTCTGGAGCTTTTTCTATCATATTTTGTGTGCTAAACTTAAATTTTAATTCTAAAAACATAGAAAACTAATGAACACTAGTAGAAATAGATTTTTTCTATTTTATACTAGACAGAACTATTCAGAACTGGAAAATTTAGTGTGCCTAAAGATATTTTGATTAAAAGGTGTGAATATCTTTGTCATAGAAGTCACCTGTTCAAAGTTAAAAAAATATTTAGTCAGCATTGTATGAGGGGTCCTTATGACATTAAATAATGACATTTGTAGTTTCTTTGGCTTGCTCTTTTTTATTTAATTGAATAAATTTCTGGTTAATTTGATTCTGAACAGATAAAGCTTGAAATTCTATGTTTAACTTAAAGTAGAACTGTAGTATGTAATTTCAATGTTAACTTGGAATTAATACATCATATGCACATTTTCTTTCCAAGTAATTTATTTACTGATGTTCAAAAGACAACCCTGTACATGATGTGTTCAGTATTTTAATTCTAAATTTCTACAGAGTAATTTCTTGGAGATGGTATGGAAACATATTAACTGTGTTATATTTTCTCTTATAGTTTGTAATTTTGAATTAATTTGTATGCTGAGATTTAAATGACAAATTATCAGAGTGTATTAAGTATATAATCATTATCGCGATCTAAACTCTTTTTGTTTGGATGTTACCAACCACCAATATTAATAATATTTTTGGAAAGTCTCATTTATTAATGTAAGCCATTTTTCTTTAACTTGCTACAGACTTTTGATGGTTTCCTCATATATTTTGGGGTTGATTTTATACATATGACTAATAATCAAGTTGTTTTTTCTCCAGAACACTTGTATCATATAGCCATCTGTTTCTTTTAATCACGTTTTCTTTACTCAAAGTTTACTTCATGTAAAGTTTTTACCCTATAGACATAGGATCAGGGAAGTTCGCAACTTGCTGGTGTTGCATGCTTGCCAAATTAGTTGCATGATTGTTTTGCAAAGGAAATTGTGTGTGCAAATGCCTTGATTAGATTCACATTCTCAGGCTAAGTTCTGAAAAGTTATCATTGAAAAAGTAAATTTACATTTAAATGTACTCCTGCTACAGCTACACATTAAATTCAAATTTAGCCCTGTCAACAAAAATTACGTTTATATATACAAAGTCTACTCTGACGGAGTGCAGATCAGGTATGATGTATATGACTTTGAATTTGATGTTAGTTAATGCTTTCTGAATAGGCAGATAACCATAAGCTACAGACTGAAGACTTAGGAACTTTAATGCTGTTATACAAAAAGTTCTAAATTGAGTTTCCCAAGTCTGTGATGAAAAGCTGCATTTGATTAGTTTGTGAATAAAGTGAAGAGAGACAGGAAATGATTGGGAATGAAGAGAAGGGATGATGAATAAGATGTGACTGAATTATAGGATTTCAGAATAATATTCTCAATAAGTGCTATATTTTTTGTTTATAAAATATTATAAATTATTTTAAAATGTATACTTTTTTTGGATTGCTATGTCATCAAACCTTTTAGAGGGTAAAGGCTTAAAATTGTTATTTGTAAAATTAATGAAAAATCATCATAAATGTATTCAACAATGTACTCTTAACTATGCTTTGCACACAGGTCATTACAGTGACTGACCATTTGACAGAAGTGGTTTTGTTAAATTTTTAGCCAAATGGATTATCTACTCTAGGTATAAAGGAAGAGAAATATCAAAGAACAAAGAACAAATTATGGAAGAAATTTTTAAAATTTGGGTTAAATTCGTACAATATATTTTAGAAACTGTGCCTTTCTTTAATCCCATTGCTGTGCTTACATTTCAAGCAAGTTTGTTAGTTATTACTGGTTTTGTTTTCTGAACCAAATGTTTATGTTCCAGTGATTTGAAATATGTTAGAGGAAATGAGATGGGCTTGGGAAGGACTGAAATGTGCCAGAGCCAATGAAAGCACTCAGGCCTAAAATAATTTTTTCGGTATGATGACTATGGTTCTCCAAGTCAAGGTTCAGGGGACTTGGCTAGAGGAGGCACTTGGGATGTTAAATTGGAGCAGTGAGTTAAAGAGAGAAAAATACATAATGCCAAGAGGTTAGGAGAGGATTTGTGAACTAGTCTTAGATCTCAGCACTATATAGGGCTCCATACAGTGTCAGCTGTGTCATAGGTGAACTAAATTTGGAAACTGAACTTCAAACTTGTCCTAAAATTATATATAAAGATGGAGTGTACAAATGACTTTTTATGACTGGGATGCAAATTCCGCGTCTGACCCCAGTGCTCAGTACACACTTAACTGTTCTCACAGCAACTTCAGTCAACTGTCCTCATCGTCTTTGTGATTCTCATTCTTTTTTATGTGATTTTTAAAATTTTCACTATAAAAGCATTTGTGTTGCTTTCTTGGTAGATGCACTACTTTAAAAATATATGTATAATTATGTGTCTGAGTAGGATTCTTTTTCCTTCTAGCCTACGTTTCAAATTTGGATAAAAACTCTAATTCGTATATTTACTGAATCATATATTTACTGAATGAAGCTATATTTACTGAATCAAGCTATAAATTAAGAAAAAGAAAATAGAGATATATTTAAATATACAAAGAAATAAAAAATCTACATAAATCCAAATATTTCAGTATATGTATGAAAGTATATCCTTAAAATTGGGGAAATAAAACAGGAAAAGTATATAATCAGTTCATAAAATGAAGACTCCACCCTGGAGCCTTGTCAATGTGGGTTCCATGGGGAAGGGAGTGCAGCAGGGCTGGGACCACGCTGGAACCAGTGTGGGTTCCATGGGGAAGGGAGTGCAGCAGGGCTGGAACCATGCTGGGACCAGTGTGGGTTCCATGGGGAAGGGAGAGCAGCAGGGCTGGGACCATGCCATCCATGGGGAGAACTTTGGGGGAGGCCTTTTGGCAAGAAGGGGCATTCCTAGATAACATAGGATGATCCAGAAATGAGAAAATTTGAAAGCATATTAATAGCAACCAATGGGGATAAAAAGAGTTCTGATTTTTGAAGTAATCTTAGAAAATTATAATTTGAGTGGTACAGAGTAAGTGTTCATTTCTAAGCAAAACAGAGAAGGGATAAGATCTCAAGAAAGATATATAAGATAGACAGTAAATACACAATATGGAAATAAAATACACCCTGTAAATAAAGTGTACAATGGAGACTGAATTAAGCCAGAAAATTAAATCTTTCCCAAAATAAACAGACAAAACATGGAGATGAAAACAGGCAGAATATGATGTATATGGAGGATAAAGAATAGTTACCTGAGTACTTGTATTGAGTATTCTTCAAGGAAAAAGCACAGCAATAATTAATACGTAATGGAAGAGGAATTGTCTGAGGAAAATGAAAGCCAATGAATGCAAATTGAAAATCTTAATGATCATCATGGGAAAAAAAGTGCATTTTTTCTTTGATACAGAAATCAAACCAAGTAAATTGTAGAATAAACAAATTTAATAATGAATATAAATAAAGTATTAACAATTTCTGTAAAATCCATAAAGTAAAACTCAGTAGATGTACATAAGAAGTTAACTTTGTTTCTGTTGCTCTCTATAACACTAATCTCCTGAACACAATAGCATTATAAAATAACTTAGTTCAAAGAAAAAACACACACATTTCAGTTGGTATTAAATATAAAAAAACTCTGAAACCTAAGAAACATTAATATATATAACACAGAGCTGACTAATACAGTGTCCCTCCAGTATTTTACTAGTACATATATGTGTTGATATAGTAGACTCATGCCCTGTATTGTCTTTGTGGAATAACTTCTTGTTCCTTTCAGAATGCTGAGAAGAGAGCACATTGTGGTCAACGGCCCCCTGAGCTGAAGAGAGATGGTCTGTGAGGAAGAGAACGACAGGCCTCCCATCCCATCCTCCGTGTACTCACAACTGCTCTCTGAGTATTGTCTTTAAAATATGTTGTTCCTGAGCTATTGTCTTTACCAAACTATATTTAATACCATATTAAAAATAAAGCTTTCTTATTTTTTATTGTAATTGATAAATTGCTAGTCACATTATTTTATATGTCTCAAGGTCAACAAATTAATAAATAAACTGAGACTTTAGAGTCTTTTAATATTATATAATTATCAAGGCATAGTCTGACTGAACAAATTCTTTGACAGTCCATCTAGATTGAGCTATTATTATATACTGATAAACCAACCTTGTGCACATCTCTGATTACTTTCTATGGATCTATTTCTAAATATGCAATTTCAAAATCAAAGAGGTAGGATTTAATAGACCTCTCAAACCGAAAGTCTAGAGACAAATATTATACAATACTGATGAAAGCAGTAATCCTTTACTTGGTTTTTACGTAGCTGACAAAGTCTAATATTTTTTCAATAAATACTATGCTGGATATTGACTTAAAGTGGTTATAAAATAGCATGTTACTGACTAGAAATCGTTAATACTGATCAAGTGATATCCAAAAAATTATAAATCACATGGTTATAAATTATAAATTTATAAATTATAAAGCACATCTTAAATGTGCTAATAAAATACAGTTTTTTAAAAAGACTTGGAATGAAAAATTCAAATGTTAGTAGTTTGGAGTTGTTGGCTTATGAAGTTTTTTCTGTATATTTAAACATTCTCATAATTCCTACAGTTTCAACAGCCAACCTCTATTAACATTCCTGTCTGAACTGGACCTTTGAAATAATTGTAATTCAATATTAGTGATATTATTGATGCTTAAACTCCTAAATCAGTTTCTCAAACTTACCACATGTGCACATTTCATCGTGGCCTGATATGTTCAGCTTGACTTCAAGGAGAGTGGCTACACAGCATGCAAGATGTTCAACACCTAGACAGAACCGGGTATCTGAAATGATTAAAGGTTGGAACTAGCATGTTGTCTCACAGATTAAAACATATTAAAGATGGAAACCAGGAACATTCTTTTGAGAGATACCGAGGGAAAAAGTGGACCATTTGGAGATGTAGCGTCAGAGCAGACGTTCAGGTTTAAAGATGGAAAGAGCATTCAGACAGAACTTCACTAATGGCTGCCTGTTCTTCAAGGTATTGGAATCTGTGCAGCTGGGATGTTTTGAAAATTGCACTAAAATATTAATGTATATTAAAATAGTTGTAAATTTACTTAATGTTTATTCACTATTCCCATAATTTGAGTGAAAATAAAATTTCATTAAAAATTCATCAAATTATCTATACTCTTTATTTATTAGGGAAATGCATATAGTTCAATGCTTTACCTTAACAGAACATTTTTTTTCTTTTTTTGTGAAGAAGACCAGCCCTGAGCTAACATCCGTGCTAATCCTCCTCTTTTTGCTAAGGAAGACCGGCTCTGAGCTAACATCTATTGCCAATCCCCCTCCTTTTCCCCCAAAGCCCCAGTAGATAGTTGTATGTCATAGTTGCACATCCTTCTAGTTGCTGTATGTGGGACGCCGCCTCAGCATGGCCAGAGAAGCGTGCGTCACTGCACGCCTGGCATCCGAACCCGGACCGCCAGTAGCGGAGCGTGCACACTTAACTGCTAAGCCACGGGGCTGGCCCCTCAATGCTTTACCTTAGTATGCACAAACTTAAATGATACTGAATAATTATAAATACAGTATAGTTATAAACACTCCATAAAAGATTCAGGACACTTAAATGTGCTATATTTACTTGTGTTCACCCAGATACTTGGTTCCATGCTGCCAGCATTGTCTGTGTCCATTTCCCCTTCTCTTCCTTTGGAATTAATGTTTTCTTACACCTTTCTAGTATATAAACTGGCAGACATTATTGAGAAAGCCCAATAGTGTAAATCATCCAGGAGAGCGATGGCATGATTTGCATAGTTGTCTTGTCTGATGTGACCATCTCAAGTGTTTCACACAGTAGGTGCTCAATAACTATTGATTAAATGCACATAATTCGGGATCTATAAATTGCGTACCAATCTATTTCATGCTTCCTACTTGAATGGAACAGATTAGGATATATTTCAAACAAGGCAGGTCAATTCCTTCTGTTCATTTGTAATCTCGTGGAAGTTAATAGACCCCATAAGTCACTCTCCGGGGTGAGTAACTCAGTTGGGAAGACATATTAACCCTTTCAGGACGCCATGGAACCATTGTGCTTTGGAGATCGAGTTACTACAAGTCACTGAGGCTCTGGTGATCATCAGGTTTGTGGGGGAAGTTTAGGACACTGAACTGAGGCTTGAATAAACAATATTTCATGTTAATACAGACTATAGGAGAAAATAAAAGAGCCAGTATTATACCAATATTCTTATTGAGAAAAATCTGTCAATTCCAAAGGAACTTATTTGTGAAACCATTATTTTCTCACACTACTTTTTAGAGTATATGAACTGGTTTGAAGACAGAGCAAAAGATATGCAAAATGTCCTTTGTCGTTCAAGGAAGATAAGGCCTTCTGTGAAGTGAGACAGAAACCCAGGATGTGAGAGATGACTGTCCTGGCCCTGACACGGATGGAAGAGGCACTGTTCTAGAGCAGATGAGATGCTACTGGAGTGTGAGTTTTAAAAAATAACAGTTTACTCTTCTGTCTCCAAAACCCTGCAATTTTACCTTCCTCCTTAAGAAAATTTCATTACACATGGAGTAGAGAGAGCTCGGTAAAGGTGGAGCATAAACATCATAATGCACCTGCCTAAGTGAGCAAGAGAAAATAAAAATCCCACAGTTTGTTTGTTTTTGTGTAACTTAACGCCATATTCTTGGTCTTGTGATCTGAAATAAATAACAGCATATGGACATTACCCCCAAGTGCTGATGCTGACTTAAAAGTTAATATAAAAACATCTATAGCTATTTTAAACCCACATGATAGCAACAGAATCTAGTTTTCTTATTAACTTTTAGGAATAAAATTCTGAACAGCTTTCTTTCTCCTTTCTTCTCTCTTTTTCTCTCTCTCTTCTGTATTTACAGAAGTGAATGAGCATGGGGAAATAAAAGGGGGAACACTTTATGTTTCAGTCCTAGGAATCAGGATACAAAAGTCAGTTTTTCACCCTGTCCCTGGTTATATGTATAAACATTTGCAAGACAGTAAAACAGTGGACCTTGGTTTTCCTCGTGTATAAAATTCAAGGATTTCATAGACTCAATTCTATGACATTCTATCCATCAGCCCTTCCCTGCATACATTTTCCTTCTTATTTATTACACATTCCATAATTTCTCATCTTAATAATTTCCATACAACTAACCTCATCTCCCTTAAATCCCTCTCCTTTTGTCAGAATTGCCTGTAAATCACCAACTCTAGATGAATCCAACCATTAGTATTCTCCATGTGTGCTTAGCAGGGGGCTGTAAAAATGTAAAATTTAATTAATATTTTTGGTCAATTCCTATGTATCAGGCCCCTTTCAAGGCTCTTCTTTCAAGAAAATAACAAAAGATATAAAGATTCTTGCTTATATTCTAATGAGGGAGACACATAGTAAATAAGATAAACTGGGAAAATTTATGTAAATGGAATAACAAGTAAAGCTAAAGGAAGGAAAAAGAATAGGGTTTGGGAGTGTGTTCAAAGAAGGCTTCCTGAGAAGGTGACCTTTAAGTAAGACCTGAAGGAAGATCTGAAAGAAGTGAGGAAGTCAACGCTAGACATGTGTAGGAAGAACGTTACCAGCAGAGGGAACAGCAAGTGCTAAGTCCCAAGGCAAGAGCAGGACTGGCGTGTTTTCCAGTTGCCAGAAGGAGGCCAGTGTACCTAGACAAGGGATCAAGGGAAATTATTATATGATAAGGTCGGGGCAGTTAACAGCACACAAGGGCATGTCATTTACAAACACGCACGCACACATATGTGGCTAATGTGGTGTGATTATTGGGGTTAGCAGGTCTAAAATCTGTAGGGCAAGCCAACAGGCTGGAAACTCAGGCAGGAGCTGTTAAATAAATGGGCCAAAAATGACTCGTGCATATTGGCCCTTAGCATTGTTTACTTCTTCACAGAAGGCTAGGAAGGTTAGCCCTGAGATTTCAAAAGGCCGTTCTGCCATCCCATCAAACCACCTGCTTCAGGATGGTGGGCAACTTGGAAGAGCAGTGCATCCCATGAGATAAGCCCATGCTGCCCTTCTTTTGCTGTGACCTGAGTTCTTTATCAGAAGCAATACTATGACAGTGGGTAAGGCATTCTGAATGTAAAAGTATGGTAGTCTTGGCAGAAGTATGGCATGTAAGGAAGGCAAATGTGTATCTGGATAAGAGACCATTCCAGTAAGGATACCTCTTCCATGAGGGAAGCCATCCAGGGTAATCAACTTGCAAACCTGGTCGCTGGCTGATTACTCTGAGGAACGGTGCCAGAACAGGGACTCAGTGTTGGTCTCTGCTGCTGGCTGATTGGGGATTCAGCAGAGGCTACAGTCAGGTCCGCGGTGGTGAGTGGAAGTCTATGTTGACGGGCCCACGCATAACATCCCATCACAGCCATTTTGCTTTTGAGCCCACTGGGCAATAACAGGAGTATCTGGGGAAATAGGCTGATTAGTATCCACAAAATGGGGCATCCTATCCACTCGGTTCTCAGAATCCTCCTCTGCTGAGGTCCCGCTTTGGTGAGCATTGAAGGAGGACACAAATATCTTCATGTTTTTGCCCACGTTGTGAGAAGTGTTTCCACATACCTTTTCCCCAGACCTTCTTGTCATCAATTTTCCAATTATTTTCCTTTCACATCCCTGACCATCCAGCCAACCATTTGGCCAGAACCCATGGATTGGTGTGCAGTTGCACATCTACCTATTTTACATCTTGCTAGCAAAATGAAAAAACAGGTGCACTGCTCAAAGTTCTGCCCACCAGGAGGCTTTCCCTTCATCACTGTCCTTCAGGGATGTACCAGAAAGGAGCTGTGGTGCCCCAGCTCTGCACATTCAGTGGTGACTGCCAATCACACAGAGATATCTGGAAACCAGTCCCAGTCTTCTCTTCCCCAGTCAACTGATCATAGGGAACTCCCTGTGAGACCATAGGTGCAGGCTGGGGGAGAAGCCAACGTAGCAGGAACAAGGACTCTGGTCATTTGGGCCACATCCTCAGGTAACTTACTGCTGCCTTCAGGTCTGCTGTGGCCCAATCTTGTATACACCTCTTGCGGTTGATGATGAGCTGCTCCTGTCCATGTCTGACTTTATTGCTAGTTGCGTCAGATGACACCCAATTCACGATGGGCAGCTCAGATCACACGGTGCCTTGGGGTTCACAGTTAATCATCTATTCTCTACTAAGGCCCAGAGCCCAAAAGCTGTTTCTCAAAAGGAGAGTAGTTGTCCCCAGAGGATGGCCAGACTTTGCCTCAAAATCCTGAGGGTCTGTCATTCAACCATAGGGGCTATTTATTTATGATATATGTACAGACGCTCCATTTGGATGACAAACATGGCCAAATATGTACAATAAGTGAATGTGTTTAAATTGTATTCATGAGTTTCCTGTATTAACTGCTGTGACTTTTACGTTTGAATTTATACCAACACACATCATTTATTTTCTCTGCTCATTTCTCTCCCATGTGAAATTGTTATTTACTTTGAATTTGGTCCTTTTTCTTCTTTTTTTTTTTTTGTGAGGAAAAGCAGCCCTGGGCTAACATCCATGCCCATCTTCCTCTACTTTATATGGGACGCCGCCACAGCATGACTTGACAAGGGGTGTGATGGTGTGCGCCTGGGATAGAACCTGCAAACCCCAGGCCACTGAAGCAGAGTATGCAAACTTAATGACTATACCACTGGGCGGGCCCCTGGCCCTCTTTCTTGAAGGTAGTAAACACAATATATGTGTGCTAAATCTTTGGGAATAAAGTGATTTAGAAGTAGGAAAGTTTCATTTAAAGAAGGTTATGTGTTTACAAAAATCCTTCCACAGTACATATTAAAAGGTGTGCTTTTCTGATAGTTATTCCTCTGACTTATAAAAATAATATTTCAATTTTTTTTCCATCAAAGCTATGCCATCAAAATTTTTTATCTTTGGGAAGCAGTTTTGTTTAAACCCTTAGTTTGCAAAATTTTTGTGTTTTATTTTTTCTAAAATGGGCTGATTATTTCTTTCACATATTAAGGTAAGTTTAACAAGGTTAGAGAGACTGCTTAGTATAGTGAAATAATTTGTTTTTGTTTTGTTTTTATGTTTTTTGTGTCCCTCTTCTCGCCCACTTTTCCAACAGAACTTTGGTAATTTTTCTGGACTACAATTTTGTTATTGGTTTAATCTCATATTTCCAAAGTGACATTCTTTATTTTTAATAATATCTAGGGAGTTTCAAGATAGCTTTGAGAAATCATGGGATGGAATCATCAAATGATTACAGCTTCTTGAAATTTACTCTTTTTAAAGGAAGTTTTCCACTAAACCAAGTTTTTCCACATTGGTGATAAATAGACATCTGTAGTTCAAATGCATAGTATATAAACATCTGGACCAACTTGCTTCTCTAATTAAAGTAAGTAATCAAAAACTTCATTTGTTTAAAAAGAGCTCTTATACTTTGATATTTGCCCCTCTTGATGTCAAAATAAAAATAGTTTCTTTCATATGGTACAAATAAGTAACATGAAAAATAATACTTTGCCTCAATTAGTTCAGACATATTTTAAATTGAAAATATTTTTAAAAGGTATTGTCTTTTCTAAAAAAATCAACTTATCACACAGGAGAGAAAATTGAAAAGCCACTAATCAAAAACTAATTTTAAAATTATAATCTTAATGTTGAAATTAAAATATATTTGGGCAGCTTTCTATAGGAACATTAATCCCTAAGTTTAGAATGAAAAACAGTCCTTGAAGTAAAACTCAAACATCACTTATTGTCTGCCCATAGGAACAGCTTATCCTACCAATCAGTTCATTGGAATATGCAACCACTCAAGGGCCAATAAATGCCTTTAGCAGCAATTCAAAGGAAATAAATTAAAATCCACATTTGTTCCAAGGTATTTTTAGTTTTGAATTCAATATTATAGTTTTAAAAATTCTTTAAATGATTAAACAGTTCTTTAAAGGATTTTGGAACATCTGTGAGCTTGTGGTGACATACACTATATATCCTAGGATTTCAGGATACTAGAAAGATAATGTTTATTTGCCTGAATACAGTCACTCATAGTAAAAATCCGCTGGTACATATATCATACACCCTTTCTCTGTCCCTATAAACAGTTATTCTCATTTTTAAATTTCCATTTTGATATGCAATCATAAGGTGCTTTTTTTAAACTTAGAATGCAGCTGGAGATTATTATGCATTATTTGAATATTAAACCAGTCCTAAATAAAATCAGTACTATTTGAATTTTGCATTTGGGGGATATTTAGTTCTGGTTAAACTTGCTAGTATCACATCCTCTCAGTTAAGCCATCATAATAACTAAATAAACTAAAATTACTATAATGGACAATTATTACAGTGCATATTTTTATATATAAGACCTAGTTATCTAAAAAATCCAATACTAAACAATACAAGTTCTTAGTTGTTTATATTCAGACTACTGGAAACATCTTATCTATGAATTACTTATATTTTTAATAAATAAAATGCACATCTTTAACACATATATGATCAAGATATTTGTTTGTTATCAAATCTTCTACCTCATAGAGCGTTGCCGCATACTTTGAAAATATTTTCAGTATTAGACAAACTGTCATTGATACTGTAATTAACATAGGTTTTATTTAATTTCCAGACCAGCCAGTATATAGGAATCTGTCTTTTGTAGAAGAGAAGAGAGTCAAGAGGAGATGAGACTGTGAAGGGCAGCAGTGGAAGAATTAGGAAAGACCAACAAGCAGAAGGACTCATCATTAGATACTAAGACCAGGATATCCACCCCTTGCATTCCCTATTACTATGTGTGGGTGCAAAAGCTGGACGGTGAAGAAGGCTGACAGGGAAAAGCTGGATTCTTTTGAAATATGGTGTTAGAGGAGAGCTCCACGGATACCCTGGACTGCCAGAAAGACGAACAAGTGGGTCTTAGAGCAACCTAAGTCTGAACGATCGCTGGAGGCAAAATTGATAAAACTGAGGCTGTCCTACTTTGGGCACATCATGAGAAGGCAGGATTCTTTGGAAAAGACAATAATGTTGGGAAATGTAGAAGGCAGCAGAAAAAGAGGAAGACCAAATATGAGATGGGTTGACTCCATAAAGGAAGCCACAGGCATGAGTCCAAGGGAGCTGAGCAGGGCTGCTGAGGACAGCACATTGTGGAAATCACTCATTCATAGGGTGCCAGGAGTCAGAGGCGACTTAATGGCACATACCAACAAGATAACAACAAATTTGTTTTTACTATCTTTAAAAAATTTTTGTCATTCATAAATATAATTAAGGGTATACATTAAGAAAAATACCTATAGTTTTTTTAAAGGAATGGGTGGGCTGTGTTCCAATAAAACTGCACACAAGGAAACAGACCATAGGCTAGATTAGATGCCCTGAACAACCCTTATTATTGAGGGTTGTTGCGTTGTCTAAATTCAACTTTTTGTCTACTAACATGAGTGTCTAATCTAAAGTGATTACAAAATATTCCTCCTATACTTAGCTGAGTGTAGACATGCAAACACTCAAGGATGTTTTCTTTATGAAAAAATCCAGGTAATTAGACTCATTTTGTGTCACAATCTGTGTTCTTAATCAACATGCTCTGTGGGCTCCTATGAAAGCTCTCTCTCTCTGTTTAAAATTAATGAAGTCCTATTTTCTTGAGAGAGGGAGGATATGTGGAGGGCATGTACATAGATAAGTTAAAAATGTCCGCACTGTAGATTAAAACATTGTTGAGGTATATCTATTAAATTGAGCTTTTTTGTTTGTATTGCTCATTTCTCAGTATTATTGTACATAATATTGCAAATGTTTATTGACAGCAAATATTTATCGTGCACCAAGTGTATGGTAAATTAATCAGACCTAACTGATTGAAGGAGGTGTGTGAGAAAATAAGAGAATCAAAAATTTCTCATGTTTTTGCTTGAGCAGCTGCTCGGTTGAGGGGTGGAACTTACTGTGAAGAAGGCTGAGGGGAGAGCAAAGGACATCAGTGTGTGCGAGTGTGTGTGTGTGTGTGTATGCACGCAGGGGCACTGAGCAGGAATAAACTTTTCTGGTTTGGGCATGTACAGCTTATGTGCCTATTAGGAATCCAAGTTGTGTGTATATAGACTAGACATAGGAAGTGAAGTCAAAACTGAGACGACTGTTGGGCAAAGATTTACATTTATAGCATGCTGTATAGCCTTTTCAATCCATGAGACTAGTTGGGATCCCTTAAAGATAATTTATGGATAGAGAACGTTAAGAGGTCTCAGACAATCACATTCCAAGGTTCCAGAGGAGAGAGGAGTCAAGAGGAAAAAGATAATGACAGTCCAGTCGAGTTGGAGCCTAGGATGTCCCAATGGGACAGGAAGAGTGCTCTTCAGTGAGGGTGGACAAACATTGCTGAAAGAAAAAGTCAGATAAGAACAGAGAAACGGCCTTTGCATTTTGGAATATGAAGGGCATTTGTGCCTTTGACAAGGGGAGATTCATCATAATTAGAAGGAAAAGCTTACTTGAAATATTTTAAGAAGAGAATATGAGGACAGGTAAGTATATAAGGATGACCATAGAAAACTTTCTCTAGAAGATAAGAAGTGAAATAGAGAGAAAAATGGATCAGTGGTCCAGTGGGATGTTAGGACAATAGTATTTTTCAGGAATTCCCAGAGACAAAGTCTGTGTTAACATTCATTTATCTCCAGAAATCCTGATTTATCTTAATTTGCGGAGCTGGTATTTATAATCTCATACTCTGCTTTCATTGCTCAACATTCTTTTTAATCTAGCAGTTTAGTTGTTTCAATAATAAATGTTGTTCAGGGCATCTAATCTGGTCCATGGTCTGTTTCCTTGTGGAAAGTTTTATTGGAACACAGCCCACCCATTCTTTTAAGTATTGTCTCTGCCTGCTTTCGTCCTACAACAGCAGAGTTGAGAAGTTGTAACAGAGACCTTAAAACCCACAAGACCTAAAACATTTACCAGATAGTTTTTTATAGAAAAAGGTTGCCAGACACTGATCAACCTATCCAGTCGCTGTAAATTAAGTCCTCCTTTTACTTCATTCCTTTTTGTCAATATATTATCAGTGTATCTTTTATAAACAGCATATGACTGGATTAGGCTCATTTTTCTTGTCTAATCTGACCAATCTATTTTTATCAGGTAATTTATTTCACTTGTGTATCTTATTATAGTGCACACACATGAATATACTATTTCATTTCTGTATCTTATTATTGTGTGTATACATGAATACACCATTTCATTTTTGTATCTTATTATCATGCAAATACATGAATACACCATTTCATTTGTGTATCTTATTATTGTGAGTATACACGAATACACCATTTCATTTGCATATCATTATCATGCATACACGTGTATGCACTATTTTATTTGCATATATTATTGTGCATATGTATGAATACACTATTTTATTTGTGTATCTTATTATTGTTCATAAACATGAATATACTTCAACCAACATTTTTTTTATTTCTATACTATGCTTTATTTTATGTTAACTTATTTTTATTTCTATAGTGCACATTCTTGAGATGTTAACATGTAATCTTAAACTAACAAAATTAAAAATTTATTAATATCTTTATTATCCTCTCTGAAAATACAGGAGCTTTATAATAATATCTGTTTTACCTCCTCTCACATGCAATTATTTTCCATTATTTTTGGTTTGGTATTCTAACCCAGAACATAATGGGGTTATTGCAAAATGGCGTTTGCGTTCACTCCAAAATATTGAATCATACTTCTTCACTGAAAATCCTAGCTGGAAAATTTCCTCCGGGGACTTAATTTGTTAATGAACAACTATTTCATGTTGATATCCCAAATGAAGACATATTTAATTTACTTGGCCATTAAAACAAAGTGCATCCAATGTAATTATCTATCCTGTATTTGAAATATCCCCCAGAAGACCCATAATGGAGAATTCTATTGATTTCTCATGTTTTGAACTACTTTTTAAACAAATCTAATGGGAATTTATATTTACTTATACTACTGCATTGAATCTCATTGATTACAAGGACCCACATGTAAGGTAGTAGTTATGTTCACAAAAGGAAAAAAATATAGAGTTAAAATCAAACGAGATTGTGTTATCCAAGACAGATTTAAATCTAAATATAAGATTATTAAAAATAACTTCTTTCACTGTTCTGAATTTCTGAATATAGTAATTGATAACAGATTCTGAAATTGTATGGAATGAAATATGCAGACCCCAAATTAAGCATTTTATATTCTGCTACTCAAATCATTACTTAACTGATGGTTATTGCATTTCAATGTCAATCTGCACTGAGTCACAAGAAGTAGTGTCTGAGTTAAGAAACACACACTTACAAATACACACACACATCTATCCAGTGCCTTTGAGGAACAGAAACAAAGGAGAAGCTACAACAGCAAAGCACAGGCCCTGTGGTCAGTTCCTCTTCAGTTTAGAGTTTTTATTATCTCTGAGGATTTTCCTTGAGAACCGGAAGTGTAAAATCAAAGTTCCATAGAAGGAGGAGGAAAGGAAAGTTATTAACTGCTGAACAAAGAGTGTAAATAAACGTAAGCAGCCTGACACTAGAACTTCTAGTAACGAAACCACTTGTGTAACATTCTGGAAAGTTCTGTTTCTATTGTATATTGCTATTGAAGTAGTGTTGCAAAAAGAAAAAAAAAATCAGAAAGTGTTCATTTAAAAAGATCAATGAAAGAGATAAAAGATAAAATAAGTTAGATTACTAAAGAGAAATTAAATGTAACCATTGATATCCCTGACATTAGAGGGATTATACGAAAATACTGCATGTAATTACGAGGGCATGTCTTTTAAAATCTAGAGAAAATAAATAATTTACAAGCAAAATATAAATCACTGAAATTAACCCTCAAGGAAGCAGAAACTTCAACGCTGAAATAATGCAAAAGAGACTGGAGAGCCAATTAGAGACTACTCATTGAAACAAAGACACTGGGACCACATTGCTTTAAAACTGAGAAAAGGTTAAGTTATAAAGAAGATTTTCCCCCAAATTATTAAGTTATTTCAGAGCATATAAAAATGGAAAATCCCCCAATTAATTGTGTACATTAGAATAACATTAATTCCAAAACCATAAAGAGATAATCATACATGTGTGACTGTCATATATGTGTGATGGTGTGTGTCTATTCAAGTATACATGTCTGTCATACATGTGTGTCTATTCAACTGTACATGTGTGGTTGGCATATATGTATGATGTCGTGTGTGTCCATTCAGCTATACATGTGTGACAGTCATATATGTGTGATCGTGTGTCTGTCCATTCAAATCCCTCCTTCATACGTGTGTGACTGTCATACATGTGTGATATGGTGTGTTTCTATTCAACTATATATGTGTGACTGTCATATATGTGTGATGGTGTGTGTCTATTCAACTATACATGTCTCTCATGCATGTGTGATTACATGTATGTCTATTTAGCCATACATATGTGATTTTTCATACAGTGTGATGGCATGTGTGTCTATTCAACTATACATGTGTGACTGTCATACATGTGTGACGGCATGTGTTTCTATTCAACTATACATGTCTGTCATACATATGTGATGGCATGTGTGTCTGTTCAACTGTAAATGTGTGACTGTCATATATGTGTGATGGTGTATGTCTATTCAACCATACATGTGTGACTGTCGTATATGTGTGCTGTCATGTGTGTCTATTCAACCATACATATGTGGCTGTCATACATGTGTGATGGCATGTGTATCTATTCAACTCCCTCCTTCATGTATAAGTGACTGTCATACATGTGTGATATGGTGTGTCTATTCAACTATATATGTGTGACTGTCATATATGTGTGATAGCGTTTGTGTCTATTCCTCTCTCCTTCCCAAAAACTTATTTCAGCCACTTTTCATAACATATTTTGTAATGCTCCTTTTGCTATGTTAGAATAGAACTCATCAATTGATAAACTATCCCTCTACACACCAAAAATCAATATACTATCCTAACTGTAGTATAAAAAAATAAAGGTAATTAGTTAATAATAATATATTTCAGTACATAAATGCTCAGGTAAAACTTCACTAGAAAACAAAGTTAGATGTACGTGTTCAGGTTCAGATGTCTCTGCCTGTATAAAGAGTCACTGGGAACATACAGTTTCAAATGCAGAATCATAGAGTTAGGTTGGACTATTTACTCAAACGCCACATCGATGTTAGTGAAGCGATTTTAGGAAACGATTGGCAACTTTTAGTTTGAACTAAATAAATTACAGTCTTTCCTCAATTCTTTGAAAAGTCAGTTTATTTAATAACGTCCCCACTGAGAAAAACTACTAAAAAAGGCTTTATCCACAATTAGAGATGCATAAAACTTAGTATTGTGAATTAAAAGAACATCACCCTGTGACCAAGCAGGGTTCTGCAACAACAATATAAAAAGAGAAAACGTTTCAATTTTATGAAATATAGAAGTGAAATTCATTATATTAACACAATAAATGAAAACTATGATTTTAGCAATAAGTGATAAAATGCAATTTCAATAATTTCAGTGGCCACTCTAAGAAAAATTCTAAATTAAATTAAAACAGAAGGGTTATCAAATGATAAAGACTATTTGCAATATCAATAGCAAGCATGATCATAAACAGCGAAATTCTGAAATCATTTCCAAGATTATGAGAAATGAGCATTGACATGTACTCTTACCATGTTTTTAACTTTGAAATGGAAGTTCAATATTGAAATGAATTCCAGAGAATTTAGATAGTAAAATTGCACAATAACAAATAAAAATATCTCTACATGCTATTGAGACAAAAATTATATAGAAATTTAAAGAGACTTTAAAAAAGCTAGTAGAATAAACAAAGGAATTTGATAAAGTGGCTACATGCAAGACAAATACACACAAATCAGTATTTTATTCCTGTACTGGTAATAACCAACTTGAAATAGAAATGGAAAATAAATTTTATTCCAAATAGTGAAAATTTACAAATTAAGCAATAGAGGCATAGTATTAATAAATATTATGCATAAATTTTAATGAAACATATAAAGCAAGAGCTGAACAAACGGAAAAGACTAATAATAATGTGAAATTTTGGTAATTTGGGGGTTAAATATAATTCTACACTTACACTGGAAACAGTAAAATGAACATACACAAGATACAAAGCTAAGCCTGTGTAGAAAAATAAGAAACATCAAGTATGAGCACCTAGCACAGACACAGAGCACAAGCATATGGTTCAGCCTCAAATAACTTAATCAAACGGCTGCCTGGGAAACTGCAGCGAGAGGGAAACCGTGTGGATCCTCAAGGCTCCTACTTTTTTTTGTCCAGTTAGTGTTATGAACATACTTATGTTCTTCGCCTGATACACGTGCTCCACTTTGCAATGATGTTTCATTGCATAAAATCTATTGGTACCACCTGTTTCCCAAGATAGAATAAAAAAGAGGTTGCTTAGTGTCTGTGATATTATGGAAATGATGCTCACACTCAATTCTATAATGGACTAAATGACTTACAAGTTTTCCATCTCTCTCAGCATTACACATTTTAAATTATATTTCTGTGTTATTTGGGATCTCACTATACATCCAAGATACCAAAAAAAGGTCTAAGTTTTCAAAATTATTGATAGCATTTAAAGAAAAATGAAAAATGTCAACATTCCCAGCTATAGAATGGTAGCTCTGGATGGTTTTTGACAGGTAAATAAATCTGAAATAGAGAAGATCTTGAATCTGGGTCCCTTTAGTTACATTTTGGAAACTGTTGTTCACAGTACTATGAAAATCACCACAGCACCACCAGGAGTGTCTGGGGGAGAAATAACTAATACGAGCACGGACAAAATGGTAAAGAAGTTGATTAAGCAAAGCCAGCAGCTTAAAGTGCCCTGAGGATGGACGAATAGCCCACAGATGAGGAAGGTTTCCCCTGTAACCAGCCAAGTCAGCGTCCGCATCCATTCATTGTATCCAGGCAGATGGACAGACTTCTCCAGGTCAAATACATGAGACAGAGCAATACCCAAGGTTTACCTGGCTGTATTTCTGAGGGGAATTCAAGAGAAATAAGATTTAGTAAAATCAATAAGGAAATTTTAACATATGCCAGAAATCCTGAACATGATTCTGTATTTGATTTTTTAAAATAAAAATTGCCTATTGGCCAGAGAAAATGCTACACCTACTGAGTAGTGAAGGTGCTTTTATTAATGAATACTTTTGAAAATGGTCCCATGATCGTATCAGCTGTGAAACCTCTGACTTAAGGACTTTCTTAGAAAAGGTAAGACGACTCCTTCAGAAGTCTGAATTAAAAAATGGCTACTTTGATTTTATATTCATTTTCAAATTCATTAATTTGAAAGATAAAACACTTCGTATTAGAATTTTCTGTTATTACTTCACGTTTATAAAATTGTAGATTTGGAAAAGATCCAAGAAAATGGTCTTCAAATACTGTCAATAATAAGAATTTAAAGCACGTCTCTAAGAGGTGAGAATTGCTCTGTACCAGGCGGCAGAGGAAGATTGGTCTCTGTTGGGGATACAGATCTGCACATCTGAGTGGGGTGTACATGGAGCCTGATTCAAGCTCCTTTTCTGGGTACAGAAAATTATATATATTAGCTTTATTCTGCATGGATATATTTTAAATAAAGTGCTCAGGAGTCATGGGGTGATGTATACATTTAGATTTTTTTAAAGTAAATTTTCTTACTCTAATGCATTTACTAATTACCAATTACTTTGGACACCACCTGTACATAAAATATTTCAACCCCAATTTCCCCTTAAGCTCCAGCCCCTTGTTTGGAATATCAGCGTCTTCACGTGTGACAGGCATCCCAGAGGTGTTTACGACCATAGCATTGAATGATCGCTGTTATACAATATCTACCATCCTTTTCTTCCCTATTCATTCACTTTTCATTCATCCATCTTTGTTCATTAACTATTTTATCAACATCTGTTGTGTGATAAGAAATCTTCTACATACTGGGGTTCTAGCACAAAAAACCCCTCCCCTCAGAAAGCTTACCTTCCAGTATGCTAGACATACATGAAACTGGATAAATAACTGAATTTTGGTGCCTAGAATAGTGATACGTAAGATGAAGAAAAATAAGTAAAGGGAGAGGAATTGAGAATGTCATTCAAAGGATGCATGTCGTATTATAATTTTAAATAGGATACTCAGAGAAAGGCCTCACTGGATAATTAAAATTTGAGCCAGGACTTGAGGGATATGAGAAGCAAACCACAGGCTATCCGAGGAAACAAAATTTCAAGTAGAAGGATCAGCCAGTGCAAAGACCTTCCGCTAGAGGTGCTGCTGACGTTCTGCTGAAAAAATTGCAAGACAGAGAGCTGAGAGTAGAATGATTGAGGGGCAGGTAGTAAGAGATAAAATAAGAGAAGAAATGGAATGATGTAATCTGAATTTTACCTTCAAAGGATCACTCAGGTCAGGCTGCTATATTGATAATAAACCAGTTAATAGACTAGCTAGATAATAGACTAGTTAGACAATAGACCAATTAGAACAGACGGATTAGAATCCTTCTGTAAAATCCAGGTGTAGTTTTGGCTAGAGTATTAGCACTGGAGTCATGAAGTGGTGGGGATGCGCAGACATATCAAAGTCAAGCCAACAGGAGGTAGTATGTGGGAAAAAAATCAATCACATCTCCAGGTTGTTTAACTTGAGCAACTAGAACAACAGAGTTCCCAATAAATGAGATGTACAGCACTGCAAGTAAAGAAATTTAGGAGGCAAAAATGCAAATTCTGTGCTAGACACAATAAACAATGTATTAATAAAATAATAAATATTAAAGATTTGTTTTACAAATATATTATATGCACAAAAATAACAAATATTTACGGAACATTAAGTACACATGTCAAATGAGCAGATGCATATAAAGCATGGTGTTCCAGGGAGAAGTCTTTAGTGGCAGAACCATAATGTCATTAGTGGCAGTAGTGTACCTTGTTGGAAAATCTCGATTCTCCAGTTCCTGAGAATATGCAGTCGTCATTGAGATTAGATTCTGGTCAATAGCACATGGCAGATGCTGACAGGTGTGGTTCCAGGAGACCTCCTGAAAAATGAGGGTTTACTTACTTATACAATGAGGTTCTTCTTGCCCCTCTCCACGTTTCTCCTTGTCCTGCCTGGAACACAAACGTTACGGCCAACACGATAATGGTGTTTTCATCCACGGGGAGGCAGCCTTGAGTTGGAAGCCAGCACACAAAGATTGGTGCAGCAGGAAGTCCAAAGGGATTGGATCCTCGCTGGCATCACAAACACGCAGGCCAGCCCTGGATGCCTACCTCCTGACTTCATTCTATTTGAGAGAAAAATAAACTCCTATCCTAATTCAATAACTAATTTTGGCTTTCTCCTATCAGTAGCTGAACAACAAAAGCTAACTTAATACACCTAGCTTAATCTATGCAACACCTCCATAATCTTGGTTCCTTTCCACATTCTATTTAATAGTAACAAGTTAGAAAACTTGCTGCTTTTTCAGTTTTTCCTGCCAATTGCGCCAAATTAAATCAATTACAAAGATCTGTGGTTTTGTTAATTCTACAACTAAATTTCTCTACAATATGAAACAAAACAAACATCAAATGCTAAAACGACTGCAAAGCTTACAAACAGAATTCCTGATTCGCCTCTGAGACCAACCTACTCTTTCTCTTTCACTTTTTTCCAGACTCAATAATGAACCATTAAAGCTGTTAGAAAAATATAGGAGTTACAGTTAATTTATTTCCATTCATGATGTCTTGTCAGTAACATAGTCCTGTATCTATCTCCAAAATAGATCCCACTCTATTTTTCATGATCTTCACTTTTGTTTATAGCACTTACAGAATACTATCTGGATTTGTCTTACTTATTCATCTGCTTATTTTTTTTTTTTTGTCTCCTTTCCCAAATAATACACCTTATGAATTTAAGGTCTGTGACTCTCTTGTGAACATCTCCTGTGTCTAAAACAGTAGTAGGAGTTGAAAATTACTTGCAGAAAAAAATATAGGCGTGTGTGTGTGTATTTGTTTATACACTAGGGAGGAGGGGAGGGGAGAAGAAAATTGAAAACCTGGGCGAGTTTTGTACCTGAACGTGACTCAGTTATAGACCTGAGATGACTGAGTAATCACTGAAATCAGGTTACATTTTTTTCTGAGAGCACCTCATTTAAATACCCAAACTACAAAGAATAGGCGTTCAAGATAGAAACTAGAGTAAGGTAGAGAGAAAAATAAAATTACAATTTTACACTAGAGTTTGTGACTGAAAAATTGATACATGCAATGTAATTCCAAATAATTTTGTTCAAGTGTCTTATCTCAGGAATATATTCAGTATCTTGAAAATTGAAGTTTTCAAACTCGAGCCAAAACACAGTGATGTTAGAATAAGATATTAGGACTTTTTTGAAAAGACTAGGTGGTGATTCAAAATGCAACACATGATTTTTCTAGTATTTGATAATAACTGGATTGGAGGTAAAAAAAAAAATCCATATACATGCCCACAAATATGTTATTGGGCATATTCAAAAATTATAAACAATTTCCACAACAGAGCATAAATAAATAAATATTTTCTAGACTCAAAGAAAAATTTAATTAAAAATCTATTACTCACTATCTCCCAACTTAAAACATTCAGACTTAGATCATGTTACTGGAATTAAAGATTGACTACTTGATAAAAGTAAGAAAAAAATCTCTCCATAATATTATTATCAGTTTGATTTGAAGATGCAGACTCCTCTGATGGTGTCAGCTCACTCTCCTGTCTTTTCTAGTGACCCAAAGTTGTGAGTTAACATTTTCTACATCCTAAAGATAAAGCATAAGTAAAAATAGAAACCTGAATATGGAACTCACCCTACAGCTTCAGCTAACTGTAGATAATTGATAAAACATTATGAACATTGGGGTTTTTTGCTTTTATTAATATTACATAATAATAATAATTACTACTGTTCATTATATATTATTCTTCAATTAAAAATACTTGGTGAAAATACAAGAAAGAACACATTGAATACAAAATCTAGCCATTATAATTACGGTGTGCTAAGTCAAAAAAGTGTATAAGTGAATGTTTTAGAACTGTTGCAAAGAAAATGTCAACATATTAAGATACATTCTTGCTTTGAAATTATGCGCTGCTAAAATTCTAAATTTTATTTAGTTTTTTTCTTTTGAAGTTATATTAGCAGTTATTAAATTATTAGTTTAACTTAATAAGTTTAAACCTGAATCCAGGTACTTAATCATGCTGTATAAAATTTATTATACCTTACCTTTAATTTACAGCATAGATTAATGAAAATGTCACAGTTAACAATGTCTCAGTGTTGCATTTGTAGAAATGATTCTGCATTTTGGTATGGTCTCTTATTTACTCACTAATCTTTTCTAAACAAAATTAAAAACTCTAGCTCAAAAAATTATATTACTCATTTGTTGTATAGAGATAATTCAATATTGAGAAGTTTTATTTGTGCCTATAAGAATTTTTCTGGTTCTACTCTGCCACTGAAGATAGGATCCCTTTTCAGTACCTCAGACAAATGTCCATCCAGTGTCTGATTGAAAGTAGTCAAGGGACTAGATTCCCCTAGATCTGGGGGATTTTTTTCCATATTTGGGCTGTGTTAGTTGCTGAATCGAAGAAGGACCATCCCTAACTTTCAGGCATTTGTCCTACTGTGGACATTCCAAATGTTTTTAAAGACTTTGTTTTTTTTCTAGAACAGTTTTAGGTTTAGAGCAAAATTGAGAGGAAGGTACAGAGATTTCTCATATACCCCCTTCCCCACACATACAAAGCCTCCCTCATGATCAACATTCCTCACCAGAGTGGTACATTTCTTACATTTGATGAACCTGTATTTACACACCATAATCACCCAAAGCCCATGGTTTAACCTAGGGCTCACTCTTGGTGTTGTACATTGTATAATGACATGCATCCATCATTACAGTGCCATGCGGAATATTTTTACCACCCTACAAATCCTCTGTGCTCTGCTTATTCATCCCTCCCATTCCCCCAGCCTCTGGCAAATACCAAGGAGCAGGATTGCTGGATCATACGCTAAGAGCATGTTTAGTTTTGAAGAAACTGACAAACTGTCTTCCAAAGTGGCTGCACCATTTTACATTCTCACCAGCAAGTATGAAAGTTCCTGTTGCTCCACATCCTCACCAATGTTTGGGGTTCTCAGTGTTCCAGATCCAAGAGGAAGAAAGTATAATCTTACAGAGCTCTTAAGAGGTAGCCCGGAAGCTGCACGGTGTCACTTGTGCCATGTTGTATAGTCGAGGTAAGTCACAAGGACAGGCTAAACTCACATCTAGATGTGTGGAGTGCCATGTGTGCAAGAGAAGAAAAGGAAGTGATAAAGACCATCGCTGTCCTCTATCAACCGCAATCTATTATGCATTCGATTTTAGTAAATCAAGCATGATTTGATACTTTTTGTAATAAGTAAACACATGATTAATCAAAAAGACATCGATAAGGAAAAGAAAATGGAACGTAGAATAGGTGATACAAATAAAAATCAATGGTAAGTTGGTAGATATAAATCACGGAAATATCTGCCATTACTTTAAATGCAAACAGACTAAAAACTATTATAAACTAAGATTCTCAGATTGGTTTTAAAGAAATATATGCTGCTTAACAGATGCATATCTTAAACATAAAGAACAGTTGAACATAAAGAGACAGAGAAATATGTTTCATTAAATCACTATCTGCAGAAAAGCTGATAAAGTAGACTTTAAGGTACAAAGCATTTCTAGACAGAGAGAGACCAATCAACCTAGAAAATATTATATTTTGAAATTTGCATGTACCTTATCACGATCTCAAAATATTTAAGCAAAAAGTCAATAAAACTGAAAGTAGAAAAAGAAAAAAGTGCACGTTACACCTGGAGAGACTGAACAAACAGAAAAAAAGTCAGCAAAGTTATAGAAGTTCTGAACAACACAATTAACAAACTCTATCTATTTGACATATAAAACACTGCAACTGACAAGGACAAATAGACATTCTTTTCATGGCCACGTGATCACATAGTGGATGATAAGCCTCAACAAATTTGAAGCCTCAAGACAAAATAGTCAGAATATTACAGAATAGTCAATGGCAATAGAGAAATTAAATCAGAAGTTTATAGCATGGTACATGAACAATCACCAAATGCTTGAAAATTAAACTGTACACTTTTAAATAACTCAAAATCAAAGGTGAAAACCCAATGGCAATTATAAACTACTTTGAATTAAGTAATAAAAAATATATCAAAACTTGTGGTAAACTGAGAGGAAACTTTATAGTCTTAATGCATAAGATAGAAAAGAACGTCTTAAAAAATGATCCACTATCCGTCCAAAGGAGCTAGAAAACAAAACACTGAAAATTATACCCACTGAACGTAGAGAAAGGAAATAATAAAATAAAAACCAAACATATCATAAAGAAACAACATAGTCAAATTTGATTCCTTGAAGACTGAAAACTGATCATTTAACAGAATGATCAGAAAAAAAAGTGAAAGAAAGCAAGAAAAAAAATCAAGTATAAAAAGGAAATGTCATCAAATATAAAAAAAATATATACTAAGTACCATAGTATGTTTGAAACACTGTTTTTCCAATAATTCAAAAGTTTAGAAGGAATGGGCAAATTGCTAGAAATGCACAACTTTTAAAACTGAAAGAATAGAAAATCTGAATGCTCAATACTGATTTTAAAAAATAAATCTGTAATTAAACGAATTCCCCCAAATAAATCTTCCTCGATGATTTCTTCTAAACATTTAATATGGATCTTAAATAGTCTATTTTAGAAAATAGGAAAAAGAGTTGTTGAGAGTTTTCACGAAGCTGCACAACTTTTATTTCCGAAACATGACAAGAGCATTAAAGGAATGGAGAGCAGGGTCTGAGACCCAGGAGCTGGCTGAGCAGCCCAGCACTTGCAACATGGCTTTGGTGTTGAAGACCTTGCCCCGCTCTCACAGCTACGCCTGGGGATCTTCTTCATAAACAACATAACACCAACATCAGACTAGACCCCTCCCTCGGGGAACTCAGTGGATCAAGACAAACAAGACCACTCCTATGCATGCACAAACTTAGAGAAAACAACTGTTATCCAACCAAGTGGGCTCGCCTCCTGGTGAGTTAATAAGACTCTTACACCAGTGGAAGTTGTCTCACAAAGTAAAGTGTATTTGCAGCAAATAGGAGGCCATGAGGAATCATTTCCAAAGTCATGGTGTCTGGAACAAAGGGAAGAAGGAACTTTTATTTGGTTGGGAATGAATATTCAAAAGGGAGAGGGGGGGGTATTCGCTTGCACAGGCTCAGCTGGAGAACATGGTTCCACATAATAAGGCCTAAGCTCCTCCTGGAGAGATCTTTGCGTTAAAAATAAGGCAAAGGTCGTGGGCATAGCTCTTGTGGTGAGGCTGGGTCAGTTTCAGGATGGCTGGTGTTTACATCTCCCTTGACTTTCCCGCATGGTCAGTTTCAGGACGGTGGGTGGTTACACCTCCTTAACATACAAAAGGAAAAGAAACAACTTGGAAAAACAGTTAATTGCTTCCAAACCCACTTTTGACTTTCTCTGGGCCCCTAGTCCGTGACAAAACTACATTGTCCAAACTACAAGGATGACCAAACAGTCCATCTGGCTGCTGCTTCCTTATCAGGACAACTGTAGCCTCATATTGTCCTTCCTATCTTCTAGATAAGAAATATTAAGATACCAAATCATAGTATTATCTCCACTTCCTGATAGTATCTAATCTACGGTAAAACCCTCTCCCTTAAATCCTCAGAAAAATCCCCTAACAGGAAACAATTGCTGTGTAAACAAGGACTCTGGCTGAGAAGCGGCTTTTGCTTCCCTCAGTGGGCGTTCACCCTCCTGGCGCAGAGTTAACAGACGTGACTTTATTCAAATACAGGCGTGCTCCTCACGGTCTTGCCTTTTTTAAGACCTTGCCAGGCATGTATGCTTGAGTTTAGCATTTCAAACGCACTTGTCAAACGTTGTGGGAGAGTGTGAGATGAGCTTGGGGACTGGGGGGAGGAGAAGGCTGGAATCCGGCTCCAGCCCCTGGAGGGTTTCAAAGAGAGCAGTGTGATGACTGCCCTTGACTTTTTGTAATTTTATAAAACCCCCAAAACTCAGACACAGTGCCGGTTTCACATTGTACTGGTGCAAGGAGGAAGCAAAATTCATTTCTTACTGATTTGATCTGATGCTAACTGTAACTTTTGTCTATTAGATTAATTGTAAAGCTTACTAGGATCGCTGAGTGGGTGGGTTGCTTGGGTTAAGCAATTTTATAATAATCTACTTTTTGGAAATTTTATCTGTAATCCTATTCATTCCCAACTAGCTCTGCCATTGAAAATTATTTGGCACAAAAAAAGGAGTAATTCTGACTAAATTCTAACAGGAATTTTTTTGTAGCAACAAGTCCGAACCGCTTCTCTAATCCCTTCCCACTCTTCCCCCATCGGCTTGTCGCTGATCATGAAACGTGTCGGTTCTGCTCTGAGCCCATGGACTTCCTCTTGCTGTTCCAACTGCTCGACTCTCAAGGTAGACAGTCTCCTGTCTAAGTCCCTCCTTCTGGCCAGACGTGTGCTCCCATGTGACCTGTTCTGACCACTTGACCTGCAGTGTCACCCACCCGGTCACTCCTGCTCCAGGCCATGCACTGCGCTTCTTTATTGCTAGTCTCAGTGTCCTGTGAGGTTCCATCCCGGCACATCATAGAGCTTACAACATATCTGGTGGCAAGTAAATTAATTAAAAGTTTGGAAAAGTTTATCACAAACAAGAGCTGATGTTCTGTTTCCATTCTCCTACGTTAATTCTGAAGACAGTAAATGGTTTTGTTAAGCCTGAGGTAAGTGAAATAAAAACAAAATAAATTACTTAAACATGAAACCAGCTTCCTTACTGGGGCTGGTACATGACTGTTAATTAATAGGGATGCCCTAACCTGAGAACAAAATACTTCAAAAAATAGCTTTAATCAAACATTTTCCCTTAGCAAACTTCAAAGCTTTCCTGATATCTGGAGGTGGAGCAGCCCGTGGAATGCAGGCTCATTTCAGGATGGTAAATGATCTTGAACATTCATTATAACTTCCCTTTACAGAAATTTTAACTCTTCTATGAGTTAATGAACAACAAGCAACTTGCCATCCTATAGTGTATCACAAGATAAATTGAAGGAGATTTGCTGTGTTCACCTTCCTGATGAAACTCAAATGTGATAGATGAAATGGCAGAGCATTATAATGGATGTAAAGGCTAATAGCCTATTAATCCTGCTTCACACGTGACACACCAAATTAAGAAAGATGATTTCTACACTGCATCTACTTTTAACTTTCTTTAGCATCCTTGCCAGTTACAAACAGTAGACTTCATAGTTTACAATCCACAGTTTATTTAATACAGCAAACAGATGCATAGGAGTTGGAGGTGGGGAAGTGAAACTATGTGAATCAATCCTCTGTTCTATCTTAGTCTTTAGAGAGTAAACTTTATTTAACATACAGATACATCCACGTTATAGATATGGGTTTCTGTGTTATATGTATATGCATATGTATTTATGTTGCTATGTCATAAATTTTATGTTATATCTTCAGAGAAAGGGGGGGAGCTTGATTTAAGTGCTGCTTTGAGACACTTAATTGAAGAATATAATTTTTAAAACCTCAGCTACTACTACATTTGTCATTATTTATAAATGATCAAATATACTATGCCATAAAATGTTGCCTTCAGTTTTCTGCAAAGCAGAATGCTCCCTCTAATTGATTATATTAAATATAATTATACTTTTATTTTATATGACTTTCTTGTGTGTTCCACAAGCACACACCTACAATATTCATCTAACATGATATGTCTTAAATATTACATAATATGTGTTTGAATATGTGTGTTGGCATGAGCATGTGATATATAATATGGTACAAGTAATCAGATATTTAAAATAAAGACAAGAGACTATTTTGATGTTCAACTTTAATTTAAAAAAAGGAAAGTACGTGGTGAGTATGGGAATTCTTTTTGTCACAAATATTAAGAAAGTGCTCAAAACAATGTGAAGAAGATGGTTTTAAATTAAAATGTTTTACCTGTTGCTTCCATCTAATAAAGCAAAAATTTATGTTTTTTTAACATCCTAAAGACTATGGCAGTTCTAGCAATTTAAAAATTTAATATAAATTATCCCAAAGAATAATAATCATTTTCTGATGTGTGGATGTATTTCCTGAGTGACTTGTCTATTCCTAATCCAAAGAGTGATGGAACCAGGGTTTCAATTATGAAATGATTTCAGAAGTGAAAATTATATTTACTTAATTTGTCACTCATTGTCAACTGCTGGATATTTCAAATCTTACAATCATAGAAGTTGTGTTGCTTTGCCCTGTAAAAATCTTATTTTCTTTCACTTTTGTCGTAGTTTTTTGACAAGCTCTTGTATTTTTATGATATCCTAGGAGAAACTGAAATTTCCATTATGTTTAAGGTTTGAAATTCTGATACATTTTTGCACTTGTCCACAGACAAATATTTTCACTGTTATAGAGGCAATGGATGACTTTTGAGGTTTAAACTTTAAAAATCCATGCACCAATGTGGTTAGCCATCCAACCGGCTAATAAAGGAAATTTTAAAGTCTTGGTTTCCCAAAACTCAATTCAAAGTAACCTAATTTTAATTTCAAAGTAGTACAATTAGAGTGTGATTATAATGTCACATGGGGAAATTTAATTTATCTGATTAAACCCTGATTCAAAAATTAATATGTGATTAAAAGAGAGGGTCAGGGTGAATCATAAAGAATGTCAAGCTCGAAAGTCAAAAGTGAACAATTTATGCAGCAAGATTCTAGACAAAGAGACACTGTTCTCAGGAAAAGGGCAGAACTACTTTAACAAGTTTCATAATTGCCTGAGTGGAACATTTCTCCAAAGTAGTCATTTCTCCTTGTTCTAAACTGTTGCTCTGTAGGCATCCTTTTAATTATTAATTTGTTAATTTGGTTTTCCATATACAGTGATAGAAAGAGTTGCCAATTTGGATAATATAAGCATTGCAACTTCTGAAGAGTTTGTTTTTACCTCTAAATGATTGAAATTCCACTTACAGTTATGTGCTTTAGTCTCTTAATGTGTTCTATTGCTCTTTCTTCCCAAGGCATAATCAGCCCTCGAATATGGAAATACTTTTGTAGTATCCAGACTACAAAAGATGATCGTGCACAAAGGTGGTGTCGTATTTGGAGTGAGCCCTGTGGTCTCTCTCACAGCACACTCGACTTACTGCTGTGCCCTTTTGAACTTGAAGGAGGTAGCCTAGACCTGGGGCTGGCTCGCTGAGCTGGATACCAGCACTGTAGAAACTTCAGCATGAGGGATGTGTACAAAGGAAAGGCAGTTGGAAAATGACCTTTTAGTGAAGTGCCTGTATTATATACTCACAGGTCATTTGAAAACAGTGAACATTTGGAGTGACCTTGGTGCATCGAAAAAAATAAATAAAATTTCACAGAGCAGCACAAACTGTCGCCCTTCAATGCTAGTCAAACACCTACTCTAATGAATGACTCTCATGACCATAACACAGTCTCTGTGAATTGCTTATGTTGATGGCATGCGGCATGTCATTAACATTCCCTGATAAATAATAAAACATCTCTGGTGGCGTAGCACTTCCGTCATGCTCTCTATTACAGTCTGTGACCAGGTTGAAATTGAATTTGGAATTTAAAATCTACCCTGGCCTATTGGAGTTTTACAACTGAACCTGAATTATTTAAACTTTTTTTATGACGCTTTTAGAGACCCCAGTCCAGAGTTTAATTGTTAACTAATTAGATAATATGTCTGAGTAAAATACAAATTAAAATGGATGAAAAGTTATGCTATTGCTCTGATAAAGAGCTGATGGATTAATCTGTTCTCCTCCTATAGTACTTTCAATCTTCTTTCAAATTATCAGTAAAATTCGTTTAAACATTATATTGAATACCATATTGAATTTTGTTCTTTGATGCATATAAAATCATTTTCCCTTTTCATTTTGAGTAATATTTCACCCTTTATCCAATTAGACCAAGGAATTTATGTGACCCAAATCAACTAGCTGCATATATGAGCAGCAGTATTTCAGGGGGAATATGCCCTCGGTGATTTATCAGAAAACCTTGTTAACTTGTAAGGATGATTCATAGGTTGCTGCACTTAAAAGCAAAGCAGAATGTGTGGGAAGAACCAAGTAGAGAGGCTGGATTCTGGATTTGTATTGTTCTTAGTAACCATTCACACAGTTAATTCCTACCCCTTTTACTACGAAGCCTTTGTGACATAGGCCGCTGCACACTGATGACCTGAGATACTAACTTTACCACCTAAAATTTGGTACTCATGGATTTGCTCTCAATAATATTATTATTGCTATAATATTGCTATTATCATTATTATTATTTAGGAAGCCGTTTAATATATCTCAGGCATATTGCTAAAAACTTTGCGTGTTCAATGCATTTGACTGTCACAGCCACACAGTGAGGCGGGTGCTCTCACTATTTGCGTTCCATCTGTAAGGAAGCACAGGCTTATGGAGGCTGAGGTGAGACAGGTGGAAAGGCACAGAGCAGCAAGCCCACTCCCCAACTTTTCCCCCGCTGACTTTAAGTCACTGTGCACTACCTGATTCCTCATTTTACGTGCAGACAATTTTGACCTTCAAACTCAGGCTATAAATGGTAAGTGACAGGGCCACGTTTTATATGTATTTTTTCTTTTTCTCACAGCTCTACAAATAGTGCTCACAATTGCTTGATTGGTCTTTTAAAAATAGTGTTATGGATTGAATTGTGTCTCCTCAAAAGCTGTGAAATCCTAACCCCCAGTACCTGTGAACATGACTTTATTTGGACATAGAGCCTTTGCAAATGATCAAGTGAAGATGAGGCCACTAGGGTGGGCCTGCATCCAATAGGCTGTGTCCTAATGAACAGAAGAAGATGTGGAACAGAGACACGCACACTGGGAGAGCGCCATGTGAACATATCAGAGTGATATGTTTACAAGCCAAGGAATGCCAGAGATTGCCAGCAAACAAGATACTAGGAGAGAGGCATGGAACAGACTCTCCCTCACAGCCTCACAAGGAACCAACCCTGTCAACACCTTGACCTCAGACTTCTAAGCATCCAGAATTGTGAGACAATAAATTGCTGTTAAGACTACCTAGTTAGTGGTACTTTGTTACAGCAATGCAAGAAAACTAATACAAATATGCTGTGTTTTTCTTGAAACAAGAAGTATACTACATGTAAATATGTCTGATGAAAAATATGGATGTAATTCACTGATACATTTTGTTCAAAATGGCAAAGCGCTTTTTGTCCTAGGAATCTAAAAATTAAACACACAATATTTAAAAGTGAAAATATGTATTTTTAAAATCAAATCAGTACTGACTATAAGATATAAAGTCTCATAAAATTACACTTCTATTTATTCTTTTGATTTTTAAAATTAAACATAATTATGTATTTAATGTAAATGTTTTAATTTACTGAACTATAAAGAAGAGTTAGTTGTATAGAATTCCCTAACTATAATTTTTCGTAATTAGATTTGGTCCTTTCTAAGTGTCTAATTTTTAAGGAGATTTTAAAATAATGACCAGACGTAGAGACACAGCAGCACATTTTAAAATTCACCAAATAGAAATAAACAATTCTGCTCCTAGGAAAATCATTTTAAAAATAGAAGTTTTAGAAGCAACTGGATTTTCATGTGGACCCGGGCTATGCTTTGTTTAGGCCCAGAACAATGCTTGTTTTCATCCCTAAACTGAATGTGGAAAAATCCAGGCTGCTTTCCAACAAGGAGCTTTCCCTGGTCTCAAATTTCTTAAAAGAAAATGCCTTTTGCTTGTTATTTCCTATGGGATATTACTACCAGTTTTTGATCAGCTTTGTAAGACTCCATACATTGAGAAGTGTTTCAGGACTTTTCTGAGAATAATGTTGAACAGAGAACTACAATATGGAAGGTATTGGCAAAAGTCACTATTGAAATATGTAGTCAACCGTTTTCATATTATGGACTAATTGTCTAAACTCATTAAGAATAACGTCAACTTCATTTAATTCCAATAGAAAAATTTGAATTTTCCATATCTTCTTTGACATGAAACCAATTGTTCTATAGAGAATATCACTTATTTTAATTACAAATGCCCTTTTTCTATGTGAAATGCTTGATTTGTTTTAATGTCATAGAAAATATTTATGGTAATTCTGATAATAATTAGTCACTCAGAAAGACACTCAGACTTTCATTCCTGGCCCCAGTGAGTGTGTTCAAACTTAATCAAGGTCGACAACAATAATTCCTTCACCTCCAGTCCAAAGCTTCTCAATTGTTTGCTTTTAAAATCTGATGAAAAATGGTTTTAAATGTCTTCTAATTCATTTTGACTTTTCTTTTTAATGAACATTCCAGCAAGTCACTTTAATATTCTGAAAACTTATATTAACACATGTAATTCAATTTACTTTTTGACAACAAAAATGGACTGTACAGAAATTATATTAGAGTATTAATATTTTGCATTGAATATTGCTTAATGTGCTTTCAACAGTATATGTAAAATATGCCAGACTTTTCTTGTATTCATTTGATGATTTCAATATTTCTCTGTACTAATATGCAAAGTGATCATGATTCACACCTAATTATATCATGAAAATTTATCTTCATGATCATAACCATACATTTCCTAGACTTGTGACTAAAAATACAGCTTATTTCCATACATATTGCATAAAAATCAATTTTTTCTCATTTCGTTATCTTAAAACCAGTTATAGAAGTCAATGAAAAGCTTATAAATGTCAGGAATGATGGAGAAATTCCGACATGGTCAGTTTATAGAGACAGCTCTTTAAAATTTTAAAGACATTCTGTCTCTGCCTCCTGTCTTCCTGCCTCTCTCTTCCCAAGAGATAAAATTTATCTTAGGCTGTAGTTTGCTTATTTTGCCAAGTTGGAAAAAGCCCTTTGACCTTATAAACAACAATTTCCTTGTTTATGAGGTAGACAGGCTTCACTAAATACTAATTAAAATATCTTCTACTTATTTTTTTTAATTATATTTTTGTATAGGAAAATATGTACTCCATTAGAATTCAAGAAATCAAAGTAAAATATTTACACTAGATTTAGATAATATAGAATAAATTTAATTAGGTTAATGTATGCAATGGTAAAAATAGCTACATGATCACAGTCCTTCTGCAAACAAACATCTACTCCCTCTTCATATAAAGTTTGATGCATGTCCCAGTGATTCTCTGGGCCTCTGTGCTCCATGGCCCCATTGCTGTGCTCTTCAACTCCAAAAACTCAAGGCTTTCCCTGGTGCCATGGCACAAAAATAGAGCCCTGCAGTGTGTCACAACAGCAGTCAGATGCTTTGGCCAGAAGTGACCGCATGCCCTACATTCATCATCCGTGAGCCAGTTATACAGCCCCAGTTAAATCGTAAAGGGTGGGAGGTGTGCCTGGAAATAGAGGTTTTGCTTGGACAAGAGAAGTCTCCATAACAAATCGGCTTATTATTTCAACTTCACAGGTGAAAGAAAGGGGAGTCAGTACCCTGTTGATGGTCGGATGGTGACCTGTGTGTGTACTTTCAAAGCTCAGTTACTCCCACGCTCTGCTTAGTTTAAGGGCCAAACCTGAAATGCGTATTCCATAGTTGTAGAAATTTACCCCAATCTGGACAGGGTGTGTTATATTTCAGATGATTGTTATATATATGTATATATACACACGTATATATATAAGGAGAGAGAGAGTCATTTCTAGAGTCTCAAGTCATTTTTCACATCTGGGGCTAACACAACAGCTGCAGATTCCAATGTCATGTGTGGCATTTACAGTGATGACTGTTGCATTTCTCAACACCATCATAAACAGAGGAAGAGCAGAAGTTTAAAAAATCACTAATGTGAACTTTTAAACACGTGTGCTGTGTCATTTGCATGAAGAGACTCAGACAATTGTATCAAAACACAAAATAGATTTCAACTCAGAATGAAGTACAAGGATGGAGGAAAATTTTATATATATTCTGTATATATCATATCATACATATAATAATATATTCCAGATAAGAATCCCATTCCCAGAATATGAATTTTCTTGGAAAGTGACATGCTTTTATAAAATTTGATTACTCTCTAATCTGTGTGAATGTGGGCAAAGATTAAACATTTTTTTTTTTTTTTAAAGATTTTATTTATTTATTTTTTTCCCCCCAAAGCCCCAGTAGATAGTTGTATGCCATAGCTGCACATCCTTCTAGTTGCTGTATGTGGGACTCGGCCTCAGGATGGACAGAGAAGTGGTGCCTCGGTGCGCGCCCGGGATCCGACCTGGGCCGCCAGCATCGGAGCGCGCTCACTTAACCACCAAGCCACGGGGCTGGCCCAAAGATTAAACATTTTTATATGGTCATTTAAAAGTGATTTGAATAAAGGTATGTTTATGTAAGTGAGAAATTTCAATATTTATTATTAAAGCTTCCCAATATAATGGGACAACTGTTAATTTTTGATGCAATTTAAGTAAAAATGAATGAAAATAGCCATATAAGACTGGAACTTTTACTTCACTTGACTTGACAAAACACTTTTGCTTTATACCTCTTAAGCCATCAAAAGCTAAAGCCAACGTATAATGCTTTACAGGATGATATCTATAATTTAGAAAGAATTAATTTTTAAATCAGAAATAATGGGTCTTAAATTTAAATGAAGGATAGTTTACATACTTTACATGTGAGAAGTTTCCAATTTGGATAAAATTGACCATTAGGTAAATAACAAATTGTCCTAAAGTGAAACACTGTTTCATTTGTTTTATATGTCAGCCTGCACTCTTCTCTGTAACTTTTAACCAGGATTTCAAATGCTGCATGAAGTGATTTTCCATAAAGTACTCTTCAGAGGCACCAACTTTTTACGCTTTTAGCCATTTCTTCTTCTATGCCCTTCCATATCTCTTAATCACACACCTAAGCTGTAATTGATTGATTTCTCAGTTTCAAACAATTTCAAATGAATATCTACAATGATGAATGAGTATTTAATTATTTTACTTGATCCCCACCACCAAGTCATCCAATCTATTGCCCCCAACCAATATCAACACATCACAACTATTTGGTGTTTATAATATCATGATCATGATATACACGTTTTTCACAGATGTGTTTCACAAAATATTCTGAGGAGGGTCATTTCAGTGTGGACAACCACGTTGACACTAGCTTTCAGTTACTAGTTAAGCTCTAGAAAGTACTTACTGAATTAGTTCTTCGCTGATGTGGTCTCTGCTTTTTCTCTGTTCTCTCTTTTCTGAACCCCTCTTATATTGACATCGGTTTGTTTGTTTTGGTGGATACTTTTAGTTGCCCCTCCCCCATGTCCCTGGCTGTTCATCTACCTATATTTCCCGTCTTCCTTGATTCTAGGTGTGGCCATGGCATACAACTCACCAACGGGAGGTGAGCAGAGGAATGTGCGCACTTGTGGCTTCACTTGTTAGGAAGTGGACTCTCTTCACACCACTCCCTCTGATGATGAGAAATTCTGAGCAACCATGAGGGCAGCACATTCAGGACAGGAGCTGCTCTGCCACGCTGGGTTCCTGGATGGGTTTCTGGAGCAAAGTCTGATGCACACTAGGGGTTATGACATGAGATACACATTGGATTGTTTGAACATTACGTTTTGGTGTTTCTTTGTTAGTACAGCTTGGATTCTACTTCACCAGTAACGTGTTTATCAATAGATTCTGTGGTTATAAACCACTGCCTCTTATCCCTTTCCACATTGCTTTTTACTCCAATCAGACTATTGAATACTTTTATTTCTGCTATTGTATTTTTTATGAACCCTTTCTTGTTCTTGGGACATTTCTTATTCCAGATTTCCTTTTTTCTCATTTTTAGTGCATGCAGTATATTATCTTAGACACTTTGGCATATTAAATAAAGGGTTGGCTTTGTTTTGTTTTCAACTTTAGTATTGTCTCTGTTTCCTCTAGAAAATATCTAATTTCTACGTCTTTCAGTTTCTGTATTTTATGGTAGAAAATCCTGTTTTCTTTTTCTAGTATTCACTGATCAGGAACTTTTCTGTAATATTTACAGTTACGGTACTAAGTAACTGAATGGAATCTGTGATGGTGAGTGAAGGTTCTTCCACTGGGTGGTTCCCTTGCAGTGGAAGGTTGGGAACCAAGGCTCTTTCATTCTTGAGGACCTTTCCACTTGCTTCACCTATTTCTCTAAAGAGGAATTCTCCAGTCTCCTCCAAACGCAGTCCTACTGGTGTCTCCGGTAGATTTTGACAGCAATTTTGGAAATGGTTCTTAGGGTCACAGCAGGCTGACTTCAACTCAAACTTCATACTTTTAGTAAATTTTTGTCAGTCATCATCCTGGGGGAAAAGAGACAGAGCACTAAACTGGATAAATTGAAGAGTTTAATAGTGAGATTATTTACATAGTCATCGGCAGGGTTATTGGCATCAAGCAAGGAAACACTCAACAACCCCAGGCCACTGCGAGTGGAGAACTGTTCCCAGTACTAGAGTCAACGTGCAAGGGGGAGAGCAGTCACCAGGACCCGAAGAGCGTTGTTGAACGGAAAGGGCCGCTCCACAGTGGTCAATATGCTACTGGTCACTGTCCAGAGGGGAGGGATCCAGGGGAATGGATAACAACCAGCCTGGCCTTTCTCTCCTGAGACCAATTGGTCCTGATGCCCCAAGCTCAGATCCTCTCTGGGTTAATATCTTCACAGGTAAACCAATTTTTGTCTGTGGAGTAAAAAGAAATGTTGTCTGATTGCACAGCCCCAGGGAGGAAATTTGATCTTCTAACTATTCATTAAACAGAATTTCAGCTAATTCTATTATTTTCAGTTCTACAATCCCCTTTAGAAGTATCTTTCTGATGTCTATCAAAGCAGAACTAAAACAACAAACATCAATTCATTTACTTTTTAAAAATGGACATTAAATTTCTGATTTGTACACCAGGAAACACGTATGTTTGTTTTCATCTGCTACGTAAGGGCATATTTTTAAATTCCTCAAGAGACATCCAAAAATGGTTAGTGTCTTAAGCAAGAGGGCCACTGGGATGATGCTACGTGATTAAGACTTCTTAGACTTGGAGCCAGATCATCTGGTTTAAAATCCTGGTTTCCTCATTTATTAGCTGTGTGACTGTGAGTAACTGCTTAAGTCCTCTGATCCTCAGTTTCATCACATGAAAAAAGAGCTAATGTGAAATTCATAGAGATATTGCATGTTACGTTCAGTGCAGTGCCTGGAGCACTAATTGAGCCATGACCGTATTAACAACTAGATTTATTTTGTTTTGCTTTCTCTTATATGGGATTATCTGCAGTGAAAAGATCACTGGCCACCAGGAGTGAATACAAGGAGGCTCCTTGTGGAGGCAGCGTCGGCAGACAGCGCAGCCCGGTGTGCTAACATGAGCGGTGCCACAGCTAGTCACACAGCCCACAGCGACAAGAGCACAGCTAACACAGAAGGCAGTCAGCACGCTATCCAGAATTCCTTATTTCTTTTAATAGGATTGAATGATCCTAAAACGTCTGAGACAGAGCGCCAGTCCTTGGAAAGTGAACGCTCACTCCACACCCTGTTTGTCCAAGAGCTGCTTCTGTCCACTTCAGGGCACAAGGGAACTCATCCTCAGATGGGGAGGAATGGGGGAAACAGCTGGTTTTGGTGCTCTGGGCTATGTAGATATTATGGCTTTAGATGTTGCTTTAGAAAAATCCAAATTTAAAATAGAATAATAAAGGAAATGAGCCTCCACCCCCTCTTTGATGACCCCCCACTTCGCAGACAAGGTCCGCGGTGCTGTATTTGCCAATGAAAGTAGACAACTACCTTAGGTTTGTTTGGTGATTGTAATTCCAGGTCTGTCATTCTTGTTACATTGTGTACATTCAAAAAGAAGGGAGAACATATATACTATAATCACTTCCACTTTAATTCTCACTTCTAACAGGTAAATGTAGGGAGCAGTGCAGAGGTGATCTCTGCTTCCTGGGCCTTGACATGCAAAAGGCTCTCCTAACACTCCACGCTCAAACTGAAGAGGAAAATCGAAATGTCTAATGAAGCTGCTGTGTGTATTTATGAATATTAATGAATAAAAACTACTTTGATGGTTTACCTAAAAAAAAATTATATTAGTTGATGTAGTCCCACAAAATTTAGGATTTGTAAATCACAAACTACCTACTATACATTTCACCAACTGCCTATGTCTATACATTAAAGTAAGTTAGGGGAAAATGAATCAATAAATTTACATGCAATTCTTATTTTGTAACTCTGATGGCACTGTCATTTTCCAGCTACATGTCTTTTTAAAACAAATTTTAATTGTTATATTTTTGCTGACACATTTTTAGATAGACTTCATTTTTTAAAGAAGTTTTAGATTTACAGCAAAGTTGTGCAGGAAGTACAGAGTTCCCATATAGCTGGTCTCCCCACCCATGCACAGCATCTCCCACCATCAACATCCCACACACAGTGAACCAACATTGATATACCATTACAACTCAAAGCCCATAAATCACATTAGGGTTCACTCTTGGTGTGCTACATTCAATGGGTTTTGACAAATGTATAATGACATGTATCCACCATTTTAGTATCATACAGAATAGTTTCACTGCCCTGAAAAGTCCCCCTGCTCTACTATTCATCCTTCCCTCTCACCAAACCCTGACAACCACTGATCTTTTTACCGTGTCCATAGATCAGTGGTTATGTAGTTGGAATCATCAGCATGCAGCCTTTTAAGACTGGCTTCTTTCCTTTAGTGATATGTATTTAATGTTCCTCCACGTCTTTTCTTGGCTTCATAGCTCAATTCATTTTAGTGGATAGATATACCAAAGTACACTCTGACTTCTATTAACTTTCTGTGAGATATAAAGTAGTCTAATTGTTACCTTTATCAATTTTAAAGTCTTTATGTATTTGCCTTTGCTTAATGATATCCTGTCAAGTATATTAATAATAACATTTTGAGTCAGGTTATGAGTGTTTGATTTTAGGTTTGACTGATAAGTGAAACCATAATTTAGTAAGTGTGTCGTATTTTAAAGCATCTGCTCCTTCCTATTAGTAATATAAACATATTGCTTGTATAAAATTTTCTCATTTAAATGATTTTTTGCATTATCATGACATGATTTGCTACCCTGCAAGTTCTAGATTACTCTCATTTAAAATTACACTTGACACACAAGAGAGAGAATATTTTGTATTAATCTTGTGCTCTCTGTTAAGCCTTAACTCCACTTTGGCATTTTAACTTCTATTGTGTGTACCAAAGTTTCACTAATACTATTGCAGTTATATTTCCTAGAGACTTCAAGTATTATTTAACGTTTCTTTTTGGATAAGATGTGTATTAGGCTATGTGTGTCTTGAACATCTGAAGATCTTATTTGAACTTTTAAAATAAAAAATCATTAATGCCAATTTTCTTAACCCTACTTCATATTCTCTAATTGTTATATAATTACTTTATTGGAAAACATAATTCTTGAATTGCAAAGAATTTAATAAATACTAGTTCATCTTCCAAACAACCATTTGTAATAGATTATGCATGAATTGTGATATTTTGCAGCTAAAACCCAAAGGGTAAATAAACAATTTATCATTGCTGTATAACCAAGTATTTTCCTCCATTATCAGCGACTGTGCTGAGTAGTTTTACCACAGAGTGCTAATCCTCTGCTACGTCTCACCTGGGAGAAGGAGGCAGCTTCCTCTGTGGGAATACTAGGAAGCACCAGAAGACAGTGACGCTTGTCACCCCAGGCTCAGGTATTTGCAATTCATTTACAATTCTGTCTTTGTAAACTCTCAGAAATTGATATATAGCATCTATTTAACAAGAACTTATTAATGTAAAAGGGACCAACTTGGCTCTTGAATTTCAAACGTTATCTTAATTAAATTGGCATTCTTGTACTACATGTGCCTGGGGCCTGGGAAATAGATGAGTTCTGTAAATCAAAATATTAATAATGCACATGAATTTTTGTTTATGAAATGTCTCTGGATCCCCAGTTGTAGAAAGAACTATCTTAATACAGTTTGTGGTGTTCGTTAGGGTGCGTTTTTCCATTGATTGCCAACTTTCTGGACGTTGCTCACAATTGCACTAATCTTTCAATTTTGTTAGTTCACAATAACTATAACCAAGTGTTTCTTATGGTGTAGAAGTTATATAGACTATATTTTACTATAAACAAAGTAAGTATATATATATAATATGTTTATGTGTGTATACAAATGCATATATAACTGCATATATTATAATTCCTTCTCAAAGATTTGCAGATTTTAAAATATTAGATCCCCAGGAAGAGTGTATGGTACTGCTTTTAATTTTTTAAATGTATTTGGAGTTAAAACAATGTTTGAAAGTAATTGGTTTCCAAATGAATATAGATATTTATTCATTCCAATTATTTTCCTCCTTTCTCTTTTACATAAATGTTTGTCAAAGCATGTATTCCTTGTATTCCACTCACCCCAGGGCTAGGGGATTTTTAGTTTCACATTTCAATGTCAAAAATTAAAAATGTAATGATTTCAAGATAATAGTACTTTTTATTATTTACATACATGGTATTAACTGGGTTATGGATATTTATGATATGCTAGTCAGATTACTAAATTGTAAAGAATTGTAAATATAAAAACACTTAAAGATACTGTGGATGAATATATGTCTATGGCATGTGCAATATGTATGTGGATGCACATATTAGCTCTCCCTTTTCCATGAAATCTAACCAGCGGTTAGTTTACATAAGGCATTATATAAGACTGCATACAAATGAATGTGAGTTTAAATTTCAGGTCATATATCACAATCATCATTCAATGATTGTGGGTAATACATATTCTTCAATAATTATTCATTAAGTGTTTATGATGGGCATCGTGCTGTTGCTATGTAGGAGACAAAGTCAGAAAATGAACCGCTCATGCCAATATGGAGATTATATTCTGGGAAGAAAGACGACTTTCAAAAAACTTATTTAGTATAAAGTATGTGGTACAAGAGTACAAGTAGGCTGGATGTTCAAACTTATAAGAGAATATTATCAGCTGAGGGACCAGAAAATCTTTATAAAATAAGTAACATTTCTGCTGGCCTTTGAAGAATATTTAGATTGGAAATGTACAGAAAAAGCAGACATTGGAACAGTTCAGTGCACACAAAATAAATGGCATGAAAAAGACAGAAAAGCACGAAAGCATGGAGTATATTTTGGGGAAATGAACTCTTCAGTTTGACGGTACATGAGGATTTGATTGATATCAAATACTTTAAAAAATGCAAATATATTAAGAAGCTTAGGTTCTATTCTCTATTCCATAATACCATATTGAATGCATTTCCCTAAAAGTCACATGATTTGGTCCATATTTAATGAATATTAATTTCATATCAATGTATAGCATACATAGTAGATTGATAAAAAGTTGAATAAAATCTGTATATATTTGTCATTGCCATGTCTGTCATAGTGGATTATAAATTACCCAAAGACAAAGATTTTATGTTCTCTTTCTCTTTCTCACACCTTCTCATTAAGAAAAAAAATCAGCTATACTTATTACAGCAGGCTGAAAACAACGGTTCAATAAGTATGACATATTAATGACGGCCTGGTCAATACTAGAAGTCTTCTTGATTTAAATTTTGTCATTTCTCTAATCAACGTATGCTATGACAATTCAGAATTCCTTATTTCAAGTAGTCAATATGGCTGACTACCAGCACATTTTTACTAATTTCTGCAAGCCAGTGACATTCCACATAGACAGCAGCTGGCAGTGTGCCCACGACCACTTGGAGCGGATGCGCCGGTGTGCACACCAGTTTCTGGGGCCGCGTCTCAGTGTTGACAGTAAGCTGCACTTTGTCTAACTATAATTAATCATACCTCATCCAAGTCATATAAATAACTACAAAGGTAGAGGTTTGAGTGTAATTTTTCAATAAATATAAATATATATTCTGTTTATAATTAGACTACTTAAATGTTTGTCAATGATCAAAGTAAAAAATTCAATAGATAGGTATTAGATTTTGCCTCCTACCTGAAATATTTGATTTCTTTACTGAAACTGTTTCTTTCTTTTTTATCAAATCATGTAAGTTTATTTTTCTTTTTAAAAGTCACCATTAATGGGATTTATATAGTTACATGATTTTATGAAACAACAGCATTTTCAGCTGACAATAAAAAAGCAAATTAGTCTTTCTAATATATCTGATTCTCACTGCAGCAGTAATTTTCTAACATCTGCTGCTATACATATTCATTAAATTTGTCTAATATTATAAAGCAAATATTATCAACAATCTCTAAAGAGTAGGAAAGAAACAGAGGTTACAAGATAATTACTGTACTGTATTTGGCTTTTGTAAAATTTCTTTAGAGCTGTATTTTGTACTTGCACTTTCATAAAAATTTAAAACAAACACTAATAAGTAGGCTTCATCAACTTATTATTTTTTTTTGGAAGAAAATAACTATTGAAACTTAAGGTGTTATTTGGACTTAATACATAATTGGAGGCAGCTTGCTCTAAATTTCATGTCTACCAGGATTGCACTCAGGAATAAGGGAGAGTTCCAGTAAATGTTTTTGTGTTTCAAGAGACAGAGCAAGTTTCCTCGGCAAGGAGAAGTTTCCTGTATCAGATTTATGTTTTGCTCTCCATAGCGCTCTTGTGGATGAAGTTTTGTGTCACAAGATTTCCCTTCAAGGAAAGACTTGTTGTTCCAGCAATGGGCTCCTTCAGATTTGTCTCAAGTGTAGAAAGCCACCTTACTTGAGGCCAGGTCTTCCTCAGAATGGAGTGGCCTATATTCAATAACTCATCAAGGCAAGGTCTAAAATGGCCATTTAGTCCCAGATTAGCTAATTTTTTTTTTTGTGGAGAAGATCAGCCCTGTGCAAACATCTGCCAATCCTCCTCTTTTTTTTTTTTTTTTGCTGAGGAAGATTGGCCCTAGGCTAACATCCATGCTCATCTTCCTCCACTTTATATGGGATGCTGCCACAGCATGGCTTGCCAAGCAGTGTGTTGGTTTGCACCTGGGATCGGAACCTGCGAACCCCAGGCCAATGCAGCAGAGCACGCGCACCTAACTGCTTGCGCCACCGGGCCAGCCCCGCCCAGATTAGCTATTTTAAATACCAGTGTTTACCTCAGACCTCCCTGTGGTTTTGGCCAAAGTGAGTGCTTCATGAGCTCAACCACAATTTGACTTCTGCTCCCTAATTCTACTTCTCTATCCCTGTGTGGGAACCCATAGTTCAGGGGAGGGAGGAAGTCATGTGCAGAGCTATACCAGGTGAGAATATTCCAGGTGAGGAAAAACAGTTGCAAAGGCCTTGAAGTGGAATGCTACCCAGAAATTCAAGGAAGAGCAGGAAAGTCCGTGAAGTCTTCCATTCTGCTTCTCCACGTTAGAAAATCTACAAGGCTGGGTACACACATTGAGAAAGAAGGGAGGGACAGCTGCGGGGGCCCCTGTTTGTCACTAGAACAGGAAGGGGTTTCGTAAATTCTGTGATTCAGTATTAGGAATACACATGCTGCTTCATACGTAAGGCATGTTTCAGTAATTAGTGTAATTTTTTATTGAAGTATAATTGACATATAACATTATATCAGTTTCAGGTGTACAGCATAGGGATTCATCATTTGTATATATTGCAAAATGATCACCACAATAAGTCTAGTTAACATCCATCACCACACATAGTTGCAATTTTTTTTTGTGGTGAGAACTTTTAAAATCCACTCTCTTAGCAACTTTCAAATACACAATGCAGTATTATTGACTATAGTCACCATGCTGTACATTACATCCCCAGGACTTATATGTCTTATAACTGGAAGTTTGCACTTTTTGACCCCTTACCCATTTCGTGCCCCACCGCCACCATCACCTCTGCTTCTGGCAACCACCAATCTGTTCTCTGTATCTATGAGCTCAGTTTTTTTGTTTTGTCTTTTTCAGATTCCACATCTAAGTGACATCATATGGTATTTGTCTTTCTCTGTCTGACATATATATAAATATACACACACACACATTCCATTGTATGCATATTGCAGCATTATTTAAAATAACCAATATACGGAAACCACCTAAGTGTCTATCGACGGACGAATGGGTAAAGAAGATGTGGTGTATATATACATAAACAACTTAGGTTGTTTCCATATCTTGGTTTTTTTAAGATAATGATGCAATGAACATAGAGGTGCATATATCTTTTCCAGTTAGTGTTTTTATTTTCTTCAGATAAATACTCAAAAGTGGAACTGCTGGATCATATGGTAGTTCTATTTTTAATTGTTTGAGGAACCCCCATACTGTTTTCCGTAGTGGCTGCACTAATTTATAAACCCATCAACAGTACATAAAATTTCCATTTTCTCCACATCCTCTCCAACACTTATCTCTTTTCTTTTTGATTATAGTCATTCGAACAGGTATGCTATTGTATATTCCTCAATCAGATTTGAACAGAGGCAGGAAAAAAGATTTTGTTTTATTGATTCACCTAAATCCTAACATTTTTTAGTATTCAGTAATTTAGGCAAAACCAGCCTGGTGATCTAGTCATTAAGATCTGGCGCTCTTACTGCCGGGGCCTGAGTTCATATCCGGGTCAGGGAACCACACACCCGTCTGTCTGTTGTCATACTGTGGTGGCTGTGTGTTGCTGTGATGCTGAAAGCTACACCACCGGGATTTCCAATACCAGTAGGGTCACCCAGGATGGACAGGTTTCAGTGGAGCCTCCAGACTAAGAGACCAGGGAGAAGGCCTTGGCCACCCACTTCGGAAAACATTGGCCATGAAAACTCTAGGAAGAGCAGCAGAGCACTGTCTGACACAGCGTGGGAAGGTGAGAGGATGGCGCAGAAAGAACAGGCAGGGTTGCCTCTGCTCTATACAGGGGTGCTAGGAGCTGGAATCCACTCCACGGCACTAACAACAACAATTCAGGCAAATAAATGTAACACAATAAGATAGCTCTTAGATCTACCTAATATATTTATATGCAACATTTGTGTTTATAATTTACGTTTTTATTAACAGAAAAATATTGAAGATTTAAATAATGTTTATTCCATAATTTTCTTTCTCCCCCCTTTGTTCCTCCCTTCCTCCTCTTTTCTCTTTCTCTGTCCCATTCTCTCTTTTGGTAAATCTCTCTAGCCGTAATTTTAAGAAAGTAAATATGATAAATCTCTGATAGTAATTTTGTTGTTTCAATTAAAATTTTGTAATTTCAATTAAAAACAATGTTGTGAGAGGATTTCACTTTTAAGCATTACAAGATCCTGGTTGATTACTTAGTATTTTGTGCCTAATTCAGGAAACATGGCTGCATTCTTTAAAGCAACTATTCACTTAAAGGATGAGTGGGTTATAATGATCCGTGCTGTCAGGCAGTAACACGGAGATGTTACAATTAAATGTGAATCCCCCAGCCTTTCATGGAAGCCACTGGGTTTGACCTACTCAGTTACTTCCTTGGATACATACCTTGACAAATATCAGCATTAGCACAGGCATTTTATTCTTGACCCTGTTTCTGGCAGGTTCTAACAATCATGCAAAGAGTTTGAGAAATAAGGGGTTGAGTGACAAATACTCAACCTCTTGTTTGATTATGTTTTTGATTTGATCTTTCCATATATGTGTGATTATTTAAGCGCATTGATTGGTCTTAAAAACTAACACCTTTTAGTATTGCTCTAATTATAAACTGACTTAAAAGATTCTATCTACTCAATCAATTCTTCAGTAAACTCCTGCTCTATGATTTTCCCCTTGTTGTGGTAAAAGAAGCATAAAAGAAGTATAAGGCAGAATATCTTCCTTTAAGATCTGTGCCATCCTGCTATGCAGGCCAAAAATGAATGAATAAATAAATAAATAAGCAAGAAAGCAAGGCATTGTTTTGATGTCCCTCATATTATTAGATTCACCCGTTTATCTCTTCCGCAGGTGTCCCATATTTTTTTAGTTTTTAATTACATTAAGTTTTGAGGTAATTCAACCAGACATTTAAGAACTTAGTCCATAATCTGACCTGACCCCTTAGATCTTAGGGTCACATTGATCAATGGAGAAAGCATGGGTCCTGTTCTGAAGATAGAGAAAGAAAGATGAGCCTACACCAGTTTCTGGCCTCAGATAGAACTTGTAATGAATCCTTTCCCTCAGGCACTTAACAGGGTAGCTTCTGGAATATTTGTAATGCCCCTAACATTCTAATTTCTTTTTCACATGGTTAAAATAAGGCAATTTAAAACAGAGTATAGATATTCCTTATTTGTTAGAATTCTACAGTAGTCTACTCTGTTTAAACCTGCTGTATGTTGACGCAGCCACATGTCAACCCTCTGTACCCTCCCACAGTCTTAGACAGAACACCTTCTCCCAGATAAGCCAACACTAGAAGTGTTACTTGACTTAATACCCCCATCAACTGACTGCCTTTAGTGTTGTGCTCTCTGTGAATTAAAATTGGCAGATGTAGGTCTGAATTAAACTCACTCTGCCTTCTTTGCATATTTTTATCACAGACTTATTCACAGCTGTCCATCACCTCTTTTTTCCCATTCAGTATGTTAGCACACTGCCACCCTACACTCCTGCTTTCCAACAGATAGAAGAGAATTTTCATCTGAACAACATGACTTTAAATTTTAATTGAATTAACCCATTTAAAAAGTAGCATGAAATAATGTAAAACTTTATGAATCTTTATCACCCTAACCAAATATAATACCTGGCATTCGTAGAATAATATCACAAAATTTAACTACCATTAGTTATTTAATTCTCTCAGTTATTCTATGAGACAGTTATTGTTAAAGAAAGTGAAAGGCCCATCCATGATCATTCTGATAATTAGTGATCCAAACTTGGACTGATCCTGTGTTGTCTGATTCCAAGTCACAGCATTTATCAAAATAAATTTTTTTAAAAGGTTTTAAAAAGTGAAGGAAAATCAGAGAATAAATAATAAACATTTTGTATAATTTTATACGTAAAAAGTACTTTTAATATCAACAACTAAACAAAGTCATGTTACAATTGAAGAAGATAAGTTCTAAATAGTTTAAGCCTACACCTGCCTCAAAAACTGGAAGTAGTACTCTAAATTCTGGTGGAAACAGGTTTCTAGCATCACCAGGCAGCTCAGCCTGCACTGGGATCACCTAAAACTAGAACGACCATGTAATTTACCACCCAAACTCAGTCCCTCCTGGGGGTGTAAGGGAGTGCTGTAAATATTTACTACAAACAGCAGATTTAAACTGGAAATATCCCAAGCAAAGCAGAAGACATGTTCACCCTGTTGATAATCTGAAAGTTCTTTTGTCTTAAACTCCTTATCTACTCCATGAGATAAAGCTATTTTATCTATTAGACCCTCTGCCAGCTGGAATAACACCCTACACCCTCTGCAACTGACCCCTTGACATAAAACACAGCATCTTGCCAAGGCTCTCTCCTTCCTTTCATCTCTCTAGCATAACGGTTGTCAAATGTTTTGATCTCAAGATCCCTTTACGCTCTCATACTTATTGAGAACCCCAAAGAGATTTGGTCTAGGTGAGTTATGTCTACCGATATTTACCGTATTGGAAATAAAAAATGAGAATTTAAAAATATTTACTAATTTACTCATTAAAAATGATGATAATAAACTTGTTACATGGAAACACTCATTTTGTTTAAAAAATAATTATATTTTCAAAAAAAATAAATGAGAAGAGTGACATTGTTGTGCCTTTCTTTTTTGCTTTAAGATATGGCTTAATAGAAAATAGATTCTCATATCTCCTTCTGCATTCAATCTGTTGCAGTGTGTTAATTGATTGAAGTATCGAGAGAAAATCTAGCATCACATGGATATACAGTTGGAAAGGGAGGCACATTCGAATAATCTTTTCAGATAGTTGTAGACATTCTTTGATACAACACAAAAACTTGTTAAATGATGGTTTCTTGAAGGTTAGTTACAATGGCTAATCTGAAACTACATGAGTAAAATTTTCATACTTTGTTACATTAAAATATATTGGTTGGTTTGAACTTCGAGTGGATCATTTACCCATGCATTATTTTGTAATATTGTGCAATGGTCATTCAGAAAATGCTGCTTCACTGAGTTATATAGATCTTCCACAGATGACATATTTCATGAAATAATATGAAAAAATCATCTTTTTAAAAAAAATATCACAAGCAATATCATAAAAAATCTTTAAGTATTGGCTGTCACGCTAATGGCAGTGGATACAAGTTTTCCAAAGATCTAATTTTCACTTGAAAGCTCAAAGTTTATCATTGACAACAAATGCTGTCATTTTTATTTTAAGCAACTGGTTTATTTTGTTCATTTTCCAGAAAAGAGATCTGCCAAATACCCACATCTGAAAAAAAACGTTGTTTGTTTATCACACATTCTTTCAAGTAAAAATGGTATTTCATGGGGGCAAAAAAACAGAAACTGATGCGGTCAGGAACACAAACCATCAAGCAAGCAGTTTTCACTCCAGACCCTCATCCTGTTTTGTAATATAGTACACGTGTTTTATTTCTATTTCCCATTTTCTCACACAGAATATGAAAAACAGGTGTACTCAGGTTAAGATTTAATAAAATGAATGATTTTACTACTTCATAAAAGATATTCTTCAGTGAAACGTTTTTTTTTTTTTTTAACTGAAATATGTGGCATTAGAGAACACGATGACTCCTGGAACCACCAATGTCCTCACTTTGACCTCTCGGCACCAGCATTGGACCCACCGCTGTCTGTGCCTTGCAGAGGCAAATGTCAGCACAGTAAAAAGGGTGGATAACGTCTCATCATTATTTTGAAAATAGTTTTTAGCTAACACCCTAGAACATCGTTTCTCTGAAGATAGTCTGATGAGACACCTGGACCAGACTCCCCATTGTGCATAAAAAGTAGATTTCCAGGCTCCATGCTCTACTTACTGAATCAGAAGCTCTGGAGGAATATGAACTGTCAGCAAGCCCAGAGCCACCGTGTACAAGCACTGTTGTTTGAGAACCGCTGCTCCAGGAGCTCCCAGAAGAGTGAAGTCATACAAAAGTCTCAAAGCCAAAGCTTGCCTCAGCCTTACCTCTGCTTTTCCTCTTTTGCTGTTTCTTACCCATGTCTAGAATGTTCCACGAACATGGTGGCATAGGCCTGCCTTTGACATTTGAAAGAATGACACATCTAATCTATTCAAGAAATTCCTCACTGGATGTGCCTGTGATTGTTAGTGACTTCTGCTAATTTCTCTCTGGCTGGTAGGAGGACACTTCCTTGTTCTAGTGTCCTGCTGTTTTGGAAGGCAGTGAGGGGTGACAGGAAGGAGGGGACAAAAGAGCTGGGAAGGTAGGGTTTTTCATTCATCGCGTTTACTTCTTCATCCCAGGATCCTAGACTTCAGGGGCAAGTCGGTGTGTAGCTGTGTTGAAGAGGGTTCAGACGTAGCTTTCCACTGCTCAGGGACCCAAGTGCTGAGTGTGTCCTGAGGGTCAGACATCACCTGACAAAGTTACTGTTTGTTTCTTTTCTTTTCTTTCCTTCTCTCCCTTCTTTCCTTCCCTTCCCTTCCTTCCTTCCTTCCTCCCTCCCTCCCTCCCCCTCCCTCCCTTCCTTCCTTCCTCCCTCCCTCTCTTTCTTTCTCTCATTCTTTCTAAGGGCTCATTTTCTCAAGTTCACTGGGCCTGTCAGAGTATTGCTGAACTCCAGCTGTTATCAGAATGCAAGTTTTCTCCCAAGAGGTTTCTGGGCACCATACAAGAAGAGATGTCTCCAGACACTATTCAGTTGTCTCTAAATATGCTGGAATAATTTAGGCTATTTCTAGCTACAACATCCCAGATTGATTAACTTTCTAGCCTAGTAAAATCTAATCTCATCAGACTTCCTGTCTCTGACATTCTTGGGTAATGTCCTAAGGAAGACTCTCTTTATGTCTCTGTCCTTACTAGTCTCCATATTGTCTTTGCTACACAAAAACTACTTGCTAACGCTTCCACCGCCCTTCTACACAGAGATCTTCCTTTCACTGAAGCCCATTTCCAACTCTTTTTCCATTCTGCTCTCTGCCACCACCACACCAGTCTATGGTTAACAAACTCCTATATTCTCAACCTCTTTACTAACTAGAATTTCCACCTTCTTAATTTACTTTATACTAACAGCCCCATTCTCCTTTGATTGCTTCATGGCCTCTTCTTAACCTTCTCAGGTCACACTCATTTACACTCAGGGTTTCAAAAACAACCCATGTGCTGGTGCTAAACCCAAATATTTCTCTTGATTTCTAGGACCATATACCCAACCGCAATATTCAATACTCAGATAATCGTCACCTTCAAAGTATAGTCATACCTTACCATGATCAGACTGGGTTAGATGTCATTCATTCACTCATTTGTTCCTTCAGCAAGGATGCATTAAGTACATACTTTCAGCCATGTCCTATGCCTGGTTATGAGGAAATAAGATTCCTTGCACTCATGGATTTAGTATAGTGTAGAGAATGATTTCTATGTAAAGAATTAATTGCAATGTAGTGTTACAGACTCCATGAAAGATGGTATAGAGACAACAGTAAGTTCATGAAGAGGGAGCATTTAGTTATACCTGGGCAGATCTAATGAGTTTTATGCAGTAGAATGGATCTCAAGCTGTATCCTACAACATGACTAACAGGTAGTAGCCAGATGGATGGAGAGGGGGAAATGTGGAACCCCAGGAGTCTTGAAGCTGCTGTCGTTATATCATGAGTATGCTCCCCCACCCCGCACTTATTAAGACATAGAATACTCATTCACGTACATTTTTGTCCTCAGGACAGACACTGCACCTTCATTTTCTAATCCTGTGTGCAGCACAAAACATGACACGTATTGGGCATCCAGCAAATGTTTATAATGAACTAGTGACTTCTGGTATTTATGCAACTTTCAATAGGAGAGCCAGCACCGAAATCTGTCTCATTACCTCAGTTGATATTTTTTAATTGTGTTGTACTCTCTAATATACTAGGATGCTGATAAAAACATATATGACATAAGGGTAAACTGTTCTTCTATTTGGCCTTTAAATGGAGGTTTACAAACTTCCACCAGTAGATGAGTGCCAAAGATTTTACATTGGTAGACTTTAATATATTCTTTGCTATATCTCAGAATTACTTATTTATGAAATGGCTGAGCAACAAGGAAGATGGAAGTTATACCCCAAAAGGGAATTTCATCATTGACTGGAAACCCTTATCCCTTGATAAAAATCTGTAACATAAAGCATTACATTACATGGGATATTTTCTGATCACATTCTTAGATGAATTTATAAACATTTAGGAATAGAATGTTCTTCAGCTTTTTGAATCAGTTTCTTTATTTGATGCCTGCTTTCATAAATGGTTTTCATTTATTCTCTGTCATGTACCTTTGGCTTGTGGTGATATTTATAATGAGTCAATCAGCAAAGGTGACTGAGTGAATTGATTTATGCCAGGTGGACCTATCCCCTTCACAGATAAATGGCATGAACTCCGTAAATCTAAGTTCTGAAGGTGTTAGCCAGCTTTAATGAAAGCAGAGACATTCACCCCAGAGGAGTGAGCAACCCCTTCCCCCTGTTCCTTCACCCCGGAAAGAGCAAGAGGAGATCTAAGGTGCAGCTGACACAATTTTCTGTTATTTCTGGGTTGTCACCTGTTTTATATGACTTACACATTTTAAACTTTTCAATTTACAAATATTTCTCAGAATTATTAATATTGAGACACCCTCAGCATTAATTAGTCAGCAGGTATGAATAATAAGACTAACTTGAAGTCCAAGCTTTTAAATACGATGTGACACAACATTCATCTACTACAGTCAGAACACTGTGTGTATAAATAAATACAGATTTATAAGAGTCTTGTACTCTAAATTGAAAAGGTACAAATATAATTTAATATGAACGTGTTTAAAGGAAATATATATTTATGCATATATATATGCACAAAGCGATGCAGAAGTTAGTTGGATATACGAGTCTCACCAAGATACTCATTCTTGTGACAAATAGGTATGACTTGCTATGTTTAATTTTGTTTTCTCTCTGGGAAGTGTAATAATGGGAAATAATTAAAACGATGCTTAATCCGGGATTAAGCCTCAGGAATCTCTTCCTTGTAGCCAGTCTCATAAGTCATTTAAAAGAGAAAACAGAGGCCAGTCTGACTCATAGAATTTTAGGGACTATTACCTGCAGCATGTTGGAAAGTGGCCATATTCACAAAAAGATTATATATTAGTTCTGCACAAAAATATTATATATTAGTTCTGTTATTTATTAAAGTATCAGTTTGTCTTCCAAAACTACTGATTACTATCTTACTGTAACAGCTCATTAGCCCTAAAAATTTCATAGTTATTGAAACTTAAAATATATATATGTTCAAAAGGGGAACCTTCTGATGTTTGTCTTTTGGTAATTATGAGCAATTTTTTAGTACTTCTTAATGAAGCACCAGCTAAAATAGCACTTAACAAAAGGCCCTGAACTCTCATCCCACTTTTATATCCTTCTGAAGGCTAGTTAGGACACTTTAAGGCCATATATGTTTTCTCTAATTTTAGCATGTACAATAAAAATGAAAAATTATGAACTTCTAGCCTTTGTCTTATTCTAGAGACCCTAACAAATGGTAACATAGAATACAAGTAAGTTTTCAGACAAGGCTGCCGTGTCCGGCTCTGCAGATGGTACAGTCCATCACTGTAGGAGGGGCCACTCACTCCCTCTGCGTGACGGTCCCACTCCAGACCCAGCGTAATGTTAAGAACAAAGGGCCAGTTAGGAAAATTCAGACATGGGGAAAAGAAGAAAAAATGACATGTGTAATATGCTTTCACCCATCAGACTTGAACTTTAATTCTTTTAAAATTTTGAGGTTTTATGCAATGAAACTTGCCCTCTTTAATACTAACATAGATTTTGTAGAATGGAGCACCCATTGGTGACATAGATCTGTGTCATCCTTTAATTCTCAAGGTGGACAAGATATCTTCACAGATGAACTTATGAGGGTGGGGAAGCGATAAAGCATTGTGTGTCCCAAAGTAGCATTGCATCCTATGGGTGTGTTTTATTCCTATACCTTGAGCAGTAAGTAATATTTCCCTTTCATTTTTTGTGTCCTTAATACAGCTGTAGTGGGTAGTAAAAAGTGTTTTTATATTTGATGAGGAAAATATTAGACTATAATAATTAGTTTTTCCATTTAAATTCCCTAGAAGAGAGTTGCTAGTGGAAAAAAAAAATGGTTTTTAGAAAAAGCTAGCTACCTTCAAATTATTTGAAGAAAGATATAAAATATCTAGAGCTCTAGTCAACATTTACAAAATGCTTTAATAGAAAACAAGTCACAAAGCTCAGAGCTTAGGTGGGATACAAACCGCAGACATTACTTTCTTTATGTTCCTTTTGACCTAAAGTATCAGTCATTGTAACGGCTGGCTAAATAAGACCAAACAATTCTGTTCCATCTGGACCCTCATCTTTCAAGCCCTCACTTAGCCCTTCACATTAATGTCTATTTAATGCTCGGTTGTAAGTTGTTACCATCTTACTTGAGATCATGCGCTCGGTATTGAAAGGGTCATTTTAGACAAATATAAAACTGTCTAAATAATGTGGATAATGGGATTTATTACTATTTTTATTTGAATAAATACAATTTTGAGGTAACAAATAAAAGACCTTCATTACAAGAGGAGAAAAAGTGCTACATAGTAAATCATGTTAGCATTGCATTTTATCTTATTTCTTTTATATTCTATCATTAAAAAATTGAAATTCCTATGCACGGCGGATTTCGAGTTAAGGTAATTCTGGCTTTGAAAAATATTTATGAGACAGATCTGGAGGAGCCCGGCCTGTGGGGACACCCACACTGGGAGGCTCATTGGCACTGCTGAGTCTCTCTGCAAGCTCCAGTTGGCTGGACCAGGCCAGTTGAATTTTTATTCAACGAGGAAAACTATGATTTGCTGAGATAACACATACTTGCTTTTCTAAATAAGACCTATAATTTTTTCTTAAATTAACAAATGATTCTTCTTCAAATCAAAAGTGATAACATAACCCTAATGTATGATTTGTTCAATTATTTTTTCTCATGTTATAATTATTAAATGAAGTGGTATGTTTTCTCTGATGCAAATTTGTTAGAGTCTGTTACAGTTCATATTAACATCTATAACCCACTAAATTCTAGTCACTGTTTTCAAATATTTAATATTCTCAGGTTTATAAAATCTTATTAAAGATTAAATACATATGGAGGTTTCAAATTGGGCTTTACAGGTTTAATTAGTAATCAATCAGTTAAATGCTGAATATTTGTGTTTTACAGACACAGGCTGAGAGCCAAGGATGCACATTTAAGAATCACTCTTTTGAATCAAATAAACTCTATGTTATTGGGTTATTGAATATATTTTCTTAAATGAAATCCCATGTTTTTATTAATTCATTCATTAAATTAAAACATCTTTAAAATATGACTTTCTTTTTGTGTCAGTTTTGTACATATGCATCTACACTGAGGAAAAAAACTGACTGATTCTACAAAGAACGTTTTACAAATCTACATATAGCATGTACCACTAATTTCTAATTGCAAATACGTTCCTTATTTTCTATTGTTACTTTATGTTCTAGACACCTGCTCACTCCCTATTATTATGAAGGGTGAATTTTAATAACTATTGCTTTTTACATGTCTGTTGAACAGTATGCTCTGTGACTAGGAGCTATCCTTTGGCTTTTGCAAGTGAATAGAAATTGAACAAGTTTTGCAATTTTCTTCAAAACACCATGTAATAAGCTGCTTTTTATTATACTAATAAAACATCTAAAGAGATTTTTAAGCACTACAAGAGTTTCTTTGGTATTTGCTTCGTTGCTGCGTCATATGCTGCTGTCTTATTTGCCATGATGAGGGTAATTGGGCAGGGCGGGGGGGAACTGGACAGGCCACAAAGGCAGGTTACCCTTCAATAACTATCTTGCAAAACATTTGTAAGGAGAAGTGGTTGACTTTAGATCTTCAGGACATTGTTGCAACTATGTGGATGGATCATGAGGCCAGTTAGAGAGACAGAAGAAGAAATAATTCTTCTATGGGAAAAATTCCAGTGGACGAATGTCCATCCCGGTTTATATCTTGTCAGACAGGTATTGTGGTCAGAAAATACTGTAAACTTGGATCCTCTTTTAAAAATAATCTATTTATTGTCTAAAGATAGTTAATCTAGAATTCGCCATCCTTAGTTCAAATCTCTAGATAGTGTTTAGTTGGGTATTTTCCACTTTGAGAATGAATTTAAATCTTTCCACAATGTTACTAAGAGATATATATGTATATATATATTTTTATACCAGAACTTCTATTTTCATATTTATGGTTAGTTTTTAAAACTAGAGGGAGGCTTAGAATAATTTTATCATGCTTTTTCACTTTTAAAATAACAAGCCTGAGACCTCAAGAACTGAAGGCCATTTTCTCAAGGTCAGACATAGGAAAGAAGAAAAATAAGAATTCACCTTAGCCACACGGGCTACAGATATGTCTGCAGCATTGAACAGCCTTTCATAGATAGATTTATGTGGCTGACTCTTATTTGATCCTTCCATGACTGTATTACCAAAGGTTTCCTTTATGGGGACTGAATTAACAACAGTGTTTCTGCTTTCTAAAATGAAGCACATAAATCCAGGCCCTAAGTAAAGTGATATAAAATATAACCTTCTATAAAATTTATTTTGAGAAACTACAATATTCATTTACACTATGGAAGTATACTAAAACGTCCCCAAAACCAGATTGTATATTACTGAATTATAATCACTTCCAAAAATTTTAAACAGTGCAAACAGTCTTTTATTTTTTGTCATTCTTTTATTGCTGTTGTTAGTTTGCTTTTTCTTTGAAACATACCCTTTTGGAATCTAATAGGCAGTGAATTACTTAACAAACATACTAAAATATGCATATGGAAAAACAAAAGAAAAAAACATGTATAACACACACACACAACTCAAATGGTCATTTTAAACCGTGCCTTAAAACATAATCAATACCTTCCGAATGTCAGGTTTAAGATGATAAATAAATAATAACAAATATTATTTCAGTCCGATTGCATTGAATAATTACAAAACTCATTTGTATGAGTGATTCATAACCCATACTTTTAGCTTTAGAACTTGGTCACCATGTTAACATAATTATACTCTATTGCTGTGAATAAAGGGAAATCACTGAAAACAATTTTGTTCAAAAATGTTCATGTTAGCGCTGCCTAAGTAGCTACAGGGGTAGATATAGCTAAAGGTTAGCATATGTTAGCATAAGGGAAGCCATCTTGTAGAGGGGAACCACATTGGAGCTATAAATAACCCTGATCCACAAGACACCCCTTTGTTGAGTCTGCAATGCTTTAGTTTGCATGTAGCCTGGACAAGTCCACACCTACTTGTGAGTAATATGCATGCTCTGCTACTTTCTCAGCCTCGGCTTGTACATAGACCTCTCTATTGCCACAAGGCAGTAACTTTGTTCTTTAAGTTTTCCCAGGAATGTAACAATCTCCAGAAAGGAGCCCTATGCTGGTATCCATCACCCATGACAAGAAAAAGAGATGATCTGGCATTTCAAGGACTGCAACACCAGACAGTCACATCCCGAGACCCCTTCCTTTCAGCCCCTTTACCCTATATAACTGCTTCAAAATTCTGTAGTCTTAAGACGGTTCTTCAAGGACGCTGCTCTGCCATCTTCTGCCTCGCTAGCAAGCGGTAAGAAAAGACCCTTTCTCTCCTACCACCTTGCCTCTGGACTGCTGGCTTGTCTTTGTGGCGAGTAGAGGACCCCTATTTGGCAGTGACATTCAGGCATCATTAATAGTGAAATAATAGATAACTCCTAAGAGAACTCAATATCAGTATATTTCATCACAAGGAAATCAATAAGAAGAGACTGAATTTCAAAAGATTATCTTTGCAAAGCATAGGGGTAAATGAAAAAGATATTCATATTGTATAAAATTTTAAAAACTAGTAAAAAAAACTAGGATTATAACTGTTAGATTTTTCATTAATCATAATAAGAGAGATTTTAAAAACCGTTACGTGCTTTTTGTTTATTTTGTTGAAAATCCCTTAGGTTTGTATCTGAGGCAACATCGTCCATTTCTGTGATCCGGAAGTATAGGTTATTCAAGTAGGACTTGGACTTTCCCACTGGTTGCCTAAAGCAGTAGGATACTCTGTTACTCTCTGCGCTGTGGAATAGCTAACATACTGTTGTCCAAGCTTGAATGGCTGCAAGTGGGGTCACTGTTTCATCTGTGTGATGCCCATGGTGTTAACTGTAAGTGCAGGCAGTGAAACAGACCTGGTGTTTTTGTCTGTTTGTATCCCTTTGCTTTGTTTTAATCTCAGCTAATTTTATCACTACATCAAAACCTGGTCCAGGATTTTAGGAAGATCCATTTCATGTAGTACCTTGGCATTCCACCTTGAACTTATTATAGCAATTTGTGCCAAGTAAATGGGAAAATCTTTTAAAAGAAAATGTTTCCATGTTCATGGATTGGAAGAATTAATATTGTTAAAGTGCCCATACTTCCCAAAGAAATCTACAGATTCAATACAATCTCTATCAAAATTCCAGTGACGTTTTTCACAGAAATAGAAAAAACAATCCTAAAATTTGTATGAAACCACAAAAGACTCCAAACAGCCAAAGCAATTTTGAGAAAGAAGAACAAAGCTGGAGGCATCGTGCTTCTTGATTTCAAACTATATTACAAAGCTTTAGTAATACACAGAACCACAATACACAAAAACCAACTCAAAATGGATTAAAGACATGAACATAAGACCTGAAATCATAAAATTCTCAGAAGAAAACATAGCAGGTAAGCTCCCTGACATTGGTCTTGGTGATGATTTTTTGTAATTGGCACCAAAAGCAAAGGCAACAAAAGCAGAAATAAATAAGTAGGACTACATCAAACTAAAAAAGCTTCCACACAGCCAAGAAAACCATCAACAAAATGAAAAGGCAACCTACAGAAGGGGTGAAATATTTGAAAATCATATATCTCATAAGGGGTTAATATCTAAAATATATAAAGAACTCATATAACTCAATAGCAAAAATATATACAATCTGATTAAAAAATGGACAGAGGAACTGAATAGAGATTTTTCAAAGAGAAGACATACAAATGGCCAACAGGTACATGAAAAGGTGCTTAATATCACTAATCAAGGAAATGCAATTCAAAACCACAAACAGATACCACCTCACAACCGTTAGAATGGCTATTATCAAAAAGACAAGAAATAACAAGTGTTGGCGAGGGTGTGGAGAAAAGGGAACCCTTGGCACTGTTGGTGGGAATGAAAATTGATTCGGCCACTATGGAAAAGGGTATAGACGTTCCTCAACAAATTAAAAATATGACTACTATGTGATCCAGCAATTTCACTTCTGGGTATGTATCTGAAGGAAACAAAAATCACTATCTTGAAAAGATATTTGCACCCCTATGTTCATTGCAGCATTATTCACAATAGCCGAGCCATAGAAATAACTTAAGTGTCCATTGATGGACGAATGGGTAAAGAAGATGTGACAGTGAAATATTATTCATCCACAAAAAGGAAATTCTGCCATTTGCAACAACATGGATGGACCTTGAGGGCATTATGCTAAGTGAAACAAGTCAAACAGACAAAGACAAATCCTATATGCTCTCACTCATGTGGAATCTAATAAAACAGCTCCTAGATACAGAGAACGTGTTGAGTGGTTGCCAGAAATGTGTAGGTGGTCAAAAGATACAAACTTCCAGTTATAAGATAAATAAGTTTTATAGATGTAATATACAGCATGGTAACTAAAGTTATCAATACTGTATCATGTATTTGAAGGTTGCTAGGACTGTAGATCTTAAAAGTTCTCATCACAAGAAAAAAAATTTGTAACTGAGGTGATGGATGTTAACTAAACTCATTGTGGTAACAAAAAAAGAAAGAAGAAGGTGCTATGATTGATTGCTTTTTTAACAAATAACCTTTTTATGAACTAAAGAAGAATAAGCACTTTCTCAGAAATTTTATAATATTGTATGATTTTGTTGCCTATTAGAGTGAAGGAGCTAGGAAAATCAAGTGCTTCTTGGTGTTTCAATTACTACTGCAGACCTGGCTGGCCTTTGACAACCAAATAATAGTTTCTAGGCTCTTTTTTGTAATTTCCCAAATTTGCTTACTTGTGAAATTTTCAATTATATTTGGAGAAATAATAATATTGTTCTTTCAACATTTAGGATGGCTTTTACTTAAAACTACAATAAAACAAAAATAACTGAAAAACCAGTTCACAAAAGCCTACATACTGGTGGTTTTATTTTTCTAACATAATAAGCATGCAATACATGAGCTTTCAAGGACGGCTGAGGTGGCTCGGTGCCAGCAGTGTCCCCAGCTCTATCCTTTCTGTTTCTCCATGGTAAGGATGTAAGTCTTCATTTGCATGGTTAACTTGTGATCACGATAAGCTCTTGCGTATCAAGCAACAAGTGAAACTGTTCAGTGCACAACAGACACACACATCACGTTAGTAAATAATTATAGTCATCTAAGAATGGAATAAGAAGAGTCTTTTTTTCCTCAATGTACATGTAGTATTTTCTTCAAACAACTATTAATTTGTTAACACATAAATACATATGTAATTGTTTGGAACTAAGTATTAATAACCAAAACTATTACTTTTTTTTTGGTCACGAACACTGAAAAAATTACTGAGACACTAAGCGCACTGTGAACTTTCTCTGGAAGAGACTTGGGTCAACTTTCCATGGAAAGGATTCTGCTCACTCAAATTTTTGCTTTTTGTAGACTCCACAGTAGACACAGGCCAAAAAAGTGGGGGCTTGAATGTTTTCACCCATTGGTGGTGTTAGCCCACCTTCGGTGCTGCCTCGCTCCTATTTCCTTCTCACATGCTTTGTGAATTTGTGAAATTGGGGTGAAGATCTAGCTGTAGGTTTGTAGGGAAGCAGGAGAGGGAGCATCCTGTGCAGCGGGCTGGACGTACTGTTGTTGACATTTTGTTGCCGAAGAGCAGGTTGGAACTTTCAGCAACAGTGAGAGGGTACTCCGTGTGCCTGAAGAATTCAGAGCTGTAAATACTTGGCTAGTGACAAACACATTTTTGTTTTATTGTAGGAAAATCTATATTAATTCATTTTAATTAACCTGAAAATACATTTATTTGTGTACAGAATATATCACTTGTTTGAGGGAGTATTTAACTGTTTTTATGTTCCTAAAATAAATACATTTTTATAAAGATCTAATGGAAGAATCACGGTAGCAAAAGTCGACCACATGATGAGCACAAGCTGGTTCAGAGTTCTGGCGGCTACACGGTCAACCAGCCCAGAAGCCAGCGCCACTCCACACCAGCCCATCTGCCATTTGCTTTTGTAATAGTAGACGTGAGACTTTTATTTGATTTTTTTCTGCTGAGCCAAGAAAACATGTTCAAATTTCAAGTATTTCAGGAAAAATGTCAAGTAATAAATTTACTATGCGTTTCAGGAAAAATGTCAAGTACTAAATTTACTATCTTCTTTCCTAGCAACATAGTACTGAGAATTAAGTAAAATAAAACACTCTATATCTGCTTTATGTAAGATAGAAACTCCATTGAGAAACTTTGTTTTGTGTATTGTTACCATAATTCACTTTTAAAAGACTTCTGTATGCAGAAATGACAAATGATAATATGCTTAAAGAGGAGTATGTTTCTGTATAAAAATTAATGTCTATTCAAGGAGTACTCTGTGGGCCAGCCCAGTGGCACAAGTGGTTAGGTGCGCGCGCTCTGCTCCAGCGGCCCGAGGTTTGCCAGTTCGGATCCCAGGCGCGCACCGACTCATGGCTTGGCAAGCCATGCTGTGGCAGCCTCCCATATAAAGTGGAGGAAGATGGGCATGGATGTTAGCCCAGGGTCAGTCTTCCTTAGCAAAATGAGGAGGATCGGCAGATGTTAACTCAGGGCCAATCTTCCTCAAAAAAAAAAAAAAAAGAGTACTCTGGATACTCTGTAGTTGCTTTTTAAGATGGGGATAATGGTTTAATGATTCAGCTAAATTTAAGTAACCTAAATAATGTCACCCTATTTTACATGGTGTTTTGTATTTTTCAATGTGTTTTCTACATCTACTTTCATATTTCATCATAAGTAATTTTTCATTATGAAATATACTTACTATATATATTTAGCTATTTGCAAATATTTTTCATCTCACTATTACAATTTTCTCAAATACTTCGAAACATATTTTGTTACTTCAGAGCATTTATATATTTATTAGCATCTATTCAACTGTTTCACCTTATTTCAAAGTGGACTAATAATAGCTATCTCATCTCACATGATGAATCTTAAGCTGTGATGAATATTAAGATGCTCTGATCATAGTCCTTCAATATATATTTCTCATTTGCAGTAGACATGCCCCAGATCTCTGGCTGAACCCAGGGGAAAATATGTAGACCTAGGTTTCCCCATTATTCAGAGTTCTGCTCTTGTTTCTGGTATTCTTCTTCAGCTCCCCATAGAGCTGTGATCCAAGGAGGCTGGAGAAGAACCTTGCACAGATCAAACTTACAGGAGACCCTGGTATAAAATAGAATACCAGTGAATGTATTTATAACAGCAAATATAACTATCAAATAGACCAAAATACCACCAACGTTCTCCCTGTTAACTGATCACTGCATTCTCTTCATGTCAAAACACACACATGCACACACAAACACACACACACACCACATTTTCAGCAGATGTTTCCTTATGAACATGGAATCAAAGACAGAAGAGTTGGTTACATGGAATCAGCCTTTCAGATATGACAATCACCTCATCCATCAGTGCCCGTCCTAGGGAAACAGGTGTCCTCTTGTCTGATGAGCACCATAACTCCTTGTAGGACTTTGATTTGACAGTGACAAACTCTTGCCCTTGTGCTCCCCTTCATGGTTTATATTAAGACACAATCTTTTGTCAAGTCTTTGTGTGGTATTTTTTTTTCCAATTTTTTTGTGATAAGAACACGAAATAAAATCTATCCTCAAATGTAGATTATTGTAGACTATAGGTACAATGTTGTAGAGCAGATCTCTAAAGCTTATTCATCTTAATTGAGACTTTATGCCTGTTGATTAATAACTCCCCATTTGCCCCTGTCCCCTCTCCATGGTAACCACCATTCTAGTCTTTGATTTTATGGATTTGACTATTTTAGATACCTCATATAAATGCAATCATGCAGTACTTCTCTTTCTGTGTCTGGCTTATCTTAGCATAATGTCCTCAAGGTCCATCTATGTTGTCACGTATTGCAGAATTTCCTTCTTTTCAAGGCTGAATATTATTCTATTGCTTTTCTGTGTGTTGGAGCTAGCTGAGACAGGTTTTGGAGGGAAGATTGTTAAATATTCAGGAATTTTGCAACTTGTTTGTTAAACCTTCTTGAAATCATCCATAGTGAGAGTATTTACACCACAGAAATTGGAAAATGCTACAAAACAGGGCTTTTTCCTGCCCCCCTTGGAGATGCAGCTTATTGACACTGGACATTACTATACCTATTGATTAGGTATAGCTTAAACATTTTAATACAATCAATTCTCTAACTAAACCTTGGTCAAGTCAATTGTATTTTGGATTTTCCTAAAATTTTTCAGGCTTATACTTATATTACTCACGATAGGTTAAATTCTCCTTTTTCATAGGCCTCAATCATAATATGGCATGATGGGTGATTATAATTTAATTCTGAGAAGGTAAACTTATCACACCTTGAGGGTGTATTGTTACCATGCATGTACTACAAAATTTGTCAAAACGAACCATAAAAACGAGCAAGAGTTCATCTCTCTTTGTGTTAAGGTTATAAATTATCTTTTATTTGAACTTTTGTAGTAATTTTCTATTTAGTCCCTCCAATTCTCACTTTTCTATTTAACCTTTTTTTTTCATGTTAGCTTTCTTGAAGTAGAATTCTGACTATGTTTCTTTCTTTTGTGATATTCATGCTTGCCTCCCTGTTGCTCACAGAATATATCCCCAAACGCACAACTTGGCATCAAGGCTCATCCCAAATCTATACATTTCCAATGTCATTTTTCATTATTCTCTTTCAATAACCAGCTGACTTACTACCTAACTAATTAAATAACTAAATTAATTATGTTTGAGGAATATAACAAATATCCTATTTTTGCAGACACTCAATATTTGCAACAATGCTGTGAGGTACCATATTATCTTGGCCTCCTGCTGAGATGGCTGAATTCCCAGAAGCCCTTTAATTTAATTTCGATTTGTGAGACACATACATAATTTCTCGAAAAGGGCCTTCTTATGACTGAATACTCTGACTTTTTAAAAATCTTTTTGGGGTTTTAACAAAAGTTTGTACAATCACGTGCTCAGCTTTTGCTGTTTGCTGTACATTCAGCCTCCATTTCTGATTTTGAGCACTTTTGCCATTGGAAAGGCTAAGAACTTCAAGTCTTCCAGTACTGCTTCCTTTTTCTAAGAGATTTTCTCTCACTTGAGCTGTGCTTACATTTTATTATAAACAGCAAGGAGCATCCAGGCACCTTCAACATTGCTTGGGAATCTCTGTAGGTATTTGTCCAAGTTTCTAGCTTTCAACTTCTATTTTGCACACAAATGCAGGGCACAGTTTCGCTAAGTTTTCTGCCAGGACCAGGCTCTCCCTTTGTTCAGTTTACAGTGACGTGTTCCTCCTTTCATTCTGGGCCCTCATCAGCAGTGTCCCTAACATCACATTTCTACTAACGATCTGCCCAAGGCTTTCCCTAACAGGATTTAGGCTCCTCCACATTCTTCCAGCCTCCACCCACTCTCCAATTCCAAGGCCACTCCTTCACTTTTAGGTATTTGTTAAGGTACCACCCCATTCTCTTGGGCTAGTGGACACGGTTAACCATCACTCAAAAAGCTTTTGATCTTGGGATTGGTGCATATCCCAAAAAGGATTGTTGAAAAAGACTGGAAACATTTGTGTAACAAGAAATTACATTTGATATATAAGGAATTATAAATATATATGTAGTGTGCTGATATGAATCTCTGCTCGCCTCAGTAGAGACCTGGTGATAACCCTTCATCACTGTTGCCTGATTTATTCTTGCCCTAAACCATCAGAACCATGGCATCCACTTATTTGAGCCTCTTAATCTAAACTGTGCTGTGTTTGCTTAAACACTTACTCAGAACGGTATTAAATTACTGAATATTTAGCAACTGATCTGTATAGAATTCATTATTTCCCCTATGTTACTTTTAAATTCGGTTCCCTGCTTAATTAAAATGACTCTGTGATTTTGTAGCTCTGTTCCCTTAACCTGTAGACTTTATTCCTATATGGCCTTCTACCCCTATAGTCTCCTGTGTGTTGTAGAGACTGGCAGTGATTTTTTAAATATTCTTAGGCTGGAAGCGTCATATTGTATGTTGATTACAGGAGAAAAATTGATCCTTCACTTGCTACATCATGTCAATGTTCATGTGACACCACAAAACATATCAAACAGGTAACTAATTAATGGTGTTATTAGTTAATGACATCAGTCATAACATCATGCAAAAGGTCAACATAAATCATAATGTCATACGTTGATTACAAATTTTTACAATAATTCAACATGTAAGAATCAAACATTTGATTATTGTCTTAGTCAGCTTGAGCTGCTGTAACAAAATACCATAGACTGGGGAGCTTAAACAACAGACCCTCACTTCTCATGGTTCTGGAGGCTGAAGTCCAAGATCAAGAAGCCAGCAGGTCGGTGGTCTGGTGAGAACCCTCTTCCTGCTTGTAGATGGCCACCTTGCTGCTGTATCTTCACGTGGTGGAGAGAGAGGAAGGACTCTCGCTTCTCTTCCTCCTCCTCTAAGGGCACCAATCTCTCTAAGGGGACTCCACTCGCAGATCTCCTCTAGCCTCATCACCTCCTGAAGGCCCCGCCTTCTTGTACTGTCACACTGGAGTTAGGGTTTCAACAAATGAATGTGGAGGGACATAAACATTCAGTCCATGACAATGATCATAGTGACATACATACAAGAAAGTGACGAGCAGTGAGCCCTGGAAGCTGCCCGCTGGTCTGGCACCAATAGCTAGGCCACCGTGTTCTCCTGCTGAGCATAAAAAATTTCACAGCATCAGATGAGAATACGAGATTGTTCTGTTAGCATGTCTGTTCATACACAGACACAGGAACCTTTGCAAACCACAGATATGATCAAACAAGTTCTCTTCCCAGCTAACTTGTTATTTCTTTACCAGTTATAGCTTTAACTCAGCTCCATTTCTCCCATCCACTGAATGAAATTAAGATACCTGATTACAGAATTATTCTTACTTTCTGAAAGCACCTAATTAAGAAGAAAACACTGTTTTCTTGAACCATCTCCAAAATCACCTACCACAGGCTCATCTCTTTAAAAAGCAGCGTGGAAGCCCCTCTCACACAGACTGAAGATTCCTCCCTGTGCCCCATGGTGTGAGTCCTTCTTGTTGCAGAAGGTGGTGTTACCTCACCAGGTCTGTTTTTGCCCGCGACCCAGAAAGCCAATCACCAAGACGACGAGATTGCGGAGACAGAGGGTTTAATCGCAAGGCAGCCAAGTGAGGAAAACGGGAGAAGTCTCAAATCCGCCTCACTGAAAATAGGGACTCAGGAATATTTATGGGGAAGGGGGCAAGGTGGTCTGAAATGATTGGAGGTGAGGAGAGATGAGGTAATTGATGATCTGCCCAAGCGTAGTCAGGTTTCATGTCTCTTCGTAGGAGACATGTTCACAAAATGGCGGCATTAGCATGTCCTGAGGGTGGACTTCCAACCTCTTGCCATCAAAAAGGCCCAGTTGGTGGGTTGGTGGTCTCAGTCTGGCCAGAAGTGGACAAGGGGTTCAGTTCCTGAAAAAAAAATAGCTCAAACACCCGTTATCATGGTGACCCAGGCTCCAGGGAGATGTCATCTATAGGAACCTAGTGGGAGTCAGATAGCATATTGCCCAAACAACACAGTTAACAGTGAGTAAGTTTATCATGCAGATTTAAGTCCTCGCCTTCCATTCTGATAAGTTTCTAGGTAAGGCCATTCCCCTCTTCTTCCTGGTACAGGGAAGAAGATACCTTTACAAATGGAGATTTTCATTCCAAATGCAAATGTCTCTCATAAAGGGTAACTAGAACTAAGAATGGGCTTAGCAGGGCCCACCCAGGTACCCAGAGATATCTATAGTAGTGGCCTTTTCTGAGGGCAGGCCTCGCATCCCAAACTCCTTTGGTCAGTTAGTGGAGGTACGAGTCAAAATGTCATTCAGGCAGACACATATTTTGAGTTGGCAAATTCCAATCCCCCATAGTTACCAGTTGCTGAATGATCAATGGCTGTTTGCCGCTTTCAGTGGTACACCCAATCCAACTGTTTTTGGCTGAACATGTGGTCCTAGTGGTCTTTAGCTGAGGGGTACCACACTGATAAATAAATAATTTATTGTACATTATACTACATTATGTTAAATTTAGTCCAATATAGAAACAATTAAGCCAAATTTGTATACTTTTCTCAAATTAATGTTATATGATGACAGAATTAACCACTTGGGAGAAAGTCATGTGATACAAAACAGCTTCCAGACATTAGACAAGAGCTGCATAATCTTTCTTTTCAGTTTGCCCTAAAAAAAAAAATCAATGTTCATTTTAAAACAATGAATTATCACTTTCATTATGATCTAAGGCCTTAAAAATAATGAAGCTTACACATAATCCCCTTTTAAAAAACTATAAAACAAAATGGGATAATTCAAAAATAGATTGCGTTAGAGGCTATTTGAAATATATTGTCCTGTGAAAATATTCTTTTTTTAAAATTCTAGTAGCTAAGACATTAAACTGACACAAATAGATAGCTTATTTGTCTCAAGTGTCCAAATGAACTATATAGAAAATCAATTTTGGCTAAACAAAGAACAGATGGTAAATAATGCGATTACATTAAAATGACTATGATAGTAGTCACCACATAAAAATAAGCACGGGTTTCATTTTCTCAAGTCTGAATGTTGTAGACTAGAGAAAAGAATTATCACAAGGGAACGAGAGTCAGCCTCATATAATTTCCTTTCATTACCCTCAGAGAACCCAGCATTCTCATCATCATAAGCAGATGGGTGAAATAGAGTCTGCCATGAGAGGAAGATCATTTAGAGGAAGCATTAACATTGTCATTTCCTTTGAAATCCTTGAATGTGAAGGAAAACAAAGGAGCTCTAATAAATATTTTAAATGAATAGCTTATTTAGTTACCTGAACACAAAAGATCTATTATCCAATGGCTTAATTGACTGTGTGTGTGTTTTAATAGCTCGCATATTGCTGGAAACATTCTTCTGCAGAGTTGACGCTGTATTCTTTATAGTCTTTTGATTTGATCCAAACTCACCAGTCACACAACTCCAAGGAGAAAAAATAACTATTTCTCAGTGGAGCAAAATGAATACAAGACAAAATACTGTCACAATATTTATAATAATATGCTTTTCTCTATTCTTTTGGTTGCTTAGGGGATTATTAGTGCTGAGAATTTAATGAAATTTTTAAGTATCTTGAGTAGTCAAAATTTTAACTATATTTTTTCCATACTTTATATCAAATTGATAATTTACTCCTACATTTCTGAACTTCTTGCTACCTTGCATCACATCAATTTTTTATTTTTCACCTTTCACTTTTTCTACTTCCAAAAGAAGAAGAAGAGGAGGAAGAGGATGAGGAGGGAAAGATGTGAAAGAAGAGGAATAAACTGGAGAAGAGCGCAGCAATCTCCTTTACAGGCACCTAGAAAGAAATCAATTCGTAGGGATTATATAGGGAATAACATTTATGTACTGTATATCTTTCTCAAAAATCCAAGGGTGCCATCAACAAAATAAACAAAAAACTTTTAACTTGATTTATAAGAGAGAATATTTGCAGTTAAAGAACACCAGTGGAAATGGCAGATTTACCGCAATGTGGCGAGTTTCCCTAGTGAAGAGCAGCGAGAATGCATCATGTACCCGAGCCCAATGTGAAGGCCGTGGAGGAGGGGGAGCTGGAGATGACTGTCTTCACCGGACAAAACGAAAAACAGAAGAGAGTTGTACTTTCACTTATGCATTGACTGAACCTACCAATTCTATTTTTTGTCATTTCTCTTTGTTTAAATCAAGAATTATTTGCTTGTTTATTTTTGTTTTCTTTTATATAAAACATCTCAAACTACTCCTCCTAAAGTAGTCTTTTTCTTTCCTGATTCTTTTTTCGTTCCATGTGACAAAAATAACATAACGAAAAAACTAGCTACTTAACTAAACCATGAAGGCAAAAAAATTGTATTTATTAATGCTCACTCTACAACAAATGCTCATTAAATCTAGGTATTCCAAGTTTCAAATTAGCCTTTGGAGGGTTGTTTGAAATTTAGTATGGAAGTTGTTTTATAGGAAACCCTATAATCCATAATAAAGTGATCTATTGAGTCACAGATATTGAGTAGAAATGTCATCTTGCTGTGAATCCAAAATTCTTTGGGGACCATCTGTCTGTATTTGATGGGAGGAAGGGGATGATACGATAAAACCATGAAGGCTAATTTCTTCCTCACTCTACATGTCCTTTGCAGTTTGACTAGGCGGTTTGCTCTGTGGTCTGCCATCTCCATGTTCCAGGCTGAGGGAAGAGCCAAAAGTTGGATCATTGCAGAGAGAAAGAGAAAACATGGCGATTCATGTCTGGTTCCCAAACTTCCAACTAGGAAGAATCACGTTTCATGGGTGCTCACATTTTATTAACTAAAGCAAGCCATAGGTCTACCTAACTTCAATGGGGCAGCGAATATAATCCTACCATTACCAAAAAGGAGATGTTGAAATATATGGTGGTAGCAAATACTTATAGCTTTATATAGCATCTTCCATGTTTAAAAATTCCTTGAGGTGAGGCAATTTAATTATATGTCTAAGAAATTTTGTTGTGTACAAATATAGATAATATGTTTAGGACATTTAATATAAAAATACTCACGAAGAACACCCTCTTTTAAAATGCAATGCCTGCTTAAAAAAATTCAGAAATTCAGAAAAATATAAATAGGAATGCAAAGATCACTCACAATTTTACAACAAAAAAAAAATGACTGATGTTAACATTTTGGTACATATTCTAGAATTTTTTAGCACATGCATACATTTTCATATATGTTTTCATTAATGAGTTCAGACTCTATATACTGTTTTCTTTAACTTGCTCTTACTCATAAGACATCTTTCCATGCTGCATGGAATTCTCTTAATAGTTATATAATAGCTAAGCCTTATCATTTAGCTGGTTTCTAATAATAATAAATTACACAGTAGTGAAAAAATCCAACCCCCAATGTGGTGGGGTTAGGAGGTGGGGCCTTTGGTAGGTGATTAGGTAGTGAGAGCAGAGCCTTCATGAATGGGATTAGTGTCCGTATAAAAAAGATCCCAGGGAGCTCCCTCACCCCTATCCATGTGAGGACACAGTGCATCCATGACCAGAAAGTGGGCTCTCACCAGACACTGAAGCTGCCGGCGCCTTGATCTCAGGTATCCCAGCCCCCAGAATGTGAGATATAAATTTCTGTTGTTTATAAGCCACCCAGTCTATGGTATCCTGCTGTAGCAGCCTGAATGGACTAACATAAAGTCTATGTCTGGGCATTCTAATCTGTCCCCTGATTTCTTTGTCTGACCTTACACGAATACCACACTTTCTTGATTTCTGTGGCTTAATAATAAGTATCAAAATCAGGTAAGGTGAGTTCTCCAATTTAGCTCTTCTTTTTCAATATCACATTGTCCATTGTAGTCCATTTGCCTTGCCATATAAATTTAGAAGTCGTTTGTTGAAAAAAATCCTTCTGGGATTTTGGTTGGGGTTGTGTTGAATCTTCAGGATCTCTGTTGGAACAGACCAGTCAAGTACCAGTAGCCAGCCTGGCAGAGGTAAATGACCTTGATACTCAGGATAGGGTAGGGCTCATGTTACATAAAAGAGACAGAGGAATATGTTCGGCACCCATGTGGCCCATGGAGTGCGTCTTGGCATTTCATTGCCCAATTTTGATGATTAACGAACTAGTGCACCAGCCAGAGCCTGAGAGAGGCATGGTGACCAGGCGCTTGGGTCCCGGAGGAATAGGATCTGGGTCACCTCACCGCATAAGCCCCAAACCAGCCACGGCGCTAGCTGGTGCTGAGGGACTCTGGAATGGGTAGAGGAGGAAGACGATAAGCATCACGTACACGTTCCTGCCAGCTTCTGGGACCGAGGCTGTAGCTTGTCTCCCACTCTTCCCCTTGTAAATTTCCCCGGGTAAGAGAGAGACCAGGGTCTCGGAGGACCTGTTCCCAAGGTCAACATACTATACGCCGTGGAGCTGTGCAGAGGCTAGGCTGCAGTCCTTGCTGTGACACACCACACGGATCCCAGGATCACGGAGGGTCCCTCTTCTAGGAACACTGCCAGCTACAGGTTCACAATTGCTTGTCTCCCCAGGAATTGCTCTCAGGCAAAGGGAACTGCCTGCCCCCAAGTAACCCCATTTGAAAACTGATTTATATGGGGATGAAAAGGCCAGCCCCCTTGCCTCAGTGCTGAACGCGCCTGAATGGCAGTTCCCCCTCCACCACCACTGCCGGAAGTCTGGCTGGCAGCTGCACCACGGGTCCCCTCTTTCTCGACCTAATCCTGCTTCCGCATCCCTCCCACGTGTTCTTCCTGGAGCATTTGGCCACAATCTCCCTCCACGTGTATCTTGATCTCAGAGACTATTTTCCAGGCAATTAGGTCTGATATAATCTTTTCACAGTTATTTTTGAGGATTAGTCAAAATGTGCTAGAAGTAACATAAGTAGCCCATTTCTAGCATATAGGAGCCACCAAGGAGATGGTAGCTAATATGAAAACGACTATATATATACATATATGTACACACACATATACATATGTAACTTAATTTACTTTCATTAGCCATATTCATACTTTTATTCAGATATATTGTTTAAGCGTCTCATCATTATCTGAAAAGTTGCTTTTTCTGTAAAGTCAGAAGACTGCTGTAGCTATCATTAAAGCTCAAACGTCTCATTTTGTAGGTTATATTGCCACCAAACATTTGTCAAGGGCCACCATTGAGCACTTTCCTCTACATCTGAAGAAATTTACACATGTAACTCCCTATGTCTTCACAAGTACCCGTGAGGCAGAAACTACTACTGTCGGGCTTCACAGATGAGGGAACTGGGACGCAAGCAATTTCAAGTGACCGGTCCAAGGATGCACACTCAGTGAGGAGTCTGGCCCTGAACCGACACACTAGATCAGGAGCCAGCAAGTGTTTTCTGTAAAAAACCATAGAGTGAATATTTTAGGTTTTGCAGGCCACATACAGTCTCTGTCACATAGTCTTTTTAAATTTTTTTACTACACTTTAAAAATGTCAAAATCCTTCTAAGTTCTCAGGCCACACAAAAACAGGCATCAGGCTGAATCTGTCCTGCAGGCCACACTTTGTAAGCCCCGTGCTGGACTGAAAGAACCACGTTCTTTTCCCCTGGTTACTTGTTATGATGGATCCCAGGAGAGATCATTCCAACCTCCTTGTTGAAAGTTCTTGTACTGAATGATTCGTGTCTAGAAACTAGAGATAACACTACTATCGAGTTGCCTTTTACTGATCATTATAAATATAAAATATTCAAGTAGACAATACTACAATGCAACTTGAGGTTCTTAGGAGTCAAAGATTAAATGTTTATTTGAAAATAATTTTCTCAAAATAAAGATGGAAATATGAATCTTAATATCAAACTATTATGGTTATATAGGTATTCTCATTTAACTAAGGGACAACTTGATGTTGAAAACATAAGACAATTTATGATATGATCTTATGTCTACACAGAGATAGATTTTTAATCAGAAAAATCAGTAGTCATTCAAATTAAGTGCTTCAAGTACCATTTTCAATTAGCAATAACACTCCATAAGTGTCCAATTAAATCCCAGTTAAATCTTTATTTGAAACACTAAGGGTGATGGAATGTCCAGTAGGTAAGATGTAATATTTACGCAGTTTGAAGATTCTTGCTGGAGTAAAGAAGTAGCTTTTTGCCCAGAAAAGAAATTTTGTTTTATGAATCTAATTTATGCTAGGCATGTAAGTTGTGTTTACTGCTAACTGATACAAAGTAAACCAAAAGTACACTCAAGTGGGTTTCTATATTTATATTACATAGTTATATAGTTATATACATGTATATGTACTTACATATAAAGTTATGAGTTATATACTTATATCTATTTATATACTTTAATACATATTAATAGAAAGACTTGAATACAAAGGTAAGGAAGCCCATAGTTAATCATTTGCTGCACTTTGACTCATCTGTGAACTATGTTAGGCTGTTCTTAGGAACTGTTCATAGGAACAGTCCTTATTTGCAGTACTGCAGTAAAATGGTAGGTGAGTTGGTTATATGAGCATGTATAATCTTGTTAGAAAATCTTGTGAGTCCTAACAACACTCTCCTGTGCAAATTATGTCCTTACAGCCCAAAGCAAAATAATTCACTGGAAAACATATTCCAAAATCCATACAGAGGATATTAAATGCTGGAAGACAGTAGAACAAGCCTAACCCTTCATATCAATATTCCCTCCAGCTTCATTGCTGATATCTGGTAAAAAACCAAAAGAATAAGACGTATCCATTTACATCTTAATTAATCACAGTCTCAGGAGGTGATGTAAAATCCATGCAATATTAAAATTTTGATCAATATTGTGTCATATCGAGATTCATATACAAGGAATGGAGAAATCCAGATCCTGGGAGTGCTTTGTAGCTTCATTAGCTACACAAATCCCATCACACCTACTTGATGAATCATCATGCATAAATTTTGACAAGTCCTAAAACTCTCTAAACATTAACTTTTCATCTGTGAAAAGATGACATGAGATTAGAGGATCTTTATGAAACTTTCCAGCTCAGAATTCCCCAGGTTGTACATCTGACTTAGAATTCATGAACAATTCTCTAACGGAGAAAGCTCCCGCTGTTCAAGCGGAGGCGTCCTGTAACTCTGTAAGGGCCCCCAGAAGAAAGCTGAACCCAGGTCGCCGCACTTCCTGCATCAGCTTGATTGGCCCCTCAGTCTCACCTAAATAGGCAACTAGGTGTGACCTTGCGGAAAGGTTTCTGGCTACGATTTCTGCAAAGGTTAACTCACGCCACTCACGTGTCTGAAGAACCGGTGGACAATTTAGGAAAAGAAAGTTCTGTTTGGTAACGTCTAGATATATCATTTTATTGTAATTATATTTCTATTAGCATAAACTATGAAATGCAACTCTTACACAGAACTATTGTTCAAATCTAGGATTCTTTATTTCTGTAGCCCAGAAATCATTACAGTACCTAATGCTTCATTGGTGGCTTTCTGCATCACCCTGGTTTCTTTATTTCTGACTCTTCTTTATGTGTGAATCTAATTTTCTGTCTTTTTAAGGGCAATAGAGTATGCTTGGGAACTTGGTTTTGAAATTACAGTTATATTCTCAGACAATACTTTTAATCAACTCAATCATATATCATGATTGATGGAAAAAGCTTAAAAATCCAGATTTATGTAAGAAAACCATAAAAGTCTTGAAATTCCAATATCAAAGAGTTAAATGACAACTATACGCTGAATTAGAATACTTTTCATAGTATACATTCTCTGGATATAGGCATTTGAAAGGAGTCTAACACATATAATTTTATTTTCATAAGACAAAGTATCACTTCTCAATTTATATTTTGTAACTATCTTAAAATATGTATTTTACTTCCCATTTCTAAATAAAATATTTAATTGATAAGAAAATTTTTAAAATCTTAAAATAAGCTCTTTTTCCAAAAGATGGAAACAAAGCAAAAATTCCAAAATCTTTACCTAGACTTTCATATGATTTTACTTTAAGTATTTTCAAAAGTTTTTAATCTCTTGCCTAGACTATGCTAAGTATTATTCCAATAAGATCACAATTTTCTTGACTGAAATAATGTCATTTGCTATATTTAAAAGGAACATATTTTATTCAGGAGGTTATGACTTGCTTCTTCTTATCTTTGGTGCCCATTATAATCAGACTCACTGGTGCCACCATTTATAAAATATTTATAAACCTCAAAAGCAAATTCTGAGTGACTGCTACAAAAAATTGTCATCTAAAAAAATCTTCTAACTAGTTTTTAACCCCATAAGTGGTGTTTGAAATAAGATAATGACCAGGGAAAAAAATAATATGATTTCCAAGCTATTTTTCATTAATTTTTACCAGAGGGTTATTTACTGAAGGATAACAAAACAGTATATTAAACTGAGGCCATTTTAAAATAAAATCTTTTAATAAAGGCATAAATTTATGATTAAAATATTTAATAGAAAATTTTATATTTTAAGTGCGTCATGATTTCAGGGAATTATATAAAAATTATGTAAAGAACATGAGCATTATTATAATATGTCAATATTTTAATATATGTTATATAATTATCATATGTGATATGAATATTGGTAATATAATGCTGGCACAGATTCTAACTCATTTAAACCAGTTATTTGTATTAAATAGCCTAAAATAAGACTTGAGCTGCTTTAGAGTTAAGTTTTTCTGTTTCTATATGTTAAAATAAGGCTAACACATAGCAATTTATTGATTTATGTGTTTAAAATAAGTCAAAGTTGGGGGCCGGCCCCGTGGCTTAGCGGTTAAGCTCGTGCGCTCCGCAGCTGGCAGCCCAGGTTCAATCCGGGGCACGCACCAACCCACCGCTTCTCTGGCCATGTTGAGGCCACGTCCCACACATGGCAACTAGAAGGATGTGCAGCTATGACATACAACTGTCTACTGGGGCTTTGGGGAGAAAAAAGGAGGAGGATTGACAATAGATGTTAGCACAGGGCCAGTCTTCCTCAGCAAAAAGAGGAGGATTGGCATGGATGTTAGCTCAGGACTGATCTTCCTCACCAAAAAAAAAAAAAAAAAAAGTTAAAGTTGTCTGGTGATGGATAGAAAGAGAAAAAGAGGCCAACAAAGGAGAGTATCAGACACTGAAATTTGGCAGCACCATACCCCATATGCTGGAAGTCAGACACTAGGAGTAGGTTGGCAAATTCAGGAGGTGACCACTAAGGAAGACTTCTAGGAGTCTGGGCATCAGTACTAAGGCTCTGAGGAGTCTGGCTCCTGGTAGAAAAGCACGTGTGAATTTTCAGGCCCACCCTTCGGCAATTGCAAAACCTTCACCTGCAGGCTTCAGAGGGGACAGCTGCCCTCCCACACAGGCTCCATGCACAGCCAGTGCCTTGCAGTCTCTGAAGGGAGTTACGGTCAAGGACTCCGTCCCTTTGGCTGCCCAGGCCCTTATGCATAGTGCATTCCTAGCCCAAGAGAGCCCGTTTGGTGACCTCTTTATGGTGGAAAGCCAGGGGCCCTCCTCAAGAGCCTCTCAAGGCTTCTTCATTAGGGCAGAGGGGAGAACCCTGTAGATACTTCCCCAGGCCGACTCAGGACTCAGAAGTTTTCTACTCCTAGCCCCCCCACCCCCACTCCTGTTCCCTGGCCCCCAGGTCCATGAAACCCGGGGAGCCTTTTGTTTGGGGTTCCCTCTGCAGTGAGAAGATCCCCATACCCTGTTTGTGCTGACCCAGTTGAACCCTGACCAGAGCCCTGCCTGGGACAAGCGGAAGGGGGATTGGAGCCAGCACTCCCCAGTGTGGCCTTTTGCTTATATTATTGCAGTGAGTGGCTCAAGCCTGGACAGATCTTTTCATTTTGGCTTGTTGTTTTAATCAGCTCCTCTAATACCTGGCAGCTAAGCTCTCTCCAGCCCAGCTGAGCCCTGGACAGGCATCTAGCCGGTAAGTTTTTATCAAAAGATAATGCTATGTTTGGAAATTTTCAAGTGAGATGTCTAGGGAGAACGAAGCTGTGAAGCTGTGATCCTTGTGTAGTTGTGCTTTAATGTGATTGCTGTCTTATACGTCCACTCTCTGTAACTCCGTAATGAGGGAGGGACTGTGTGTCCTGTCTTAGTACTAAACTTCCTCTGCTTATGAATCATGGTGCTTGAAAAATATATTTTGAATGAGTTAATGATTCAAAGAATGAATTCCTATAGGCTGGAATGAGTCAAAGCAGTTTCTACTTCCCCTTTCTAGGAGGAAGTGAATTTTTGAGCTCTAAAAACAATTATGTGGAAAGATTTTCATATTCTTCCATCCTCTATCTACTTGGACTCAGGAAAACTCCCCTCTGACTGACAAATCTGAGTTCTGAGTCTGAAGATCTGAAGTTACAGTTAATAAGAACCATTAAACCACTGTCTTGGCTCTTCGTCTTTTCTCTATGATGCCATGATTCTGGACCTAAAAAGGACTACCTCAGGTAATGGTGTTTCACATTTAAAATATATTCCCATGAAGCTATCTTTCTAAATCCATCCCTTTTTCTTTTGTTTTCCACTTCTTCAGAGTGGTACTGTTCTTCTCTGCCTGAGCAGTTTACTCATGTACTTGTGTCCTCTCTGTCTGGACCACAGAGGAGCACTGGCCACTCTAGAAAATGCGTTTCTTCTGGAAATGATGGCTGAATAAAAATGGTAAGGATGTCTACCATAAACGAATGTTTCTATTTAAAAGCTCTGGGCCGGCCCTGTGGCTTAGTGGTTAAGTGCGCACGCTCCGCTACTGGTGGCCCGGGTTCGGATCCCGGGCGTGCACCGACGCACTGCTTCTCCGGCCATGCTGAGGCCGCGTCCCACATACAGCAACTAGAAGGATGTGCAACTATGACATACAACTATCTACTGGGGCTTTGGGGGGGAAAAAAAGGAGGAGGATTGGCAATAGATGTTAGCTCAGGGCCGGTCTTCCTCAGCAAAAAGAGGAGGATTAGCACGGATGTTAGCTCAGGGCTGGTCTTCCTCACACAAAATAAATAAATAAATAAAAGCTCTGTTATGGGCTACATTGGAAAAAATCACTTAGGCAGTTTTCGGTCTGTTATTTATTACACCAGAAATATTTTCAATAATATATCTTTTTTTACTATTGTCCCATTTATAATTGTACAGATGCTTCTTTTTTATCCCATTAAAATCAATTAAATAATGTTTCAGATTAAACAAAATAAGAGACAAAATCTGACTTGCCACCTGGCTCTTTTATTTTATTTCCTAAGTAGGAACTGGGATACAAATGGATGTTTGTACAAAAATAATGAGAAAAATTTCTCAAGAGAATGACTTTTTTCTTCTAAAAAGTAAATGAGCAGAAATGTGATTGAATTAATGACATAATCTACCTCCCCTGTTTAAATGCTAAGAAATGAGGAATTACCTCTTATGAGATGTTTATATTTCTCAGTAAATCATAGAAACCAAACTAAGAAAATAAAATAAAGCAATCCTCAAAGTAAAGCAAATATGATGCTTTTGGAGCATTCTATATTCTATTGTAAAGCATCTTAGAGCACTTTAGAGCATTCTATATTTCTACCCCAGTATAAAGGGATTTCAAAATGCTTATAAATGCACACTAACAAGGATGAAAATTCAATCTTAAGAAATTGAGACTCTAAAGAAGAAAGGAACTATTTCTAAGTAACTTCTCTGCTAAGCGCTCTGTGCTCTGCGTCAATTAATCTTCCCAACAAACTTCCCCTTATAGACATCCTCAACGGGTATTACGAAGGAGGAAAATGAGGCTCAGATTGTTCCATTTGTTCAAGTTAAATGGAGCCAGACAGGTTCAAGAGCACCGTTTGACCAAGAAGCATGTGCTTCCCTCTCTCTGTAGTTCATATCTTCGTCTTCCTGCAATCACGCATTCAGTCAACAGACGTTTATCCAGGAGCTACTGTGTTTAATGGACTCTTCTGGTCATCAGAGTGGCAGAGAAGTGAGGCACTCAGTTTGTAAGCCCAGCTTCTCTTCCTTGAAATTGCAGAGATTTAGGTAATTCTCCTTTATCAATTATCAAGCTCCCTCAAACTCGATGCCCCCTTCTGGACACACATGGCCTCCATGTAGTCAGAAATGCGTAACCAGGCACATAATATTGGTTTCTCTTTTACTATATACATTTTATTCACTCTTTTAAGATAAATCAGATGATTGTCATTAAAACACCTAACTCTCCCACACTCGTGGGGGCAGACGTGGATCATTAACCACCTCTCTAATTTTATGTCTCTGGAGAACTACAAGTTCTATAACAAGTACTCTCTGTTGCTGGAGATGTTAAAATACAACTTGGAAGGCAGCTGGATAAGGGCTTTTAGACAGAAAATTGATATGGCTTTCTCACTGTTCAAGTAGCTTTGAAGTTTTAAATGAAATAGGAAAAATACGAAGAGCAAGTTCATCTTTAACAGTATAGTAGTCAAAAGCCTAGTGTATCCACCAGATCCTATCACCAGACAGCCATGCGCAGTCTGTTTCTCTATAAGTCATCCAAGTGACGCGTCTTTGTTCAGTTTACAGCACAAAATAAGTGCAGGCCAATGCTCTGATCTTAAAAATGGCCATAGCTCAATTACCTGAGGTGTTTAAGCTGTGGTTCTCATTCATGCATGAAAAATAAATTATCCACGTGGAAATTTGATAGGAAGTCTTTGTACTATAAACTCAAAACCAGGTTTCTGTAAAGTATACATTTTGTTTGGAAAATGTATACATTGCTTAACCATGGCTTAACTAAAAAGCAAATCCAGATAAATTTCATTACTTCCCAAATTATGTTTTGAACCATTTGCTTATTTCATTTCCAGTCAGTTAACTCTAAGGGACGATATTGCAACTGAAGATAAGCAGCTTATCTTCCAGATATAAAATAATTACATATTTTTTGCATACTTCAAAGATGTTTGTTTTTCTGTATCATTATTATTTTGATGGAGAATTTCCTTTAACACATTACAGTTCCACAACCAAATAAATCTACATCTACATAACAGAACAATATAACAATGCCAAAACATTTTGAGTGAGAAATGAAATGGATTTCATAATTATTATGGCAGCCACTTTCATGATGTTGAAATGCTCAACCACATTTAGAAAAACAGGCTTTTACGACTTTCTCAACATCTCTCTTCCTATTGGAATTGATAAGAATGTAAGTGAAGCTGTCCAAATAAGCTACTTAGAAGAGGCAAAGGAGGAATTTATAAATGCAGGACTTGACCTGATCCAATTAAGCCCACAGCAGTTAAACTGGCTATCTGAGTTTGGGCTCCCTCAGATTACGACGAACCAAAAGCTCATAGAGAAACCTGCAAGCTGCCAGTGCATTTACTCACATTTTTAAAAAAACAATGTCTTTGACCTTATATTGATTGATTTCTTGCTATGTTTGTGGTTATTTATTTAGTATTTTAATTTCGAAGCATTTGAGCCGTTGCCAGAATGTAGACCTGTGAACATAACTAAAATGTGTCTCTGTACTGCGTCTGAGACGTGCCTAAGGCCAACCTCCCTCTGGATCTCTGAGAGCTCCAGCCTCTTAGACCCCGCTGTCCATATTACTAAGTAGATTCGTACAGGTAACCTCAGCCACATTCTCCTCACGCTTCTATTTCTATTAGCCCCAAATTGGGCTTCACAGGTATCTGAGTATATCTCCACACCAGTAGTAATTACCTTATAGCTCTGAGTAATTTTTTTAGAAATGAGTAGTAATTACTGTTGATGAACTATGTTCTAAGAACAAAAACAAAAAATGAAGTATAGTGAACATGTTTTTAAGCCATACCCAATGACTCTTCAAGTATCAAATTAATTGTATTTGATGATTATGGTGATGGTGTAGTATTAGTACTCATAGGAGTAGTTTAGTGATGTGGTATAGAAAAGAAAGATGACAGTGGAAGAAGAATGAAGAAAAACAGGAGGAGGAGGACAGGAGAGGGAGAGGGAAGAGGGAAAGAAAATGGCGGAGGAGTGAAAACCATGAGAGTGATGAAGTGGTAGCCGTGAACGCCTTGCTTACTAGTAATTATGAGTCACTAAAAAACAGTATGTACATATTTATTTAGAATCTGTTACCATGTAAATGATTAAATGTATGTTCATATTAATTCATTCAATTCAATTTCAAGAAAAATGTCCATGTTATATCAGTATGCTTTCCCAGCTGGTGAAATTTTGTTTGATTTAATTGAACATTTTAAAGTAGTAATATGTGTCTTATTGATTTTATTACTTTTTTATTAGTATAATAGATCTGTGCTTCTAGTTCATCATTTCAGTGCACCTCATTTAACAAACGAAGATGCTGGAGATATGAAATCCCTGTGTGGGCTCTGCTCCGCCCACGCCCCAGCCCATGTCTTGGACTGTTTCTGGGTCCTCTGTGTTCTGCTCTCACCCCCAAGGGTTGCCCCTGCCAGTCCTCTTGGGAGGACGGCCCTTGTTCTAGCAGAGAGCAGAGAGTTGGAAGAGTCTGGGAGTTAGATTCCCCCTTGGTGTTAGGGTAGAACAAACTCTGAGGCCCTGCTGAGCTGTATCCCCGTCCTTGCCCTGCCCCCCAGGTCCTCCTCCCTCCTGCCCTCACTGCTGCCTCTAGAACTCTCTCTTAGCAAGTCATGTCACACAAGTCTGTCTCAGGTCAGCTTCTAGGGAACGTGACCTAAAACAACGGTAAAACAAATGAAGGAATTGAGTAATTAAGTTTTTGGTTTTTTGTGGAAATCAAAAATTTAAAAATTGTACCACTAAGAACAGAAATTACTTTAAGATGAACACATGTACAAGCCCACATTGATTTAACAGTCTTCCCGCTAGTGTTGGCCTGGGTGTTCTCGAGCTGAGTGTGTTTCTGTGTTTCAGTGGCTCAGAGACAGAATGGAGGTTGTTGGTTTTTTTTTTATTACTATGAAAATTCTTGAAATATCACACTCACAAATTGAGAGTCATGAGAAAATGGATGGTAATTATGACATTACATGGCATCAATAAATTTTAATTACTATTATACAAAGATAAAATAAATAAATCATTTTAAAGAGAGTTATGGGTAATATATATGTATATATAATAGAAACGACTAGATCTATGTTTACACCATTCAATGTGCCATAACTTTTACATATAACTTTACTATACATATTTTGATAGAAAAAAAAGAAAGTGAACTTGCCTGCATATGGAGATATAAGCATTGAAAATTTATGTCTCCTTAATTTATAATTTTAAAGTTTTTATAAATTATTTTTTAGCAAACACACCCAAAAAACATTATTAATATTTGTATTGGGCACAGTCTATGAAAACAATTATTTGGACATACATAGTTCTGTATTCTTTATTAGGAAACTTGGTGTCATACGGTTCACACAAATTAGTTTTTAGCTAAGAATGGCAGGGTACAGGATCCTAATTCTTACCAGAGATTATAAAGAGACTGAACACACAATTATTTACCTTGTGTAATAAGTAAGTCCGGGGCACAGCTGAGTCTGGAACTCACTATAAATGATCAGGACAGTGTTCCTTAACATCTCTTAGCTCTGTCTCCCCACCCCTGTTCCCACTCCTTTAACCTAACTCTCAGGTGGGCTGTTCAGCAGAGAAAATGATGACAGGCAGCACCCAACTCGCATATCTCGGGCCAGCAATCCTGTAGAGTGTGCCTTTTTCCTACAAGCTCAACATAAACTCCAGCATGGTTTCACCGGCTCAGGAGGTCACGTAGGGATCTAATCACTGTAGCAAAGGGGATGTATGCACCTCCCCTAAGCAAACCACATGCATTAAGAGATGCAGAAGCTTTATAACCAGAAGAAGGGGAAATAGATGAAAGCACAGGTGTCCTGGATGGTATGAGACCCAGGATGTCACCGGGTTAGAGTCTTTCTTACAATTGCTACGTAATAGAGTGTCCTCACGTACCCAAGAAATTGATTGGAAGCCAAGCGGAAATCACAAAGGAGAAAGCCAGGAAATGGAAGAAAATGGTCAATGTATATTGACTCTCTCCAAGTCGGTGTGTTCAATCTCACTGAGAAAATGTGCAGTTGAGTGAATCTGATGAGACTGAAGCAGTTTTTTCTTTTCTTCTTTTTTCTTTTCTTTTAAACTTCTAAAGCGACATTTCTTAGCTTTCTTAATCTTTAACTTCACTTTTTTCTTTATGTACATCAATGTTGATTATAACTTACCTATTTTCAAATTTATAGCATTTATAATAGATTGCGAGATTATTTATTTTATAGTATAGACTATAGATTATAATACATTGTTTGTTTAATTATTTTTTTATTGAGGTAACATTGGTTTATAACATAGATAAATTTCAGGTGTACATCATTATATTTCTATTTCTGTGTAGCCTACATCGTGTTCACCACCCAAGGTCTAGTTTCCATCCATCACTGTACACATGTGCCCCCTCTTCCCCCCTCCCCTCTGGTAACCACCAATCTAATCTCTGTGTCTATGTGTTTGTTGTTGCTGTTGTTTTTATCTTCCACTTATGAGTGAGATCACGCAGTATTTGACTTTCGCCATTTGACTTTTCTTTGCTTAGCATAATACCCTCAAGATCCATTCACGTTGTCACAAATGGAAAGATTTCATGTTTTGGCTGTGTAGTAGTCCATTGCATATATCTACCACAGAAAATCATAATTTTATTATTATTCTGTAAAAATTATTACCGTAGCATCTACTTATAGACAACATCACTAAAATCTCCCCTTTGATGGTAGAGAAAGAACAGATATCTGAAATTTCACATTTTGGTCTTCCATTTCCCCTCATATCATTTACTTACCAAAAACAGACAAAGTGAGTCAAAGTAGACAGATGAGTGTGAATTCAAGGAGAAATAGTTGGAAATTAACTACTTCTGAGGAGGTTGATAAATGTTAATACATTATATGTATTTACCAAAATAACTGGTTATGTAAAATTTGTTCTTTTTTTTGTGTGTGTGAGGAAGATTAGCCCTGAGCTAACATCTGTCACCAATCCTCCTCTTTTTGCTGAGGAAGATTGGCCCTAGGCTAACATCTGTGCCCATCTTCCTCCATTTTATACGAGACGCCACCACAGCATGGCTTGAAAAGTGGTGTGTCAGTGCGTGCCCGGGATCCGAACCCTGGGCCGCTGCAGTGGAGTGCGTGCACTTAACTACTATGCCACTGGACAAACCCCAAATTTGTATTTTTTAAATTCACTGTATCCAGAAGGAGAGATCTCAGGTATAGTGAAAATAAATAAAGAAAAAGTTAGAAATGAGATGTCAGTGTTAATTAGATCACATTGAAGGAGCAGTAAGGTAAAATTTGGAGTATTGAAAATAAAGTACAGAAACTAGTTTTGGATATCAGAAACAATACTAGTTGTATATAGCAAACAACTTTTTTGGGGTATATATTAGTTTCTTTGGGCTGTCATAATAAGACACCATAGACTACATGACTTAAAGAGTTCTGGAGGCTGGAAAGCACAAGATCCAGGTCCAGCAGCTCCAGTTTCTGGTGGGGCCTCTCTTCCTGGCTTGCAGACAGCCATTTTGCCCTCAGCCAGCCATTTCTCTGAGTGTGCACTGACAGGGGGGTGAGGGGAGAGAGGGAGAGAGAAGGACGGGGGGAGAGAGGGGGGCTAGCGAGCCTGGATCAGGGCCCCCACTTTATGACCTCATTTAACCTTAATTACTTCCTTAAAGGCCCCATCTCCAAATACAGCCACACTAGGGGTTAGAGCTTCAACATATGAATTTTGAGGGGATACAAACATTCAGTCCATAATAATGTAAATGATACTTAATAAGAAGATACTCTATTTAGTTCTATTCCTGTTTTTCCTTTTCTATGAATTCTTCTTAATGTGTTTACTCAGTCTCAAAATAATTAAAGAAAATCAAATTTTCTATCATCAGCATGGTGACTACAGTTAACAATACTGTATTGCATATTTGAAAGTTGCTAAGAGACTAGATCAAAAAAAATTTTGTAGCTATGCATGGTGACAAATATTAACTAGACTTATTGTGATGATCATTTTGTGCTATATACAAATATCGAATCATTACATTGTACACCTGAAACTAATATAATGTTATATGTCAATTATATTTCAATAAAAAGAAAGAAAATCATTTAGCACACTGAATTAAAAAATTGCAATTTTGTCATTTTTTAAACCAACTATGCAACAGAAAATACTGTTAATTCCATCTATATAATGGTATTTAAAGCCATTAATATTATTTGCAGTTTATTTTTCCTTAAAATTTTTCTCAAAAAATATCTGAAAATTTCCATGAAAACTTTGAATCTGGACACAGAACAATGTGGTCCACTGTAAGATAATGGAAAATATATACTGGTCCCTGCCCCTGGTTCCCGGCACAGATCTCCTGAAACTCTTGTAATTTCCTAAGTGACAAGAACACTAGGAGCATCTTTTGTTCTAATATTTGGTCTCTGATCCCAGTTTCTGACACACAGCTTCTGAAACACTTGTAATGCCTCAGATGATAGGGGCATCTTTTGTTCTAATGAGGCAACTCTGGGTGGACTCTTGGATGCTCCTGCATGGCTCCTGGATGAGTGCTGGTCTCTGGAAAGACCAAGCCACGATCAGACGCTTGGAAATTTCAGCCCCGCTCCATTCTCTTGAGAAGAGAGAAGGGCTGAAAATGGAGTTAATGATGGATCATGCCTATGTGATGAAGCCTCCATAAAAATCCCAATAGTGGGGTTCGGGGAGCTTCCAGGTTGGTGAGGACATGGAGGACACAGAAGATCCACGCCCCTTCGCACATACCTCACCCTCCTCATCTCTTCCATCTGGATGTTCACTGTATCCTTTATTATAACCTTTTGTAATAAACTGGTAATCTAGTAAGTAAAATGTTTCTCTGAGTTCTCTGAGCCTCTCTACCAATTTAATCACACCCGAGAAGGGGATCATTGGAAACTCTGAGCTATACCCAATTGTTCAGAAGCCCAGGTGACAACCTGGGCTTCTGACTGGTGTCTGAAGTGGGTGTGGATGGCAGTCTTGGGGGACTGAACCCTTAACCTGTGGGATCTGACACTGTCTCCAGATAGATAGTGTTAGAACTGAGTTAAATTACAGGACACCCAGCTGGTGTAGTAGAGAATTGTGTGGGGAAAAACCTGCACATATTCGCAGACCTGAAGTGAAGTGTTTGTGTGAGTGAAGGAGACTCACAGGGAAGAAACACAGTAGGGAAGAGCCGGGTTTTCCCCACATAGGAAGGAAAAGACTGAGCTTTTCCTCTCTCATCCATAATTTCAGTTTTTATACAAATTTAGTATTTCTCCATCTTCTTGGAAAATGAGGGGTTGTCTTTGGATGTTGCACAGAATACTTGAACTGGGCCTCAATAAGTGTGATTTTTACCCTTAGGTGTTATACCTTGGAAAAGGCATTTGATGTCTCAGCCTCCTCAGTGACACATGGCAGCTGGACACACCAGGTGCGTTGTCTCTGTATTCCCTAGTTGTCTACAACAGACTCAGGAATTTACCTCAGCTCTTGCTTGTTTGCTGTTCTCTGCCTTGCTCTCTTCCTCAAAATTGCATATTCCAAAGATAATTTCTTATTAATTTTTAAAAGAATCTTAACAAGATCGGTAGCCCTGGTTGCCGACTCAATTACTTAGAACAAAGTGATGTTCCTTGAATGTGAATTCAGTGGCTCAGCTGCTGATCCTGGGTTTTTCATTGAATCATTTCTTCCTCATCTGCCCTTCCCAAGTGACACTCCAAGTCAATGCACTTGCATTTGGTTCTCAGACCTTTTGATGGAGAAAAGAAAGATTGAAAGGTGTAAATATTCATTATATTATTATAGTCTTCCAAAAACTATGATAACCACTCAAACAAATTATCTTGTGTAACTTTACCTGTACCTTTTTAAAGGTAGGTCATAGGTGAGGAATTTGAATATGGCAGAAATTGTCAGGACCAAGTGTCAGGACAAAAACGCAGATTTACCGAACTAAAATCCAGACTCTCTTCTCAAACCATGTCAACCTCCAAAATCAAATCTTTTATAATACTACCTTCTCTGCCTCATTATTCTGGCCCGATTTTTACATTGCCTCTCCTTGGCTTCTGTTCCATGGCTGACCACTGGAGGTCTCCCCACTTTCTGGAAAACCGAAATCTTGCCTGGAATCCTGACTACCAGGCACCGGTCTCCTTTCTTGTTCCCTCCATTCTCGACAGTGCAGGAGCACGTGGTGACTTGACGCTGCTCCTCCGTGGTACTTCTCCCACTCCAGATGATTGCTGACCATATGCGTTCCCTGCGTCTGTGCCCTCCATCCTGAGTTCACTCTCAAGTCTGAGTCCTACCCAGCTAGTGGTGGTCTTTGGGTCCAGGGATCAGCCCTGTATCCTGGACTCTCCACATACATTCCTTCAGTCCTCAAATAAAATGTTTGCAAACAAGTCTCTGCCTTTTTAGAGGCATTGTTACTGTTTCCTTCCAACTTTCAAGGTGCCTGCAGTCTCCCCAAACATCAGCATATTCAACATGATGATATGCAAACCCAGAAAATATTTGACTTATGAATTTTTTTGTTTTGGATATTATTTCTTTATAGTTGTCAACATAATCCTATTGTTTTTTTGTTTGTTTGTTGAATGTTTTCTCTCTTTCTGGGATCGTTTGCTTGCTTAGAGGATGATGAGAAAGATATCTCCACATTAAAAAAGGATACAAAATGCATGGTATATAAACATTGTACTTAATAAAAACCCTGGTTTTAGTGCTTTTATTCAAAATTATGCCTTTAAATTTCTTTGTACTGTTTTATGACTTGTAATATAATTGTAGATAAGACATATAATAATCACTTTTCACTTATTTATATCACCTCAGTCTTATTTTAAACATATAGACATTACTTAATTATATGCACATTATTTTAATTTTGCAATAACACTCATATTATTGGAAAGGTATAGACCGGGTGTTAAGAAATGTTTATCTCAGGATAGTGAAATAATATGTGATAAATAAATTGTAAGATTTGTGCCTTTCTCTAACTTCCAATTTTCTACATTGGGAATAGATTTCCTTTGTAATCAGCAAATAATATATAATATTTTAATGTGAAAAAGGGGAATACACATAAGAAAGTACTTTTTTGATAGAATAACTTGTCATAGTATATATTAATGTTTAGGATTAAATAATCGTTATGCTATAACAAACACTTTTAATCTGTATTATATATTCTAATAAGAGAGAAAAAGACAAAAAACTATTTGAGCTGAAAATGAATAACAGATGAAATGATGAAAATACAGAGGAAAATGGAAAACTACTATGTAGCTTTGCAAAGAATATTTATCTTCATCAGGTAGCTACTCTCTTTTCCATGCCCCTTTGCTGTTTCCTTTGGAAAATTTTTTTTCATTTTAAAGCAAGTTGATTTTTATATTTGCTAACAACCATAAAGGAAGGTGTATGGGATTACACAGATTACATAAAGGAAAGGAATGGGACACCACAGAACCATGATGAACCAAAACAAAAAACAAACCAAAACTAAAGATATCAAAGGAGGCCTTTGATCACTCTATGCCCAAACACTAAAGACTGATTTCATGCGGCACTGGGGAGGGAGTGCTGAACAAGGCGTGTAGGACCTTGCGGAGTAAACAGCATGGTAGGCGGGCGTGAACGTAGAAGAGCGAGGGGTGCTCACGGAACCTAACCGTGGTGCACAGGGTGAATATTACCCAGTCTTGCCGCTGAAGCACAGGCCTCTGGTTGGCATAAATAAACATCACTGATCACATTAGCTGAAGAAAGAACCCTAAGTTTTCAATGAGAAGAGAAGTTCAGTTTCCACAAAGTGAATTTAGGTTTCTGATGGGCTTTGGGAGTACAGAGATATCTAACTGCCAGTTAGAAATATTCATCCACAATTCAGGAAGACACCGCGAGTTGTAGATTTGGATATCTACAAGAGTATTTTTTGAATCAGGAAGTCTAAGTTTGCCCAAGATGAGATACTTAGATAAGAAAATGAAGGGAATGCCAGCATCCTGAGGATTTACATGTCAGGGGAAGAGGAGGAGCACACAAAAGAGACTAGAAGCGGTCTTCAGTCAATGGAGAAGCTATTTTGGCAGACCCCGGTGTCAGAAAACCAGAGACCATTTCAGGGACACAGGTCAGCATGGTTTTACAGGCAAAGTGGATATAAACTTTCGTCATTCCGCACATATGAATGTGCTGTGTATTTGCTGCTCAATCAATACTAATAATTTATATTTTACTTTAAATACCATCCTAGTGGAAATAATGCTAAGTGATAACTGGTAAGTATTTTATATAAAATTTCACCCCAGAGTGTTAGCAGGCTCTAGGGGCCTTCTTGGTCATCCCTGTGGAAAAGTATCATGTGCAGCATCTACATATGAAATAACCTATGACCCAGGAATATCACCAAAGCTTCACCTCTCACTACCAGGGAATCCCTTTGGTGAAGCCTGGGGTTCAGAATCCATCTTCCAATGTCATTAGCTTTGGGGCCAATTGTTCTATAGGGGAACTCTGGGACCCGAGCTGTGCTGGGACTCTGGGAGGGTCAGCAGTACTGTGCAGGGACCAGAAAGATGGATGCCAGGTGATGAGTTTTTAGGATCAAATTAAATTATATACATACTGTAAAATGCAAAGTTACTTAAATGTATCTGTTTGTTTTAATTAGCATGAGCTAGAAAAAAATTTGCTGTATAATTAAGAAAAAAACTGGTGACCCTATACTTTGCTCAGCTTTGCAGTCGAGTCACCAGCAGTCTACACAGCTTTAGCACAAATGGGTCTAAAGCTGCTGAGGATGAATCCTGATGAATACATGGATGTGGGGGATGTATTAATGAGAAGTTGTAATGTATTATAATAAACGTCTCTTGCTTTTGTCTTCACTGCTGCATTGATAGATCTAGAAAATTGACATTGCACAATTCTATTGGAGTTAACTAAAGCCTTGGCTCAACGACTGTTACTAAAATAGAACTGCACTGAGTGGTACAAACAACTGTTTATGTCCTTGAATATCAGAAGTAAGAAACCAACGAGAACTATCAAAAGAAAAAAAAAATTGATTTTAATGATCTTTCTTCTTTTTGAGGTCTATAATAAAAATCAAAGCTTTTTTCCCCCTTCCTCTTTTACTTGAGGTTATCTTATAAGAAAAACAATCAATACGGAAAGATTAACAGAATATGTAAGTGTGATGAAAAACTTAAGTTGAAACAGAAAAAAGTGTTTTTCTTTCCATAGATAGATACACACAGTCGGCCTTCCATATCCGCGGGTTCCGCATCCGCAGATTCAAGCAACCCCTGCTCGCATACGCACTGCGTTTACAACTGGCGCTTGGTTGAATCCGGGATGCAGAGCCCTGTAGATACCGAGGGCCGACTAAGAGCCTTGACTCGTATCCGCGAACTGTCCTAGAACCAATCCACCGTGGATACCGAGGGACGTCTGTATAGCCATTTTCAAAGGCATAAATTTTGCTTTTAAATGTTATTTGCTTTGATTATTTCATGCATTAATCATTTTTTGTATGCATTTAATAGTCATTTATTAAGGTTCTACTGTGGAAATTGCTCTGATTTGTACTAAGGCTCAGGACTCAGGGACCCTGTGGGAGACTTACAGACACATAACTGAAAGGGTTTCACCGTGTCCGTCACCTTCATGCGACAGGTGTTGCTTACCACAGGACCACAGCCCTTTCAGATGCTGAGCTCCAACCTCTACTTTAGAGATGCTGAGGTGAGATTGGGGAGGTTGAGAAAGCGTGGTTGCCGCGCAGTTCACAGGGCTACCTGTTCTCGGGACACAGGTGGACAGAGCATTGGTGGAGAGGGCCGTGTGCTGTGAAAGCAGTCGTTGACATGTCCTGCCACAGTCAGAAGAGAGAACGACACGTGTGTCTTCGGGCTGTGGGCACGTTCCTCTAACAGGAGCGGGGGATCTGCAGGTGTCCACTCAGGGGCCTGGCCGCTCTGGGCCCTGGGCCCGCAGTCTTAGTGCAGGCTCCCTCCACTCCGAGGGCCACTCTGAGTCTGTTCCTCCTCCGGCCCTCACCCACTCTCCTTCCTCCTGCAGTCCCAAAGAACCCGAATCCCCTGGGGGCTGGGTGCATGGACTGCCCGTCTTCTGCTTTCTTTTCATCCTGTTGTTATGGTCTCCCCTAACTATTCTGCTTCCTTTGGGATTATTTTTTTTCCTGGCGAATGAAAAAAGTCACCTTTTACAAATTCCATTGTGTTTTCAAAAACTTATTTCTAGTATTAGAAAAGATAATAAAACCCTGAACATTTATCGTTTCTTTCTCCTTGGTCTCCTGATAAAACAGTCCTGTTTCTTGGGGAGGCGATGTGGGTGACCTGAACAGCTACGCCTGCAGTCATTCCCCTTGGAGGGGCTTTGGAAAGGGTGTCAAGTGGCGTTGATGCCGAAATGACGGGATCTTCTGTTGAAGTTTAGTGCGTGAGGTGAGGAATTCTAAAAATCCTGAAACGTGGGCCATAGAAACAAGAAAAATGATCCCAACTAGAATAACAATAGCATTCCATTAGGAAATATTGAAAGGGAAGGGGCTGCTTATAGCAATGGTAGTGAAGAAAAACGCAGCAATGAATATTGTGGAATATATCCCTACAGTTACAGTAATTCCAGTGTAATGTGGAGAACTATACAGATTGTAGACATGGTAATTTGGAGAGTTTAGAGGAGGTAGACAGTCACCTCCTTCATCTGGTGGAGTAGTGGAACAGCTCACGGAAAGCATAAATTTAGAGCTGCTTTTGGTGATAGCGAGGATCCTTATTACTCTGGACCAGGGCAAGATGAGAAACTGTGACCACACTCTATGAACAGAGATCTTGCACAGTGCTGACTGCAGGTGCTCTGTAATGTTTTAATTACATGCACGAACTAATAAAAATATTATCAAGAGTAAGTTCTGGTGTATACATATTCAGATGAAATGCTTCTAAGTTTGTGATATAAGACATTGAAAAATATGTAGCATGATATTTTGGAGAGCTATTCTTCTTTTTAATCAGCCATTTAGTTTTCTTGCCACAAAATGCAATGCTGTAATTTTCTGCTACTGCTGAAAGTTTTCTTTTTCTTCTTTTCTTCTCTCAGCTCTTAGAGAAGATAATCCAGCTCTTTCTTTTATTGAGGTTAGCTTCCAGGTGTTGAGCAGTCAGTCAGTTATTCAATTCACTGTTCCTCATTTACTCCAGCATGTGCAAATACCACTGAAAGAAGTCTAGAGCATAAGTTAGATTTGGAACTGGCCAGATCAAAGTTTCACCAATTAAAGAACCATTTAGAGCCATTAAAAAGTAAGTGAGGTGCCAAATGCATGTTTAAGAGGACTACTAGTAACTCAACTGTCAAACAAAAATGAATCCTTTAGAGGGTAGAATATGAGAATAGTTTTTGTTTGTTTTTTAGACAAAAAGAACTTTCTGTCTGGTTATGGTTTCTTTATACATTGAAAGGTTAATGTTCTTAATTGTGTTATCTTATTTTAGCACATTTGAGCAAACACAGGAAAACGTAGAAAACAGAAAGTCTGTATCTAGCATGTGTAAGATCTATCCTATAGTTCCTATATCACTATCAGAAGTAAGGGAAATTGAAAAAAGCAAAAACTCACAATGTTGCTGGAGGAGGTAACAACACGGAGCTAGAGACGCGGGTATCTACTCGTCTGGCTCAGTCTGAACCTGTGCCGCCTTGGCCTCGTGTTTCTCTCTGGTACAGGTACGTTGAGCTGGGGAGTGTCTTGAGATCTCTGATAAGACTGAAAATTTATGGTTTCATATTTTTAATTAACTATAACTAACTAAAAAGAACTGAGTCTTACCTCATAGTCAGCAGGATTTCTGGACAACGATGGCACATATTCATGAAATAATCCATGAATTAAATGTGCTTTCTCTTTTCTATCACTCTACTGCCTCATAATGTGAACATCACATGCACTGTCCTAGAATCATTTGTGGCTGTTCCTTCACTCTCAGTAGACTGTAAGTTCCTTGAGGGCAAAGAGAGGATCAGCTCCTAATGTCTCGTTTTGAGCACAGTGGAGTATGTTACTACTTAATTGAGACAAACTGGACTAATATTCATAGGAACTGCAACAATTAAGTCATGGGTGAAAATAAAAATTATTCTCAGGTAAAGAACTTGAATATTCCTTGATGTTGACCAAAATTTGCCTGGAATCATGGTAACTCCTATATCAGGTACCACGTGGAAGCTCTGTTTCTATTTACTGGTGTGCTTTGTTTGGTTTCTTTTGAAAGAATAATTCAGCATTTATCTTGTCAGTAGTTCCAGAACATTAATGAAAGACTGAGATCAAGATAAGTAGGGGTTAAGCTAAAGAGAAGCCTATGACATTCACAGAAAGATTAGGATCAAGAGTGATTACACCCTTTGGGAGACAGGAAAAAGACAGTGGGTGTCTGGCGGTGCTCCGGTTTGAAAGCCATTCTCATAATACACAGACACTTGTTTACAGTTTGTTTTATCCTTGTATTTTTCCTAAAGCAAAATTATATATCAAAAGCAGATTGTTGCAGCATCAACATATTATAAGGCTTGCTTTTAAGTTTTGATTATTGCAGGACTGATTTCTAGCTCATTCCTTATCACAGCAACAACTATCGCCAGTATCCCAGAAATGGAAGTAGAGTTGGCAAAATGTTCACAATAATTACATTCTTCTGTTGAATGCGCAAAACATAGTCTTACGTTTTTAACTGCTGTAACTTTACTGTAATTTTATCAAAGTTGTCACACAGAATCTTTGATATGTGAAGGATCTTGATAAATGACCCCATATTGAAAAGTATTTGCCAGCTGCCGTGAATATTCAAATAGCTTCTTAACTTCACCTGTTAAACCCCTCTTCCTAGGGATCCTCCCCCAGGGAGACAGGATGGAGCAGAGGACCCGGGTGTGAGCAGGAGTGATGGTGAGCCAACCACAAGCCAGTATTTGAAGAGGCAGTGTCTAGATTTGGCAGATCCTGCTGGTTTCCTTCTGCCACAAGAGTGACACGCCCAGAAACGAGCTTTTCCTTGACCTGGACCCCGGAACAAGACCTGAGGAACAGAGTAGCCCCCATGTAGCAGCTGACATGCAGCACGAGAGAGCAATGCTGGTGGCTGCAAACCACTGAGGCTTGGGGCTGCTCATTGCTGCAAAGGTGGTCCTGACCAGGAGGCTGGATTCCTTACGTTATGACGGGAGAGTCCAACTCAAACTGTATCAGTATTTCCCTCAGCTTCCAATAGAAACAACTACAAAGAAATCAATTTTTTTTCAATATTTTTTATCTTTCTGTCCATAGAAAAGCAAAGAATGAAAGTTTGAGGCCCTAGCAGTTAGACTCATAAGGAAACAGCAATATGGGATAAGCGTAATATCCAAGGCCAATACAAGACTTGTCTTCCCTTAAGTGCTTGACATAGTTTCATTATTTTTTTCAAATATCATCTAATTTCCTTTTTTCTCCTATTTTGTGACTTATTAGAACCAGGTTAATTTTCAAATATTTGGGATTTTTTAAACATCTGAAGGATTCTGTTTCCCAATTTACATACAGATGGTGAGAGAATGTTTCACATTTGTTCTAGGGCCCCAGGAAAGCCTGTCTTGGTGAATGAACAACGTGTGCACTTGGAAAGTGTGGACTCCACACTGTGGGGTGTGTTGACATACCACTGTCAATTCCACACAGTGGGTGAGGACGTGGCTCATGTCTTTTATATCTTTAGTCCCCTCACCCTTTCGTTCTTGCTGAGAGAGGAGTGTCCAAATCTCTATGATTGTGAATTTGCCCTTTTTTCCTTAAATTCTGTTAATTTGTGGTTCACATATTTCGAAACCCTATTATTAGGTGCATACACATTTCTGATTGTTACCCTTCCTGTGGAACTGACCCTTTTATCATTATGAAACATTCCCTTTGTCTCTGGTAATCCACTCTGTCTCGAGGTTCATTTACATGGTGTTGACATAGCCGTTCCAGCTTTCTCAGCTGTGTGCATAGCACACCTTTTCCATCGTTTTATTTGCAGTCTATGTTTTTATATTTAAAGTATATCTCATGTATGTAAAGTGCATGTCTTTAACATTGATGACTACCTTGCCTATGGTTTTTTTCTTGATAAACATTATATTTTACAGTCACCAAACTAAAGCAGTTTGAGCATAATAGTTTAAAAATTTACAATAAAATACTAGAGAAATACTAGTTTTAGGGCAGAAATAAAAAATAATCAGAACATATTAGTTTTTTCTCTCTCTCTTTCTCTGCCTCTGTCTCTCTGTCAATATGATTCCTGATTCTAGAACTTCCTGAACTTAGAAGGATTTCAGGCCTTTGAAAAAAAATTTTGGCTTAATAAAAGGCTTTTATGAACAAATTGATGAGGAATATTTTCTATTTGAGACATTGATGCTGCAGTTATGTAATTATTTACTTTGTTTCTTAAGACATTATGAAATCATTCTTCAATTAACACTGTATTTAAAAAATTCATAAGTACCTTGGCAGGCACTCAACTGTCACCAGCTGGTAATGTGATGACTCATTCATAGACATTTTGACCATAGATTTATGTAATTTTACTATTCTCCTCTTCCTTCCTGATAAATCTTGTCTATGTGAAAATGACAAAAGATTATGTACATGTGTTATACATGTATACATATATACAGATATATATATATTAAACAGAGGTATATAGATATCTCACTCATAAGGGCATTTTACTAAAATTAAATTCTCAATTAATTAATATCGTATTAACCTGGATATTTTATTTTTTTGAAATGAAACCTTTTTATGACATTGCATTGAGATCAAAGCATTTTTCTAATTATTTTCATTTCAAAATAATATGGTAATATTTCCACTTACTATTTCTCTCAGTAAATGCTGCTAGATGAATATGTTTGAATGAAATCATTATGTTGTGAGACTTTGCGTTATACTCTGACATTGCTTTTAGAAAAACAGACATGCCTACGGGATTTCTCTTTAACTACCTTACAGTGTTATTTATCATTGATACAGCCTCAGTTGAATTTACACGTAGCTTATGCATGACAAAAAATATGCATTTAAATATTTTCTTCTTTAGATGTTCTAAGTAAAATTTCCATCACGTAGTTCATGCACAGTTCAAGTTAAAGACTGGGTTTTCAAAATATTTCCTATGAAATAGTATTTGCAATGCCAGAAAAAGTGTTTTCTATTGGGATGGTATATTTCTGTAAGTTGTTTGGATTTAACAGCTTTAGCTAAAAAGTGCAAAATTGTATAGACAACTAATTACACTTGACTTCCTACATTTTCAAAGTTAAAATCCAGTAATTGTTTGGTATTATTTTATTTTTTTGTAAATTAATACTGGTATTATTACCCTCATACGAGCTAATAAAAGGCTTTTACAAACAAAGTGATGTGGAATATTTTTTATTTGAGAAATCAGTGCTGCAGTTATGTAATTATTCATTTGTTTCTTAAGACATTATGAAGTCATTCCTCAGTCAACACTGTATTTAAAAAAATTTACAAGCCCAATTATTTTTTATTCTTAGATTCAATAGACGTAAAATTAATGTGTCAAAATACTATGAAACTTTTAAGCTCTGTATCTATCTTCTCCAGACGTGGATTAACCATTTGGGAGCAGCTCCAGTCTGTGGGTCTCTGAGCAGCCCCAGGATGCGAAGATCTGTCAGGTCTGCCTGCCAAATTCTCTGACCTAATCTCATTTAAATCATCCCCTGATAGGAGTTTATTAATATGTTTAAACAAAAATATTGTTAATATTTAAATTGTGACATTATCACTTTTGTTAAAGTTTAAGATTTAAAGGATTTAAAGTTTTTATTCAGAATTTACAAAATTACAAGTAGTACTTACAATTGAGTTCTTGTTTTTTCCATCAAGAGGATCCTTAGTACCAAGAATAACAACATTCCCCTATATTTGACTTCACAAATATTATCTGTTGATTTACCGTCATAATATTGACTCATGTATAAACATATCCATTTACAGAATTACTAACTACTGACTTGCCTCTCATGATAACAGTGGATGTGAACTAATCTGAAGAAATGCCTGCATTTTCCAGGTGATCTGGCTTGTTTGTTAGAGGGATGGAAGTGTCCTTCAGATCCCAGATAGTGGAATCTAGCTTTCCTTGGATTAAACTTTAACCAAATCGCGTCAAGAGGGCCAAACCAAAACAGCTGGAATGAGAAGTAGAAAACTGCTATGCGACAAGTGAATAAAAACCAAAGAAAGTTTGTGGGAGTTTGCATTGAAGGATAGAAGGTGGTGTTTGGGAAAAGTTCTCAAATTGCTGGAGAGGGTAAAGGTGTCTGCAGAAACAGCAGGAGGGACAATTCATGGCGGGGAGGAGTGTGTTTATACTGTACCTGAAACCTTTATGAGTAGGGAAGACAATGTGAAGAACCCTACCTTGATTTAGAAGTAGACAAAGGCATAATTTAACCTAGTGCACCCAGAAGAGATTATAAAAGCATATTCTGCCAAAGGAATAATTTGGAACCTCCTGCTGAACTCAATCAGTCCTCAGAGAAGTGGCCTCAAAAACTTTCCAGAATTTCTTCTTGAAATACCTTCCTGCATTTTTGAGGAGATTATTTTCAGGATGTGATGTGTTTACTTCTAAGTTTAATCCTCCAGTGTGAATTTAAATAAGAAATGGAGATCTACAAATCTGAAATAGAGGATGGAGGCCACCATGTGAGGAAAGAAGTTTGAAGATAACTTTTCTGCCATTTGAACAAAGAGTCCCATGAACAATATTCCACATTTGACTTTGGGCCAGCAGATCAGAAAAGAGAACCAGAAAAGTCTTAAGTATTTCAGGTCCAATGAACCAGCTCCAGGTAGAACCAAATGTATAAAAATATTTAATTATATAAAAAAAAATTCCAACTGGATGCTAGGTCAAAAATCAAACTTCTTTACAAAATGATGGTAAATCTTGGACTTATAAGTAAATCTAATTTGGAATAACAAATTACTACAAAAACAATATTTTTAAATTGCATATTTCAAGTAAATTTCATTTCTTTGCTTTAGTTACTTTCTCTACTAAATTGAACTTAAGTAGACTTTTAATTTAGAATATTCTTGTGGAGTGCAGTAAGTTTTAAAATAAACTACGTTTCTACAAGAAAATGTACTCCAAATTCATTAAAAGGAGTAAATACATTTCTATCATTCTAATGTAATCAAGTCGACTGTACTGCAACATGAGACATGTTAATGGCAACAAAATTGTTATTAGCAATGACTGTTTTCAGAAAGAGTGCCTGTAAAGACCATTGATCAAACACGGTAATTACCAGCACTTCACATTAAGAGAATGAATATTTATGACATAAAATAAAAGAGGAAATACCCCAAATGTAATGTAAATTATTTCCATCTTACAAACTAATAAAGGAAAATGACTTTTAAATCACTCCAAACCCTTAAATTACTTTCCAGCGTCCACTTCACATATCACATTGTAAGTTCATTATCATTGAGACATATGCTCGGCTAATTGCAATATTAACATCTAGGAAATAACCTTTTAAAATATATGGTGGAATCTATTTAATAAGTTACTGTGAATATTTTGCTAACAGATAATATAAATCTAATGGTTTTAAAGAAGTGCAATTTCTAAGTAGTAGTTTAGATGATATTTAAAGTAGTAAAACTTTAAAAATAAAAAAGTTCTTAATAAAAATTTATTTTATACTTTTTCAGATATCAATATATTTCATTTTCCCTTACAACTGAGAAAAGTAATCCATATTTTCTAAAAACTGGTTCACATTGTCCCTAAAATGAATAATTAATGTTAAATCTTTCTCTAGTTGTCAAACATTGTATTTTAGTTTTATAAAAATATAGTTTATAAGAATAATGTAGCATTATTAAATATTAAATTAAATTTTTGTGTGAGTCCCTAAGAAAAAAAGCAAATATTTAATTTTTCCCATTTATACCTCTAAGCAAAAATGGAAAATGCTGTTATCTAATATTTATCCTTTAGCACCATAATCTGTATGATTTAGAGAGGCAATTGGTAATATCAATGAAACAACAAAGTTTCTTTTCACTGTATTATAGTCTGGATGCATATATTAGAAGCAGAATAATCTCACACACTTGTGACTATCTTGGTGTAATATTAAGGAAAATGTTGCAAGATTCTCCAAAAATGCCTTGCTGATTGGATTGTTTTGTGACAGTATATAAAAATTCACTATAGATTTATGTGTTGTCATTCAATATAACATCTTTTTCCCTAAAGGACCTTATCTGTTGCTTCACAGCATCCTGAATACTTTAAGGTTGAGTATTACCCAAGTTTTCATCTTTGACCTTAAAAAATCAATGCCTCAAAATTACGGATTATTAATTTTTTTTTTACTGAAGAATGTTATGGACTTAATTGTCAAATAGTTGAATGAATGTCAGAAGGCATTTTCAGTGTCTGAAAACAACAAAGAATTAGTTTCTAGAATATATAAGAACTGTTGAAGATCAACAAGAAAAAGAAGCCACCCCGAAAGAAAAAGTATACATGACATAAGTAGGGGATTTTTAAAAGGGGAAACTAAAAATGCTGACCAGATGACCCAAATCATCGCTGTTGTGGAATGAATAGCGGCCCCACAAAAGATAGGTCCATGTGCTACTCCCTGGAAACTGAATGTGATCTTATCAGGAAAAAGGATCTCTGCAGATCTAATTAAGTAAAGGACCCTGAGAAGAGACCACCTTGGATTATCTGGGTGGCCCCTAAACCCAATGACAAGTGTCCTTACAGAAGAGGAGAAGACAACACACAGAGGAGAAGGTGAAGGAGGCAGCAACTGGCGTTACGCAGCCACAAGCTGTGGAATGCTTGAACTACTAGAACCTGGAAGAAGCAAGGAAGCATACTCCACTAGAGGATTCAGAGGGAGCATGGCTCTGCTGACACCTTAATTTCATACATTTATCCTGCAGAACTGTGAGAGAATGAATTTCTGTGTTCTAAGTCACCCACTTTGTGGTTATTTGTTACAGAAACCCTATTTGTTACTAATATAATTGGTAGCCAGAAAAATCAAAATTTAAAACAACAATGAGTAATTACTTTACATATATTAGATTGAAAAAAATGAGAGTCTAGATAGTTCCAAGTGCTGGCTATAAAGTAAGGATAGAGGAATCCCTCTGCATACCTGATGGAAATGTAAACTGGTGCAGCCATTTGGAGAGATGACCCAGTTATTCCACTTCTGGCTGAATATCTCATGGAATTTTTACATGTGTCCCAAAGTGGACATGTGTAAAGATGATTTTTACAGCATTGTTCATAGTGGTGCACAGGGCGCAGAGTTGGAGGCAACTTGAGTGTCAGTTACTGAGAGAGTGAAAGAAACAATGAAAACACCGAGGAAAATAACATGCAACAAACAGCTGAAGATTATGAATAACTCAACCCTCTGCACCTCAGGTCTTCCTCAAAATATAGTAAATAAATATATAAAATTCATTAATCCCTCTATACACAAAGCATTGATGTATGTAGGTCATAGATACAAATACTAAATAAACATTTCCTTGCTCACAAGAGTTTACACTCCAGTGGAGGAAGCAAACTTACGCAGGGACGTGCCAGAGAGCGATCAGGGCGGGCGTGCAGGCGGCTGATAGCGGGAGAAGGAGCAGTGAGATGGATTCTGAAGTGTGGCTCGGAAGGTTAGGGAGGAGACGTAATGTGTGGTCCACAACCATGTGCTGCTGGTCACTGGTCCAGAGTTGACTCCTGTTTGAACGTCACCAATCAAGTTGTGACCAGAAAAATCACAGATTGCTGGTTTTTTGGAGATAAGGCTAGAGTTATAAATTTCCCACTGGGCAAAATTCCAACCAGCAAAGATTTATAAAATGGATTGTCTATAAATCAACAATTTTATATTCAGAAAGTTATACTGCAACTTCAATGTCTTATATCACTAATACCAAAAGGTAAAGACTGAAATAATGTAGGCAAGAAATGACATTCATTTTAATGTAATTCAACTTGGAAAACTAACAAGGCCCCAGATGGTTCAATATGTTTAAATTGCTTTTTATTAGTCTCACTGAAGAAGGAGAATTTAATTTAAAAAGATCTATGTATGGATTAAAATATGTGGTTGCACGTATTTAACCAAAAATCAAAATCTATGAAAAGGAGATTTATATGTTTTAGTTCCTGTAGGAGAGGAAGAAACTTTCCTCTTCTCTTCTATGTTCTTTTAGATGGTCTAAGAATTAAATTGAGGGAAGACATTAACAGGAGAAAATCAAAAAAGTGTACATGGTAGAAACCCAGGAAAACTGAGTAACACATCAAAATGGCCAAAGCCACCCCCTTAAATACCGTCTTCAGCTAAAGACAAAAGAGGATGCTGGGGGTAGTGGTGTGGGACTTCAGAGGGGAGGGAGGCAATTTACAGGGAGATGGAAAAGCAAATGTTTGGTAAACAAATGTTTGCGGAGCCTTGCAGAGACAATGGGACATCAGGAGGACTCTGTGATCTCCAGGGTGCTGTCTCCCCCACCGCACTTAGCTCTTGTTCTTTGTAGATGTCTCTGATGATAGCTCTGTTCCTGTTACACGCCATTTATCTAAATTCTTTTAGGCAGTTAAGAGGGAAGTAACAAGGAAAGCTTTCTGAGTCTTTTGTTTCTTAAAAATAATCAGCCTAAAATAATCCTCATTTTAAAGAGACACATTTTGGGGTGGCAAATTTTGTTCCTCTTCATCCCAAAGAAGTTTGATTTACTGAAAACAGCTCCATTCAGTAAAGTTTTGAAAATGAAAGGTTTTCCAAAGAGAAAGACTTCTTTGCAAAACTAGAGTGCAAAAGTAACAAATTAGGGGAGGAATAAATGGTCCATACCTGGGCTTATGCAATTTAGCTCATCGACAGGTCGTTGCATACAAGAGTATCAGGAAGGTTTATCTGTGAAGAGCTTCATAAAATTATCTATTTATCTATCATCTATCTATCTATCTATCTATCTATCTATCTACCTACCTATCATCTATCTATCTATCTACCCATTTTCACACTAATAACCATCTGCAAATTTAAGAAAGGTGAAACCTCAAAAGGAGTTCTTCATTTGCTGAGAAATGCTTAATCTAAATTATAATAAATATATCATTTATTTTAATAAAAATCAGTTTATAGGTTACATTATAATTTATCATAATTGTTTTGGTTTTACCCTTTTTATCTTTACAATTTATTTCATATTTTATAAATTTTAAATGAGTCAAATTATGGATTTTTTTATTCCCTTTCAACATGGTAAGTTTGTATTTGCCAAAGAGAAGTAATCTGCCTTTGTAATCTATATAATCCTAACTCCAAAATATTAAATAAATAAATATATTGAATGTTAAGTAGATAAATATTAACTAGATTCAATCTGAATATATAATTATCTTCCAGATTCTATCTTGCATTAATTTAATGAAAATATCAGTCAAGGTTGTCTAGAAGGTTTGAGTTATACATTTATGAATACTCTTAGGTAAATAAACATTTAAAGAATTAAAATAAATGAATACATATAAATACTTATAGCTAAATATATATAAAGATATCTATGCATGAGCACACATAAACACACATGTATCCAGAAAAACTATAATTCATTAGTTAATTATGTGTTTAGATGTATATAAATAACACCTTTTGTATGCATGTGTGTACATGTATATATCTACATTTATCTTTCTATATCTGTGTCTATTTCTCTAGATGTACAGACGTCTATTGCTCTAATGAGAAAGAGAGAGTGCCTATAATTATCCAGGCAGATATTTTCCAAATAATGGAAAATATATGTATAATGGTAATAGTCATTTCTGGAAGTATCTGAATTTTAGACATTCCATAATTCTTTTTTGAGACTAAGTAATTGAATTTTCATTTGACGTTTAATACCTTTCTCATGATCAAATATGTTATAGCTCTATATTATGAGAAAATGTATTTTCATAACATGTTCGTTTGTAATAACAAGATAAATAATATTTTTATTTTTAGTCTGGTTCTCCAGTGGCCTGTGTAACACTGGGGAGTAAGCACAGGTGTGCAAGTGAGATCCACAGGCTTCCCACACTTTATTCCAGATTTCCTGCACATCTTTATGCCGACTGCACTAAATATGTATTTCTGGAGAAAGCTATTTATCTGACTGGCTGTTGCACAGCCACCACAGAGTAGATTCCTAAGCAGAGATTCTTCTTTGATTCAGGGAACACAGAGCTGCCTTTGCTCATCTTTTCTCCTATTTTTAAAAAATATTCGAGAGTACAATACAGGAACTAGAATTTTAAAAATTCTGCCCCTATTTTTTTCCCATATTTGGAAGTGGTTACAAGATTTGAGTTCAACATCTTGTCCCAGAAATGTATGTGTTTATGCAGCATGCATGTGTGCTGTGTCTGTGCCCATATGTGAGTCTACATTGTATGTCTGCCAGAAGGATGTGTCTGTGTGTGTTTATACTGCTTATTTATTGAACTGTGCTACCAATCTTTCTCAAATAATATGCAATTTAAAATTTAAATATTTTATGCCCTTGGATATTTTAACTTGTTTTGTAAAAAATTGTTGTTATGTGTTAATATACTGTAAGTGTTTTGTAGAATATTGGGTTACAAATGAAATTATGAGATTGATGACTAAAGTGAAATAATTGGATAATAAAATCTAAGAGTTGGAAAGAAACTCATCACTCATCTCCTGTTTTATTAGCCTCTAAATCCTCCTCTGAGTGCTCTTCCAGACTGTTCTCAGAGACGGCAACTGAGGGGAACCACGTCATCCTCCAAGGACGTTCAGTCCTTCTTTCTTTTATTCTGTTCAAAGTTTCACCTTAGTTTGATCCTAAACCTATATCTGAAATGATTCTATGCAATAGCAATTACACGCAATTCTCGTTTTCCCCCTTTCCCATGATAATCTTGCAATTATTTGCAGAGTTGCCGATGGACCCTCAGAATCTAGAATGGCTGGATCAACACTCTGTCCCATGAAAAATAGATGTGATTCTGCTCAATCATTCCTCTCTTTTCTCTGGATCTCTCCCTTTTCCTATAGGATTGTTAACGTGTGTTGTCAGGAAGTAGATCAAACTCCAGGAGTAGCTCGATCAGTACAAATTAGAGCAATTTTAGGAAAGAATTTCACAGAGATAATATATTGACAGAGAATAAAGATGCCCTCCATCGGCCCAGGTAAACAGGGATATATTTCAGGACAACAGGTAATTGATAGCCAGTCAGTGCCAAGGGGGAGGGATGGTGTCAAGGTCTCGTGGGCCCCAGAGACGGAAACGCACATGCTGCCCTCTCACAATAACTCGGCCTCATGGTCTTTCTCTTGTTCTCTTCTGTTTTGTTTTTATGTTTATATTCTTATCCCCCTTCAGATCATTAGCTCTTTTCAGTCTTCTACTTAACCCTTTCTTTTGACTCATCACTCACCACATGTTTCCAAATGGCACGTCAGCCCCTGAGTCTGCGGGACCTTACTGCTTTGGTTTCTTATGAATTAATTGGTGTCCTCGTGTGCCAGCTCCAGACTCCCAGGAGGGAGACTCTGATCTGTGGCTTCCAAATCTGGCCCAATAAGCTGGAGCCTGTCGGGGGGCCAGGCTGTCCTTGGCAGAAGGGATATAGTTGAGGCAATTCTCAGTAACAGGTGTGGGATGAGCAGGTAATGGAAAATCCAGGACTGAGAGACTGTCATCTTTCTCAATCTGGACATCATATGTCTTTATTATAATTATATTTATGCAATTTAACATTACTTATTTTGGCATACACATTAGTCTATTGAATTACATTGGAATATATATGATTTTATCAACCATAACTTTTGTTCTATAAATAACTTTGTCTATATTAAGCTCTAAAATAATGTATAAAATATAGGTATGTAAATTATGTGTATTTTAGGAAAAAGGGACCTAATCTGAAGAAAGATTAGATGAGATTGTTAAAGCTGCAGGAAAAATATGTGCAAGAGTTGAACAGCATTTGTTGATAATTTCTTATTGCCTCTTCTAGAGATGAGTTTACATGTTATGTCTACACGTTTGTATGCATGTTTACATAGAGACAAAATCCAGTTACATACACACACGCATGCACACACACACACTTTTACATACTCCTTCATACTTATTATCCATTGAGTCTGTCAGCCTATTCTTCCAACTTTGTCTCATAGCTTTTATGTAGAAGATTTCCCCCACTACTGCCAACATCATCGCCATCAATCTCAGTCTCTTCATCCTTGCTCAGAGGTCACCTAAAACGGAGTATTATAATTCAGCACTTATATTTCAATATTTTTCACAAGATTGGTATTCTTTTAATCTATTTTGTGCCAAATATATTGCTTTTCTTTTTTTATTCAATGTCAAGAAAATTAATTCATGATTTTCTTTCTTTCTTTAACATATATATTTATGTTAACATAAATATAACATATATTTAACATATATATATGCATATCTCACAGGGTTTGTATTAGTTATCTATTGCTGCTATAACAAATTACAACAAATGTAGCAACTCATAAAACACAAATTTATTATCTTCAGTTCTGTAGGTCAGAAGTTCGAACAACGCTCATCAGGTTGAAGGTAAGGTGTATATTGGCAGGGCTGTGGAACTTTCTGGAGACTGTGGGGGAGAATTGGTTTCCTTGATCAGTATGGTTATTGGAAGAGTTCAATTCCCTGTGATGGCAGGACTGAGATCCCAGTTTCCTTGCTGACTTTCAATGAAGGGCCACCCCAACTTCTGGAACCATAAGTGTCCCTTGGCTTATGGCCCCCTCCTTCATCTTCAGAGCCAGCAATGGCAGGTCATATCCTCCCAGACTTTAGATTGGTCCTCATCCCTCCGACCCACACTTCTGCCTCCCTCCTCCAGTTTTAAGGACTCATGTGATTAGACTAGGCCTACCCACATAATCCAGGATAATTTCCCCATCTCAAGTCTCTTTTGCCATGTAAGGTATTCAGTGGTTCTGGAACTAGCATGTAGACATCTTTGAGGGTGGCATTATTCTGCTTACCACAGAGTTCTTTTAAAAAATTAAACAATAAACACTAATATTCTTTGAATTTTTTTACCTTATGTCACCACATAACTGATGGAAATTAACTGATGAAGACTGGCAAAGGATTTAAACTTTAAATAGCTCTAGTAAAATGTTAATTATTTTCTTCCCAAAATGGATGATCCAACAGTTTACTCCATGCAATTAGTGTTGAACTTGATACCAGATCCAAAAGAAAAGGATGTATCAATGCAAGGCAAACATGTTAATTCATAATATGAATTAGCCTTAACCAATTTTTTATCTTCACCCTATTGTGCTCTTATCAGACCACTTTGTACTTGAAGGCAGAAAACAAGAGTTATTAACTAACACATGGTTGAGTTGACATGTGATTTGATCTAAGCAGTTTCTCTTCTGGAAGCACAGATATTTGGAAGCAAAAGAAAAATATATAGTGCTACAAAAAAGAGAGAGACCTGCACTTTCCAACCTTTGCAGAGATCTCAGCTGATGCCCCAGACTGTGAGTGAGGCCATAAGGCCCCAGCAGGGCTGCAGCTGACCCACTGACTCACTGACTATATGCATGAGACAGCCAAGCCCTCACCACATGGGGCAGAAGTAAGCCGTTTAAGCTGAGTTTTTCCACGTTGTCCAAGCCTAGAATTGTGAAAAATTAATGGTTGAGGTCTTAAGTCACTAAATTTGTTATGCAGAAATAGATACTGATATATAGCAGAATATAATGATAATTAACCTTGTTTCTATAAAAACAATTAGCAAATATTTTTTTTCTATATTTTTCCAGAGAAAAATTGGTAGGACCAATAGGTAGAAACCAAGAAGATATTCTCTCATCCAATCATTCAAAACCTTTTATTGAGAACTTCTCTGGAAATAAGCAGTAGAAATACAACTAGATTAAAGTCCCTTTAAATCAGGGAATTTATGTGCAAATGCAATGAAAATCGTTCAAAATGTAATGGGCTCTCTTTATGTTAGTTGTCTACTTGTACCTGAAAATATACAATGCTGGATAACAAAGTAGACTTCCAATTTATTTTGGTTTGATGTGACAGACTAAAGCAAGCTAAGATTTATTGAATTTTTATTTAGGTTGAGATAAGTGATATATATATATATCAGTATATATATAAATCATTGAGATAAGTTTATATATATACACTACATATATATATACAATTTTATATATATATAAAAATGATATATATATATATCATACCAATGCTTTGTAAAGTAGGTATTGTGGAAATTAATAAACAATAACCTCATTAAAATGGAGTCAGAAGGGGCTGACCTGGTGGCACAGCAGTTAAATGCGAGAGCTCCACTTCGATGGCCCAGAGTTTGAAGGTTTGGATCCTTGGCGCACACCGATGTACTGCTTGTCAAGGCATGCTGTGGCGGCATCCCATATAGAGTAGAGGAAGATGGGCACAGATGTTAGCCCAGGGCCAATCTTCCTCAGCAAAAAAAAAAGAGGAGGATTTGCATAGGATGTTAGCTCAGGGCTGATCTTCCTCACCAAAATAAATAAATAAATAAATAAAATTAAAAAAAAAAATGGAGTCAGAAGGCTATGCCCTATATCAATAGCAGAGCCCAACAGGAAGAAGAATAACTTCCTCTTCTTGCCCAGCAACAACTCAGCCAATGAGAGACTGTCACCACTCAGCCAATGAAAAGCCACTACACCTCAAACCCTTTATTTACAACAGCCCTCCCAACTTCCTCTCCCCTCTGTAAAGTCTCTCCTCTCTTGCTGCTGGGGGACTCGCAGGTGGCTCGCCATAGTTGCAGACCCCGAATTGCAATTCTTTGCTGATCCCAAATAAACCCAATTTTGCTGGAGAAATGACTGGCTGTCTATTTAAGGTCCACTGTATGCTTACTATGATCATTTAATAGATGATAAAGTTGATGATTAGAAACATTCAGTAACACCTAATAAGTGGTAAACTCAGGACTCCAGAGATCAAACTTATACCATGAGGCTATCCTGTAAGTTCCAGTCTTTGACAGTAAATTAAATTTAGGAACAAGTGTAACTTGATTTGTGTAATAAAGTTTGTAATATGGCTTGAAAACAGAGTAAACATTGTCACACATCTTAAAACTTTATAAATTACAATAAAGACATATTCTATTGTCCAATTTTTTACTTATGTATGCAATCTGAGAAAAAGCTAGAGAAGTGAAAGGAATTAAATAAGACTGTCAAAGGGGAGCTTAGTGTGTTTTCACATTGTGGTGTTAAATTAATGATCTCATTTAAACTTTACTTTCAAAGTGTCCTCAAATACATTAGTAACATTTTTAAAATGTTAATATTTAGAAATTATTCATTACGTTTTAATTCTTATAATACTATTTCTATTTTAAATGAATTTTCAAACTTTATTGTCAAATAAGCACATCTTTATCTTGAAGTTTTAGATGTGTTCAATATTTTCTTGATAAATATTTTTTTAAAGTGATTCTATTGGAAGGAATAATACTATTTTCTCAAGGAGAACAATTATATTCTGCCCATATTTACAATACTTGCCAATTATAATTGAAATAACAATTGTTACTGTAAAATTTTATTTATATCATTATATTTCCCATATTGAGACTTATGAATTCTAAGTAATTCCACATAGGCTTAAAGCATTATTTTTTTTCCTTGTATCTCATATACTGACTTTCTGGTAAATATCATAACTGAAGCTATTTTTGTGTTATATGGGATTGGTTTGTAGATTAATTTATGTACAAATGAAATGATTAAAACAAGCACAAAATTAAAGTGAGAGCTATTTACATGCCAACATATGATCTATATTATTCCTTTCTAGAAACTTTATATTCCCCAAATATACAGAATTATTCCATAAACAAGAGGAGAGTGATTTATATGTTAGTTATCATCACATTAAATTCATAAATAGCTTTAATCACCACAATTTTTTGGCCTGATTTTCATCTTTGTTAATCACAACCAATTGCTGAAAATCCAAATAAGAATCAGCATTTGGTGATAATATTAGTTGCCTACCTAACAATCTTCAATTTTTCAATATGTTGCATAATTTGTTTAGAATCTTCCTAAAACAATCTCATATTTATCATGTTTTCTTACCTTTATAATATTATGAACTATGGAGACTCAGAACATTAAAACAGAAGTATGCCATTTTAACAGGCCACGCTTAACAGATGACGGGAAGAAAAGACAATTTGCCACTGTCGTAGTGAGCTGAAAGGAACTTGAGGTACCCAGTTGTTTATTTCCTAGATTCACATTCTTTCTAGAGACATATTGAATCCAATGATCTTTTAAAATTATTCAAGTCTATCTTCTATTCGGAAGACACCTTAATAACTATACTTAATGACTAAATAACAGACTATTTTGTCATCAGTATTTCAATTTCAAAGCCAATGCCCCCATTTATCTAAATAACTAAGCCCGATGTTAAGCAAAATTCTGCCTCAGTGAGAGGGATAATGACCTCAACTAAAGTGATTTTGATTCATGTGTAGCAACTCTCTGCAGTGAATGTCAGCTCCATTTTTTAAAGGTGCTGTGTATTGAAAAGAAGTATATTTTATGAAAATATTTAAAGAGCACCTTTCTGAAAATAATATCTCTGAGGACATCTGAAATTACTCTCAACTTGAATTGGTGACCTTATGGAAAGCAATGATATTAAAATGTGGTGCAGCACACAATTGCTAATCATTTTGAAGTGTGGTGACATCATTTAGAATTCTGCATTTTAATATTATACATATGGCATCTCATTGTTAATTGCTATCAATACACATAAATTACATATTAAAAATGAGCATTCTTTTAAAAAGTTTCTTCAACTTTAAAGCACATTAGAATCACCTAGGATACTTTTAAAAATAGTTATGACCAGGATCCACCCCAGATTATTAAAATTAAAATTATTAAAATTAAAATTAAATTTCAATCTCCAAGGAAGTTGAACTAGATCACATTAACTTTCTCCATCCCTTAGCAACTTTATTGATTTTGAGAGTGTCTCTTTTCTTAAAATGTTTTTGCACAATATCATGCACATTAAAATGAATAAAATATAGTTTATTTAAATTTTATTGTTTCTATAATGAACACTTTCAACATACATGCAATGTGATATTTTTAATAAGAATGTTCATATATTTATCAAAGAATTTAACATCAAAAGCACTATTTCTCATTCAGGCTCTAAATTTCTGGATGACCAGCATCACTTCGCATAGCTGTGACAACCAGAACAATGGTTTCAGGATGATAGTAAAAGGCTCCTGGAATTAGTACTCACTGACTGCTTCTAAAACGATGAGGCAGATAAATAGGTTTATCCACGAGCAAGATTTTTTTTGTAGTTTATAAAACAAAGCCTTTTTGAATACTTTATAAATTTGGACTAAACAACTTATTACTGTCTGAATTCATGTAATCTTCAGTTATTTGTCTTGATCTTTTCAAGACCTTCCTTGGGGACGTTAATTATTTATAAATGATTTTAGCATTTGGTGAAAAATAGTGCCTATTCCTCCTCATATATTAAACCAAAATGAGTTCAAGCTGATAAAATTTTCAACTTAAAAACAAAACAATGACATTTGTGGAAGAAAATAAAATACAGGTGACCTTGATGCGAAGAACTTTCTCGACATGATTACAAAAGCAGCACAATCTATAGCTTTGTAGAACGTCCACCACATTTCCTTGCTCAGGTCAGCTGGGCAGAGACAGTGCAGCACAGGAGCTCAGAGCGAGGTTTAGTCAGGCTGTTCTCACAGATCCTGGTTCTGTCCCTCATGAGCTTGAGACTCTGCATGTGTGTCTCAGTTTACCATCTCTAACGTAAGGATAATAAAAGTGTTTGCCTCTTAATGTAGCCCTGAGGGGGGGAAAAGGGCACACCCTAAGTGCCCTGTAAATGTTTCTTTCGTTGTCTAACCACACACTAGGAGTCACTGAATTTATCCATAAAGCTAAACCTCTGAATTCTATTCCCAGACATGGGATTCCTACTATTTATGTGGTCATCCTCTGAATAATTCCAAGATTTTGATTATATCCAATTTTCCTATATGGAGTATTTCATATTCAATTTGCTTCTTTGAAATTTAATATCAAAGTATTTCATCTGTGGCCTTTCAAAATACCAACGAATAGCAGTTCATAGAGAATAAGATCATCCAAATGTTTCCTAGCAAATTAATATATTGTAGATTTCAACACATTGTCCCTTTTCATTGTATGTGGATAATTAAGCAATGAGACAGACAGAGGGAGCCACGTGGCACTTATTTACACATGGTACTTATTGCAGTGCCGAGGCTGAAAGCCAAACGCGTCAGATGAGTGAAGTGTGAACCGGGGAAGCATGCTGGGCTGACATGTCGGAGTGCATTATGAAAAGTGAATCACAAATCAAGTTAGCATATTGTAGAAATGCTTCAAAATAACAAGACGAATTAGTGTCAGCAAAACCCTGCAATGATCGTGTGACTTGAACAATGTTAATCAAAACAAAAGTTCAAAATTCTTGTTGAAAACACTAACAGTGGGTTTTTTTTTTTGTTTATTTGCTTTTGTTGGAATTTATTACTTACTTGGCTCTTATATGAGATTTGTTAAAGTAGATATTAACATAACAACATGTCAAATAGTCAAACAAATTTAAAAAATAGAAAGTCCACAGCACTGCTATGTTATGGTCTTAGGCTACATGGTTTTCTAATTTTCTATAAGCTCCTTTTGAAATTCTGATACCAGTGCCTCCCCTGAGTCCACAGTCTCCCGTTGTGCAGCACTCATCCTCAGACACACGGCTAATCGTAACCCCATGTGTGTTGTGTGCACTAGCGTTACATGCACCATCAGTCTGTATGCACTAACGCTGTAATTCGTAATTTCTTCTCTCCCTTTATTCTCTTCTAGGATTTAGGGACGCCTTCGGCTAGTCTATATCTTCATTCACTCTGAAGCTCATAATTATATTATCATAGATAAAAATACATACAAAGAAATTTAGACAAGATTTTCTATGTCATTCTTTTAACATTTAAAAATTACTTGAATAAATAACAATTGTATCCCTTAAGTGAATTAATTCCATTCTGACATGGTTTCATAGGCAATAATCACACAGACACACACACACGTACATACACACAAAGTTTTTTCATCTATCTTCATAATACATGTGAGTCAGACCACCGCTCAACAGTTGTGCTGTGGTCCCTAAATACCCTTAAATCAGCTTCCATTTATACCAGCATATTGTAATCACAGAACCTTCACCAAAACGAAGATTTGTTCTTGGTTCTGCTAACAGAAGGTCAGAAGTTCTCTGGACTCTAGCAGTCGTTCCACTCACACCCTTTCTCTTTTCCTGGATCCCGACCAGGATTCCGGGTTGTGTTTGTCTCCTTAGTCTCCTCCAGTCTGTGCCAAGCCCTCAGTCCTCCTTGTCTGACATTACTCTGACACTTTGAAGATATTGGTCAGTTATTTTGTAGAGTGTGCCTCAATTTCGGTTTGTCTGGTGTTTTCTCATGCTTAGTTTGTGGTTATTCATTATTAGGAAGACTATCACAGAAGTGATGGTACCTCTCAGAGCATCTATAAGTGGGTACATGATGTGGACATATATTAACTGTGAGATTAACCTTAATCACTTGGCCAAGGTGGTGTTTGCCAGGATTCTCCACTGTAAACTTACTATTTTCCCCTTTGAAATTGCTAAATATTTAGGGGTAGATATTTTGAGTCTATGCATATATTCTATTTCTTTTTAAATTGCCACTCACTAATTTTAACATCCTTCTACATTTGCTAACTGAAATTCTTTTTTGAGAAAGAGTTGTCACTTCTCCCACATTTATTGCTCTGTTATTTATTGATGTCAGTGTGGACTCGGATATTGAAATCGTTCATTGGTTATTATATGATACCATTGTTATCTAGTAGCTCACGTCACCCCACCTTTGGTTACTGGAGATTCAGATTGGCCCCTCTCCCCTTTCAATTGGCCAACAAGCCCCTATGCTTTTGGGCCAACAAGACCCTATGCGTTTGTTTTAAATTGCCTCCTGAATTTTGGGCACCACCAGACGCTGAAGATTCATGCTGTCTTTTCCCTGTCCCACTCCCGGAATCAGCCACTTCTCCAAGGAGCCCTGATTCCTTTTGTTGAAGAATTGTGTTTGAAAACCAAGATCCAGAGGTACATATTCTCATTAATACTGAGGTGTCACCATTTCTAGCACATTTCAGTGGAGAAAGCTAGAAAATATATATATGCGTACTAACTCATGCACTCACACATGCGTGTACATTGTTTTTTGAATTTATTTATCTGTGTATATGTTTTTTAAATATGAGTGTTGATATCATCAACTCCATCCAACCCCACAGGGTCATTCTAGCTTTCTCCTCTTTCTTATTTGTAACTTCTTTATCTGATGCTCATTATCTACAATACACATACATATTTTTTCAAAAATAGTATACCAATAAGTAGTTTCAGGATTTATGAGCCAAACTTCTATGAAAAGCAAATTTACCAACTAGACTACAAGGTCTGTATACAGCTGTTTTTGTCTTTAGCCTCACAGAATCCAGTAAAAATATCATTTTCCAAAAATACTAAGGCCAGCACTTTTCTCCCCTCTTCCCTTCACTGTAGTTGTGTTGTTCGTTTGTAATACAATCAGATTCATTAGTCACAATCTGATTTCCATCTTCCCCAACACATCTGCGGATTAAAAAAATACATACAACAAGACTCACTTTTTGTTGTGTACAGTTCTACAGTTTTTGACAAATGTGTAGTCAGCGTCCAGCACTACATTCTACACAGAACAGCTTCTTCACCGTGTGGCCTCTTTGTAGATAGACCTCTCCCCAACTCTGGGAAACCAGTGGTCTGTTTCCCTGCCTACAGTTTGCCTTTTCCAGAGGGTCACATTCATGGAATCGTGCAATACATAGCCTTTGGATTTGGTTTCTTTCGTTTAGCAAAAAGCATCCAAAATTCATCCATGTTGTCGCATGAATCAAGAGTGTATTCCAGTCTGTTTATCTGTTCCCCTATTGAAGGATATTTGGGTTGTTTCCAAGTTTTGGTGATAATGAATAAAGTGCTATAAATATTTTCATAAAGGTTTTGTGTGAAACTATGCGTTCTTTTTTCTAGGGTAGATACCTAGCAGGATCCCTGGGTCACAGGTAGGAACACATTTAACTTTGTAAGAAATTGCCCAATTGTCTTCCAAAGTTACTGTACCATTTCGCACTGTCAGCAGCGTTATATAGAGTCTCGTCAGCTCTGCATCTTCCCCAGGATGTAATATCGACAGTTTGTCTGATTTCAGACATTCTGACAGGTGTGTAGTAGTATCCCATTGTGGCTTAAAATTTCATTTTTCTAATAGTTAATTATATCTTTTTTGTGAAGTGACTGTCTAGATCTTTTGTTCGTTTTTTATTTTTTGTTTGTGTACTGTTGAGTTTTGAGAATTCTTGACATTTTCTGGATACAAGTCCTTTGTCACAAACAAGATGGGCAAATATTTTATCCCACTCTGTGACTTGCCTTTTCATTCTCTTGACACTGTCTCTCACACAACAAAAGGTGTTTTTAATCTTCATGAAGTCCAATACGTAGATTACTTTTTTAATGGATCAATGCATTTGGTGTAGTATCTCCACTTTTTCTGTTAGAATCTTTGACATGTGTCGTGTATGAGACTGATTTTGGTGTTCACTTTCTGTCTTCTGAGTATATTTTTTTTCTTGCCTTTTTATATAACTTGTAATGTTTGTTGTTTTTGGAAGTGGAAAGCCAGACACCTTGCATAGAACGGCAATACTGAGGTCAGTGGTTTTGATCCCTGGGAATGGACGAGTCTCGTTCTGCAGGCCTGTAGGTGGATGTTTGAATCAAGCCCCCCCTGAGGTTGTGGTGGGTTCGAGTTTGTGGTTGACCTGGAAACTTCACTGCATCTCAGGCTTCCAAGATCTGTAGAAACGACTGGTGTTTAGAGCAGGAGTTGGTTTGGCAGAGCAACATCTGTTCCTTCTGAGTGTTAGTTCTTTCCTTCACTCTGTACACGACATCTTTTCTCTGCGTGCTCCCATCCTCTCTGGTCCCTTCCCAGAATACCTGCTGTTTCTTGTTATTCAAAGCCTGTTAGGTTGCTGTGGGAATGGTGGTGGTGGGTGCGCAGCCCCAGTTGTACTGATTAGACCTCCATCTGAGGCATGCACCCTGTGCTGTTTCTCCAGGGGTATGGCCTTCTCTAGGCACCTGCACTGTGCAGGCTCAGCATGAAATCCTGACCCTCCCCTAACAGCCTTCCTCATCCCCATGTTGGTCCATCTCCCCAGCCACGATGAGCTGTCATCAATATCCTAAAGGGAGGAATGCTTGCTGCCTCCCATTCCCCACCCCTCAAAGGATTTTGTTCTGTAGTAGAAACAAAAGAAACAGAGTTGGGTCAAGAGTTTGTTGCCCCCTCAGGCACAGCTGACACCTAACCCAGGTTGACGTTGCAGACACTTGTTAGGGCTCTTTCCATTCTTCCCTGTGAGCACCCCGTGGGTTCAGGAGAAAGAGCCTTGGCTTCATCAAATGTCCGCTCTTTGGGGACTCTCCTTGGCCACCTCAGGTGCATTTCCCTGGGTAGGCTGTGCTCACTTTTCCTTTCTCCCTGAGGGAACAGTCTTTTTTGTCCTTGGGCCATTAGGTGGTTCTGCAGTATTAGGTCTCAGTAAGTTTGAAAAAAATTGTGATTTTAAAGTTGCCTACATCTGAGAAAGGCAGTCAGGCCAGTCTGCTGGAGCCCCTGCTGGGCTGCGTAAGAGTGGGTTTGGGCTTAGGATATTTCAGCTGGAGATAAAGAGCCCTCAGAGCCTGTTCTGGGTCTACCCCCCCAGTGTGGGATATCTTTCCTTGTTTCAGACTCAATGTGTTTGTTTTGCTTCATTTTGCTTCAGTGCATGTAAATGACCCTTGGGCGCCCTCGGTCCCCCACCCCCGACCTCCGCCGAGCTTCTGTATTTCAGACCCCATGGGGGGAGGGTCAGGTCCTTTCACTGCATCAGGAGATAAGGTGCTGGGCTGCAAAGGGGATCCGCTGGCCTTGGAGGACCTAGGAATTGCAAGGAGCTGACTCGTCACAATCTCTCTCTCCCCTACAGTGAGTAAAGGTGGCTCTTCTTGAGCCCCATGTGCGTGTTGTCTGTTCTCAGCCACCTCACATCATGCACTGGTTTCTTCCCTGGGTGGCCTTATCTGCCTTTGAACCGTGGCCATGCTCCTGTTATGTTCTGTCCTATGGCACAGCCTGACTGCTCAGTGAGCAGTGAAGCACCTTTTCCCTATAAGGTGGGAGCAACACTCCCACCAGGGTTCTACCTCCTGGGTGCACAATCTTGGACTTCGGGCGTGGTACCAAGGGCACACATTTGTTCTTAAATTAAAGTTTTCTTTATTATAAAATTGTGATTATTCTTTAACGGTTTTAATATAATACTAATTAATATGGAATTTAGCTTAAGTTCTGAAAAGGCACTGAATCTGTGCAAGAATTTTACTTTCTAATAGAATTGTCGTTTTTGATGGTTTTTCAAGTTAAAAATTTAAATGCAATGTTACAGCAGCAAGCCACGTTGACTCAATTGTACATACGGTTCACTTATATGGAAGTGTTTCACTAACCCAGCCATGATCACACATTTCCCAACGCCACTAAATTAGACAGACATGATTCAGTCTGCAGTCAGTCCTTGAGCATATTCTTCATGTTGTTCCCTGGATACAGTAAAGTTTAAGGAGAAACTACCTTCATCTTTGCCTTTGAGCTCTGTTCTAAAGCTTTGTCAATGTAAAAAAACAAGAAATGCATTCAACAGGCGAGGCATTTATTTGGGATCAAAGAACTGCAATTTGGGGGTACAAAGATTCAGGCAAAAACCCAAATAGTGCCCCGATTACAGGAGAGGGAATCAGGGTTTTAATGGAAAAAAAAGAAGAAGATGAGGTAAGATGTTTTTAAGAAGAGTTTGTTAGTGCTGTAGCGCTAAGCTAGACGTGTCCTTCATTGACTGGTTAGGCCAGGGGGTCACCAGGTGAAAGTTCACTTTTGTGTGTCCTTTCTGCAGGATATTCTAGTTCTTGCTGACTTCTTGGGGTATTGGCAGTTTGGCCCAGTTTAAAGGTTCAGAAAACAGGACGTGCAAGACAGTTCCTCTGGAACAGCTGCTCTGGCTCCATTTTAAAACAGCTCCACCTATGTCATGTTTCACACCTTTAATTTCTTCTTGAGTGTCTAAGATATTTCTTAGCACATAGTAGGCTTCCTAATTGGCTGAATTAGCGGTACTGTTACAGACACGTTTACCCAAATATGGCGCTGTAGGACTAGCTAATCCTCCTGGAGCCGACTGGAACCTGGCAGAGGTGTTAGCACATTTACACAGAGTGAGGGGCCCCTGGAGCTGCTATAGACAGAATGTTCACAGTGAATTTATAAAACTGCATAGCAACAGAAACTGGACCATAATCAAGGAGAAAGTAAAGCATGATGGGAGAGACGTGGTGCTCTGAGTTGGATTAGATGTATAAAACCAGGTTGTAATGAGGAAAATAAGTCATAAAGTCAGAATCCAGGAGAACTGGGACCCGGGAGTAATGGCCGTATGAAGGAGGACAGGAAGTGGTTCTATACCAAGGCTGTTCGTGTTTCAAGCCTACTTTGATCCAGCTCTCATTTGGTGTCAATTGCATTTGACAAATGCAAGACTAATAGCTTACAAATGGACAGCATCAAAATAGACATACATGGTCTGGAGACAGCCAATCTCTCTCTACCTCAGGTAACTTCAAGTAAGAATTAAGATCAGAAGAATTAAGATAGACTTTGATGTGTTATTTTCATTATTAACTTTGTGAAGTATATTTTTCTGAATATGGAATATAATTGGTGGTTTTGCATTTATATCTTTGTCTAATTTTACTAATTGGTTCAAAAAATATCTTTTGTGATTTTGGAAACATATTATTTGCAAATACTAAATAAGATTTCATCTTCATCTCAACAATCCAACACGAATTTTATTCTGCATTTAACTAACTTACACTTTTAATATTCGGAGAATGGTATCTTTTTCTTATTTTGGAAGCATTATAAGCAGTGGATTCAAAACTGTATAAGTTTTTTGAAACTCTTAGCTTCCATAATGACACACAGTATGTTAAGTAAGCATTCAATTCTCAATATTGATTCCGAATTATTAGTTAGGTGTAGAGTTTGTCTATTCATTATTGCACATTCTCTAAAATTTCTAGAGAAAATCTGTAGCACAAAAATACCCTATCTACTTGTGTGTATATTCCAAAATTGAAGTAGGAAAACAAGGTAAGTGTAGTTCAAAGGCCAACGATTAGGGAAGCAGATTTGTATTAAAATGTGAATGAATGATCTATGCTATTAAACTACTATATAATGAATTGGATTTGAAAGCATTTAGAAAGCTATGTACACCAATGTGGGGATAATTCATATTTTAATATTGATGGTGAACATTTTTCAGTAAAATATGTATGAAAAAGGAGAAAAGCCTATTAAAGATGTATGTACAAAGAAAAAGTCAATGACATTTGGAAAATAGCATGTCAATTACGATTTTATTAGAAAGATTTTCCTTTTAAACTTAAAAATTAGAATGAGGAAATCAGGTTACAGGAAAAACTATTACTTTCTGACATTTTAAATTGTTTTAATGGTTTTAAAAAAGAGGAGCTATGGAGGCATATGCATGCCATATATGCATATATATACATATAGGGGAATGGTATGCATTCCCCTATGAGTCAAAGGGGAATGTAGGCAGCTCTGTGGAAGCTAAACTTTTATGGATTTAAAAAAGAGAAAAGTGAAATAAAAAAAGTAAAACTAAGACTATTGGGTTATATTGAATCGCTAAGATTACTGAAATCAAATCATATGTTTAATCAGAGCCACTGTAATAGCTATCTGGATAACATATAATTTTAATCCACTTATTCACTTAGAAAGCATTTATTGGGTGCCGGTTTGTGCTCAGTCCTCTTTTTCTGTGATACAACTATTATAATAGGACCTTTGATATTGTTGTAAAAAGGTGGGGAAAAAGTAAAAGAGGATGGAAGCAAGGAGAGAAATAGAGAAACAAAAGGAAACACATCTTGTCTATCTTTTTCCCCCACATCCCAGCTATGCAGTTAATAAACTACCTTAGAGGAGCGAGATATTCTTGTGGAAAATTAAAAATGGCAAAATGACTACAAATCCAAATGTATGCAATATTGGCTAAGTGGAAAATGTATACTATTATGAAGAAACAAAGCATAAAAGTAATGAATTCATTGTTTTATAAATGATCTTATAATACTCTAAAGGAATATACATTGAAAATTAGAAAAGTAATAACAGAAGAAATCAGTAAATTTTTACCAATAAAATAGAGAGTTAGGCAGCAAAGAAAAAAGTTTTTTGCCATGATGACTAAACAGAAAAAATGATGACAAACCAAAAAATACTTTAAATCAACAAAAGTGGAAGTTAAGATGAAAACCCAGTTCTTGGGTTGATGTCAGGAAGGTGGCATAGGCAGACTCTGAACTCACTTCCTCCCTCGTGGACACAACAGATCTAGGCTTGTCAGCTGCAGAAGACTTGTGTTTCTCAAACAGCCACATGAGGGATTGGCCCCACCTGCCAAAGCCTAAAACAATTGGGTACTCCCTTGCCCGGAGCCAGCCCCACCCAGCTGCAATCCTGAGAGAGCTGAGCTGTTCTTCTGTATCATCTACTCTGCTTTTGAGTCCCTCTAGTAAATTTTTCATTTCTAGTATGGCCCAATCCAACAAGAGGATATAACACTCATAAATATCTATGCACCCAATGTTGGAACACCTAAATATATAAGGCAATTATTAACAGACACAAAAGGAGAAATAGACAGTAACACAATAATAGTAGTGGACTGTAACACTCTACTTACACCAGTGGATAGATCATCCAAACAGAAGATCAATAAGGAAGCATCAACCTTAAAAGATACACTAGACCAGATGGACTTAGTTGATATATACAGAACATTCCATGGAAAAACCGAAGAATACACATTCTTTTCAAAAGCACATGGAACATTCTCAAGGAGTGATCACATATTAGGCCACAAAACAAGTCTCAATAAATGTAAGACTGAAATAAAACCAAGCGCCTTTTCTGTGGTATGAAACTAGAAATGAACTACAGTAAGAAAATCAGAAAGACCACAAATATGTGGAGATTAAACAAAATGTTACTGAACAACAATTGGCTCAATGAAGAAATCAAAGAAGAAATCAAAAAAATACGTGGAGACAAATGAAAATGAAAATATGACATGCCAGAATTTATAAGATACAGCAAAAGCAATTCTAAGAGAGAAGTTTATAGCAATACAGGCCTACCTCAACAAAGAACAGAAATCTCAAATAAAAAATCTAACAGTGTGCCTAAAGGAACTGGGAAAAAAAGAACAAAGCCCAAAGTCAGTAGAAGGAGGGAAATAATAAAAATCAGAGCAGACATAAATGAAATAGACACTAAAAAGACAATAGAAAAAAAATCAATGAGACCAAGAACTAGTTCTTTGAAAAGATAAACAAAATTGACGAACCTTTAGCTAGACTCACCAAGAAAAAAGAGAGAAGACTCAAATAAATAAAATCAGAAATGAAAGAGGAGAAGTTACAACAGACACCTCAGGAATACAAAAGATTATAAGAGAATACTACAAAAAGCTGTACACCAACAAATTGGATAATCTAGAAGAAATGAATATATTCTTAGAATCATACAACCATCCAAAACTGAATCAAGAAGAAATAGGGAATTTGAATAGACCAATCACCAGTAAGGAGCTCAAAACAGTAATCAAAAACCTCCCTAAAAATAAAAGTCCAGGACCAGACGGCTTCCCTGGTGAATCCTACCAAACATTCAAAGAAGACTTAATGCCTATCCTTCTCAAACTCTTCCAAAAATTGAAGAGGAAGGGAAGCTTCCAACCCATTCTATGAAGCCAACATTACCCTGATACCAAAACCAGACAAGGACAACACAAAAAAAGAAAATTTCAGACCAATATCACTGATGAACATTGATGCAAAAATCCTCAACAAAATACTAGCAAATAAAATATAAGAATACATTAAAAAGATTGTACACTATGATCAAGTGGGATTTATTCCAGGTACGCAGGGATGGTTCAACATTCACAAATCAATCAACGTAATACACCACATTAATAAAATGAAGAATAAAAATCACATGATCATCTCAATAGATGCAGAGAAAGCATTTGACAAGATACAGCATTCATTTATGATAAAAACTCTGAATAAAATGAGTATAGAAGGAAAGTACCTCAACATAATAAAGACCATATATGACAAATCCAAAGCTAATACCATTCTCAATGGTGAAAAACTGAAAGCTATCCCTCTAAGAACAGGAACCAGATAGGATGCCCACTTTCACCACTCCTATTTAACATAGTATTGGAAGTCCTAGCCAGGGCAATCAGGCAAGAAAAAGAAATAAAAGGGATCCAAATTGGAAAGGAAGAAGTGAAACTGTCACTATTTGCAGATGACATGATTTTATATACAGAAAACCCTAAAGAATCAACCAAAAAACTTTTGTAAATAAGAAATGAATATAATAAAGTTGCAGAATATAAAATCAATATACAAAACTCACTTGCATTTCTATACACTAACAGCAAAGTAGCAGAAAGAGAAATTAAGAATACAATCCTACTTATAAATGCAATAAAAAGAATAAAATATCTAGGAATAAACTTAACCAAAGAGTTGAAAGATCTGTACGCCGAAAACCATAAAACATTCAAGGAAATTGAAGAAGACACAAAGAAGTGGAAAGATATTCCATGCTCTTGGTTTGGAAAAATTAACATAGTTAAAATGTCTCTACTTCCTAAAGCAGTCTACGGATTCAATGCAATCCCTATCAAAGTCCCAATGACATTTTCCATGGAAATAGAGCAAAGAATCCTAAAATTTATATAGAAAAATAGACCCTAAATAGCCAAATGAATCCTCAGAAAAAAGAACAAAGCTGGAGCTCCCTGATTTCAAAATATACTACAAAGCTATAGTAAACAAAACAGCATGGTACTGGCACAAAAACAGACACACAGATCAATGGAACAGAATCGAGAGCCTGGAAATAAACCCACACATCTATGGACAGCTAATCTTTGACAAAGGAGCCAAGAACATACAATGGAGAAAAGAAAGTCTCTTCAACAAATGGTGTTGGGAAAACCGGATGGCCACATGCAAAAGAATGAAAGTAGACCATTATCTTACACCATACACAAAAATTCACTCAAAATGGGTTAAAGGCTTGAATGTAAGACCTGAAACCATGAAAATTCTAGAAGAAAACACAGGCAGTAGCTCTTTGACATCGGTTGTAGCAGCATATTTTCAAGTACCATGTCTGACCGGGCAAGGGAAACAATAGAAAAAAATAAACAAATGGGACTACATCGAACTAAAAAGCTTCTGCACAGCAAAGGAAACCATCAACAAAACGAAAAGACAACCTAACAACTGGGAGAAGATATTTGCAAACCATATATCTGATGAGGGGTTAATCTCTAAAGTATATAAATAACTCATACATCTCAACAACAAAAAAACTAACAACCCAATTAAAAAATGGGCAAAGGACCTGAAGAGGCATTTCTCCAAAGAAGATACACAGATGGCCAACAGACATGTGAAAAGATGTTCAACGTCGCTAATTATTAGGGAAATTCAAATCAAAACTACAATGAGATATCACCTCATGCCTGTCAGAGTGGCTGTAATTAACAAGACAGGAAACAACAAGTGTTGGAGAGGATGTGGAGAGAAGGGAATTCTCATACGCTACTGGTGAGAATGAAAACTGGTGCAGCAACTGTGGAAAACAGTATGGAAATTCCTCAAAAAATTAAGAATAGAACTAACATATGATCCAGCTATTCCACTGCTGGGTATTTATCCAACATGAAAACACCAATGCATAAAGATGCATGCACCCCTGTGTTCATTGCAGCGTTATTCACACTAGCCGAGACTTGGAAGTAACCTAGGTGCCCATCAAGGGATGAAGGGATGAAGAAGTTGTGGTATATGTACACAATGGCATACCACTCAGCCATAAGAAATGAAGAAATCCAGCCATTTGTGACAACATGGATGGACACTGAGCATATAATGCTCAGCAAAATAAGTCAGAGAGAGAAGGTCAAATACTGTATGATCTCACTCATAAGTAGAAGATAAAAACAACAACAAATAATCACACAGAGACAGAGATTGGATTGGTGGTTACCGGGGGCAAGGAGAGAGGGAGGAGGGCAAAAGGGATGATTAGGCACATGTCTGTGGTGATGGGTTGTAATTAGTATTCGGGTGGTAAACATGATGTAATCTATGCAGAAATTGAAATATAATGATGTACATCTGAAATTTATATAATGTTTTAAACCAACGTCACTGCAGTAAAATAAATAAATGGAAAACAGTACATAAATAAAGAAAAACAAAAGAACCTACTTCTTGTCTCCCTGAGATGGGAGTAACATGGTGGTAGAACATGGTGATCATCACGGCCTAGAAGAGCTCTGGGAGCATCAGCATTTCAGCAGGATTTCTCCATTTCACGTTGTTGTAGTGAGCCATCTTGGATCAGAAAAGTCAATACTGAAAGACGATCATACTTGCTACTTGTTCAGAAACAGATTTTTTTTTCCTTCTTTGAGGAAGATTAGCCCTGAGCTAACAAATGTTGCTAATCCTCCTCTTTTTTGCTGAGGATGATTGGCCCTGGGCCAACATCCGTGCCCATCTTCCTCCACTTTATATGGCATGCTGCCACAGCGTGGCTTGACAAGCAGTGCTTAGGTCTGTGCCTGGGATCCCAACCTGTCAACCTCAGGCCACCAAAGTGGAGCATGAACTTAACTGCTACGCCACAGGGCTGGCCCTAGAGAGATATTTTATAATTTTTTTTTAAATTTATAATTTCTGTAATCAGAATTCAAACATAGCTAAAACAGGAAGCACAGAAAAGGACTGTGTTACATAGATAATAATTCAATGTGTAATAATTTATCAGAAATCCAGTAATGTTATATCTTAATAACAATTTGAAGGCTATTTTAGTTCCAAAGCTTCTAGCCAACAAAATATAAAATTCAGTTTAACAGAAATGCCAATTGTAAAATTCTATTTTCATAATGGTTAAGGAATGTCTCCAAGGATTGTGGCAAAAGAAGAACTTTTAGAAGAAACAAATACTAATTTTATAAAATAAACACTGAAAATCAGAAAATTTAAATTCACAAAAAAAATAAAAGTGAATATATAGCAAAAATATATATGGCAGTTAGTAAATTATATAGGCATATGAATGCATGAAGATTCTAACAGATGACTGGTCAAAGACCGTCTTTGGTAACAAGAACCACGTAAGGACAGAGATATTTTATTCTCTGCTGTCTGCTCACATCTTCAGAGAAAACATGATAGCAGATGGACACTCCATACAGTTGCTGACTAGCTGGTTGGGTGGATGACTGAGGGCACAGATCCTGAGACTTCATTTTCTCTTGGTTTCTCTGGTAATGTGGGATGAGGGAAAATCATGTTTCTGAAACTTTCAGGGTAAGGCCAGAATCATGGCGACTTTCTCCACGTGTGAGACTTTGTCTATTGCTTGGCAAACTACTTGAACATGTTTCTCGAACTTGACAATAACACACCAATAAGAAATCTGTGCATATAAAAAAATAAATAACAAGTTTCATGAACAAAATAAACTTAACGTAGAGACACACCCTGATATTTTGTGTTCTGTTTTATTTCATTCAATCATATTCGATAACTAATTACCGAATGTATTCAAGACCCACTTGGAGCAATCCCCAGATTTTGCAGTTGAGATCAGAAGTCCATAATTTACCACAGTTTATTCAGCTCAGTAATAAAGTCATCACTCAAGTTTTTTGATACCTAGGAGAGCACTTTCCATCACTATATTTAAAGTCAGTATTTATACCCAGGCTTCAAATAAGCAAATAAAGTTAGAACTAAAAAATCAGAATTACACTATTGCAAGCTCTTAAAACTTGAATACTTCATAAGTAATGCTGAATGCGTTTAATTGATTTATTTGCTAAACATAGTATATTATTATGACTAAAGGAAAATATTTGAAGTTCTCTTTACATTTGTTCACATTTTGAGCAAGGCTGATAAATATCGTTCTACAAGGCAATGGAGCTGAATTATAAGCAGCTTTTTAAAAAGGGAATTTGCTTAACTTCTCTCTTTTCTTTTCTCTCCTTTTTCCGTGTCTTTCTCTTTCTCGAAAACATTAATTCATCATCTCTCCTTTATGCATCCATCCACACAGCCACACAAGCTACATGAAAAGTGCCAATTATTTGAATTTACAAATCAAAAATTTCTGTTAAGAACTTCTAATGAATTCAGAATTCTATATTGTCTCATAATATAAGCTGATTTATGTGTAGTTCCTCAATGTGAAAAACAGAATTTCAGATCAAGCATTTGGATTATTTAATAAAACAACATTTTCAGAAAAGATTATCCATGTAATTCATCCACTTATTTATGCCCATCTCCTTTTAAAATTTAATTAAACCAGTAGGCATTTCATTAGTATTTAATGTTATCTTTCCTCCAAAAGGTTTTTATTATAATATTTGATAAAGATAATAGTTACCAATAAAGAATATAATATAATAAAGTTATATTAATACGCCTAAATATGTGTAGTAAAGTATCATAATAACATTTTTCAGAGAATAAAGTGTTTCGAATCTATTTGCTTAAAATTAAAAATATGAGAGATTCAATTAAACTTTCAGTTTCATTATTACAGGCCTGTAACCTAATAACCAGACTATCAGGATATGTTGTTCCGTTCAGAGAATTCATTTACCATCAACATGCCTTAAGTTAGGTTTTAAATTCCAGATCAATCTCTAAAACCTAACTGTAGCTCTGTCACAAAAAATTTTAAAGTAGGAAATGAGACAATTTTACTACTTGCATTAGTAAAATGAAAGAAAATCTAATTAAAAGAAAATGAAGAATGGAAATTAATTACACTATTATATAACACACATTTTTATAAAACTATGTAAGTAATTGTATCTGTTATTATATCATGTTCTACAATATCTGTAGTTTAGACATTTTAAAATTTTGCAAAATCATTTTAGCAAAAGTCTAATTTATTTAATGTACCTATTTATCAGTCTAAAGTGTTGCTTTTTCTTTATATTATTTTTCAGAAGGAGGAATCCACTAAGTTTGTTTCAAATAATTTGTTTATATTCCTATGACTACGCTTTCAGTAAACCTCTGTGGCAGTCTTCATCAATTAACAGTAATGCCTGGGAGGCACAAAATTTATACAGATACTAATTAGATATGCATCTCAAAATGTTTGGAATTTAGATTTGCTGTAGCTCTCAAAAAACTTGTTGAAAATAAATTGAATTTCATAACTTGAAAATTAATGTCATGAGAATATTTTATCTTTTTGGGAAAGAAATGTATTTATTCTCTCTGTCTCTCATGAATAATTTTAACAAAAGAAGCTTTTCATGGAAATATTTGTTTATTTATGAAATAAAAGAAGACTGGATCCATTTGTAGATACCCATCTTTCATCTTACTTTTATCACATGTAAAAACAGGAAAACCAAGAAATGTGTTCAGAACACATACACATATGGGGATTATTTTTGGCAAAGGTGTGGTTTAAAACTCCACTTTCTCCTTGCTGATTATTATACAAAAGCACATATAGTCAATATAGGCAGTTTTATGCACATCACAAAGCAGACTGAACCTTAGAACTGACAGAGGTACATTCTTATTATTTGAGGGTATTTTCTGTCTCCAACAAAGAACTTTCTATCTGTACTCTGTTGATGGGAAATCTCCCAAGATTAAATACTTTAAAGCCTGGTGTGTGATTGTGACACATTCTGCTCTACAAGATCATCTGTCTAATAAGATAGCAAACTGCAAAGAATTGGGAAATTGATTTTGCCACGTTTTAACTTAATGAAAAGCAACCTGGTTTCAATCACACTGGAAGGTGAGAGATCGAGTTGCTTATTAAGACCTAGATATGGGAAGCCAAGCAACTTTCTGTCTTTAGAGATAAGATGAAACTTCAGAGAGCGGTCTCCAACGAAATGGAACAAAACAGACCGTATTGACAGGAAAGACATCATTACGTCAGATGTGTGTTTTAAAATTTGCCAATAAAGAAATCACATAAGAAGCCTCATATTATGTTTATTTTTTAGGTCAGCAAAACAAAAGACAATAAGTTTATTTGCATCTTTCTTTGATAAGCAAGGAGAGATTTCTGGATATCCACAAATTTTTTCCTTTTTAAATCTCTCTCTCTCTTGCTTTCTCTAAAAAGTATGCAGAAACCCGGACTTAACAGAACCTGGTCAATGAATACGTCAGTGACAGACTAGAGGTCTTTGTCTCTCCTCAGTGGATGAAAGGAAGTCATCTCCTAACCTTGAGTCCAAGTCTGTTTCTCATGAGGAAACATATTTTCTTCTTCTTTTTATGATTCTGCCTAGGAAGTTTAAAGCACTTTTATTTACTTCATTTATATACAAATAGACTTTTAGTCGCCAGTTGTTCCCAAATGAGTGGATAGTAGTTGGTAGTTACATAGCTCAAGTCAACCATGCTTCTTAGGGTTCACCACACACAAATTTTGAGATAAATTCTTTGTTATTTGGTGAAAACTCAAGGCCCTAGTCTTCGGGCTTCTGCAGATCCTTCATGAAAGACTATCAGCCTGATGAGCAAAGGACTCCTCACGCTAAATTGCTTAACCTGAGACTATATTGTTATTGAGCAGAGGTAGAATTTAATGTCATTTCAACTCTTTTCTACCCAGAATAATTACATTCTTTTCCTAGTTCAAGTTAGTTAAATCTTTGAAAGAAAAATACCATCTTGTAAAAAAGAGATTGGAAAGGAGATACTGGTGTGTTTTTAAGATTGCATTGTCTAATGCTTTTGAGAGTGAAGAATTCTTTGATAATTATAGATATGGACGTATCATTAAAAATGAGAAAATATAAATGCTTCAGTGTTATACATATTGAGTTTTTTGTTTTGTTTTTTAAAACTTTGAGACTCAATGAAAAGTAAGGGAAGTAATTTCTGTTTGGAAGGGTTTGTTTTTAGTGTGTTTAGATATCAAATCAGAGTTAGGAGTTGTAATGGTGTAACACTGATCAACCACGGTTTACCAATCTTGGATAAGTACGCCTGGAGTAAAATAGGACCATAATATAGACAATTGATTTGCTTTGCAAAACAAGCTAGTTAAATAACACATTTTTATTGAGTACCCTCTCTGTGTTAGAAAGTTGGATGGGAGCTGACAAATTGGAAACAAAATTAAGAGAAAACTATAAATTAGAAAAGAATATCATAAATGATATCAAAGCTTCTTCCAAGGAACTGTGTCTATAGGTCATTAAACTTCTCATTTATTCCAATGAATCTGTTACTGTTGCTCAAAGGATGGAAATAAGGCTATGTGTAGTTTAATGTTTTCTTCGCTATATTCTTTAACTTCAAAATCAACTAAGAAACGGAAATTTGTTAGCATGTCTTTGAGATACAGAATCCACCATATTCAAGCACTTGTTTTACAGATAATTGCTCCTTCTTTATTTTTTCCCTCATAAATGCACAAAGACACAAAAGTACTGAGACCAGATTATGACCAATAAATAGTGTTTTTCAAATTAAAGCAGTATTTCCAGGGTTTTTGAGATCATAAATTAGAATTTTACTTTATAATTACACTTTACCTGTTACTAAACCTTTAACTAAAAGAGAAAAAAAATACATAGACATACATATGCCATGAAATGAAGGCTAACACTTTGTTAAATGTTGCAACACTAGGTCATTTTTGTGCAGAATTCAGAATAAACTTTCTTTGCATGTACTTTGTACTCTATATAAACAGGTCACTGATTTGAAAGATTGTTGCTCCGCACCGGTGTTTGTTTATTTGGTTGTTTTAATTTAAGCCTAGTGGCTCACATTAAATTACGCAAATGACTCCATTTCCACACATGACACACTGAATTGCGTACTAGGTAGAGTAAGTAGGTTTGCTCTTGAGAAATAAATGTTACAAAGTAGCAACTAAACTTCAGACATTATAAGCAGTTTGAGGTTGATTTTAAGAGACTGATTGTTGTATAAGTTATTGATAATAAAGAATGGTTTAAAATTCAGGGGGTTTAAAAATATTTTTTCTGATTTGTGATTAAATTCTAAGAAAATCATGTTCTTCACTACAATCTCAGGTATCAGAACCAGTACAAGTAAAGAGGATTCTGTACTTATTGATAAGCTTAAAAATATGTAGTTACCATTTAAAACTACTTGTCTGTACAATAAGAACTTTTTACATCAGAATGTCATCAATATAAAATACAGAAATGAACAGGTTGCTGACTTTATTATAAAGTTTCAACATAATTCCTAACTGTCAATGTAAATATGTTCATCTTAGTAGCCTCATTTTTATAGCTGATTTGCTTTATTAATTTAAATTTATGATAAATTAAATTTATAATTAAAGTAATATAATTATAAATATTAATAAAATATACCACAACATCTATTTATGTTTTAGTCATTAGTAGTAACAAGATTAAATCAATATTTGAGAATTTAAATTAACTTTGAAAATTAGGATTCCACTGTCTACAGATATTTACTTTATCTGTGTGAGGTAAAATAAAAATTTACTGATTTCTCTATCAGCATATGTAGTTTATTCAAAGTAGAATCAATGAAAAGTGCAGGGCTGCCAGTGTCTCTAAGCAAACCGATGTAATGTAAGATATACTTTACGTTAACTAGCATAATGTATAATAGTATATTAGAAACATTTCAGAATTAATTGAAATAGAAATGTTTTATATATCTGTACATACATCTGTATATATATATATGTATATACAATTAAATAGTATCATGAATCAATCAAAATTCAGGAGGTTTAAAAATATTTTTTGATGCATATGCAATTCTGGATAAGATTAATTTCTCTTAGGAAAAAAAAAGGCCAATATGCCAAGAACTAAAAAGTATGAATTTTTCCAGATTTGATTTTAGTGGCCCATATCACTGCTCTAAAGAAATGGTAGTGTTAACTAGCAACACGAACTATGGAGGGTCACACTACTTTCCAATCACGTTCTCAGTTTAGATACTAATTTAAAGTGGAACCTAGGTCATTAAAAACAAAACAGAATCAACTAACTGTTCACATTGTAACCACAAGTGCTGTACAGAGCTGTAATCTAGCTCTGACTAGTGACACTCCGAGTACAGCTATGTGTGGGATTTTTTTTTTTTTTTTGGCAGGAATAACTGACTCTGTGTGTGTAGAGCAAAAGTTTTTATCATTTTTCTTATTACGAAACTATTACAAGATGATTGTAGCACTTTTCGAGAAACCGTCTATAATTTATAACGCAGTGTTTGTCTTTGTATGCATATGTGTGAGTATAGTAAGTTTATTTCAGTCTTAACTGTTCGCCTTTTATTTGGTTAACAGTATAGTTTATAAGTATGTATTTTTATGTTATTTCATGTACTTCTAAAACCATGTAGTTTGAATCGCATTTTATCATATGTCATAATATAATTTATTTTAAAAGTATATTTCTTGGGACACGTTCATTGTTCATGATTGTTAAAAACAGCATGATGAATGTGTGAGGGTATCTGAGCACAGCCATGATTATTTCTTAAGAATAGAATTTTAGAAGCAAAGTGATAAATGGAAGAATATGAAGTATTTAAATGTTACTCACGCATGTATCCACACATATTACATTTCTATGAGCCATGTATGAGATTGTCCTTTTCTCTAAACCCTAGAAAAAAGTAGTTAATGGCCCTCTTTTTGAATAATTTCAGTTTGCTAAATTTACAAACTATCTTCATTTAAAATGTGTTCTCACTTTTCTTATGAGTTTATTCATTGTTTTATATGTAAAGATTGTTAAACATTTATGTTTTACATAAAATTTTTTTTAATTTTCCTAATTATGCTATCTCAACTGTATTTTTGTTTTCGTTATTTTTAAATTAAAATATTTGAAAAATATATTCTAAGCAATAATTAATATCATTCTTAGAACTGACTTTTTCACAATGAAAATATAAATATTTAGCTAGATTTTCTTCTGTAAATTGTTTGGTTTCATTTTTTTACTATTTAGAATTTTAATTCCCCTGGGATTTATTTTGATGTATAAGCATCGACCATAGTTTTCCCAAATGGTTAGCCTTTTTTGAAATCAACATTTCATTGAATTATCTGCTTTTTGTTAAATAATTTACCATGCTCTCAATTATTGAATCCTTAGGAATTTTTCTGAACTTAGCAATTACTGATTATTTGTTATTTTGAACTTCAGAATTATTTTGTTAATCAGGAGTTTGGTTTAAAGTGCCTGAAATTTATTTATCCATATGGGCTTAAAGAGTAGCATTGAAGAATGTTGAGTGTACTCCTATCCACATATTATTATTTTTATTCTTTCTTTCCATTATTTATGAAATGTCTGCATATTCCGAATGTGATTTCTGTCATGGCACTTACAATGTAGGAGACAATAAAAAAATACTTATGAAATTATGTGTGACAAAATTACCTAGGAAAAGGAAAATGGAGTTGCTGGGATCACAAAATGTGTCTACATGGTGGTTGGGTGCATTTTAGTTGGATGGATGTCCTGGGAAAGACTTTCTAAGGATGCAAAATTTAAGGAAAACTTGAACTTGCACTAGAGCTGGCCATACAAAGAAAACAGTTGATGTTACAGAATCCCAGGCAAAGAGAACAGCCTATGCAAGAGCTTGACTGTGGAAAACAGCTTGTTGACGGGAAGGAAAAGTGGCCAGTGAACCTGAAGTTTAGTGGGGAAGGGGGCAGGCTCAAACCGCTGTTGGAAGCATATAAAGAAACTAGATCATAAGGAATCCAGAAAACTATGGTGAAGTGTTCATATTTTGTTTTTCATAACATTAGTAGGGAAGGAAAAATTTTCCCTTCTTCCCCTCTAGGTTCTTTGGCTCATGTAGTTATTAAACTGACTTAAGACAAATTAACAGGAGTACAAAAAATTTAATTTTGTATATATGGGAGCCCATAAAAATATGAAACTCAAAGAAGTGACCAAAGCAGACAGCTTTTATACTGTTTACACAAGAAAACAATAAATTTTTGAAGAACTGACAAAACAAAGGGGTTTGGGTTTGGGGTAGCTAATTAGAGAAGAAGTAACAAGGTTTGTTTATACGGCTGTCTCAGTCCTGAATTCCCTATCTCTGGCAATAAAGATGCTTTCTCCTCTCCTGATATAGGGAAAGTACTTTCAAAAGGGAGATTTATTTCCTGTTTTCAGGGAGACAAAGGAGGGTCAGAGTGTCCTTCTTGCACTGGTTGTTTCTCAAGTACTTTTAATTCAAAATAATCCATATGCCGAAGGGGCATATTTAGGGTGGTATATTCTGTTCCTCTTCACATTCAGTTAAGATTTGTAGCTGAATTTCTTGTCTTTTTTTGGATGCCTCTTCGAAAAGTAACATTTTCCCATTGAATATTTTACAATGTTAATGCTATTATGCAAGATCCTTACTGACTTTGGAGATTTAATTGTGAATGGACCACCTCCTTGAATTATCAGTAGCTTTGAAAATGATTAGATGCTGTCAATGGGCGTCTTTATTTTGTTCTTCACACTAATGGCAATGCCTTTCATGTTTGATTATTATATTGATGTTGAGTGTTGGTTTAAGACGTGTAACTTTTACCATGTTAAGGATATAGATACTGTTTTTCTTCCCTAATCAGAGTTTAGTGATGAATTTTACTAAAGTTTTTTATTCCTCAACTGATGAATTTTACAAAATGCATTTTTAACATCTATTGAAATAATCATCTCCTCCCTTTGATTTACTGATGTCCTTAGTACATTTCAAGTAGTGAACAATTATTCTTTTCCTGAAATAAAAAGTATCTAGTCATGTATTATTCTTCTACTGTCCTCGTGAATTTAAATTTCTCTTAATTTTTTACGTGTTTTTCCTATAGAGTTTGTTCCCTTTGTGCTGACCTCTCAGCCTGGAATTTCACCCATTTATCCATCATCTCCTCATCCTGTTCTTATTAGCCTCTTCTTCGTGCTTTAATTCCTCATGCCTTTCTTTCTGTTCTGGGAGCGCATCTGCTTTGCCTCTCTCCTCACTGATACTAGTTGTAGAGAAGCAAGCCCAGCTTCAACATCTCAGCTTTGGCTCTCAGTTCTATTTGAGTTCTAGCTCCTTACTTTATCGATTTTGATTTTCCCCTCATATCATGATATTTTGATCCCAGCTACACTTTCCTTGTGACTGTCCACGTCTCCTGCACAATAGATATGTCTCATTACACTCTGCTGGAGATATAAAACAATCACCTGCCTCGTATCCAGAAAGAAATCAAGATTTTTTCTTTAGCAAATGAATTGGAAAATAACAACAGAGGATTATTTTTAGACATATGCTTTTCCACTCCTCAGTGGCTCTCTTTTCTCTCTAGCTTTTCAGGATATGTTTTCTGAGTTCCAACTTATTTTGTTGTTTTGTCCTTGCTTACCCTTGGTTCAAGTGAGATGTTTCCAGACTGGACAGTGATTAGTGACTTGATCAGTGCAGTCTCCCTAACCACAAACTTTCCATTGTGCATGGATAAATTTCCTTCTAAGAGTTGATGCTAGATCTCAGGATGCCAGGAGCAGCTTTCAAAATCCCCAGTTATTAACAATTTTAGACCTAGTACAAATCTACTCTCCTAGATAGCATTTTCTCGTAACTTAATAGACCAACTGCTAATGTTATGGAGTAAATGGGATATGAAAAACACAAATTGCCAACATGAAAAACTATTCAAAAGTTTTATCGCCACTGCTCCATTTACTTTGGGAATAACGGTTCCAGAACACCGCAATTTTATCAGGCAGTTCTTCATCTTGCCCAGTTTTGGGTTTTTTTTGCAGGAATGTTTTTATTCTTTTCTTTGATGGTCTTTTGTGGGGTGCAGAGGGTCTGCAGTCACCCAGCTTTTCTGTTGGTACGGTTCACATGTTCCATGTTAGTATATAGTTTCTTTTGTCGCTCGTGCAACGGGTTTTCCCTTATGCGTATAGGATTACCCTAAATTTAAACTTCAGGGGATTTCTCTCAATGCAGCTCCATCTGTCTTAGGGTAGCGTGTGTTCTCTTAGATTCTAGTGTTCTCCACCCATCTTCACTTCGGGTATAAGCATTCTCTTTTTATCTGTATAAGCAGAGGCATTAGAGGAAAGTCGGAAATGGTTGTCTTGGTACTACTGGCTGAAATCCAGGAGCTATTTTCCTCAGTAACTTAGCTTTCTGAAATAATTGCTAGTCTATTTTTCTTAGGATAAAGATTGCAATTTATATTAATTGACATGTTTAAAACTCTGCTTGAGTCAAAATGGCTACAGGATATTATCTGAAAAAATAAGCAGTAAATGTTTCATTAATAGAACAATTAAGACACTATCAAATTAGAGACCCCAGTTCTGGAAAGGACCTGGGTTACTGTAACTGAGGGTAAAGTTTGGGGGAATTTAGGTTAGCGCAGCCATGTATTACAGCATCAGATGAAAGTGGTGAATACTTTTTATTGTCATTTAGAGTTTCTTGAACACTGTGCAATTTCTAATACGAAAAGAGACAAGTGTTTAAATTCCTTAGATAGTGAATAACTGGCAAAACAGCAATAATTATGAAATCTAACCATACTCTGCAACTAGTTTCACATAACCCCTTTGGTTCAATATTGTAAGAGAGATGTCACTCCCAAAACATTTTTTCAAACTGCATTAACACAGAAAGTGCTAAACAGAGTTATTGCTATCAAAGTGATCAATACTTGCCAATGTCAGAGTTTCTCCTGATTTTTTTTTCTCTTGTTTTTTTTACTCTGCTTGATTTCTCAGTGGAATTGGCTTCCTTTTCCTATGTTTATTAGTTATCCTCCACCTTCATTTTATGAACTACTTGTTATTATTTGGTCATTTTTCTAGTAACATGATTTGTAAAAACTGTTTTTATAGTGAAAAGAAATAAACAAAAAGCCTAACTATTCCTCGTCAGATGTGTCGCACATACTGTTTCTTTTTTGTCCTTGACTTTGGTTATGGTATTCTATTCATAAAGAAATTTTTATGCAGACAAATTAAAAAATCTTTTTCTCTGTGTTTCTGAGTCTTTCTATCATACTTAGAAAACCTTCCCCTATTCTAAGATAATAAACTACATCCTATATTTCTTTCAGCTATGACATGGTTTTATTTTTATAACATTTAAATGTCGTTTCATCTGAAATGGAAAGCTAGTGAAGATGAAAAAGAAGGCTATACTGATTTTATTATTTAGAATGGGCAATTTGAATTTTTGTACCATACTTCTGATACTTTTCATTGTTTTGCTTTCAGTATTTTTATTTTTTCATATGAAAATATATATTTGAATTTTATTATCTAAGATAAAACTGCAGTAAATGTAAAAATTGTTTGCCTGATTCTTATATTCCTACAGCACTCAACGTTAAAGAATTGTTACAAAATTGCAAAACACACCAACCCAGGTATTAGAAAACCCAGGTTCTAGTTCTACACTTGCTATTTGCTAATTGTTGGGGCTTTGGCTCATCTTTCTTCTTTCCAATTTCGAGTCCATGCATTAGAAATAAGCAAGACCCGGACAGGACAATGGCTCTTTAAAACCATACTGTCTTATTGTACCCTAAAAAGCATCAATTAGTAGAAAACTGGCTTCTAGCCCAGCTCTGTTGTTTGAGTACTACCTCCAGGGAAATTGACCTTGTCTTACTACGTCTGATAACAGGAACCCATTTGTTTCAAACTCAGGACAAAATCAGCCACTCAATTCTGGCATTATTGGTTTTTTGTCTGTTCTCATGAAGGACTTGCCTCTGTCTCTGGCTTCTGGCTTTCACATTGCATTAAGTTGCCAACTTCGCTTTTAACAATACCTCCATTGCGTGCTGAACTTGCCCAGGATTCTGGAAGCTCCTAAGCAACTGAAGGCTGTCTGGGGCTCTCACATGTCAGTCTCTGCTCTGAGTGGAGACAGCTACGCCCGCTTCTTCCCACTGAGTAGCATTCTGTTGGAAAATTACTTTATGCTTCTCATTTCTCCAAACTTTCCTTGGATTTGCATATCTGTTCAAATGTAAAAGTGGGGATTGGATTAGATAATTTTCAAGCTTCCTTTGGTTCTGACAGAGTATGATTTTATAAATCTGTGTTTGAATAAGTGGTTGCAATCTTTTTTAAAGATCCATAGGCTTTTTGCCTAAAGCAATTATGATTTCATTTTCTCTGTAAGGAACACTGGTCATCTTGGGCATTCCTCTCTTGTAGAAACAAAAACGATGACTTTTAATCACAGGACTTTGCATTCTCCTAAATTTCACTGACTTTATTCATAATTTTACCTCCTCCATGTAACTAACTTAATCCTACAGGAGTTTGTTGAGTGAAAAAGCTCATTGCTGGTGTCCTTGGAAACAAAACGTAATTGAAAGGCACTATTTAACTTTAAGGAGATTATAATACATTTAATACTCCAAAATTATATTATTCTCATTCCTTTATTTTATTCCTTTATTTTAACAATTGGAAATATTGCTTCCAATTTCTTTTATTTTCCAAATATTGTTTACAATTTCTTTTCTTCTATTTTATCCTATAGCAGTCCACATACTCCCTTATCATTCCATTTCCTTTATCATATTGGTGAAGATTTGCCTCACTCTAGCTCTCTCTTTAAACAGTCCAGTTAAATATAAACTTCATGTACTTCAAAAGGAAGAAACATTATTAAGTTGAAATTGACCTAATTGTTCCAGGTGTGTTGTTCTTTTGTATCAAATTCTGAGGCTGCTCATATGTGTTTTGTGACCCGCGTTAGCCAGGACACAGCGTCAGTTCATGGCAGAATGGTAGGATCCAGCAAATAAGAAGCTAAATAAGTAGAGGAAGAAGAACAAGGGGAAGAAAGAGGGGGGTGAGGAGGAGGAGGAGGAGGAGAACACCAGGGGATATTGCCAAATTCTGGAGAAGAAGAGAAGAAACACCATTACATCTCCTGAAAATTTTTCTTTTGTTCCTAAAGTCATCACAGAGCATTGCAAAAAGCATCCTTCTTTTACATAATAACCTTGACTATTTGTCACAAGGTTTTTCTTCCTCTTTTTAACAGCAAAAGAACTTCAAACCTCCTTAAACTTGATAAGAAATTTAATTATATTTTGTCATCAATAATTTACGGTTCCAAATTATACTAAATTGGCAGCTGCTGATGTGAAGTGCAAATGAAATCAGGTCGATACTAACCAAATCAGGCATAAAATTATATTTTAATAAATTTTGATTCTACTTCCTGTTACCCTTTTCTCTTTATCATGCATGCCTGAGCCGCATGTAATTTGTGTACACAGATGCTGAGTTTCGTTGCTTTGGTAATTTAGATACCTGACTGTTGAAAAGAAAATATTAGTATAGACATGCAGAAACTAATGAGAGTTAAAACACACGCACAAGATGGTCATGGAAATGTGCTGCTTTAGAAATAGCTGACGAGCCAAAGTGGGAGAGACCATGTAATGTGTACTTATTCAGCTTCCCTATACTCCTTTCGTAGGATTAAAAATTTGGCCAGCTTACCAGCTTTTGAACTAATTATTTATATAACAGGAGGAATTAAGGAAACACAACGGGGAATGTAGCCTTTAGGCCAAAGAAAGGTGGTAAAATAAAGTCAGCATTCCTATTTTTATAGAAAATGGGAATCTAGAACTTGCTATCAGAGAACTGCAATACCATCTTTTAAAAATGTACCTGATGAGCCAGCCCTGATGGCCTAGGGGTTAAAGTTCGGCACTCACCACTTTGGCTGGCTTGGGTTCACATCCTAGTAGCAGACCACACTACTCATCTGTCAGCAGCCATGCTGTGGTGGTGGCTCACATAGAAGAACCAGAACGATCTACAACTAGCATATACAACTATGTATTGGGGCTTTGGGGAGGAAAAAAAAAGAAGAAGATTGGCAACAGATGTTAGCTCAGGGTGAATCTTTCCCTGCAAAAAAAAAAAAAAAAAAAAAATGTGCCTGCTGGCTAGAAATTGTGAATAACAAAGTTAATGGTGGGTGAAAAAATCCAAATCCCTCATCATTTCCTAAAAAAAAAAATAGTAACAAAAGCAACAAGCAAAACCATATAAAATTCATGCTTTTAGCATAACTAGAAGATAATGACCAAATTTCAATCACCTGTAAAGAGAATAATAAACACAGACTCAGCAGAGTTCTCTCTCATCCTTCTGCCCGAACCTTTGATTCATGAGAAGATCAGTCCAGGAACACCTCAGACAGGTGACGTGGCAGAGGAGGGAGCTGCAGGATTAAGAGAATGTGGTCTTTTCAGGGCAAGTTCCAGGGGTGCAGAGGGTAATAAGGAGGGGTGAGTATTTATTTGAAAAGAAAAGATACATTTAGTAACATGAAGAATATCTAAAACTTAAAAGACCTAGAACCCTGCACTCCACTGCTCCTGCCTCAAGATGTCATCCATAAAGAAGCCAAGTTTTTGGACTAAAAATAATTCATTGATATTTCTTAATCTAATCCAACTATTTCAAATGAAAATGCCATTGGAAAAAAAAGTGCAGAAAGTGCAAAGAAAATTTTCAAGAGATCTATTAGAATCATTACTAGTGTAATCACTACTTTGAATAGTCACTAGAAAACAAAACTGAAAAAAAATTAAAACTAGCTGCAAATTTGGGGCAATTGTTTATTTTCAAAATCTTAAAAAATAAATGCAAGTTTTTCTGAACAAAAAAGAGGCCATGTTTTGCTATAGTGGAGTGCACATATGAAGACAGTGTTTTGTAAACCACCCAAACTATAAGCCACAAAAATGCAAAGGAACAAATAATTTTTATCTATACAAAACTCCTATAAAAAGTAAGCAGAGACTAAGAAAGGAAACAATTCAATTTACAGATTAAAACTACACAACCAATTAAATATACTCCACCAAGCATTTGAGCAATATTAAAAAAAATAGGAATACAAAAAGGGGAGAAAGGAAAAAAAAGAAAAATGAAAGCTAACTGTACTCATAAAATAAATAGAAGAAAAAGACAAAATAATATTCAAAATGATGAATAAATTGTAAGTTTTCAATCACAAATAGATTTCAATGAAAATTTAATAAAGACAGTTAAAGGAAAACAGCAAAATAACCAATAAAATGATGTAAAGAAAGACATGACAAATGATCAGAGATCACACCTGAAAAGGAAGACAGGAACGAAGACCCAGCATACGTTTAACTGGATTCTCTGAAGAAGCCGACCAAAATAACAAAATAGAACTGATATTGAAAACTACAATCCAATTTTTTTCCTGGAAACAGAAGAATACCTGAATCTACACATTGAATGGGCCAAGGAAGTACCAGGGAAAATCGACGAGCCAAAATCCATTTTTAGACATTTCATAGCAATTCTATTAAACTTTATAGTTAAAGAAAATTTCCTCAGGGACTCCTGGCCAGAGTAAGAAATAACTAGAAAGGACAAGAGAACGGGACAGACAGCAGACTCCACAGGTGATGGAGCGTGTTATAAGGCTTGTTTACAGAAAGACTGTCAGGGCTTTGAATCCAGCTTAGCTGCCTTCTAAGTGTCAAAGCGATAAAACATCATTTTCTTCACTCAAATGGTCAAGGAATTTTCTCCCCTGAGTCCTTCTCAAGCAATCTGCTAGAGGAAGAGCTCCCTCCAACCAAGAGATGGCTGGTGAGACTTCAGCAAGACTAATTGTGAACACGCATTTTAAGTGAAGACCAAAACAAGGCTAAGAAAGAGTAAAAAAAAAAATTTATGTTGTATGCTCTGCAGTATGTCATATTTTATGTGTTATATGTTATGGCAAAGCAGAAGTAATATAATTAAAAATAGGAGAAGGGAGAGGGTAAGAGAAATGCTGAATAAGCTTATGAATTGTCATATAGGTAAAAGGTTGGAGTTAAATTATATTATTTTAAATCGACAAATTAGATGGTAAAAGGTTAAATTAAGAAACAGAAATGGAGTGTATTTAAAAAGGTATACATACAAAGGTAACTACTACAACAAAAAATTAAGCCATCCTAAATGCAAAAACAAATTTAAATAAATAAAAGAACAAAAAAGTCACATAGATAAATGTAGAAGATATAGCATAATACTCTTTGTAATTATACCATAAAAATATTATGACAAAGTTGACAACGAAAAAAAACATATCTTTCATAGCAATAACATAGCCATACCCAACTGTAGTATACATAACCATGGGTGAAAAAATGAATCTAAAAGGCTAACTAGAAAAGGATGGAGAAATGTGTTCTAAGAATTGGAAACAACGGGAAATCTGAGATTGTTATAATAGTAATAAAAAAATTAGAATTTAAGCAAAAAACATTAAAAGTGACAAAAAACAATTTTAATGCTAAAAGACAAAATTTACTAAAGAAATATAACATTTATAAATGTCAATGCACTAAATATTACAGCAATCATCTTATAAAGCAAAAAATATGAGACAAGGAGATGTAGATAGAAACACACTATGAATAGCAGAAATTAACTGCATTCACCATATAAGACAAAGTGGGGGGAAATAATTTAAGATGTATAATAAATAAATGGCATAATTCATAAAATAGGTATTACGGATATATATATATATATATATAGTTACACCATGAACATAGAGAATCCAACTTCTTCTCAAGTGTTCATGAAATTTGATGTATTAAGTCACAATGAAAGTACCACCATGTTCCTTAAGGTGGAAATATTACAAACAAAACTCTGATGGCAATGCAATAAAACAAGAAGTTATTATCAATATAAAAGCAATTTCATCTTGAGTTTTTATAGCTTTTTGTTATACAATTATTGGACTAACATGGAAGTATGCACTGAAAATTGAGACATTCTTAGAAATAGCACTGATGAATTCTTTTTGTATCAAAATATATGAGTCATTTAAAGCAGCAAATAGAAGCATATAGTCTTAGTGCTAAATGATTTCATCAATAAAAATGAACGTAAATTAAAATAAATGAACTAGATTTCCAGGTTAAAAAAAAACTGGAAAAAAATAACAAAATAAACCAACAGTAAGTAAGATGAGGGATTTATAAAGGTAAAAACAGGAATAAGTGACATGGAAAAATAAAATAATTATGTTTTTTGTGTGAAAAAAAATTTCCTAAGTGGCATTAGTTAATTTAAGAAAAGAAGGAACAACAAATTTACAAAATAGAAACAAGGTGAAAATAGCTGTTGAAACAGGAGAAAATGGGAAAAATTATGAGTGCTCTCATACCTTTCTGCAAAAAATGCATGTCTAGGGAAATATGATTTACCAAAGCCATCCTCTTTAGAGATAAAATGCTTAAATTTACCAATGTCTGCAGAAAACAACAACAATAAAAGTGAAAAAGGCGGCAAAGGAACCCCACTCCCCCATCAGTCAGGCCAAATTAGTTTCAAAGGGAAAAATCTACAAAATCTTCAGAAACCAAATAGTTGCAGTGCTCCATAAATTGTTCCAGAGTATTGAAAATAAAGAACTTCCTATAATTTTTATGAACTGTTACATTGATAACTAATAAAACAGTACCAGAAAAAGAAAAGAACATTACATAGGAAATATCAATGCAAATTATTAAATTAAATGTAAGCTAATATATCCAATACCATAATATGAAAATGATGTACCATGATCAATTAGAATTTATTCCAAGAATGCAAGATTTGTTTAATATTAGAAAATCATGAATACAATCCTCTGCATTCATAGATATAAAACTTTTGACAAAATTTAAATCCTATTCCTGGGGGAAAAAACTCTAAAAAAATAGAAGTATATGTGTGTGTGTGTGTGTGTGTAAGTAATAAGATATATATTCTAAATCCATTCCAATAGATTATATTTTAAACATATTCTAAATCTTACAGCCATCATCTTATATAACATGCAAATAGTAATGCCCTTTTACTAAGATTAGGAACAAGGCAAGGATGTCCACTACTGTCTATAAGAATCAACACCTTCTATAGGCATTCGCCAATACAACGAGATAAAGAATATCAATTAGAATAATAAGAATTGTAAAACTAGAAATAAACATTCTCTATTTGCATGAGAAAAGTTCATATATCCTATGAATTTGTGTTAAATCCTAGAAACTCAACATTGAAAACTGACTCAAATAATAAAATAATTTACAAGGATAGTATGTTATAAAATTAACACTCAGAAATCAATAGCTTTTATATACACAATCAATAACTAATTAGAGGATATAATATTAGAAAAATACCTTATCTATATCAGCAAAAGGAGAATAAATTTCTTTAAAATTACCATAGCAAAAAAATACAAAAACCTATATGCAGATATACTTAAAAACTACGGAAAAATCCACAGTGAGATTTGAGCAAATGGAAAGATAACTTTTGTCTTTGAATAAGAAGAATCAAGATCATAAAAATGTAAATCCTCCTAATTTAACATACAAATTTAACAAAATAATGATAAAAATACAAACTTGTTTTTAAATTTGGACAAGTTAAAGCTAAACTTAATGAGAAAAAACAAACATGCAAGAAAGCTAGAAAAAACCTGCGGAAAAACAAGCTACAAAAGGATTTCCCACGCCACAAAGCCTTTGTGTTTTGTACTGGGACATGAATACATTATGAGACTGATGGCACGGACTGGAGAGACCCAGAGAGAGATTCAAGTACATACAGAAATTTAGGATATGACAAAGGGTCATCTCAAATCATGGGGGCAAACTGGTTAGCTATTTGGAAAAATGTAAAATTAGATCCATACCTCACATTGTGCTCAAGAACACACTTCAAATAATCAAGGATGTAAAAACAATGAGTGAATGAGAGAGAGAGAGATTGAGAAAGAGAGATAAGAGAGCCATACAACTTCGTGAAGAAAGCAGGAATGGATTCATTCGTCACTTGACTATAGGGAAATGCTTTCTAAAAGGGACTCAAAATAAAGATGTGATAAAAGAAATAATTGGTAAATGCGAGTACATAAAGATAATTTCAAAAGCTATTCCATGACAAAACAACAAAATCAAAGAGTCAAAAGATAGATGACCAACTAGAGAAAATATTTCAATATATACCACAAATGAAGGGCTGTTATTGCTGACATATAAAGAACTCCTAAAATTTTCAGGAAAAAAGACCAACAATTCCATAGGAAAAACAGGAAAAAGGCAAGCACAGACAATATAAATAAAGACGTAAAAATGGTTCTTCAACATATGACAAGATGTGCCACCTCCTCATAATTAGAGAAATGAAGTAAGCCCTACACTGAAATGACATTATTGGTGTATGTGAAAACCTATTCTGTTGACGAGGCTTGAGAGAACAGACATCTCATCCATTACTGGTGGGAATGTAACAAAACTACATATTTAGTCAGTTACATTTAGACTAGCATTCTAATTCTAGGAATTTATCCTGAAAACATGCCTCCAATAATATGAAAATAGATATTTCCAAGATCAATCATCACAGTATTATTTGTAATTGCAAAATATTGCAAACAACCTGAGCCCCCACACACAGATATTGGTTGAATAATCCAATATCCTATATGCTATATCCATATATTGTAGAAGTATTCATCTATAAAAAGATCTGTTTGAATTGGTAGGGGATAATTTCCAGAATACATTAAGTGAAAAGAAATAAAGCACAAAGGGGCATCTGTAATATATTAGATTTTATTAGAAGAAAAATAAAATATATGTATATTTGTTCATTTGTGTAAAACAAACACAGGACAAATAAACCAGGCAGTACTAAGGTTAGTTATCAACGAGGGTGGATTAGAATGAGTGGGTAGTTGAGAAAGCTCAGAATAAACAGAGAAACGACACATTTATAAATATTACTTTTTGCGTAGTTTTGACTTTTAGAGCATAGTCTTTCACATGCTCAAAAAATAGATAAAATCCAGAAGGATCACAAAAAATGGTATTAAAAAAAGAAACAAATCAGCCAATTAATTTCAAATGACTGAAATAACCACAGTGAAGGAAAAATGAAAACTGACCCTAGTAATTCTTGAACACACTATTTTGGCTATATACCCTCAGGCTAAAAGCAAAAAAGCTGTAGATAATTAATGAACTCTAGATATTCTGTTTTTGACACTAATATCAGTTAGTAATTCTGAAGTTACTTAATGCGTCTTCAAAGAAGGAGCAAGAACAAATACATTGTGGATACTGCGTTACTGACAACAACAGTTCACAGAACTCTTGGAATATAAGGTGGGCGATTTTAATTCACCCCTTGAGGATTCTCTTGGCCTTTGGACATAAATCTCTTCTTAGCCAGTGAAGACTGTTGTCATGTTTATCCACATGTGACAGCACTGCCCTGGTGAAATACCCACAGAGAGCATGTCAATCTCTGGGAATAAAAGTATACATGATCTTGGAAGCAAATCGTCCAGTTATGTTCACCCATCCAACAATAACACTTGTTATATGCTGATGTCTGTTTCCGGTTTCAGAAGAAGAACTAAATTTGTAAATTGCATTTCATAGCATTTTACTTTTCAAAGCACATATGGTAGCTTAATCCATGCAAGAACAAATAAATCAAATTAAGTAATATTAATTTTAGTAATATGCATCAGGATTCCCAAATTTCAGTACAATCAATTGGCAAATGTATTTTGCAAGTTAAAGTGCTTGTGTTAGTTTTTTTAAATGATGCTATCACAAGGAGTAACTGAATAAATTAAGCTTAATGCATAAGAAACATTATACTAATTATATTAATTTAAATAAATGTTTTTATGATGAGACTTTCATAATAATATTTATGAGATTTAAATAATCACCCAAATGTCGTGATCGTTGATGAACTTGGAATCCACCTTATACAGTGTTTATTTTCAAAGACTTGTAAAACTAAGGCCTGGAACACGTTGCTGGACAGAAGAAGACTCAGCGGATAAGATAAACTGTAGCAGCAGTGTAGTGCTGGGGGTAGATGGGGTAGATGAGGAATCACTGTAGTGCCACGCACACCTTCACATGAAGTCGTAACACCGTATGTCGGCACACACCATAGAATTTTCTGGTAGAAAACTTTCAGATTTTACTGATACTCCAAGTTCTCTGCTTAAAAAGTAAGTCTTTTTTGATATTTTTTGTGCTAAATTGTTTTCCCAAATAAATGGCAAATACTCGAATCATACTCAGAATGTATTTGTTGCAGGGTTATGAATGTTTTAGGTATTTCTTCATGGAGATTCTTATGAAGAGTTTAGATATAATTTATTTATGATCAATATTCCAGGCTGGATGAAGATTTATTTGCTATTGTTTTCCATCTTTATTCCAGGACATTTCAATAAATCATGAGGTTCTTCTACAGCTGGCATTTTACTTTGGCCCTGTCAGCAATATTCATGTCCTCACTACAGCGGGCGTCTCTTGTTTTTGCTGGCCTAGCATTTTTTAAAAACATGATTCTGGTTTATTTGGGGACCACTCTTCCTCCTCAACACCTGCATTTCGTTACCTCTGGTAGACCAACCACGCTCCCTTTTTCAGAGTGTCTACAAGCTAGCCCACTCTTTCCTTTGTTTTTGTCCACTTGCACCGTGAGGTAGGCTTATGCCATCCATAAAGTAAATTACCCCAGTTCTCTGGGATTCTGGTAGTTTCCATTTCTTGGAGAGACTTATAAAAGAAAATTAAAAATATACACGTACAGTCCCTGCCACCACAGCTGGCCTACCTCCTGCACTCGCCCTTCTAGATTCCCATCAGCTTTGAAGAGCAGCTCTCCTGGTGGAAGTGACTCAGGTAACCTTCATCTCTGAGCGGTCTGCTTCTCTGCTAGCCCTTGGTCACCATGCTTTTCACAGGCTCAGGCTGCTGCACCTGTTAAATTGAAGAAGGGGAACACCAAGAGAGGTCCTAGGAGATGATCCAGGGGCCATTTCCTGCCCCTTTGTAACAGCAACCGTACCTCTTTCTGAAGAGGAGAGTCCTTTGTCCCTGCTGGGGCAGATTTCCTTTCCTTTCCTGCTGGTCTCTTGGCACAAAAAGTTCAAGCAAAAGGGCAGTAGCTATGGCTTCAAGATTAATGGAGTTCTTTCTGTTTCCCCTGGTGAAAGTGTTATCCCTCTGTCAACAGGATTTCTAGACCCACATAGCCTAAGGTTGTGGGAACAAGAGGTACACATCCCCCAAGGTGGTCATTAAGAATGAGAGTGAGTAGGGCCATTCTTACTTCAACCTTTGGGTCCTCAGACTCATGCTGGGTTCTAGGGGGAAAAGGTGGTCATAGAAACTTTATTGGCATTTTTAATATTAATATCTCTTAGTTTTGAAATAGCAAGAACAAAAATAATTGCAATACTTACTATGGGTCAGGGACTGTTCTAATTTCTTTACCTAGAAAATCCTCTTTAGGGCCGGCCTGGTGGCATAGTGGTTAAGTTCGCTGCCTCCACTTTGGCAGCCTGGGGTTCATGGGTTTGGATCCCAGGCACGGACCTACACACTGCTTGTCAAGCCATGCTGTGGCGGCATCCCACATAAAATAGAGGAAGATGGGCACAGATATTAGCTCAGGGCCAATCTTCCTCACCAAAAAAAAAAAGAAAGAAAGAAAGAAATCCTCTTTAATACTCAAAGCTACCTTTGGGTACCCATACTTCCATTTGTTGGCTAAGTAACTTGGCTAAATTCTCATAGCTAACAAATAGTCAAAGGTGACATTTGAAAATCTAGATTCTGAGATCAAGAACCAAACCACTATATTGTACTATCTCTTAAAATAAAGTTTTTTTCCACTGTTATATTAACCAAGACTGTTAGCTCTATTGTAATTATATTGGCATTATATAACCTCAAATATATCCTTAATGGAATTGGTAATATTTGAAATAATTTAAGCATATATTTTGTAATATGAATTAACAATATTCCCCTTTTTATGAGGATATACAACAGCAGATATGCTTTATAAAAATATAGAAAGAACATACTGTTAATTTATTGTTGTTTTGTTAGGATAAAGTGATTTCCACAGATTTTGAAAATTCATCAAATACGTACAATAGAAGAACTAAAAAAGACACTATTTAGATATTCGTTTCACGACCTTTAATGTACAAAAGACAAGATGGTAGAATTAATTTAAAAGAAAACCCTAATCCCTATTCCATGTCAATTTAATTCATGAAGTTTCTGGTTCTCAAATCTCAGTGTTCTTAGAATCAACCGTGAACTCTGCAAAGACACCCATGCTTGGGCCCCACCACCAGAGGTTCTGTATCAATTGTTCTGGGGAGAGGGCAGGGCAACCAATATTTTTAAATCATTCCCAGATGATTCTAATGTGCAGCCAGAGTTGAGAATCCCTGATGTATGATAGAGTCCAGAGATCCAAAGTTTTAATATATCTCATGATTAGATCATAAATGCTTCGTTGAAGCAAGGAATGAAATATTGAGTTGAATTGAAAGGTGTGGTGTTACTAATTTGAATGTTTTTGCCAAGGAGCAAAAGCTGTGTGATTCTGCACTCGTTGAGGCTTTAAGTTACTAAACCCGACCCGGGTAGCCCTCCTTTCAGATGAAAACGGTAAACTCAAGATACAGCTGAAGGAAACAGGATTAACAGGAAGCAATCATAGGATGCTAAATATGTTTGTGAGGTTGAAAATTGTTAAATGATATGAAGAAAATTGCAAAAGTATTCCCCAAATGAATGTGATAATTAGATATATTGAATAAGTAAATATACCTGAATTTGGTGAGTATTATGACACAATAATTATCAGAAGCATTCTCCTAGGAATATATATTTGTGTGAACTATTATTAATTGCCTATTCCTTTTTGGGAAATTAACAGAAGGCTCCAATTTTTGGTAAATTTATAATTGCCCATATCTGCTGACCAATTTATTTATATAGCTCTATCAAACGTTCTTCTTGGGCTGAGTAGAGTCTCTGGAAATCAAAGGTCCACAGTCAGTTAGAATTGGTTCAGAGAAAGTTGGAAACACCCAACTAGGTAAAGTGCAGAAACCATGTCTGTCGCCCCATTTACAGCTCGGAAAACAGTGGTTCAGTCTGAATATAAAGGACCTGGTAACAGAGCAGGAACTGAGCTGGATTCTGTGAGATCAACGCATTCAAATTTGTCTTGTTGAGTCATTTAATTTTCTTCTCTAAAGACATTTCTCCTTAATGCCAAAATTTTAGTGTTTTCTTCTTTACACCATATCTCTCAGCCATAGAAAACCTTTTCTAAAACTGTATATTGTAAATATAAAGTCCCCAAATAACATTTTTTAAAGATCAAAATTGAGTGTTTAAGTAATGTTTAATCTTTCTGAACTTGTTTCCTAATTTGTAAAGCAAAATATCTACCTCATATAATTACTTTGAGATTTTAATTAGGCAATACATTTTAAGTGCTTAGTAGAGGGTCTTAAACATATATATTTATTAAATATTCAATAGATGATAGCTATTATTAATTTTATTATTGATAGTAATTATTCACCAGAAAGATATTTGGGTGGTGAAAAAGGAGTTAAGCATTAATATATCAAAATTTTTCTATCTGTATATTAGACACTTTGCCAGCTACCCAAGTTACTGGTAAGTTTAGGATTCTAAACATTTCAGACGCCTTTAAAATTGACTTTATATTATTTGTAATTCAGATCCTACTATAAATCGTTGCTCACTTCGGCTCAACCCTTGCTCATTAATCTGAAACAAAACAACTTTAGGAAAAGTAACTTGAAAGAGTTGACATCTTAATATTCCTTTAGAGTTAGGCTAGTTTTAAAGTATTAAAAGTAGTTTTTACTTTTTAAAAAAGCAATTATTTCTAGAAAGTTCCTGCAGATTCAGATTATAACACTGCACTGTAATCGTGGTTCAGATGGTACTGTTATTTTTAGCTCATATTTTCATTTGCATGTACCTTCATGACAAGTACCTTTTCGAGCTAGAATTTCTCACACTTTTCAAGCAAAAAATAGAATTTTTTCTGTAGATTGTTTGAATAAGCAAGAATTCACTAACTGCTAGGATAAAAAGGGTGTTTTAGAACTGCTGTGAAAAAGTTTTCTTTTACTTGTTTTCTTCTAACTTTTAACAGTCCTTTTCAACTTATATTGGATTTACACTTTTACTTTTATGCATACTTTAAACTTTTCATAATCCACTATGAAAGTTATATGCTGAATTTAAAAAATACTGTAGGAGGTAATTCAGTGATTTTTAAAATAAAAATTAGTGAGGTTCTATATGATTTTCATATCTTTAAAGAAGAATAAATAAAGCAAACCATTTATAGAATTCCTTTTGCAAACCAATCTGAAATTATATCGTCTGTGGAATTTTACGGTTATTGATGTCAGCTGGAGATTATTCTCTGGAGAATCAGTTCATTAGTGGCAAGACTCCCTGAGTAGTTTAGGATGGTAGTAGAGGCAGCAAAAGCTCAGAATTACTGCATTTGGGAAAAAGCAGAAGTTTTGGTTTATAAACTATGATCACAGAATTGAGAGACGGGAAGTTGTACCTCAAGAGGTCCAGTCACACTCTGGGCACCAGGACCCAGACCTGATTGGTAGGCACCCAGTATTGCTGACAACCATGCACCCAATTCTGTGTATGGAGTGGGGAAAACCGTGCTGAATAGTGAGGTTGAGTCTACTGGTGTGCTTTCTGCCTTTGTCAGCATTGCCGTGGCATCTGCGAAGGGACCTTCTAGATTCCGTCATGCAAAAACTGTCCTATATTTAGTAGTTGCTATTTGTAGATTCTACTTGTATTTATTGTTTCACATATTTGTCTGCAGTGAAGCATTTGCTCAAAAATCAGACTTTGATTTCTTTTTTTTTTTCCGTCTTTGATTTCTTACAAGCTGTATCAGTCTGTCCAAATGCTGCTTCCCCTGTTTTACACAGCCATGGGGCCAGACTGGAAATGGTGATGATTCCATCCTGACCATCTCATCAAGTTCTGACCACTTGTCAGATCTCCACCACCTAGTCCTGGTCCATCTCACAATATAATAATGATCATGACTATAATAATGATGAGGACAATAGCACCCAATTATTAAGAACTCACTCTATATTGTGTTGGACACTTCTCTGTCTAGGATCTGTGGTCAGACAGTCCTTGGTTCACAGCCTGTAGCAGGCAGAATGACCCCCGTCTCTATTCCCAAAGATGTCCACATCCTAATCCCTCAAACCTGTGAATATGTAACATTACATGACAAGGAGAAATGGAGGCAGCAGACAGAATTAAGTTTGCTAATCAGCCGACGTTGAGATGGACAGATTATCCTGAGTTATTGGGTAATTCATTAGTTGGCCCAACGTAATCACAAGAGGGAGGTAGGAGAGTCAATGTCAGACTGATGCAGCGTGAGGAAGACTCAACAGGCCATTGCTGGCTCTGAAGATAGAAGAGCAACCAGAGAGCATCGAGGAGCCGGAAAAAGCAGGGGCATGAATTCTCCCCTACAAACTACAGAAGAAACACAGTCCTGCTGACACCTTGATGTTAGCCCTGTGAGATCCATTTTGGACTGCTGACTTGAAGAACTGTAAGAAAATAGAACTGTAAGAAAATGATTTTCATCATGTTCAATCACAAAGTTTATGAAAATTTGTTATAACAGCAATAGGAAACTAACACAACTCATCTCCACTGTGTCTATCAATGTGCATAATAGGAGCAAGAGCTATGATTGTAGGAGAACATACAACTTCCTTAAGGTGATAATTTGATAGATTATCAAAGACTTGGTAGGAATTGCATGTAGACTGAGAAGGAATTGATGGCTGATTTTTGGAAAAGGAAGCAAGGTACAAATTGAGTCTTAACTGAGGAAATCAAAAAATAAATACAACATTTGAGGTTGTGAATGTGAAAGTAGAAGAAAAACTGCATTCCTAACAATTGAGCATTTTCTGCTGGTACTTTCATCTTATTTATTTACCCACCTGATACCTAAAGAACAAGACTTTCCCAAGGCACTGCATATTCTACGAGAGGACACCATTTCTGAAGTTAGGAAAGCATGTATAGGGCTCGTATTAATTGTTGAATTGATAGATTAGCTCTAGCAATGTAGCTTCACTGCTCGAGTGTGTCTGGGCTTCACAACTCTGATCGTCAGACAAGAGTATTTCCTCCACTGAAGCTTAGCTTAACGTTACTGACGGAGGTCACTCCAAAATTTCCCTTTAATAAGTCGTTTCTGTTTTGTGGTAACATGTTTGATGCTGAAGGTAGAACCCAAGTGTTATGGGCTGAATTGTGTTCACCCCAAAATTCATACGTTCTAGTCCTAACCTTTGGTTACCTCAGAATGTGACTGTATTTGGACATGGGGTCTTTAAAAGGATAATTAAGTCAAAACGAAGTCATTGGGTGGGCCCTAATCCAACGTGACTGGTGTTCTTATAAGAAAAGGAAATTTGGACACAGACACAGAGAGGAGACTATGTGAAGACACAGGGAGAAGACGGCCATCCACAAGCCAAGGAGCTTGGCCTGAACCAGATGTTTCCCTCAGGGCCTCAGAAGAAACCAGTCCTGCTGACCTCTCATCTCAGCTTCCAGCCTCCAGAACTGTGAGAAAAATGTCTGTTGTTTAAGCCCCTACTCTGTGGTCCTTTATTATGGCAATCCTAGCAAACTAATACACCAGCTCAAATGGATCACATTCAAATATCAGTGGATGCTTTTTACTTCCTTCATAGCATCTTCTTAATGTTTATGGTTCAAAGAGTAACCAGAAATGGATAGTCCCATTAATGGACATTGCTAGAGCTGGTGTCTGCCTAACTAAGCAGACCACAGGGTCTGGAGTACACAAAGAAGTTACAACAGGGACAAATTAGGGCTAGAAATATAAAGAAAAGCAAAGCAAAAGCCGAGGAACAGCAGCCACGTGTTTCTTTGAAATCACCCAGAAATGAGGATGCTGTGAGCCCCGGGGAAGTCGTGTCTTCAGGAACATTCAGGACAACCTATTTGGAGGAAGAGAGCCATTAGCTTGGAAAAGAGAAGAGAAGGAGAGTGCAGACCGCCAACCTGAAATAGGAAGCCCTAAGTCTGGACCTGATGGAAAAGTGAGAATTAGCCTAGAAAAAACAAAAAGCGGCAGATCCAACAGCACCTCAAGGAGGGAAATTTCTGTTAAATATTTTATTTTTTAAAATAATTTTATTCTATATGTCTCTAATGGGCAGCCACTGCACATCTGTGCAAGCAGAAGGTGCTCCATTAGCGCGCGTGGTGGCACACTGGCTTCTTTACATCACGGGCAGGCACAGCCAGGTGCTGGCCAACGTTAGCTCCGTTCTGCTCCTGATGACTGTCCCCGGTGCATTTTCCAGTGTCGGCATTGCAGCGCCTCCTTTTTCCATGATGGTCTTTAGAGGTGGTGTTTGCTGAAATCAGTACTCATTTTTAGGATGATGCTTGGTCTCCTCTCACCACTATGGGTTAGTCTGTAAGGTAAGGTCGAAGATCCTCATGCTGGGAGAATATTTAAGTATAACTTGTTCCTTCAAAAAATAGGACATATAATAATAAATATTATTAACCAATTAAGACAGTAATTTATAGAGATCAAACTGTAGCAAAGGATATAAAAATAAAAAGCAAAATCTTTTCTTCATTTCCTAAATTTAATTCTATCCCCTCATGTTAATTAGTTTAAGAAATTTCTAACCATATACAATCTTCTATATTTTATACAATATTTTTTATTTTTACACAAATCATAGTGTGCAACTGTTCTGAAATTTTTTTTATGAAGGTGCTTTGTGCATCTTTTCATGTTAGTACTTATAGACTGATCTTATGTTTTAATGACTATTGAATTTTACTTTATTGATCTAGCAGATTTTTTTTAAATAGACATCTTTTGGTAGGCTATTTCTAGTTATTTTCCATTACTAAGCATTATGTAGTGCATATCTTTTTACATACATCTTCATTCACTTTCGCAAGTCTATTCATAGAATAAATTTGGAGAAAAATGTTAGTCTATATTGCTTTTGAACACCTGCACTGCTTCCAGCTGTTCCAGCAACGCCCTCTCACCTGGATCACTGCTATCACCCCTCATGGCCCTCGGTTTCCACCCTTGCTCCCCTTCAATCGAACCTCAATCCAATGACCCAGGTCAAATATGTTGACCACTCTGCTCAAAATCTTTGGAAGCCACCTGTTCTACTCAGGAGAATTCATCCCCTGTTGATCCTCCTCTTCCCTCCACTTCCTCCACAGCAGCTTTCTTGCTGTTTCTCAAGCATGTCAGGCCACAGGGCCTCTGTATTAGCTGTTTCTTCTGCAATGAGTCTGTTTCTCTGAAATTGTGTGAGGTCACTTCCTCGCCCTCTGTAAGTCTATTTTCAAATGCCAAGGTCTCAGTCCTACTTTGACCATCCACACGAAAAATTTCCAGCTCCTCAGTCTATGCTGCTAATCCTCATTCCCCAATTCTTTTCTATTTTTAAAAATGTTCACACAGTGCTTATCACCTTCTAACCATATACCGTCATGCGTCACTTAACAACAGGGATACCTTCTGAAAAATGCATCCTTAGGCAATTTCGTCATTGTGCAAACTTCATGCAGTGTACTTACACAAACCCCGATGGTACAGCCTACTACACACGGAACCTCTATGGCAATAATCTTATGGGACCACTGTCGCATGTGTGATTCATCATTGACCAAAACATCATTATGTGGTGTGTGACTGTACTTTATAATTTACTTATTTGTTATATCTTTGTCTCTCTCCTCTCACTAGATTGTAAGATCTATTACAACAGGAACTTTTGTCTGTTTTGTTCACTGATGTATCCCACGCACCAAAAATAGCCTAGTAATTTAAGCACTTAATAAATATACAATGAATAATTAATGGATCAAGTTTGTGTTCATTTTAAATGATAATTTTGCACATCTGTTCCCTAAAAAGGCTCTAAAAGTACAGTTCTCTCCACATACTCAGAAAATTGTATATTATTAAACATGTTAATCTCTATCTAGGACAAAATTGAGAGAGAAAGGCAGGCCACATTCAGTATGGAGGTCAGCCATGATGTCCTGCCATGCCCACACTAAACATGAGCTTACCACCAGGGAAACTGCCCTCCTCTGAAGTGAGACGAAATCTGCGCATTGGAGACTGACCGTGTAGTCAGCTCGGGCCGCCATCACAAACAACCACAGACTGGACGGCTCAGGCAGCAGACGGTTATTTTCTCACAGTTCTGCAGGTGAAAGGACAGAAATCAAGGTGTGGACAGGCCTGGTTTCTTCTGAGGCCTCTCTCCTAGGAGTGTAGACAGCCATCTTCTCGCTGTGTCACCCCACAGTCTCTTGTCTGTATATGTCTGTGTCCTAATCTCTTCTTACAAGGACACAGTCATATTGGATTAGGGCCCACCCTAATGACCTCGTTTTAACTGAATTGCCTTTTTAAAGACCCTGACTCAAACCACAGCCGAATTCTGAGCTACTGGGCATTAGTACCTCAACATATGAGTTTGGGGGGAACACAACTCAGCCCGTAACACAGACACGTGGAATTGTTCCTCTTTCTTCTTGAGGGTGGTGGTGAGGGATCTTCCTCTCAGGAGTGACACAACTTTGCAGGAGGCAGAATTCTGAGGTGACCACCCATGGCCCACAGCCTGTGTCATCCCCTCCTCTGTGGTGTGTGGAGTTGTGGCTTCCTTCTAGACAGCAAGATACGGCAAGGATGATGGGACAGCTGCCCCTCGATTAGGTTACGTTGTATGGCAAAGGTGATGGGAGACTCACTCCCGCAGTCATGTGGCATTGTATAAAACTCAGACTCTGTCTCTACAGACGGAACAGGAGACGCCCCACAGCCGGAAGAAGAGAGCTGCCCTGAGTCCCACAGCCACAGGGAAAACTTGCACCAACAGTCTAAGGGAGCAGATCCTTCCTTGACTGGACCTCCATGTGAGAACCCCACCTGGTGGGCACCTTGATTCCTGCCTTGTGAACTAGGGGCAGTGAACCCAGGCAGGCTGTGCCTGGACTTCTGCTTACAGAAGCTGTGAGATAATAAATAGTATGGTTTTAACCCACTAGTTTTGTGGTCATTTGTTATGTGGGATAGAAAAAGAATACACACATGGTGAGAAGTAAAGACAGAAGGGAATGAAGACTCGCTCAGCCCTAGAGCATACATTTCTGCTGCTGCCTCTCAGGGGATCACCAAGCCTTTTTTATTCTGCCTTAATATTATCTCTAAAATTAGTCTGATCTCATCCTGCCCCAGAGCATATATGTGGGATCATAATTTTTGGTCTTCCTGAGTAGTTTTCTAATTGGTCTCCCTACTTTATGATTCCCTGTGTCAACCTTTCTCACCAAACCTCCCCCTGGGCATTATTTCCTAAGGTTACAGTTTGAGGGCTATGGCTGCTCTAAGGAAGAGTTTACATATTCTTTTCTCTTCTCCAAAATTCCATCCTAATACCATTTTAAATCTCACTTTGGGGGCTGGCCCAGTGGCCTAGTGGTTAAGTTTGCAGGCTCCGCTTCAGCGGCCGGGGGAGTTCAAAGGCTCGGATCCTGAGTGTGGACCTACGTGCCACTCATCAAGCCATGCTGAGGCGGCATCCCATATAGAGATGTACGTCCCACTAGAAGGATGTACAGCTATAACATACAACTATCTACTGGGGCTTTGGGGAGAAAAAAGGAAAAAAAGAGGAAGATTGGCAATAGATGTTAGCTCTGGGCCAGTCTTCCTCAAAAAAAAAACAACTTATCATATTAAAAAAAAAACCCTCACTTTCTTGTTACCCTAAAGAAAGAGACAAAAGGAAAGGGAAAACGTTAAAAAAGAGCTCCATGCTTGGAGGATTTTGAAGATAATTTTGCCTTCTTAACAATCCCTGTAAAAGTTTTCCTTATTTTTGCCTGAAATTCCAATGTTTAAGATATTATTGACAACTGTTTTCTCTTTCTGGAATTTTCTTTTAAAATTCGGTTACTTTGTGGAAGGATGTTTATTAATGGACTAGTGAAAATTATGGGTCAGGTTGGAGTTAAAACTGGGGTAAAGTTGGGACGTGAAATTACAAGCAGACTGCCTAAGGAGGGGGATGTGAGCAGAAAGTGGGGAAGGGAGAGCAGAGGAAGAGACTGAGACCACTGAACAACAACATTTGCATAGTTTGCCATATTTCACAACTTTTATTAAAGAGAATCACTAGTGTCAGTTTTATAGGTTCTATTATTCAGCAGCTGGGACCTTTACTCCTTGCTCTTCTGTGGGTTCTGTACCCCAGATCATGCCGAGTTCTTAGAGCTTCTCTGTGATTGTAGGAACCCAAGTGAAAAAGGTGGATAAGAGTCTCAATGGAATTATTTTTAAATGTTTATTTATTTGTTGTGGGTAGAAGGGGAAGGTGGATTTCATGGTCTTCATGATGTCCATTAAACACAGGGTGTGTTGCTAACTTAGGTGAGCTGGGATGGTGATTTTCTCAACCTATGTTTGCAAAACTTTTGAGCAAAATGGTAAGATGGTATAGGGAGTATTGACTGATGCATTATCCATAATAAAAATGAACCCAATCCCTGCAAAGTTCTGTTGTCTTATTGCATGTGCATCCTCCATGGATGCTTCCAAGCTGCCCAGGTATTTCAGGCTTGTAAACTTAACATTGTTTTAATGTTCTTCTGGATTTCATATGCTGGAGATACTAAGAAATTCTATCTGTATACATCAAAACACACATCTTGTTTATTGACCAATAATATGAAAGTTTGTACTTATGTCTTCAATACACAGTGTCTAAGGATTTGATGTACATTGGTAAATGATTTCTTCATTGATTACCCACTTTTAATTTTCCATGGCATTTATTAATTCCTCAGGATTATTTGATATTTGGTCAAATATTGCTTTTACTGGCTTTCAGGATTCAAGAGTCTTTATTTAATTTCCGTAATGAATATACAGACAAATATTATGTGTGTATGTGTCTTTGGGCAACAATGTCGATTCAACTTACTTCAATGCAGATGATATAAGGTTGTAAAAATATCTGCAGCTACATAAACAACATATGTTAAATTTATAACATATAGAGGGAATTTCAATACGATGGCTTTGACTTTGGAAACATAACAAGTAGAAAATAAACTTTGTACCCTTAAACAAATGTGTCCTTATTTTCAAACATTTTAATGTTACTGCCTGTTTAAAAAAAAAATTTCTTAGTAGAAAACAATATATTTCTTAAATGAAAAATGATCTATTATGAGCCATAAAGGATCATAAGAATAATAAAAAGATACTTAGACTTTAAGTAGATATAAAAATATTTATTTCCATTATAAGTGTCCAAAACATGATTAAAATACCACATATTCAGTTAGAAATGTGTTTTGCGCTGATCATACTAAGCTCTAATTTACTTTTATTTGTGCAATTTATTTTGTGTTTGATTAGTCAATCATATAGTATTTTGGTGAAAAGTTTCAATTATAAATGATTTTAACTTCTATTGTATTACACTAACAAAGCTTTATGGAAACTCCATTAAGTGGATGGAGATGTATCTTTAGATTACATTTATACAATTATACTTTCAAAACCAATTATTCCATAACCAATTATTCTATAGTATACTTCCCATGAAAAGGTCTGGTAGTATATAGGTGATAAAGCTCAAAAGAGCTCCATGATTCACCATGGAGGAACTTACATATGAATAAGTTTTGTGATATTACAACACAGAACCCTGGTATAAGGGTATTAACGCCCATAGGCTTTAGGATTCCAGGCTGTTCCTTACGTGTTGGGGAGAACACTCATGTACACGTTGTCAGGAGGTTATCTGCCTTGAGGTAATATAATCCTTGCTGTCTGGCTTCCTCTCCAGTTACAGATAAAAGCGACTCAATATTAGACCAAAGCTACCTTAATTCAGTTATATAAACTAAATCAAAATTATAACACAAATATAAGAGCATATCATGTGGAGAAGGAAAGATGACATTAAAATTTCAAAATAAAAAGATTTAAAAAGTTATGCCATATTTGATTTTTGAGGTCTTTTGGGGAAACATTCAATCATTTACGCCTCTAAATGGATTTCTTAAATTTTACTTGTTTGGTTGCTATGAAACCCAGCTCCTGGAGATTCCCAAGCCTTGTCTCCATTTTAAGGAGCATTCCTGCAACTCGCCTCTCCAGTTACCTTTCCTTGTTGGAATTTCTAAATTCAAAGGCAAAAACTCTTTTCATTCTCTGAGATGTTTTTACGTTTTTACACACAACGTCTTCATTAAAACGTTTAGATTTGTGATTGTTCCTGGTAGCAGGAAAATGTGAAGCCGGATTTCTGTCGTCTGTCTTCTCTTAGGATCACAACATTAACCAGATGCTCATCCCAGACTTGTTTGTAAGGCAACTGTAGCGCCTGTTTCTGCCCCCAGGTCGCGTTCAGCTGCACGCGTCTGGCTTCCCTCATGTCATAATCGTTTATCGACTTCCGCGTCCAGCAGAGACGACCTGGGGAAGGGAGCAGACCGCAGTCTCAGCGGCTCCTCGCTTCCCTTCACCTCGTCCTTCTCTTCCCAGGCCCAGAGTCGGCAGGAGCTGCAGGCCGCTCAGGGATCTGCACTCGCGTCTGTCACGAAGGGCCCTGGTGCTGGCAGGTCGGCGACAGAACAGCGGGCGGCTCCCGCGAGGGGGCCCTCGCCATCCCGCTGGCGCCCCCCCGTAGCCCCTCAGACCCTGTGTGGCGCAGACTGAGGACCAGGGCGTCGTTGTCACGGCCACCCTTACGTTTCGCAGGAAGATTACGTGAACGCACAGAGATACGGCACCCAGTGCTGAAAATCTAAAACCTGAGTTCCTTCAATTCAATAGTTAGGATTAAAATAACTTTTAAAAATATTTTCTATGAAACATAGTTTACAAACACAATGCAGTGTTTCACTGAAAATAGAGCGTTTATTTTGTGTTACTAGATCTTGGTAGCATTAAAGTGGAATTGATCTTCATATTATTCCTATTTTAAAAAAAGTATTCTTTAAAATTATCTACCCTGAGGCCTCTGGAATAGGCTGAAGGTTGTCTTGCTTACTGTATCCCAAATCCTTGAGTTTCAAATAATGTAATATTTCCTCTCTTATATCTCCAGTAGCTCGTAAATTTTAATTCATCAACATTTCCTTCAGTTATTGTTGCTGAACACCTACTGTCCACGAAACAGTGTTATTGTCTCACAGTGGAAAAAATGAGTTCAAGAAATGAGTAAATATTTAATATTTACTTGATCCTTAGATATTATATTTTATCTGTAACCTTAAAAAAGAATTTCCACAAGACAATTTGAGCAATTGTAGCATTTGACAGCAATTTTTTTATGTTAATCAAAGATATTTGGAGATTTGTTTTGTTTTTTGAATTTAAATTAGTTTTTTTATGGGTTATATCTACAGCATGGGCAATGTAGGTATTTTCCACTTTACTAAACTCTTTTTAAAATGAGAAAATGTTAATTAAATATTGTCATTCATTAAAATTTACAGGTCATGAAAGAGATAGTGCCAAATGTCTTATTTGTATAATGTTGCAAGTTTATTAGGAATTTTGCCACTACTGATTTGATTCATATGTAAATTGCCTCAAAGTAAAATTAACCTGTCATTCTTATAATTATTAATTACGCAATTATTTTATAGGCAAGAAGCAAGAAAGAAAAAGAATATTAGATATATTAATGCCAGAAATCAATTATAATATTATTTACTATACAAGTAATTATGGTTTTGATCTCCTTTTATTTCACTGTAATACCATATTATCAAAATATGTAATTAAATTTGTTAATCATTCATTACATAAAGGAGAAATGCACGGAACAGCTACGTTAAGGAAGCCACAGATCATGGCAGTGTTAATTCTGTAATATGGTAATAAATTCTGATGTCTAGAGCATGGTCTCTGCCTTCCCATGCAGTTCATCTACAGCTGTCTACTTCAGGTCTTCTCCAGCACAACCATTCCTATTTGTTTTATTAAAAAAAAAGGATTTAAAGATTGCAAATAATCCACTTGAAGGCACACTCCCTCCCCTTTAAGTATGACTGTCTTTACAAATGCAATGAATTGTGATTAGAAATATTTTTGATGGCCTCTTGCAGTCATACCCTGACTACTACATTAGTTGTGGCGTGTATAACAGATACTTATTATTTTATTAGAAATCGTAGAAAATCAATGTGCTAGTCTAAAAACTGTTCCCGTGATGCAGCTGAAAGCGTGCGGTGTTCATCCAGACTTGGTTTTGACACAAGGATCTCTCAATTACTAGCTGAATGTTACTTAATCTGAGCCTCAACTTTCACCAATGGAAGAATAACTTTGAAAAATTTTTCTGAAAATTAGATATAGTATGAAAAACATAGGGACTTTTTATGTTAGAATAATAACTCAGCTACTCAATATATTAGCATAAAATAGACCCCAAGTGTGCAAGTATTAAAATTTAGCAGGGTCTATGTTGAGATGTACTACTTGGAATTCAACTCTCTATATAACAATTATATTCAACTTGCTTTTGTAATAAAATGTATACATAAAACATAAACATAAATATAACAAAGGAAGTAAATTTTAATTAACTCTGAAGTTGACGGTACATGTCTAAATCAGTTTGCACTAATAGGTTCTGAATATCTTTGAGGAGCAATTATTTTCCTTAAAATTAAACACAGGTTTCATTTCTAGATACATTTATCATATGAATATGCTGCCTAATTTGTTTTAATATACTTCTCCTAGATTAGAATTCCATTACCTGTGTGCTAATCTGGAAGTGAATAAGGATCTCATGTCAAAAACTCATCTTTAAAGATTTATTTATAAAATTAATATGTTATAGACACAGAGAATAGATTGGTGCTTATCAGAGGGGAAGGGAGCGGGGGAGGACAAGAGACTTAAAAGGGCACGTGTGTGCGGTGATGGATGGCAATTAGACTTTGAGTGGTGAACACAATGTAGTCGTCACAGAAATCAAAATATAATGATGTACACCTGAAATTTATATAATGTTACAAACCAATGTTACTTCAATAAAAAATTTAAAAATATTAATATGTGAAATTATACTTCAAATGATTTAGATTATTGAATTCTGCACTTGTTTGCAAGTGAAATGCAATAAATATAGTCAAACTTTCAAAGTGATGCAGGGAATAGTTGAGTGACAGACAAAGTTTACTTAAACTTTAATTTACTGAGATCAATTAATTGTGGGTATGTTACACAATTTGTAGACATCAGTGGATACATAATTATTGCATTGATTAATTCTCCTGGTCTACCTCTGTGGTCGGTACAGCCAGCAGAGAAATGTGGACTGTAACTAAAAAAAAATAGTTTCCCTCATTTAGTCAGTCCATAAAGAAAGTATAACATATTCCAGGATAATAGTGCTTATTCCCAGAGGAATATAAACCCTTTCTTTTCCAGGATACTATTAGTTAATTTTATTTTTTGATTACTCATCCTGAAAGAAGGCGTCCTGCACCAACTCTGGCTCAGTGCATCCTCCTGGAGATATGCGTGACCTCCTCAGGAAGATTAAAACTGTGCTGCTCTGCAGGATCAATTCTTCCGCACATTCACTAACTAATTTAAAGACTATAAGCAAGGGGAAATGCATTACTTCTACTTTTAATTTTCAGATATTTATAGTTGGCTACTCCATGCTTAAGACATTCGTGCAAGTTTAAATATAACATGGTTCAAAGAGATGTTAGTGTAGCTAAGTCGCATATGAATAAAAAGCTTATTGGAGCTCCTGTTTGATTTTATTCTTCAAGCCAATGACTTAATTAGCACCGACTGCAAGAAAAGTATTACATACTTTATTCAGTACGTAATTTGGTGATGCCAACTATTTATATTTCCTTATCAAACTAAACACCTTAATATTGAGAATTGAAACTATGTTACTCCACATTTTGAAAAGCAAAAATTATTTACATGAGTAAATACTAAGTATTAATTGTGAACACATGTACATCATTATCTTTGTATTCTAATGAAACAATGAAATAAATTATTTTACTACCTGTAAAAAATCTAAAGAATAATCATATAATCAATAATATGAATGTGACTTTTTCTTACATAAATCTATTTTGAAATTTGCCCAGCAATTAAAATTTAATTTATATTATTATGATAATACTAATACATGTATTCTTATATACTCTAAACTGATATAATAAAAAAGAAAGTAAGAGGGTGTTATTTAGAGCTCAGTTCTATGAATTTAAGGGTAATAATAATCTTAGTACATAAAAAGAAGTATAAATATTCTTAATTACTACTGATAATAGCCGACATTAATTACATTCTAAGAGAGGCAGCATTGAATGTGAGTACTCTGGGAATGGCAGTTGTGAAGACTAATACTTAGTCTCAATCTATCACTAAATTATCCCAATTTATCTACAAAATAATGGCACTGGACAAAATAATGTAGGAAGTCTTATCTGGCTCTAGATTTCTATAATTTTGAGGTTTCCTCATTCAAAAAAACACAATCGATTATTTGTTATAAAAATAAAATATGCAGACAGAGATTATCCTAATAAATGATAGCTTAATCTAGATGCCATATGTCTCAATCATGGTGTTGATAATGGCTTGGCCATTAAGAGACAGTAAACATGGTTTAATACAAAATTAGCTTCTTTCTGTTTGTGTTTAGCTGTATATTATTTTTTAAATGCTTTTATATAGTATGAATTATAATGTACACATAAATAATTAAATGTTTGTCAAATTTTTCTATGCCAGTGTCTATAGTGTAGAAGCATTTAATGTCAATTTTATAATATTAATTATGAATGAAGGCACCAGATTGGCTACTAAACATTTTTATTGCAATTATCTTGCATGGATGGATACACTGTAATTAGTTAAAAATTTACTGTCAGAAGTTAATTGTGCTTCTAAGTGAAGTACAGAACCTCAAACCTCACTTGAATGATGTGGTAGCTTAAAAATGGTTGCAGTTATGTTGGACAGATGCACTATTAAATGTCTGGAATAGATGATCTCTTCCCATAAGATCATGTCTGTGTATCAGACTCTTAACTTGATTCTAAACTTGAAGACAATCTGGGCATACGAAGAGTCCCATAGGGTAAGCGTCATGTAAAAAAGAAAACAAAACAACAACAACACAAACGCCAAAACCTGGAAGTGAAGAGAATTGAGGCAAAGGCTAGAGAAGTGTTTGAAAGGGGGACTGTTCATATTGAGTCCAGAAGTAGACCAGTCAATGACATCGTCCTGGAGCCAATTTTCATCAAATTCATATCTGAGACTTAGGATAAAAGAGTTGAAAGTTATTTTTTTTTATTGTAAAACCTTGCAGGAAAAAAGTGAGTGCATATTTACCAGCTTTGAGTCCCAAAATCTTGGCAGCTTCAGTGTATAAATATGGTGGAAATGTGTGTCCTTCACACAGCCAACTACCGCAGTATGGAGCCCTTGCAGCCCATCTATGAGTTGCAGGAATAATGTTATCAATTTTGGTGGGCATAAGCAGAAGATAGTCAATTTGATTGACAAAACTTTATGGTGTATATTGGTTTGGTGTTTGTTTTGTTTTGTTTTAACAGAAGAAGCAATAGGAATTATCTTCAAAGAAAGACTGATTAAGTAGAGCTAGACTCACAAAGGAAGTGCAGTAACGTATCAAAATTCAGGATAGGACCCCCAATCTCTGTAAAGATCCAGCTGTTTTGCGTGGAGGATTGGAGGCCACACCAGAGATACTAGTCTGTGACAGCAGTGGAAGGATTTTTAAGCCTTGGCTAATGGGAATTTTGGGAGAAACAACCGATTAAGTATGGCAGCAGACCAGCCCAAGAGTAAATAGAAATGATTTGGAAAGTTGAATAAAAAAAAATTTTACTCGAATAGCTAAGAAATTCAGGAAAATGTGTGTGTGTGTGTGTGTGTGAGATACTATATGGGTATAATTACCGTATTACTTCTAACAGGCGATTTTTCACATTTAGGTGGTGCGAAATCCTTTTTGGGGTTTCAGTCTATATTTCACTAAACGAGAATGTAATACAAAATTTTATCAGGTTTACATTTACATGTTCAACCACGTTTTCAGATTCAGTTATCTACAGTTAGCTTGATTAGGACATTAGAATAAAAACACACCTTTACCGTCCCCAAACACCATGCAGGAGAGCCTTCCTTGCAGAGTGGAGACGCTTCTCATGGAATAAGCAGACCAGGCTGAGTTGCCAGGAGCAGTTTGTGTTTTCTCCACACCAGCCCCCAAATCAAACACAGCACCATAAGTGCTTGTACATATCCTCAGATGATAGAGTCCTAATTAATCCTGAGAGAGAAGGTACAAATAAATGTCATGTGCCTTTAGGTTTCCTGATGCACCATTTGAAAATGTTAGCAGATTAAATCAAGGAATTCCTTCTCTCCTTTTTCTTTCAGTTTGGTTTATTTTTTTCTAAAAATCTCCAGGTAGAAAAAATACAATGGGTTTTCTTGTAGAGAAAATTAAATGTAAGATTGAATTATGCACATTATGATATGTTTGCTTATCTTAATGGTAAAGTTGAATAGTCTTTCTTCATTCATTTCATCCCTCAATGATCTCTCTGAGGAATTGTACCATAGATTAAATAAAGAATTTTTAAGGGAAAACAGACCTCTATTAGCTTATTATGCTTGCCTTCCATTTTTGTCTTGCTTCTGTCTTCTGTATATACCTGCTCCGCTGTGCCCTTTTTTTCCTAGAAATATTTTTGAATAAAACAAAACATAAAAATTGCATGTATGAGCAAGACTGAACAAATTCATATCGTCCAATGTAAGTGGATATTTGTGGTATCACACCAATAATTTTCAGGACAGAGTATTTTATTGTTTGTTTGCTTGTTTTAAGAAACTATTCTTTGTCTTCTTTTCTGTCTGTTTAATCAGGGCAAATAATGATCTTCATTTTCATTATGGTTTTTATACTCCAGAAAGTTTAAAGCAAATATATTTTGAAATGACAAAAACACATTAAATTCTCAAACACATTAAACTCCAAAATTACAATTTAAGTCAGATAATGAGCATATAAACATACATAAAGAAATTTGCAAACATCTGTGTAACTCTAAAAGACTAGAATTTAGTCAGGTGTCATTAAATATGTTAGAGATGAACTTTTGTGAGAGACTCTTTAGAACGTTTGTTTTATTTTTTGTTATTGAAATGCTTTGCAGGCAAATTTAATTTTTGACATTTCTTGGAGGACCTTACTAAAGCTAAGTCTACACAACTACTTTATCCAACAACATACACCTGCAAATCAATATTTTAATGGATCAGTCAATAAACGAAAATCTAGAGATACCAGGAATTTGGGGTTATGTTGGGAATGCCAATACTATCTTTGATTTGGGGAGAGGACTGGGGATGAGGGCAAATAGTACTCTCCTAATTAGGCTGAAATATTTTCATAGTATACAAAATATGTATTGCATGAGAATTGAAATGCAATTGTATCTAGCTAACGAAAACAATTGGCGCCCAGTTTGTTAACATCATACCCTCAATGTCCATCCACGTTGTTGCAAATGGGACTATTTTGTCTTTTTTTATGGTTGAGTGGCTGAGTAGTATTCCATTGTCTATATATATATATACACCACACCTTCTTTATCCATTCATAAATGGAAAGGCACTTGGGTTGCTCCCACATCTTGACTGTTGTGAATAATGCTGCAATGAACAAAGGGTGCATAAATCTCTTTGGATTGTTGATTTCAAGTTCTTGTGATAAATACCCAGTAGTGGGATAGCTGGATCGTATGGTATTTCCATTTTTAATTTTTTGAGAAATCTCCATACTGTTTTCCATAGTGGCTGCACCAGTTTGCATGCCCCCCAGGAATGTGTGAGGGTTCCCTTTTCTCCACATCCTCTTCTACATTTGTTATTTTTTGTCTTGGTGATTATAACCTTTCTGACTAGTGTAAGGTGATATCTCATCATGGTTTTGATTTGCATTTCCCTAATAATTAATGATGTTGAACATCTTTTCATGTGTCTGTTGGCCATCAGTATATTTTTTTTGGAAAAATATCTGTCACTTCCTCTGCCCATTTTTTGATCAGGTTGTTTGTTTTTTTGTTGTTGAGTTGGAAAGAAAAAGAGTAAAGCATCCAGGAATAAATTTAACCAAAGTGATGAAAGACATATACACTAAAAACTATAAGACATTATTGAAAGAAACTGAGGAAAATATAAAGAAATGGAAAGATATTCCATGCTCATGGATTGGAAGAATAAACATAATTAAAATGCCCATATTACCTAAAGCAATCTACAGATTCAATGCAATCCCAATCAGAATCCCGATAACATTCTTCATGGAAATAGAATAAAGAATCCTAAAATTTATATGGAACAACCAAAGACCTTTGAATATCAAAGCAATCCTGTGAAAAAAGAGTGAAGCTGGAGGCATCTCAATCCCTGACTTCAAAATATACTACAAAGCTATGGTAATCAAAACAGCATGGTACTGGGGAAAAAAAAAAATAACAAACAGACACAAAGATCAATAGAACAGAATTGAGAGCCCAGAAATAAAACCACACATCTGGATCGTTAATCTTTGACAAAAGAGCCAAGAACATGCAATGGAGAAAGGAAAGTCTCTTCAATAAATGGTGCTGGGAAAACTGGACAGCCACATGCAAAAGAATGAAACTAGACCACTATCTTACACCATACACAAAAATTAACTCAAAATGGATTAAAGACTTGAATGTAAGACCTGAAACCATAAAACTCCTATATATTTTTTTCCATGAGAACCATTTCCATATCTCTAAAGGCTTAAGAGGAGGAATGTTTCATAAAACATTATATTGCCTTAGATTCAAAACATAGGCCGTGTGTGTGTGTGTGTGTGTGTCTGGGCAAATAGTGAATGTCACTGCCACATATAATTTATTTCCTTGAGCTGAGATATATATATTTTTAAAATGGTATTTCTTTTTAAATAGCAAAAGCTTGTCATATTATATTGTACTAGGCATTCAAATCTAAAGTATTTTGGAGAAAATAATTTTTGGTACAGAGATTCAAAAGTTTGTTTTCCAGTTCTCTCTGCCTTCAAGTCGGTGATGTCTTGCACCAGGCTTACAAAAATCTACATAGAGGCTTAATAGTACACAAAAATAAATAACAGATTCCATATAAAAACTTATGAAATAATTCCATCAAGTTAGTGACAATATTTCAGCCTCAAACATATCAGAAAAAAATACTTTACTTAGATGGTCCATTTCCTCTACCTTTAAGTGGATCTTTCTTTCCTGAGTGAAGGGAAAGATGCTGACAAGTATGTTATGAAAGTTGTTACATTGTTGAAATCACCATGACCCTAAAATGTGAAATGAAATTAGTTTTAATAATATCTCAGATTTATTAGAATTATTTTGTTTTACTTTTGCCAATCTTTTGACAGGCAATGCCCCCTGGGGAATACTGAAGGGGTTCTGTTGGAGTTTTCATGTTTGGGGTCACACTGGGAAACCAGCAAAAAGCCTCCTATCTTGTTGAGGAGACAATTGTGCAGCCTAAATGTTGGTCTGTTTAGATCCCACCTTTGAATAATCTTGCAGATGACGCAAGCTAATAGAACTCTCAAAAGTCGATGTAAAAAAATCAGAAAGCTAATTGATTTTTTTTTTCCTCTTTATTCTCAAACTGATTGTTAATGAGAAAACACACGGAACAGATTAATAATGGGACTTGAATCTTTAGTCTTTTCTTTCCAACTCAAGTACACTCTTTTCATAATATTCTGGTCATCAGTTTCTCTCTTTTCTTTTTTCCCTTCAGAGTGCTTTACAAAAGGAAATGTGCTGCCTGGCCTTCTATATTATTCCCAATTTCCAGGTGGAAAAATGAGACAGATGAAGTGACATCTAAAAACAATGGGGATTATATTTTTAAAAACAAGACAGATCTTCTTGCTTTAATTCTTCTCTACATTACCATGGTAAAATATTGATCAAAGTCCAAGAGATTACTGATACACAATACTGACCAATGACTTCACATTAATGGAGCTATCAATAATAAATTCATCAGTGAAGTAACTGGAAAAAAGTTCAAATGTACAGGGTGATTCACTATTCTGTTTATACAGATTTGAAACAACCATAACGTTTGAACACCCAGAAAGGTCTAAGTAACATTAAACAATAATCGATACCTCTGAAATACTGCAATATCTTGACGAACTTTCTTTTTTTTTTTAAAGTCTCTCTTTCTTTTTTATTTTTAATAATTTTATTTATTTATTTTTTCCCCCAAAGCCCCAGTAGATAGTTGTATGTCATAGCTGCACATCCTTCTAGTTGCTGTATGTGGGACACGGCCTCATCATGGCCAGAGAAGCGGTGCATTGGTGCGCGCCCGGGATCCGAACCCGGGCCACCAGTAGCGGAGCACGCACTTAACCGTTAAGCCACGGGGCCCGCCCTTGAAGAACTTTCTAAATGACCAAAAAGAGATGAAATTTTGTTGGGTATAACTTTAGTTGTTTTTTTACACAGAATTATATTATTTCTAAAAATTGGTAATCCATGTAAGATACACACAAAACCCTTAACTGACTAGATTGTTCAATGAATAGAATTCCACGTAGCTTTGCTGTTATGCACTAAGGAGCTTATAATTCAACAAAACCCTTTCAAGAAGTTCTAGTCTATAGAATGACGTGTTCAAATGGTTTGGTCCTATTAATTTTATTAACAAAATCCTCAGATTCCTTTATGAGAAGTTTAACTCCTCTGAATATCATTTTTAAAGGGCCTGACTTGATTTTTCAAAATAAATCACAAGTGGAACTCTCCAGTCTCCAGTCTATGGGTTCTTCACGAGTTTCAGTTCAGTGTAAGCCTGCACAGTGACCTCCCATGAGTTTTCCATTGGAGATTTTACAGCGCCAACTTTAACACATTCCACAAAGCTTCCTGTCCTTCTTTAGGCTTTTGGTAGAATGTCAAATTAATAATGGCATGTGGTGTTCCTTAGCATAACCTGCCAAAATGTGTTAAGGTCCTTGGAAGAAAAGCCATGGGCTGCAATCACACGTCTGAGTTGACAGACACCCAAGTGGATCCTATATAAAAAGAAAAGGTTTGTGTCTTCCAGAATACGAACGTCCACTTTTAGTAAATTCAAGCATATCCCAACATAAACATCTTCAAACTTGATGGGTTTTACATGACTCATCATTTCACAGATTCTTGGCCCCAAATCTCTGGCCGTTATATAACCCAACCCACTCTAGCAGGGAGGAAACACCTTGAAGGGATACTCCTGGTATGAAATATGGGTTTTTTTGGTAAAATCCTCTATAGGGATAATTATCAATTAGAGGATAACCTGTGAAAAACTTCTCTGAGTGGTTTAAATTTAAATTATACTTCACTAAATTGCCAGTATTGATGAAAACATCAGTGTCTGTCTTCATGATGTACTTAGTATGGGGGCAAAACTCAGTTACTCACTTGAATGTCATCATTGTTTTCAAGGTCAGGTTATTATGTGTGTCTAAAAAGTCTTGTTGGATTATGTCGCCATAAAGAAGGTGTTCGTCCTCTAAGGACAATGCTAACACTTGGTCTTCCCCTTCCCCTTGTCGGCCTAATAAGAAAAATGTAAGAACCTCATATCCCCACCAAGACTTTTTTTCACCCCAAGTAACTCTAATGGCCGATCTGGCTTTCACATCTGAGGTGTGAAGTCACCAGGATGACAAGAAATGGGTTTTGAAGAGAGCAGTTTGAATGCTCTCGAAGGGTAAAGCGAAAGTCTTGTCTGTAAATTGGCTCATAATTGTAGAAGTATGTCCAGCTTACATGTTTGATCACGTTGTCCTGGGGCAGGCTGAGGTACCACATCACCAGGAGACTCAGGAGCGACAGCAGCAGGAGGCTCCATTTGAGGGATCTCAGTGACATCCTGCTCGGAAGGCTGGTCCTGGAGCCAGGGCCATCCACAGCGGTTCAGAAGCACCCGAGCTTCAGGTTCTTCTTCTTGGTTTATTTCTTGTGAGTGAAAGACCTTCAATTTCCTCAACTGAACATTCAGTAGTAAGTAGTAGTCAAAAATAATGCCTGGAATTTTTACTAAAACAGAGACTGTCAGATTGGATTAAAATTCTGCCAGGTACGGTTTATCAGACACATGCCTGTAGGGTTTCAGATGAGACTAAAGCACTAGCTGAGTTTTTTGTTGTTTTCGGTATTCCATGCTTTAATTAAAACAGATTTGCTGTGAACTACTCCTGCACACGGTGAGTACCCGGCTCCAACACATTGATTTTTAAATCAAACTATAAAAGCCAAGAGAGTCTGATTTTCCTATCACCTGACAAAAATAATTTTGTTCTCTGTGAGCGAGCTACCTGGGATTTGAAGGTTGCTTGGTGATCAATCTCAATATGTAGACTGATACATGGTTTAGGCCCTCAAGACCAACACGAATAAATGTGAGAGAAAATCAACTTCAGAGGAAGTAGCTAACACTCCATTCCCAGGAGATTATGGCTTTTAGCTCCTCTTATATAGATATTTCTGTTGAGTTTCAGCCTTGCAGCGTAAACCTCGCCACCCACCCCTCTTCTTCCATGAGTAACTGGATGCATTAACATTTAATACGTGATTATTTCATATTCATTTAAATGATGGAAATAGTTTCCATATATCATAATTTTAATCTTTGTATATAAAATAATAAATGGTGCTTTAGTCCAAAATGTTTAAAAGTATTTTACTTATTTTGTAAATATGTAAATATATTTGTCTCATACTAGAGCCTATTCTTATTACAAAGAAGAAAGTTTGCATCATTAGTGGGAGTCAAACAGTCATCAAACATATTTTGCTAATTTATCAAGTTATTGATACGAAAGTAGAAAAAGGAGAAGAGATAGTCTGACAGTCTGATTTTATAACCTTGACAGCACCTGTTTTTACAGTGCTTAATTTGGCATTGGTATTATGGCAAAAATTTTGAAAAAATGTTATTTACTAAAAATCTATAATTAGAAAGTATAGTGTTATCAAATAGGTTTTGTGTAATTATGAAGACCAATTACATTTTAACATTCAGCCAAAGTCAGTTTTTTGAAACCATTTTCTTGGTGAAATTAAATTGGACCTGTTAATCAATTTAGATACAGCTGTTCTTAAACACAACTTGCTGCATATGTAACATATGAGGCTGCAGATTCAGGTCTCTGACTCTTAAAAGAAAAGTCGTGCCGTATTTTAAATGGATGTCCAGGAAAATACAGGGTTTATTCTTGGGGGATGACAGAGGATTTCAACTTTGAAGAAAAATGGATTGTACTTTGAGCCCATCCTTTGGGATGTTTGTTTGAAATGTTAATTAGAATAATTGGTTCAGCAAGGATTAGGACAAGAGCTGAACACTGCTGACAGCGAGATGTCTTCTACTGGGAATCTTTCTGTTTCAGCAACTGCTGAGGTGTTTAAAGTGGTTGTGGTTACTGCGTCCTTGCCAGAAAATGTTGCAAAGACCACACATTTCTGAGTGGACCTTAATATTCACTGTTGAACCAAAAACACTGCATTTTAAAAATTATTCATGTTTGAAAAAGTTCAAAAACTTAATAAGTGAAAGACTACGTTACACTAATGTCTTTTAGTTCACCATGTGTTAGTGTATCCTGCAATTTCTTCACATGAGCATGCTCATTACTTCATAGAGTATTTTTTCCTAAAACACATCTGCAGAGACAGTACTTTCTTAGTTGCTTAAATTTGAATGCACAAACCCTAAAAGCAATTCCAAATATTTAATTACTCATTAATTCATTTAAGAATTATTGAGACGTTAATACGGGCCATGCTTTAAAAAGTTAAGACATGGACCCCGACCTTATGGGGTTTACACCTCAGTGGAGGCGTAGATATAGTCACAATACAGTGTGATACAGCTTGACTAGGAACAAGGAGGGTGGTGCTGTATATGTGCACAGAGGTATTTCTAACTCTACTTGGGAGGCATCAGAAGAGATTTTCTGTAAGAGGTGGCATCATAAGTGAAATATAGAATCTGAGTAAGAATTAGTTTGGCAAAGAGGGAGGGGAGTTGGGGCACTGAGAAGAGTAGTCTTTAAAAGGTCAGCTTTGTCAGTCTATGTCAAAGAGAATGTATATCATATTTCAGGAGTTATAAACATTGAATCTGGCTAAAATGTTGCATGCAGGGAGGTAAGAATGATAAAGAGAATTCAAATCAGGAGGGTCTTGTTAAGGAATTTAGACTTGATCTTAAAGACAGGAGTCCATTGACATATTTTACACAGCAGAGAATGTCATGTTAAAATTCGCGTTTTAGAAAATCTAACTCTGACTCCATGTATGGAGACCAGATTGAAAAGGAGAAACGGCGGGGACAGAAAGAACTGTCAGCACACATTTGAAGTAAGTTAATTGAGAGGCGATGATCTGGTTAAAACAGGTAGACACAGCGAGGAAAGAAAATAAACAAGTGTCACATTTAAGAGATATTTAGGAGTTTAAATCAAGAAGCCTTATTAATTATTTTGTAGAGGCTTAAAGATAATAATCAAGAGAACTTGGGATCTAAGATCTGGGTGAACATATAAAATTGAATTCCTTTGCTTATATATAATATGTAAAATATAGTTTACATTTTACATACATATACACATGTTTAAATGGTATTTCAGAAACTTTTCTTCCTTAGCTAACAGAATGGGCCACTAATGAGAACATGCAATATCTTTTAGGTTTTTTGTTTGTTTAATTTGAGTTTACTGAAGTCTAATTTACAAATGACAAAATTTACCCTTTTTAGGTGTATAACACAATGAGTTTCGATGAACATAACAACCACCAAATATAGACCATTTTTTATCACCTCCCAAGCTTCCCCATGTGCCTGGAGTCAGCCTTCCCACCCACCTCCGCCCCCCAGCAGCTCTGGACCTTTAGTGCTTTGAAGTCCATCCATGCTGTTGTGTTTACACAGATTTGTCCTGTTTTTTATTACTGAATATCTTCCATTGTATGGATGTGAAAACACTTTATTATTTTAAAATGATTTTCTTTTTCATTTCTATCATCTATCTATATATTTAACACCTGGATTTCATCTTGTATATTAATCATAGGTGGAAGACAAACTTTATTTTTAATGCCAAGATGTCTCATTAAGCAGAATATCATAATAGATTGGAAACTGAAGAAAAACAAATCCAAATTTCAACAAAATTTACTAATTCCTTTTATTTAACCTGATAAAATTTTCTTTCACGTTAGTTATCCAACGTCTTTCAAGCTAGTGTGTGGAGGAATCTGAAATTGACACCATATGTAAATATTTTTTATGTGCAAAGAAAGTATCTTTATATTAACAACCCTACAACATTGAGACATGCTCAAGGCAGAATCTGTCTCTTTCTGCACCCCGAGATAAAGAAAATCTCCCAAATTATTAGAACCCATGTTAGATTTTGTCTCATAAAGTTCCCCGGCATTTAGTGACTCAATCTAAAAGGAAACTCAGGGAGTACAAACAGCAGACTGGACGGGGTGTAAGGGAACGTATTGAGGATTAGAGCCAGTTTATGACGTGAGCTTCTAGTGTGTTCTCGTGCTTTTCACTGACACAGAGAAATAGAGAGGGATAGTTTAGGTGGAGGTGGTTAACATTGTTGTGGAAATACTACGTTTTAAATGGCTGCTGAATACTTATCGGGGTCACCATGCTGACTATAGTTGCGTGAAGTGGGTCAGAAGATACAAACTTCCAGTTATAAAATAAATAAGCCTTGGGAATGTAAAGTACAGCACGGTGACTGTAGTTAATAACACTGTATTGCATTTTTGAAAGTTGCTAGGAGAGTAGATCTCGAAAGTCCTCGTTCATTTTTGTTTACTGTCTTTGCAGGGTGAGAAGACAGTTTTCAGGGGCTTCCATTTGGGTCTTTTTACAATATCATCTTTTCATCCACGGGTCAGGCAATCAACCATAAGTCGTCTATCAGTTTTTAATTATATTTACTCCCTCTATACATACTGGAACTGGGAAGTAAATATCAAGGTTCCACAGCCCCACTGGACCCACCATGAGATGACCTGGGCAAACTCCATTTAATAACTGACCTGCTAAGTCATCACCCAGGTCAGAGCACCATAATGTTTTGGATCTCTTCTCCAGAGTTTAGCGTCATTCAAAGACAATATCTAATAACTCATGTTACATTTGTGTACTAGCTATGTCCTAGTATGGCATAACTCTGGAAAACGGAGATAGGAACCTCTGAGAGGACAGAGAAAAGGGTCAAGTTATTCCTTTGACCGATTGCAGGGCAATTCAACAAAGTGAACCAGGAGGGAGGCTCTGGCGCTGTGACCTGTGCCAAACTATTTGAGAGTAAGTTGCAGACATGACCTTTTAAACCACAAATAGTTCAGTTTATGTCTCCTAAGAATAAGAACATTCTCTTGGACAACCAATGTGAAATTTTCAAATTCAAGATATTTGCTATTAATACAATACTATTATTTAATGAACAGTCCATAGTTAAGCTTTACCAGTTGTCGCAGTAAAGCCTTTTTTTAGAGCCTAGATTCAATACCAAAATCATATACTGCATTTATTTGTCACGTCTTTAGTTTCCTTTAATCTGAAAGAATTCCTCAGAGCTTTCTTTATCTTTTTTTGACTTTGAGATCATGAAAGAGTACAGGTACATTGAACTACTTTAGAATTGGGACATTGTAAACTGTTCCATAATTTGCGTGTGCTTGACTGTTTTCTCATGAACAGCCGTGCTGTAGTCAGTGACGGAGTGGCCGAGTCCTTTATTCCCATTTCCCTTGTGCATTCAGTCTTCAGACGGTACTCCCTACAGTAATGCAGGAGGTTCTGACATTTCAACATCAAAACGTAGAGGCAGCCACCGAGTCCAGGCATCAGGTAGCCTACCTAATGGATCCTTCAAACCAGTGCCTGATGATTGAGCTAAAATATGAAATGGATTCTCAGTTGAGGGCACCTATATCAACAGATTTCACACCACTGGGGCTTCTATTCTGCTGTCCTTTGTCTGATACCCCTAAAATCCATGCCCATCTGCATATGCTCCCCAGACTTCTGCCCACAGGGAGGGTGATGCTTTCTGCAATAGGTCAGTAACACCTGCAGCTCACAGGCTCTCTTCTGGGAAGTGTTGTTGTGCTTCTCTATCCGAGATTCGTTGGGCACTCATTCTCATTATGGGCCTGGAGTCAATGAGAGGTGGTGGGGGTCAGTCCTGGGAGAACCACCATCGGTTTGTGAGGAAACTGCTCAAGCCCAGTCACTGAAGCTTCTACGCAGGGGAATCGGGTTTCTTCAGAAAGCTGAAGTTCATACTCACATCCCGTTCCAATGAAACACCACCCTTTTCTCCCTTGCCTTCTCCAGCTCCATAACTGCATCTCCATTTTGCTTGGCTCCAGACTTCAGATTTATCTGGACCTTAATAGCATTCTACCAGTATAGATTCAATGGATCTGAAACAATCCTTCAAAAGAAAATCCAACCACTAAATGTTATGAATTATGTTTGAAATGTTGAATTTATTTTATTTGGGAAGAATTCATAATTATCCATTTTATTATTAACAGTGTAACATTTGAAGAATTTGAAAGCAAATCATGTTATTCATTGTCTATTCAAGAGGAATTTTGTGTTTGTTTTTTAGCACACCTAATCAATGCACATTCATCCTTAGAACTCCAAACTGAGAAATTTATCAACTGATATAATTGCTGTCATTTGTCCAATCTATTTTGTTTTTTATTATAAAATTTGTTACTCCTTCTTTAAAGATAACCCCATGCTTTTTATACCACCAGAGTGTGGAAGAGTGAAGTGTGTCAGTAATGATCCCCACGTCCACTCAGCTCCGAAAGGCGAATTAGACACAAACTTACATTCTCTTGACCGTGCTTATCTGAGCAGAGAGCAGCCACGGTGTACGTGTCAAATTTGGTAACTTCTGTGGCGTCAGCCTATTTATGATGGTGTCTATCTTGGCTATTTTCAGTGTAAAAAGTTAACTCTGTAAACATATAATAGCATAATTATTTCATGTTTAGATAAGTAAGGAATAAAAAATACTAGTACAACTTGGTAACCAAAAACAATCAAACAACAAAGAGATTTATATACTTTGAATTAGTTGGGTTTTAAAATCCTCTGAATCTTGATTGAAACGGTTTGATTTCATATATTATGGTAGAAAGGATTTTCTAATGGTGAATAATTTTCATGTTAACGTTGGAATGTTCTTTTCTACTCTGATGAAATTAAACTATAATTATCAATATGATTATCCAATAAGAATCTTGACTAATTATTAAGCAATTAGAAGTACGTGATTCCTTTTTCCTTTAGATAAATTCACGTTAGGATTTAGAATGTATGCATTTAAGATAGCTTCATTGTTACAACAGAAAATAGCCATGGTGTATAATTAAGTATATATAATTATTAGAAGGTTTATAATATGCTTTTGTAGAAAATGGAGAATTTATTTTCTTTTCCTTAAAAATACAGTAGTGTGGTCCCTGTATATTTATTGCAATAATACTTATTTATGAATCCATTAAACTCTTTATTATTAATACTAAAGTTTTGAAAGGTGAAAAAAGAAACACCATTAGAATAGAAAGGGGTGCTAAAACAAAAACTGAAATGTTGCTACCTGGCGTTATGAACAAAAATTACACGTTATAAAATGCCATTATACTTTGAAGCACATAAATATATATTTACTTACAGTTTTGATCCCAAAATGAGAGAAAATTAACTTTGACATGGGCATACTTTCTAAACAAATATTCACTGCCATTATATTTATACAATGATTGCATCCATTTACACATATTTTTAATAAGATCCTATTGTATGTCAACACTTCAGAGGTACTCCAAAACCTGCTCTGCACCTAAGTGAACTAGGTTGAATTCTATCTCATTCAAGTGTTCAGTCAGAGACTGCTAAATCTAAGATGTTACCCTACGTGCACAGATGTATATTTATGTAGATATAGACACAGATACAATCACAGATATAGATATAGAGATAGAGATAGATGTGGATATAGATAGATGCTAGCATCAATGCCCAGTCTCTGGTCAGAGAGCAGACTTTTCTCACAGCAGTAACATGGGCAAAGGAAGCCTGCAGCACGGACCTCACTGCCCCTAGCGCTGCCCGTGACGTGATGAGAGACTCATGAACAAGCCTGCACTCGCAGTAGGATTTTTTCATAGGAGAAGGATGCTGAAAAATAAATTTCTGTGCTTATATACAAGAAGGACAGCTGTCCCCCATTCCCCTCCTGAGAGAAGAAAGTAATTCTAATCTTCTCAATGTAAACAAATTCTCTCCTCTCAAACACAGGAGTAGGATCCTGAGTCTTAATCCTTGAAATTTAAATAAATCTTTCCAGGGGGAAGAAGGTAAGTGTCTCCTGTTTATAACCCAAGTTTTATCCCTTTTGAAATGTAAACACATAGGAAGATAGGTCTAAATTCCTCTGGAGCATAGGGACTTTCAGTCACCCTTTCTGTTAACTCAGGCAATACCCTGGAATGCAACCATTTATACATCAGGAAGATAAGAGGTTTATCATCCTTTGGGTGGGATAACAAGGAGACAAATGGCTGCAGAAAAGCAAATGTTTCTGAGGGAAGTAAAGCCAAAGGTTCTCTATCCCCATAGCACATCAATTTCCATGTCTCCGGAGGCCAGAACTTTGCAGGAACACTGAGAAATGCCGGGAAGATTTATCTTCTCACATTAAGTACTTTTTATGTTTTGTGTTATAGCCCTATTTGTATTGATCTGTGAATTCATGAGCATGTAAAAAGCATAAAATGTCTCAAGTCAAACATGATCTCTTATGACTGTCCAAGGATTAGCTTGATAGAATATTTGCATTAAGAAAGGCTACCATGAGTTATTTAGAACACAGCTTTATTCAGTCCAGATTGATTTCCATCAGCACTTACAGAGAGATGTTATGCTAACTCCTGAACAGCTATAATCTACCATGGGAGTTTACTTCTCCCATTGTTTTGAAATTTTTTCTTAAGGGGAAAAATGCCCATAGTGTTTTATTATGGTAACTTAATTACATTATTCAGATTGATTGCTAGGAATGAGATATTATCATTTAGAAAGAAGGAAAGAAAGAAAGAGGGGAGGAAGGAAGGAAAGAAGGTAGGAGGAAGGAAGGAAGGAAAAGAAGAAAGGAAGAAGGGAGAAAAAGTCTATGCCAGCTGACAGCTGGCAAGTGAGAGCTAAGAGTAAGAGCTAGGCTATAGTGTTCTCATATAAACATAATCTCCACGGAATCTCCACGATAATCAGGTAAGGGCACTCCATGGTGAAACAGACCAGGTCAGGACAGTCAGTGATTACTAGGTAAACACAAATTTCTCTGTCTTGTTTAATATGAATAACTACTCTCTCTTCACCAATGACAATTCTAGCCCTATTCTGTGCTTCCAATCTTCTATGTACAATGTGTTGATGTTAAGTTATGAGTTACCTGGGCTTCCTGAAAGGATCCACTTACAACTGTAGGAGAGGAAGACTATCCTCTACCCACTCTGGGTCCTTTCTGGCTGGGCTACAAATTAAATTGATGTGAGACTGAATAGCAGGAGAAAATCAAACAAAGCTTTATGACATGTATACATGGGAGAGACCCAGAAAAACTGGGTAACTCGACAAAATGGCAGAGGTTCTCATCTTAAATACTATCTTCAGCTAAAGACAAAGGAGGATGTTGGGGGTAGGGGGAGTCAGCTATGGGAGATGTCCAGAAAAGCACAGTAAACAAGAGTAAGGTTAATATGCAGATTTAAGTCCTTGCCTTCTGCACTGATAAGATTTTCTAGAGATAAGGTCATTCCCCCTTCTTCCTGGTATAGAGAGGGAGATACCTTTACAAATGGATATTTCCCTCATAAATGTAAATGTTTCCTACAAAGGATAACTTCTACTTTTGGTTTTCAAAGCTTTGATAAGAATGGGCTTAGCATGGACACTTCCAGTCTATCCATACCCAGAGTTATCTATGGTGATAGCATGTCCTGTGGACAGGCCTTCTATCTTAAATTCTTTTAGGCAGTTAGTGGAGGGGAGGAGGTCAAAGTTTCTTTGAGAGAGAATAATCAAGGTAAAGAGACATATTTTGAGGTGACCAATTCTGATCCCCCACACAAACAAACCTAGTTTTATTAGATTCTCCTTCACAATGACTCCAAACAAGTTCAAACACTATAGCAAGACCCTCCCACTTCCCTCTCATTGAGATGCCCTAAGGTGTACGCTCTCCTTGCTAGCTAATAAGCCTGACTTTGTATGTGGGTGTGTTTCTGCTGTTCTTTGTCTAGGGGGCAAAGCGTGAAATTCCAGGGAGAAGAAACAACGAAATTAAAGCTTCTGACATGGAAGCATGCATGGCACGTGTCAGGGAAAGAAAGAAGTCCCTGTGACTGAGGGGGAGAGAACGGTGGAGAAAGCAGTAAGGGGTGCTTAGCAGAGAGCTAAGCAGGGACCAAAAAAATCAGAGGGAGAGCCTTGAAATAATAATAAGGACTTTGAAATTTACTCTGAGTGACACGGGCTGCAATTTGAAGGTTTTGAGTAAAGTAGTGATTACTTTTATAAGTTTAAACAAGGTCACCAAACTGCTGTATTCAGAGTAGTGAGAGGAAAGGCAGGTATGTAATCAAGGAGCTCAGCTGGGAGATTGCTGTGGTAATGCAGATGGCTGGGCCAGATTGTAGCAGTTGTGATGGAGACATATTGAGAGTATAGCCAATAAATTTGTATCAGTTTTTATTTCCCACTTCTAAAACCATCAAATCTTAATTAATCGTTCTCATTTCTTTGTAAAGGAAATTTTGGGGGAGATCCTATATTTTAATATAGTTATGTAAATATTGTTCTTGCAACTAACAGAAATGTGGATAGAATGCTTTGAAGTGTTAAAAAATTCTGAACAATAACATATCATTATCAACTAGCAATAGTTTCATCTTTTAAAACTTTTGTGACCAATATTAGTCAAGACTTTTAGCTTTAATATTGACATCCTGAAATTTGCCTTTGTGGGAAAAACTAAAATGATTAGCAAGTGTTTAGAATTGATCACCACGTATCTGTCTATTCAATAACTTTGTCCTTCAACAATGTAGATTTTTTTTTTAATTTTAAACTTCTTTTTTCTTTCACTGTGACAAAATAGTCTTAAACTTTCAAAGAATCTCTTTTCTTATTGGATAAAGTCAAAATGCTTAACATATCCTACAAGATGCTCAGTCATCAGGCTCCACCTCCTCTCCTCGCTCACCCCTGATAATCCCTGAAAGCCACTCCACACACCGTCACCTACCATGCCCTGTAGGCCTTTTATCTGCATTTTTTTCCTTTCTAAAAAGTTCAAGCCCCTTTACAAGTTTATGTCAAGAACATACTATTTTCTTTGCTTAGAATAGGATTACCTAAACATGTTTCAGAGAAGTGTTACTGTTGAAGTGTAACATATCTATCCTATAGTTCACAGATCTCAAGTGCACACTTTGTTATAATTTTACAAATTGAATGTACCCGTGCGACCACTACTTTGATCAAGTTATAGAAATTACCAGAACTCTGGAAGCCTCCTTTGAGCCACTTGTCAGCCTCTGTCTCCCTCACCCCCATCAAAGGTAGCCACTCTTCTGATATTACCTTTTGTGCATATAAATGTATACTTGTTGACTATTTAACTGCAGTAAGATAATAAGCAATTGGAGAACAACTGTCTGATCAAATAGGATCGAACTACATAAATATAGATGTCCTTGTTCTCCTCAAAAAAGAGCCAACCACTGTGAGTTATTGTCACTTTTTAGTTGTTCTAACAAAGACAGGATAAATCCTAGATGGAGCTCTTATGCATGAATTTTTCTCTCCTTGCTGATAAAAGCAAAGTCACGCATTGCTATGCTCTTGGTGGTATTTGGAATAGAGTATTCTGACCTGACTCTCTCTTCAGGTGACTTCTCTGTCCTTGAGAACTGTTATTATTGTTCAGTTAAAACAGGTTTCCTGTAACTCTGAAAATGTCTTTTAATTTACTAGTTTGCTTAAGGGGATTGCATTTGGTGAAAGTTTGGTACCTTTTTTGTGTGTGGTTTTCCTCTATTTGGCAGCTTAGTTTGTGAAAAAACCTTGCTCTTTAACTTTTTCCACCCAGACAGACACGTCTCCTCAAGAAAAAGAATGAGTAAAAGCTTGTTCTGAATTGTGCCCTGGAGGTTGATTGATCTCGAATGTGTTAAATCAACAAGTGGATTCCATTTGAAACATTTAAAAATTCTTAATAAAGTGTCAATGCGTCTGATTCTGGAAATAGAGCCTCAAATAGGAAACACTGTGATTTCATATTTGAATTCAATTTCTATGTAATAATCTTACTTTGGTTTTGTTTATTCAGGTGCATTAATATAAAATACTGATTAGCAAAAAGAGAAAAGTTAAAACATCCATTAATTTTTGAATCATCCTGATTTTACATCTGGGAGTATTCCTTTATTTGACAGATATATTGTTTATGGCATGACGGCTCTGATCTAGACATTTCATTAGAGGTCGTTGATCCCTGGTGAGAACTGTTTCCTGCATCTATGAAGTTTGTCTTCAAGAAATAACACATAAATACAAGTTGTAATAAGGTCAATGAAGGGAAATTATGGTGCTATTAGAAATTATGATATGAAAACATCTTATTTGCTTACTGTATGTTGCTTTTTTATATGTTAAAATAAAAATTAAGCTGCGATTCTAAACCTATGTGGGAGACCTAAGAAATAAGAATCCCAATGAAGAAGTAGGAGAGGCAGTGAAAAACAAAACAGGAACATTAGACTAGAAAGACATATTCTCTATATTCTAGTCTTAGAATTAACACTTGCCAGACAGGAGAATCTGAAGAAATGATTTCATGCCCTGAGATCCAATTTCTCAATTTGTAAAATCGAAATACATAACATTCTTATGAAATTCCTAAGAGAGGTGAGGATATTCAAGTGAAATAATGTATATATAATTGCTCTGTATACTGTAAGGCATTAAACAAATATAAGAAGTTAAGAAAGTTTGTCTTCAAAAATGCAATGTTCAGGGCCAGCCCAGTGGTGTAGTGATTAAGTTCAGTGCACTCCAGTTTGGTGGCCCGAGGTTCGCAGGTTTGGAACCCGGGTGTGGACCTACACCACTCATCAAGCCATGCTGTGGTGGCGACCCACATACAAAATAAAGGAAGACTGGCACAGATGTTGGCTCAGGGCCACTCTTCTTCACCAAAAAAAAAAAAAAATGTGATGTTCACAATGTAGCTATCATGAGTTCCATTCACTTGAAAAAAGGATTCTCCCTCCTCCGATATAACCTTTATGTTCACATACAGTGCTTTCTTTTTTCCCAAGTGCAAACTAAAACATCACCAATATCACTGTGAGTTGTACATTTTTATTCTGATATACAAAAGTTATTTTCAATTTTCATTTTAACTCAGATATTCCCTGAAACTGACAATGTACAAAGCCCAGGGATGTTATTACTGCTGACACTGGATTGTCAGATAAATGGCATGTCAATTTTCATTTGTATTTCTCAGCACCTGGCAGAGAGTGACAGCTGCACACAGTTTATTATTTGGTGTCACATTATCTCAATGAATGGAGCAGTTTCATAGGAAAATACATTTGAAATTAAACCTTGAAGCTCCAGATAACATTTTCACTGATTTAAAATGAGACAAAGTATTACAAGAATACATTTCATAATTCTGATACTGTGTTTGAAGAAACAGGAAATGGGCAACTGAAAACAGATCTGAGGGGTTGTGAGCACTGCATTTTTCTTGTGTTAGAGCATTAGCTATATAAACAGGTTTGAACCACACTCCAGTCTAAATTATATTCTGGGGTCCACACAACATTATTCTTTTTGATATTTCCATGTTACATTCCTTTTAATATTTGTCAAAAATTACTTTTAAAATACTTAATTCTATTTCATTTTCTTTAAGAATTTTTTTCGATTATTGACATAGGCATGTTCTAGAACAGTGTTTACCTCCTCCTGAGATTCTATTCAAGTGTTTCTTGAAGCTGATACCATGCATTGATGGCACCATGGGTTGTATAAATGTAGCAGGAAAAAATGCAAATTGTTATTTAAGACAAAAAAAAAGTTACAGCTGATTATGCAGGATGGGTGGGTGATGGTGAATGGAAGTTCCTCTAAAGTGAAGATCACATTTTGTAGAGGTGGAGGGAAGGGAGCCTGAAACCAACACTGCTCGTATCAAGGAAGGAATGAAATTTCAGAAACTCTGCTAGTTCCCTCTCACTATTAAACACTTTAAGGGCTGAGATAGTTGGCCTTTTCATGATCACAATTCCTGAATTCGTTTTTGGATGAGGACATATAGACCTTGAGCTGGGTACAGGGCAGCAAGTCAATGTTCCCCATAAAATGAACCCAGTTCTGAACTTGAAGGTGAGGGTCTGCAGCTCCATGGCAGGAAGGCGAGGGCAGAAGACAGGTCTGAATAGGCCTGAGGAAGAAGGCGGCGCACTTTGCCTGAGCACAGGTTGATTTGTAAAGTGTTTTGGGAGTGGGGCTGAGGAGCAGCAAAGCCCTTTTAAGAACAGATGCATGATATGGTAGCGGCTTATGTTCTGTGCTTGTACACAAGTCCTCCATTAACATAAACCTCCATTCAAATTTTGCTGCAAAAAAAACTTTCTGACACTGAGTGTTTTATAGAAATCCAGAGAACTGGCTCACTGCTTGTTCCCTAAGTACTAGCTAACTTACAAATGTAAAGATATTTGTGCCAGCCCCAGGAGACAAGACAGGTGGGATGAAGAATTCAGGGACGTGTAACAGCAACACAAGAGGTAACTAGGAGAGCTACAGTTAAGCCTCTGAGATCTCCAGAGATTGGAGGCAAGGCTGGATTTCCACTCTTTTCTGAGATGGATAATCAAATTGTGTGGGCTTTACATGAAAGAGTTCTTCAAAGTCTCTGAAGTGTCAGAGACATCTGAGCAGCTCCATTGATATAAGCCAGGGAGTGTCACCAGTAACCTGTGGCAGAGATGCTTCAGAGAGAGCCACGTAATCAGGGCTGCCCTTCTTTTTCTGAATATATCCTTGTACTTTCTTCCAAAAAAATGTCTCATAGGATAAATGTAAGAGTATGGATTAAACATGACTTAAATCTTCATATTCAATTCATGTATTCATCACATTAAATTCATATTAAATACATGTGAGCATGTATTCTGAAGCAGGAATTTTAAAAGCAAAATAATCCGAAGACACAGATAAACTTTCTATATAATTAGAACCTCTTTAACCAAAATTTTGCTGCAGATTATTTTGTAATAAATCCCTTTTGCATTAAAATACCTCTGGCCCTTGGCTTTGACTTTGAATGGCATTTCTGGACATCATCCTGTGTGCACTGGCAAATCAAGGTGGCTGACAACCAGAGATGAGCAGTGATCAACGACTTATATAACACAACTGCTTATGTGGCTGATTATTTTCTGACCTCTTTAGGGCTTTGTTCACCATAAATACACAAGAGACAAAATCCTTTTGTAACTGGAGTCCTACTAACAAAATGAACCAAAATCTCTGAAGAACATGGACAGAGTGTCATGTATCATTTCTTTCTCTTCTGCAATTGCCATTTTCCTCTATAATTCTTCCATTCAACAATGTGGAGAGGACCAATTCAGTGTCTTAGGGATAGCAATGAGCCAAACAAATAAGAATCTCTGCCCTATGGAGCTTACATTCTAGTGGGGCAAACAGACAGTAAACATAATAAACATGGAAATCTAAGTTGAGAAGTGCTATGGAAATCAAACAAGTTAGAGGGACTGTTGCAATTTTCAGCAAATGGGCTGTGTAAGTCTCACAGAGAAGGTTAATATCTACAACACAAATCTGATCCTGTCAGTCAACCTTTTGCTTAAAATATGAGCTCAGCAACTCCCAGTATCCACATATTTAAATTCTATTATGTAATAATGTGATATATGCTTCTCTCTCACCTTCTGGATGGAGAGAATCTAGACTAGAAATTACGTCCTGTACAGTAGTCCTCCCTCATCTGTGGGGGATACGTTCAGAGACCCAGTGGGCCCTGGCCGTGAATAGTACCGAACCCTGTATGTACTGTTTTTCCCTATGTATTTTCTTACATGTTTTTTCCCTATATGATAGGGAAAGGTACCTATCATAGGTAGGGTTCCGTACTCTATGATAAAGTTTAATTTATAAATTAGGTATAGTAAGATGTTAACAACAATAACTAATAATAAAATAAGACAGTTATAATAATATGCTGTAATAAAAGTCACCCTAGCTCTTAGCAACCTCAGCGTACGATTTTTTCTTTTTACTAAATCAAGAACTTTCTCCTTTCCACTTAAAGGAAGCACTTTATGGCTTCTCTTTGGCATATCCAAATTGCCTGCATCACTACCCTTGCCATTTGGGGCCATTATTAAGTCAAATAAGGGTGACGTGAACACAAGCCCTGCAATGCTGTGACAGTCTATATGATAACCGAGAGGGTACTAAGTGACTAATGGGTGGGAGCGTACACAGGGAAAAACGAGACAGGGATGTGTCATGTCCCAAGCAGGATGGAGCAGGAAAGTGCGAGATTTAAAATTCATGAATTATTTATTTCTGGAATTTTTCCTTGAATATTTTCAGATCGCAGCTGACTGCCAGTAACTGAAACCGCAGAAAGCTAAACCATGGATAAAGGAGGACAACTGTGTATCTGTTATGTTGAGAGCTCCTCACTGCACACAACATTCTCGCTGGTTTAAGCAAAAAGTGATACAGTAAAGGACGAGGAAGGTCACAGTCATCTGGAAGACCAGGGAACTTTCTCTCGGCTGATCTTCTGGGAGTAATTTCACAGGCCCCGTAATAGAACTGAGCCGCCAAGGCTGCTGATGACTCTGCCACAAACCGGAAGCTACAACAAGAGCACAGTGCCTCCTCAGCTCTCCGGACCTCGGGCCTTTGCCACTGTTATGAAATTGCCAAATTAGGAAGACGACTGCTGAGTCAGAAAGCTGTTGCATAACTGATGGTTTGGGAATTATGGCAGCTTTGGTATAAAAGGTAACCAACCATACGATAGACACCGTGGGTCCTGCTTCTCTTTCCACACATGTAGATCAAAATCAAAGTATCGTGTAAGAGGATTTAATAGGAGAAATCTAAGTTCCGTCTGAACTCGGGCTGGAAGAAAATCTAGAGAGTATGACATTTAGCTTCCCTGCAGTAGAGGAGGTTTTACTGATAGAGTTTGAGAAAGCTAATTGAGCAAGCCAACTCTATCCGCTGCTTTTCTTCAGAGAGAAAAGTAGTCTTGTAATGGTCCAAAGGCGACCTCAATCTATGTGGTGAATGAAAGTCTGCTCCCACTTTTCATGTAAACCGTGATATAAAGCCTGATAACATTATCACAATTACTGTCAAAACATTTTGAAAACATTATAGTTCATTTTTAAGGAGGTTCTTAGGTTAGATGTGACTATAAGAATTATTATTATGATCAAGCTTTTGAAAAAATACAATTCCACAAAATGCTGAACATTAATATTTCTACCAAAGTCTATATTACTTGAATTTTTTTTCTCATTGTGATATTATCATTTTTCTCATAAATATTGTATATTTTGTTAAAATTTCTATTAGTACAATTTTTTAAAATCTTGGATTTGAAAAGCAATTTTTAAAGAAAAATGACAACAGGAGTCACTTCCAGATCATAGTACTATTTATCTATAGAAACAAAATAAATCTTTTAAGAAATTCTCACTGTGCACATTATTTGATCCTGAAAAATGGTTTAGCATGGTTTAAACAATTAGGAGGACAAGTCTTTAGTGCACCTCATGACAAAAGGTGCGGGTTAGGATTGAGTGCAGAATTTGGATGAATACCTAAATAATATGGTGACAATGATGATGTTTATTGCTCTTGGGATTCATTGTCCCCAGAAAGTATCTGGAGAATATTCTCACTTAAAGCAAAAGATGAAGGAACATTTGAAACAGACTTTTTGTTGATTAGTTCTTGTATATCTATAAAAGATTTTCCCCACATATGGCTATCATTATTAAGGTTTACTCCGGTGATTTAACAATTTCACATTTGGAAAATGGAATCAATAGATATACTAAATCAAATCGAGCATTTGTACAAACTTTTGTCAAGCTTTTAGACATTATATAGTTATTTTTAAAGCTTTGCTCCATGACTGAAAGAGGTTAGTGCTAAGACAAACGGACAATATTGTCTCAATATTGAGTGGACCTGTACACTCACAGTGTATTAGTGCATATTTAAAATAACTGCAAAAATATATACTTACAAATTTTAGATTTACCCTGCATTTATTATATTAGACCTTGCCAGTTTTTATTTTGGCTAAATAAATACGTATTAAGTCAATGTGACTTTTAAGAAGTAGGAATTACAACTTAATAAAACAATAGGAAACTTAATATTAAAGATCAAAAACAAGAATATGATCTTGTTTGTCACTCTTTAATCCCAAGTCTTTAAACTCAAACAATTATAAAGAAAAGTGCTTGCAGAGGCTTGGCAAGGCTCACGAGAAGGTGGCCTTCTTTCTCATCACGTAGATCCTGATGGAGCCGCAGAGGCATCCTCAGGCCTTAATTTCAATGAGCCTGCAAAATGAGTCACCCAAACGAGATAGTAATGATAGATTAGGATACTTAGATTATTGGTCATTAGTTTTTCTTTTTTTGAGAGAGATTGGCCCTGGGCTAACATCTGTTGCCAATCTGCCTCTTTTTCTTTCCCCCCCACAAACTCCCAGTACACAGTTGTGTATCATAGTTGTAGAGTTGTAGCTCTTCTATATGGGACACTGCCTCAGCATGGCTTGACAAGCGGTGAGTAGATCCGCACCCAGGATATGAACTGGCGAACCCTGGGCCGCCAAAGCAGAGCACGTGAACTTAACTGCTACGCCACTGAGCTGGCCCCTGATCATTATTTTTAAAACATCGACAAAATATGCATTTAATTGCTTATTAAGTGCAGTCACTGTGCTAGAAGTTATATTCTCTAAATCATTTTAGAATATTTTAAAATTAAAAATCACAATTTCTCAAAATTAATGGAAATGCTAATAAATGTTTAAATTAGGAGAAAATCAACTTAAGCAGCATATACTTATCACGCAGATCCTTATTTTTCATGATGTGAAATATTTGCAAGAAAGGCTTTTATACAAAATAGACACATTATAGAACCTATAAGGAAAGCAAGTGTGAACAGACGTGAGTGGCAGAGAAGTGGTGATGTGGAGCCTATAGATTACTGGGTACTGGGCAGACCCCAGCTTCGATTGACTGCCTTATTAGTTCATTGCTAATCAACTGTTCACGACTTGTAAACTGCTGAGATTTTAATAGGTGGAGTTCACACACGCGCCTACTCTCCATGTCGTTCCAGTAGGTGTCCGACGGACTTCACAACTCTCCTAGGAAGCTTAAATGTCTTCCTAGTCTAACACAGATGTGTAAGACCAGAAATGAGATTGAAAACAAGGACGTTTAACACTGAAGCTAACCAGACAAAGAAGCCACCTTACCAAAGCCGCCCTCAGATGTTTATTTTCTTATTTTGTCAGGGGGAGGTTGGCTATGCAACAGCAAAGGCTGTAATTCTGTTTTGTACTTTAGATATTAGATTTGATATTCAGTCTTATTTAATTGTGCTACAGTCATTTAAATTTTATATCGAGAAGTTAATACATTATCCATTTCTTCTCCTCTGGAATATTGAGGGAAACAAACACATCCTTGTAAAATGCCCATTTGTCTTTTCAATGAGTGGTTCTGTGCTAATAAGATATCCTTATGGGAAAATGTTTTCTCATATCTCACACTGTACAGAAAAATCAATTCCGGATAGATTGCAGATACAAATACAAGTGTTAAAAATACAGCATTTAGAGGAAAACACAGAAGAGCATCTTCCTCACCATAAAGTAGACAAATATATTTTTAAACAAAATGCAAAATATTCTCACCAAAATTTTTAAAAATTTATACTTTGGGCCATATTGACATTAATAACTTCTGTTTATCACAAGACACCATTAAATAATGAAAAGGCAATGCACTAAGTAGGATAAAACATTTCAATAACACATATGTCTGACAAATGACTCTCTCTGTCTATCTCTGTCTGTCTCTGTCTCTATCTCTATACCTATATATATGAAAACACTGCAATTCTGCAGCAAATGGGGAAAAGTCCTAGACACTACTGAAGAAGACATTCAAATGGCCAGTGAAAATTTGAAAATTGCTCAAATTCATTTGTGATCAGGGAAATACAAATTAAAATCATAATGAGATACAAGTGCATGTGCACGAAGCCGTCTAAAATGGAAGAGACGGTGTCGTGGGAGTCGTGGTGTGCTGCACAGATCTGTCCTGGAAGACCGAGGCCCTCGTTGCCCGCGCTGCCTGAGTCTTCACAGCCACCTTGTCCTGGCTGTACTTCCTTCTTGGCGGCAACGTGCTTATGGCAACCGCTGATGCTGAAGCCTAGCAGCTTGGCCCCTCGCCCGAATCAGGGCAGCTCTGAACAGCCACGTTGGTCCAGACCTCCCGGTGGGATTGGCTGGGGTTTTGTTGCGATTGTATCACAGGTCAGCTTCATCTTCTGACCAGCCCTGCTTCCTGCCTTGCCTACGGAGGCGTTGATTGTAAAAGAATTCTCCAGTAAGTTGTCTTTGTTTCCTGCGTAGAGTCTGCTTCCTGGGGAGTTTGACTGATGACAGTTAGTGCTGGGGGTGCTCTGAGAAAGCAGACTCTACAACGGGATTTTGGATCTAGATTAGCTGTGCTGGTTGACAATAAGGACCCGTTACTGATGGTAGGCGGGACACAGATATCCCCTGGCAGGTAGTAACAATGTAACTGTTTAAACTTTCACTGAGATGGTAACCTGCAATATGCCAACTGCAATGGTTTACTGGTGTGAGAGAAGGCATTTACAGGGAAACTAGATCGGGCATTTAGGAAAGATAGGGCAAAGCGTAATTAAAATAACTCTGGAATTGGGTGGCCATGCTGGGGATAGTCAATGCTTTGAAGAAAGACAATGCAAGGCTGAGAATGATTAATTACCAATTTACAGTAAGAGGGCATGCCAAATACCTCATTGGCAGGATATAAGAGACTCCCATCTCCTGCCTCTGAGGGGCGGAAGAAGCTGTGGACCAAGCCAAGGAAAAAGCATAATAGACTCCAGAAGAAGTTGGGTTCTCCAGTTTCATAGGTCTGCTATGCCAAATCAAGGGCCCTGATTTGGAGAGTGGCACCCTCGGACATGGAAGGGACATGTGGGGCGAGGCACTCAGAGATCGTGAGTTACCTGGTTCTCCCAAACCACCTGAGCATATGCCAAAATGGCCCACTGCTCCCTCACAAGGACCTAATCAAGATGCAGAGACCTCTGTGCTGCAAGGAAACCTGTCTCTCCACAATCGTCACCTACGTCTCCTCTTGGATACCAGACGAATGACTCATGGGCGGAATGTGGTAGATTCTGTTATTGTTTTAAATTATTTATGGACAATCCCTGTGAAGTACAGTCTTTCTTTATCACCCATTTAACATTGTTTTTTTCATGTGAGCTGCTTTGACCAACCAACGCAATGGGAGCAGAAACGAGGGTACACGTCTGAGGTTAATCTCTAAGTCACCTCTTCGTTCTATCCAATGTTCCTTTTTTTCCTTCTGTCACAAGAATAGAACGGCCTCAATAGTGTCTGCTTTTCCACCTTGAGCCATGGAATGGAAAAAAATGTGGAACAGAGCAGCAACCATCCCACAGCCACCATGGAAAACTCTTCAGAAATTGTTTGTTTGCTACCACCAAATAACTTCAAGAAGGCTGACCCTGTGGGACTGTCTTAGAAAATTATTAGACACAACAATTTGTCTTCTGCTTGAAGTGTATAAAATATGCGTTTAGGAAGTAATCATATTACCAGATTAATCTTTCTGAAAAATCACTTTCCTTTGTAGTTTTAGGATTTCATAAAGATAGCATCCTTTCGCGTTTATGATGGTATTGTATTTAAACTGCGAAGACCATTAAGGACTAGAAAAATACCCTGAAGAGCAGCAAGCCCACACTGCTAATGAGCACTTCTAATATTTCTCCTCGCTTGATGAATAGTGCACCTGCAACTTGTCAACATTTGTCGGCTGTTTTGATTTTGGCTTTTCCTTTTTTTTTTAATACAAATAACACGCAGTAGTCAAAGGGATTGCTGCCAGAACAAAAATGCATGGCTGTTCACTATCTGATAAATAGTGAATAAAATCACAAAAAGTAAAACTCAATGAATGGGAACATATTTTTAGTACAGACTGGGAAATTAAGCAAGTCTATTTCTAAGTTTCTTTTCATTATGTTGAAAAATATGCTTTGTCCTTTTATGTTTTCAATAAGATTTTTCATTTCTGTCAGAACTGGGAGTTTAAAATTGGAATAATTAAATTCTTTTAGTGATAATTAGCTTTCTTTTTAGGAAGATTTTTCTTTTGAAAATTGCCTTACAGGTCTAGTCAGAGTAATCAGATCGATTGTTTCTCAACTGCTAACAATATAAACTAAACCTCTGTGATGGATATTATTTTTATAAAATCTTGTACACAGTTTGAAATAACTGTTTGCTTTACTGCTCTTTGAGAACAAAATGATGCAAAGACAAATTTCATAGCTTACTTCTTTAAGCCAGTGCCTCTTAAAAAACATCAGATTTTTTAAAAACAACACAAAATAAAGATCTGTACACAATTGATTTAAGATTTACTTAGGATCCTCTAAAACCCTTGTCACAGACACACACACACATAAAGTCTAAGAAGATGACCTCATATATGTAAGAGGACTGTCATGTTAAATGGGGCAGGAAAGAATTATACTTCACTGGGATCAGCTGCAGACAATTTGGGAGAATTTGTATTTAATAGGACATGCGTAGGACACAATTAAGAAATGGTAGAGGCAAAGGGACTCAACTTTTCTTACTGTCTTACTCCACGTTGCACAATATTCTGCTTGGAGAAACAATGCTTTCTATCCAGAAATTAAATTTTTTTCAATTTATTTGTTAATGACATTCTCATAAAAGAACAATTTTCTTTGTCTTTTAAATATTAAGCATTATTTAAATATTTCCTACCACATTCTTTTCGATTAACCTTCATCTTAGTAAGTGAAAGACATGAAAGCAATTACGATGCATCAACAAGGACATGACAAATGTGTGTTTCAGTTGGTAGATGCCTGATGATGACCCTGGTGGAGTCAGACTCGATTTCTCACTAGACCAGCTCTAGGCTAGAAAGACAATGAGGACATGCATACTTTAGATAGAATTAAAAAAGAAAGCTGTAAGTGGCTTCTCTTGACTGTATCCCCACATTCAATACCCTAGCGGTAAGAGCACCCTGGAAGCGTGTTAGAGGAGAACTGTTTGGTTGCTTGGTTGTTTTTAGCGTGCTCTTTCTAGAGAAATCGTGATTGCTCAAAACATTCTGAAAATGTCTTTTGAACTTGCAAATTCTAAAACTCAACTGTTTTCTCAAAGGTAATGTACCCAGCTGCACATGTGAGAACATATTGATTCTGAGTCGCTATTTTCCCACTTACGTGAGAGGTGTTTCCATAAAGGCAGTTTAAACCTAGAACAGAACACGCCCAGATGCAAAGGCTCTAGCGTAGCTTTCAAGAAAATATATAGACAAGAGGAACAAGTGTGTATTAATGAAGTGTCCCTTTAAACCATCAAAACAAAACAATATTTAGTGGTCTTCAATATTAATAATAAAAAGCTTTTATCTAGCCAATACTATTTATTGAGTTCCAAAAAGAAGGCTGTTTCAACTGCCAAACATTTCCAGGTATTTATTGATCACAAATAATAACTCATCAAATGCCAATTGGAATCCAAAGCTTTTGATTAAACAAAACAAAGTTGTAGTGTCATGGTCCTGGAAGGAATATTACATATAATCTCGTCTGCATCATTCTTTTAACAATAGATGAAGTTGAGAGGCAGAGAAATTGAATGATGCTATGTCAAATATATTGTGAGTAAACAATACAGACATAAAACTCAGATTTTGCTATTTCCCAACTAGTATTGCATATGGACTTATTCTGTAAAGCCTAGTTAACTAAGAAGGGATTTCATAATATAAATAAAAATATATTTAGAAAGCATTTCCAGAAATTAATTGAAACATTTTGATATGTGTTATTATGCACATGTAAACTTCTTACTGAAGGCCATATATACACAGAGATGATAAATAATGCACCATTATCCCAGTGCTATTGGTACAGGAAAATATATAAATGCTACTAAGGGGTTTCTGCAGCCTATATCCTTTCTTTGTATGTCAAAGAAGAACACAGAATTACCTTAAAGTTTTAGTGTTATTTTCCCAAAGTGTTTTACAGAAAGAAAATCAGTTGAAAGTATTCACCATGTTTCTTACTCATAACATTACTGTCATAGTGTTTCCAGAAAATTTCTGAAATTTCTAGAATATTTGACAGTTATATAATTTTGTTTCACTCCTATAAATGGAGCTAAAATTTATTTGTATTGATTTAAATTTGTATTAATAGATAAATAAAATCTAGAGCAATGTAAACTTCTTTAAACCTAAAATTCTATTTTTCTTTGTATGATAGGAAAGCTACTTTTTATTTAAAAATCCGACAAAGAAGAGCTTTGCACTTCAGATCGTGCTCAAGGTTGTTAAAAATGTATTTCATGTAAACATTCTTATAACACAGGATTAACCTTTTTATATAAAATAAATATCAACTAAAACTCATTTTGGTTTTAATAAGAAAAACTGAAATATTTCTTAGGTTAAACATTCAAATTGAATCCAACACTTTTAGTATTTTTTTGAACTATATTCTTTAAAAGAGTCAAGATTTTATATTAAGTAATTCAATTATTTGACAAACCTAGAATTTGCTCATTTCTATTTTTGTAACTGATTTTAGAACATCGCATAATTCAAGTGAACAGGACCAAAAGTACTAGGATATGAATTCTTATTATAATTTTTTTGTCATCCCTCTATCAGCTAAGTAGCACTTTATGTTTTCCAAGTGGATTTTTCACCACATGTTAGCTTCTCAGAAATAAGGATTCTTGCTTCTGAGAATTAAGAGAACAAGTAAGCCTTCATTGCAAGAAAAGGGAAAAAAGAAGTGAGAGGGGAAAATTATTCACGGTAAATGTAGGGATAAAATTTGTGATTTGGCTAAGGCAGAGCTGCAAAGAAGTTGGTGCACTAAGGAAGATAATTTTAAGTATTATTCTACCATGTAAACTGGAAATCTTTCAGTGTTCTCAGAGAAATGCAAGAATTGAATCATTTCATTAACTCTCTGAAACTGCATTCCTTAAATTTAATACTGCTCTGAGATCACATGCATTTTAGGATTTATAAGCAGTATCCAATACACATTTCTGTAACTTTCAATGTATTATACACAATTAGATTGGAAATAAGTTAATTCTCCAATTATTATAAATAACAAGTGCTTACATCACCCTTTCTGTTTCCTATTTTTATTTTTATGCAATTAGTCAATGAGGCATCAGGTGCCCATTGAATGCCTACTGTGTGCTAAAAAGACAAAAGAAATACACCTTTATGGGAGCTATATATTTTAAAGCACATAAGTGTGATAAGGATATTCCTGCTTTGAAGATTGATTCTTTGAATTTCCTTCAACTTTTATTCTTGTAAGTAGATTTCATGAACCTAGGACTTTACCTGTACTTTTCCCAATTCTAGTAATTGAAAACTCTACTTTTGCTATGGGAGTCTAACATTAAGATTTTTTTCTGAAAATTTTATAGATTATATTTTTATAACAAATTACTAGCAATCATTAAGTCATATCATAAAAGCTGTGAGTTGTCCTTAAAACCCCCTTGTTGGAGATAATTTTGAGAGAGTACTGAGAAAGACAATGAGAAGAAAGAGCCGTATTGGTGGCAAGCCTAGTTATTATTCCAGCAACATCAAAATGAGGTGAGTGGCCTGGGGTTACAAAATTGGTAATGTTATCTACCTGTGCACTGCTCCTATGGTTTTCAAGATCAAGTTAAATATTGCAGATGGAAGAGAAGAGTTAATTAACTGGCCTGAGATCCATTTCTCTTTCACTATCAGGGACACACTGGGAATCAGGAAGGTAGGTGATCAGGTCTCAACTCCTTGTAAGCATAGTGATATTGGACTCATACATAGACTAAGGATGTTTGTTAGAAGTAAATTCCTTAATCATGGAATGTTTTTGATATGATATTCCTGGTCTATGACTGCTTTTGGTGAACAAGCCTAGAATCTATGGATTCCTGGAAAATGTTACATAACATATGAAACTGCTTAGACATAGATGGAAATACGTGATATCCTAAAATTCTCCTTGCTGTGTGAAGTAACCTGCTCACTTGGGGTAGGAAACTCTTCTACTGTTCTTGTCTAGAAGGCACATCTGGTGAGAGAAAGAAGCCTTGAGGAGCACACTCAGGACACTTGACCTCCCTCTGCTCTTCCTCTGACTCTTGACGTCTATTCTTGAATTTATTAGTAATTCTTGATATTGATTTGTGTGCATCCAATTTAGCAATATTATCCTTTGTTTTAGCTCAGCAGAGAAAACTTTAAATCCTAAACAAAATATGAAGTATTAATATCATATTTGATTTCTAAACCTTCTTCACATTTTTTTGTGTGTGTGAGGAAAACTAGCCCGGAGCTAACATCTATTGCCAATCTTCCTCCATTTTGTACGTGGGATGCGGCCACAGCATGGTTTGATGAGCAGTGTGTAGGTCCTCATCCGGGATCCAAACCTGCAAACCCTGGGCCACGGAAGCAGAGCACATGAACTTAACCACTATGCCACCGGGCTGGCCCACAAACCTCCTTCAGTTTTTTTTTTTTTTTTTTTTTTTTTTTTTTGTGAGGAGATCAGCCCTGTGCTAACATTCGCCAATCCTCCTCTTTTTTTGCTGAGGAAGACGGCCCTGGGCTAACATCTATGCCCATCTTCCTCCACTTTATATGGGACGCCGCCACAGCATGGCTTGCCAAGCAGTGCGTCGGTGCGCGCCCGGGATCCGAACCAGCGAACCCCGGGCCGCCGCAGCGGAGCGCGCGCACTTAACCACTTGCGCCACCGGGCCGGCCCCATCCTCCTTCAGTTTTAAAACAACAAAAACCTATTTTTTCCTTCCCAAAACATAAAATCGTCCATGACAATATTACTGAATATTTTAATTAAAAAGATCATATTGAAAAATAAAAAATGAAGTAGAAAAGGAATATCACATCTCTTCTCTATTATTCTCAGTGAGTCTTATTTTCTCAGACATTTTTTTCTGATTTCTTTATGAGGCTCATATTCTTGAGAACAAGAGACTTATAGTAATGAAAAATAATGATTTCAGGAGATAGAATTAACATTGAAACTTGTGCTTTAAAAACTCAAAGCATTACCATTGATGGAAACAATCAATCTTTATTTTCTAATGGAAGATATGCAAAGGGTTTTGCAATTGGAAAATAACCATGGAGTGACATTGGAAACAGGAGTGATAATTGGAGTTCTAGAGATGCAGAAAACGAGAACAGTAGAGATAAAAAAAAACAAAAAAAAAAAACTATTACCTTGAATCAAAATAAACACTTAGAATATTTGTAACATCTGGAGATTCGCCCACCCGACCTGACGCCATAGCAGCAGACCGTGGGCTGGAACGGGTCAGGACTAGGATCCAGACGTCCACCACCTGGCAACATACGTGCGAATGTCCAAGACGATCGCTGGGGAGATTCTTGAGCACGCCCACGGTGTTTTTGCAAATGGTAATCTTCTCTAACAGCTTGTATATTGGAGACACAAGACAAAATTGAGTAGTCCTTCTCAAAAATTGAGTGGGCCACAGAACTAGGTAATTCGGACAGAAAATATTTGGACAGCCATAAAGATAATCATGGTTAAGATAGTCCCCAGCTATCAATCTTGGGTTTGGGGATAGGACTCTGTGTATCAGAGAACTGCACTGGCCTGATAGAATACAGCAAGGATAAGTAGGAGTTAGGCAGGTTATCGAGAGGAGAACTGGCTGTGGAGAAGAAATAAAAAATCTACATATGTGAACTGTGACATAACATGGTACAGTTCAGGCTAAATAATGTAGTCCCAGGAGCGCTGTGATCTGAACACGGGAAGTCCAGAGCAACTCAGAACAAGTCTGAGTTCAATTCTGCGTCCCAACAAATCAATTATCTAAAGATAACGAATGTGCATCCTTCAAAATTTACCTTCTAAATTTTAAATAATCCCCATTCCTTCAACTTTTGTTATAGGCTATAATTTAGTGTTCTCACAACATTCTTGGTCCATTATTTTTAAAAAATTGATCAATCTCTCTGTAAAACTATGACACATACAAAAGCAAGCACAGAATTTTATCGGTGCCATCAAATCAGTTCAGTAGCCGAAGTCTCCTTTTTCACAACAGGATGAGGCCAGGTCTACTGCCCCAAACAATAATTATGTGCTTACGACTTTAAAGAATCCCTTGTCTACGTAATTTGTTTAATGAGAATGTTAATGGTTTTCCTGTTAAAGTACAGTTTTAAACATAAGACATGATTCAGCCTGTTTGCCCTTGACTGCCTCCTATTTTCAATCTTTTCAAATTCTTCCCAGTGTTAGATCAATTAAATGCCATGATGGACTAATAAATGGCATTTATCGGGACTCATCATACTTAATTATAATACTATAGAACAATTACTTGGTCATTAGCATCCTGTTCAGTGGACCCTAGGCTTATCCTTATTAGCATTTCTAATGCAGGCGTGCCTGAGGATGTCCTGACAGCATCCACTGTTGCCTTCCTATGGGAATCACTGCCCTTCCTGGGCAGATGGACATCAGTGAGAAGGTCAATATACCATCCAGTGGCTGTAGCAACGAATTTAATCCTTAATTACTCAGGTTAAATCCTTGGCACCTTCAGAGGTCTCAGGGTAACTTGCAGCTCCCCTCTTCAAGCTGCCCCAGTGGTGCTTGCCGTTGGCCTCTGATGCCGCCTGGAAGCTACAGATATTACTCAATCGGAGATTTATAACCTTTGCTGATATCCCGGTGACTGTATCTCGAAAGGTATGTCTTCAACCCACCATTGAGAGATCCATGCTTCTTTTGTACTCTGATCTCTGAATGTTCCTCTAATTTTCAAGTCAAATTTTTCATCACATTTTTATGATTGAAATGTAGTGTTAATGAAGGGTAAACTTTAAAACTAACACCCAAATTGTAGGCTAGATCTGAAGTGACATCTCTTTAAGTCATTTACCTGGATAGGGGATGTTAAAATAAAATAAGCTGGAGACCAAGCTTGAAAATCCCCCAAGTAGATAGGAACATTTAAGCCATGTCAGCAACACTAAATCCAGCTTATTTCATGGATATAAGCGAAACTTAGGTTATTTCTTGTAAATGTCGCTGAAAAATCATAGAAGAAACTGTCATCTTCCTAAAATGGTATAAAATAATCACTTTTAACCCATCCTCTGCCATCAGAAAACCCCTATTGTGATAAATAATCATTGTAAAGGGCAAACAAGGTCCTCATTTTTACTTTACCAGCCATCCTGTATCCCCATGCTTCTGAGCTTCGTATTTAGTTTTGGATTTGAAGACTCCCAATTTGCAAACTGTTCTTTTATGCATAATAAACTATTACTAAATATCACTTAACTGATCTGGTTTTAATTTTTACTGTTTCTGAATTTTTGGCAGAGGTATGAAACTTGTGGGGTTTTAAACTGGTGTAGTGCATGTACACTGGAATTTCTCTGTGCACTGCTGATCTCCTGACCCTGTTCCTGGTACAACCAACATGTTGGTGACAGTTACATCCACGGAACAGGTCTTGAAGTCTCGAGCCTGGAACTTTAGTACCAGCTTTACCTCTAAGATCTTCCTTATGTCAGTTTTCTTAACTGAAAAATAGTCGTAATTCCTGCCTTTGTAGAGCTGAAATATTCATAGAGGACACATTTTGAAAACAAAAGTATATCACTAAAATCAAGCATTATTTTATATTCCCTCATAGCCATTTCTGTCAAGTATCTGCCACTGAATAGCTTATGAAGGAAGCTGACGTGAGATTTTTTTCTTTTTTTTTAAATTATTGTATTGAGGTCATGTTGGCTTACAACATTGTGTAAATTTCAGGCGTACCTCACTATATTTCAGTTTCTGTATGGACTGCATCGTGCTCACCACCAACAGTCCAGTTTTTATCTCTCAGCAGACGTATGTGCCCCTTTATCCCTTTCACCGCCCCACTCTCTTCCCCTCTGGTAACCACTAATCTGTGTTCCTTATCTACGTGTTGGCTTGTTTATCTTCCACATATGAGTGAAATCATATGGTATTTGTCTTTCTCCATCTGACTTATTTTGCTTAGCATAATACCCTCAAGTTCTATCTATGTTGTCCCAAATGGGCACGATTTTGTTTTTTTTTTGTGGCTGGGTAGAATTCCATTGTACATACATACCACATCTTTATCCATTCGCCCCTTGATGGTCACTTGGGTTGCTTCCACGCCTCAACTATTGTGAATAATGCTGCAATGAACATAGGGGTGCTTAACTCTCTTTGAAGTGTTGATTTCATGTTCTTTGGAAAAATATCCGGTAGTGGGATAGCTGGATCATATGGTAGTTCTACTTTTAATTGTTTGAGAAATCTCCATACCATTTTGCATAGGTAGCAGAGTGGCGCAGCGGAAGCGTGCTGGGCCCATAACCCAGAGGTCGATGGATCGAAACCATCCTCTGCTATCAGAGTATGTTTTCTTTTTTAAGCTAACACAGAATTTTCTAAGCTGCTCTTTGAAAGATGAGAGATTAAAAGAAAGCAATTTGTGTTACAAAAAGCATATCGGTAAACAGAATTTCACATTCAAGAATGCTCCATTGTGCATGATGTTTTCAGGGAAAAATAGGAAATAGTTTATTTCTTATTATGTTTGTAACTTAAATATGATTTCTCAAGCTAGTAGTATGTTAAAAAAAGAATAATTCTCTCATCAGATGAAGGTATGAACTGTTATGTAGCAAAATATTACACAATTTTGAGCATTATAGATTTTTGTTTAATATTTTGGACATTATCTCTAGATTATATAGCTTTAAAATAGTTACTACTCAAAATTCTAATAAATATAAATATTGAAATAAGACTAGAAAATGCTCTAGGATATACCACTAGATTTTTATTGTATTTTTATATCTTCTAAATTTACATTTCTTTCATCTTAGTAAAATTGCAACCTTGATACATTTTAGAGATTTATGATATAGAAAGTATTTTGTCTGCTCCCCTTTGATTTTTCACATGTCATCATAGTGTGATAACGGGTTGGTAAGGGATCATTATTATCCTTCAGTAGATGACGAATCTAAATCTCAGATAAACCAGGAAATAAAGTCATACAATAAATAAGCTGCAAATATGGGTCTTGGATTCAGTTTGAGTTTAAAGTTGAAGAAATTAAAATTAAGTTTACTAATAATCAAATGAGATTGAGGGAAAAGTCTGAAAACTAGCTGGTGACCATTTGGATGACGGTAACAAGGGAACAACTAGTCCTTAGAAAATGCTACCAGTCAATAACAGTATTATATACAATGTATATATAACAGCGTTATTGGCCTATATACATGTACATATATACACATATACAAGTACATATGTGTATATATATGTATATATGTGTTATATACATGTATATGAGTGAATAATACTCTTATTGTTATGTTATATACATAATACATTGTTATTTACAAATATAAGTATCTATATATATATGTTGGCGTATATTTACACTTAATATATAACAGTATTATATGTACATGTGTGTAGATACAGGTATATATGTATATACAAATGTATATGTGTGCAACATGCATGTATATACTGGTGTATAATTACACTTAATGCTAAAGAGATGAGACTAGTATTATCTTTATTTGATGAGAAAATTGTTGCTAAGAGGGTTGAAATAACTCACTGAAACACAAAAGTTCAAACCAAGTTCTAGCTAACTGCAGAGACAGCAAACAACTGTTAAAGCTGAGGATAGTGAGGGATAAAAGAGGAAATGCCTTAGTTTCTATTAATAAAGTATTTGAATATATCTTGAAAAACATTGAGTAATACTCTTTATGCATAATATATATATAATGTTAAAATATAAACTGATTTGCAATGCTTATGCTTTTATTTACTCACAAGAGCAGAATCTTGATTAATTTTCATAATACATTTGGTAGTAGGGAAAGGGTACAGAAACACCAATCTAGTCTGTCACCATTATAGTGTCTGAAGGAAAATATATATTTGGAAAAATTGTTGTGTAATAATAGTGAAATAAATGCCAACTTGGTTATTACAAGGCAATTTCACCATAGAGACATTACAGCTAATCATGCATCCTGTATAGTCAGATATATAGAGGACAGTTTAAGAAGAAGATAAGACTTTCATCTGAGATAATATGTATTATTATCCAAAGTTTAAATATTAAAATTCTAATGGTGTTTATATAATTTTAATCAGAAAATGATGTCACTGTTTTTGTTTTAATTAATGTGAAATTAAGTTCCAAAATCAAGTATTTCTCTTACTGTGTTTCTTGTTTCAGTCAGTGAGGCATGTATATAAATCTATTGCATATAAATACATTGTCTTTTAACTTGCAAGCAAATTGTTCTTAAGCAGGTCTGATTCTTATTAGACACAAAGTGGGGGCCCAGGAAGCTGGCTTCAGGAACTCGAAGATCTCAGCTTAGTTTGAAAGATAAACTTGATTCACACGTACTTATCTGCCTTTATCAGAGAATTCTGATAGGATGGAAGTAGTTTACTTACTTCTAAGGGGACCGAGTGATGTCAATTACGTCACAGTCTTAATTGACTTAAGTCTTGAGAGCTTCTGAAATTTACTATACATTGCTTCAGATTTTCCAAAGCTCTGATATTTATTTTCCTCACATTATTTGATTATCACATCAAACTATTTTTCGTTAAACCTTATCTACATAATTATATTCATTTAAGTAAAAGTTATAGGCTTAACTAATCCATTCTCTCTTCTCTTAAAATGTCATGGAAGATATTGTTACTGTCATAAAAAGGATAGTCTCTTCAATAGATGATGTTGGATATACACATTCAAAAGAGTGAAATTGGATCCTTATCTTACAACATATACAATAATCAACTTAAAATGGATTAAAGACGTAAATGTAAGACCTGAAGCTGTAAAGCTCCTAGAAGAAAAAAACAGGGAAAGCTCCTTGACGTTGGTCTTGGCAATGACTTTTGGATATGCCACCCAAAGCGCAGGCAACAAAAGCAAAAATAAAAAAATGGGAAAATAAAATGTTTATTTAAAATTTGTATTTTATAATCAATGAGTGAAAAATTACATCACTCCAATAAAAAAAAATTTGTATGCTTCTCCAAACTTTGTGTACTGGGAAGCCTCCTATGCATTTATATATACAAAAAATGAAAATTCTGGCCTTGTAATGTTAAAAAAAATGTTACAGGGACCGGCCCGGTGGTGCAAACAGTTAAGTGCACGTGCTCTGCTGCCGAGGCCTGGGGTTCGCCGGTTCGGATCCCGGGCACGCACCGACACCCTGCTTGGCAAGCCATGCTGTGGTGGTGTCCCATATAAAGTGGAGGAAGATGGGCGTGGATGTTAGCCCAGGGCCAGTCTTCCTCAGCAAAAAAAGAGGAGGGCTGGCAGATGTTAACACAAGGCTGATCTTCCTCACACACGCAAAAAAAAAGTTACAAACGCTTAAAATTTCAGGTACATTTTTCAGTAGCATCATTTTCATGCTGATCTGTTACAAATATGATTATTTTCATCAGTTTTTATTTTTCACTCTGTGTGTAGAGACAACTGACCAAATGTCAAATTTCAAATGAGAGTGTGGCATATATTTCTCAGGTCGTTAGTATTTTAGGTTCAAAATTAGAAACTCAGTCTGGCACTGAGCTGGTCGTTTAGCTCTGCAGACACTAGGTGAGAATAGGCGTCTGTCAGCCAGCCGAAACCTCAGGGGGCTTTCTTTACCTGTAATACACGAGAGCCACTCCTCAGGACTCATGGTGTTCTCAGTTCAACAGTGTTGGTTCCCTGTGCTAGGTTCTCATCTCAAGATTGAAACCAGGTCTTCGTTATCTTGCATCTGTGCTCATTTCCTGCTTACACCTGGAAAAATGCCTGATGCAGAAAACTCCTGCCTTGCTTGGGGACCCACTTTCATAGCAGCATCATTGACCCAGATGCAAATAATCATGTAAAAGTACAGGAAAGGGCACATAGGTGATACTGTTGGGGATGGAACATAGACCTTCATCTTTGTATCTCCTTTTTGATACAAGCTATCAGCTCCACCAAGACTCAAAACCTAGACTTCACATCACTTGAACTTGGCTCTTTGCTTCCTGAGTAGAGGTATCAGGCCTGACTGTTAGGTCCTGGCACTTCCTTGCCTGCTCATCTAAAGTCTAACATTTTAAGATTTAATTTCAACCATAGGTGTCCTAGGATTTTACATTCTAAAGAAGATGTGTGGTTGTCTTTTGACTGGCTAAAATCAGTAACTTGATTCGTCTAAAAGTCCTGCTTCCCTCTGACTACCTGGAAGTATGACTAAATCTTGATTTCACACAAAGCCGATCAATCAGGGTGTAGAACACAGAACTTCAGTTTCTCAGGCTCATAGATATATGTTGATTTTGGCCACTGCTCTCTCAGTGCACCATGTTCTCTCAGGCCCAGGGATCTTCCACGGAAACTGACTCGTCCCTGTTCTCCTCAGACTCACTGTTAATGACACAAAGTAAATTATTGTAGTTTACAGAAGTTTGAATACATAGAAACATAGAATACTTTCAAAAGCATTTATTTCCAATATAATAAATTTATGTGTATTATGAATAGCAGGGATATTCATTTTCATGTAGCCATTAAATAGAAATTGCCAAGACCACAAAACTGACTTGTATTTTTACCTTTTCCAGTCACATACTGTGAGACTTGGACTATTCTCCTTCTCTTAAATTCGATATGTCCTGCAAAGTGGGATGGAAAGCTTGCATCAGCTATTTTACAAAATATTTTAAGCTTCAAGTAAAATAATGAATAGAAAATACTTCTAAAAATATAAATTATAAACCAATGTAAAATATTAAGATGACTTCTCAGTACATTCAACTTAAGCATGTTATCATTAATGAAATTCTATTATATGTCTATAAGATATAAAATGAACATAGTATTGAACAAGCTGAAAAACCTTGAAAGTGACTAGGCTCTAAATTTAAGAGTTATGTCTTTCCTGAACTAAATACTCCATTTCTTCCTCCCACTGTTTATAAATTAAAACTCTTTTATTCAGAACTATGGTGTCTCAATCCAAGGTCTGAGATAGGGCATCAAATTCAAATATTATGAACCATGTTTAGAAAAGGGAAATACTTACTTCCTTTGACAACAGTCTTTTTTTCCTGTAAACCAGGTGACAAATATATTGGAGTGCTATGCAGTAGACAATGGAGTATTGCATGCTATGCAGACCTACTCTAACTTACTGGCCAGGTGTCTGGCTCTGTATCATCCTTCACACTGATCATTCACGTTTCACTCGGTGGAAGTCTGGCAAATCTGTTGTGTTTGCGGCTTAGCCCTGCACAGCTGGCGCAACAGAAGATTAAGTTGCCCCAACACTAAACTGAAAGATTGATGGCCAGGGTTTTCATAGAGCAAAGTGCAGTTTTGTCACATAATTACCAGAATTATATGCAGCACTATATCTATTTCTTGACTATAAAACGAAGGGTTGTTCTGTCTGAGTTATGAAAGAAATTGCAAACTAACTTGTAGAAACAACATCTGTTGTGAACAGGCAAAAAGCCCCAGTAAGAAAGAAATAATTTATTTTCTTCTGTTTTGTATTTATTTATAAGATCTAGATAAAATGACATTTTTTTCACAGTCTATAGTCCTTTACAAAAATATTTATGTCTGCACTACTATATTCTGTAAAAACACAATGCTACATTTTTTGTCATGCTCAGAAAAGAAGAAAGTAAAACACTCAATTTCCTATGAACATATTTCCTTTTAACTTGATATACAACAAAACATTAATTTTATTAGCACGTTTTGCATATGATGAAGTACACTTCTATGTTTTCTAAAACATCCTAGTCCTCAGAACCCAAGGAAAATGTGACAGATATTGGCTGACTCCACAGGTGGACAATAGATAGATCATTGCTCTGAGAAACTGTGCTGTTTCCAACTCCCTTCCTTTGGAAGCCCACTCCTTTCTGACCCACTCCAGCCACTTCTCCCAATCCTTTAAGCCTCACTTTAGGTCAGACTTGATCCTGAGATTGGGTGAAGTAAGCATGGTGTGAAACATGAGGGATTGGTGCATGGGGTTTTGGCCAGACTGAAATGTGTATTCCTCATGAAGCCTTAACATTGCTTCACACACTGTTCAGGCCAAATAGCGAATGTCTACGGGTCCCCTAAGTGTCTGTTGTCTGTTATTATTTCTTTTATCCTCATGCCTTATAAAATCATGAAGAGAAGGATAGCCAATTGTATATATCTGTATTTCTATTCTTTTCATTGGTCTTTCTTCTTTTCTGATAATCTAAGATTCCTTTTAGTGTTTCCCTTCTGTCTGAAGAATTTCCAATAGTCAATTTTTGGGTGTGCTAGGGACAAATTCTTTCAGTTTTCCTTCATCTGAGATGTCTTTATTTCACCTTCATTCCTACAGGATCATGTTGCTGGGAGGAGCCCTCTGGTTTGAAAGTTCTTTTCTTTCACCACTCGGCGAGTGATGCGTTCCCTCCCACCAGCCTCCCTGGTCCCAGACTAGAAGTCCTCTGTCGTTGGAATTGTGCCCTGGAGCTCACGTTCCACTTCTCTCCGGCTGCTTTCAAGACTTTTCTCATTGTCGTTTGTTTTCAGAAGTTTAATTATGATGTGTTTAGGCACAGAATTCTTCAGATTTATCCTGTTTGAGGTTTGCTCAGTTTCTTAAATCTGTTGTGTCTTTTGTCACATTTGGAAGTTTTGGGCCATTTTCTTCAGATCCTCTTCAGTCCTGTTCTCCCCAGCCACCCATGTGCCTCTTGGGGAGGAGGGGCTTTCAGACCAGTGGGGACGGAGTTTCCCCAGGCTCGTCCCCTGGCCACTCGTGGTTACCAGGGCTCCCAGCGGATACCCCTTGTTGTGGTGAGGTGTGCAGGGCTTATCCGGTGTTGTCCGAGGGCTCCGGTTCCATCCTGGGGAGGAAGGAGCCTCCCTGAGCTGCCTTTGGTGTTAGGTTTTGGATAGGACAAGCCTGGATTGCTTCTTCACTGGGAGTAGGGACATGAAACACGATGCTGTTTGGTTGTTTCTCAAGCTCTGGGGGCCTGAACCAGTGTGCTTCCCACTCTCCACCTTCCAGAGTCTCCCACAGTTGCCTCTTGCACTATTTGTAGAGTTTATACTCAGAGCAGAGGAGCAAGAAACAAGCGTACACCATCTTGTCCAGAATGGAAGTCCTCAATAATTTTTTAAATAAAAAATTTTTTCTATTTAGGCCTGAGAGTAGCATGTTAAAATATACTTTCTATTTTAAAATATCTACCTTTCAGAAATAAAAATTAGGAGATAAATAAGCTGAGGGTGGGGGAACAGATTTGTCAAACATTACAAGAGTACGTTAGAGAAATTTGTTGGAGGAAATAACAAGAAGACCTAAATAAGTAGAGATATATCATGAACACAGGTAAATGACTTAATTTAATAATAATTTAATAAAGATGGCAATGGTCTCAGAATTTACCTATGAAATCAAGATAATTCTCAACAAAATTTCTACAGAATTTTTCATGGAATCTTTGCTGATTTAAATATTCATATGGAGCATACAGAATCAAGGATAGTCTGGGCACTTTAGGAAATAGAGGAGAAAAAAAGAAAATGAGAAGAATAAAGAGAAAGTAGAAAATGAAAAAGAGGAGAAAGAAAACAAAAGAAAAATAGAGATGAGGAAGAAGGGGTGCAGGGATGGACACATGATGCTAGAATCAAGATTTGTAAACCTATGACATGTATTTAAAAGTCTGACATCAGCTCAGGTCCATCAATAGACTGAGAAAAACAGAGCTTGAAAAGAGTCACATTTGTTATATGATGGAAATCATAGATTTAAATTAATGGTGCTGGGGAAATTAAATATTTATTAAATTTCACTTATTATTATTTACTAAATATGTATTTTACAGAAAAGATGAAATGTGTTTTATAAAAGTAAAAATTTAACATAGTTAGAGAAACATGTATAACCAACAAAAGTTTTTGTCAAGTATATGAATATGAAAGCCTTATAAATCAGTAAGAAAAAGACCAGTGATACTAAAGACCACAGGAACAGGCACTTCTCAAAAAACAATCTCCAAACAGACAATGTATATATGAAAATTCGCTCAGCAGGGAAAGGCAAAGTAATGAATAATGGGTTATACTTCATGTTCAAATTGCAATTTTAATTTCATTTTTGTGGTTAGAATACTGTCTGTGAATTCATAAGGACAGGAATCATGACTTTTTATGCCCCATTATTCTGGGTTTCAAACCTAACGTGTTTATATGTACTAGGTGATCGATACTTTTTTTTTTTTTGTGAGGAAGATCAGCCCTGAGCTAACATCCATGCCAATCCTCTTTTTGCTGAGGAAGACCAGCTCTGAGCTAACATCTATTGCCAATCCTCCTCCTTTTTTTCCCCAAAGCCCCAGTACATAGTTTTATGTCATAGTTGCACATCCTTCTAATTGCTGAACGTGGGACGCGGCCTCAGCATGGCGGGAGAAGCGGCGCGAGGGTGCGCGCCCGGGATCCGAACCAGGGTCTCCAGTAGTGGAGCGTGCGCACTTAACCGCTAAGCCACAGGGCTGGCCCCTCAATACTTTTTAAATGCCTGAATGAATACGGTTTATGGTGTTCAATAAGTATATGTTATTGGTTGAACAAATATTTCAAAGCAAATTTACCAAATTGTCATTTGATGTAAATGACAAATTAATAGTCCTCAATAATCCTTTCATAAAATTATACCAAGAAAAAACAGCAAACCTTTAAAGAGTGTATATTTACAATATATCTTTAGTAATCAGTATTTAAAAACTAGTTTCCATAGAGCAAATATTTGGAAATACCCACCATAGTTTCATATTCCTCCAGTAAGGTGTATATACTTGCATATCATACATTATTTAAATTGTAATCATCACGGAGGGTATGATTGGTATGTTAGGTCTTATGGAAACAGGTCACTTGAAATACACACCCACATCCACACCCCCCCCCCGATACACACACTCACATACCCATGCATACATACACACCCCCATACATACACACCCACACACACATACACACAAACATACATACACATCCACACATACATACACCACCCCCCCCCACACACACACTCACATGTACATAGTTAGAGAGATTTGTAATGATCAGATAAAAATCAAATTGGTTTTCTTCTAGTAATCACTGTGTTTACAGAACAACTAAGTTAATTAATGTTTGACTTGTGAAAGTCACCTAAAATTTCTGGATCTCAGTGAGGGTTGGGCTCTGTGATCTCTAAGCTATTTCATGGCCTAAACAATCCTTCATTCTATAGAAATGATTTTTGAAAAGGAAAAGGATAAAAACATTTGCATACAGTATTGCATATTCTTTGTCTCAATTGTTTCTGCTTTTTTACTTAAATAAAAATAAATTCTTCCTGAACTGAATTCCTCTTCCTTTTATATTTTTTGTAGTTTTATTTTTAAGTCAAAAAGAATACATATTTACATCTCTTTGTAAATTTAATTGTAAAATATAATTGAATGCATTAAATTATATATGTATTAACGTCTATGTACATGTAATTATATCTATTGATAAAATGGTTTATGAATTGTTATTTTGATCTTTGTTTTATTTTCCATTTTTATTGATGCTTTATAATGTAGATAATATTAGCATCATCATTTATATAATTTATTAGCAAGATTTGGATACAGATTTCCAAATTTAGTGATATGTTTGCAAAAACAGAAACTTTTATTTTTCTTATTTTTAATTGATGTAATTATTTTGTTCAAAATAATAATAGCAACAATGTATTCAATTTTGAGTACTTATGAATGTATCTCATGTGTGTATATCTCTATCTCTAGCTACATTTATTTCTATCATCTATCTTTTTATCTATGTTTCTATGTACGTATGCAGCTATCATCTATAGGCTTGTGTTTGCTTATATACAAGTGACAGGAATGACAACAATGATGCAAAGGACAGGAGGGAAGAATTAGTATTTTTCCTACAAGGTACTCACTCTGCCTGTGAGGTGGTTTAGTGGTGTTTGTAAGTGAACTTGGATTAGCCATAACTGAAGTTGGCACCACAGACTCAGCCTGTGAAAGAAAATAGTTAGATCCATGCTCTACATCATATCAAAAAGAACCCTAAATCTAGTTTTATTAAAAATCAACATGAAAGATCACGATGCAATTACAAGAAATTATTGGAGAACGTTTTTTAGGGCCTCAGGAAAGTAGAAAACTTAAACATTCAGAAACACAAATGCCATAAAGCAAACCATTGACAGATTGCTTTTAAAAATTCTGTATTTTCAATATGTCAGGCAGGGCAATAGAACTCTGGTAACAGAAAAACTCAATAGTCAGTGTCTTAAAACAACAGAACTTATCCTTGCACACATTGATCCCAAAACACGTATTCCTGGCTAGCGGATGGCCATCCCTCAAGCAGTGGTTAAGGGGTCAGGATGCTTTCACCTTACGGGATTTCAAAGGCACTGAACTCACTGGAATCAAGCCAGCTTAGGGGAAGGAGAGTGTGTGAATGACTTCACGAGTCGTTTGTATCTAAATAAATCCTATAAATTGATAAAACCAATGAAACTGGGACAGCTATATAAATAGAATATTCACAGAATAAGTAATAGAAGTACATATGTAATAAACATGATAAAAGTTGTGCAAACACAATGGTAGTAAAAAAGCATAAAAATACAAATTTTTTTATAAAGTTGGAAAGATTGATATAACTTAATGAGTGTGTCTGAAAAATGCAGATAGAAATGTGAATTGATAATCTTTATGAAATGAAGTCTGGTGGCAACCATTACATTTTAAAACCGGAAAACACTTTGACCTAGACATTTTCGTTCTAGGAATTTATCAAAGAAATAAAGCAATAGTAATAAGATTGCAGTTTCTAAGATATTTGCTGAAGCAGATTTTATATCAGTGAGAAAAATGCAGTTAAAAGATGCTTGATTTTCAGAAAATGATTTAGCTCCACAGATGTTGATTTGGAAAATAGTCATATTTTGAGTTAAAGAATCTTTTCGGAAATAAGTACAGTGTGAAAAATTATGAAAGGAAAACATCGATTTTAACATTGTTTTCCTTAGTGAAGTTTGAGCTCTGTTAAATCAATAAGCATACATTATTTTAATTAGAAATAATAAAGTTTTGAAAAGAGAAAAATAGAAATAATTCCATTACTAATAAAACACATGCTGCCAATGTGTTTTTAAGCCTCTTAAGTGGTCTTTCTGTTGTATAAAACATTCCTAATTGTGACAGAGATAAAATGACAGGATTTCCAATTTTGAAATTGCTTCTAATGTTTCAGTAAGGTGTGAATATTGGAAATTTATTTTAAGATAAGAAATATAATCTGAAATTTTAACTCATAAATTTCAGCTCATGTAATTATTGCAAAGGTACGTAATTAAATGGAGAAAGAGATGCACTGAGATCTATGTGTAGAGATTTACACATGGAGAGATGTGCCCATATGTGAACTTTATTGTGGTACATACATCAGTGATGACAGGTTGAATGTGTGTGCCCTAGCTCTAGGACGAGGACTGCGTTGTCAGCCAATGCTTGCTAAGGATGGATTACAGGCCAGATAACGTATAACATAATAATCTCTTTAAAATATACTTTTTGTCCCATAGGATTATATACTTCAGTAAATTATATCGTCTTACTGATCCCTTCAAGCTCAATGACAGGGCCAAAAAAGGCATTTTGACTAACATACATTGAGTTTAACTGTGTGCAAAGTTCTGTGCCAAGCAGGGGTTGGTTCTAAAATAAGAAAGACATGGTCTCCAATGCTGGGGATTTAATAGACCACTAAGTGGTGTTAGTAATATCTTCCAACCTGCGTCATGACTAAAATTTGCCATCAGCAAAGCAGAGCCTGAAAAGAAACTAGAAGAAATCATTGTATTCAGCACGTACTGATAGAGAGGTCGGCATCTAAGACAACACAGCAAAGCCGCGGGTCGTCACAGATCCCAAAGCCCTCACAGTCTTTCACCAGCTGTCAGACCCTCCTCAGTGTGAGAGGACTCAGTCTCCTATGGGCTTCAAGATGGCTCTCTTGCATATATAGAACAATAACTACAGACATCATGGTCTCAACTAAGTTATTACAACTGAACATACTGTCTGCGTGCATCGTAAGAAAGGATGCTGTTTATTTAGCTGTTTTTTCTATGGTGGTGCTATCTTTTCTACAGAGAAGAAGTGACCCAAAGACAAAATAAATTAAGAAGACTACAAATTTGGTTTATATGAGCCATTTTTAAGTATCCTTTCAGATTTACAATAGGGTGACCATCTCCCTGAAAAATACTCTCAAACCTGTCTGATTGTGACATTCTGCATCCTTTCCAACTTGAACTCAGCTCCACTTCCAGGTTTGCTAAACGACATTGACGTAATGGTAGGTATTTAATCCGCTCCAAGCCCACATCATGGGGCACAGTCTTTCATTTTCATTTGTGTGTGTCTCAAAAGAGCTCTCTCTTTTCAGACATGTACAAATGCCCCTGAAATGATCATTGGATATTAACGCCTTTGAGCACCACATGCCTACAATAGAGGTTCTAACACGAGCTTGTTTTGTTAACCTGTTTCCAAGCTCCTTTGTCTTCACTTGTTTTGCTCTCCATTATATCAGTTTGGTAGCTAAGATCCAGCTATCTGCAGATAAACTCCTACAACGTCAAATGGCTGGTTGCCTTTTCTTCCAAATAACATCAGCCAAGGTTCCCCGTTTTTGGAAATTCCAGTGTGGTCGTGTCTTGTTGAAGGATGCAGTTTTAGAGTGAGTCAGGTCTCAGTGTAATTCTCAGCTCTACAGTCTCCAGCTGTGAGAATATGTTCTGTGACGAGGGATCGGTATGTAGGATGGAAAAAGAAAGCACACGTGCTATCCTAACAGAGAGAAATTAATATTAAAAAAAGTGTTAATTGGACACAATTTTGTTAATTAGGTGACTTCAAAGGTAATAACAGAACTTTAAGGTATCATGGAGGTGGCAACTGCAGTGAGTAAGTATCCTCTTCCATCTGAAGAAAAATGGCAAGAGGAGGGAATTATTAAAACTTAGGAACTTAGAGAGGGCCCCCATTAGCTTTGGACCTAGACCTTGGAAGAGGTGGCACCTGCTGACTGGTGTTGGCATCTGATGGAGGTGTCTGATGGTGCTGGTGTCTGACGAAGGTGTCTGTGAGTGTTGGTGTCTGATGGTGCTGGTGTCTGACGGAGGTGTCTGTGAGTGCTGGTGTCTGATGGTGCTGGTGTCTGACGGAGGTGTCTGTGAGTGTTGGTGTCTGACGGAGGTGTCTGTGAGTGTTGGTGTCTGATGGTGCTGGTGTCTGACGGAGGTGTCTGTGAGTGTTGGTGTCTGACGGAGGTGTCTGTGAGTGTTGGTGTCTGATGGTGCTGGTGTCTGACGGAGGTGTCTGTGAGTGTTGGTGTCTGATGGTGCTGGTGTCTGACGGAGGTGTCTGTGAGTGCTGGTGTCTGACGGAGGTGTCTGTGAGTGTTGGTGTCTGATGGTGCTGGTGTCTGACGGAGGTGTCTGTGAGTGTTGGTGTCTGACGGAGGTGTCTGTGAGTGTTGGTGTCTGATGGTGCTGGTGTCTGACGGAGGTGTCTGTGAGTGTTGGTGTCTGATGGTGCTGGTGTCTGACGGAGGTGTCTGTGAGTGTTGGTGTCTGATGGTGCTGGTGTCTGACGGAGGTGTCTGTGAGTGCTGGTGTCTGACGGAGGTGTCTGTGAGTGTTGGTGTCTGATGGTGCTGGTGTCTGACGGAGGTGTCTGTGAGTGTTGGTGTCTGATGGTGCTGGTGTCTGACGGAGGTGTCTGTGAGTGTTGGTGTCTGACGGAGGTGTCTGTGAGTGTTGGTGTCTGATGGTGCTGGTGTCTGACGGAGATGTCTGTGAGTGTTGGTGTCTGATGGTGCTGGTGTCTGATGGAGGTGTCTGTGAGTGTTGGTGTCTGATGGTGCTGGTGTCTGACGGAGGTGTCTGTGAGTGCTGGTGTCTGACGGAGGTGTCTGTGAGTGTTGGTGTCTGATGGTGCTGGTGTCTGACGGAGGTGTCTGTGAGTGTTGGTGTCTGATGGTGCTGGTGTCTGACGGAGGTGTCTGTGAGTGCTGGTGTCTGACGGAGGTGTCTGTGAGTGTTGGTGTCTGATGGTGCTGGTGTCTGATGGAGGTGTCTGTGAGTGTTGGTGTCTGATGGTGCTGGTGTCTGACGGAGGTGTCTGTGAGTGCTGGTGTCTGACGGAGGTGTCTGTGAGTGTTGGTGTCTGATGGTGCTGGTGTCTGACGGAGGTGTCTGTGAGTGCTGGTGTCTGTGAGTGTTGGTGTCTGATGGCACTGGAGTCTGATGGAGGTGTCTGTAACTGTTCAAAAGCCTGCAAACCGGATTTATCTCCTGCCACAGAAAGGAACTGCCATGAAGGATGAGGAAGAGTCGCTGGAGTGACCTTCAAAAGAATGGAGAGGTGTCAGGGAGCCAGTGGACAACCCATAAGCAGCAGAGAGGAAAGAGGAAGGACCTTCTCCCTGCTCTGGCTTTACAGTCTCCTTCAGAAGTGCACTTCAGAGACTAAGAGGGAGCCATCTGGCAAAGCAGAAATGTGTTTCGCTGAACCTCAGCAGCAGCCTCACAGAGCAGAGCATGGGAGGGTGGGGATTCGGAGCTGGGAGACGAATAACTGAAACATTGTCGCAGCAGGGATGATATTATGTGTTTAGTAACAGAGGATAGAGATGGACGACTTGTGCCTTGTGACATACAGAGCACGACACACGACACACGATTATATAATGGTAGACACTCGGCTGGGACCGTCCTAATGATGATGCTGGCAGACTGCACGTCTTGACTCTGTCTGCAGATCACATGCCTCTAAGAATGTTTAATCCTGGCATTAGATTGTATCCGCCTTCAGCACCTGCGCTAATTTTCTTGGACTTTGTCATACTTTATCCCGCCGTAAGTGACAACTTGTGTTCTACCACACCCCAAAGTTTGAGCGGAAAACCAGGGATAAGCATACGAAAAATACATAAAACATAAATGAAAAAACACTCAGAGAGAATTCATGCCCTGCAGGTCTTCAGCTGCAGTCCACTGTTATCGTGCGGAAAGTTTACCCAAGGCGCAGCAGGCTGCAGGAGAGAAGCAGGCCACGACCTCCTGACCGAGTCAGCCTGCTACTGGGTGTGCATCTCAGGGCTGTGACTTTTGCCAGGTATCCCCGATGGTGTGCCTATTAGCCTCTAGTTTCCCTGCTCACCGCCGGGCTGAAGCGTTCCCAGTCTCCTCTAGTGACTACTGGTTTCCTTCTCCCCGCTGAGGTGAGACAGAAGTGTGGAGGCAGCTACAACAGGAGGAATTCCCTTCCCTAACGACCAAGAAGTGTCAGAGTTGTCCTCTGGCAAAGTCCTTCCCCTGGCGCGTGGGCCTTTTTTATATAGAAGATTCTGTGTGTATTTTACAGTGTGACTCTCCCCTCTGCCTGCCGGAGCCTGGAGGGGTCTTTGTCTGATCATCACAACCTGGTGGTGTTCCGGGAGGGGAGGTCTGTGGGTGTGGGGGCTCCCCTGAGACTGTGGCCTCAGGAGTTTCTCGCTCTGAAGCTAGTCCCCGTTCAGCCTCCAGCAAGTCCTCCAAGCGACCACTTACATGTCCCTCCCAGTCTATAGTCCAGTGGCTGCTGCCCCAGGTGAGCAGAACAGGAACTCAGCTGCTCTGTGTCCCAGGACGCTCCTGTCTCTGCAGATTTTGGGACACGGTGGTCTGCCCTGTGACCTCAGTTCTCTAATGGGCCCCAGAGAGTCAGCTTTTTCTCCTGGTAAGAACAGAAGTAACTTCTAAGCTCTTTACATGTTGGAGCTGAAACAAGAAATTGGCATACTCATTACAGGGTGAAAATAAAAGTGTTCAGTGTCAGGATGGTACCTGAAATGAGTCGGCAAACCACAGAAGCAGCAACGAACTCGCTTAGGTTGGTCATTTGTGTGGGCCAATGACACCAGTGGTTCACCTGCTTTAGGTTTCACTCTGTCCACCGGCAAGATGAAGAGTATAGACTAGCTAACATCTAGTGCACATCGGTGTTCCCTTGAGGATTAATTTTTTATGAACTTAGAAAATGAAAATATATTTGAAGGTCATTAAATGGAGAGTTTTATAAAAATTCATGTGTTTTTTTTCTTGAATTGTACTTAGCGCTCATCATCAAAAGATTTTATTATAAACTTTGTTTTTAAATTTTTATTTCCCATTTAGTCCTTTGAATCAAGAAATGTAATTAAAACATTCAAGAGTGTGGTTAACACACTACGTTTTCAGCTCTTAGATTCAACCCTTTACCTTGACATTTCTGGAAAATAACTTTCAATTAAAAAAATCTCATGCTTAAAATAAACTCAATCTAAGCAAATAATGACATTTTAGAGAATTCTATAAGTATCTGATGGTTCCATCACAGCTATTATCTTTTGACTTTCAAAAAAGATTAGAAGTAATACTTAAGTCTTCTTTTCCTAAATATCTAAACGTTTAGCTCTGTTTTATCTTGTGTGTGATAAGCATTAAAAAAAAAGAATTCCTTTTCAAGAATAAGGTTTAGTGAGAACTAAAACTGAGTTTCATGAATGTAAATTTACATTAAAAATCAGAATTAAACCCTATGTAAATTTATTTTAAAGAGAAATCTAGTGCTTTCTATAAAACAGATAGTTATCCATTGACGTGGAAACGATTTCGAGGCCTCCTTGGGTTCATGCGCTGTGATGTGAGCAGGGTCAGGGGCAGCTCAGGATACAGGTTCACTTCTGCCCCTAATTCTAGTCTCCCTTGTATTTCCTTCTTAACACTATGCAGTCAATAAAAACAACGGATCCTTTGTAATAAAATACCTACATAAACAGGGAGGTGTTTAAATTGCTTTATGCTTTTTATTTACCCTTTCTGGATCCTAGAACGGCTGTTCTACAGAACGGAATTTCCTTTCCCTCCCTTGAATCACTAAAGGAGCAGCTCTTTCTCCTGCGCCTCCGTGATTTACGCCGTTTTCCTCTCACCTAGGTTTATACGCATGCACAAATGTTCTGTGGGCATCTTTTCAGAGAAAGAAGATTGGTTCTTTGCTTCACAGTTGGTGCACCTGGCTTGTTCTCCAGAGGAATCCGGCGCAGAGATGAAAGCGACGGGTCTTTGGGCGCCGTGGTCCGTGAGTGCCCCCGGGCCACAGAGCGTGCCCCGGAAAGCTCCTCCGGCATCGGCGCGCTCTCAGACCTCCCGAGCGACGACTGCGGCATGCGGCCCGCGGGCCGTTGTACCGCACCCTTTCAGCCGCCTTGGGCATCGCTCCGCTCGCCTGTGCGCACGAGCCGCGGGCGCGTCTTCCGTGCCTGCGTGTCCCTCGCCCGCTCCGGGAGCCCCAGGCGCTTTTGGGCGGAGGCGCCGGTCAGACGTCGGGCGTCTTTGGGGCTCAGCTACCGTTCCTGTTTCTAAATCTGGTGAACTCAGCCCACACTGCAAATTGACAACACGCGAGCCGTCAGAGAACTGGCTGAGTCAGACGAAATGTCCATCAATACAGGAGAAGGAGCGTCAAAAGTTTTCATTCCAGCGAAATATAGATGTGTCCTGGATTTGCGACCTGTCTTAGGAGATCTCAAGCTGGAACAATTCCTCTTGGTGAGCAATGTGATACCTGCTGTTGAAATTCAGGAAAATTATGCAGGGTCTCCTCCAGAAAATGATTAGCTTAATCTCAAAATCTATGATGTGCTTATTCCGTACATAATTTAACAGTTATGTTATAAGGTATAATTTGCCACTTTCGCATTTCCAGTTGATTTCATGAATATATAGGGTAAAAGGAACAAATTGTGTTCACGCAGTGTCTACAAACTTCCTAACCTGCAGGTGATGCCAAGTGTCCCAATACGTACCCATATCTTATGGCTCCTTTTAGAATGGCAAACTCAGATACAAACATAGTTTACACGTTTAGATGATGGCATTTGATATGAAAGTAAAGTAACTTTTACAGCATAAACCTTTAAAATGTAATCATCTCACCCAAATTTAAAAATTATGTTTTCTTTTTTTCTGGTCTGAACAAGTAAAGTGAGTTTTATTTCTGGTGGAACATGGGGTTCTAAAATTAAAATGCCCCTTCTTTTCTTAGAAATCAAGCACAAAAAGAACGAAACCAAATACAGTTTAATTAGGACAAAATACAAATGCGAATATATATATATATATGTGTGGGAAATATCAAAATATAGTGGTGGTAGTGTGGGAGGCATGCAGGAAAGGCCAAAATAAGACATCCTGGGAAGAAGGTCCAGTGGTAGCACAATGTTTTTTGTTTTGTTTCAGGAAAAAAATCGTCATGGTGAGTGCTGATCCCTGAGATGAAGACAGGAAGTCCCTTGTTTGGCATAAAGGGGAGAGGGGGCACCTGTTCTCACCTGGAGTTTCTTAAACCCAGCCTGGGCTCCCAGAGGCGGAGATCTAGTGATGAACCGGGACTCACACATGTACCCATGTATGTAAAGGCATCTGCCTCTTGACAGCAGAAGGAAAGAGAAGATTTGTATTGCAAACAACCCCTAGCTGTCCATGTCCAGTAAGTGGGAAGAAGGAAAAGCTGATTTTACTCCTGCATAAAGCTGATATTATGAGAAAAAATTTTAGGTGGCAGGAAAGAATATGCCGATCCCTCCCCCAGTGGACATCTTACTAATAGCTGGTTTAAAAAAGTGCTTGTACAATGATGAGTAATTAAAAAGAAAACACTACTACACTCTAACAAAAGAAATAAAGAAATGGCAGATGAAGTTTCCCCAGGCAGGAAAAAAATTCAACTTTATAGAGTAGATTAAAAGTGAGACTATGTTTGCCATGAATTAAATATAAAATTAAGTAATTGCTTCTGTGATGGAAGATCTCCAAGAGCTCAGGGAAGAGATTGTGAGAAAACAGATGAGGATGATGATAATGATGATGATGATAATGGTGATTATCAAATCTTACTAACACAATGAACAGTTCCTTCAGGAAATCTTAATTGTGGTTTAAATACATTAACTGATTAGTGCCTCATAACAACCTCATGAGATAAGTACTAAGATTATCCACCTTTTTTTGGATGAAGAAATGGAGAGACACAGAGATTGAAAAGGTGGTCCAAAACTGAAGAAAGAAGTATAGGTGAGAGACCAGAGGCAGACCCACACATGTGCTGTCTCCAGATCTGTGCAGAAAGCAACACTGGTGTGTAGTGGAAAAGGATGATCTGCTTAAATAAATAATGCTGAATCAGTTGGATAGCCATAAGAAAAAAGTGCGTCTGGATTCCTACCTTGTACTATGTATTAGTCAGAGTTCTTCAGAGAAACAGAACTGATAGGATTTAAATTATTTTATGTCTGTAAAGGGAGATTAATTATGAAGAAATGACTCAGATTATGGAGGCTGAGAAGGCCCATGATCTGCTATCTGCAAGCCAGAGAGCGAGGACAGCCAGTGTGTAATTCAAATTGAGTTCAAAGGCCTGAGAACAAGGTAGCTGATGGTGTAAATCCCCGTCAGAGGGCAGGAGATGAGATGGGTTGTCCCAACTCAATAGGCGAAGCATGAAAAACGGGGCAAGTTCATCTGCCTTTTGTTCTTTTCAGGCCCTCAAAGGACAGGGTGATGCCCAACCATACTGGGGGGAGCAGTCTACTGAGTCCTCCAATTCAGATGCTAAAATCATCAGAAACATCGTCACAGACACACCCAGAAACAATGTTTAATCTGGGCACTCCATGACTCGTCAAATTGACACATAAAATTAACCATGGCGTACCATAAACTAATATCCATTGTGGGTAGATTGCAGATCAAAATATAGACGTATAGTTGTTTAAGTGCACCAGTGTGCAATGAGTAATAAATAACTCCTAGAGATCTCACACACAGTATAGTGAATATAGACAGCAATATTGTATTATAGTCATCAAACTTGCTAGGAGACTAGATCTTAGTTATTCCAACCACTAAAAAGAAATGGTGATTATGTGATGTGATAGAGGTGCTTATTATCAATACAATGACAGTCACATTACAATATATAAATGTATCAATCGACATATACACCTTAAATTCACACAATGTATTATATCAAATATATTTCAACAAAAAAGAATGCTTGCAATAAAAGTTTCTAAGAAAAAAAATAGAAGTATAATAATGTCTTCAGAAGGAAATATAAGAGAATATCTTTAGACATTGGATTAGTCTGTCTTCTTAAACAAAGTGCAAAAAACAATAATTATAAGAGAAATATGTATAAATTGGACCACATTAAAATTAACAACTTACATTCATCATGAGACACCAATAAATAAAATGCAACATACAGAGTGAGAAAATATTTACAAAACACGTATCTGATAAAGGATTTATAGTGAAAATATGGAAAAAACCCTCAACTCAGTGAGAAATGAGAAACAATCTAGTAGCAAAATGGGCAAACAACTAGAACACACATCTCACAATAAAGGATATCCAGACGGTGAATAAATATATGAAAATATTCTTTATTAGAGAAATTAAACAAGGAAATGTAAGTTAAAAGCACAGTGTGACACCACTACATTCCCGCCAGAGTGCCTGAAAAAAAGACAAAATATGAAGAGTTGGTAAAAGTATGGAGACTCAGCACTCTCAGGCCCCTGGAATGGAGAGTAGTTGGAACTGCGTTCCCCATGCATCAGAACTTCTACACAGAACCCTTGAGTCAGCTGCAAATGCAAACTGTAGCTTGAGAACAAAGGTGAGGATAAAACAACGCACTCGGTATCCTTTCTCCAAGAAATTGTGAGCAACAGTTCTCAAAGATTTTGGTTTCAGAACCCCTTTGCACTCTTAAAATTATCAAGGACTATAACTAGCTTTTGTTTGTATAAGTTATTTCTATCGACATTTAACATATTAGAAAAGAAAACATATTTTAAAAACATCTATATAGCAAGTCATTTAAAAACTATCAAATCCTGAGGCTGGCCCGGTGGCGCAAGCGGTTAATGCGCGAGCTCTGTTGTGGCGGCCCGAGGCTCACCGGTTCGGATCCCAGGCGCGCACTGACCCACTGCTTGTCAAGCCATGCTGTGGCGGCGTCCCATATGAAGTAGAGAAAGAGGCGCGTGGATGTTAGCCCAGGGCCAAAAAAGAGGAGGACTGACAGATGTTAGCTCAGGGCTAATCTTTCTCACAAAAAAAAACAAACAAACAATAAATAAAAACACATTAAATAAATAATGTAGTTTTTAAAAAAATAAATATGTCATTATAACACTGGGCTAGGCAAAGGTTTTTAAACAAAGTAACAAAAGAACAAATTAACAATAAATATATAAAAATATGCTCAAAACATTGGTCATCAGATAAATGCAATTTAAATGGGAATGGAATACACACCCATCAGAATGGCTAAAATTAAAAAAAATGTTAAAACTGCATTTGGAAAGGATATAAAAATATTAAAGTTCAGTAAACATACATATTCTATTTATACTTTCAATCTCAAGTTTTGTTTCACAACTTGGCTTCTTTTGTGTTTACTTATAATTATTCGTAAAAAATTAATTTAATATTTATCTCATTACAGAAAAATCTTTTACTATTTTTAGTACTATTTTAAGGTAATGAAAACGTATTTGAAAACCTTTGGAACTATATGGTAGCATTAAAAAGTGACTCCATGTTTTTTATTCCAATAGAGAAAAAACATCAGCATTTGTTAGAAACCTAAATCGCAAATGCAGTTTTGTGCAACTACGTATTGAACGGTATATTTTCTGTCGTGTCTCTTTGGATGTGTGGTATAAATATACAGGTTTTAAAGCACTTGTGTAATATGTGTGCTTTTGTAGATGAGATCTGTGTCAGTATTTCTCAATCATATTTCCTACGTGTATTTATTAATTCTTTTATAGTAGCTACATGTTTTCAATAAACTCAAATGATACATTTGTAGTTGTGTGAAGTTGGTCAATGGTCACTTAATAAATGCCTAATATTTTTCAGGTTCCAAATGAACAAAATATAAATATCACTTGAATTGTTCATAATAAAATTGAAGAAATTTAGGTGAAAATGAAATGGATAACCTCTAATATTTTGACATCTATTATTTCATAATATTTAGATAAAATGTTACTTTTATATATCTAAAATAGGGAATAGCAGATCAAGTGGCAGAATATAATCTGCCAACATTTCTGACAGTAATTTATTAGTAGTAAAGACATAAATAGTTTCTTTTTGGCAGCATATGTTTATTCATAGGTGTAAACATTAAAAGGTGTGCATCTGATCCTTGAGCTAGAAGACACTGCTCGAAGCTCCCTAGAGCAGCTCCCTAATGCTCCCTGAGATGTTGTCTTCAAGGATGGAGGATGTATGGAGTGGAGCTCAGTGTCTCTCATGCCTTTAAGTTACAAGCAGCGAGAGTGATGGGTGCACATGAAGTAAATCTAAGTGGGCTACACATCATATTAAAGAAGAAACTGACATTGAAAATATTTTTTTTCTCAAATCCTATATTCAATTTTATATCCAAGCTTTCTTGAGAAACTATAGGATTTGAGAATAAGAGTAGATAGTCCACTGAAATAATTCCTCTCTGACAGACACCTGAAGTCATATCTTCCCTTCACTGTAGTAAGACCCTACCTCGAGGCAGCTCATTGAAAACTGGAGCCACCACTCCTGTCAACTCTCTGAAATAGACTCTTAATAGGACCAAACACCGAAGGAGACGTAACCAATTATTTCAATGATTGTGAGCAGTTTTCTTGTCAAGAGAACTGCAGGAAAGTGTTTCCTGATGATAGATGTAACGTGGGGTTTTTTGTTTGTTTGTTTGTTTGTTTGATTGGTTGGTTGGTTGGTTGGTTGGTCGGTCGGTCGATGGGTTTTTTGATACATGCACTAAGCTACCATGAGCTGTGGTAGAAAAGGAACAAATGGTGTCTTTTATATCAGCAGTTAGTGTTTTCTAACCCAGTCACTAGGCTAAGTATTCTGTCACTTACAAATAGCATGTTGTAAAATATATATTTTCAGGATTAATCCATGATACATAAGTTTATTGAAATTATACAAATTACCTTTATCAGTGCTTAAATATCATGCATTAAATCTCATTTTTTGACTAAATTTCTGATGCGATTAAGATAACTGCATGATTTAAATATCAGTATCTTGGAGGTTTCATAACAATGGCTGTATCACTTGCAATTAATAAGGAAGTTTTACTCGTAGTTTCTACTTCATTTGTTATGTATGTTAGTTGTTATTAAGTGTATCTTATTACTTTTGGAGTCACTCAGTGATACCGTTAAAAAAATCCTGTCACAAGAATTTCTTCTATATCTCTTTCTAGTATCTATCGCCTAATCATTTATATGCGTACGTGTGTATATTCCTCATAACTGGATCAGAAATTGGTTAAAGAGCCAGTATGGCCAATTTGTTATGTTTTAAATCTCTCCCATCTTCACAAACCTCTGAAAGGATCAGCACATGGAAAAGTCTAATGTGAGTGTATTCTAGTTTGTGTGTGTGTGTGGGTGGGTGTGTGTGTGTGGAGAGAGGGAGAGATTGTCCAGAGCCTGTATCTGACAAAGAAACAGGCTGGTTCTACCTGTGGATTCAAAAGGAGCAGAATCGAGACAACCTATGCCAAACATAAAGATTTAAAATGAATTGATCCAGCCCAGGAGGACATTGCAGGAGAAGGTCACCTTTACCCCCTTCCCTCATGATCCCCAGAGAAAACGGGAGAGACCTGGGCTGCCTTAGCAAGTGGGATGGGGTGAAATCCACTAAGGGATAAGATACTTTAGGCTGCCACCTGGGCGGAATCTGTTCTCTTTTTATAATGACTTATTTGAAAATGAGAAATCTGTTGCTTTTCCTGATTATTCTCCTTCTAACACCACCCAAATTACCAGAGGAATCCAGAAGAACTACTGATTGGCAATTATATCTCTGCAAATGATCACTTCTATCATAAATATCATAGGGATGATTTGTGGCACAATAGAAAATTATTTTGAGATGACAGACACTTTGTACAAAAGAATAGTTCTGCACAATTAAGCAGTAATGTTATTTTTACCTATATAATGGATTACAGTTTTATGATACAAGAAGAAAAGCAGAGTGACAAAAAATTAAGATTAAAAAATGAGGACTGTTAAAATCATGAATTTCCAAGGAATATACACATTTAGCATTTCTGCCATACAAAGCATTTTTGGTGACAGTCTTGCCACCTTCGTGATTTGTGTAAAAGAAGTTAGGTTTTTTTCATTAAGAGCAGTGCAGTGAGAAACTGGGAAGACTTCCTGCTATAAAAGCACATTTTCATTAAAGTTACCTAACTTGAGAATTTGATTAGCATCACTAGCGAAATTAAGAGTAGGGTGAACATTAATACAGCAAGGTAACCATACAAGAAAATTTAAAAAACAAAAACCACTTCACAGTTGAACTTAAATTTCTTGGATCTATTTCCAGATTACCTTAAAAGACACACTTGGTGGCTGTTTCTCTAAGCCACTGTGCCAGAAGAACCACGTAATTTAAGTTCAATAACAGTATTTTTAAACTTTGATATTGCATATTGATTTGTGCAGTACTTTACTGGACAAAAATATTTGGTTTAGACTTCCTCCAACTTACCAACACCAGAGTATTAATATAACTTATGGGTGAATATTAATAAAGTAAAGAATTTACGCCAGCAATCTAACTAATATCTAACTTTTATTGAAAGTATTTTTATTTCTCCAGGTTTTAGGGTTTTTTACGAGTATAAATTCCCTTTAAATTATTAAAATCTACATATTTCTTTTTATTATTCAAGTAACATTCTTTTGGAAAAAATAAACTTTTCCATTTTTTTTTTTAAAACTTTGGAAAAGAGAGAAAAGCTGAAAGAAAAAAATATACATTAAAACATAAACATAAACAAAACATAGGAACTAGTTCATTCTATTAAATAATTTTCAACCCATTCTGAAGCACAGAATCCTCACACTATTAGAATTCTTAGCATGTTCATCATTTAAAATTTTATTCGATTTCCATTCAAAAGTTGGCAATTGTGAAGTTTACTCTGATTTTATTTATTTTATGATTTTTGCTTAGTTTTCCAACTATATTAATGAAAAAATATACTAAATAGCCATGATTTTCCGATATTATTTTGATTTTTTTTTAAAGATGAAAATAGGGGGAAAAACCTAGCTTTGTTTTCTTGTGAAGTTATGGCTTCTTAATTAAAAGACTCCTGGGTGTAAAATCTACGATAAAATTCAGAGGCTCTGATGACAGATGTTTTTTAATGACAGTATCTTGGTCTATGAAGTTGTTTACTATTATGTAAATTCAAATGGGACATTTAAAATGTCATTGAATGTAATCAAATTTAAAGAATTATTAGCTTAAATTCTAATGTTCATAATTTGTATGAAAAAGTTCATGAGTTTCAGTACTGCCAAATGCATTGTTATTTTGAATTCTGATTACCAGGTGACCAGTTGTTAATGATCCCTTATGGTTATGAATATTTTTGTGCTGGGAAGGGACACATAATGGACAATTTCATGCTGAAATATAAGCCATGAGAAGGAACCATGTTTCATGTGAAAGAACTGTAGGATCAGAGATCACAGATTTTTTTTTTAATGTGATTTTATTTTTTTTAATGTTTACATTAAATGTGTAAATGAAAGAGTTCTTATAAGATAGCTAAAATGGATCTATAATCAACAAGTTTTACTTAAATTCTTTATAGCTAATGACAGTTATACCTTTATTTGTCCACTTATCATTTTACTGTAAGCATCGTTTAGATACAGCTGTGAGAAAAGAGTTTCTACCTTCTTGAAATTAGTATTAGGCCCCCAAATCTTTGAATATGGCATTGTTTCTCCATAAGGTTTACAAGGATTGACAGTTCTAAAAATATAAAATGTTTTAACAACGCAGCACACAAATCCTTTACTTGAGGCAATCTCAAATTAACTTCTCTGGTTCTGAACAATCTTTGCTTGTTTTTAATCTGACTGAGCTCAAAGAAGAACATGGATGGGTGGCCTCCGGGAAGTATTAACCAGTATTACCACTCTCCTCAGGTCGTGATCCGGCGCACCTCCGGGAAAGGGTTGTGGCGGGTAGTTCCCTAGCAACCAAGGCCACAGCAACAGCCACTGGGCAGCAGTGACTTGGCTCTCAGGGTACCCCGGCTGGTGTCACAGACCAACCACCCGTAGGAGGAAAGCTCCTGCCACAGCTCTGACCTTCTCATCTTCTTTTCTGATTTTTCTTTTGAGTCATTACACTGCTTTCCCTCCTGTGCCCGTGGGATCCTGAGATGAGAGTTCTTCCCTGAGAACCAGGAAACAGGAAACAAACGTACAGCAAATGCAGACACAAGGCTTTGGCGGTTCCTACAAGAAAGGGCTCGCTGTGGACTGCACGTTGCTCCAGAGACTTTGGGGTTGACTTTTTTTTTAATCCAGATAATAAGCAAGGTAATACGTTCACATACACAGTTAATACCAGTGACAGGAAACAATAAGACAATTGATTAAGAGATTGACTAAGATGGATTACAGTTGATCAAGTCTTATTTTAAAATATTCGTTTCTGTGTGGCTTAATAAGGGAAAAATACAAGGGTCGCTTGAAAGGTAAGTTGACCAAGTTAATTCTAAGACTCACTTTAAAGTACATGAGTGGCATTTCAACAGGTATTGAATTTTCACTTTTTCCTTTTGCTTTAGGTTAAGAACAAAGCCACGATGTTTACTGTGATGATCAATTAGCCAGGTTCTGAGTCTGCAGTGCTGGCGTGGGCAGTTGTCGTCTTTTCTGCTATGAATCCACTTTAGACGCGCATGAGAATGTCATTCAGATCCACCTTTTTTCCAGTTGAAAGCAGTACTCTCAGTTCTTCCTGTAACTAGGGCACAACTCTATCTGTCTGTAGCAGGAGCTTGTCAGTGGTCAACTCAACGCGGTCTCAACTCGTTCCTCGCTGCCACTTCGCTGCTGAGGTTGCAAGTCTGGGAGATTGCTTCCCGCCTCCCTTCCCACGTGGCGCACTTCTGGCTACTGAAACGCTGCCAGAGTGGGCTGCGGGCCTCTGGGAAAGTGTTTGTTCTTGACAAGGGAGCGTGGTTCCCGTCGAGTGTCCACCACCAGCCCTGCCCTTCCCCTGCTCCATCGCTCCTCCCGCCCGAAGACGCAGCAGAGGCCCGGCGTGGAGGCGCGCGGGCGCAGGGAGCTGAGGAACGCCGCTCGTGGAGCGGCCACGGCAGGGCCCGTGGCTTCTCCTTCCACGCCTCTCATTGAGGGAGACCATGATGCCCTTTGTTTCAGGGTTCTCAACACCTGATTTTCTGTTGTTGCGGGCTAGATCTGCCTTACCAATTCGCCATTGCTGTTTGGTTTGTCATGAATGATTGTCCTATCGTTTTCTGCATCTTGGTTTATTCTCCTTGCATAAATGCTAATTTTAAAGAGAGAATTTTGGTTTTCTTTTGTTCGTCCTAAGAGCTGTGTGGAGGATTAGACACTTGGTAAATATAATAAAGTTGATATTTTTTACTGTGTAACAGGGCTGCCCCACCTCAGCACGATGGACATTCTGGGCTGGATAACCCCTTGTTAGGGGAGGAGGGCCTTCCTGCTTACAGGATTAGGAGCATTCTTGTCTCCTCCTAGTAGATGCCAGTGGCATACCCCTCCTAGATGTTACGACCAAAAAGTCTCCAGACACTGCCAGAGGTCCTCTAGGGGCAAACTGCTCTGGCAGAGAACCGGGGTATCTAGAGCATTTGGACAGGACGCATGAAAGATGCAGACAGCCACCTTAATGTTTTTATTCTTTAGTTGCATTTGGTAAATAGTTTCTGTATTGCAGTTATTTTTGCACAGCATATATTTTGCTTTTATCTATGAAATTGCTTTCTATAAAAGGATGTGAAATAAACTTTAAATAGAACTTGCAAGGAAATACTGTGGAGTAAGGCTTTGTTTATGTGACATGAAAACCACAGGGTAAGTCCAGTAAAAAGAAACATGGAAGCAAAGTAGTAAGTCTGTTACTTTAGTAAAAAAAAAAAAAAAATGTTTGGCATTGCATAGCATTCAGGGGTCACAAATTTATTAACTCAAATGTCATCAATGACCAAGTAGGGAAAGAAGTCTGTGAAACAGCTTTAGAACTTTTACTGCAGTAGAGAGGGTGGTGCTGGAGGTGAACCGAAGGGCGTTATCCTGGCTACAGACATTTACATCCAAGGAATTTTAAACACCTACAGGCTGAAGGAAAGATATATTTAGGTATATTCAGCTGCCAGTTTGCAACCCTTAAATAATTTTGTCTACAGGAAACCACATAGCCATTTCCTGTTCAACTAGATGCTTTGACATAAAGTGTCAACCTTCTGTGTTGTCTTTGAGTTGGCTCATCTGAGTACTTCATATATTTAAATTGTTTTAAACTGAGTACCAAGTAAATGATGTCTTTTTCACCTAGATGCTAAGCTGTGTGTTTTGGTCACAGATAGGCAATAATTCTCAAACCAATCCCACAGATGTTCCACTCCTTTTCAATAAAAGCACAAAATACTTAATGGCAGAGGATGATTTCAAGTGGCTGTTAGTTACCTGTTCATTCTTTCCATTATTCAACAATTATTTATCCATTACCTATTTGGAATCTGTAACTACATCACATGCTGAGGTTACAAAGAATAACAATAAATGATGTTGACCTTATGACATCCATTGTCAAGTACAAATGGATGACAGATAAAGAGATAATTATAATATTGTGGTATTATTGTATGATAATAATAGAAATATTCATAAAGAATTATAGGAGTACGGAAAAAAACCTAGGTCATTCATTCATCTGTTCACTCATTATTTGTTGTTTATTTGTTCAAATACATATTTGTTATTAATGATGAAAGTTTTATTCAGAGCTAAGAGCAAAATGTGCTAAATGACTCAGAGATAAATTCTAAAGTTAAGCCATTATGAAAATTAACAAGTCTTTGTTAAAAACAAATCACTTCTAATAAATTATGCAAATGTGATTAACTATATAAGATTCAATTGAAGCATATTGACACATTTCAATATTATTATTATGCAAAGTTGTGGTTTTAAAGCAACCAAAATCAATGTAACTCAAAAAGGTGGTTAGCTTCTTTCTCTATCTTAATCCATTATCATCAAGGGGAAACTTCTGAGGATAAATTAAATGACTAATATAAATATTAAAATTAAATTATTGCTAATAATTAATATTCAATTAATTAAAATCTAATGGAATTTATCTCAGGATAGAAATAGGTGAATATGAAAATGATCAGGACAGGAGTAAGTTTTACACATTTAAGCTGCTATTAGTCACAATTAGCCCTCTCCATAGACTGTTTATCTTCGAAAATCAAGCAGGTTGGCTCCCCTGCTCTGGACTTGAAGATCCTTGTGGTTGAGGGGTCATTGGAACCACAGCTTTTCTTCCTTTTTAAAATTATTATACCTTCTGTTGACTCCAAAAAATAGAGGCACTCTTCATTCTTTAGATATTATTGCAGATACTCCTGGTGCTCAATCCTCATCCCTTTGGAATGCACTGGTCCAGGTCAGGCCACATTTGGAGGATAAACATGCAGGTCTTCTCCTTCAGGGTGGAGTAGTGTTGAAGCCTCTCATTCGTGTCTCCCAAGTGTCCACGCTAAGGTCAACCTCCAGTTGCAAACAGAAGTAGTCTGCTAATGACATGCCCTTCACTGGCTTCCTTCCTTTCCCTAGCTCACTTCCCAACACACCCATCACTGCTTCCTGGGATCTCCATCCAAACCAACCCCTCGATTCAGGAGCCCAATGTAAGTAGGAACGCAATACTTTATTATTCTATAAAAAACATGGACATTTTATTAAACTTAGATTCTGTTATTCTATATGTACATCCTTATCTAAAAACTATGATTTATAAAGTAGTGTTGAATGATGATTACTTGTAGATCTTACACTCTAGGGCAGGAATAGTAATAGCAATAACAACAATAATAATAACAATAATGATGGTAAGATATGCAGTTAACATCAGTACAAAGCAACATGTTAAAATGTTGTAAGTGGTAGAAATAATGGAAGCATTCATAAAAGAAGAGGAAGCTTCTAGATGGAGTGATCAGGAAATTAGAGAAAACATTAATCTATTCTTTCATTCAACATTTGTTTAGTGTTTTGCATGAATCAGGCATAAAGCCAGGAGGTGTGAACTCACAGGTGATGTACGATGAACTCACCTTCCTCTTTGGTGGGTGTCACAGACTGGCAACATTGTTTCAGGACACACAGGCCCACATTAAATATATTTTCATGATTCATTTGACAGAAATCATTCATTTGACAATTTAAAGAAAAAAGAGCAGGGGCTGGCACAGTGGTTAAGTTCACCCACTCTGCTTTGGCAGCCTGGGGTTCGTGGGTTCGGATCCTGGGCACAGACTTACACCTCTCATCAAGCTATGTTGTGGTAGCGTCCCACATACAAAATAGAGGAAGATGGGGACAGATGTTAGCTCAGGGCCACTCTTCCTCAAGCAAAAAAGAGGAAGATAGGCAACAGGTGTTAGCTCAGGGCCAATCTTCCTCACTAGCAAAAAAAAAAGGAAAGAAAGAAAGAAAAAGGAGCAATACAGAGACACAAGAATTAAGGAAGGGAGAAAGAGTAACTTTGTAATTTATCAAGATATAAATGGCAGAATTTCATTTTTGAACTACACCCAAAGTGCTGTGATGATGTTAAATTAAGTCAAGAGATATGCTAGTATTTTCAAAGTGTCATACGAATGCGTAGGATAAAAATTAGTTTTTTTCTGGAACAAAAAGGAGTGTAGAGCCTAGATGTTTTACTGTCCCTGATTACATAAACCTGCAAATACCAAAGCTGAGACAGAGCCCACTCTAGTGGATTTTACAGCTGAATTGGCTGGTTTACTTGTCCTCTAAGAAAGATACTTAAAATTGAAAGAAAGAGCGGTAGCTGAAGGACAACAAAGTTGGGATCAACAGCCAGGGGAGCTAATATGATGATCCGTGAATTCTGGCACTTCTGGTGATTTCATTCAGCGATGTGAACACGGTACGTTTTAGAACAAGTCGCATGTATCTGGTAAAGCTATTTAAACTGAAGATCCAATCGAATATATTTGATGTATTTCATTAAGTCTGCTACAATATTTCTGGATCCCCACAGTTCTCAGACCTATCAAAACGCAACACATTGAACCAGAACTGCTGCAACATTTTGTGACATTTAATGTCTCTGCGAGATTCGGCAGACCTTCTGATTACATACTTCTAGTTGGATATCTTCAAATGTAGCAAGTAATGCCAGCTGTTTTTTTGTTTTGAACTTTGGCTTCTTCACCCTGAAAATGCTAATGTTAGAGCCTGTCAAAGTTGTTTTCCTTTCTCTCTTTTTTCAGTACCATAGTAAACATAGAGTTGGGTACTTACAATGCCTGGGCGTCCTCTTCATTGAATATTAGATGTGATTTAAAATTAGAAAAAGCTCAAAGCCACAAAACAGTAGGAATAAGAATGTTATTGAATATTATTATAACCGTTTGCTAGCATTTAATACCTTTAAAAAACTTCATTATGTAACAGGAAACTATATACTTATAATATTTCAGTGGAAAATGTCTCAGTATAATTTAAGATATTATGATTGAAGGAAGTTTTTCATCGTTTCCACTGACCTCTTGTCTAATTTTGATATTCTTTTCTCTTGGTTGTTCCTTTTTATTTATTGACAGATATCAATAGGCAGAATGTTTATCTCATAATAAGGGGAATTGCATGCAATAGTGGATGTGACAGCATCTGAAATATTTATAATGTCCTTCAGTTGCTTTGCAATATTTTAAAATGACATATGTTTTTGGATTTTAGGTACTTTGATGTACGTTAACACAATTTAGTGTCTAGAATGTGATGTTTTGCATAACGATGCTACTGTATGAATCCTAAAAAGGGCAAAATGGGTTCCAGGAGGAACAATAAGTGCTATGTATTGAATTCATCAAAAATTGTTTTCTTTAAGCCAATGTTAATAAGGTTATCGACTCTCTCAGAAGACTTTTAGGATCTTTGTATTTAAATGTCAAGACGTGCTGCTAACTGCAAGCGTGTGTGGGCATTCAGGAACTGAAAGGAGCAGCTCAAGTGGGTAAGCACTTAGCCTCGACATGGACCCCTAATGACGGCAGCCGTAAAAAGTCGGGGCGGGGGAGACCTGCATACCTTTTGTTTCTAGTGGGTGTCCGAGTGACATGCCTGCACATTGTCACAGGGGCACAAATGCCCTGTACTCATTGACCTCAATGCAGCACTTTAATGAGCCTCCTGTTCAGCGTGTTCACTGTACCACTAGTGATATTTGAGGCTTGTTTGTTCAAACGCTGTTGATTGTCTTTGGGTGTGCTGCTTAACTTTTGGGTAGTACACATGTTTTACTCGATAGGAGTTCTTTATTAAGGTGAAAAATCATCCAGTTTCTCTGCTCTCCAATCAGGACCAATCAACATCCCAGAGACTGAGAAAATAAAACAAGATTACAGTGCTGCATATTTCAAGTTTTAGTATGGAATGTGTGCGTGTATACAGAAAGAGAACATGGCCAATTAATTCCATAAGTTACATTATGATATGGTTCTAAGAAATATTGTATGCTTTGAGGGACACGTTTTAATATAGTATAAAAATATATCAAGTTGGCATCTTATTTTATTTTAGATCGTTCAGTTTTCCCAAACTTTTTATTTTGAGAATTTTTGCACCTACAAAAAAGTTGAAGGAATGGTACATTAAACACTTGTATATCATTCACATAGATTGACATATTGTTAACAATCTACCAGATTTTGCTACATTTGGTCTCTTATCTATTTATTTATATCTTTTTTCCTTCTTGCTAAAAAATTTGAGAGTAAGTTGCAGACCTCATTATATTTCTCCCTTAAATTCTTTAGAATAAATTTCTCCATTACCACAATACCATGATTACTCCCAAGAAATTTAACGCTGAAAAATATATATATAATTGTTCAGTGAATAGTCCATATGTGTTTATATATTTTCATCTTTTTGTAATGTCTTTCATGACATTGACAATATTCAATAGTCTAGGACAATTGCTTTACAGAAGGTACCATATTTAACCTCATCTGATTGTTTCAACATTGGGTTAGAGCACACGCACATACGTATAAATATATTTTGCAGGACTACCCTAAACAAGACATTGTGGCTGTTCTGCTGCATCCCATCAGAGGGCGTGTAAAGGTCGATGGTTCCTAGTACCAGCAATGCTAATTTTGATCCCTTGATTAGGGTGGTATCCACGGGTCTCTCCATTTTGAAGATGGAGTTTTACTCTAATAATATGTCATCTGTAGGGGGTGACATGAAATCATTTCATCTAGGTTTTTACATTTATTTGCATAGAGCTATTCAAATTAATCTTTTTATTTCATTTATAAATTTTAGTTGTTAAAATTATTTAACATTATGAATTTTCCCCGCATCATTCCATGAAATCTTTTAATAAATTCTGATGTGTAGTTTTCTCTTTATCATTTTTTTCAGAAATTCTTCAATTTTGTTTATATTTTGTGTTTCTTCTGGAAGCCACTTCATAAAGAGATTGTAAATTTCAAAGAGGAGGAATCTCTTTTTTTCCTTTTGATATTAATATATAGTTCATATATATTGATCAGAGAAATGTTATTTTTATTGTTTGGAATTTATGGAAATTGTTAGGAGTTTCTTAGGTGACCTAACACATACTCAGTTTTTAGGAGTGATCCATGTGCAGTTGAATGAAACATAGGAAACGAGAGCAGATCAGATGAGAAGAAACGAACAAGACAGTGAGCTCATGTGTACATGAGATATTCACCATTTCTCTTCCTGGAAGAGGAATATTTACAAAGATGAAACCACAGGGATATGAGAATTTGATTCTCTCCTTGTTATGAAGTTCTTACGGGGTTTTGAAACAAGATTTCTACATGGTATTTTGGCATGATTCGTCTGTCACATATCAAAGGCATATATTCACAGCTCATGTGAAGTTTGTCCTAGCTCCATAGGGGCCCATCTTTAGAGTAGAGGGAGCAGCAGCCAAAACCAAAGCACCTTATTAGTGCCTTCACTGTGCCAGATGCACGCCGATGCCAGCCGTCTCTGTCCTGCAGAGGACATCATGCATAGTATGAAGACAATACTGAATATGGAACTGCTGAACTCACTAAATAGTTCGACAGTTCTCATACACACTGGATGAAAATATATAAGATTGTTTTTACAGTGGAAAAAAAAACATATGAAAAATTATTTCAGAGACTGGAAGACTAGTGAGGGGCTTGCTACAAACATACTAATCAGAATAATGTATTCTTAGTGACCAGGTATTTCAGTAACTATTCTGAAATGGTTACCTTCACCATGGCATTGCCAAATAATCTGGCTTCTTAAATCTGGATATATAATAGTTTAAAAATAACAGTTTTTAATGAAGTCACTGACATTAAAAATAAGCACAAATAGACTGTTTAGTACCATGCGGCCATTCAAGCTAACTATTCAGGAATGTGTACCTTGCCCAGTGACCTGACTGATCTGTGCTAAGGGAAACTCTAGAACATCTGAAGAGCCAATTTTCATGAAAATCATATGTTTGTTAGTTTGACTGAATTTGTAAATCCACTTTAAATAGTAACTGTGTTCCACGCTTATAATGTTGTCTTAAAAGACAACATAGGTTATTAATGCTGAGAAAATAAGTGGCACTGTGCCGTTTATAATGCAAATGTAAGAGCTTGGCCATCTTGACAAACTTAAATAAAATTTACTAATCATAAATTAAATTTAAAAATATAAACTAAATTTAATTTAAAATTAATATTGCTTATTCAGCATCTTCACCAGTATTTAACAGACCTCAGAGAGTTCTCAAAGAGATACATATTTTTACCACCTAAAAATTATCAAGAGTCACTGGTTGAAATTAGAATAATGGTCTTTAGAAATAGGAAAAATCAAAATAAATTCTTATTATATCTTTTGGCGAAATACACTGATATAATAATAGAATAAAAATCTTCAATTCACCACTAGTAACACTGTATGTTAGTCAAAGAAAGATAATTGAAAGCTAATCTGTATAAATTATTCAGGAAAGGAGGCACAGTGCTGAAGACCAGACCCTCTTTGGCGCTAGGCAAATGAACCCCTCACTCCAGCCTCTCCCAGAAGGCGTCAAAGTCTCCTTGAGTTTGAAATCAATTCTAGGACGTGACAATATGCAAACAGCACAGCTGTTTTGGGAATACCCTGATGGAAACTTTGGTCAGAGTTATCCAATGGAAGTTTATTTCTGTCAGGGACTCACCACCTTTCTGGGAGATCACCTATTTATCATTTTCCCAAAGCCATGAGATCACAAGAGTAAGGATGAGAGTCACATTCTTCTGAGTATGAAGAAAATAAAAGAACTCGGGGTGGTGCATTGTCTCACAGCAGAGAGGGTTTCAGACAGAGTAGAAGTCCACGTACAAATAACTTCACACTCTGTCAGGGGAATTGAAGACTGACAGGGAGATCGGCCTGTTGAGGAACTTTCTATGAAAAAACTGAAACAGTGGAAAACATAAAATATTCACTGTCTTCAGTTGTAGAGAGTAAAAAGCAGCTTTAATACCCAACTTCTTACAGCAATACCTTTGTAACTGTCTACAACATATATGTGAAAACAAGAGAAAATATCGGTCTTGGGCTTTGGACTCTGCCAATGTGGTTCAAGTGTCAGCTTGGTCACCACCTGGGCAACACTGGATTAGTTGTACCCGTGTTTTACCTGCAAATTGGGATAATAATTATGAAGTTGTTGTCAAATTTAAAATATGTTATGAGTGCAAAGGACTTAACATATTTCTTGGCATTCATTGTGTCCTCAGTAAATAGTAGCTTTGATTGTGAAAACAGTAGTTTGATGAACACATTCATCCTTCAGCCCACAAATTCTCATTCATTCATTTATTAAGAGAGTCTTTCCAAGTGCCACACACTCTGTCAGGCACTGGGGACACAGGGGTGGATGGGACAGGTCACCTCTGCTCTGTGGGGTTTAGAGCTAGTAAACAAGAGATGTTTTCAAAAATATTAACAAAAAATTATATTTGCACTGCCACAAGAAGTCCTATAAGGAAAAAATGACAAGATGCTCTAAGAGGGAATAACAGGGACATCAAACTGGAAAAATGCTCCGAGACCTCCCGGACCAAATTCACTTGATTTGAACTTATTCCTAACAAGGTGTTTTCTGGCGTCTGTGTCTGAGGCTTTGACATCTGGGTCTTTCTGACCAGGGCAGGACTGCCCCCTGCAGAGTCAGCTGACTCCTGTGTGGAGTACAGGACTCTCCAGGGAGTGCCTGTCAGATACAAACTAACCTGTCCAGAGCCAACCTCCCAGCCTCTTCCTTTACACTCGGTCACCACTCCCCTGCCTGTTCACCCCAGGGCAGGCGTCAGACAACCAGGGGCAGGCCCTACTCTCCAGAGCCTGCTAAAATTGTCCAAACCAGCCAGATCCAAGCCCGCTCAGACGCTGGCCCGGCCTTGCCCATCCCCGACTCTGAACCCCCGGTAAAGCTCTGGCGCTGTTCCCCACTCTCCCTCTGCCTGGGTAGACATCGGTGTGCTCTCATCACAGTGGGCATGAACCCCAACCTGAGAGAAAGCAGGTTGAGTCATAAATTGTCGTTTCAATGGCATCATCTCCTGATCTGTTGGCCTCATCATAGCTGAGTAATAATAAATCCCACATTCTAAACAGACCTATCTTATAAAATGAATCAAGAAAAGTCAGTCTGACACTGTTATCCCTCTCTTAGACTCAGCTGATGCTCCCCACTCACAGAAGCAACACCAAGGAGTATTTGCGTGTATTAAGCTATAAAATTGTACAGAATCAGCTAAGAGGAAGGTAGATGGGAAAATTAAAAAGAAGGCCAATCTCCTTCGAATCAAAGTGGCACATTAGCATGATTTAAAAAATTAATACCCATTTAGTCTAATAAGTATCCTGGTGGAATAAAAGAAGTACAAGTACTGGTCTATATAAATTTAGAGTTAAATTTTAAGCTTTTTTTCTTTTATTAATTAGTATAGATTGGAGCAGTACAATGAGGAAAAGCTAAAGAATGAATCCAACTGGTCCTGGATGCTAAGGATAGTGAGATATTCAACACATGGAAACAGAGCCAATTTACATTAAAACCATTCCTTGAATAAAGACACTATGAGATGAAGAAGCATGGTTACCAGCAATGGAAGTTAAAAATGATTTTAGTTACAAACAATTTTTTACATGACCAAGTATCATTATTGATAGAAGAATTTATATTATTTATTTGTCATTATAAAAATTGACATTTTAGTCAATAAGCTAATATTGAATCAATTGACAATAGTAAAGACAGGTTGTATACACAGATATAAAGAAGCGTTTTTAACATCAGTGACCTCAGGATTAGAACAAAACAATGAGTTCTATTTGGCCATTTAAGATGCCTAAAATCATTGGAGTTCATGATTCATTCATTAGCTTGCCATACACTGAGAAAGTCTAAATTGCGGCAAAACTACTGATTTGCTCTCAGATGTACTTTTAATGAATTGTAGAATTTTTCAACCAAAAAAAAGTGCTATCCTTCCACAAAAATTATTGTAAAAATAAAGCAATATCTGTCAGTGAAATATTTTAAATTCTATACTACTGTCAGAGGGTTTCTCTCAATATGAGAATTGTCTGTGTTGATGAAGAGTAATGCATACATTTTCTATATTGAATGCCTGATTTTTTTTAGAATATTCAAATATCAATCAGGAATAAATATTTCTAGGGCCAGCTCCATGGCGTAGTGGTTAAGGTCCAGGTGCTCTGCTTTGGTGGCTTGAGTTTTTGAGTTAAGATCCCGGGCATGGACCTACACCACTTGTCAGCCATGCTGCGGCAGCGACCTACATACAAACAAGAGGAAGATTGGCAATGGATGTTATCCTAGGGTGAATCTTCCTCAGCAAAATAAATACATAAATAAATATTTCTATTGCTTTTAGGTGTTAAATTTTTTATTCAAAATATATTTTACATTAAAATATTTAAAAATTAAGTATTTTATTCAAAAAGCTAACTCTGATTACATTAACAAGAATTCAGTTTAACATTTTCTCTGTGGTATTGCACTATTTATTTTTACTTTACAATTACCAGAGTAATATATTTTGCATCATGAAAATCTATAGAAATGGCACTCACTGTAGAGATTAAGCGCAGAAATTTGGCCTGAAGCTTCCAGTTTTTGAATCCCACCCCCACTATGTACTAATTGATTTGGGAAAGTTAATTAACCTGTCTATATCTAATTTCCTCTTCCTCTAAATAAAGAATAAGAACCGACCTCCTAACCTGCTTGTTGGGCTTACAAGGAAAATTAAACGAGAAGCACCAGTAGCGGATGCTGTTCGAGCTCCTTCCTGGGGCCCTGGCCCTCCCAGCTTGAGTGCACTCCAGCTCAGCTTCCGCTGCCAGCCCCACATTTCTCTCGGTGGCTTTCCACGGCTGTTGGAGTCTACCTTACTTCCTCTGTGGCACACTGGATGTGCTAGGATCAGACGTCCTTCAGGAGCAGCCCCTGCTCTGATTCACAGGATGAGTGTTTAACTATCCCAGCCCACTCACCTCCACAGGTGTTTACACTGGTACCAGGGAACTGGTAGAAATCATCTCCAGTTGCTCACACTGGTGACTAGCTTATAACAGATCATGTCTCCCTTCCTTTCCCTGGGTCATTTTCCCGCTCACCTAAGTTTTCTTGGATTTTCATCTCAGTGTTGGCATCTGGAAGATCTCATACTAACACAGCTGTTGCCAGAAGTGGTCCTGGAAAACACAAAAACCATGGTTGTCCATAAGTAGGGAGTTGATAATACTTAAACTGTAGCATCAAAATTACTAAGATTTTCACAGGTGGAGGAACTGAGATGAGATACAAGTGGAAAGGCATATACTGGTGTATGCAATAGCTCTAGTTTTGAGATATGTGCCAATGACAGCAGCTGGAAAGATGATGGAATTGTTTGTTCAGTGCAATCCCAGCACTGAAGAAAGGGAATGATGGGCTCATGTTAGCCAACTACCAATTCAAGGTAAGATATGAGAGCCAGAAGGCATCTGTGGGGGCTTTTGAAAAAATGGACTTCTACACTTAGAGACAGACTGGTCTGAAACTTACACCCAGGACTTGAATTTTAGCCAAGCTTAGTTAAAAAGGAGAATGAAATAAAGACCAGTATTTTTGTGTGAGATTCAAATTTATATGTACAACTGCCTATTGGCTGTCTGGATGTCTCCTCAGCATGGATCATGTCTTAAAGTAACCACTAGCTGATTTGTTTCCCTGGAGAATGAAGCCATTCTATTCATTAAGGGAATAAGGAATGGCTTATTGGTGGATAGGGAAGGGAAAATAATTAAGACAGTGGCAGTGGCCCACTATAGATCAGGATTCACAGCAGTGGAGGTTTTAAAGAAGGTGGGCTCTCCAGTGTAATGAATGACGATCGGATTCCAGAGTGGCAGAGGCCACACGGTGACACTCGGCAGTAAGGGTCAGACTCTTCACGAAAGGCAGCCCAGCAGTGATGGTGAACAAGATGCATTAACTCACGGAGGTCTGCGGCAGAGGCTGGTAGACCCAGAATGTTCCAAAGGCGATAGAAATGGCTGCCAGTGGGGATTTTGCTCGACTTATATAACCAGAAAAGGTCCAGATCTGGTGAACAGAAGGCTGAGCTCAGTGGCTGCGTTGTAAAATCCGGTTTACAGACCCACAGAATGTACAGCACCAGAGTGAACCCTAGTGTAACTTATGGACCCTGAGTGATAATGATGAATCAATGCAGGTCATCAATTGTAGCAAATGTACCATCTGGTGGGGAGGTTGATAATGGGGGAGTCTGTGCATTGTGGGGGCAGGGGGTATATGGGAATTCTCTGTACCTTCCTCTCAATTTTGCTCTGAACCTAAAACTGCTCTAAAAAATAAAGTCCTAAAAGAGTTCTAAGACTAGGGCACTGTCCATCTAGCTGTGAAAAATACTTTTAATCAATGGCTATTTGATTGTCCTGCTTCCCAACTGGTAGAATATACAGGTGGAACCCAAGGTGGGTAAACATGCTCATTGCTGTTATCCACTTAGGGAATTTGTGTTTGATGTCTCAGAAATTTAGGCTCTGCTGGATGGGATATACTGGGGAAGAAATCTTCCCCAGAAGACACGGTACGCTTAATGCCGTCACTGCAGCTGGGCGTTGGACTTCTGTTGCCAGTATTGCAGCAAGCAAACGAAGGATAATATCTGGCAGAGATAATTGTCCTAATCATCACAAAGCAGTAGGGTTGCCTCTATGTAACGGCAATAAGTAGCAGCATGACTGAGACTTACGGTATTCACTGGGGCATTCTTTGAGTTCCATGCCCAGCGATATTCATAACTTGGCAATTTTGACAAACACTGCCTAACAAAAATATAATAACAAAGGGCTTGACCCACGAGGGATGAGTATCTGGGTTATTCCACAGGAGAAGCATGCTGATCCAGCAGGAGTATTGGCCAAGGGTAAAGAAAGTCTAGAAAGGACTCTAGGGAAAGTAAATAATAAGTAACAGTTGAGACCCAGGGCCAACAACACAAAACATGACTTAACTCACAATTTTTAAGAAACTATGACCAGCCAACATTTTGAAAAATCAGTAACAGGATTAAGTTAATTTAATTTGGTGTGGTAGTTCCAGATGCCTCGCCCTCAAAGATTTCCACACTCTGATCTCTGAAACCTGTTAATATCTTTGTTGCCTTACTTGGCAAAAGGAAGTGTATGGTCTCATTAAATCAAGAACGTTGAGATGGGGATATTATCCTGGATTGCCCACCGGGCCCAACATCATCACAATCATCCTTATTAGAGGGAGGCAAGGTTAGAGCCAGAGAAGGCGACATGCCCCTGAAGCCGAGGTCAGAAGGATGCTCTTCGAAGGTAGAGGAAGGGCCAGGAGCCAACGAAGGCAGTCAGCCTCCAGAAGCTGGAAAGAGCAAGGAAACAGATGGCCCCCAGAGCCTCCTGAAAGAACACAGCCCTGCTGACCCATTTGGAACTTTGACCTCTAAAACTGTTACTGAATTTGCATTGTTTGAAGCCACAAAGTTGTGGTAATTTGTTACTGTAACAACAGGAAGCAAACACACCTGGTGCATGAGGGAATCAGAGAAAGGCAAGGTCTGGACTCAGGTAGACGCTGCAAGTGCCCGGCCAGTGAGTCCTTGTCTGGGACTCTGTGCTTATCGGCCAATATGCGATCGCCAGAATCTTCTGTCTTTGCCTCATAGCTTCATTTTGAGGTGGGAGCCCTATTGCTGCCTATTTTGTAAGCCACAGAGCCGGGATTTGACACTCTGCCTGAACAATGACCAGTGGTAGACAGTGTATACACCTCCGTTCCTCAACCATCAGGCGGAATACTTTTTGTAATGTGAATTTTAAAACGGCTCCCAGAATTTCCGCAGCGAACACAGACTTGTGTTTGGTTTGATGACAGACCCTCTGTTGGTTGCCTTCCCTGCCTTGTCTCCTTTCTCCACAGCCCTACCTTCAACTCTCAAATTAACTGCCTAGTCTGGAATCTTTCTCAGGTATGCTTCTGGGGAAGCCCAAATTAAGAAATCTTAGAAAGCCATAAGAGCCAATATCAAAATTAGCCATTAGTACATTTGTTAATGCAGATTTGTATTTGCTATAATTTTAAGAGCATTGGATTGTCAGTGATATAGATTTTTTTCTTCCATTACTAAACAAAAGATTTGTTTAGCACATATCCTTAAAATATGAATCATAAAATACATAAATCAAACAATATATTTTAAAATAGATAAATCACCACTTTTCATTTTACTACAAAGCAGTGAATTTTATTTGTTACAAATTCACTAATTAATAACCAATATAAACCAAACCTATCCAATTAAATGTATAAATACTCAATTTCTACATCTATTTAATGCCACATCTATTCTACATGTAGAATTGTACAATTCTACATCCATTTAAATGATAGTCTACATTAAGTTTATTGTCATCAGCATATGCTGCACTGCTTTTATTTTCCTGAGGAAGACTAACACTGAGCTAACCTCTGTTGCCAATCCTCCTCTTTTTGCTGAGGAAGATTGGCCCTGAGCTAACATTTGTGCCCATCTTCCTCTATTTTGTATATGGGACACAGCCACAGCATGAGTGGTATGTAGGTCCGTGCCCGGGGATCCGGGCCTGTGAATCCCGGGCCGCCAAAGCGGAAGGGGCAAACTTAACTGCTAAGCCACTGGGCGGGCCACCTGCTATGCCTCTTAAGTTTTGTTTGGTCCTGTGTCTTTTGCTATCTGTAAGTGTAACTGGAATATACACGGTAAATAATTTCTAACCAGAGTCTCTTTCCTTTCACTGACCATGAGCCGAACAACACTGACCACTTATTAGCGGAAAAGCATGTGTTTGTTAGAGGCTATCTCCTTACTTAACTTTTCATTTAAAAAAAGTAACCCTCTTTTAAACAAAAATATATCCAGAATAATAGCCAATAATTTACTAGAAACTAAGAATTTCTAGAAGCACTTTTTCACTTGCATTTATCACTTTTCTTTCTCTCCATGTTCCTTAAAATGAACGCAAATGCCCGTATAAACCCACGCTGTGATTTAGTGATAACAGAGCTGCTGTGGAAGTACACAGCACCTCCAGAACGTCCCCAGGCCACTCCTGCTGTGTAAATGATCCTCCTTCAGTTTCCTTCAGTTCCTGCACTTCCCTGCATCCTGGTACCATGAGCTGGAGTCATAAAAAGGATTAAAAACTCTGTTCCTAAGCATCATTTCATGCCCTCTGATTTTGCACGCAGTCTTAGATAGCCAGGGCCGCCCTAACAAAGACCACAGGCTGGGCCTTTAAGCCACAGAAACTTATTTTGTCACAGTTCTGGAGGAGGGAACTCTGAGATCAGGGCGTCGGCGGGTTGGTCCCTTCTGAGGCTTTGAGGAAGAGTCTGTCCCGTCCCTCTTCTCCAGCCTCGGGTCGTTTGCTGGCAATCTCTGATTGGAAGACGCGTTGCTGGACTCTGCCTTGATGTTCACACGGCGTCTCCGTGTGTGTCTGTCTGCGAGTTTCTCCTTTTTATCAGGACCCCAGTCATAGTGGACAGGGGCCCACCCTCCTCCAGTAGGACCTGGTCTCAGCCTATTCCATCTGCAACCACTCGATTTCCAAATAGGGTCACATTGTGAAGTACTGGGGTTAGAACTTCAATATTTAAATTTAGGGGGGCACAACTCAACTTGTAACATGACAAAATTGTAAAGTGGGACATGTTATGGCTACTATAGAACAGTGAGCGCCCGGATTCAGTAGACCCTTGCCCAGCCCTACCCTGGAAGAGGTGAGGGTGTCCACAGCTCCAATACACCTACCCGCAGAACAGAAAAGCCCACTCGGAGAGCAGTGACTCAGGATCTTCTGTAATAACAGATAAAACAATCCACTGACATAAGTTCACGTTCTAAAATGGTCCCTGTTTGGTGTGAAATCTTAAATAAACAAACCATGACCATAATTCTATATAAGAAGCAGAGTAACAGCGACTCACTTGAGAATTCCTAAGGTAACTGAAACACAAAGAAACGATTATATTGAAAAAATCAATAAGATAAGGGATTTTCTTAGTTTTACATCTTTACTAGCAGCTTTTTTCAGAAGAAATTTTGTTCAGTTATTAATACAAATCAGATATGAAAATAAGGTCCTTGTGGGCTGGGGTTTGGAAAGAGGGGTGAGCAAGAGAAGAATATTGGGGATTATGGTGAAATTTAAAAAAAGGCAAATTTTACCAGAGAAATGAAAACTCTGAAGATGAAGCATTGTTCCCTGTGCCGCTGAGAAAGGGCCCGGGACTGCTCCTGTCGGCCAAGGGCCTCAGGGGTCGGTGTCCTCCTTGTTCTGGCTGTAACCTGCCTTACCACGCCCTCCCGAGGACAACCCGTGATGTCCTTAAATCTGGTCAGCTAGCTGATCCTGTGTGATTGGTGCAATGGCCATACAACTGGAGCTTTGTTGGGTTAAAAATAATATTCTTGGAAAATAGGAATCCTAGACTTGAGTCATATTTATATGTGGGTCAAAATTACATGAATTTTGATACAAACATAAAAAAAAGTAAATGATTTTCCGGTAAAACTGTAGCCCGCATTCCAATCCCCAACTGAAAAAATAAGTAAAGAAAAGTCCCTCTAACATCTATAACTCTGCTTTTACAGCGGAGGGCATATGAGACTCCAACAGAATAAAAAATTACCCTTAAAAACTAACTTACAATAAAAAAAACTGTAAATCTAATAAGTAAAGTGATCCACCTATGGGAGAGTCAGCAGATTTTAAAAAATAAAAAAAATGAAGTATCATTATTCTATGAAATTTAAATATTAAAACTGTTTGACAATGACTACCAAATATATTTATTTACATTATTAAAGATAAAAGGAAAAGGCAACCCCTAATGAAGATAAATTGTAGTTACAACTAATAAATATAGAAAATAAATTAATGTTACCATAAATTAAAAATACATCATCAAAATAAGAACTCAGTGTAAATTTTGAAGAGTAGATTAGCCACAGTTGGACGGAGAATTGAGGCAAACACCTAGACTGAAGCACAAAGAAATAAAGATAAAGAAAATACGCAAAGAGATATTAAGTGACTTTAGAATAGCACTTCCCCTTTAGACACTTTTTTGGACTAGTTAGCTTGAAGCAGGCTCAGCAAACGAAACATCCAGTAACCTGAGGACACACCAGGTAGAGAGGTGAGGGAAGGGGCATGCGCCCACAGTGGGCTCCCTGCAGCCATGAGCAAGATCAGGGACCAGGACCACAGGGGAGCTTGGGGCACGGGTAACAGGGAGGGGCTGACCCCGCTCCGTCCTCACGAGCCTGTGCAGGGGCTGAGGTCCTGGAAGAGAGAACCGCTCATTTCCAGCAGAAGCAAGCACGCGTCCCCACGGGATTCCCAGTGTTTTTGATGCAGCAAACGAGACGTCATAATAAAAGAATTGGGATTCATATGGAAAAGATACCCTGTGAGTGAACATCAGCAACAAAACGAAAGATTTTGCCCCCGGCCCACCATCCAAAAGACTCCAATTCTGTAACTGTCAGATCCGTGATACGAAGTTACCACGTACACAGTGAAAGTGGATTCCACAGGAGCGAGGACGAGCACACGTTGGGCCGGGCTACCCCGTGGTGACACCCCAGGTACAGGCCTAGCGGCCTGGAGAAGCAGTTCAGGGTCTCCTGAAGGCAGTGGCTGCTGCCTGGTGGACAACACACGCTGTGTTGTCTCCTGCTGTGGTAACGGGAGGAGGCAGGCTGCCTCTTCCGGTTCAGAACTTTCAGAAATGTCTGGGGGGGTCAGATATCTGGGAGGTGGGGCGCCCACCCAAATACTCCCATCTCCTTTGCCAGGTTCCTGGGTTTCCACAACTGGGTCCCTCACTGTGCTGTAGTGTATCAATCTTGTTTGAAGGTTCAGCTGTCTCGGGAATTCGACTCTGACTATCAAACCCTAGAGTGGGTCTGTCCTCCGTCTGCATGGAATGAGGCTTCTGTGTAAGCTACTCAAGTTTCCAGAGCTACTCTCTGGCTCTCCTAAGTGGTTTTCAATTATGTGATAATTACCCTAGCTCTTCATTATCTATTTATAGAGCATCGATGCAACTTAGTACAACCATCCCATTTCATTGTCCTCCTATTTATCATCTCCCCTGTACATTTCAAATCCCTAATCATCAGAGGGCCAGCACTCTCCGTCTACTGTCATGCCCTTCATCCAATTAAAACTTTAACAGTTGGATGACACTTTGTACAGGAGCTGTCTGCACACTATCCGTGAGAGATATTGGGTCCTAATGCCTACAGGACACTAAGTGATCCAGCCCCCAAACCATCTCTTACTCTCTGCTTTCTCAGACCACTCCTGGTACAATATATGCCAATTTTGGGTCTCCAATAATCAGATGCTGAGAAGTAATTTGGAGCACAACATAGTTATTGAGGAGTAATATTTGTGGAAGGAAACAGGGCAAATCGGGATTGGGTAATGAGCAGTAAGACTGCAGTGCCCATCAACTGATGCTGAGTCCTGGAGAGAGCTGCTCCCTGGTGCTCCGTCATGGCCAACGGTCACTGGCAGTGAGAAGGGTGGACCTGGCTGAGTCGAGTCGCTGGCTGGAAGGAGGACTCAAGAATAACAGGGCATCGACTTGAAGATTGACACAGAGCCCGAGGAAGCAGGGATCCAGGAACCACACTCCTTACAGCGAGGCAGCTGGTCCTTTCTGGAAAGTGCACTGAACACACACTCTGCCAGAGAGCTTAATGCTTCTGGGATTCTTGTGCTGGTTTAGTTTGAATTGGTAGACCATGTTTTGCAAATGTACTTTTCCCCCCAGATTTCTGCCAAATATAGATCATTTCAAAGTAAATAAAGTATGTCCAAATATTTTACCCCTGTGAATGCACTCATGGACACTAATTTATGTAAGGAGTAATATTTGTTATTTACTAATCCAAGAATCATGTATTCTTGACTGAAGAGTTACAGAAAAAATGCTATAATCATGTGTAGTTTCTTTCAGGATGCCTCTATCAAGCTGTTTGGTGGCTCTCCAAAGAATTAGGGAATGTTCAAACAGTGGTGCCGACTTTTCTCTGCCTTGCTGAACACAAAACGACATAGACAGACTATTTCTTTATCCTTTTTATTCTGTTTACCAAATAATTGCCTTTTTGCTTAATCAACCTTCCCTTAGGTCTTTGGTTAATTTCTACTATTGTGTGAAAAATAAGCATCAATTCCTTAAACATTTATTGCAGCAATGTTTATGACTACACTTTACTGCAACCTCAAATCTTTAATTTGTTTTCCTTTTAAGTGTTTGACAAATGATCCTAAAAGGGTGTTTTTTTCTCCTCTGTATAACCATATAAAGCATTTCATGCTGTCAGATGTGGTGGCGCAGAGGAGACTCATCATCTGTTTTAGGTTTTTCTTTCCTGGGAAAGTGCTTTTATGGTGCCATCAAATAAGCATTGCAGACACATTTCCATGTCACCAGGGTCTAATAATTTGTTAGATCTTAAGCAATTCAAAGACTTCTTTATTTTCTGGGACTGGGACAAAATAAGCTAAAACAAATGAGGAGAAAGACTTCCTTTGCTTTAAAATTGGACATTTACAATGCCCCCATTTTTTCCCTCCTGGGAATATTTTCCAATTTAAAATTAGGACATAATGTGTGTGCTTCCATGACTCTCTTTGCTCTTTCCTCTCCAAAAAAGAGAACTAATATAAATCACCAATATTATTCCCAATATTGAGGATTACTAGAGGAAATAAGAGGTTTCAATTGGGTTTTTGAACTTGCCTCTTCTTTATTGAGTAAACCTAACTTTACATTTATCCAAGTACTCATTGCTTTGAGAGAATGTATTCAGAACAGAATTCTCTGTTGGTACAAGAAATAACCTGGCATATTAAATAGTAGAAAATTTATTTCATCAAATATTTATTGAGTGCAAATCAGAAATTATATAAAGGATAGAAAAAGAAATAATACGTGATGTATCTCCACTACCAGCTTACTTTACAAGCATACCGTCTTTACATAAAGATAAACATACAAACATACACTGTTTAAAAATAAATTATGTGGGGAAAAAACAGACAGAAGTTTTTAGACTTTAAGGATCTAGAATATTATGGTCAAATTTAATACAGTAGCACTCATAATTCTTATATTCAGTAATACTAAGTAATACTATTAGAAAGATATTAAGAAATTAGTGCAATAATAGTACTAATGAAATTATATTTGGCTTCACAAAGTTCACATTTAAAATTTTTGGAGGTAGTGTGGGGGGGCAACAGAGATTGGCATGTATCCATCATAAAAATCACCAGTAATTATTTATAGTCAAGACAGAAGCTGAAGGAGAGAAAGAGATCACATTTGTTATGTATTCTCGGTAAGAGAGGGGATCTCATTTTTGGATCTGCAGACCCAAAGAACCCATGAAGGGTTAATAATGGATGTTTCCTTGTCTTAAGTATCTTTCATCTGTAGGTACCACCAGCCTTGGCTCTCACTCTGATCACAGAGTGTTTTTTCCTTCCATGCTATATATGCTCATTAAAAACTGATATAAAATAAACTTGTGTGTTCCTGTCACTATAGCACACAGCCGGTTACTTTCCCTCCTCATCACCCAGCCTGCCCTCTATCAAATAAACACACACTGTATTTCTCATGGATGACATGTTTTAGCCCATCTCCATCCCACAAGGACTCTTGTAACACTGACTTTGAAGACATCTATGACATTCATAGCTGGTCCTGCCAATCTGTGGAATTATAATATTAGAGAAACTTCAGAGTTGTTTGATGAGCACAACATTGTCAGTCTTGGTATTTTGCTAATCTTTTCCTTAATGTTAACCAGACTGTTGTCACATACATACTGGTATCACGATCCAGTTTAGTTGACATCCCTTACATCTCAGGCATTGTGTTGGTCCCAGGGATTAAGCGAAATTTAAGGAATTGCCTAAATCATCAAGGAGCTCTCATACCGAGGGAGGAAACCTTTCACAAAGGTAATTTCAATGTGCTGTTAGGTGTTTCTGTAAAATGTTTTAGAGGGTGTAGTGAAAGCACAAAAGAAAATGAGATAAACTGTCATGGGAGAATGAGGAAATGTTCAAGGAAACTTCATTGATGACCCAGGATTTAAACTGAGCTCCGTGAATTCCGTGGCCTTCTGTGAATGTGGTGTATTTGGATGGAAAATGGAAGCATCAGGCTGCGTGACTTTCTCCTCAGGAAACTGTACATGAGGCACCATTGCTGGCATGTGGCAAGCAGCGGGCCAGGGGTGGGACATGAAGCTGGCAGGCTGGCAGTGGCCGACCTCCCAGGACCTCTATGAACGGTAAAGAGTTTGGGATTTATAAGTGGAAGAGGACAATAATTAACAACACAACCTACCAAGGTTCCCCTCCTAAAATGTGTCAGGCAGTGTGCCAACTGCCTAACAAATGTCGTGCGAGGTAAATAGCTCCATTTGGAGATTTTGTTTTGCTTTGTTTTTAAAAGGACTCTTAGAAAAAAACTTTTGCAACTACTAAATAGCAGAGAAAATAATTTAATCTGTTTCTTCTGACTATTTCTAATATCTTCTTACTTTCAAATTAGGCTTTTAAGCCAGCATGGTTTATAGGTACTGATATAAACATATTTGTGCTGTAGAAATAGTTCTAGTGCTGTGGAAGGGGGAAAAGACTTGTGATATTCTAAGCAAGACATACTGAGTAGGTGAATCAAGGCTGGACAGCGTGTAAGTCAAGGATAAGAAGGACATTTAGATGTTCTAGAGTACACAGTCTACAAGTATTGCTACAATGGAACTATTTTCAAATTTCAATAGAAACATGTAAAAAATAACAATAAAACAAATCATCAAGACTACTGAGAAAGGTAAAGAAGGCTTTCCAGTCTGTGTTTCAGCTGAGAGGGAATGATGTGTAGGTATTCGTGGAATGGGTGAGCAGAGAGAGCCTTCCACACAAGAACAGTCAATTTCTTCCTGCTGCAGAGAATCCCATGCAGGGAGAATCTCTGTAAGGTGTCCGATGCTCACAACTGTATGTGAATCTAGTTTACTTGCTTTTTTAAGCTACTCTTTGTGCTGAAATATATGTTTCTAGTTTGTTTTACTGAATTTGTAACATTTTGGGGGACTATGAGCATAATGTCAATATTTGGATTAAAAGCAAAGTGTGAACGTTTGAAAGACTAATTTTTTAAGGTGTGTTTGCTGTCAAAGTCCTGGTATAATGTATAAGAAGAAGTATTTTAGACTGGTAATCTAACTATATAACATTTCTAACTATTGCCTAAAAGAGAAAATCAATTTTCATTTTGTTTTGTAGCAGAAAGTATTTGTAAATGTAAAGTTAATGTTGACATTCTCCAAAAGAAAGTAAGTTCTTAAGAAACATACATCAAAGAGAATCGTGAAAGCTCGAAAGAGAGGAGAAAAAGTAAAGCTTGTGTGAGAGGATTAGGAGAATGTTGTGTGGGGGAAAAACATAAAATAAAGAACAGAATATCATTAAAGATAATTTTTTCTCTTATTAGAAATACAGGAAACAGTCTCTGGTTAAAGAAAAAAATTAGAAATAAAATTTAATGTGTAAATATGAAGCAGGATGTAAAGCATTTATGAAAAATAAAAATGACTTCTGCTTGGAAGAAATAGATTTATGAATGAAATATAGCTGGATCATGTATTAACTGAAATAATTATTGTGACTATTCTATTTATACTTTATACAACTTGAATAAAGTTAAATGATAATATCAAAGCTAAATGACGTGTATCTTAAGGACAAAGACACAGTTGTTTCTGTTCTAGTTGCATAATTTCAGTGCTGGTGCACTGCTAGGCAGGTAGTTGTATGCCACGAACCACGTCTGGTTCCACAAAACCAGAGCTTGAGGCGATGGCTCCCCTGAAGGGAATTTATGTGGAAATCAATGGCAGGCAGCAGGCGAGAATAACCAGGGAGAGAGAAATAGGAAGGGAGGAGAAGGCAATAATGGATTATTATAAAGTTGGCCGCCACTGTGGGTCATGGTGGTCAAGCCTACTGGGAACATCTGAGCAGCCTTATAAACGCATTTCAGAGTTGTCTGCCTGAGCAGTGAAAGGGAGCATTCATCTATGGGCTCTTAACTCCGGTGGCTAGGATTGCCCTGGGCAGTGGGGGGCAGATTAGTCCCCCCGAGTTCCAGCTTAAGAATGTGTGGGTACCAAGTGAGCTCCCACAGGAACCCACGTGTCTGAAATCATATAAGCCCTCAGAGCAGGGGCAAGAGACACAGGGACCTTATCTGAAGTGAGGCGACATGGCTCCAAATGAGACAAGCCTGCACTGTCTCAGGTGCTCAGATCTGCTCAGGCCCCTGCAGGCAGTATCACCCCCCACCCCAGTGTAATCAAATCCCCTACCAAGTCGTCAGTTGGGGGGTTCAGTAAACTCCACAGGAGACGGTGCAGGAGGACTAGAGGAACAAATTATATTTACCAGTGTCTACACACTGGTCGATATTACCTAACTTACTGTTTTAGCTGTATTTTTCAAATTTCATGTTGTGTTTTGGTCACAGTTATAAACATATTTTGAATTCTGTTATAATTTCTTTGTCTTCCAAACATTGTATAGATATATGTATCTTTCCCCAAGGATAAGGGTATTTTTAATTGCTAGTATTTTGGTTGACTTCTTATTTTAATGCACTGTGTATGTAGGTGTGTGTTACCGTATGATGCCTGGCCTTTATCTTTGTGGAGCCTTCATTGCTTCTGTAATAGGGAATTTGTTTACAAAGAGACTAAATAGCCAAATGCAAACGGGAGTCTGGCGGAGCTCTAGAGTGTGCTGATGAAGCAGCAGCTGGTGTCAGGGAAAGCCTGAGCTAGCAGAGGGTTTACTCACTTCATAAGTCCTAAGCAAGGAAAAGAGAGTCTGGGCAACTGGCAAAGGCGTTGGTAAGGAATTGGGGGGCAGACTATCCAGTTGAGAAAATTACCAGAGTGCCACCCAGTACCACAAGCGCCAACTGACCGGAAGCAGGGAGTGGTTCTCTGCTCAGAAAGCCGAGTGTGGCCAGAGCAGAGCCGCCAGAAGCCGTAAACAGCACATTCACCTGAATTGGGGGCCAGCTCTGTGGAGAAGGCTTTTTGATCAATGTCACGTTTTTAATGGTGAATCTCAGAACTGCAAAGACATTCCTGCCTGGTTCCTAAAAGGATGCTGATCTTCTCTACTGAGGCTTGCACATACCAACAGTGTTGACACAAGATGGGAAGATCAGGTCCTTGACGAATGCCCATATGCTTGCAGTAGTCAGAAGTCTTCTGAATAAACTGTTATCACCTCAAGTAGTTAACACACTTAACAAGTATTTAAATCTAACTCTAACAAGGTTGTCACATGCCTCACTACTTTTATATTAATATAGCTCACATTTACATGGCACTTATTTATTTATTTTGGTGAGGCAGATTCGTCCTAAGCTAACATCCATTGGCAATCTTCCTGTTTTTTTTGCTTGAGGAAGATTAGCCCTGAGCTAACATCTGGGCCAGTCTTCTACAAAGCACTTAGTTTGCTTTCCATGTAGAATTTTATTTAATTCTCTCAACAAATGCATGTGTTGGATGATATTTTCCCAGCTTTATAAATGCAAAAAGATGAAGCTTAGCTCTGTCAAGGAACCTCTCCAAAGTAAAACAGCTAGAAAATGTTGGAGGAGAATTCCAACACAGGAAATATAACTTAGAGCTTGTGCTAACTTTTATGTTGCATACGTACTTATTTATGGCAAAGTCAATAACAAAAAAATGTGTTATTTTCCACTGCAATGTGATAAAATTTTTTTTCATATAGATGAAGATTTAGGTTTTTATTCTGCTACATTTCCAGCACATCAGTTATATAATAGAAATAGTCACAATTCTATGTGCCAGGCATATTAGATATAACTCTCCTTTTTTGATCTTGCTGAGTATTTTCCACATTTTAAAGATATGGAACACAAAACTCAAAAAATAAATTGCCCAGAGTCACAATATTATTAACTAGAAGAGAGAAATGTCCACACACTTTACCTTTTCCTGCTCTGCCAGTATGAGAGCCCACGGTCTGTGCAGCTGTTCACACACTGCCTTCTGTCTGCACACTCCAGGAGCTCAGGACACCGCAGACCAGGTGCTGGGCCATCATCTTGCAAGACGATGAACTGTGAGGGGAGCAACTGGACGCCATTACTGAAGCCACGTTACAGGAACGAGTCCACCCAGCTCACACCTACAACCTCCAGTACACTCTTTCATCCTGATTTATCTCCCTTTTTAGAATGGTCCTTGAAATTCTGCAGCATATTTACAAGTCTCATGGCAATGAGCCAAAGGGGGTCCAAGACATGTGGTCCCAAGAAAAGCATCACTCTAAGCGTGACTCTGATTGAGATTATGTTCTTTCTATTTCCTGACCTCGTGATTCAACATGGCGTTAAATTGACCATTATTTATAAAATAGTGATTTTTCTGCCTTTTTTCTACATTAAAAACTAGAGACAAAAACCTGTAAGTAAAAAGTACTTGGTCTTTGGCCTTTCTGGTCACAGCTCAATGGCCTGGGTCACTCAGTTTACTGTGAGCACAGCCGTGATCACTGACAGTAACTCAACACAGCAGAACAAATCGTGTTCAACAGAACTAAACTCCTCTCATGGAACTCTGTTTCTGATTGGCTTCGTGTTGCTCCAACTTAAAAACCACTTGAGTGCTTCCATGTCTGCTCTGTATGAGGCTGTCAGTCCCATGTCTTCTTATCTGCATGAGGCAGGATAGGTTTCAACAGGGCTCAGGCAACTCGTTACCTCAAGGGTTAGAGAGTGAATATTCTTGGCTTTGAAGGCTGCACAGTCTCCCTAACAAACACTCCATCTCGTGTTGTAGCACAAGAATGGAGACAGTACGTGAATAGCTGATTATGGCTCTGTTCCAATAAAATTTATTTATAGACACTGAAATTTGGATTTTGTATAATTTTCATGTGTCATAAAGTATTATCCTTCTTTAGATTTTTTAGTTATTAAAAAAATGTAAAAAGTATTCTTAGTTTGTGTTGTATGAAAGCAGGCTGTTGGCTGGACTTTGGTCTATCGGTCATACTTTGCTGACCACCAAGTTAAAGAATAAGATTGAAGAAGGGAAACAAACCAGGGCTTTATTAAAAGAAACTATTGCTCAATATTGTCAGTTGTTGCTTTATTGTTCATTAAAGGCTTTTTAAAATAGGAAACATTTTTAATGTGATTAAGTAACCATAGGAAGACTGGTTTGAGGTCTAAAAAAGCAAATATGTAGTGTGAGCACATTTGTATAAGTTGTTGGTATTCCATCAATTGTATCACTAGCGTTTTTTGTAAATTTGAGCAAGCGCATCATGTTCCTACATCCCTATTAATCCTACTTGGCTATAAGAATGGTGCAAAGATTTGATTAGAAAATATTAGAGCAATGAGGAGATTATGAATATCCCATGAATGAATGAAAATTGTTTCTATTTTCCTCTATGTTACATAAAACTATAAGTTACTTATTTGTACAGTGGATAGAAGGTAAGAAATATGTATCATTTTGGAGATAAAGAATAAAAGAAGCATTATTTCAACAACCAGTTTGTCTTTGTAAATTCTCATTAAATTAGGAAGGCAAATATATCTAGCTGAGCATGATAGAAATATTTATATTTGAATATTCATTTATTTGATTTTTGAGAAACATTTAACTTGTTTTGATGAGGTAAATTGCCTAAAAATAAACTTAGTTTATTACGGCAAAATGACATCATAATATATCAGAAATTATAATGAAAGTTGCACGTTTGTCATATTTAGAACAAGACATTTCACACAAACAAACAAACTCATGCAAATCTATTGAATGAACTGTAAGTTTAATTTATTGTAAATAAATGATCAGGAGAACCAAAACTTCCAAAATTGGAATAGAATACAGTGACTGTATGATAAGTCCAATAAAGAGAAATGCAACGTGCACTAGGACCTGACTCTGACAATATTTATGTGTTCCTCACTGTGAACCACCAGGTGCCTCAGAATTTTCTTTAATAACTGTTCTGGGTTTATTTATATTTGTATCTTTGTTTGTCTGTATTGAAAAAATAGGTGATGCTTTTAATGTGAGAATGATCAAATGATGCTTTTGATGATGTCTACACAAAAGAAACAGTAAAGGGAATTAGTTTTGCTTGTCCAATGAGTAGACTGGATTAACAGTAAAAGGTTGCCTTCAGTTTACTATTCTGTAGCCATAGAGAAAGAAATACTAACATAAGGATGTTTATAAAGATTCTGGGACCATCATGGTGGTAATATAGTTTTTGAATCTCTTTGAATCTCCAAATGAAGATAGACAAAATTACTGGATATCAAAACAAAACAAATAAAAAAGACATGGGCAATGTTTGCAAAAGGCCTAGGCAAGAATACAAGTGGATGGAAAACCACAAACAGCCACAAGACATTCTCTCCGGGAGGAAACGGGGGAAAGCACTGGATGTCTGACGGACCTGAGAACAGAAGGAAAAGAAACAACAGGTATTTGCTAGAAAACATTGAAGGCTGATTTGAGAATCGCATCTGAAACTTGGGAAGGTTTTGTCCAAACCAACTGCGTGAGAGTATGGTGTTGGCCATATGGGCAGAAGAGATTTGAATTATCTATCTCTGTTGAATACTCAAAACAGACCAACCAGAGAGCAATTCCAGGTTAGGGTAGGGCCTCACATTTAGAAGAAACTTCCAGGAATGGAACCAAAATCGTACTGAAAGGACAGCGGAGAAAAAGGAGAAGATTCAACTGTGATATAGGGGCAGGAACAGAGCCAGGAAATCTCATAGAGAGTCTCCATATTTTTTCACGCTACTGATAACAATAGAAGAGGAAGATCTGTGACGTTAGAAAAGTTATCTTGAAGCACATCTCCTCCTAAATTTCATATAAAACTAATTTCATATAAAAATGAGCTACAAGGGCTGGCCCGGTGATATAGTGGTTAAGTTGGTGTGCTCCGCTTCAGGGACCCAGAGTTTGCAGGTTTGGATCCCAGGCATGGACGTATGCACTGCTCATCAAGCCACATGGCGGCGTCCTACATACAAAATAGAGAAAGATGGGCACAGACGTTAGCTCAGGGCCCATCTTCCTCAGCAAAAAGAGGAAGACTGGTAACAGATGTTAGCTCATAGCCAATCTTCCTCACCAAAAAATAAATAAATAAATGAGCTACAGAAAATAATCAAGATCAAAATTCATAAAACATTTTTACAAGAAAGAAAAAGAGTAACAGAGTTGCAGAGTAAATGAAGACTAGCAGAATGGCTTCCAGACAGACAACACAAACATGCCAGTAATATGTATACAAGAGATCAGAATTATAAAACTATATTCTACTACCCAAATTAGCCAGAAAATAAATCATATGAATGAACAACAGAGTTAGAAAACTTAGAAATGAGATCACAGAACTTCAGAAAGTATTAGTGATAAAAAAAACAATCAATTCAGAGTTGAAGACTAAACTGCAATGAACATACAACAGATTCATGTGAGAGACAGGAGGAGAAAAGCAGGAATGATTTAAGAACTAAAAAAAAAAAGAAAAGAAAAAAGAAAGGGATTTAAGTTAAAGAAACATTGAAGATAGGTGAAGGACATTCAGCCTATCAATATTAGGAAACTCTGAAGAAGAAAATCAATGCAAAGCAACAGGACACGAAGAGTAATAATTCAAGTAAACTTTCCTGAAGTGAAAAGGTAGGAAACTATTTGTTGAAGCAGCTCACCATACTCCTAAAAAGAATGACTAACAACAAAATATATTCTTATAAAATTATTGAGATTTTATCAAAAAGAAAAAAAGTCTCTCAAGAATCTAGACCAGGAGTTGCCAAACTTTTTCCAAGGAGAACCAAATATTAAACATGGTAGGCAGAAGGCCCAAACAGACAGTGGGCTGGGTTTCATCTGGGGACCAGAGTTTGTGGATCCTTGGTCTAGACTTAAAAAAAAAGTGATGTATAAAGAAAAGAAAACTAACTTATTATAAATCCTTTCTGGCAGCAATTCATTACGCCAGAAAATGGACTAATATATTTGACACTTTAAGAGAGAATTTTTGAACCTAATATTTTATATCCTGAAAAGCTGGCTCTTAAAGATGAAGTGCACAGACAATGTAGAGATTTTTTCTGATCTGTTTGAGTGTTTGGGGAGAGTAAACAAATATACATCTTTGCTAAGAAACCCTTCTCTACCTCATTGATGAACTGGAACCTGATATAGCCTAAGGTCCATATCTGAACATCAAGGAGTGTTGTCCTTCATGCCTGAGGGACCCAACGGAAATGTTCTTCTTTTCTAAATGTACTTGAAATGATAAGTGACACAGTCAGGAAAATATGATGACTAGTCACTTGGGACTTCCAGGATATCTAGACAGAAAAAAAACTCACCTCTCTTCCGGAGTTCTTCTCTACTTCATGGTGAACAGTTCAAAATGCCCATCCTCTGTTTCTGTTGGAGCTTCCCATCATCACTGCTGTTGGGTACTATTATGAGATCACGCTCTTATACTCTGAGGATTCACTTCATGAACTAACTTCTAGCTTGAAGCTTCTACATAGTCTGTGGTAGCCACAAAGTTATTTGGGGAAGGATTTGATCTTCTCTGGCCCTTAGTTCTACCATTTAAGAAAGTGTCCAAGTGACCACTTTTAGCTCATCCTCCATGAAACTTAGAGAAACCCATCCCTCTCTAGTAACAGATATATAACCGGGAAGCCTCTTCTTACTCAAATATATGTGAAAACTGCAAATGGACGTTCACCTAATTCAATGAAGCCTGAAGCATCTGTAGAAACTTTGATTCTGACTTAAGTCTTTGTGCAATTTAAATCTTGAATTCTATGCAAATTGGCTCTTTGGAACCACATCTGCACTCTTTATTAGAGACAAACACAACTATGACATGACATATATAATTATTTATAATTAGAAAGGTAAGGAAGAACTGATCAGGAAAACTCAGAAAGCTTACTCCATTTCCTAAGAACTATTTGGAGGTATTTGGAACCATAGTTGTTGTTGATCTGTGGCATTTTGATGCTTCTATGTTGAACGTTGTCAAATACCTTCTTTGGCCCACTCCCTTTGAATAGACATGCCATCGTTCATCAGAGCTCAACCCAACTGTGATGTTTTATTCTAAGATATGTGCCCAGAAGAGATCTGGATGTTGAATAAGGGCTTCCCTTTATTCAAAGGGGGGACATTTGAACTATCTTGAAAAAGACCTCTGCAACTTTTCCAGGTTTGGGAAAAGCCTCACTAATGAGAAATGACCAATGGTCTTTTTTTGGTACATACCCTGGAACATTCTGTTCTATTTCATAATGTAACAGGTTGTGAGTCCTAATCATTCTACTCATAATTGAAGAGAAATGCCAAGGAGTGATGTAGTCATATCAGATAAACTCTCCACCCTGCCCCCCTCATGTGGGGATACTTCAATTACCCGGGAAAATATCTCCCTCTGATGTAAGTCATGGTGATACATCTCTGATGAACAGTTTTTATGATGTTCCTTTTGGATGGGTCCAGTGACATAAGTTAAAGCTGTGATGTTTCTCTCTTCCACTTTTAATAATATAAATATGTCTAGAATTGCTGCTTCTGAAATATCTATTCGATCTTGCAGAACATTTGGAAATAGCTCATTAAAGAACAGCCTTCTTTAAGTCTCTTTTACCCCATCTAACACTACTGTTGGAGTCTTATCTCTCAATAATTATGGTCAGGTGTGTGGTGTTTCTCTTTTCCTCTGAGTTAAGAGCCTTGCCTTATATTTACATGGATTGGTCTTCACATTCTATAGCTCTAGAAGCTGCATAATGATATCATTCTGCTTTCAGTGCCATTAAAGCAAAGTCTTTATTATACTTCATTTTCTGTCCTGTCCCCACCACCCATGGATGAAACAAGAACTTAGATAGATCCTCCCTCTTCTTTCTCATCTAGCATTTTGAAACTTCATTTCTCTGTTTCAATGGAGCAACCCCAAGTTCCTGGTTATGATATAAAGCTGGGAGTAAATCTGTGCATCATCCCTGCCCTGATGGATTTTGTTCTCACAGGTACCTGCTGAGGCTTCCAGCCTGGATGAATATCAAGTCCCGTGAACACTTCACTTAGATAAAGAGCTTTGTGCACTTCTAAGTTTTAAATACATTTTACTTTAATTAGTGAAGCTGTTATTCCTCTCTAACTTCTCTTTTTCCCTGAAACTATGTATTTTTAAGCCAAGTAAACTATAAAGTTTGTCAAACAAAAATAGATATTTTCAGGGGCAGGCTCCGTGGCTTAGTGTTTAAGTGCGTGCTCCACTGCTGGCGGCCCCGGTTCCGATCAGGCGCGTACCCACCAACGCACCACTTGTCCGGCCATGCTGAGGCAGCATCCCACATACAGCAACTAGAAGGATGTGCCACTATGACATACAACTATCTACTGGGGCTTTGGGGAAAAAAAAGGAGGAGAATTGGCAATAGATGTTAGCTCAGTGCTGACCTTTCTCACAAAATAAAACAAAAAACTACAATTCTAAAAAAAAAAAAAATACAATTCCAAAAATAGATATTTTTTGTCACAATAGGAATATCTCTTAAGCAGTAGATACTTGAGGTTATTGTAATGTCTAAAACAAAATACCTTTTGGGTTTATTTTTAGTTAATTTATCAATTATAGAGACTGCATCATTTCACTTGTCATGAAAAGTGTAAACTTTTTCTCCTAATTCTTACATTAAAAAGTTACGCCAAAGAAGAAAAAAGGAGATGGAGAAGGAGGAGGAGGAGGGATTTGAGATTAGATAACAGGATTATTTACCAACAGCATCCAACCATATCAGTATTTCCAACTTCGACTTTCAATTTGGATTTCTTACAATCGCCTAAAGAACATGATGTAGTCCATGCAGAAATAGAAGTACAATGATGTACACCTGAAAAAAAAAAAGTAAATAAATAAATAAATAAATAAAGAAAAAAGAAGCTTCTCCTTGCTATCCCAATGTTTTTTAAATCCCTGTGAAAGTTATCAAGAAGTCACTTTGTATCTAGATTCATTAGACGTGAAACACATGAACATAACAAATATCTTAGAAAATAAATCATTTAAGGGTGAACACTCATAGTCAAATTTTATTTAAAAGTGTTAAGTATTTAATATGTTTTATTTAAGATATTACTTTGGACATGGAGTCTCCTGTGTCAAGAATACGACTTCATAAAATGGCCTATTATGGGAGAGTATTATTGTGAATGTTTTCTTAAATTTACCTGGAATACTATTTCTTAGGTTCTATCAAAAATGATCGTTTATAACAAGTCAAATCTCATAAACATGTCTGTGGCACCTATAATATACAATTCTTATTACAATGTCTGGAGAAAGTTTAATAAATAAGACTTTTATCATTCACAGGAGACTTTAAAATATCATATATTCTCAAGTACTTTTCCTTTGACTCCATTTTCCTCTTTTTATTTTTTCCTCTTCACTGCATTGTCTTGCCTTCTTATATAGTAACTGTAAGTTCATACAATATTACAGTGTGTTTCTGTATGCAATTGCACATGAAAATCAAGAGTTGCAAAATTGAGTCAAAGAGCCTATGAAATAAATATTTTAATTTATAAAGATAAATCTTAAGTATTTGATGAATTAGCTTCTTTCATCCGAAACTTTTTTGCAGTATCAGAAAAAATCTCCATTGAGTTTGGGTATCCTTATGAATGTAGAAGAGGTAGAGAGAGGGGCTCTTGCTATATTTTTAGAAAACCCTTCACTTTACCATTTTTCAGACCCCCAGCCAACAGTACATTCTTCTTTCTTTGGAGACATTGTGACAATTATTTAGATGGTTGATGATCTGCTTACCATTATCTCCCTATTTGGGCCACATAGGATGACTGATATTTCACTCTTGGAACAAACAGTGTTTCTCAGCCATGGCTTTTTCATTCTGAGACAACATAGCACTCCAATCAGATACATTCCACATTGTCTCATGCATGTAAATTACTCATAAACTGAGAATGTTTGTATGATTGATTTTGAAATGTAATTTTCCTCAATTCACTGACTTCAACATTAGAATTTATTAGACTCAAGATTTTCTACCTAAAATAAATTCTGTTTAGATGTAATTATGAACAATACCTTACAGAAAAAAGTTTGTTTCTGATAATTATTGATATTTTGAAAGGTTACTATTTTTTAATTATAAAATTTGTAAACTTTAAGTAGATAAATATCTACATTTTCTTGGCATTGGAATATATCCCGTCAACAAAGCCCCTGTCACTGTGTCACTGCATCTTGTTCCTGTATGATTTAGGGTCAGTCAGTTTTGATAGCTTACAGCAAAGACTGATAACCCCTAATCTTTGTTAAGCTTCTTTATTGCAGTCTATCAGGATTTAATTTTTTTTAATCTTACCACTTGGTAGATAAATGGCTTACTTTCTTTTCTAACTTTTCTAATTAATCTAAATGTCATTTGAGAGGGCAGGGAATAGGCAAGCTTCGAAAAAAGTCTTGAAGCTAACTCTTACAAATACGTTTTCTATCCATGTCACCTCCCAGATAATGTGTCTGTGCTAATCCCTCACCCTCTCCACAGCGGGGCTTTGAGCTGTCTCTCGCTTGATTCATCAGACAGCTGACCCTGGCCTAACCCTGTCAGCTTTAGTTCAGAGGAACTTGCACAAAAGATGGGCCTCTGATCTGACAAATTGATTGGCTGCAAGGAACAGTTTAACTGGGAAAGGATCTCCCTAACAAGTGATAAAGCCCCTTTATTCCCAGCTCACAGCTGTGGGTATGTGGGCAGAATTTATAAAAGGTCCAACAGGAGAAGGAGACATTATGAGTGATCTGGAAAGCTGAGTACAAAGGGAAGCAATAAAAGGCCACAGCTTTCTGGTTAATGATAGCTCTGAGAGCATCTGCAACTATATTTTATTTAAAAGGCTTTAAGTGGAGGTTAACTGAAAATGATCATCCTAATTAGAAAACAAATATTAAAATTCTCTTAGTGTTTCAAAGCGACTTTAACTGGAGCATAATGATTAGGTATGGGGACAATAATTGCAATCTGTAGAAAAGCTATTAATTGGACTAAGGAGCAGGTTGACACAATATCCTTTCTCCGATGAAGCTGTTGAGTAACTTCTGTCCGGGTCACTTTGATTCTTGTCACATAATTTTGCTATTAGCAATCAATACTCTAACAAATTTTTAACCAAAAGAGGGTTTGTAGTCACATTTCCATAAGGTTTCAAGAAGTAGGAAAATAAAATTTGCTATTTTTTTAAATCCACAAAAATATTTATGAAACAACATAAAATCCAAAAGGTTTATTCTTTAAAGTACGTGCTATTTTAATTATACCATGCAGTGGAATTTGGGCTGTTTTCACCTTTTATCTCGACATTTCTTTCTTGCTTTCCTTGTCCTTCATTTTTCTTTCCCCTCTCATTGCACCTTTTCGTTTTTTCTGTGCTCACACTTCACCAAAGGTGTGCACTAAATGAACCGCAGCCTGCGTGTCTCTTTTATTCCTGGGTGCATTCGTGATGACCTATCTCTTTTTTATGATGGATGCCCAAGGCAGAGCAAGACCAAGGGTGGAGAAATTGCTACCAGCTGTTGATGGAGAGAGCCGCAGCGCTGATCCGACATTGGAGGCAGTAGAATGCGTGTCCTCGGTTCTCCCTCCTGCCTGGAATGGGGATGTGGGCCTGGAGGAGGGAAAGTGTCCCGATGTCAGACAGGTAAAAATTATCCATAATGGGAACTTCAGAACTGAGAGTCGAGCTGTGCAGCCACAAGGTTACGTGGACAATCCTGCGGCCGTCCTGAGAGCCACAGGATTGTCCACGACTCTGCATGTTCCTGCTGGAGCCAGACTTCACTGACTTCTGGCTTTATCCTAACTCGGTCCTCTGGCCTTCATGCAGCCATGTTAGCCACATGACAGTTTTCTGTTCCACTCTGTTTCTGTCAAAGTTACCTAGAGTAGATTTGCACTATTTGCAGATGCCCAATCAGATGTTTTTGGATGAGGGAAACAAAGACTCTAAATTGGCAGACCCACATTTTAAGGTCAGGTATTGAGGACGATGTTGGAGACACTTTCCAAGACAGAATACAGGCCCATAACTTGGAAAGACAAAATGTGATCCTTCGATTACTATTTTAATCCAATTTCTGAGCAGTTTAAGAAATATTATAAACAATCAATAAAAAAATAAACTCAATATAGTACCTAGCATGGTCTTGCATATAACAGTTTTTCAACAATTTTTTGAAAGTGTGACAAAACCTGACATATAAAGTTGCTTATCTCTTTCAAGTCAGATATAAGGATCTAGAGGCAGAAAAATTGACCTGGATGCTTTCAAGCCATACTTAAAACAAAATATGTGGAAAACTTACTGATATTCATTCAACAATTTTGTTTTTTAAAATATTTTGTATTTCATTTTAACATTTGCTATTACGTTTATTTGTTTTTTTCCAAATATTCATCACTTTTTAGAAATTACCTAATATTTATAACATTATTTTCACCTTTATTAAATGAATTGCCACTTCCAGGAAAACTAGAAGTGTGATAATGTGCACCCTTTATAATTTTTAATTTTTAATTATCTAATATCATGTTAGTCATTATGTTTTCTTGTTTAGGGTAATGCTGGATATTGATTTGACAAAGAGGACAGAAAAGAAGTTTGACAATAAAGCAAGCCAAAGGAAAAATAATCTCATTGATAATATGACCCAGAATTAAGGAGAGCTTCAATTATGTTTAGCATTTTGAAATATTATATATAAGAAAACAAGGAAATAAAAATACAGTACAGCTAATATAATATGACCCCTGAACATGCTTTGCATGTGAAAACTTAGATTAGATTTTGTCCTTTTCTTTGCTGTGTTAGATGGAGTTATTTAGTCCTGCTTTCAGAGGTTGAGGGTTAGGAAGTAAGATAAATGTGTAGAGCATCTGAGACAGTAAATCAAGAGGGCTGCCGCTGCTGGGGTCCTTGTCTCCTGGACGTCCCACTTCACATGGATGGAAATGTCACCAAGGACCTCGCCATCTGACCTTAGTTGCTGTGCGAGCGGAAGATGCAATTGCCCAGCTGCCAACACTCAGTACTCAGAGGTCTCTGCATCTGTGTGCATCCTCCCACGTGATGACGAAAGCAAAGGATCCCCAGACATGTGGGAATCGAGGAGAATCACACCTGTGCACTTCGAGGTTGAGAAGGGCAAACCGGAACACTGCAAGCTGAGATGGTGGGAAAGGCTCAACTCTGTTAAGTAGACACATTGTAGAAGCAGTGTCTTCTTGCTGGTTTGTTTTAAATAACAATGGCAAAAAATTTATTCCCAAAAGAGTAAACTTCGTCAAAACAATTAATTTACTTAGATTAACACTTTCCCCAAGAATATATTTTACTGAGGAGCTGGTGGTTTCATATTTAACCACGACTTGTTTCTGTCTTGGCACCAACCTAGAAGAACGTTGACTTGTCTCCTCTCTGACGTCCATTTCTCAGCTCCTGCTTCTGGCTCAAAACGCTGCTTGAAGCTGCAGATGTCACCCATCCCTGAGCTTAAACAACAGGTCTGTATTTCCTTCTAGGAATCCTCTATCCTCCTCCCCAATTGCATAATTGCTCTGCGTAAAAATAATAGTAATAATAATCAAGAAATAAGAGTGAGTATTCCCTTTATGTTATTTTAATCTAACATTTAGCTGAGACGCAGAGACATTGATGTTCTCAAAGAAACTATTTGATCATGAAGATTCCTTTTGTTTATAAATTCAAATAGAATGCTTGGAACTTATGGGTATGAACCAATATGCTATGAGAAGAAAAGATATTAAAACAGTAGCATGGCTTGTCAGAAATGTTATTGAAAATGGTGCAAAATCCCACGATAAAGTATTATACCTCCCTCTTTACATTTTTTATGACACTACATGTTAAGTCATATTTCTATATGTAGCAAGGTGTGGAGCATGTCTAGATTTAGTAAGAAAGTCTGAAGGATTTATTTATTTACAAACTTTTATTGGAAAATTCTTCTGTACATCCATCATTATGATAGCAGAATGGGCTACAAAACTCTAATGGTATTTTATTAAATTTGAAAACATTTTGGTATATATGTATATGAAAATACAACATTCAAAATCATTTATATGAAGATCCAATGTTTTTAGTTCTTTAATGGAAAACTGAATGACCCAATTTTTAAAAGTAACTATTAACCAATTTAAAAGCACAGAAATTTAAAACACAGATTATACACTAATTATTAAAGTCTGAAACATATTTTGCATCCCACTAATTTCTTAAAAGAATGAACATTTTAATATATGTTTAGATTTAAAGTTTGCATTTTATAAGCTACATATTTTTTATGTTTCTCTCTGATTTTAGTGCTATAATGTATCACGTTGAATCACTCAGTCATGCTAGTTTTGATCCACATGGTTTTCAAGCCACTTGGATTATTTTCAGCACAACATGAGAGAAGAATTTTCACTTTAATCCAAGCCATTTGCTTCATGTGATGTCAGTGTATACATGATGACGTGAGAAAGATTTTCCCCAGTGTGCTCTGACATACGACGGAGAAGGGGAAGAGTGCAGAATTATTTTATGTCTTTGAGTTGAAATCGTCCTACTGAAGAAAGTCTGTTGAAGTCTCCTTCCTGAACATTTTGAACGTAGCTGCATCCAGTAACATCATACGGGTTTCATTATGTTTTCTTGCAGGACCACAAATGGGAGAGTGCTTACAGAGAAGGGACATGTATTTCCACAGTTTCTTGGCCATCTTTCAGGGGCACATAAGAATGCCTTCTGCTCTCCAACAGGTTATGAGGTTAATTCTTTAGAATGGTGCTGATAAAGTACACATTTGTTCCCCTACCGAAAATCTGTCTTGGGCTGTTTAATACCACCAGTTTCACATTTCACTGGAGGGGAAAACACAAACAGCCCTGCTATCCAGCTTCGCCCATGAAATGTTTCCTAACAGGCATCACCGTGTCAAATAGACGTGGACAGGCTCCAGAAGATTAGTCAAACTGCTCTACTATTTACCTGTGGAAATTGAGGTCTTGGGTTCACATAACTAAATGAATTCCCTTACAAGGTATTTCTCTGATTTGCCAAGTCATAACTAAATGGGCCTTTTCAGAAACAAAAGGGCATTTTCTTGACTTAGAGCATGTATTTCCTGAACTTCTAACAGCATTGCCTTAAAATGCATAAATTCGCATAAAAATGAACCCATGGCAATACTTTGTCAACCAGTTCACTATCTTTTATCTACAGTCAGAAAGTGGTTTACTTTCTATTTTATTCTATTTTGAATATTGCTGTAACAAAGAGAGGGGGATATGATTATTATTCTTTTACAACTGGAAAAATTTGAAGCAGGTTTTCAGATGTTCAGTAATTTTTAACGTTATTTCTTACAGATGATTTTTAAAGGAGCAGCAACTGAAGTAACGATAAACTCATATCTGAATGGCCGTTGATGATGTAGACAAAGAACCAGCTCCTCCATAGAATCTCACGTTCGAAGTGCAATATTGTTCATGTATTGTCCAATGTACTTCACAGATAAAATGCAAACCAATTATACATGCTCTCAAAATCCTATCAGGGCAGTGAAATGAAATACAAAGGTATTAAAAATATTTTCAAAATTATGAGTCCAAGTCCCCGTGACATATAACTGATTACTTTAGATCTGACTGATTGTCATTGTTAGTTGTGCCTGAAAGTTATGCTTGGGACACTTTATATGTTCTGGTATCTTCATGTAAACAGGTTTTTTTACTTTTTCTGATAAACTCTGTTTTCTAGTAAAATATTTATCAAATAGTAGAGTTAAAATTGGCCTTTGAGGCCATGTCATCAGATACTTGTCTGCTGTATAAAACAAATATGAAGCTCTTCTTGAAACTCTCCAGGAAATGAGAGTTGTATACCCCTAAATAAATGGATGCAGATTTCTGAAGAATTTTGTTTTTAAGCACAATATATAAGGATAGGACTTATTACGTCTCATGTGATAGCTGAGTCACAAGTTAGACTTCACATAGATAGTTTGCTAATAGATCAAGCAGCCTTGGTTTCTCCGTCATCACAATTCAAGGACGAGCACAAGGACTCACCCTCAAGAAGAGCACAGATCCCACTGAAGGTCCTTGCGTGACTAGCTCCCCCTTGGGCAACAAAATGCTCAACTCAGTGCTGAGACACTGGCCTGTCATGGGAACAAGAGGGAGCAGGGGACAAATGTCCTTAAAAGGCAAGGACAGTGCTGTAAGTTCAACACCTTCACGTTTCCCAGAGGGAGGAAGGGGACTTGCTGTCACAAGCAATAACATGGCTGGGAGCATATCTTGCTCTGTAAAACGGCATCAGTGAGGACTCAGATTAATAACACACAGACAACACTAAAAACAATACACCTGGCCTACTCACCAATTACATAAAGTCCACTGATTCTGCATAAATAATCGCAAGCAATTTTTCTGCATACTGCTACTATATAATGCATCACTCACCTACTACCTTTTAATGGAATTAAGATAAAACTGCACAGCAGACATATACATGTATTTAAATTCTTTCAAAAACAGAATTGTTTTCTTTCAAGAAAAAAACAATTACAATTGACACTTGCTATTGTTGCAAAGTCATTTCTGCCTTAGCATTTACCACGTTACCTTCTGTTTGGAAACATTGGCACAACACCGTGCAAGGCCGCAGCTCCTCCACTTCCTGGCTCTTTGAACCCGGAACTGTGAGTGACTTGCTTGAACCTTCATTTCTCCATTTGTCTCATGAGGGTGATGGTGGCCGTCCTTGAGGAACTTGGGTGAAGACTGAGTGGAATTCGGTAGTGTGCTCCCAGGAGACGACAAACAATCTGTAAACAGTGGCCATCATCACAAGCGTTTTTTTAGTTTAATCTATTGCAGAAAAATGTGCATATGTTACCTAAATGCAAACGACTTTAAACCTGTCCTTTTGAAGTTCCCTTTCTGTTTGTTTCCCAGCAGCAGTTCACCATGTTCTCTCTATTGATCCATAACTCGGTAGAGGTCATATCCCATACACCCATATATACACCAAGGTTTTCAATTCTATAAAAGTAGGATTGTGTTATTTACATTATGCTACTTTTTTCACTCAAAAATAACTTCTGGAAATTCCTCTAGGTCAGCTGACATAGGTCTCATACCTTATTTTAAAGACTGCATAATATTCTCCGGAATATACATGATTGAGTCAGTCCTTCATTGAAGGCTGAACAGTCACTTGGTTTTTATATTTTTATCCCTGTTACAAAATTATATACTAAAATGTTTAAGTTTTAATAATTTGTGCTTTTATTTTTATGGTTACCAAACCAGGTTTGGAATGTCTGTGTTGAAATCCACACTCTCCTTTGGTTTTAATTGATGTTCCAGGTTGGGGACTGCACTGGAATGGAAGCTTCACGAGGAGCTTTATTGCTGTTGCACAGCATATTCCAGGTGTACACAGAGAGCCTGAAACTTTCTGTTATCGCCCAGCAAAGTATCCAAGAGGCTTAGAAGAGTGTCCACAACTTGTTATGTTCAATGCATATTCCTGGAATAAATTAACAAAAAGAATACACTACTTCACATTTCTACAACCAACATGCTGGAGTGTCTTTTTCGCCCCATCTCCACCACAAGCAGATGTTATAACACTTTTGTATATTTAAAAAAGTTTATGAATCTGAGAGGGATAATGTCAACTTTATTGTATTTATTTTACAGTTTCCTAATGTATTTTAGTATTTTTCATTTTCTTTTGCAATTTGGATTGTTATTCTGTGAATTACCAATTAAAATTGTATTTATTCTTTCATTTGTATATTTTCTTCTCAACTTGTAAGGGATCTCAGTATTACTATAGAGATGGTTATCTTTCATCTGCCTTATGAATATATTTTAGATCTGCCATTGCATATTGACTTTGTTTATAATGTTCTTTGCAAAATAAGTATTTTGTTATTTTCGTATTTTTATATATTTGTATTAGCTGACTTACTCAAACCACTAAATTCTTATAATAAATGTGTACTTATCCTTTGATAAATGCCATTTGAATTATTCACTTGAAAATTTAACTCCAGCCTCTATGGAGAAAACAATTCCTCACCAGAATAAAACTAAAAATTCCAATGGGCTTTCTTCACTGGATCCTACTTCTTCCACCAGAAGCTGCTTCACACATCTTTAAACTATTTAATCAGTCATTGTTAAGTATGCATTATTAATATACTTGAGTCTTAATATAAGTCAGTCAATTCATGTCCTCCTCAAGATTAAATGCTATTGTTTTTATTTGCCTTCATGTATTTGTGTTCAATTTCCTGGAGTTTCCCTATGCAAACAGTTATTGCTAGCTGCATTTTACCTATGGAAAAACTACTTAAACAGACTGTGTACAAAGTTGACACTTCTATGGAGGTAATTTATATTCAAATGATGTAGTTTAATAAAATAAATACAAATGCAAGGAAGAATTTTTGCATAAGATATCCTTATTATCCTTTTATTATTCATAACTTGTTTCTAGATTCATTTTTGTAGCATTAATAGTATTTAATATTTAATTGAAGGATGTATTTGTTAAAATATAGAAAAATTAATTTTTAAATATAAATTTTTTTTAAGAGTTTGGGAACTAAAATGGCATAAAATTTAAATATGCCTGTGTGTGTATGTGTCTGGGTGTATATATATATACACACACACATTTAATTTTGATGATATCTAGTAATGGTGATAATATAGAATTTGAATTAATGGAGAATCATTAGCCTCTTTTTTTCAAGTGATCTTTTCATTTCTTGTTATTTGTGTTTGTTTCAGATATGCTAAATTGACTACTTTAAGTTTTTTTCTATTTTTTGGCATTTCTTTGAACACTGCTAGAATTGCATATAAAAAAATAATAGATGTCAGCAGAAATGAAAGCAAGCAGTAAAATTAATATTTTAAAATTGAATGGTATTGTCACCGGGAAAACATATTACAGGATTCACAGAATACAAAGTTTTTACTGTGGTCATGAACCAGAGTAGCTCTATAGACCTAACCCCACCAACTATCTAGGTGACCTTTATTTTATTCACCCGTGGTTTGATGGTCTAGCTTTAGAACTGAGTAGACATTTCTGAGACTTCTAGGATTGTTTCATTAATTTATTCATTTAGTCATTATTCATTACCTAAATATTTATTGAAAATAAATACTGTGGTAATTTATGGAAATATAATGGTGACCAAGACATAGATGACCGGGAAGCATAACGTGTAGAGGACTGGGCAGACACTGAGAAATGTATTTCACCATATGAAAAAGGTGCCGGCAGAAGTAAACATTGTTACCACGTCCTGCAGAAGACAGGCCAGACGTAGTGTGGAGGTTGCCAGGGAGCTTTCTCCAGGAAGGGGGAAGTGGTCAGGCTGCCCCTCTCTCTCTTCAAGAAGGAGAAGCTAGTGCAGCCATAATAAAGACGGAAACATCAGACAGACTGAAACACTAGGATAAATACAAGCAGTGTAACTGAAGAAAAAGTGTGAAGAAGCAGAAGGAATTTTTTAAGCTAAAATGGTAAACTGAGCAATGGGTATGGAGGCCTTTTGATTTTATCGTAAAAACCGCGTGATCCTGATGGAGCAGTTACAGTCAGACTTGTATCAGTCACAGCTCTCGGCCACAGTGTGGAGAATGAATTAGAACCAGGAATAGCGGAGTATCTACTGTGAAAAACAGAAAAGGCATGAAGTAAAGCATATCATGTTCTCCGTAAACATCTCTCTACAGATATATGTATATACACATATAGCTTGTTGTAATTTATCTACAGAATGATAGATTGCTTATTGTTGTCTAGGTACAGAAAATGTAGATATCAAAATGTACATCATCCTCAAATTGTACAGCAACATTATTTTCTTAATACATTTCCATTTTGGATTTTTCAAAGCAGTCAGTTTTGGGATTGAAACACACTGGAAAGTCAGCTTTCCTATTAGATTTGATTTTTTCCTAATTTCAAGGTTACGATTAATCCATTAACCATCACTCACGCCAAGCAGCAGTCCGTGGATACAAAGCAGAAAAATTCTGTCAAATACATTTAATTTCCACATTCCATGCAGTTTTTTTAATGCTACAGTTATTTTCTCAAAGACACTTCAACATTTTGACAAATTTGTGGGATGATCTCCATTTTTCTTGCAAACAAAATGCATTTCCCTCTAGTACTTGATCGTTTTCCTCCAGATGCTGATCAGCTCTGTTTGAATAACTGTAGTTATTTGATTCAGTGTCACAGACACTTACTTTTTCCTTTGAATTTCATTTGTAAATATCCATAGTCCAAATATGGAGTTTTTATAGTTTTCTTAATTAATAGTACTTCATAATTCAGATAAATTTAGTTAATTGTACTATAAATTCTTTTAATGGTCCCCAAATGCCCTTTTTAAGCAGTTACTTCTTACGTGATTCCTTGATATTAAGAACATACTTCGAATATGATATACTTAATAAGTAGTGAAGCCACTTATATTTAAATTGCACAGTTATGCCATGTATCCTAAACTAAGACTGTTGACTTTCATAATTTTGATAAAAATGCATAACATTGTTTTAAAGTATTTTATGTACCATACATATTTATAAAGATGCTTTTTTTCTAACCAATGTTGTATTGAAAGTAACTAAAATTAACAAATTTTACAGCACAATTGTGGTTCTTACATATGTTATTTTAGTTCTAGTGCTTCTTCTCACTGGAAAAATGAAGCCGTACTCATGTTTCTCTCCATCGACACAGCTGAGTAGGGGAGGTGATGCCCTTGTCTGCACGTGTTCTTGCTTCCTGTTGCATCTGGGTGGTTTATTATCAAGTGCCGTCCTTGACAGTAATTTCATACCCTGGTCTAGGTTTAGTCTCCTTTATACCATTGCAGAATTTGAAAATATCATTTTCCTGTTAACACCTATCCACAAACAGGAGACGTACATCACCTTACATAACTCACATATCTAACTTTGCATGTGACTTGATTTTCCAAAAGGATAAATCTGTCAATGTAAGTAGATCTTCATAGAGTTATTCTGTGCATTTTGATGTGTTTCTTGTCAATAAAGTTTTAGAACTTAGTACAATGTATACTTTAGATCTTTGAAGATGACTAAGCAAGGCAAACTATGATCCCCATATCAGACATCTGAAAACAATAGTCTTTGACTATGAAACAAATGAAAAATGAACTAAAAGAGTGACTAGTGAGTAGAGTGACGTAAATTGACAGTCATTTTTATTTTATGTAATTCATAAAAGAATATCTTGCAAGTCTACTTGTCTACCTGCATTACTCCAAAGCTGCGTTGTCTAATGCAGCGGCCACCAGGCACATATGGATACTGAGCACTTGAAATGCTGTTAGTGCGGTTGAAGAACAGAATTCTCAATTTTATTTTACTTTAATTAATTTAATTTAAATTTGATACTTGAAGTTGCGTAAAATAGTTTTTCCCTTAAGCACAACTCTATTGTTTCGGTATGATTCCAATTCACCCTAACCGTTGCACTCTGCGGTAGGATGGCTGTACTACAGTGTTGTGTCAGGCGTCATGCAGTTGCTAATGTCACACATAAACACATCACGGTTCTAGTAAGCATGGTTGTATTGCTTTAATTCAAATGGTTCTTTTTAATGCACTGATTAAACATTGTCATATGTTAATTTGAATATTTTATGTAGACAGCACAGGCTAGGGTGATACCTATGTAAATTGTTACACTTTTAATGTTATAATTATAAGTACTAATTATTTTGCAAGTGATTATTATACTTATTATTTAATTACAGTGTAATTAAATTATTTTTCTCATGTAAGTAAATAAGTATGGTCAGATCTGTAAATTTAAAACAAACTTACACCTGACACAGAATTGATTGAGATACAGAAGCCAGTACTATGAGAACATTAAACCTGGAAGAGACTGAAAGAAGATATTTGCAAATTTCACGATTAATGGAAATTGCATTATTTTGCTGTGGCAGAGCGAAATAAAAAACATTTTGTTTGTTGGGTTAAAAATTAAATGAAATAAAATGAACAATATTAAGAGACATTTTCAGAATATATAATAAATTGATGAGAAATTATCTCTCAGCATTCAAAAAATAGACAAAATTAGTTGTGTAAATCTAAAACTAAATGTCTTATAGAAATGTTTTAAATGAGTTTTTAACAGAATTGTATCTCGCAAGTTTGATCAGCTATAAAATAGCTTGAATTATTGCATAAAATAGAAAATCAGTTTTAGATGGAGAAGTGGTTACAAAAATTACTTCAGTTATAGAAAACTTCTCAGAAAATTATGAGAAAATGACCATAAAAAGATATTTTACAAAAGTGAGTGTAAGCATTTTTCTTTAGCCTTAAATGAAACACGATATATAAGACATCCTTAAATCTTCGGCTATGTTTTATTTCCAATTTTACATGGAAATGCCGTCAAATTGTGGCCTAATTTCTTGAACTTGTGTCATAGATACATTTGAATCTTTAACATATGTCAAAGAAGAGTATCTGCTGGATATAAAAAATATTATTTTCTATCAGGTTGGATGGCACTCCAGCTATATTAGACAAAATTCTAGATGTATTGGGATTTTAAAACAAGAAACAGAGTTTTCCTTATTGCTTTGTTCTACTCTTAGAAACACATTGAAAATATCTGTGCTCAGTTTTCTGAAGCAAACCTAAGGAAAAGTGTCATGGGTATCGTTCAGTTGTTAAAATCATTTAGAATATGCATGTGAATGTATGAATCATCACCAGTTTGTGGAAATTTTCAAAGAAATAGAAGACAATTAATTCAATAATCTTATGTTTGCTGCCAACGGTTGTTTCTTGAGACGTAGAAGAGTTTCACACAGATTTACTGCGCTGTGATCTCCCATTAAAGCTTTTCTTGAAACAAGAACAACGCTTGCCAATATTCAGTTATTGAGGAGCAAAAACAGTTCACGGGATTTACACTTTCTCACCAATATCTCAACGTATAGGAATGAAGGAAAGTGAAGCCCCAGGGAGGGGGCTCTTATCCGTAACCTGGAGAGGGAGATACTAAAACGTATGTAGAAACTGAGATTTTTCACAATACAAATCTGTAATAATGACTCAGATATTTTTATAACATGGATGAATATGTAGACTATGTTCATTGTTATTGACAGTATTATGTAAATTGGCTGCAATGCTACTTTTCAAGAAAATTTTGAAGAATGCTTTGCCGATATCGATAAACTTAGAGTTGACTTTATTAAATATCTATTTGAATTTGATGTTAATGCTACTGAGTTGATAGAAGAGTTAGTAAATTGATTTAACTTGGGGAGGGATATTTTTGAAACTAATATGCTTTTGCTTCAAAGTGAAATCAATTTTCTAAAAAAAGATGAACCTATTTTGTGCATGTGGATACAAATATTAAAGCAAAATGATTTTTCAATATTGATTCAGTGATTGGAGACTTTCAAGTATGTTTGGAACAACTTGGATAGTGAAGTTGCTTTTTCAAATGTAAATTTATGAAATCTAAATACAGATCAAATGTTTTTGGTGAAAATTTAGCGTTTCAATTAGATAGGCTGCCCATATAAAATAAAAAATGGATTTCAAACATTTGGTATTTTAAAAAGAATTTTATGTTTTACTTCTTGAGATACAAATATTTTTAATATATTGGGTTTGATACAACATATTTAAAGTAATTTTTAAAATGACATCCATGGCTCAGATTATACTTCTATTGGACGATGCTTTTAGAAGACAAGTTTATCAGTGTGGGATAAATTCCTATGTGAAATAGTCCAATGATATTCACAGACTTTTTGAACTGGAAATGATTCCCAGGACACCAGAAATCCAGAAATATGCAGTGACACAGGGTTTTGTTTTTATTTTATAATTGCTTGGCTCTATAATCATGTGTATTTTCAGGCTCAAAGAAATGTAAAGACTATATTAAATTTAAATTAAATAAAAACTTGAAAAATCTATAAGAATACAAATGGTGGTAGAATTGTTTAACTTGGTCAAAAGAAAAACAAACAATGAGTTGTGGATTTATTCATTTTCCTCACTATTTTAATGAAGAGGATTGGTTTTCAATAGGTTGTCATAACTGTATTTACAAGCCAAGAACAGGAGAGAGTGCTTGCTGTAGTCACCTTTCCCTTCCTTCCTTTTGAAGAATATGTTAATTCTATGGATTATAGTCTACACACTGGGAAGCATTTCTGGGGTTTCAGTTGTAATTCCTTCAAATGGTACACACTTAAGGATTTTTTTTCTTTGAAAGTATCATTTGAAGGAAATTTTTATTAGTTTGTTTTGAAATTATGTGTTTTCTAAGTAAAATTTCTAAAAGATAACTTACATATATTTATTTCGATTCTGCTATTTTCCATGTTTCTTAGTTGTATGCAGAGAAAAGAAACAAAGACTTTTAATAGTTTACTGCTCCATATGCCAAGAAGGAGGGACAAAGCTGTAGGAAGAAAGCCATAAACTTTCACCTGTGTGAGAATAGTAAACCAGGGAGCCCACTTTTGCACTATTTCTGCATGAAATCTTCACAGAGAAGCTCATCGCCCAGGTGAAATTCACACATGAATTGTTCATTCCTACCTTGAGGAGTCAGTGTACCCACCAGGGTCAGCACCACGTGGAAATCCCTCATGGGGCACATACATTCTCATTACATTCGGCTTATATTTGTCCCCAAAATTTCAATCTATGCAGTCTTATTTTAGTGAATTATATTTAAAATAATTAATATATATAAAATACGGTTTAGAACGATAGAATCCTTTTATACTGAAGGAAAATAATGATTCAACAAACAAATATTAAATATCTAAACCTGGAATACAACATATTGTCCTTTGTTTCACTTTTTTAAAGTGCAAAAGTTCAATCTGAGAGGAAAAAGAATCAACATTGAAATTGGTAGTTAGAGCCTGAGGCGTTGCTGAAAAAGGCTTTGAGATTTCAGTTTAGATTTACGTCTTCAAAGTGAGAATAAATTTAACTTGTATCAGTTCTCCTCTTGTTAAAATCTCTGTCAAAAGAAAAATATAAGATATTTTTATGATCTCTTTTTGCTTTACTCACCAAAAGTATTAATTTGTACTTATTTTCACCTATGTGGTATTGTTAAATGACTGAAAAGGAATATTTGCCTTCAGAAGCCGTCGAACTGCACAGCGGCAGGACTGAGTGTGAGAGGCTGTGCAGAGGAATCTGAAAGAAGGCCCAACATAGAAAACTCTGAAATTAGTTACTCGTTACACTTTTTTTTCCAGGATAGTTTTGGTAATGATAATCTGGAGTTAAATTATTGTTACACTGGATTTAATTCATATAAATATGTATTCTCATAATAATAATTTTAATGTTATTTTCAGTAGTAACAAAAAAAGGTCACGATCAATTCTAGTTACACATTAATAACAATTTTCATTTTATAAACATGATAAGAGTTTTGGAGGTTTATTTTTTGGGGTACAAAGATAGATATGTACTTATTCCCCTCCCAAGGCTGTGTGTGTGTTTGTGTGAATTTCTGTGTCCCTATACCACTTTTTCTATATGCAAACCTGATGGGCAGAACATCATAATTTTACAGATATAGAATCTCAACAAAATAAAATTGGGAATACAGATGACTTAGAAATGTAGATTTCCCACGCATTAAGTTAAGAGCAGAAGTTAGTTTCAACAAAGCCAGATGAACAGTGCAAGGCTCAGAGTTCAAAAGTTGTGGAAAGATGCACCATTTTTCAGTCATTGGAAGAACCAGGATATTCAGTCTTGCATAAGATCCATGAATTCAGAAAAGCCAGACAGGAGGTGATTCTCCAGTGTCAAGTCAGACAGAGCTTGACTCAAGAAGCATCCTGACCATAGTCTGGGTGAAAAGGAGGTACAAAGAGCACAAACATAAGACAAGATGGTGGAAGAAACATGGTGGGTTCTAGAATGTGGGGCACCAAACGAATTACTGGGAAGATATTCAGGTTTGAGAAGGACTAGAATACCAGGTGGAGAATCAATGTGGTTTTAAAGACACAGATTAATTCTGCAGATTGTATCAATGAAAGACTAAAGATCACACTGGCATCTCCCAAAAAGATAGCTGGAGTGCAAATTAATTGCATCATACATACTTATATACATACATAGGTAAATATATAAAATTATAAATAAATACATGAGTTAATGAATAAATTAAAACATAAATTAGTGAAGTAACCAGCGATCATGAAGTGGCATATAGCAGGTGCTCAATAAATGTAGATATCCAAATTTTACCACCATTATGCCCCTCATAATATGATGAAACTCTGATACAAAATATCAGTGGCTTATTGTTAGGTAGAATAATTGCCTCCCAAATATGTCCTTATCCTAATCCCCAGAACCTTTGAAGATGTTATGTTAGACAATGGGGAAGTGAGGTTGCTGATGCAACCAACTAATCTTGAGATTGAAGATTTATCTTGGTTTACCTGGCGGGGGGGGTGGGCATTGTAATTACAAGTGTCCTTAAAGTGGAAGAGGGAGGAAGAAGAGTCAGTGTCATAGTGGCATGATATAGGAAAGACTTGACCTGCCACTGTGGAGGTTGAAGAGACAGCAGTTCATAGCCCAAGGGATGTGGGCAGCTCCAGAGAAGTGGAAAGGTCAAGAAAGCAGGTTTTCCCCAAGAGCGTCCAGGAAGGAACGCAGCCAGGTGGACACCTTGATTTTAGCCCAGTGAGATTCATTTCAAATTTATGACCTCCGGAACTGTAAATAAAGCATTTGTGTTGTTTTAAAATACTAAGTTTGTGGCAATTTGTTATACCAACGATAGGAAACTGATGCAATCACCTATTAGCCATTCCTCTCCCACTTTTGTGATTTCTGGCAATGTCTATCTTCCCCTTTAGAACCTAAAAATACAAAACACGTGGGATTCCATGAACTCTTTGAGCTAGGGTACTAGTGTGTGACTCAGTTTTTATTAATTATTCTCGAGAAATGAAATTAGACTAACAAACTCTGGAAAAGATGTTTCTTTCTTAAGAAAAGATACACAAGAGAGACACGAGTTTTCTCTGGCTGGATATGGTCCTGCGTATATGCGATGTCTGGAAACCACAACTGGGGTTGGATGACGAGAAACATGAAACAGCCTTACTAATGGGCTTCTTATGATGAGAGATAATTGTGTGTTCTTACCACCTAACTCACCTGACTTGGGTATACCACTCCTTGCCACAATAATCAATCCAACTGACAGCCATTTACTGGGAATCGGTATTAAATATATTCGGAATTCATCTATCTGAAAAACCAATTTTGAAATACTATAAAAAATGAGATAAGGTTGGTTTGCCATGACTTTATTTTAATGAGTCATTGCTGAACACTAATTTTCAAGAGAAGTTCACATATTTTTAATACTTTGTCTTAAAACTTTGCAATGGGATCATTATAAGATTCTCTGTGCAAATGGATATTCAATATTTGTGGATATTCAATGGATATTCAATATTTGCAATATGTGCAAATTCAATATTCTTGTTTAGAAACTGGAATATTTACTAATGCCCTGTCTGAAATTCTATTCCAAGATTCTTCAAAGATTTCCATCTTTAGTTAGGTATGATATTTACAAATTTCTTTATTCTGTGACAACATGGATGGACATTGAGGGTATTATGCAAAGTGAAATAAGTCAGAGGGAGAAGGTAAATATCGTATGATTTCTTTCATTAAGTAGTAGATAATAACAACAATAAACAAACACATAGAGACAGAGATTGGATTGGTGGTTACCAGAGGGGAAGAGGGGAGGGAGGAGGGCGAAAGGGATAATTTGGCACATGTGTGTGGTGATGGGTTGTAATTAGTATTTGGGTGGTGAACATGATGTAATCTATGCAGAAATAGAAGTATAATGATGTACACCTGAAATTTATACAATGTTATAAACCAATGTTAATGCAATAAACAAACAAAAAATAAATAAATAAATAAATAAATAGTGTAATAGTCTTGAACCCTGGTCTGATTTTGGTCACCTTGAAGATAGTAACTGTGTTTTCTATTTGTTTACTATTCTCTCTGTGTCAAGTACCGTGTTAAAATATGAATGACAAACTGTTACTGACTCGACAACATTTCCTTGTCAGTGGATTAACAATGAGGATGTAATAACTGGGCTGCAGAAAGTACCAGAGCCTCCCAAGGGACCACAATGAAGCTTCTCATTGCAGCCATCTGTGTGAAAAAAAGTTTCTCTCGGCAGAAAATATGGTCAGGTGCCTCTCCTCCTGGTTTTCTCTTATATTACTTTATTCTTATGTTTTTATGTTGCTTTAAAGTGTTGGTGTTTTTTAGCATTCACTGTTTTAAATAATTTTTGGAAATAAGGAATAAATGGATTTAAAAACAGAAAAAAAAAAAACAAATTTCTTTATTCTTTGTAATATAATTTGATGAGCCAAGATATCTGGATGAATTTGGAATCAATAAGAGACTTGTTAAATATCTTTACCCATTAATGGTTTCAAAAAAGGAAGCTTGCACACATACATGAGAATGTTGACAAGAATCTATATACAAATTTGTATTTTTGTGAGATTTTGTTTGGAAGATTTTATTTCAAGTATCATTTGTTGATGGTTAGGTTTGGCTGTTTTTTGTGGGTTTAACGACAGGATTATTATCTGCAGTAGAGAATCCCTGCTTATTTCCTTAGAGAGTCTGGCAATGGAGTTAATCAAGGATTGATACAAGGAAAAATTCCCAATTACGCTATTCTAGATAAGATCAGAAACCATGCATACTAGAAACTGACACTTTAAATGTGGTTATTTGTATTGCCAAATTTATTCTTAGAATCACTGTAGAACTCAAGCAAAACTATCTTATGGTGCAATAATATAGGTATCAGTTTCCAAATCTAGTTACAGTCAGCCGACAGGTAGTTATTTAGGGAGACCATCCACAGGGAGTGGTTGGAGCCCCATCTGTTTAAGGACCGGCTGCCAGTGATAGCAACAGATAGGGAAGATCCATCATTGTAAGTGGAGATCAATGGCTGAGAGCATACTGTAGAAAGTCTAGTCAAGGGAGTGTTCTTTTGTATTGGGGAAAAGTCAGAATGATATTGACCCTCTTTAAGTCATGTAGGATTGGATTTAGGACACAGTTTTTATTGCAAGTGCTCCATGTAACTTGTTAAAGTCTTTCAAAGAGCAGTAAAACAAACACTTCAAGTCTCTGCCCATCATTAAAAAGAATAAAAGTCTGTCCTCTCAACCACTCCTCAGAGAAAAAGGAAAATGTCACTGTTGCGTGACTCTCAGATCTCCCCTCTAGTATCTTTTGAGGAGAAACACACAGTACACATTTAATACTCAAACACAGTTTTTTTCCATCAAGCCGCGGGGCTTGAACAGGGTCCCATCAATCATGGAATCATAGATGCATAGATCCGGAGGGTACTCAAGACATCATCTATAAAATCTCCTCAAATTGAAGTGACCTAATGAAGCTGAGTGACTGCCTCCAGGATTCACCAAAACGAAGGCTGGTGGAGGACCAAGGTGTAACTGGAACCAGATCTTCCATAATTTAGTATGTTGTTCTCCTTCCACAATGTGATGCCACCCCAATCAGCCATTTATCAAGTTATTATACATTTGGGAAGATATGATCATTTTGTATCAAACAACAACAAAGTAATGCGATAAAATCCACTTGTGGAGAATATGGTGAATTGATGCCCAATATCCATCCATCTTGTTATGTTACATAGGCTGAAGACTAAAAAACTCAATTCCTCAAAATTTCCTGCAACTAGAATTTTGTGTGTTATTAAAGCTCAACCAACTGGATGAACTCCTGCATGTTTTGGAAGTCGACAGTGAGGCAAATACTGCACTTGTACAAGCAGCGTGATGGGAGCTTTTGGTTTTTCTTTGGTAACATTAGCCAAGGTCTTGTCTACATCCCTGGTGTTGGGATGCAGCCGTCAGATTTGTTTTGCTTTAACAGGTGCAGTCTAATTCTGGGGCCCACAATCATGGTAGGACCTTTCTCCTGCCCGCTTCACAGCTCAAGTGTCCTGTGGTCGGTGGGTGCAGTGGTTCCGTTGATCGAGGCAGTTAGCTGTTCCCCCAGCCTTCCCGTTTTGTGGTGTCTCCTGATGCATCATTCCTGGATGCCCAATCTGTGGAAAGTCTGCTCTTCCTCCCTTTCACAATTTAGTGAGCACATATTTTCCTTTACTGAATCTATTTCTCTCTTTGGTCTTGAAATAATTGGTGAGTTTTTGTTACCTATGACTGAATCCTAACATAAAATTGTTTGGCGTAACCTATGTTTACTAAAATATTCAAATAGAAGGGGTAGTAATTAAGACGAATATTAACGGAAAGCTTCATACAGGAAATATATTTAGAGTTAGACTCAAAAACAGCTAAAATTTTGATAGCCTAAGGGTGAGAAAATACCAGTTCAGATGTGAGCAGTAACCTGAATTTAGGGCAGCACAAATGAACTTGCTACATCTACTTTTCAACCACTTACTGAATGCCCATGATATGCCAAGTGGTGTGAATACAGTGGGTTTGAATCACCATAAACACTGGCTTTAATACAGTGGAGGCTATGTTTGGGATAAATGATGAATATACAGTTGAATTAATAGAAGAGAATTAAAATAGAGAAGGCTTTAAAAAAGTGGAACCTTTTAAAGGAAATAGTCTTGGAAGAGTTTTGAAAAGGGAGTGACATGATAAAAATAATGTTTAAAGCATAACATTGGCAGTAATATACAAGACAGTAGAAGAAATTCACTAGAGGGACATCAAAATTAATGATGCTGGGAAGGGAGGCATAAACACAAGATCAAGGTCTTTTAGGAAGGGATGATGTCTATAGCATAAGGATCTGTTTTAGTGAGCAGTTAACTTTAGAATATAAACAATAATAAAGGTTTTCATATAAGGCTCTGATGGAGATGAGACCACAGGTATAAATAAACAGGTGTACGGAGCTAGAAAGCGGGTAAACTTGTGTTATACAGCATAGGACTTCTCAGAAATGAGAGATGTATCCTCTACTGTCTGTGGGCGCAGTGGGGTGGAAAGCTACCGTAATTGGAACCCAATGAAGTAGAAGGATGATTAGGAGGGTTATTTGAGGAGTTCACTAGGAAAATGGTCAAGGATCTGGGCCAGAATAAAGCTGCTCGGTATAAATTTCATATAGGTCAAGTCTGCCCGTAGCGTTCCATAGCCCAGGCATGATAACGGAGAAAAGAAATTTAGATGCTCTCTAAAACATGTGCGTGAATATGGTAATCCCAGATAATCTGGAAAAGGAGTCAGTTGAAATAAATGATAATGTCAGGATGTCTAAGTCAACTTCAGGTTTAATATTAATACAAATAACGTCTAAGAATGCCATATATCATGATTCTCTAGTTTGTTTCCTTTTTCCTCTAAAGTTTTGAGGTGTTGCCCAATTTTCTGTGAAGAAGCCAGCCTAGGTATTCCGGAGAGACTTTTGCTCCAGTATGAGAATGGAGAGAGCACATTTTCTGATGGAAAAATGGAACTGTCCTCACCCCATCTAGTTAGCCTTCCATTGGAGACATCTTTCCTGGGCACACATTTATTTCCCAGGCTCGAAAGTTACCTCATCCCCATCCTCCTCTGCCGCATGAGGAGTGGGGCCTGCATGGCCTTCAGGACCAGAGAGGAGGCTCCCTTTCTCCCCCTGCCTGGAGGAGTCTCAAAGGAGGTGGCCTGGAGTGCTCATTCCTACCAGAGTTAGCAGACGGAGGAGGTGGTCCCTCTGCACGTGGTGGTCCACGTGGGGAGCACAAGGGGACAGGGGTTGAACTGGGAGAACAGGAACGATAAACAAGGGACTTTACAGGCTATCGCATCAGATTCCACCCCAGGGAGCACGGAAAATTGAGCTTTTCCTGGTCCTGTCTCCTCGAGGGGCAGGGAGCAGCTTGGCCTCTCAGTATCTTCTTCGAAGTACCTCCATCCTCATTCGAAACCACAGAGTGCTTTGAGAATAGAATATGCTCTGTCCTCTCTCTTCCTCCCAACATGCTCCATTTTGGTATAAGATTTTCCTGAATGGAAGCTTTACTTCTTGCGGACAACTTAGCAGTCATTGGGAAGCTAGAAATGTATGCGAGGGAGAAGACAGCCTGGACGGCGGAAATCCGTCCCCAATGGCATTCTAAGACAGCAGCACAAGCTGAGCCTGAGAGACAGTTACTGTGCTGTGTCAGCTTCCCCTCCGCACAGAAGGAAAAGGACGTGTTCAGCTGCTGTTGCCCACTGCTAACTGGTCCCCCACCCCTGGCCACCCACCCACGCAAACACTCCACTATGGGCAATTCCTTTGAGGACCTGAAGAACAGACTGGGTGGGAGGGGTCTTAAGTGGAAGAAGACTGTAGATGGTAGGTTACGTGGGTTGAGTTCTACCGCCTGACATTGGTCCAGGAACGGCAGAGGAAATCAATGACTCAGAATTTCTCCCACTCACATGCACCCCTGGGCTGGGGCAGGTGAGTCTCAGGATGCAGGATGCAGTTCTGCCTGAAATGCACCCGCAGCCCTGCGCCCTCTCTGGTGTCTCCAGATCAGGAGTGCGTGAGCAGTGACCACCTGAGAGAGACGATGACGGCATATGATGGAGGGGGGTGCCCAACCCCTCTTAGACAGAGGCCCTGGGCGTAGGCTAGTTGTCGGCTCTCGTACACAAGGCGAGATCTCGTTTGCCCCAAGCCAAGAAGCTTAGGTCTCACATGCAGCAAGCTGGCTGACACAGAAGAGGGGGGAGGGGTGTTGTTCACGCCTCCCGATTAACCCAATTTGCAGACAAGCCTGTGAGGCCCACACAGGTTGAGGGGTTTCTACATTTGTCTAACAAATTAGGAAATGAGCTGAGTTTTGAACCCACTTAGAAATGAGGTCTCGTGTTCCCAATGAATTCCCTCAACAAAAACCTACTGTGGACCTTCTGCAGGTCAGGCACTGAATAATAGTAAACAAAATTGGCTCATGTCCTCACGAAGCTTATAATCTAACAGAACAGACAGAGAATACAAAGCAAGCAACCAGCAAGCAAAGTCCATTGTGTACAGCGGCAGGTAAAATCGGGTAAGAATAATAGGCTGTGATGATGTAAGTGGGGCCACTGTGGACGTAGCAGTTGGCACTCAGCACCTCTTTCAAACTTCTCCAGAACACCTTCTGTTCCATGAGGCTAGAAAGCTTGCAGTTGGGGTTTTGGATGCAAATCAGATTCAACCAGTTAGAAGCTCCAAAATGCGATGTTCCAGGCAGGAGTGAGGCTTCTCGGGCTATTGCCGCTATAAAGCGTGGTTGTAGAGAGGTTGATTTCTTTTGTGCATTGTAACTCCAGACTCTAGTCACCTGCTTTGTGGGAGCTGAGGGCTCATGGCAGTTGGTCATAAATTCAGCCCATTGATTTCATAATTGTAGCAATATGTTCCTGAGATCTTCTGAATTATGACACAGGCTGTGGCTGTCCTGGCTGGACAGCTAGCTGCTCGTGTTCTGGGAGTAATGGCTGGTGGTTCTATCTGAGTGCCTACTCCTTTAGACTTTCTGATAATTTTCTATAATGGATGTATTTGTGATTAAAATATCCAAAGCTGTTTTTTATTTCTTCCTGTAACAGGCTTAACTGATAAAAAGGACTAATACAGATTGGTTTTTGTTAGGAAGAGCATTTCTGAAGACGTGACTCATATTATAATGGAAGGATGAGTAGGAGTTAATCAGGTAATAGAACATTTCAGGCAGAGGGAGCAGGCAAAACCCTGACACTGGAAGGAAAAGTTCTCTAAAGCACTGAAGATGAGCCAGGGTGATGGGACTGTACCGGGGGAGGAGGACTCATGGAGGAGGATGCTGCAGAAGTAATCGGTGTTGATCAAATAGGACAGACAACTTGAGATTTCTCTAACGTAAGAGGACGTGATTGAAGACGTGAGAGGAGGAGCAATGAACATATTTTTGTTTGGAAAAGGTTTCTCAACTTGATTTTAAAGACTAGATTAAGAAGGAGAAAAATGGTTGCAGGGAATGCAGTTAGAATACTATTGCAATACTCCAGGCAAAAGTCGATGATGGTATGGAACAAGGTGATTGTAATTAAGGAGGTAAGCTGGCAGATTTAAGACACAGTCAAGTAGTGAAACTGGCGGAATAAGGCAGGATGGTTCCTTTTCCCACTTTCCTCCAATCCTGTGCCCAAGTCATGGATGTTAATACACCACGAGAAAGACCAGCTCAGGTCCCCCCGCTGGGAAGAGAAGACAGCATCTGTCCCCACGGACAGTGATTTTTCCTCCGGCTGAGCCCCAAGCCCCTAGCACCGAGTGTCTTCAGTTCTGAAAGATCCATACCTCCTGCTTCCAGGGTGTAGAGCAAGGCGACAGGAAGAGCTATGGAAATGTCCTGTCCAACAATGCAGACTGCATTCTCTACTTTTGACCTTTTCTAGGAACCGATCTCCTATTTCTGTCTGCTAGTCATTCTGAAACATGTACTATCTATCCACTGCCTTTTAAAAAATAATACTAAATATGCCTTACACATATGAGAATAAGTAGGTGAAAACACTGCTTAAACACTTCACATATTAATACAGTTATTTTATTCCTCACAGCCACCTAACTGTTAGTCCAACTATTTCCCCTATTTGGCAGGTGAGGTAACTTGCCCAGATTCCCACATCAAACTGTATGGAGTTTTATCTGAGGCAGTCTGACACCAGAGCCCATATTTTTAAACATTACTGAATCTGATTAATATAAGTTAAGAAAAAATCCTGCAGTGTGTAGTTCCTACCTCTAAATAAGAAATATTGTTAAACTCTAATCTTAATCTTCAAATATTTGAGGGGTTGTGTGTTAAAAAAATGGAGCACATAGAATAAATTCCTCTGATTAAATTTCTAACTTGTAATTTCATTTTTAAAACAGAAGCATTGTCATCTATCCTGAGGAGAAAAATTAACTTACTTTTAAAATATTAGCACCTTTAATTAAATCTGGGATCCATTAGTAAGGGCCCCACTACAAATATGTTTCTAGCAGAGATAATTTGCTGTTGCCTGAAGTACGATTCCTTTGTCACAGATTATTTCTGGGGAGGTTGGCACATCATTAACCTTTCCCATAATACTCAGTGAGTCACACGCACCCATAATCACACATGTACAGAGAAGATGATGTGAGCTGTTTCATAAGACCAGCTTTCTCCTGCATGAAAGTTCATCCAGACCTTGGAGCTGAAACTAAATAGTTACTTGGAAATTACAATTTTGAGAGAACAAAAAGTTTATGTTGCCTTTTCCTTTCCAGTGCAGAAATGGTTATAACTGCAGACACTGTGAAATAGTGCCAAGAACATTGGATGGAAGTCTGAGGACTCATCTCTGCTCTTTCACTAAATGCTTTTCAGACAGTTCTTTACTGTACGTGGATCTCAAGTCCGTCGTTTGTAAAATGAGGGGCTGGAGCCAGATAGTGTCTAACACTGATAGATTTAATAATCAATAAGAGAATTAGGTCTCAGGGTAAGCACCAAAAGAGTCCCCAAGCAGTAATTACAGAATGCTGTTATAGATGATGCTCCAGGTACATGATATTCACAAAGAAAATAATCTGCATCAGTTAGAGTCATTGTTAACAATAATTACAATTGCTTTGTGTAAATTGTCTTTATATATTTCGAGACTTTATTATCAATTGCCTACGCATTTAAAATAAATACATACTTCCTTCTGGGGAATCCAAATCACTATCCGATAACTCTTTTTGTCTGAAAATGCCTGTTCTTATAGAAAAATCTGCCATAGATTAATTTATTGTTTATCCATTTAATAATCTATTTAAGCTTCTTTTTGGCAATTTTCTTTGCCAAAAAATACATCTTTTTCAAATTTCTTTTCAACATTTCTATGACTATATGTTTTAGCTATGTCTCATGTACAAAACATTTGGATTTTTTGAAAAGCAAATCTCAAAACTATTGTCTTGTGATCATTTTATCTATTTATTTTCATGAAAATTACTGATAATCATTTTATCTATCTTTTGTATTTGTTAATTAATTTTATTATTCCATCTTTTCTTTAACTAGTTTGTTGTACTCAACACTCTTATTAGGTATACCCAATATTTTTATTATTCTCTCCATGGTTAATCTAGAGGTCACAATTTAATACTTGATTTTTTAGTCTGAAGTTAATCATTATATTTTTCCCTTCTCTCTTATAAGAAAGTGTGAACACATTAACTGCAGCTAGCCCCCTTTCTATCACATGTTATTTAATTTAACTCTGTCTTTTTAAGTCTGTAGATGTTAGTTTTGGTTCAGAAAGCTAATGTTGGAATACGTTTGGCTGCATCCTTATTGCTTCTTTGCTCTTTATTCCTTTTGCATCTCAGACCTTCTTTCTTGGATCCCTTTCTTTACATATCATTCAGATCTTCTTTTTCTTTTTTTGCTTGAGGAAGATTAGCCCTGAGCTAGCATCTGTGCCCATCTTCCTCTGTTTTGTATGTGGGATGCCACAACAGCATGGCTGATGAGTGGAGTAGGTCCACGCCCAGGGTATGAACCCACGAACCCAGGCTGAGGAATTGGAGTGCACAAAATTAATCACTACACCACAGCTCCAGCCCCAATCAGATCTTCTTTTAATGAGAGTCTGCTAGTGGGAAACTCCACAGATTTGTCTGAAAAGATCTTTATTTTGCCGTTTGTATTAGCTTTTTAGGGCTGCTGTAACAAAGTACCACAAACTGGGTGGCTTAAACAACAGCAATTTATTATCTCACAGATTTGGAAGTGGGAAGTCTGAAGTCAAAGTGTGTGCAGGGTTGGTTCTTTTTTTTTTTTTTTTTTTTTTGTGAGGGAGATCAGCCCTGAGCTAACATCCGTGCTAATCCTCCTCTTTTTGCTGAGGAAGACCGGCTCTGAGCTAACATCTATTGCCAATCCTCCTCCTTTTTTTTCCCCCAAAGCCCCAGTAGATAGTTGTATGTCATAGTTGCACATCCTTCTAGTTGCTGTATGTGGGATGCAGCCTCAGCATGGCCAGAGAAGCGGTGTGTTGGTGCGTGCCCGGGATCCGAACCCAGGCCACCAGCAGCGGAGCACGCGCACTTAACCGCTAAGCCACGAGGTGGGCCCCAGGGTTGGTTCTTTCTGAGGGCTCTGAGGTGAGGTCTGTTCCAGGTCTCTCCTAGCTGCATAGACGGCCGTCTTCTGTCTGAGGCTCTGCACAGCGTTTTCTCTCCACGTGTGTCTATAAAAGAATAAGATTTCTTTCTGTCTTTGCAGTCTTTAGCAGATCTCGATTATGTGCACCATATCTTTGTTTAATGCTTATTCAATAATGAACTGTTTTCTTTCTCTCATTTTGTGGGGAAGTTTTCTAGGTTTTTAATTTTATTCACCCCTGTACGTCCTCAGCCTCTTCCCTCTATGCTCCACATCTGTCCACATCTCTTTCAGGTATGTTTTTTCTTCTCTCTGTGCTGCATTGTGGAAAACTTCTGATGTACTTCTGAATTCAACTGTTTATCTATTTGGCTATGTCTAGTCTGCTTTTAAACCTAACCTTTCAATTTTTTTGCAATTAGTACATATATTTATTTTTGCAAAGTATTTGTTTTCAAACTTGTTTTGTCATTACTTACTTTTCCTCAGATATTTTAAAGTTGCTTTTTAATTTTTTAGAAAATAACAAGATAGTCTCTTCCTCTCCCATATTCTGTTTCTAGTAATTCCAGGATAATTAGGTCTGTTACTGCAATTTTTACATGTATTTTGAATTCAGATGTATTATTTCTTTGTGGCTTAAAAATATTTTATATTAAATTATTCATTTTCTTTTGAAAATAATATTTGTGAGAATTCTTTCAGAATTCTGTGAGAATGAAGGTGTGTTTCTCCAGAGAAAATTCCTCTTATTTCCATCAAGAAATCAGAGGCCTGTGGGCAGAGACATTAAATTCACAGTTTTTGAGCGTCCTGAGCGTTAGGGATTTGGGCTGTGTGTTAAACATCTATTGCCACAAGATTTAGCAGCTCCCAGTGCCTCCGAGGGCGGGAACCCTGCAGGAGCTCAGCTGAGGGCCGCCGGCCGCCGGTCGCCCGTGAGGCTGGTCCAGGTGCCGTCGGGGCGCGGGGGTCCGAGGCCGCGGGGCTGGAGGCCTCTCACGCGAAGCCCCTCCCTCGGCTGCGGGCGGGGACAGTCCTGGCGCACGTGCGCCTGCGCGGAGCCCGTGTGGACGAGGAGGCCGACTTCCCGGGTGAGCGCCTGCTGTAGTTTCCGGGCCCTCCCGAAGGAGGCCGTGGACCCCCGGGCGGCCGGTTCCCGCCGCCTGGGCACGAGGCGGGTCTTCTCGCAGGGGTGTCAGGGCGCGGGGGCAGCGGCCGGATCCGCGTTCACGGTACACGGGAGCGCGGCCCTTCGGGGTCGCGCACGTGCTAGACCCTCCCTCTGGTCAGGTCCTTGCCTTCGCCTCCTGATGCTCACGTCTTGTTAAATCGGTACAACTGCAGCTCGTCGCCAGCAGTTTGGGAAACACTCTCAGGCAGAAGCGAAGTTCCACTCATCTCTGAGTGTCTGCCTTCGCTTACATTAATCTGACTTGCTGTGTCTCGCCAGCTGTTCCACGCTTCCAAAATGATTTTATGTTTTGAATCATCTGGTATTTTTTTAAGTTTTTATTTTTAAATAATAATAGGCACAAATGAAGCTGCAAACATAAAACAAAAAGATACAGGGCTTCCAGAATGGTGAGTGAGGACCCCTGTAAACTCACTTCTCCATAACAGCAATGAAAAAAAAATGGCAAAAATGCAAAAGCCAATTTTTACAGAACCCTGGAAATTACCCAAAGCATGCAGTATTTGAGACCTATTTATTCAAGAAAATATGACGGAACCTCAGCAAGAACAGCAGGAACTGTGGCGTTTTACCTGGACCTACGCCCTCCACTCGGTGCGAGCTTGCAAGACAGCAGCCTTGAGCCGCCAGAGGGAGCAGACCAGATGTGGATTTCTTCGTACCTTTCCATCTCGAGAGCATGGCCGTTATTCAACTGTGTCAGTTTCCTGGGAAAGCCTCGTTCACAGGTACATGTTATATTCATACCTGAGTATTTCTTTTTTCAGAGCAGTTACTAAAGCTATTGTGTTTTTAATTTCAGTTCCCACATGTTTGTTGCTAGTATATGGAAACATGATTGATTTTTGTGTATTGATCTTCTATTCTGCAAACTTGAGAACTCATTAGTTCTTAAAGTTTTTTTGTTGGCTCTTTGATGTGCACAAGTGACATCTGTGAGTAAGGGCAGTTTTATTTTTCTTTCCAATCTGTGCGCCTCTTATTTCCTTTTCTTGCCTTATTGCGCTGGCTGAGGCTTATAGATCAACCAACAGGAACAGAGTCTAGAAATGTGCCCACATACACAGTGATTTGACTTCCACAAGTTCCTCAAATCGGTTTATGAGAAATGAAAACCTTTTCCCTTTGGGTGGACAGCTGCATGATCATGTAGAACAAATGAACATTGCCCCTGTCTTACCCTACACAGAAATTGTCCTGAGCTGGGAGTGTAGACCTAAGTATAAAAACTAAAAATATAAAGCATGTGGGTCAACACCAGGACAAGGTGCTGCCACCTCAGGGCAGCACAAGTTTATCTGAGAGGACACAGGAGGCACTAACCGTACGAGAAACAAACTGATAAGTTAGACCTCATCGAATTTTCTTAAACTACATAAAAATGCAGCAATAAGAATATACAAGCCACAACCTAAGAGAAAATATTCACAATACACATCTAACAAACAACTTGAATATACAAGAACACTAACTCATTACTATTAATAGCTCACTAATAAGGAGACACACAACCTACTTCAAATTGCAAATTAAATAAAAATCAAATTTTTTTTTTTGTGAGGAAGATCAGCCCTCAGCTAACATCCATGCCAATCCTCCTCTTTTTTGCTGAGGAAGACTGGCCCTGGGCTCACATCTGTGCCCATCTTCCTCCGCTTTATATGAGACACTGCCTCAGCATTGCCTGACCAGCAGTGCGTTGGTGCACGCCCAGGATCTGAACCCGGGCTGCCAGCAGTGGAGCGTGCGCACTTAACCACTACGCCATGGGCCCAGCCCCTAAAAATCAAATTTTAAATTCAAACTTAAAAACTTGATTTTGAAAGAATGGTTACAAAGAATATATACATATGGATAATAACCACATGAAGTAGTGCTTATTATTATTAGTCATCAGGATATTGAAAATTAAGATCACAATAAGATAACATTTTGGAACCACTAAATTGCTAAATTAAAGAATATTGATTTTACCAAATGTTGTTGATACTATATGAATAAGCAAATTTATGTAGATAGAAATCAGGACAGTGTTTGCTCCTGGGTTGGCAGAGTCAAGGAAGCAGAAAGAATCTTTCTGGGCTAAGGAAAATATGTTATATCTTGATTGGAGTTTGGATTTTGTTCGTGTAAGGTAGACAAAAATCATCAAACTCTAAAGATTTGTGCATTTTCCTGTATGTAAATTTTACCTCAATAAAAGTAATAATAAAAATATGACCTACCCACACAAAGCACAAATATCACACATATCACTGTGGAGTAACATAGTTAATCTTTAATTTCTCCTAAAACTAAATTATAGGTATAGCAGACCAGGCAATGATCAGATGGCAGCATTGGGATGGTGACAGAGAACAGCAGCTCTTGTAGGGTTCTAAGTCACAGATAAGGAAGCTGAAAGACACGATTGCAGGTTTACTGGAGGAAGGTTTCCGGTCAGAAGATTGTTTGGGGATGGTGCACGTTCCCCTGGAAGTATCTCTGACCTCTAGCTGAATCAGGTATGCTTTATGAACAACGTAAAACAGTTTTTGTGGATTTAGAAGATTTGGAAGACTAAGAATCCAGGCCACCTGTGATCACTAACTAACTTCTTAACTCAAAAACTCCCTCACACAAGGCGACTTTCTGCTCCTCTCTTTTTCCCAGTCCAATCCCCCGCACATGCTCAAACAAACACGTGATAATCCTTCACATCATCTCTGAAACTATGGGGCACCATGTTTGTTCTCTGGATCAAATGCGACATACAGAATTGACTGCATTTTCTGTATTAAACCAGGATATATATTTCCCCCAACCAACTTTTGGGGTGTCATAGGACAAGATCATAGTTAAGTGCATTGGATCTGAGAAGGAAAACAGTGGCGGAAATAACATGACCACTGGTTTTCCTACTAGTTGTATGATCTCAGGCAACAGCTTCCATCTCTCTTCTTGAATTTCCTCTTCTGTAGCTGGAGTTTCAGGAACACCTGGTTGGGAGATATAAAAAGCTGGCCAAGTCTTAACTCCCTGATTTCCATGACCTGGTGGGACTCGCCTCAGGCAATGAGAACACTGCTCCTAATACTGGCCTTTCTTCTGTGTCTCTGCTACCGTGCTCTACAAGAATGGGTTCCTTGAGCTTGTTGCAGTAAACTGTAACTTCTAGAAGATTTTCTTGTCACGGTGCTCACTGTTGCCAAATTTCAAATGGCCTTTGTAGGACTACAGTGTATTTGAAGAAAAAACCTACTGAAGCTGACATTTAACCAAAAAGTATTAATCAATAATCACCATTCAGCATTTTCTGAATTAAAATTTTAGGTATTCCTCCTTTTATTAGAGATAGAAAACAAGTTGCCTGAAAGTAAACTGTTGTTATTATTTTTGGTTTGTTTCTCTCATCTGAATCATTATCATTGAAGTTTTAAATTCAAGAGAATTTTATCAAACTTTGATTTGACAAGGCTTTATTTTTTTTTTTCTTAAAATCTGTTTGTCCTAGACTCTGAAACTAGTTATTTGGGAAAGTACTAACACTTTCCTTTTAATTACAATGCTGCAGACAAGGGGTATATTTTATGCAAATTTTGTCTATTGGTCAAATAGACATGAACTATTACATCTATCGTGTCATGGCAGTATGGCAAATATATTACAATTCTGTGATACCTATGCAATTATATTTTCAGTGTCATGGAAAACTTCCATAAGATTTATAAATACCCTGATCTATTTGGTCTAACATAGCTTTAAATAAATATTGTATTGATTTGGGAAGGGTCATTTTACAAGTGCCCACATAATTATCAAACTAATCAGTGGTAACACTACCGGTACTATTTGCAACTTAGGAGCATGTAAATAAAAAAGCTCTGTTCACTTAATAGGGGAATTTATGGTTTTAAAAATTGTTTAATCACGCTTAACCTGTAACATACCTACTTAAAGGGATAAGTCACAGAGCATCACCTATGAGCCCTTCTGAAGGAAGAGGCTCAGATCAACTGTCACATACTCAATTGTAGGTTCAGAGGTAATTCACTCGATTTTTACCACATGCAGTTTAAAGACTTCTGCAATTTCACATGAAGAAAGCCATGTCCTATGGAACAGTGCCTGGTGTCCAGGTTAATCACAGCGGCGGCCTCTTCTGAGTGAGAAAGACTACAGCATCATCTGGTTAGAACACAGAAATTAGTGGACTGATCAGATGAGACGCAAGTCCAGTGATACTTCTCAAAATCCAAAAATCGTACAAAAGCCAATGATGTGTAAAATGATGAGAAATAAAATTATGAAATCTATTATCATGTTTACGTTTAAATGCTATCTAAGAAATAAGTAGTTTTATCATCAAGGATGTACCTTGGTGATACAAGGAATCGAGTCTTCAGCTGTAACTTGGGCACGAGGAGGCCAGCACTGTGGGACTGCCCTGCGTGGCATGTATTCACCCAGGCTTTGGGCTGACCAGGAAGCGGGATGAGTCACAGTGGAAACAGAGAAGAGAGTTTGGTAAAAGACATAATTATGGACAGCTAAGCACACTAGCTGAAGAACATCTGGAGATCTGAAGACTTGTTACTTCTGCTGATAAGTTACTTCTCCTACTGACTCTGTCATGTTAGTTCTGGGTAGTTACTAAATCTTTTAGATCTATGTCCTCATCACCTTACCTGTTCTACAAACTGGTTGGTAGGGCTGCTTGGGGAAACCTTGGGACAGGAAAGTCTCCCTCCGTGACCTGCTGCAGGAATCTGCCCAAGATCAGACCAATCCCAGCATCCTGTTGCCGAGAGCAACATCCTCACTTTTACTGTCTTGGGAACTGGGTGTATACGAGTATGTGACAAATATGAATCAATAATAGCACGTTTCTAGATAGATGTTGATCTTTGCCCTGACATCACTATTCCACTGTGCTATATTTAAAATTTTGATTACTTTTTCAAAATCTAATACATGTTCTTAAAATTGCATAGCTTCATTTTAAATATATGGGTCTTTGCCTTTGCCTGTATTTCAAAGAGAGCATTGGAGTTTCCTGTTGTGTCAATTTTCTGCTAAATGAATGTTTACTCTTTTTCTTCCTAACTTTAGAACCGTAGGAATATCACTCTACAATGTGTATAAACCCCTAACTTTATTATATAAACACTTAAGAAATATTAAAGCAATACATTGCAGGTGTGTAATTTGGCAATAATCTTGCGTTTACCCCATACCACCCTCAGGGTAACTCAGTGTGCCAGGAGACAGAGCACCTCCACGTGGGTTGAGGGAAGAACCACATTAAGGTCTCATTAAGGGCCATGGGTCTAATTCAGAAGTCACAGTACTGCAGCCTTGTTTTAGGCTGACATTTATCTCCACAAGCTCTGTAAGGAAAGGATTTTTTAATCAAATTAATAGTGTACATAAAGTGAAGACTGTTTCAAAATATTTAATAAGTGTTTTAGAGCTCTTAAAGCACTTTTGAGGCTCCTACTTGCTGTCAAATAATTGAAATGCTAATCTTAAATGGTTCCTATCTAAGCAGTACAATTCCGCCAAGGGACTCTACTGAGTAAGGATTCTTCCCAAGGTGTACAGTATAAACTTGATAGTATTAGATTAAAAATATATTATAAAAATTGGTAATTCAGGGTTTACACCAATTCAGAAAGGAATTTTCTCCAATTTTTTAATTGTCTTTATCATGTTGTTAAAATGAAAATATTATGTGCACACATATTTAGTTTTGTTTTTTAAAATTTCTAGATTAATTTGACCTGATTTATTTGGCCTTGGTGTTTACACCATTATATTTTAGGATGTATTTATGACATTGAGCTACATTTTTAAAAAATAGAACAATCTTGTCAAAGATATTTTATCCCCAGGAGTAATTGACTAGCACTATTCTCTTCATTTTCCAAAGTGAAGTTACAGAGCAGCTAAAACCTATAACTATTAATTAAAAAGCAATAATAACATAGGAATAGCAACATGGCATATCTAGTGGAAATCAAGAATAATGAAAAATTATTAATGATAAATTATTATATAATTCTGAACGATTTCCAATTAGAGTGGTATGATTTTTATGTATTATGAATATATATTAAAATAAACAGGAGAAGTTAAATGCGTGATCATAGAATACATTGGATTGAACTGTGGAAGTGGGGGGATGAGATGGAAAATGAAGAAAGCATTTTAGATTCCAGTGGCTAGCGTGACAATCCCTTTCTATAAAGTTATTACTTAGCACGGCGAGGGCTCCGTCAGTCATAATCAGAGTCTGATGGCACAGGAAGCGTAGTCTCTCCCTCAAGAACTGATAAAAAACAAGACCATTTTACTAATAAATCCTTTGTTGCAATATATTTTTTTCATGTGTATAGTTTGAAATTTATAGACCCTACATACTGAACTATACTGTGTACTCTAACAAATACATCACAGATTCTTCTGGGACAAAGAGTGACTAGATGGTGTTGCATATTTTTCTACAGCAGCAGGACACATATTTTGACTTTTCTATTACTTTTTACTTTATTAAATATTGCTTCCAATCCCCACACTTGTTAAAACAGCATCAAATAAATAAGCTTGTTTAAGCCCTAGCTATTCTTTTGTGTCTTAAATATATAACATAACATAAAAAATTGTAATATAAACAATATAACATATTTGGATACACGTTTATATAGTTTCAATTTAATGGGAATCAATTTTACAAAACTTATGTGACTTGGTTAGGTCTATAGACTAGTTAACAGCGGAGATAGGACTCAATCCAAATTCTTCTGACTTCTAACTTGGTGCCCTGTCAGTGGCCTCACAGTTTTAAAATAAAAGTTGACTCCTTTTAGGACTATAAGATTGATTAATTGAGCTGGTACCTTGTAGGGGAGATCAGGAGACTCTTCACCTCAATAACTGAGAAGTATGAGCCTGAAACGTCCTTGGGTTACCAGGCACTTGGGTTGAAAGATGGAGCCAGTCCATCCTGCATTCCTCGATGGACATGGCAGGTGAACAGAGGGAGACAGTCCATCCTCATTTTGTGTCACTCGACCGTTCACTCAGACGGTCCCAATGGAGGCGCCTTTTTAGTGTCTTAAACCAGATGCCTTCTCACAATGCCGTCTTTCCACACATTTTCTGTGTCTGGTATGTTCTCTCTCTGCCTGTTTACCTGACAGAGTCCTCATTCATCAGAGGTAAGATGAGCAACGCCTCAGTGAAGTCTCCCCGGCTGCCTGGGGAACGTCGAGCATCAAGCCCCTTGATGCTCTCACTTGACAAATAGCTACATCATTAAACATATGATATCTTACTATAATGGAATCTTTAAAATACCAAGCTTTTCATTTTTACTCTTTACATATATTGTAATATATGTCTAGATTTTAAATAATTTGTATTTCTACCACCCTATAAATAATAAGTATTTCATTTTTAAAAAATCTAAATGCCTTGGACTTGGTAAAGCCTCAATGAATATTTTTTAAATTTAAATAGTTATTTCTATCCATAATGAAAGTTGATTCTGATTCTCTAAAACAAGATGTACGTATATGGAGAATGCCACACTCTGAACACACATGTTCAGTCTACTCCCCTTATGTTTCTTATGTAGTATATTATATTACAAGAATATATAATTACTTGTTCAGTCATAAGGAAGATGGTGAAAAAAATTTAAACATGGTCACATATCAGTAGAATCTGATTCAAAATTTGACTTTGTGATGCAGACATTTACTTAACTTCTATAAGCCCTATTTACTCCAAATACAAATTATTGCTGTTCTTCTGATTAAATTGATATGACATATGAAATATACCTAAGAAATATAGGTCAAAGTAAACACAGTAAATGAAATGTATTGACATGGTTTTGCCCTATTTGCTCATTTACATACAATTTTTTTACTGACTATAAGCTACTCAAAGAAACTGATAATGTCTCTTTACTCTTGGTTCTTCTACAACCAACACAGCATGGCCATATAGTCAGTTAATTTACACTATTTGGAAAAGTTAGAGTAAAGCTAACATAATGCTAGGCATTAACGAGTTATTCCCCACAACAAGAGAAGAGCAGTTCTAAAGAACCAAGGACTTTCTCTTCCATCTTTGGTACATGATTGTTCGTGCTTGGTTAAAAACAATCCAGTTTTGTGATCCTCATTCCCCAGATATTAAGCATTTTGACTAAACCACATAACAGTGGAACCGAAAAATAGGTTTTATGATGGAGATATGAGCAGATTATTTGGCAGTGTAAATGGGGGTTGTGATATAAAAATAAGCTTCATTTCAGAATATATTTTTATTCTGTATGGGATTAGATGGTACAATGCCTTTGTATAATCGTTATTATGATAGATATGTGGTAGTAGTTTTTCGAGCAACTTTGCCGGGAGGTGGTGCCCTGAGGTAGAGAGCCCAGCAGGGAGGGTACAGACATTGATTCTGAGTTATCTAGGAGATAAAAGGAAGATGGACGGTTTATCCCATCTCTTAACCTGCTACATATGGCCAATTAAATTAGCTTCTCGATTACAAGATCTTCACAATAATTACAATGAAGAAATAATGCTGCCAACTAATCTCCTTTTCCTGCTCTCAGAGGAGGGTCCCCGCGAGGCTGAGGCGTCTTCGTTCCGTGTGGATGTGGATGACAACAGATGTGAGGTGCGCTTTACCGCTGTTTATGCCTCGTTTGCTGCTGGGCTTCAGATCTCAGTTAATCTTTCAGGGAAGAGATCAAGTGTGGCAAAATGACCACCCTAATATGGTGTTTGCACTAATTATGTTAGTTTTGTACCTATCAGTAAGCTTAAATAATTAAAGATAAATGAGGAGCACATACCTTCTCTCCTACAATATCACTACCAGGTAACATATTAAAAGGAAAGCAAATACAAGACTGCTTTTTTTAAATGAATTTAACCAATTATTAAGAAGCAGGTGAGACGCGTGCACGCACACGTGCAATCACACATGCACATATTCACCAGCCTTACAGTCTCATCTGGAAGCTCCTTGTAATCACGTATTCTGTCCTTGTAGACACTGCCAAGTATCTAGCACACAAAAAAAGTTTTGTTTAAGCAAAAGAATGATGTTCTAGTGGTAAAATTTAGTGAAACTTTATTAGAATCAGATGACAGTCTCTGAGTGTGGGATGCCCCGGGGGGAAGGCATATCGCAGACCAAGGATAATGCCCATGGGGGGACTCAGCTGTGTGCCCTCAGCAGCCAATACTCCCAGCAGTAGGGGCACAAGTGCCTCCGTCCTGAAGGGGAATCTAGGTAAAACACGACAACTTTCACTCCAAGCCGACACGCTGTGCCGCTTGAACCCCTCTCTGGTATAATAAGTTCAATATCTCTGCGGAGGCAGCTCCTGGCATTTTGGTTAGTCTCTTTCTGGAGAAACTTAAAAAGTAAAGCGAGTGGGGAAACCTACGGGCCTCACTGCTGTAGTTGGTTTCAGGATGCTCACTATCGCCCTCCTCTGATATCCCATCCAAATCCCCTGATCCTAATCCTCACCTTTGCTGAGAGCTAAGTGCTCACCTGGTGGAGAGACCCAGACTCTCATCCCTGTGGTGTCTGATGGCCAACCCTTCTCGTGCAGTGGCTGCTGCTCTAAGTGATTTAAAATTAAAATCGGTCACGGGAGCACCAGGAGATGGCCCAGAAGCTCACTGGATGAGTGATGTGCCAGCAAATGTTTAACAGCTAGCTCTCTGGAAAGGAAGAAAATAAAAGCCCTGCTGTAAAACATTTGCTGATTTCTGGAGTACTCCAACCATGAGTGGCTTAAAGCTACCAAAGTGGCATAACTGAGCAAGGAGTTGGGAGGAGCGCTGTGCAACACCTCTGCTGAGTGGCTTGGAGAGCCTACACCAGCACACCACTGCCCCGATGCCAATCACATGCCTGCTGCCCCACCGTGTAGCCACTGTCCTTCCTCCTGATGATCAGAGTCAATAATCTGCCAGGCTGGTGTCATATTTTCTTGCCTGCAGGTCCCTTGGCACACAGTCCAGATAACCGGGTGGCAGCCATAGCAAAAAGTTTAATTCTTGCTCTGTCCACTGATGGAAGAAATCCTCCTAGGGAAAACAGGAGCTTTAAGTCTTCTCGACCCAGAATGCAAAGACAGGAAGTAAAAATCCCCCACTGCGTCCTAGGGAGTGATGGTGAGCAGAACCTCTCCCACTTTAATCCCTTAGTTGGCCGACCTTGTATTCCACCCACACTACCATAGAGTTGCCATTGAGGGTAGCCACTGATCCTCTCAAGGAATCATCTCCAAGCTGGCACCTGGCAACGTCTTCAAAAGGCTCTTCTATTGCTCAATCAGAATGGCAGCTTCTCAGAGATATGGCATATGGTAATCATGTGTGCAATACCACACCTCCCTTTAAAAAATAGTTTCCCTGCTCTATAGTTATGTTATGCAAGATTTCTTGTCAGTAGATCAAATCCTCTGTAAGCTCTCAAATTGTGGTGCTGTCAGAACTGTGGGAAGGAAAGTCAAATCGTGTCTAGAATATATGTTAATTTCAGTCAAAATGAATCAATGCCCCTCCCGGTGTGGAAAGGATCCAGTATAATTAACTCCTGAGCAAACGGCCTCTTGATCTGAGAAACTGCATTGGGAGTTTACCATTAGCCTCTGTTGCTGGTAAGTTCGACATTAGACAGCGGTATTAGTTAGATCAAACTTGGTGACTTGGCTGTTAGGACCATGCGTATCCTCTACTTCTGCCCCCAAAGCTGCTGCATTCATGAACCCATGTACCATCCTGGAGTGGTCAATGACACATGGCTGATGTTGACTAGCTGGGTCATTCTGTCTACTTGTTTTTTTTCTGGCTCTTATATGGTAGATGCTCTCTGGTGGGTGATAACATATGATAAAAAGATTGTCACATTTTGCTTAAAGAACACTCAAGTTAAAACATATTCCTAAGTCGAAAAAACTAACAGTCAGGCTCTTTTTAAGACTTCATAGGTCAGAGGTAGTAATGATACCAGCTCAACACAAGGTTGACATAAGGGAAGCCATATTGTAGAAAAGAGACCATATTGCAACTTTGAATGACCTCTGATTAACTAACCCAGCTGGATATGCAACCTCCAGGAGTTCTAACTGCTCTGTTGATTTTATGACCCCTGCTTGTGTATGTACCTCCTAGCTGCCATAAGAAGATAACTTTGTTCTTTTGAGTTCCCTTGGAACGCGGTGACCCCTGGACAGAGAGTCTGCACTGATATCCATGACAACTGAAAGATCTGGTGTGCAACTCCTAGTCTGTAACACCAGCAGGTCAACATTCCTAACCCCCATTGGCCTACATGACTGCTTCAATATTCTGTGCCCCCTAAAGATGGTTCTTTAAAACTCTAGTCTACCATCTTCTGATTTGCTAGGTTATTGATTAATAAATGCCCTTTCTCTGCCACCATATTGCCTCTTGACAATTGACTTTTGTCTTGTAGTGAGTAGATCCTGCTCTTTGAGGGGTAACTAAAAATTGGAAGCATTCCTCCATGGTAATAATATGAAATAATTCTATATTACAAATTAAGGATATTTCTGCTGGAAAATATTAAAATTATTTTTATAATTTTGCTTCTGAAATTATTTGACTACAAGTAACATTGTGGTCAGAGTTGGTTAACTTTTTGGCCACCATTTTGCATATTCAGAAATTGTTTCAAAGTAGGAAGGACAAAATTAAAATTGGTTTTCAAATATACTGATATGCTTAAAAAATTAAATAAGTAATGCTTTTTACATCATGTTACTTTTTTTTAGACCTTTTATACATTACAGTGTTTTGGTTATTAATCTACTTTTCTTTGCATTCTGTAGAACATAATTTATTTTTCAAGTCCCAGACAGCTTTTTATTTATTTGTTTGTTTTAGAAGGGCATGGGTAGCTCAGAGTCCCTTTGCTCTGTGTGACTCATGGGTAAATCTTCTTGTTTGCAGTGATTGTGACCTTCTCTTCAATTTATTCTTTTCTTCTCACTAATTATTCACACCTTATTTTATTCATAACAAAAGTTTCCATATCATTTAACTTTTCAGGCTTTTCATTTTCTGTATACCATTAAATATATTGGAATGGATGCTTGTTGAATTGGCAAGTTTACTAAATCTAAATTTTTCTTTATAACAATTTCCTTATAAATTCCAAAAAGTGATCTCTAAATACGCATTTGGAGAATAATTCATTGCAGTATATTACTGCAGAAATTACTTTTCTGAATTTGCTCACCCCGTATTTACTAGTCTTGAGGTTTCTCTATTGGTGAGAATAAATGTACTCAAAAGTAGGAAGATTTGCTGCAAAAATGGAGTGGGTCTGCTCCCAATTTTTTCTTCCTTTGACTTATCATTTGTTGGTGTCTTTATGATGTAGGTTCGTTGATAGAATTCCTCTGGATGACCTATAGCATATGTGAAGAATTTCACATATATTATAAAACTCTCCATAAAACTGTCTCAAAAACTATAAACCACACATTACTCATGTTCTGAAAATACAAAGATGAATAGGACTATTATATAGGAAGGGTTTACTTTGGGGATCAATAGTAATGAAAAAAATATAAGATAAACAACACCAGTGTACTTCAAATAGCAGTTTGTATAGTTAATCAGCAACATCAAAATATACAGATTAAATCATTGGGAATTATTACTGTACTACGTCTTGGCCATGGCCATATGCAAATATATATATATATATATATATATATATATATATATATATATATATATATATACTTCCCTCCTCCCCTCTGGGGTTTTGTATCACCATTTGTAATGACTAGAATAAGGAGACACTTACCCTTTTGAAGACTACACTTATTTGGCTATGATTAGACTCTTCATTTTTTTATGACAAAGAGAAGGTTTTTGTTTTCCAATTGTTTGGGTCCTAAAAGATAAAAAGGTGAAAAATAGGGTAGACTAGTCATGGAAACAATTAGTGTTTTAACCTAACAAGATTCATTCCGAGGATGATTAATAAAAGGCTTGTCCATAGCTACTATCCCATGCCAATGCCATAGAAACCTGCTGGCATTAGAAACTTGCACTCAGAGGAGAAGAATGTGTTGGGTACAGCTAATACAAGAGCTAGAACTTTCCATATACATTGCCATAGAACTTTGCAGTTATAAAGGAACATTTACTACGTGCAACATACTACAGACTATTTAAAAGCTTCTCTCATAGCAACATGACCTTTGTGTAATTCATATTATATCCATCAGACTATTTAAAATTCTAGGTAATTAATTTAAATAATATATTTCAATTAATTTTAATGTTCAGAATGTTTTTCTTAGAATAACATTGCTTTGCCTTTTATTCATTTATTTCTTCCACTTTCAAAATAATTAAAAGAAATACTTATTAGATGCCTTTCATATGAATTGCAAAACAATGAATTGTATTCTCGGAGGGCTACATAAGTGAATACACTCAGTCCCATCACCTGTAATTCTTATGATAGAGTGGAAATTAAACACTAGACTCTGAAGTGATACCAACACAGGTCAGAATGTGGCGTATGCCATGTGTGAAAAACTGTGAGTGGTTAGAAAGGAATGATCACTCAAGAATGAGCAAGTAATAAAGCTACAGACAAGAAAAGTGAATTTAATCTTGTCACTAAATAGTGGGATCATTTTTCTGCTGTAAAGATGTCCCAGGGCCAGAACACTGAGCAAGTACATGGAGAGGGGAAAATTTAGGGTGTCCTGAATAGCAGGTTTCAGAGTTTGGCTGGAGTCTACGTAACGGGCAAATAAAAAAAACTGAATCATGCTTGAACTCTGACTACAGGTAGGAGGAGAGAACTTTTAATATTAGGCTAAAGATTTATCTTTATTTACTAGGCCTTGGAAAGTCAGTGAAATATTTGAAGATGAAAGAAATGTTCCATTACATTCCACAAACATTTATTGAAAAAACATCATATTATTGATTCTATAAAGGTTTTCTGAAGATGGGGGAGGGGCCAAAGTAGGCAAAATGTCACCTTCCCCATAAGGAAATCTTACTGCGGAGGGAAGGCTAAGACATCACTGACAGCTGTAATATGTGACAGACGGCAGGAAGTCCCACAGAAAAGCACAAATATAAGGGTGGGAGATTCAGAAAAGCTTCTGAAGGATGTGTATTTGAGATGAATGTTGAGGATTTTGAATGTGCATGGGAGGTAGAGAAGGGCGGTGACTCCAGGTTCTGGCGACCATCAGTACAAACCAGCAGGGGAAACCTGTGGAATGACGTTGGTGACAGTTCTGGGTGAGCAGACGTGTGAGCAGAGCAGCAGCAGGCAGGAGTTTGCACATACAGGGGGGACCAGGTTGTAGGTGTACACAGAGGGGAATTTGGATTTAATTCAGCTGCATCTCTTTGAAATGTGATAATCAAGGACTATAGTGCCCCTATTTCCCAGCGTCTGCGGGAGGGCAGGATCCTAACTTCGCAGGGACCTTGCTCCAAGTTATAAAATATTCCTGTCGTGAAGATAGCAGAAAGTTTACTTTTAAAGGTTCTACATGATTTGCATATTGAAATTCTCACGTTGGTATTTGGAAACCAGTGCTAAATGTAAGTTAATAGTAACTCTTAAAATGCACTATTAGTTTGTTAGTGTCAGGAACGTGATTATCAGGATGTGAATGTATTTTTCATGGAAGGTTAAGTCTCTGAAATAAGGGCCTTAATATTAGGAAAAGACCTATATTGGAGCACAGGCCCTACACTACACAGTGTGGTATTAGGACCATTGGATTTGTCTCTGACCCAACTTTCTCCTCATGAACTTGACAGTTAAAAAAAAAAAATGTGAAGGCATCTATTAAGATACAGAGAGGGTAAAATATAAACAAATTTTTGAGTCATTCATAGGGAAACTATAGTTAAGTTTGGGTACAGTTAAGAACACATGTAGCCAGTTCTTGTGGTCTAGTGGTTAAGATCCAGTGCTCTCACCACCACGGCCTGGGTTCCCGTCCCGGTCGGGGAACCACACCACCCATCTGTCGGTTGTCATACTGTGGTGGCTGTGTGTTGCTGTGATGCTAAAAGCTATGCCACCAGGATTTCTCATACCAGCAGGGTCACCCATGGTGGATGGATTTCACTAGAGCTTCCAGACTAGACAGACTAGGAAGAAGGACCTGGCCACCCACTTCTGAAAAAATCGGCCATGAAAACTCTGTGAATAGCAGCAGAGCACTGTCTGATAAAGCGATGGAAGGTGAGAGGATGGTGAAAAAAACAGGCAGGGTTCCACTCTGCTGTCCACGGGGTCACTAGTAGTAGAATCCACTCTATAGCACTAACAACAACAACAACAAAAAGACATATAGGAAAGTTATTTTGGAAGAAAGACAGAAGCTGAAATGATTAGAATATGAGATGCTTGTGGAGAAAAAACTGAGAGGGGTTACACATGAGATATGACGGGCATGTGAATACTGAGCATGTGGGTTCTTGAGAGGGTGGATCAAAGAGATTGGTACAAAGGGAAGAGTAGACAGGCATGAGAAAACATCTCCTAAGTGGCCGTATTACAATTTTTATGACAAAAAAACCCCTATTGTCAACGTAGTACATTAAGCCAGTCAACATACTTACCTTGTTTCCACCGATGGGGCTCAGGGCAGGCCAGCCCAAAATATGCCAAAGTGGCATATTGATTATTTTGAATAAAAGTTACTTGAGAAACAGCCAGTGCAGGAAGGACACTCTGACCCTCCTCTCTCAAAGCAGGAGTTAAATCCCCCGTGTGAAGGGACCCTCCCTGCACAGGAGGAGAGAGACGGCTTCATCACCAGAGAGGGGGAATTCAGGGCTGAGAAGACTGTGTGAACAAACTCTGCTTCTAATTAGTGCCCCAGCCTGTTTCTTTGTCTTGTCAGTTCTTCACAGACTTACGATTTCCTTATCTAAAAGGTGTAAAAGCTGCCTGCTTTGGTAGCTTCTCTGAGCCTCATATCTTTGGGGCCCCCATAAGTATGAAATTAATTTTTTTTTCCTGTTAATCTGTCTTGTGTCAATTTAGTTATTAGACCAGCCAGAAGAGCCAAGAGGGAGAGGGGAAATTCTCCCCTCCTGATAGCACTATCAAACAGCCTGTTTGGGACACACTAATACCCCTCTGCTTAGTATTTCCCTGGATTTTGTTTTCTTTACATTAACCAATTGCTTTTTTCTCATAATACAGTGATGTTCATTAAATATTACATATTTTAAATAAATATGTGTTATCCTCTCCCCCAGCATAAAGTTACAAGTGCCTTGTAGTGATGTGAACAGTATTAAGAAATCCTGTAGAATAGTGACCTGACCTAGATTCAGTCTAGGCCTCACCTAATTAGTGCCCATGTACTCACCCTACTTTCTGGTCTAGAGCAACCTTCCTAAAAAAACCAGACATTCCTGCAACAGCCTGTGCTGTGGGGAGGAGGGCAGCAGAAGAGCCCCTTGGAGCAGCTGCTCTCAGTGCACTTTACTGGCCGACACAGCTGTCTCCTGACTGCTGTGAGGACTGGCTCCTACAGGCTCCTGGTCACTGCTCTCAGCTGATGGGAACCACCTCAGCTGGAACGTATGCCCCTCCTCTCCCAGGACAGACGACTGCCCAACATGGACTGATGCATGAGTTCAAAATCTAACTCCTCGCCTCCAGGGCAGGGGGCAACTGTGTGGTGCTTGTGGGTCACAGCCTTCTCCTTGGGGGTCAGACCAAGGCTGAGATGCCATCACTTCTCATCTGTCTCCCTCCACAGCCTATTCCACTCCATGACTTAAAGGTTTGTACTGAAAAGCCTTCCCTCAGTCAACCTCCTGTACCAGAATCCCTCTCTCAGACCCTGTTCCTGGGAACATCACCTGAGAAGGTAATTTTTCCTGTTGCTTATGGACATAGTGCTTCACCTCCCGCCTGCAACAGGGGCTTCTGTGCTCCTGCTCCCGGACGCATCTGCTGCTGCTGGGGCACAAGGTAGCGTGAAAATCAGTTAGCATCTGTGAGTGCGAGTCGGAAGTGGCCTGTGGGAAATTAATGCCGTCTGGGTCAAACTTCCGCTAATGGGAGACAGGATGCTATAGATGAGTGGATGAGTATCTTTTCTTCCCTCTCTCTTGACTGGTGAGAGGTAGAGTCTGCATTTTGCTCCTCTAAATACTTCTCTAAACAGTGTGAAGTCAAGCAACTAGCTTGTCAAAAAGATGGCTATTTAGTAATATGCTTTCTTATATTTGCACATTCTCTCTTTCTCCCTCTCTCCTTTCTCACTCTTCAGCTAGGGATACCAGACAAAATCATAATCTATGACAAAATTTGTTTTGGTGAATTTTTGTGGGTATAAAAATCATATTTTTTTCCGCAATGACCATTGTTCTACAGATAAGGAGCGTAAAAGAAGAAAATGAAAAGAAAAAAGTTCTAGGGAAAAGAAATTTAAAAATTGAAGAGAATTGAAGGAAATCAGGATAGTTAAGAAAGTGACACTCATGGAGAAAAGATACGTGTCTTTCCTATAGAAGAAAAGCAAGAGAAATTGTTGCAGTTCTCACGGATGGAAACCTAACTGAGGTTGAACCAGGTTCAGACACACATTAGCGTACCTGAGGACAGCTGGCTCATTGGGACTCTAGGTGATAGATGAAGAACCTTTGGGTAAGGACTCTTTTTCGTAGAATGGAGAATTAAAGTGTGCATAAACTGTATCCAAGGACAATGCCTTAGTGTGAGAGGGAGGCGCCTTTCTGAGCACAACACGCATCCATCACTGTTGAACTCACAGGACGTGCCCCATCTCATAGAGACTCACTTTCTGGTGCGCACCCATCAGGAGCATGAGGCTGCATTTCTCTACAGCCTGTGAGAGCAGCTCCACAGTGAGTTAATGCTCGCTGTCTCTAGCTGGGGGTAACAAGTGGGGAGACAAAAAGGAGAACTGAAAGGCTTGGAGGACAGGCTAGAGACCAGGGAAACAGGAGAGGATGTAACTTCAACACAGTTTAGGGGAGAAATGATTGTGACCATTTGAATGGCAGAGGGGATGACTTTGGATGATTAATACCATCTTCAGTTTCTAAGAGGGTATTTAAATATTTTATTCTAGTTGTTTTGTTGTTGTTGTTATTTTCTTATCTGTAGTGAGCATCTATCCTTCAGAATGAGCTGTGCGCTAAAAATCTTTGGTCCATGTGAGAGGCCTGACGTGCCCGCTAAGAAACAGGAGCCAGCAGTGAAACAAGAGACAGGACAGAGCGGTGGTACGTGATGGGTGTCTGCCAAATGCAACAGGAGCCTTTATAAACATAGTCAGACAACGGCCAAGGATTTCAGCCAAAGGAAAAAGAACAGCGTCCGTCATGGACAGAACTGGTAAAGAAGAGGGATGGTGCAGAGGAAAAGCCTCAGCTTTCTCACAGCAATCACACCTCCTTATCTGGCCAATTTGAAACTTTTCCTCTGTAATTTTCTAGCACATTTTGTGTGAAAGGAAGAGGATTGGATCATGACCTAAAAGAAGGAGAAGAGGAAGTTAATTGACACGTTGTCAGGTTCCCGTCATGGAGTCAGAAATGGGCAAGTCAACCTTCCTGTTGATCATAGATAACAAACCTGAGGTTCCCGTGTGGGATTGCTCACGAGCAGCTGCAGGAGCTGGAAAAGGGGTGCTGTTCAGGCTAATGAGGAAAACAGAAGGAAGGCCAGAGCCCCGGCAGAGGGTCCCATATGCACAGCTGTTGCTACTGCCCTCTCTTCCCACCTGGTCTTCAGCTGCAGGTGAAATTTTCTCTGTGCAATCTGTTTGCTTCCCTCCATGGCCCGTAACATGTTCTGAGCCCAGGCCAAGCTGCTATTGATTATTTATTGTGAGTACCCTGGAACTGATACAACTTGATTTTCTCCCGTTGGTGGGCCCTGAGCTGAAGTTAACTGTTTGTCGAATCCCAAAGTCCACGTAAGAGACAACATCACGCTAAGTTGTAAAAGACTATTTTAGCCATCAAACATGACGTGGCTTGAAACTACACACACACACACACACACACACGTTGTACATTATAAGGGGATACGATAGGCAAGGTGTGTGTTGGAGTTTTAAAGGACAATAAAATAAACATTTCTTTCTCTCACAGTTGGAACAAGTTGAACAGGTACGATACAGGAGGAGAACAGAGGGCTGTACTGCTGTGAACGCCCTTTGGGAACGTGGCTTTAGGTTACGGGCTCCTCGATGACATCTGAATTGGTAAGTCTTCCCGTCTAGTCCCTTGCAGAACTGGACAGCATGGTTCTCATGGGGCAAAGATTTTACCACTTAGCTCACTCTGAAGAATGCGCGATTTCTACAGAGAATATGAGAGTAATGATCACGTGATATAATAACGATGATAACAATAATACTACTAAGACAATAGGAACAAATATCCCCACGAGGCCCATTTAGAGTGCAAAGTGAACATGTTGTGGCTTTTCTTCCTGCCTGGGAAAGTCTGGGAAAGAAAGGGAGACTAGAGAGTTTTGCCCTGAAGTAGAGATGCCCCCGCACCCCCCCCACCCCGAACCCGGAGGAGGAAGGACGGTCTCCCCTTCCCCCCAGCACGCAGCGCCCAGGCAGAGCCAGGGACACAGGTGGTGCCCTCCAGCCTGCCCAGGACAGCAGAAAGGACACGGGAGTGTGGCAGCCTTTCCGCCAGGCTCCCTCTGTCCTCGAGCCTGGGGCAGAACTAAGGCAGAGCAGCTGGGCAGGAGTCACCTTCTTGTCGCCTGAGAGCTGTTTCTTGTGGGATGTTTACCTGACCTGAAGGCGTAAGCGCGGTGACTCCTACTGCACACACATCTTTAGTCTTCTGTTAGCATTTGCTTCAGCAGACCTTTGAAAACACCAACTTCTACTCCCTAGAGGTAACCTGCCAGCACATCTTGTGGAAGGTTCTTTGTAGGCGCAGTCTCCATCTTAAGTCACGTGAATTTCCTCAGAATTTAAAGCCTTCATTTACTCTTAACTCATACTAAAATGAGGTTTAATGACTGAAGCCACCTTGATTTTCCCAGATTACTCTCTCAAATCCCAATGGATATATCTCTATGACAAATGACTATAGTCTCTTGTTTCTAACAAGACTCTCTGTGCTGTTAAATATTTTAAAACATTTTAAAATTCAAATTGGTGGAGTTTTTTTGACATAGTTAGATATGACTAGGAGAACATGAATTATTTTTCATAAGCCTAATAACTCAGGTGTAGAAAAATATAACACTATTTTTGATATTTCAACTTAATTCACAGATTGAGTTTCCATTTCACCTGAAGAAAAAAATTAGTCAACTCCAGGTGAACTCAGTCGTTTGGTGCTGTTATGAGCATTTAATTACAAACAGTCAATGGAGACTTCCTCCTTCGCTCTGTTTTCCCAGGTGGCTCCTGTTGTTGGGGGCTGTTACCATGAGGACATAGGAACAAGTCAATGGTCTATGGCTGCCCTGAGGCTGAGCCTGGGAGATATCGCTTGTGTCTCTGGTTTTAGCTGTGGAGCATGTCGTCAGTGTCCCCCCTTGAGCTGGATGTGTCCTCCATCGTCCCTGTATCGTCCTTATTTTGTCATCAAGACTCATGAGGGTTCGCTGGCCATATCACCGCCATTCATTCTCTCTCCAAAGGAGGTTTGAAAATTTCTGATATCACTCTGTGCCTCTCTGGGGCAGCAGGAAACTTGGGGAACTGCCTCAGCTCTCTGCCTAGACTTTATTTCACCAATATTTCCATTTTTCTGGTGCCCCATACTGTGAGCAGAACTTTTGTGACACTTACTGCCTTCTCAGAAAAGTAGAAACACAATTACCTGAAAAAACTGAACATTTGGGATTCCCATTGTGCCCCCTCCTGAGCAGGGTTTGGGGAGAAGTGGGAAGGGAGAGAGAGGTGTAGAGAATAAAGCCGTGCATGAGTACACGACATTTATGAAAAGCCTTGGGTACTACATTTAGATCAAACCTCGATTCAGAGATCATCCACATTCCAAAACGGACTCATGAGACAAAGAAAGGAGAGTAGCAGGGAATGTTCAAATAAATGAGCTGTGCTTATTTTGCTTGTTGGAGAGTAGAAAGAAGGTTCCAGCCACTGGAATGCCAAGAGGTGAGGCCCAGAGGGTCCAGGTGAGAGGCAGTCAGAGAGAGCTATCTATGAGCCTATTTTTTCAAACCTAAACTATAAATACTTTACTGAGGATTTGGATGGGAAAAAATTACTATTGAGCTATTCTGAAAAACAAAAGATGTTGAATCTCAAATTTATAAAAGCTTTTTAAAATATAAATTGCTAATAAATCATTTTGGCTGAGCCAGTGTGCCTTCCTTGCTTCAATGAAACCTAGTGTATTTTTAATTTATTATATTTACTTTTTTAAAGTATTTCATGTGCTTTCAATGGAGGAAGGTTCTGAAATTTGGTTTCCCTTTGTCATTTTATTGCTGAAATCACTCTACTAATGAATTGTCAAGTAGGATACAAAGCAGTATCTTAGATTAAAAAGAAGTAAAATATTTATTTCTAATTCAAACAGGTTAAGTAGCATTTATTATTTTGCTAATTAAAAAGGAATACAGCTGAAGGTTCCAGACAGCCCAGCCAGTAAGCTGAAGTTGGGTAAATCAGGGGGATCCTGTGGCCCAAGGAGCCTCCTTTGACCTTGGCAAGTATGACACCATCTCACTTGGCTGAGATTAGCTCCCACATTCAGATTATCTAGAACAGAGGAAGTTAGTTCAAATGGACTTCTAGGGGCCGACCTCTCTCTTTCAACATTTCTGTCTTTCTAGTTGTGCATTCACGTAGCCCACCTTTGGCATATGAACAATTCACAAAGAAATCTGTACAAAATAGAATGTTTCTACCAAGAATTTTGTGAAACCTGAATCCAGAATTGCTAAATATCTAGCTCAAATTTGTGTGATGTTGTTAGAACTGTGATTTTACTTTCTTTATAATTGTACATAATAGAAGGAAGAAATAAAATCCATTATAAAATGGGTTGGAGAAAATCGCTCAATGGTTCAGCCAATAATTTTGCCCCAATTGTTTACCTTTAAAGGAAAATGAATAATCCTCCAGTGAATTGCTGTAACCTGTGCTTACTAACAGAGACTGTGATAATCAAGGAGAAACTGGGTAAATGGTAAAAGCCATGTGATAAACCCAGATTAAATCATGATCTGGACCAGCTGAGATCTGAACGAGCCATGTGAGTTAGGTCTGTGCACACTGCAGAACGCTGAAAAGCCCTGCAGGAGCAGGTGCTGACCTGTGTCTATTCACCAGGGTATTGGTGACTGCAATGGTTAGAACACACCCTGCCCTGCTCAGACTCACAGAGCGTAATTCAGATAAAGTATCAGTGTGAGTGAAACGCTGTTGGATGTTGTAATTTTCCAGTTTAAAGATGTTACTTAACAAGATGCAAGTCAGAATTTGGGGTCAGTCCCTTCAAATGGCACTGTCCTCTTCTTGCTATTGCATCTGTCCCCAGATGCATTTTTGGTTGGTTACAAATGCAGGGTTTGCATTGGTGTGATGTTATTATACTAAAAGCAAGTTTGAGAGTTCTGAGGGGGATCCCAACTGGAAATTATTAGTTGTGGGCTATGACCTTGGCTAAATTTTTCTTCCTCACAAGGAGTAGTGATCAAGATTCCTGAAGACTCTTCCTTCCTAATCTCTGTGATGCTTACCTGCTGTTTGGGCACCCATGGGAAGCTCGTTGGCTGCTGGATGTCCACACTCATTTTTGTTCTTGTGCTTTTGATATAAATGAAGATTATTGAACTTAATAAGTTTTCTAGAACAAGAACATCAAACATACTCGTTGTAGATATTTTGAATTTAGAAAATATAAGAAAAAAATAAAGTAACCTGGAATCTCAAACCAAATATGTATGTCTTTGTGTTGGTTGATATCTATATAACATCTCAGTTTCTTTTTTTCTAACAAAAACAGAAGTGTACTATATGTATTATTTTATAAACCACTTTTTTTATTCAACAAGATATGAAAAAACTTCTTTTTACATCTATAAGTATATACCCAGATTATCCTTTTAAATGGATGCATAGCATCCCAGTGTACACTTATAGCATTATTTTTTCATATTTTCCTCTGTTTTTGGACATTTTTTCCCCAATTTGTCCAGCTATTATCAAAAAGCTGGAACCGTTTTTCTTATAAGCTCTGTATAATCATTGGATTATTCCCATAACTTAAATTCCTGGAAAGACATTGATGGATCAAAATATATTACCATATTTTTATTACTTCATATCACATATTTATCGTCCATATCACACATCATTAAATTGTGTAAGTATACTATTAACAAATTTTCCTCTAACATGTTTACCATTATTACTGATTTCTATGAAAGGTAATATTTTTATTATTATGAATCAAGAGATCCTTGTATTTTGGTCATTGAGCGGTAGATTTTTCAAGAAGCATCGTTTAACAGCCAAAACTTAGCTTAAAACACCACCCTTTCTGCGTGCACTTGGAGAAGTCCACATCCCAGCAGCACTCTTCCTCCTCGTGCGTAGTCTTCTGTTCCACTGTCACATCCACGTCCTCACTGAACACAGGCGCCGGACTTCCTGACCGAACTCCCCCCACTGGGCCCTTGAAGCTCTGAGTCCTCCAACTCCTCCCCTTCTTTCATCTGTTGTGTGCTTAGACCCATTCTCTGATTTTGGATGATAAAGGTTTATTTATTCTAGTACATTTTTCCTTTCAGGTCTGCTGACTTTGTGTTGTCTGTTTTTATGGCTAATCATTTTGTGATACTGATATCAAGATTTTGTCTCTGTGAAATGGATTGTGATGTTTCATTTTCTTCTGCACTATCAGGAATTTAGTCAACACAGTAGTGACCATTTTCGTTTTTCCTTTTTTTTTTTTTTTGAGGAAGACTGGCTCTGAGCTAACATCCATTGCCAATCCTCCTCTTTTTGCTGAGGAAGATTAGCCCTGACCTAACATCTGTGCCCATCTTCCTCTGTTTTATATGTAGGATGCCGCCACAGAGTGGCTTGATGAGTGGTGCGTAGGTCTGCACCCTGGATCCCAACTCGTGAACCCTGGGCCACCGAAGTGGAGTGTGTGAACTTAACCATCCGACTAGGACACCAGGCCGGCCCCCGTTTTCTTCATTCTTCACCAGATGGTAGATCTCATGCATCAAACTGCCCCTCCAAATCCTTCATTTATTTGATTACTTTTTGATATGTATTTGTTTCTTACGTCTATTGGTCAGGTTTGTCCATCTGGATTTTTAATCCAATTTTATATAAACCCAGTTACTTTATACTGATTTTAAACTTACATAAATGTCTACATAATATTGAAAAATCACATTAGCTACAGTGTTACTAAATGCAGTGAATATTATTCAATAATATTTGATCTCATTGCACTAATTGGTGTCTAGACACATCCCTCTCTCTCGACACTTCTCTTGACCTCTGGACGCCACGCCTTGCTGATTTTCCTTATTTGTGAGAAGGATCATTCTCTGTCTTCTTTGTGGACTCAGCTCACTTCTCGGTCTTTAATAGGTTGGCATCTTAGGGTTTAGTTCTAGGCTCTTTTTTCTTCTCCCTCCATATTTTGATGATGGGAGATCTTATCCACGTCTGCCTCATTCTTGTTGCAACCACCATGCACATAATAATGAAAAAAGAATGTGATATTGATGCCAGATTCTTCTTAGCTACAGCCTCCTGTATATAACTGCCTTCTCAACCCCTTCATATGAATTTCTCAAGTGTGTCAAAAACTGAAAACATCAAATTGTCCAATTTTCATCCTTCATCTGGGTCTCTAGTGTCCGCATCTCAGATAATTACATTACCATCTACCTGTTTGCTCAATCCCAAAACCTGAGGGTTACATGTGGCCTTACATCTCCACGTATTTTGTACTCTGCTATGGTAGGAAAGCCATCTAAAAGACTATTGCTAGCTCCCTTTTAGCTAATATGCCCACGGAACCAAATGCTGCCTGATCAGCTTCACATCCTTTGGGATTTCTGAGAACGCTTCTGAAAGTTGGCTGATTTGGCATACTTCCATGGTTGGCTTTTGTTGTCCACTACTTTCTTCTTTTGGCTTAGAATTTGGATTTGGGCCTGGTGACTGGTGGCCCAACATGTAATACATGTGCTGAACTCGAGACTGGAAACACAAACTAAGATGATGGAATCAAGAGATGGAAGCTTTGATCTCTGACAAAAAATATTGCCACTCTATTAGTTCTGTATTGCCTACCTACAAATCTGCTTTCATGAGAGTTAGCAATGAATGTCTATCTTCTTTACACCATTTATATCCTAGTGTGCTTCCTGTATAGCTGCACCTAACCCTACTTCAGCAAATATAATATTTGGTACCAAAACCTAAAATGGGGTCTTGGTTTAGTGATGAATGTAGGGAGGTAGAGATCAAAGACTTTGATATTGCAAGCAGAAAAGCTTTGACCTAGTTATTTCGTGGTAAAATGCTTCTCAAACCATTATCCTCCACACTTTGGAAAGCATCATTCAGAGAAAATTCAGATTTTGTCTTGGCTTATTTTTGAGAAGTCAGCTAAGTCCCAAAGAGAGAGATTAATCGGTCTAGAAAAACGCACTTTGCAAGCAAGCATGGGAGGGATTACAAATTTGCTTAAAAGAGGAGGCTTTCTCCTGAGCATACAGACTTATGAGATTTTTTAATGACAGTTTTTTGTTATTTACATACGGTAGAACGCACTCTTTATGGAGTACAGTTTTGTGATTTTGATAGATGCATAGGGCCATGTACCCATCATCAGATGCCCATCACCAAAATCAAGATACAGAACAGTGTCATTGTCTGAAAAATTCCCAGCTGCCAACTCTTTATGGTCAACATTTCCCACCATCCCCTAACCCTGACAGCTATTAATCTGTTCTCATTTCTACAATTTTGCATTTTTTATAGTGTATTATAAGTGGAATCATACAGTTCATAGCCTTTTGAGGCTTCCTTCTTTCACCTAGTAAAAAGTGTTTGAAATTCATCCCTGTTGTGTGCATAGTTGGCTCCTTTTTATTTGTGAGCGGTATTCTGTTCTCTAGATCCACTGCATTGTGTTTATTTATTTACTGGATGAAAGACATTTGGATTGTTTCCATTTGTTCAAATTATGGATAATGCTTCTATAAACATACTATACAGATTTTAATGTGAACATAAGTTTTTACTTCTCAGCATATATAGCTAGAAGTGTGATTTCTCAGGGTATGGTAAGAATATATTTAATTTCATGACAAATTGCCAAACTACTTTACAAAGTGGCTGTTTCCATTTTGCATCCCCACTAGCAATGTCTGAGCTGCACCCTTGTCAACACTTAGTGTTCCCGGGTGTTCTGTAGCACTTCTGGTAGGCGTGTTGTGGTGCCGCACTACCATTTTAATTACCAGTCCCCAAGGGCTCATCAGTTGTCTCTTCTCACGTGCTTGTTTACCATCTATATATCTTCTTTGGTGGAGGGTTTATCCAAATGTTTTCTCATTTTTTAATGAGATATTTGGTTTTTATGGTTGAGTTTTGAGATTTCTTTATATGTTACAAATACAACATATTTATCAGCTACGCAATTTGCAAATATTTTGTGATTTTGGTGTTCTATCTAAGAACTCTCTTCTTAACCCATCATAAAGATTTTCCCCTATGTTTCTATGTAGATGTTTTTCATTTTTATGTCTTACATTCAGGACTGATCCATTTTGAGCACATTTTTGTTTAGGGTAAAGGGATGGGTCAAGGCTTTACAAATATTACTTTTTGCATGTAGATGTCCAAATACTCCGAACTTCATACCTTTGCCAAAAATCTCTTGACATATTTGTATGGTCTATCACTGGATTCTCTGTTATGCTCCATTGGTCTATGTGTTTATCTGTTCACTACGTCTTCATTAATATAGCTTTTTATTTAATCTTGAAACAAGGCAGTGCAAATCCTCCAAATTTATTCTTCCTTTGTTTTAACTCCTCTGGAATCTTTGCCTTTGCATACAAATTTTAGAATCAGCTTGTCAATATCTACAAATTTCTGCGAGATTTTATATGATGAATCTATTGGTCTAGTCAGGGCGTTGTTATCTTAACAATTTTGAGACTTTCAACCCACAAACAAGGTATAGCTCTCCATTCATTTAGGTCTTTGATTTCCTTTATTAATGTTGTATGATTTTCCATGTAAAGAACCTGCAAATATTTTCTTAGATTTATACCTAAGAATTTCACATTTTTTGTGCTTCTACTACAATTGGCACTGTTTTAAAAATTCTAATTCCATGTTTATTTCTAGTATATGGAGATACACAATCCCTATTTGCATATTGATACTATTTCCTACAACTTTCATAAGTCACTTATTAGATTTAAGAGCTTTTTTTTGCACTTTTGTTGATTGTTTTTATGTAGGTGATGATGTCATCTGTAAATAGAGACAGTGAGACGGTTCTCTTCTATTCCAATCTGTTTTCATTTCTTTTTTTCCTTTTTTCTTTTCCAACTTATTGCCCTGGTGAGAACTTCCAGCATGACGTTGAATAATGGTGTTAAGAGAAAACATCTTTATCTTATACCAAATAACGGGGAGAAACTATTTAGCCTTGTAACTGTGTGGTTTGTAGTTTCCTTTCATTTTATCATGAGTAGTTGATAAATTTTGTTCTGTAGCTATGAGGAAATTGTTTTTCTTCTTTAGTCTCTTATTATGGTGAATTAATTTAATTGATTTTTTTTCCTTTGGAGAGGAAGATTGCCCTGAGCTAATATCTGTTGCCAATCATCCTCTTTTTTTTTTTTTTTTGCTGAGGAAGATTGGCCCTGGGCTAACATCCATGCCCATCTTCCTCTACTTTATATGGGACACCGCCACAGCATGGTTTGACAAGCAGTGCATAGGTCCGCTTCCAGGATCCAAACCCGCAAACCCCGGCCGCTAAAGCAGAGTGGGCGACCTTAACCACTATGCAAATGGGCCAGCCCCCTATTTGATTTTTGAATATTGAAGCTGACTTGGTTCATCTGCTTTGTGGTGATATATTATTCTTTTTACCTATTTCTGGATTCTAATGTGCTAATATTTTGTTGATCTGTCTATCTTCATGAGGAATATTGGTCTAGACTGTTCATTTCTTTTAATGTCTTTGTCTGTTTTTGTTATCAGTTAAAGGCTTTTGTTCCATAGGGAGAAGGATCTGGGCTAGTTTCATACCTTCCCACAGTTATTCCTCTCCTGGTCCCTTAGGCCTGTGCTGTGAAGGATGCTTTCTCTGGACTTATGCCTATTTTTTATCAGAACATGATAAAGTTCATGAATAAGAGCCTTCAAATGGGCACATATTTCCCTTATATATTTGATTTCTGCTGCTTCTATATTCTCTTGTTAGCCCACACTTAGCCTGGACCAGTTATTTGTCTCTTCTAGCATGTTCTGGTACTCTCCTTACTTTTCAGGATAACTGTTTTTCTTGAAACCTCAGTTTTTGATGGTCAAAGAAAAGTTGTATATTTTCCATTTTCCAGCTTTGTTGTTGTAAAGGATGGAGCCATGCTCTTTCTGTCTTTCTATCTCCTGAGTATAACAAGGAATCCTGTAAAGTGCATCTGGTAGGCATCGCCAGCTCTAGGTTCATGTACCATTGTTGAGGAAGATTCTTAGAACACAGAGGTTCTAGTGTGAGAAGGAATCATCTCCTCTCCTCTAGCCTGGATCTCAGATGAGCTAAACAGATAAGTATCTCCCGCCTCCAACAATACACCTGAAGTGCCCTTCATACTTAGTACTACTAGGTAACATCTTTTCTTAGAAATTCTCTTACTTTCTCCCCTGTTCATAATCATTTCTGATTCTGGAGCATACATTTAACAGAATAGCCAGTTGGTGTGTTTTGGAGAAATACTGGGAGCATAAAGGGAATATACTCCTTTTTCTGATTGGTAGAGATCTTTCATTTCTAAATAACTGTGACCCACGAATTATCCTAATAAACTCAATTGTACATCACATGGAAACAATAAAAGACTTTCCTACCATCTTTTAGGTGGTCAGTTCCACTTTATGAAACCAACATAGCGTGTGAGTTTAACCAATCTCATACAGTTGTATTAAAACCCTTCAGATTATGTTATTGAAATAAGATTTAATTTTTAGCACTCTGAGTTTTTACCTTAAAAAATATTCACGTATATGTTTTAGAGAGAAATTGGGAAATAATGTTTTATGAACTGCCAGCCAGATGTTATTTTGAAGGAGATAAATTTAAAATAGGTATCAAACCAAATTATTATATCATGATTCAGTTTTCTCTCATATATTTTTATCTCTAAATGTCAGAAGTGAGATAAAATAAAAGTACTTTTACTAGTATTCGTATCAATTGAAACATTTGAAATTTTTGTTTGAAATTATGAAAATTATTTTGAAACCCCTAAATTTTCTATAAGTGTTGTTTATATATATTGAAAAATATGAAGTTATCTGAAGTGCAGACATGCTTTAAGTTATCACACACTTTGGTAGCAGAAGATTCAGAGATGAGTTCCCCTGTAAGCTCAGAGGAGGGCTTCATAAGGTTGAGAATAAATAGACTCACCTGAGTTTCTCTTTGCAGATGCTTTTAGGGACTTTTATAGTTACTGAAAATGTTATAACAATGTATTTTATTCTAAAGGGTTATTGCCAAGTAGTCTTATAAAAATTACTTCTTCCCAGCACAGAAACTGCTTTTTATTATGAATGCCAGGAAAATGAATATTAAATGTCTGTCTACTTGTCTAGTTTATAAAGTTCAGCAGAGACTTCGATATTTTTCATGACATATCAATAAAATTTCAAAGTCAACTTTTAGTAAGGACAATGGATTCTAGTAATGTACCATAAAGAACAGGGTAATTGGGTATCCAGATTAGTAAATACTAAAATATTCAAAGTTTTGACATGCTTCATGAAAGCCAACCATTCTGCAGGGAATTGCTGATGTAAATTTGACTACTATGTGCACCTCCATAAAGGATCACTTCTTGGAATCGTAGGATGATGTAGAACATCTGAAATAATCTAGTATAATCTTCCATCCTGCAGAAGAAATAAATGCCTGCACGTTAAGAGCACAGCCAAATGCCTCGCAGTTTGTCCTCTGAGTGCGTAAGACCCTGGCAATCTGTCTCCCAAGAGGATATTTTTACAGTGATAAGCATTGAGATGATTCGTTTGGGCACTTAAATATATATGTTAGTATGTACACCTACATTTGGAGAATGAATATATTGACTGAATATGCAAATAAAATCTTTCTAAGATCTAATCCAATGGATCATTGACTATTTCATCTATGACTCAGTGATTAGGATGATTAAAATTAATAACTGCAATACAACCTTTTTTATAATAAATTGATACCATGAATTCAGTCTAAAAGTGATTGATGAGATTTACAATGTTCATAAATTTTAGAGTTACATTCATTTAACTGCAAATGTTTTATGTTATTAATTAATATTATTCTAAAGTTATGTTTAAGATTTTGATAATTAAAAATATTTTTATTCAAAGTTCTCCATATTTTCAAAAATACTTCAAATATCTGTGAATTTTAATGTTCAACAATTATTTTTAAAAATAAAGTGCAAATAATTCCAAAAATTCTAAATTTTTCAACTAAATATGTCTTTGACATCAGTACGTTTAATATATACTTAATATATGGCATAGTATGTAGTGTAATAATTACATAACATAATAATCATCATAATAATATAAAGAAATAATTGAGGGATTTGACTATGGAATTCCTAACAGTGGTTACAAAATGGAAGAAATGCTTGCATTAGTTTACTAGTATATATATTCACATCCTTTAAATGTGTTTTGTTTGTAATTTTTAATTAAAATGTCTATTTTATTTTGTCTTATTTTATTTTTCCAAAAGATGTGGCAGCCTTCACTAGAGTGGCAGTTTGCTTGTGCTTTTTCCCAGGATGGCTTGCCTTTGTCCTTTGACACATCTTATCCCAACTAATAGAATAATACAAAAAAAAAGTAAGAAAAAAAAAGAAAAGAAAAACATATTTCCCTGAAGAAATGGGTATAGAATAAATACGAATCATTTTCCAAGACTATCTCATTGAATACCACCTGAAAATCAGATATCTCTGCCACAGTTTGTAGATTTATGATGGCGGGACGAGTACGGAAGATGGAGTTGGAGCGTCTGTACAGAGACACCTGTTGTCTCCTGTGAACTCGGGCACGCCATGAATTCTTCAATCTTGGCTTATTTATATACAAAACGTATATAAGGGCACTGCATTGAATTTCATGCTCTTGTGATTATTACATGAAATCAAGTATGTGAAAATGCTTATAAGCTTAAAATCTAAAGCTACATTAGGAATTTGTCAAACATTAAAATTTATTCATCTGTCTATAGATCTATTTATGATCTTTGTATATTCTTTGTCACTGAAATAAAACACATAGTATATGGAAATTTTCCTACTGGAAATGTCTGGCTTAGTGATGTTTGGATCATAGAATAAATGGTACATTTATGTGTATAGAATTATTGAAGCACATGGTCATTTTGAGTGTTAAGGGAGATAATGTATATAAATTACTTAAGCTAATACCTTGCATATATTATGTGCTCAATAAAAGGTTACAATCATACTAAGTACAAACCCCGATAGAGTAGAAGGTTTTTAATGTTTGTAGCACTAGTGCGAGGAGGCCAAAATTCAATATTTTCTCCCTCTAATATATAAAGTACTTCTTGCTTAATCGTTTTTTACTCTTCAGAAAAGAACCTGAATGCTAATTCAACAAATATGGTTGCATGTGGAAGGCAATTTAAAAATGTCTTCAGTATTTTTTGTTTTCTTTACTAGAAGCCAAAAAACAATACCAAGAATTCAGTGATGTGATACTTTGAAATTTGTAATCACCCTTGTTCTGCCGTTCCAGAGTTATTTGGTGAGGGTCTTACAATTTTATGATTTGCTAGGAAAATTAATTCTCTTGAAGCTCTTCAAACTTGTTTTTCACTTGAAGTGTGAATTTAGATGGTTGTATGTTTTACTGCATCATAAAAAATTTAAGAGTACCAGCTGGACCCAAAACCTGCTTAGAGTTTTTCCTGAGTCTATATTCTGTTGCTTACCTAATTATCACCATTTATAAATTCAGTTTATGCAAAGTAGAAAAATATTAAAATGAAAAGCAAATAGACTTAACAGTTCTTACATTTTTCTCGGAGTTTGCATGCCAGAACCATATACATTTTAGTGTTTGTTAAAGGAAATATAATTTACATGAAATTAGACGCATATTTTAATAATAAAGTTAATCAGTTAATTTTTTTTTTTTTTTTTTTTTTTTTTTTTTTTGTGAGGAGATCAGCCCTGAGCTAACATCCGCCAATCCTCCTCTTTTTTTGCTGAGGAAGACGGCCCTGGGCTAACATCCGTGCCCATCTTCCTCCACTTCACATGGGACGCCGCCACAGCATGGCTTACCAAGCAGTGCGTCGGTGCGCGCCCGGGATCCGAACCAGCGAACCCCGGGCCGCCGCAGCGGAGCGCGCGCACTTAACCGCTTGCGCCACCGGGCCGGCCCCCCAATCAGTTAATTTTTTAAATAAAAATATCTAGTACTTGTGAAGTTCACATTTCCGTGGACGGCTAAGAAAGTGACATTTTAAATTCAAGCAGTATTTGAAGTAAATACACATAAAATTAGGAATGGACAAAAAACCCTCCCAGTTGGTAAAAAAAAATTTCAAGTTATTTTGCTGACATAATGTTTTTCCTGTATAAGAATCCTCTAATAAGTGGGCTTCTTACTTACACCGTCTTTCAGCATTTGTTAACTATCTCTGCGTAGTTATTCCCGTTCTGCCCCTGGTGGTGGAAGCTAGGGGCCACGTTCTCTCTCTCAGTTGTGACACACCCTGCACTTAGCAACACACACGTGCTGAAAAGTCATAGGATCGTGGAATTTTAGAGCTCAGAGGGACTGAGAAATTATTTGACGCTGTTGAATTTTTTGTTTAAATGAAAGCTCCCATTGATTCAATCGCAGGAAAGCAGTACAAGTGTAATAGCTCAGTGGCAGCCAGGCAGAAGACCAAGAATCAGCCTTCCTTGTTCCTTTTCTGTCTGGCTCCTTACCCTCACCCAGTGGGGCTGTGGAGGCTCTGCTCCCGGAGCTCTGTAGTGGATGAGAGATGTCTGAAGCTCAGAGAGGGGAAGTACCTGTTGATGGCCACACAGCTGCATAGTGACTATCTGGATTGGAATCCAGTTGTCCAGAGTCCAAATGTACTGTCCCTACTTCCTCGCTGGCTGGTGACGCTTTATTCTTACAAACAGTGCGTAGTTCCCAGAGCGGGTCATGTGTCCTGTCTGCTGCGGCAAGGCTGTAACTGGGGGCACGGGAAAAGAGAAACAAGGTAGAAGGAAACATATGATATGTGGTGGAGTTGCTCGTATATTTTCTAGAAAATCCCAATTTGCTGCGAAGGCTGGGGCTAGTGCTTATAAATTAAGGATAGTAGTGTCGATTTATTTAAATGTATGTGAAATTGTCTTTTCTCTATTTGTATAACACAGGCGGGCTCTGCTTCCCAGGTGCCATGCGCTAGAACTTCATCCACACATCCCCAAACCATGTTTCTCAGACTGAACTCTCTCTCCTTCTGTGACAGATACTGAATTCCTTCCTCTCCATTATCTGTTTTTCCATCTTCCTTGATTACAGTATACTTGAATTTTTTTTTTTAAATGCCAGTTGTTCTAGCAAAAGACTATACTTTCTAGTCTCTCTTAAGGTTAGATGTAGCTCTGTGACTTAGTTCCAGTCAAATGAAATTCCAATAATAGCTGTCAGCTAGAACTTCCAAGAGGGCTGGCTGAAAAGGAACAGAAACGTGGGTGAGGCACTGGATCTTCTGCTCCTGCTCCCGCCCTCCACTCTCTCCTCACTGTCCCTCTCTCTGGACAGTCCATTCCCAGCAGAGCAGCTCCACTGACCTTTCACAAACCAAGTCAGATGATCATCTCCCTCCCCTGCCTGACCACTTTCAATAGTTCTCAATCACACTCAGATTAAAATCAACATCCCTAAAAATGTTCAAAATCACTAACTATCAGGGAACTGCAAGTCAAAACTACAATGAGATATCACCTCACGCCCATCAGAATGGCTATAATTAACAAGACAGGAAACAACATATGTTGGAGAGGATGTGGAGAGAAGGGAACTCTCACACACTACTGGTGGGAGTGCAAACTGGTGCAGCCACTATGGAAAACAGTATGGAGATTCCTCAAAAAATCAAGGATAGAACTGCCATATGATCCAGCTATTCCACTGTTGGGTATTTATCCAAAGAACTTGAAAACACCAATTTGTAAAGGTACATGCACCCCTGTGTTCATTGCAGCGTTATTCACAATAGCCAAGACTTGGAAGCAACCTAAGTGCCCATCAAGGGACGAATGGATAAAGAAGCTGTGGTATATATACACAATGGAATACTACTCAGCCATAAGAATCGATGAAATCCAGCCATTTGTGACAACATGGATGGACATTGAGGGTATAATGCAAAGTGAAATAAGTCAGAGGGAGAAGGTCAAATACCGTATGATTTCCTTCATTAAGTAGTAGATAATAACAACAATAAACAAAGGCATGGAGACAGAGATTGGATTGGTGGTTACCAGAGGGGAAGGGGGGAGGGAGGAGGGTAAAAGGGATAATTCAGCACATGTGTGTGGTGATTGGTTGTAATTAGTATTTGGGTGGTGAACATGATGTAATCTATGCAGAAATAGAAGTACAATGATGTACACCTGAAATTTTTACAATGTCATAAACCAATGTTACTGCAATAAACAAAAAATTTAAAAAAAATAAAATAAAATAAAAATAAAATCAACATCCCTTAGTGTGACAAAGACGGTCTATGTGTCTACTCCCCCCGTATCCCTCATAACTCTTAGTAGTCTGTGCTGTCCTTGATCCACTAGGCATTAGAACTTTTCAGGCTTTCACATGGGCCCAGATCTTTTCTACTCACTTTGCCTGGAATGGTTTTTCCCAGATCTCCACATAGCCGGCTCCCTCTTGTCACAATCTCAACTTAGTCACCTCTTTGAGAGACCTTCCCTAACCCAGGCTAAAGAAACCACCCGATGGCTCTGTCCTCCACACTACTGTCATTCTTTACGTAGCAGGGCCCTCTCTGTGTAGTGTGGCATTTGTGCATTTACTGTCTCCTCTCTGAGAGCAGAGACCTTGGCCTTTCGGTTCTCTGTGGGCTTTTCCATCATGGTGGGCGCTCAGTAAGCATTTGTCAACGGGCTGTCTGAGTGAGCATCCACGTGGTTTGACTTGGCACTCCTCATTCCTACCTAAAGCCAGGAGTTAGCCATACACATATGTCTCTGACCAATCCTACTAAAGTATAAACTCCAACCTGGAGCCACTCTCCCTGTCTGTTTCATTATTTGGAGGCCGGTTTTACAGTAACCAATTGTCCGTACTGCCAGAGTCACGTCACAAAGTCATTATCAGTTGGTATAAGGCAATGTTATTCTGTTGCTTTATTTCAGTATTTTATACTTTATTCACACTTCCATTTTCTTCACTTTCTTGGTAACTCTTTATCATATATTAAATACAGGTCCTTCCAACACAGCTCCCAATACTTATATATCTATACTTGAATAAAGAATAACATGATTTACATGTTATATTATGTTAAATATCTCTCCATTCCTTATTTTTAATACACAGAGCTATGCTTGTGAGATCTATCCGTGTTGCTTTATGTGCATCCAATCAATTATTTCATAATGCTCCATAGTATTACATTGTAGGCAAACGCGACATCATTGTAATTAATTTATCTAGTGATAAAAACTAATTTTTCTAACTATTTTCTACTATCATATCTAAAATTTCATGTCTAAAACTTCTTATGTAAGTCCCGTAATGGGCAAATCATAAGGGAAAATATGATGCACTGACAACATCAAAATTAAAGATTATGCTCAGTAAAAAACACCATCAATGAAGTTAATGGACAGGTAACAGACTAGAAAAAGATATTTGTAACATCTACAATCTACAAGAGAATAATACTTATAATAGTCAAAACATTTCTGCACGCCATGGAAGCTCAAATGATAACCGGATACAGGATATGAGCTGAGACCTGTCTTGTCTTAGGTTTCCTGTATTTCTTACCCGACACAGTGGCATTTCTGTATCAATATCTCACATACAACAACACACTTCACATACAACAACACAGACACACCACTCAGCAGTAACTGAGTGAATGGATACATGGAGAAATTTATATATTTATACATGAACAAAGAATACATGGTCTCATATATATACAGGTATAAGTAAGTCAAGTCTCTTATGGGTGACTGGGGATAAATGATCTTTAATTCAACTTATGCATATATTAAAATCAGATCTAATACATAGAGAAATTAAAAATTAAAATGTTAGCATAAAATACCATTCAATTCCATGTGATCATTAGCACAATGTCCAATTGGAAATAGAAATTTTAACGGAGTTTATTAAAGAGATCAATACATATTCTTGAAAAATGTGTTTTCAGAAAATGAAAATTCATGTTAATGTAGCTGTCTCCTTCATGATACATGATGCTTTGCATGATCTAACACAGCTTTTATTGCACGTGATACTGTAATTTTTAGAAAATGTTTAGTTTATATTTGATCATTCTTTTTTTCTATGTTTCATTGGTATTCAGCATATTTTCACTTTATTGTTTGATAATATGTGTATTTCTTAATCCTCTAAATGCCTTTTTAAAACAGACTGCCCCTTAGTGTTTTCCCTGCCCTTTGGTCTGGCTCTGCTGAATCGCCAGTGCTGGACACACCTGCACAGGGGACCTGTGGGTACCTGCAGAACCAGGGCCCTGGAAAAGCCTCTAAGTCACAGAGTTGATGGTAGGTTTTTGGACTTCTTCTCAATATGGGGTTTGCTATTAACAAAGCTGAAGAAACAAACATCACTTAGTAAAAAGGAAAGAAAAATAGCTCTATCTTCAGTCATGGAAAATGCCAATTTCTGAGGGAATGTATTTATATAAACAAGAGTCAAAGCACCAACAGGCAACAGAGCCATTAACCTTGGGTTCTATCCCGTGTGCTGCTAAGAAAGTCAGTTTGTTTCAAAATTATTAACAGTTCATTTTTCTACCAACCTTCAAAAACTAGGCTGCAGATAAACTTCATAGCATTTTTTGAAAAAAATATATCATGGCTTTAAAAAGAATCTGGATTCTCAGGTCAGCAGTAAAGTAAAAGAAATTACATGTGAAGCGGGACCCATATGGAGGTCACTAGCAATTCTCCTAGATGTTTTTCCTAAAATTAAACTACAAATACTATAAATAATCGTTCATGAAACGTGAAGGAAATATCGCTTACCTACTATGGTGACCCCTGAAGTGACATTCTAGATCTAAGTGTCACTTTATTCTCAGCAATAAGGCCCAAACAAGGTGTTTGTGTTCTGGGGAAAAACTAAGGTGCCCTAGGGTCCGGTGGAGTCGACTAAAGGAATTTAGTCGTGAGGCAAAACGTTTATCCACAGCAGGGCCAGTTCTTCCTGTGTAGCAGGTTACTCTGCATACTCACACTTATTATTAATTTTTAGATTTTATTTTTGTTCATTTTCTGAAAAGGTATTAGTACACATAGCACATAATTAAAAATTTCCAAAAAAAAAAATGTTCATGGAAAATAAATCTACCTCCCATTCCTTCTCCAAGCCATGTAGTTCTCCTCCCAGAGGCAACCTCTGATACCACTTTTTGCATATCCTTCCAGAGAGTCTATCCCATATAACAGGACAGGGACGTAGGGCAGGACAGGCTCATACAATCCAGGCGCACCAGCCACGCGGGCTGTGATGGAAAGGATGACCCTGAAGGGGACAACACGGGCTCTGCGGTCAGCAGAGACACATACTTGCGAACAGACAGCAGCATAAAATATACCCTGTCCTGCACCCTTTTTTCCCCACTTACATTATTTTGGAGATAATTTCATAGCAGTATATATATATAGTTACATCATTTTTTGGTAGCTACGTGGTATTCCAATTTACGGATATATTATAATTTATTTAAGCAACATTTATTAACAAGTACTTATTTGGTTTCCAAACATTTGATATTTAAAGCAATGCTGCAACAAATATCCTTATACATATTTAATTTTGCACATATACTGTAGTATAAATTCCAAGAATGAGAATTTCTGTATCAAAGAATATATGCATTTTTAATTTTGGAAGATATTACCAAATTGTTCTTAACAGATTTCACCAATTTAGAGTTCCAATGTGCAAAAAATAGTGCAATATTTAGTTTTGATCGGCAATCTAATAGGCAAGAAAATATATCTCAATACATTTTTATTTTGCATTTCTCTCAGGTTAAATAAATCAATTGTTTAAGCCTGTATTTTTTTTTCTGCAAAATGTCGGTTGATAGCTTTTGGACATTTTTCTATTGAGATGTTAATCTTTTCCTAATTGAAGTACATTGCATAAAGTTTTCCCTCATTCCTTAAACATTCAGAATAACAGCCTTTGGCCTATAATAGAGATTCAAATATTTTTTTCTCATAGTATTGTTTTTATTTTGACTCTGTGATGTTTCTGTTTTCCAAAATGTTTTAATTTTATGAAGTCATATTTTTCAGCTTCTGAAATTTTTGAATTTGTGTCATATTTAGAAAGATCTTCTCTAAATTGAGAATATGAAGAAATAACTACATTTTCCCAATATTTATGACTTATTTTTCACTTTGAAATATTTTCTTCATTCTGAATATTTTTCATTAAGATCTCTTGTAGGGATCCAGTTTTATCATCTTTTTACATGTATCTACCCATTTTGCCCCCCAAAATTTATCAAAGCATGTATCTTTTCCTGACATTAATACCATAGTTTAAAGTATGTGACGTTTTAATGCATTTGAGATTAGATCTGGAATTTCCATTTTTCCACTGATCTTTTTATGCATTCGTGTGTCATATAAAAATATTACTATGAATTTGTGATTTAATATAGATGACAACAGCCTCTTTTTGCTTCCTTTGTTTTTCAGAAATGTCTTTTTTCCCTGGCTTTTTTACTTTTCCAGATGGCTTTTATAATTAGCTTGCTTATTTCCCTACTTGTCCCCAATTCCATTGTTTATATAAGAAATATGATAAGTCAGAACAACTTAGCGCGGCAGGAATCATTATGATGTTAACAGTTTCTGTTCAGAACATTGCACAACTTTTCCTGTGTATCGCAGCAGCATTAAAAAAATTATACAGACCATCCACGTTTCCTGCAAAGTGTATTCCTAGTTATTTTCATTATTTTTTATCTCTCTTCGTTATTGAAATGATCATTTGGACTTCGTTTTATGAAGCAGACACTTTCCAGGCAACAGTAGGGACCCGTACTTGAAGAGAAGATGCCCTCTGCTAACTAGGGCTGCCCTTCAGCGTCCCACACCACACCTCCCTGCGACGCTGGGAAGAGCAGATACGCGTATTTCCAGATTGAGGGTGTTCTGGAGCCACATTTAGACCATGCTCACGGAGGTCAGCCTTGTTTAGACGCTCCGCTTCCGGTCAGCCCCGGCCCGGGGTGACAGTCCCCCGGAGGGGACGTCCCAGCAGGGCCGGCGCCGCGGAAGGAGCTTCCACTGGTGAAAGAAGACAGCGTTAGAAACAGCAAGGAAAAACCAGAAACAGGAGCAAGACAACCTCAGATGACGCTTTGCCTTGATGTTTTTGAGTACAGGAAGAGAAGAATTAGGAGAAAAATATGCAGTTGTTTCTCAAGTCTGCAGACGAGAAGATCAGAATACTGAAACTGACGTTCATCCCGGCCCAAGCCCAGAGATGAGAAAGTGAGAGTTCATACCCTCCTGACACCAGAGACTTGCAGTCAATGAAAGCACGTGGATCATTACCGAATTAGGTGCTGAGTGCATGCACATCTTACCTCAAACGCTGGTAACACTTCTGTTAATGAGAGGACTTTATTTAAAGTTCAGGAAACTCAGACTCAAAGGTATTAATTAATGCGCCTGAGGACGTCCAGTTAAGAGTCAAGAACCACCCACCACACCCGGATTTTGCTATTATATTCTAACGTACCTGCCTTATCGCATATTTATCCACCTATTCCTCTCTACATCCATCAGTTCACTTATTTTGTGGTGTGTTACAAATTAATTCGCAATATCGGTACATGTCGTGCAAAATACTTCACCTTTATTAGAGATCAATATTTGTCCATGCTTCCTTCTCTTATTTTGAACACACGATGAAACGACTATGCCATCTGATGAGTGTAACCTTGACCTCCACTGAGATATGGAACATTACCAGCACCCCAGAAATCTCCCTTGCTCTCCTCTGTCCCTGCCCTCAAGGCGACCGCTGTTCTCATTTTGTCTGTTTGTGAAAATTGCTTAATAAAACTAATGTCAGCCTTCTCTGTTCCATCTACTGCCACCCATTTGCTAAGCTCTTTCTTTCTAATTCCAGTTTGATAACCTGATTCCAACTGTTGGTCTGGGTTTGTTTGTTTGATAATTTATCTTGGAATTTCAAACCCTGGCGCATAATCTGTCTTCAATTAACCCTGACTCACAAGAGAGCCACTAGCATCTTTCCCCTAAATTGCTGTTTTTATTTCAAAATCATGATTCTTTTAGTGCATAGGTTTTTGAAGTTACTTCCACAATAGTATTGATTACACAGTGTCATGCAAGAATAAAGAAATTAATGTGGGTGTTAATAAACGTAACATAGTTTTCAATCTCTTAGGAAAGCAAGGAGCTAAAGTGTTATTAGCTTATATATATATATTAACTTTATATATAAAGTTTTAGAGACTGTTAATTTTATGTTAGATCTAGTTATTTTTAACTTGCTGCATCCTGCTTGGTTTTATTGTGATTTCACAATCACTTACCTTAAAAAAACTGACATGGGAAATAAATAATGGCTGTGGAAATAAGTACAGCTTTTTGAGCTTTAAGTGTTTTTCTGAAATTTTGCTTCAGAAAAGTTAACGTTACTCATCACATGTTGCTTGCCTCCTTGGAGGATGCCGGCTTGATTAGCAGCTCTCAGGCTCCACTTGTAAATTATGATTTGACAAAAGAGACAGTGAAAATTAAAAGAAGTGTTAACAATAGATTCCCTTTTACAAAAGAAAAGGCAATACTTTCCACAGAAAGGATGATACTAAGACACTAAGCATTTTTAGCAACAGGTAACTATGAGACTTTTCTCTAAAGCAAAAGAATTTCCTGACGGGACAGGTTGGTAATGAATTTCAGATAGATGACTCCAGAGTCTAAAATTAGCCTCAGACAATTCTCACAGCTGAATTCAATCTCAACCATTAATTACTAGAAAGGAAAAGACCTTTAGTAAAGGATATTAGAAAAAGGAATCTAAAAGAGAAATAAAGAATATGTATTTGCAATCTTTCATACATATTCCTTTTATTCTAGAATTCTACTCACAAAGTAACTTTGTATTTCATGTTGAGTGTTCAGTAATTCACCTTGTGGCAACACAAAGTCCAATATATGTTATGTACATAGTTTCTGTCCATGGTAAGATATTCACAAAATAAATGAGAAGCATTCTAAAGTATATATATTAACAATAACAATTAAACAACCAGCAATTGCTGATTGCTTACTTTAGGCCCCGCACTGTTCTAAATGCTTCATGTGTATTCCCACTTACTGTTCACCATAACCCTTGTGATAGGAACAATTACTACATACATTTTACAAATTAGGACAGTGGGAATCACAGAGATGTAAGGTAGAATTCTGAGAAAATCTGATATTGGGCTTTGTTGTTCACACACTAAAAAAGGTTGATTTGGAAACCCTGTATATTTTAATGGAAGATGACATTGCTTTGGTTAAGTTGTATTTTGGTTTTTTTTGCAAGTGATTGTCAACAATTATTTTAAATTACTATTAATTTATTTTACATAACAATAATTGTTCTAATATAAATTTGAAGGAATCAATTTTGAAAATATTTCCTATCAATTAGGGTAATGTAATACTCTAATTAATAAAGATATTTTATTTCAAGAGTGTGAATCTGACTTTTCACAGATTCAAATTTTAAGAATTGGCGATTAAGATAAACTACAACCAGTCGACAGTGATATCTTAGTTTTGGCGTTATTATCCAGTTAACAATTTTAAGCAGTAGGCATGATTTATTTATAGTTGAGACATTTTAATATAATTAAAAATTAAAATAGTTATATTGAGCAATTTTAAATAAAAAATGTCAAAGCACATTTTGTTAATTTTGCCATTACCTTATATGATTCCTTGTTTTAATCAAGTTTTACTTTTTAGTAAACAAATCCTCAGTTGGTCTTTGCCTAATTCGAGTAAAGATCAAGGGCACTCACCCTCTCCTGAGGGTCTGGAGACTTACGCTCCACTGAAGCTCTGCAGCTTCTCGTAATTCTCATCTGGTCCCCTTGCTGAGCATCTGCTGGGGGTCTTCCTGCCTCCGGACTTGAGGAAGTGCAGGGTCACGGAGGACCCTGGATTGACAGGAGGAGTCGGCAGGGGGACGAGCTGGGGGAAGCTGAGGGGATTACTCCTCTAGGGCACTGCTCCTGCTTTTGTGAGCATCTACCCCCTCCGTAAGAAAGAAAAAAAATCAGAAAGAAACCTGTTATAAGCTACTGACATTATATTGACTACACGGATTTTCTTTATTCACCCCTGACTCCTCCTACATCTCCATAAAGCAGATTTTTCAGGGCTTACCCTATGATTTTTCAGGGCAGACCCCCTAACTCAGCTCACTGAGCACATATGAGCTACGGATTTGGTGGGTGTTTTCCTATTATTTTTAAGTTAAATATTCTGTGCAAACAAAGAAGGGCAGGTACCAGTATAACGAACCCCTGTGTGCACCACAGAGTTTAATATAGTATACTTCCTGTGTTTACACCGAATTGATCCCATTCCCTCCCACTATTCCAGAGATAACTACTGTTCTAAATTTGGTGTCTATCATTGTCTCTATGTTTTCAGAATGTTTAAATATACATATAACCATAAAAAACATTTGGTATTGTTTAATCTCATATGTGTGCATTTTTGTCCTTTGATATTTTCGTACAACGTCATTGTATTTTAAGATCTTTCTCATGTTGTCACATATAATTCTAGTCTATTATTTTCTGGATTACATTAAGAATATACGTCATTACCCCATTCATATAGTAGACTCTCTCAAGGTGTATATCTAACAGTGTATTTGCTGGATTGTAGAATGGATTTGGGTTTCACATTATTAATTATTACTGAATTGCTTCCCAAAGTGTTTTTCCCCTATATTTACTTTCACTGCTATGAGCAATGTTGCTCCACAACCAGTCTTAAATTTATATTGGTGAATTGTCTTTTTTTGTTTAGAGTAAGGGAGATGAAGTGACATTTCTGGATTACTTCAATGCACATCTCTCGATTATCACTTAGGCTTTACATGTGTTCAAACGTCTATTGGCTGTTTAATTCTCTCATAACTTGCCTGTTTTTGTCCTTTGTTATTCGGATTTTAACTAATTTGTAGAAATTAATCATTTGTTTTGGATCCTATGCCTTTTTCCTGAGAGGTTTCTATCTATACATGTATACATCTCTCTATCAATCTACCATCTATGTACATCTCTATCATAAACATCCTCTCAGAAATCTGTTATTTTCACTGTGTGTTTGGTGTTTTAGCAAAGATTTATATTTGGATGTACTGACTCTCTTTCAAGCTCCTTGCATTTAGTTATCATTTAGGTATCTGATTGCAGTTTCAAGCACTTCATATCCTAAGGATCATCTGTGTCTTTACAATGATGAAAGCATTAGAGTAAATTAAATAAAACTCTTGTCATTTCAGGACTTGGCTGTCACTCTGTCTGCTCCATCTCCTCTTGCGCAATAAACTCCCTGGGAGCTTCCAAGTACTTCGTTCATCATTCAATCCTTCATTCATTTATTCATCGAATATAGGGGAAGAGACCTGGCTAGGAGGGGGGAGCAGAGAGAAACAGCAACAGGTAAATGAAATGACTTTGAAATTCATTTGCTCTGTGCATATTTTATCTTGCATTATAGAACCAGAATGACGCATCCTTGTTCCTGGTAGTGGGGATGGGTATTATTGGGAGCTATAAAAGGCATCTCTACTTCTAATAGTCCTTCTAGTGACTATGTCCCCATATACTTGTTAGCCTAATACAAGCATATTGGAGCTCTGAACACTTAGTGGGATGATGGTAAAAAACAACTGGTCATCTACATTAGGTGAAGAGTGTAAGAGGAAACAACCTAACACCACCTCTGAGCTTAGACACCCCCACAGTTTTTGAAGGTTTACTACTCTTCAGACACTATTCTTGAGGCTGAGAATATATGGATATAACTGCTTTTTTCACTTAAAAGAATTTAAATCTAGATGCAAAAATAGACTAAAATATTCAATTAATATTTTAATTGGTATTTAGCTAGGTCAGACCTATTTTATCATTTCAAAAATTACTATTGAAGTCTGTAAAACATTTCTGCTCAATGTAGCAATTGGTCTTTAGAACAATTGTATGATGAGAAGTGCACAGCTCCTAAGCCATTGTTCTTCTAAACAATGCCACGTCGCTTATATGCAAAGGCATTTTATAGTCACAAGTAAATGCTCTGCAACAAACACAAGGGATTCTTTGTGATTCTTATCAGCTGGGCCTTCATACTCTGGCTCTCACTTTTCTAACTCTAGGGCTTTTCTTTTATTTGTCAATTTATAGAAAAGAATTACAAAGACAAAATAAATTTTTTCTTATACATATTTCCTGCCATCCAACAATTTAAATGTATAATTTGACCACTTTAAATGTTTAAGAAGAAATTATGGAAGCATTAAATTAAAATTATTGAGATCATCTATCAAAAAAGAAAGTCAGTCTTTTAATTTATAGGTTGTTTTAATCCAGTAATATTATCTAGCTTAGGGGAAGACATATTTGTAATTAAAGGCAATGCAAGTATCTTTCAAACATTAGTGACCTAGGTTACTCATACGAATATAACGTGACTGAATTTAGGTGCATTTAATTTACTTAAATTCTCTTATTAATATAATTAAAACAAAATGAAATTATTTTTGTGGAAATAATCAATTGCCTCTACTTATAAAATTTTATATTAAGGTTTCTATAAAGAACAATATTTGGAGGAATTGTGCATTCAAGGTGTTCAGTAATGTTGAGTCACTAAAACACCGTGTACTTAATTCATCTAATTACAGGAAACCAGTTAAATCATTGAAAAATGTTTTTTAAACAAACAATTTTAAAATAAATTCAGAACCTAATGGTCTTCTTCGGCTGGTTCTGATTCAAAACATGGCAATTGAATTAGGAGCTCCCACAGCGCCAATGAACATGAGAGCATCTTAACCCGGTGTTGAAACCGTCCCCACGGAGCACGGAGCAGAACGTCCTACCGGGGCGCGACCGAGCGCCCCCGTCGCACGCGGCTCCCTGTGCCGCGGCCTCGCGCGCCTCTCCTGTGCGCCCCGTGTGACCACGAGCGCGCCTGCGTCTCCGCCGCCCCGGCCTCCTCGCGGACCCTCAGAGCCGCTGCACGCGCAGGCCTCGTTCCTCCAGGAAGCAGCCGCGCCCGGCCTGCAAAACGTCCGCGGGGCTACGCTAAACTACGTCACAGGAAGGGCGGTCACTGCGGTGGTAGGTGTCTTCATCGTTGCAAGGAAGGATGAGTCAGAAGGAAGAGGGTGGTTGGCTGAGTTACCCCTCAGGAAACCACCAGAGAGCAAGCCTAAGGAGACTGCAACCTCCTCACAGAGCAGGCAGTCGAGAAAGTGGAGCGGTACCCAGACTTTGGGAAAGACTTCTCGGGTTTATAGCTTTCTCGTATTTGTCATTTTCATCCCCACCTGTTTTCCTGTAGTAATTAGAAAAAAAAAAAACCTAAAGCATGAACAGGATTCGTGCCCGTTTGTAAAGAAAGCAAAGAAGTGTGGGGCAAAGTCACAGTGTTTCCATCAGGGGTGTTCAGACGGTGTGCCACAGAATGCACACTACCCCCTTCCCCTCCCCGCCTCCCAACCCCTGCTCCCAACCCCCGTCCACCCCCACCCCCTCCCCCTCCCCCCTCCCCCTCCCCCTCCCCTTCCCCCCCTCCCCCTCCCCCTCCTTCTCCACCCCCCTCCCCCTCCACCCCCTCTCTCCTTCCAACACCCCCTCCACCCCACCCCCTTCCCTCCCCCCTCCCCCTCCCCCCTCCCCCTCCCCCCTCCCCTTCCCCCCCTCCCCCTCCCCCTCCTTCTCCACCCCCTCCCCCTCCACCCCCTCTCTCCTTCCAACACCCCCTCCACCCCACCCCCTTCCCTCCCTCCTCCCCATCCCCCTCCCCCTCCCCCTCCCCCCCTCCCCCTCCACCCCCTCTCTCCTTCCAACACCCCCTCCACCCCACCCCCTTCCCTCCCTCCTCCCCATCCCCCTCCCCCCTCCCCCTCCCCCTCCTTCTCCACCCCCCTCCCCCTCCACCCCCTCTCTCCTTCCAACACCCCCTCCACCCCACCCCCTTCCCTCCCTCCTCCCCATCCCCCTCCCCCTCCCCCTCCACCCCCTCCCCCTCCACCCCCTCTCTCCTTCCAACAACCCCTCCACCCCTCCCCCTTCCCCCCTCCCCCTTCCCCCCTCCTCCTCCACCCCCTCCCCCTCCCCCCCACCGGGCGCCAGGAAGCTGCCTGGGCCAGGCGTGCTCAGCACCGCACTTCTCCCCCAACCTCTTTAGTACACTTGTCCTTGCTGAAGTTCACAGCAAGACTGCATTTGAAGACAACGTTCCTGGCTTTACGTTTTGAAAGCCACTATTCTTAATGAGACAAGTAATTTTCTTTTCTGTAAAATAAGAAAAACTTGCTGTAGTATGTTTTCTTTTTCTTTCCCTGAAATTATTTCTTCTCCAGAAATCGTTATATTACTTATAAAGAGACAGAAAGAAAGCTTTTATGAAATAATCACTTCCCCTTCAATATGAGTTTCACTAGTGAAAACTTTAAATCTTTGTAACCTGGTGGATATTTTCACACAGAAATAGTCTCTATGTTGCCAAGCAGTGTCTAACTTTAACGGTCATTTGATAGCTTCTTTGTGGAATTTATGAAAAGAATTGCAAATATATTTTGTTATTATTATACTAAATCCAAGCTTTCTTACAGTGAATTACATATGCAGTCCCAAGGGTATTGTTTAATTATATTTTATAAGACTATTTTCTTCAGAATATTCTTACATTGAAATAATAGAAAGCTCACTTCAGTAGCACGAAATGACCTAGCAATTGTCAAATGCAACTACTTCCGTTTGTGAACTGCTGTGGGGAATTTAATCAAGGAAAATATACAACTAGATTGTATAGATCTCTGTAGACTTTTCTTGCAAAAATGATTTTCTTCTCATGATAAGTTTCTATATTTAATCCAAAGGAATGATGAAAATAAAATGGTGCATCTTTATCAGTACCCTCAGAAGCTGGTATCAGTTTTTGAAAAATTTTTGCGTATCCCCGAGAATCTGCTAGAATGATGAATGAATGTTTCCATTCTCCACAGCATTCAATGTATTTATGCAAGTAGTTTAGTGATTAATGTAATTAATTGAAAATTCAAGTAGGAAATAATGCAGTCTGCCTAACATACTGCACATGTTACAGAACTTCTTGTCTCTCTTTTAGCTTCCTATTGTATTAAAACTGAAATATAAGGTACATTAAGGAATTATTGATTGTGTTAAAAAAAGGAAAAAAGAGATTCCCAGTATATGAATTTTTCCAAATTGGTTGTAAACATTAAATGGCTACACTAAAATTTAATAGTATTTTATCAGTTTCACATGAATAATATGATTTTTTTTATAAAGGTTATCGGTTTGTTATATAATATTATAGCATTGTTAAATTACCCAAGTAAACTCTATCCTTCAACAGACATAGAACAGTTTTCTAGCAGTCATTTAAGAGGTTTTGAAAATATGACTTAAGTAAAATTGATACTTATCAGTCAATTTTCTATTAGCCAACACATAAAAGTCATTTCATTTTAAGATATCTTGATTTCTTAAAAGGGAAAACACGGTATTTTTTTTGAAAAATAAGCTGAGAAAAATACATTTTAAGATCCTAGTATAACTAATCATTTGTAGTACCCTCAGGGCACATGATGTGTAGAGTGCAAATAATATGAGTTCATGAATTTTGAGTTAGTTTGTAAGATAAATAGAATATATGCTCCATCCACAGGATTAGATGTCTGTGAGAACGCAGTTGGTGGATGATCCATGACTAGAGAAATACAATAAATGGTAATGTAGTAGCTCCTATACGTTGTTTATTAGGGGTTCTCCCCCAAGGGTCTGTAATTTGTCAAGAGTGTCTACTGCTCCACGCTACTTGTCAATATCTTCAATGAATGGATGGCATCTAGGAGTGCTGATGGCACATTAACAGATGAGAAAACTAGAGTATTACAAAGTCTTTCCACTGTTCCTTCCTTTGAACTAAATCTCTAAGATTTTCCAGATTACATAACTACTCATTTATCTTAATTTATTCTTTAAATGCCAGAATAACAAGAAAGAGAATTAGTGACACCGTGAACACACCATGTAAACAGCAATAGTTGATATATTTCTGAAATCCCTATCTTCCTTAAATTTTCTCCTCAAAAAAGCATACAGATTTAAAAAAAATTAAAGGAAATAAGTAAAACAAAGCAAACAAAACATATGAAAAAATGTTCCTAGATACACATATGAAATGAGAAAACCATTCTCACGTAATGAGCAGTGTCAAATAGAAATTTCTGTGATGTTGGCTGTGAACACTTGAAATGTGGCTAGTACAACTGAGGAACTGAATTTTCAATTTACTTAATTTTAATTAATTTTAATTTAGATTTAAATAGCCACATGTGGCTAATGGCCGCCACATTAGACAGTTCAGTGTACACCCGTGTAAGCCAATACCCATCATCCATTTTTTTGGAGGCCAATAAAAGTAACTCCAAATAGCTGTTTCTAGGAATCATGCTAAGAACTCCTAGCTGTTGTCCTGGAACCATTCCCTTTCTTCTTCTGCCTGGTTCATGGTCCTCAGCTTTGTTTTCCCGTCCTCCACTGCACTGATCACGTTTCTGCTGAGCACGTTAGTGTTCTCCAAGGCTCAGGCTTGGGTGCCTGAGAACCGTCCTCTGGTTCTCTCTAATCCGTCTACCTTGGACAGCTCCCGGCACATGGTAGAGACACACATGTACGTTGCATGTATGGTAGAATATGAAGAATGAATGAAAGACTGGACATCCTGCTTAAGTTTTAACTTGTTTTTCTAAAAATGTAAAAGTTTTGTTTCAATTGATTTAGTTTCTGTAAATATATATATTTACGTATAATTTATGTATATGTGTGTGTATATATATACATTTAAGTATAGCACACATAAAGTATTAGACATTCAATATTCTTATTTTCTGGGAAATTAAGCAATACTCTTTCTCTTTCTCTCTTTATATATACACACATATATATATACACACATATACATACACACATGTATATGTGTATATATGCTTATTTGTCTTTATAAAAATATTAGAACTCTTATAATTTAAGAGGCTTTACAATATAATTTATGAATACCTTCCAGAGGTGGGAACATGACACACTTACACAATGAAGATCTTCCTGATGTCCTGGCACATAGACATACAAGCACATAGAGAGTTTATAGCTTAAGTTCTACAAGATAAACCATGCATCAATGGTAAACACAGAAACATTAAAAAAAAAAAAAAACACATCCAGTTATCAAATAGCTCTTTACATTCTTGGTAGAAGTGAAATCCTTAAGTGACTTGAGCTCAAAACAGAAAAATACACAAGCAAACAAAGAAGACTGACGCACCAGATCCCCTGTGGTCTCCCCCAACAGAGAATAGATTTCTACAACAGAGCTCACAATATGGTAGGACCATAAAGCCAAATCTTCAATCGTTGCTGCCACCACTGCAGAATACTATATCAGCTGTAAATGAACGAAAAGGAAAACAAATCACAAAATAGCAGAGAGAAAAACTAAAATTAGAAAAACAGTCATCAGAATTCTGTTCCCACTTTGGTCGGGGGGCTGGAAAAGATGCGGCTTGACTCTAGCAGCCTGTGAGATGCACCAGTGCAAGATGAAATTCATGCAGCTTTGTCAGGTCAATCTACTGGGCCTCTGCATGGGACTATTAAAAGATAAATTTCCTGAAAAGGAAAAAAATTTAAGTCTCATGCAAATATAAAACTCAAAGTGAATGAACAGTGCAGAGTTTAGAGAACCAGATGACTCTGAAGGACATGCTAAACAATGAAGTTTTCACTGAAGGACGGTTTTTTCTCTCCACGAGTCACCTTTCTTTTGGATGAACCTTGGCTCTGCTGTGTAGGGCACTAGCTGGGGAGAAGCCACCCCATCTTCTGGAGGAGAAGAGATGCAGGTCGGACCTTCCCCAGTGCCCAGGATCCTTGAGGGCCAAATCCCTTCCTCTGAGCTTCTAGCTGCTGACCAGGGTCCAGCTTTAACTCAGAGTGATTACTGGAAATATGATGTGCCTACCTGCCTCAGAAGGCTTATTGCCATTGTGTGGTTCTTTTGCTGCTATGCAACTGTCCTAAAATTGGATTTCTTAGAAATCATTAACATACAAATTGAGATTGTGTATGATACTGATGATGTTGACCTTATGATTTGGTCCTCTGGTCCCCCCTTCATCATTCCACACCCCTGGTTTGCTTTTCTCCTTGCTGGCCCAACATCCATGTGTAGATGGACCACAGAGTTGCATGCCTGCAGGCTGTGATTGAGTCAAACCCTAGTCTATTGAAGTCCTTATTTTACAAATGAAGAAATTAATTAAATATTAAAGAAAAAAAGACTGTTAAATGTTCTTTTTCAGGACAAGAGTTGCAACTAAAACATATTTTATTTGTTTTATAATAATTCATGCACAATGATAAGCACTGGATTAGACATTTAAAAAAAGTTACTTTCTCTTCATTTGAAATCAACACAATTATTATGTGAGAAACACATAAACATAAACAGAAAGTAAAATAGCTAAATTCAATGTACCATACATGCCCTGTGCTGACTTGGTTCCATGGTTCTCAAATTATTCCATGTGAGAATATGGGCCTCTGAGAAACAGAGCAAAATATTCAAAATCGTGGCTACTAAGTGACAGAGCTGAAACTTGCAACAAACATTATGATTCTGACCTTTTCTCACTAATTTACATTTTCTTCCTTAATTTCATTATTTCAATAATTGGAAGTCATAAATGCCAGTGCAACCATATTTTTAAACATGAAAGCCAAACAGGCTAATTTATACTTAGCAAATTATAACATTTCATAATGAAAATGACATACTTAAGCAAATACATCTTCTTGAATAAATACATTTTTTCCTAGCAACAAATTATGACAAGCATAGCTATTATGTTTCTGAACTATACTCTAGTCCTTATCACATACTACACATTGGACTCTAAGAATTAGAAACTAATCATCACACCTGCTTAATGAATTATATATACTCACTTTGATTTTACTTAAAACCAGATATTTATAGAAATTTAATCTTTACTGTCATTGTGTTCATGTAATTTCCAGAATTTCATAATGAAATGCTCTAATGTAGCTTACTGAACATTATTCATAATTTCTATTCTAGTCTCAGTCAACAAGATTGTGGTAAATTCACAATAAAATGTTCTTAGAAGCTTGATCGTTAATAATATAAAAAAAATTATTTGCGAGGGGGTAAAAAAGGATAGTTTGTATTAGAAACCAAGATTAAGCATATTGTGCTTTATTCATTTTCTCTGAGTTTCCTAACAACTGTGGCAAAGGAAAATTAATAGATTATATAGATGATATTATCAATTTTAATGAGCACATTTATTTTTCAGGATAGACAAATATTTTTTATTTTTGGCATTGAACTCAAAGACGAATATGTTGCATTAATTTTATTTAAAAGATTTTAAACAATATAATGAACCATGTGTTTATAGTTTTGCAAAAGATTTATAAATAGTCTACTTATTGAATTTTTATATAACTTTTGAAATTATTTGTGAACATATTTAATTGTAATTTTATGAAGACATTTTCCTAAATTGTATAGTGTAGATATGTAGTCTTGTTTGTGATCTCATTTATTAGAATGGCAGATTTAATCTAATACAATGGAAGAATTGATGGTTAGGTGACCATTTGACAATTCTTTTCAGGGATCATTTGTATCCATGTGCCATTGCGAGCACTCTTTGTGATTCAATAGCAGAATTTCCATTAACATCTTGTAATAAAGATATTTGTTCTAATAGAAAATTATTATTGATTCATAAATGCATGCTTCACTATTGTGTAATAATAGTAATATGATAAAAATAAAATGTGGCCCCTCCATTGGGCTTACTCTGTTGTCCCACTGGACAACAAATATTTCTATAAGAATGTCTAATTCTGTTCTTCTTCAGTTCAATTATTTTCTCCATAAATATAATAATGATCATGAAGGATCATTATAATGACATTTATTTTATTATTTTTTATTACTATCTTTTTTCCTCCCAATTTTATTTTTCTGACCTTCTGTTTACCCCTTCTCTCATGGTACTCATACCCTCGCTGCTGTGGGTGCTTAGACAAGTGGCTCTAATTGAAACTTTTCAGATGATGGCCCCTGGGCAGATGAGGTCACCTTTCCTGGAGGTGCCTGGGAGTTCCATGCCCACTCCTGATGGTCTGTGTTCAGTGACTCAGTGGTGCACAGACTGACTGTGTCGGGTACACACCCCCATTCCCTTATCTCCCGGTGGGAAAGACTGGGGATCCCTGTGAGAGAAGAATAAAGCTCCACTTCATCTGAGATGGCTTTCCTAAGGAGCTCCTTCCTCCTCTTTATTCTGCTTCCTGCTCCCTTACCATCTCTCCTGAGAGGACTCTCAATAAATCCCAAACAATCTCCATCTTATGCTCTGAACCTACTGAATCCAACTTAAGACATTAGAGTTCTGAAAGACTTCAATGTATTTCTCTGTTACCATTTTTACTCTAGTATGGTGCATTTTTCATACATCAGGCAGTTATCTTTCCAAAAAGAAAATCAGAGCAGTCATTTTTCTGATTAAAATCCCACTATGATGATAATGATACAAAAAGATCTTAGTATGGTTTATAAGGATTGATCAAATCTTGCCCCTGGTAAATTCTCTGCACTAATATCCTACTACTATTTTAATTCCTAAAACCTCATCTACAAGTGTTGTCTTGCTGTTTCTTAAAAATAGGAAGCTCCCTCCACCTCGGGTCATTTGAGTTATCTTTGATGAGCTCTCTCTTTTTGCCTCTTTACTCCTTTCCATCTAATTCTCAGGACGCCTTCTTACCCTTCACATCTCTTGATCTCTTGGACTCACTTGAGCACAATATCTAACTTGTGCTGTTACACCCAGTGATCTCTTTTTCATATTCAGGCATTTTTTTATTGCAATTACCACTGTTTAACAGAGTATTTACAGGTTTATTACCTCTCTCCATGACAATGTTGGGAACATTGCTTATTTTACTTACGCCATATCCCCAAATCCCAATTAGTGGTTCATTTTGTGGAATAAGTGAATGATTTAGCATCAAGAGAGGCACTCAAGTAGATTTTACATTTAAAAAAAAAGAAAGGAAAAGTGTTCTAATTTAGACGACACTAGATCAGTTTTCACCTTGACCATGTTTACTATCCTCTTTTTCGTTATTCACTTCCTTCTTGCTTTTACATTCACAACTTGTATTATATGAGGATGTAGAGGAATTTATTCTATTTGTAAGAACAAATATAATAATACTGGTTATATGGGTAGTTCTTTCTTTCTTTTTTTTTTTTCTTTTTTAAAGGGAGAGAGTTGTTTTTTTATAATGTTTTGTTTATTTTATTTTTTCCCCCAAAGCCCCAGTAGATAGTTGTATGTCATAGTTGCATATCCCTCTAGTTGCTGTATGTGGGACGTGGCCTCAGCATGGCCGGAGAAGCAGTGCGTCGGTTCGCGCCCAGGATCCAAAACCCGGCCGCCAGCAGCGGAGCGCGCGCACTTAACCGCTAAGCCACCGGGCCGGCCCTGGGTAGTTATTTCTGTATCTAAATACTATATAAAGAGTGTTAAATGATAATCAGAAAAAAAATATATTAACGTAACTTTTCCCCAACTACTGCAGTAAAATTATCTATCAGCATTTGCCTAGTTTATTTTATTTTTGAGTATTAGTGGGAAGTAAAATCCAGGTATTATTTCATCAATTTGTGGTATCCCTACGGTTGATGAAAAAATCTTTCTGTAGGAATATCTGTGCTTCTCTAGTGCAATTATTGTCTCTATCAATATAGTAATTACCATGATGAGTGATTTATAATGCTGTTGATTTATTGTTTCCTAATAATACCTTTTTTATTTTGAATTTAATTTTTCTGTCTTGCTAGTTCAAGATGGCAAATTAGTCTCTATACATTACATCCAAACACTACAAAATTAGTGAAATGACAAAGGGCGAAGAAATAGTTTAAAATATGCAGTAATATCACACACAGTCAAGAGAAGTTGAAGAACACTTACTCTTCAGCATGGGATTTCTCCATATGATTATGTCTTCAGGTTCAGGTAACTCTTCTGTCCTCCCCACCTTTCCATCCCAAGAGTGGTAATCACTCCAGGATGTTACAATCCTGGGGTACTGTACCATCCTTGTTGCTTTCCCTAAATCCTGCCTTCAGCGTCATAACTAATTTCTTTATTAAACTATCTTAAAATGATCTCATTTGAATGTGCCATCTGTTTCTTGCCAGGACTCTGACAGTTACATTATTAAATTGACACTTTTTGAAATAATACTGATCATATTTCCTTATTGACATGCAATAAAAGTAGAACTTAATAACAAAGTTATTAAAATAAACTTATTTAGAACTAGGAAAAATATATTTAAGAATAATGTTTAAATCAGTGAAGAACTAAAACTGTTAAGAAAATTTGAATAAGAATGTTAAATAACAACATTTATAAGTTGTTAGCTAACTCTATGAAGAAAAATTTCTTGTTGATTAGAGGGGAGAGTACATGTATTCTGATGCAAGATTCTTATACTAAACTGAAAAATATAATACTAATTAAATATTATTAATATTTTATGTATCTATATTATTTAAAGATAGATTATGGTAAGTTAAATAGATGTATTTTGAACTCTAAAGCAATCATTAAAATAACAAAATAAAGAGTTATTGTTCATAAGCCAACAAAAGTGATAAAATGGAGTCATAAAACGTGCCCCATTTTCCAAAAGAAGGATAAAAAAGAGGGTATAAAAATGAATGAAGGACAGGTTGGAAAATGGAAAACAAACAGCAAGATGGTAGATTTAAAGAATGACTCAACTCTACACCACTTACAAAAGGGAAACTCACTTTAAATATAAAAATAAAAATAACTTAAAAGTTAAAGGACAGAATATGGTATTTCATGCATACCTAATCAGAAGAAAGCTGGAGTACCTACATTAATATCAGATGAAGTAGGTTTAAGATCAAAGAATATTACTAGGAATTTTAAAAAGTGACATTTCGTAATGATAAAGAGGTTCACTCATCAGGATACATAATTCTACACGTATACACACCCAATAACAGAGCTTCCAACAACCTGAAACAGCAACTGATGGACCTGCAAGGAGAAAGAGACCAATCCAAAATGAGGGTTCAAGATTCTAAAAGCACTTTCTCAGCGTTTTATAAACAAGCATAGAGGAAATCAGGAAGGCTATGGATCTGATGGGCACTGCCAGTCAACTTGACCTAATGGACACTTGTGACACACTCCACCTGACAACAGCAGAATACACACCTTTTCAAGCACACATAAATGGATCATATTCTGTGCCATAAGTGTTTCAACACATTTAAAAAGACTTAAGTCATAAAAAGTATATTATCCGACCACAATGTAATTAAATTTGAAATCAATAATGGAAAGACATCTGGAAAATGCCCATATATATGGTACTTAAGCCACTTCTAAGTAATCAATAGGTCAAATAGGAAATGAAAGTGTAATTTCAAGTAGTTTTGAACCAAATGAAAATGAAAACATCATATCAAAATTTGTAGGACACAGATAAAAAAGCATTTAGAAAAAATCTAGAGCAATAAACACTTACATTAGAAAAAAGAAAGTTTTCAAGGAAAGATCTCAGATTCCATAGGAAATTAGAAAAAAGAAAGGAGACACAAATCATCACTGTCATGAATGAGAGAGGTGACATCTCTAAGATGTTAAGAGAATAAACAAGAATAATATGAACAACTTTATGTCAATACATTTGACAACTTAGTTGATAAAATGGACAAATTAGTTAGAAGACGCAAACTCCCAAGCTCACCCAAGAAGAAATAAACATATGTCTATAAAAGAAATCAATTAGGAAAAACCATAACAAGAAAACCCCAGACCCGGTGAATTCTGCTCAATTTTTCTTTTGAATTTTTGCATTTTAATGAGTGCTTTAGATATAAATATAGGTGACTATAGGCCCAAGGTTCATGTGGATTGGGAAGAGACTTTAACCTCTCCTTACTTTTTGTTTTAATTAATAGGCTTTATTTTTAAGAAGTTTTAGATTTATAGAAAAATTAAGCAGGTAGTAGAGAGAGTTCTCATCCATGCGCCTTTCTGTGTTCTGGTTTCCCAATTACTAAGATTTGCACTAGTGTGGTACCTTTGCCACAATTGATGAACTAGTATTGATACATTATTATCAACTGAAGTTCATAGTTTACATTAAGTTTTGTTCTTTGTGTTATACATTTCTTATGTTTTGACAAATGCATAATGCTGTGTACCCACCATCAGAGTATCATTCAGAATAGCTTCCCCTCCCTAAATATCCCCCGTGCTTCACCTATTCATCCCTGGTGGCCAGTGATCTTTTCAATGGGTCTATAATTTCACCTTTCCGTAATGTTAGATGGCCAGAATCATACAGTATGTAGCCTTTTCAGACTGGCTTCTTTGACTTAACAATGTGCGTTTAAGGGTTCTCCGTTTCTTTCTACGGCTTGATAGCTTCATTTTTTTTATCAGTGAACAATATTCCGTTGTATGGATGTACCACAGTTTGTTTAATCATTCACTTATTAAAGGTCATCTTGGTTGTTTTAAGTTTTTGGCAATTTTGAATAAAGCTGCTATATACATTCGTGTATAGGTCTTCTCATGAACATACATTTTCAATTCAATTGGGTTGACGTGGTAAGATTATGGTTAGCTTTTTAAGGAACTGCCAAACTGACTTCCAAAGTGTCTGTACCGTTTTGCCTTCCCGCCAGTGATGAATGAGACTTCCTTTGGTCCACATCCTCATCAGCATTCGGTGTTGCCAGTGTTTGGGATTTTCACCATGCCAATAGATGTCATGGTGTTTCAGTGATGTTTTTATTTACAATTCCCTAATGATATATGATCTTGAACATTTTTTCAGACGGTTATTTGCCATCTGTACATCTTGTTTGGTGAGGTGTCTGTTCAGATTTTTTTTCCATTTTTTAATTGGATTCCTTGTTTCCTCATTGTTGAGTTTTAAGAATTCTTTGTATATTTTGCATAAAAGTCCTTTATCAGATATGTTTTTGCAAATATTTTTTCCCAGTCTCTGATTTGTATTTTCATTTTCTTAGCAGTGTCAATCACAGAGTAGAAGTTTTCTTAATTTAATGAAATTCAACTTGTCAATTTTTTTTTGGTGAGTCAAGCAATTTTTGACTTTCAAGGTGGTCTACATTCAGCCTCCTGCATTCATAGGTTGCCGTTTAAGTGTTCCTACCAGTTACTCCTACCAGTAGCTTTTTCTCCCAGATCTTCTTATAACTGATCTCAAAACTATAAAATTCCTAGAGGCAAGCCACAGACTGAGAAAAATTGAGAAAATTATTTGCAAATATTTTTGCAATTTGAAAATATTTGCATTTTGGGAATGCAAAATGGTACATACACGGGCGCTTTCTTACAAAACACAACATACTCTTACCATTGATCAAAAACTATATCCACTACAAAAACAAACAAACAAACAAACAAAACCCTGCACATAGATATTTATAGCAGTTTTATTCAAAGCTGCCAGAACTTGAAAACAGTAGTGATATTTTTCAGCAGCTGAATGGATAAATAAACTGTGGATAAATAAACATGCAGAAAATATAATATTATTCAGTTCTAAAGAGAAATGTGATCAAGCTCATGAAAAGATGTGGAGGAAACTTAAATGCATTTTACTAAGTGAAAGAAGCCAATCTGAAAAGGTTACACACTGTGTGCTTCCAACTATATAACATTTTGAAAAAGGCCGAATTTTAAAGACAATAAAACATCAGTGACTGCCAGGGTTAGGGGGACAGGGAGAAATGAACAAGGCACAGAGGATTTTTAGGACACTGAAAATATCCTGCATGATACCATAATGACGGATGCATGTCATTATGGATTTGTCCAAATCCATTGAATGCACAGCACCAGGAGTGAACCATAATGTAAACCACGGACTTTGGGTGATTATGATATATCAGTGTAGGTTCATCAGTTGTAGCAAATGTACCATTCTCGTGGGAGATGTTGATAGTGGGGAAGTCTATGCATATGTAGGGGCAGGGGATATACAGGAAATCTCTGTACCTTCCCCTCAGTTTTACTGTGAACCTATAACTGCCCTAAAAGCACAAAATATTAATAAAAATTATAATCATGATGACAAATTAATCATATTCTTATTATATTACTCATATTCAAGAGAAATGAAAGCATATATCCATACAAAGAGTTGTACACTAATGTTCATTGCATCGTTATTTAAAATACTCCAAATGTGAAAACAGCCCAACAAGTAAGTATTTTATAAATTTTCGTGGAGCCATACAACGGAATGGTACTCAGAAAAGAAAGGAAAGAACTATTGACACAATAACATGACAGATCTCAAAATAATCATGCCAACTGAATGAAAAGACAGAAAAGGAGTGCATATTCTATTATTCCATTTATATAAATTTCCATAAGATGGAAATTAACATACAGTGTCATCAGGCAGGTCAGGTATTTTCTTGGGATGTGAGAGTAAGCTCTCAAAAGGTGGATTTCAAAAAGCCACAAAGGTACATTTGGATTGTTGGTATGTTCATCACCTTGGTTGTTGTGATGGGTTAATAGATGAATAAATAAGTCAAAACATAACTGTATACTTTCAACATGTGCAGCATATTTTAAGTCAATTACAACTTGAAAAAGCAGATAAAAGTGTAAATTAGAAGTTTGTATCTGATATATGAGATAAACTAAGGTAGGAACATGTGTTTGAAGTGAAGACTCATCGTCTAGACTAGTGCTTCTTTTGCAAGCCCTCCTTGTACTCCATGAATTAAAATGCAAGTAGCTTTGATGAAAATGATGAGGCCCAGAGATATGACATTTAGAGTGTAATCCTGATTTTAGAATGAAAAGTAAATTAAGTTCTCTCTGGAATGGTGAGGAAAGCAAGGACCCCTGAACAGTGAGCAGGAAATGAGTTTGCGAGAGAGCCGCAGACAGGCGCCCCCCCGCTGGAGCACTGCAGAGGGGTGGGTCATGCTTGGAGGCCAGAAAACAGCCTTCTTAGAAGATGTAAGAGGACTGATTCTTAAAAAACAAGCCACTGGGGCTGGCCCGGTGGTGTAGCAGTTAAGAGTGTGCACTCAGCTTCTGCAGCCCAGCCCGTGGTTCACAGGCTCGGATCCCGGGCGTGCACTGATGCACCACTTGTCAAGCCATGCTGTGGTGGTGGCCCATATAAAGTAGAGGAAGATGGGCACAGATGTTAGCCCAGGGCCAATCTTCCTCAGCAAAAAAAACAAAGAACAAAACATAAAAACAAACAAGCCACTGCTGCTTGGGTAATAGAAAAAGTGTTTTTTTTTTTTTTTTTTGGTGAGGAGATCAGCCCTGAGCTAACATCTGCCAATCCTCCTCTTTTTTTTTTTTTTGCTGAGGAAGACGGCCCTGGGCCAACATCGGTGCCCATCTTCCTCCACTTTATATGGGACGCCGCCACAGCATGGCTTACCAAGCAGTGCGTCGGTGCGCGCCCGGGATCCGAACCAGCGAACCCCGCGCCGCCGCAGCGGAGCGCGCGCACTTAACCGCTTGCACCACCGGGCCAGCCCCGAAAAAGTGTTTTTTTTTTTTATTTGCTAATCTTCAATATTATACACACTAAAGAATAATCTGGTATATCAGGTATGTTCTGACAACTTGCTATATCAATACAGAACATTATAAATATTGGAGATTCAGACTAAGTAGAAGTTTTTTTTTAACTCGAAGTGAAAACCCGATGATGGAATGTCACACTTGTACAATCAGAATCTGGGAAATTGGCACCATGTGCTTCAATTTGTCACTTGTCAACAGTTACGCCTCTGGCAAAATAAAACTTTAAAACTGAAAAGTAGTTGTGAAAGATAAGTAAGGAATTCCAAGTTCTATAAATTAAAAAGTTTTAAAATTTCTTGATTCAGTAATAGGACTGTCTGACTTATTAAAGACACATGCCTGCAGAATCATCCTGTCATTTAATATTGTCAGATTTGTGGGTTTAATGAACACTTTAATTGTTTATAATGTTTTCTGAGCATACCAAGTGGATTGATTAGCATTTCCTTGAATTATAAAATAAATTTTCTTAATTTGAATCTTTCAGTAAAAGCACATCACCTCTCTCAATTTTAAAATGTTTTCTTTAAAATCTGAGCAACTTTTAAATTTTTAGTGTACAGTTCTTGTACTTTTAATTTTTTTCTACTTCTACATTCTTGCATATACACAGTTTTTAATATTTGTTATTTTGATGTTGTAATATATAAATATAACAAATTTTTAACATTGACTTTGTGTTGTGTGATCCTGCTAAATTTACTTGCTAATTTTGATAATTTATTTTTGCATATTAGTTGGATTTTTCTATGTTTACAATTACACTATCCAAAAATGAGCAGTTTTATTTTTTTCATTTCTAATCTTTATGACTCTTTTTCTTGCCTTATTTCACTCGCTAGGAGCTCCGTTACAAATGGTGGAATAAAACGGATGAGACTGGACATCTTTTCCCAGTGTCCAAACTTGGGCAAGAGTGCAAGTTTCACCATCAAACACGATGTCTTCTGTAGGGTCTTCATGTCCAATACGGTTTTTTCACAAACATTAGTAAAAGATTATAGTTATAGACTTAAAATTACTTCCATACAACCACTTAGAAAAGTTTCAGGATTGTACATATGTGAAGAATTTGTGATTTGCTGAAAAATAGAGTAAGGGAAAAAGGATGGTTACTTGATCATTATATGGCTCTTCTATGGTGGGAAGTCTGTATTTCTCTGAATTTTGAGATTTTCTAATATTTATTAATAACATTATTTAATAAACATTATATAAACTTGCTTAATAAAAATACAGTCCCTAATTACATAACAAGTCTTAATGATGGTAATTGTAACAAAATTATCAATATAAATTATCTCTAAAGAAAACTAAAAAAACCTTCACAGACTGGAGAATTCCAGAGTGACCCCAGCAGACACTGTCAGAACTCCACACTCTTCAGTCACCAACGTGGAGTTTTTGTGCTGGTGCACGGTCCTCAGGACGCTGGGACCTGTTTTACCTGTGGGCTCCAGAGAAGAAATCCCCAGGCCATCACACCTTTCCACCCTGTCCCTCAGCTCTTAAACAATGACTGGAGATGAGGAAGAACTGACATACTGTCACCTCTTCCCCCAATGGGGACAACTCTCACATGTGACCTCTGGGGTCTGCTGAGTTCCCAGCAGCTTGCCTCCCTGCAGTATTGAGTCCAAGTTAACCTCCATGGTACTTCGGGTTCCTTCCCTTCCTGAGGCCCCACTTTTCTACCATTTTTCAACGGGGAGGGTTAAATCCTTAAATAAATCATGTCACATGAATTTTGTCTCAGTGTCAGTTTCTGGGGACCCACCCTGAGACTGTGGCTGTCCTGTACTCATTAGCCAATAAGCAGGTTAGTCATACGTACCAACAATGGATTGGTGTTTTGCATCGATCGATATTTTACCAATCTCATTGCTTTGGCTTCTTAACTAGAGCACCGCAACATATTACGCATTTGCTAAAGACATTAACTGATGATAGTGCTGGAAAAATACGACCATCTAATAACATTTAGACATTAGCTAATCAACCGACGCAGTCATTAATATTACCAAGAAGTCATTTAATGTTGTCAGAGTGAATGCAGAGCCAAAGATCTCTTCTCTGTGCTTCCAAATTGCTCTTTAAAATCTCTAGTTTGGTATTTTTAACAGCAATTTTTAATTATTGGTTTATGGTATTGTTTCCTTTATATTTGACCATTAGATACTTAGAAGCATAATGTTTTATTTATTTGGAATTCTGTACATCTGTTTTAAAAATTCTTTTTTGTTTTGAATAAATGAAGACATAAATGAATGGATAGGTCAGGATTTGTGGCTTATGGAGCCCTGAGAGCTAACAGACAAAATTGAGTCTCCAAGTCACAGATTCAGAATCAAAGCAATTTGCAGTAGCTGGAGTGCTTGGTCAACTCTTTGTTTCTTCCTCAAGTGGATATTACCTAAAACTGTAATAAAACCAGAACAAATGAAATCCTTTTTTTTCTTATTTTTATAACAACCAAAATCTCAGAGGTGAACCTCATCTAAATGTATTTTGGCTTTGGTGATTTATCATCATACTGCTTTTAGAGCTTAAAGTTGATAATATGTGGATGATGACAAATGTTGACATTTCTTAGCCTTTGAGTAATATCTGTGTTGGAGGTAATAAAATAGCAGCAATAAGCAGAAACTTGGAACATTCAGTGCTTCCCTAGTGCATCACTGGTTCCGAAGCATCCTGCTAACAGACTGACAGTAAGCTAATTTTAAGCCGGCAAGATAACGTCATTTGAAAGCCAACAGAATGTCAGGATCGTTGTATATCATGAAGCTCAATTGAGTCATGGGAAGAATTCTTTAAGTGAAAGAAAGAGAAATAATTCTGAAAGCAGTATTTTAATTTTTACAAAAATACAGGATAACTTTATAGTGGAACCAGCTGTTTCTGGCCTTATCTTATAAAGATACACATATGTCCGTGTTGTAAGCTAGAGTAAGCGCCAGTACGCCTCTCCTCTTACGTTGCAACTATATAATGTACTTTTCACGTAGCACACCAAAATGTCCCGTTATCCACTTTCTTATTTATATTGCAGCATCACTTTCGTAATACAATTTTTTTCTTAATACGCTCTTTTATTATAATATAAAATTTCCATAATTGGAATATCCATTTTAACTCTAATCTTTTTTAAATTGAAAGTATGTGAACTATAAAATAGCAAAATGGAATATATCTTGAAGAAATTCTCTTTTATCTTTCTGTGCATAGAAGAGCCCCCCACCAGTCTGATTAGTAATTGTGTTAATAGCTTTGGGAATACATTAAAGCACTAAAGTTTTTGGTAGGACTTAAAATAATGGCAGGTATTTTACACATATGTAAATTTGCTGATCAATATTAGATTCCAATGGGTGATACCAGTGATAAAGAGTAGATAAATAATATTTGTATATTAAATAAGTTAATATTGTATTACAAAAACTATACATACTACATAATATGTCCTTTAAACTGTCCTAGATTTTATACTTTTATGTGTAAAGGAGAGTAGTTAGCAAAATGCATTCAACTATGCAAGTGTGCCTGTACAAACGTGCACTCATACACTCAAACTTTAAAACAACATGCTGCTTGTAAGTTCAAATATTCCTAAGTGCAATCAAATTGGAATATTCACGCAAGCCTGTCTAAAGCAAAACGCAAAACCCCACTCCATAAGGCATGGTGTGCTCCAGCCCCTTTCTCTCTCTAACTGCGTCTCCTCCTTCTCTGACTAATTCTCTTGCTTGCCTGGCGGCTTCACTGCCTCCTTTGTCTTTCTAGAATGTGCCGAACATTCACCTTGCCTGGGGACCTTTTCACTAGCTATCCCCCTGTTTGGAACACTACTTCCTGAGAAAAAGTCACAACTCGTCACTTCTCCGTGAAAACTTTCTCAACCTTTATATTTAAAGTTGCAATCTGTTATTCCACCTCCACATTTCCAAATTTCTTTGCCATGCTGTTTTTTCCACAGCACTTATCTCCCCTTAAAGCTGTAAAATTGATGTCTTTATTATCTTCGTTGATTATCTGTTTGCCCCACTAGAATGTAGTCCCATTAAGACAGAGTTCATTTTGGAACAAAGGTATCACAAACTGAATGAAGAGCTTGGTGCATAGTAGATGCTCAAATAAATGTCAAATGAATAACTGAATAAAAAAATAAACAGACAAAAAATCAAAGCTTAAGTCAAATAACAGAGATATGATCATAGCCTAGATCTTTCTGATGCTGAGGACTTGATGTTACATTAACTGCCTAGTTCTGTAAGGCTATTCAGGAACTAAAGCCAAATATACTTTCAGTCTGAGATTATCACTTACTTTCATATAAATTGATTTTTAGCAGCTTTATGATTAATCAAACATGCCCCATTGGAGAACAGTGTGAGGAACAAAAGTTCCACTTCATTGTGTTTTTTGTTTGTTTGTTTGTTTGCTTGAGGAAGATTGTCCCTGAGCTAATGTCTGTGCCAGTCTTCCTCCACTTTGTATGTGGGTCGCCACCACAGCATGGCTGACCAGTGGTGTAGATCCGCACCTGGGATCTGAACCCAAGAACCCCGTGCAGGATGACCCCATTTCACTGTGTTTTGACCTATAAGTCGAAGAGCTGGAGAAACTAACCATCCAAAGAGAAGTCCTCAAATACTTGAATCACGGTCCTGCAAACATGTAACTCTTCCCTGTGGATGTGAAGCTGCTTTCACATCCTCCTAACTGGAAACATTCCACCGTAAACGAGAGATGCCCAGCCCTGTCTCGGTTGTATCTATGGCGAACGACTGTATATGAGTCACAAGGAGTGAACCACAGGTGACAGGGAAGTAGTTTTTGATATGGATGTGGAAAATAATTTCGGGATACGAGAAGACAAGTATGCCAGTTGAGAGAAAGTTTTGGAAAAGGTCTGAAGACATAAAAAGGCCTGATGCTGTCAGGGAATGAAGAAAACTGCAGAGAATTAGAGCCCACGGTGCCTGCAAGGGAGCCGTGGAAATTCATCAGGAAAAGCAAAGTAGGAGGGGAATTTTATGACAAACTAACCCTGTATTGGATTTATCTGGGTGTTTTTAATCACAAGAAGGTGAGAACTAATTGGAGAGAACTTGAAACAAAATATGTTACTTTTGACAAGCCTTTTTTAGTTGCATTGCGTGTATTTTGTATGAGAGTTTTATTTGTGCATGTTTGCTTCATTGTTGAATATAAAAACGCTAATTAGAATAAAGATATAAGGCACATTTAAAGACAAAGTTTGAAATGTAATAAACTTCTAAATAAAGAAGTTACATTCTTTTAGATTTGGAAAAAAGCCTAAGTTTCCAATTGACAAAAATATAACTTACAACACGGTAGTTAGTGTTTGCTACAAAAATTTTAAGGAACTTGTATGTGATTATAAAACCATAAAATGCAGTGGTATAAACATTTAAAATTCATTATTTAGCTCAGTAGAGTGTTTTTGAATTTGATTTTAATGCCAGTCAATTTGGAAAATTCACTTAAGTTGTTAAGTGATGTATTTGCTTCTATTCTATTTATTAGTTAATAGTGAGTATATTTACCACACACTATTAGTTTGATCTTTGGGAAGTAATGACATATTTTGACTTCACAAAATCATTCCATGGATATTAAATATTCAAAAATATTTTTGAAATTATTTTATTTTACCTGGTATTTGTCTTTCCAATATAGTAAATTTTATATTAAAAACCAATATAGTAAATTTTATATTAATTTTTTTTCAATATTTAAGCCATTGCATCTGTGGAAAGACGCTAAACTGAGCAGTTTTCTGCTACAACATTCAAGTTGTGGGAGCTCACTGGAATCACCATGGGTATAAAGTATGTTTTTTAACTTTCAATTTTATAAGTGAATTTTACAAGGGTGCAAGGTAAATCAACCTTCAATTGAATATTCACACAAAACTGATTTTTTAAAAAGGCACATCCATTTTTTAAAAACTAGGTTTCAGGAGCAAAGAGAACAGAGTGCCCATTTCGTGTTGTCAACTCGCCGTTTGCGTGGTTGACCTTCTTTAGGAAGTGAATTAAGATCAGGATGCCGCTTTATAATATAGAGGAATAGAAACAAAACCGAGTATATAAATTATGATCGCTCTTTTCCTTCCTCCTTTTAAGATATCGAAGAAAACACAAACAGATGAACATTTTCAACAGAAACTGCCAATACTATCAGAAGCCAGGAAGACTTTATATTAATTAAAATGAAGTCAGGGCCTTGAAAAGAGTTGTAGAATAATGTGGAAGAAGCTAAGAGGGAGCTGCTTTATACAATGACCAAAATAACCAAAGTTAACACAGCACCACACGCAAGGTGAAATCTTCAGTAATGCCGAGCTTTGTACATTAATTCTCCACTCAATTTCCACTGAAGACACACGCCTATGTCGGAGAAGCGCACCCGTCTGGACCTGCCTCCTGGGATGTGATTTTAGGCGTAGGCTGTCGTGCAAAATTCAGAATGCAAGAGACCGGAGCACACTGCGGGTTATAGGTTTTCATTCCTTTTCCACAAGGAAAGAACTGAAATCCTTAAAAACGGTCAGGAGGAGCTGGCCCCGGTCGTGTAGCAGTTAAGTCCGTGCGTTTGCTTCCGCGTCTCAGGGTCCCCAGTTGGGATCCCCCCTAGAGCAACTAGAAGCACCTACAACTAGCATCTACAACTATGTACTGGGGCTTTGGGGACAAAAAAGAAAAAGAGGAAGATTGACCACAGATGTTAGTGCAGGGCCAATCTTCCTCAAAAGAAAAAAAAAAAGTTCAGGAATAAATACCTCTACGAATATCTGGAAAAACTGGCAAATGGGTTAAGGTCCTCTTCACTGAAGCGGGGCCAGGTTAGATAGCGTCTAGTAAATGGGAGTTTGCAGCGCAGTGTCAGCCAGAATGGTCTGCAGTTCATGACCTGAGAAGAGTCACAGCCCAGAAGGGAGGGAGGCAGAGGGAAGCTCAAAACTCAGACTGAGGCTTCGAGGCTGATGCTGTTCGGCCCTGTGTATCACATATACAATGAGAAACATGAATGGGGGGAGGGCCGGGGAGTGGGAGAGTTTGTAAATTACTGGCACTATTCCAATTCTTCTCTTGGGCGATAAATTCATATTGAAGAGCATTTATTCTCTTACAAACTGTTGCAAATATATACTTAATTAGAAAAGAGAGTCATAGATAAAACAATGATGAGAGTATCATAAATTATGAATTACGATTAATGAGATTCTGGGAACTGAGATTCATAAAATACTGCAGATGTAAATGCATAAATTTTCAAGCAATTCTGAATGATGTAGAGAAAAATGGCAGGTACTTTTTACAACAACGTTTCCTTCGTTTAGGAAATCATCTATACATACACAGATATATTTAAATGAATATGTGATTTAGTTGAGTTCCTTTTGATTTTCCCCTAACGACTGTTTTCTATTATAATAGAAAGCTAAGTAGACCTACTAAAGTAGAAAAACCAAAATTAAAGTTGGTACAAATTGCACAACTGCAAAATAGTGTAAAAATTACACAGATCAACTAGGTCAGATGTTTTTAGCCCATGATCATGATGCATTGCTTTTCTTATGCTTTTAAATATAAGTGATGCAATTTTAAAATCTTTTATTATCTTCAGAATTGAATTGTTGTACAAACCAGATGACTAGTTTCTTGATGGGAGTTGATAGATAAATATTTCAAAAAATAAAGACCAAATATTTTTCCAAATTTGATCAAAACTGTCAACCTACAGATTCAAGAAGATTAACAAAGTCAAAACTCAATACACACGAAGAAAATTCCATGAAGGTGTATCATAATCAGCTTTCTTCCAGCAAATAATAAAGAGAAGCTCTTAAAAGCACCAGAGAAGGCACATTACGGAGAAGCGAGGATAATGAGAGCAGCAGGTTTCTCGTGAGAAACAATGCAAATCAGACGACAGTGGGGTAATATCTTCAAGTGCTAAAGGGAAAAGAAAATCTGACATTCTGTACAAGACATAAATATCTTATAAACAAACGGGAAATGAAGACTTTTTCGGACATAAGAAAGCTTAAAGAATTCATCACCAAGGGATCTGTACTAAAAAAAAAATGTTTAAAGGAAGTTCTTTAGGCCTATGAAATATACCAGAGGGAAATCGATCCGACAAAGAAATCAACAGCAACAGAAATGGTGTATCTGTGAGTAGATGAAAAGCGTGCATTTCTTTAGTTTTAAATCTCTCCCAAGATAATTAAAAGCAAAAATAAAAATGGCATTTTAGAATTTACATAATATGTAATGTAAATGTAAAACAGAACAGAATAAGGATTTGCAGAGGTGAGCCGGAGGCAGACGGACGTGGTGATGTGGATGAAGTGCTAGAGGAAGAGTGGGCTGACACTAACATGGAGAACTTCCGGGGTCTACAGTTGCAGAAGAGCCTTCCAGTCGCATCCAGGAACCCATTAGGTTCTCACACTAAAGAGCCCAGGAAAATCCCGTAGCTTTTTAAGCAGGAAAAAGGGAAAAGCAACCATTTGAAATAGTCCAGACCTTTTCTCCGTAACAAAGGCCTGCTCTAAAGGGGAGAAGACTTCCAGAGCCCATTTACCTGGGAGAAGGGCAGTTACCCAGCTTCAGCCCCTCTGATATTCCTGTCTCATATACAAAGAAAAACAGCTAAGAAAGATCTGTGAATGTCACAGCGCAGGGACAGAGCACAATAAAAGACCGAGATTTGATCATAAGGTCATAGAAGACACCCATCCCCTCACTTTATAGCCACATCCACAGGTCTCCAACATAAAAACAGTGGATTGGTTTACAGAGCCATAAGGTGAAAACTCCATTTTAGAAGAAGTTCTTAGGGATGTGAAAACAATCAAATGAGGACAGTAAAGGAAAATGAAGCCTGAGGCTTCTACAGGTACATCAAACATGAAACACTCCTCGTAGCCAACAACCCAACTCCTAGCCAGATAATATAAAACCTCACAAGAAAGGCCTATTGATCTGAGTTCCTATTACCAATAGAGCATATTCTATAGTCAGCAAAAAATTCCAAGGCATGTTAAAAGTAAGAAAAAGCAATCTAGAGAGACAAGGCAAGCATCAAAAATGGATTCAGTTATAATACAGATTTTTAAATTATCAGACAGTCCAAATGTATAGTAACTGTGAATAATACATTAAGAGGTCCAATGGAAAAAGTAGACAACATAAAAGAATAGGCGGTTAATGTTAGCAGAAAGATATTTCCTCTAAGAAAGAAAAAAAAAGTAAAACTAGAAATTGGAAAAATGGTAACAGAAATGAAGAATGCCTTTGATAGGCATTTAAAAAAAAAAAAGAATATATTGGGGCCGGCCCGGTGGCGCAAGTGGTTAAGTGCGCGCGCTCCGCTGCGGCGGCCCGGGGTTCGCTGGTTCGGATCCCGGGCGCGCACCGACGCACTGCTTTGTAAGCCATGCTGTGGAGGCGTCCCATGTAAAGTGGAGGAAGATGGGCACAGATGTTAGCCCAGGGCCGTCTTCCTCGGCAAAAAAGAGGAGGATTGGCGGATGTTAGCTCAGGGCTGATCTCCTCACAAAAAAAAAAAAAAAAAAAAAGAATATATCAATTATAGGTGAAGATGTGGAGAAACTGGGCTTCTTATACACTACTGGTTGGAAAGTAACATTGTATAAACATTTTGGAACACATTTTTCTCATTTCTCAAAAAGTTAGATATTAAAGATACCATGTGACCATCCATTCCACTCCTAGGTATTTACCGGTGAAAAGTGAATGCACATGTCAACACAAAGACTTTGACCAAAATGTTTATGGCAGCTTTATTTGTAATTTACCCAAACTGGAAAGAAGCCTCATATTCACCAATATATGAATAGACAAACATCCTATGATACATCTGCAAAAAAGAATCCTACTCAGCAATAAAAAAAAAAGAATCACTTATTGTTATATGAAATATGGATAAATCTCAAAATAATTGTCATATGTGAAAAGAACCAGACCAAAAATACTGTGTGGTTTTTCATTATCTTTACATAAAATTCTGGATAATGCAATCTAATCTATAGTGTAGACAGCAGATGGATGATTGACTGGAGATGAAGAGGGGAGGGGAGGAAGGTTGGGTTTCAAAGGGGCAAGAGAAAACGTCTGGGGTAGGTGGACAGACGTTCATTAGCTCATGTGTTGATGGTTTCACAGGTGTTTACATAGCTCAAAACACATGCAGTTTATATACATTGATTATATCTCAATAATGCTGAAAAAAGTGTGGACATACAGGCATTCTCACTCATTGTAAGTGTGAGTGCAAGTTGTTACATTCATGAAGAAAACTTAGGAATTTTAACCAAGGTTTTAAATAATATATTTTCACTTTGACCCATTTTTCAACATCCAGCAATGTAATGGAAGGAGAAATAATAAATAGCCACAAGAAAAAATAAAAAAGAATGCTTTGTCTTTTTTATCCTAAAGTATAGCCTGGCTTACTGTATACACATGGTGATTATCTGTAGAGTGATTATTAAGATAGTCCAAACATAATCCACTAAATTACATTCCCACCTTAGGAGAGAACTTGTTTGTGTTTACTTTAAAATGCTAATTACCATTTACATCACATTTAAATAATTTTAGCATGCCTAGCACACACCACAAAATTAAAAGTTGTAAAAACAACAATCTGTAAGGGATACTGGTAAACATACTTTTCTAATGCAGATACCAAAATATTGGTATCTTCCTTTGGTGTTTTAAGTACCACAATCAAGAAGAATTGTTATTACAATTTAATGAAGACTAAAAACAATTGTTGAAAGTAACACTGCAAATTCTGCAGTCACAAATATATATATTTCATATATATATATAACAATGATTTATATGTTCTTCTCATTATCCTCAAAAGAACTTATGGTAGGCTCTAATGACAATGTGTAAGAGAAAATTTCTATTCTGCTCTGATTTGAACCTTTCCTTGTGTTGTTCCAATTCTGTAAATCCTTTTCTTTTTGTCCCAACTTCCTTGCCTTGTGCTGATCTGTGCTGAGATATTACTCCTGTGGAAGTGAAAAATATATACAATGATAAAAATATTAAATATTTTTCCATCTCTGGTGTTTCTAGAGGATTTTTCATTTGTGTAGTTCAGATCACTAAGCCATTTTTGTATGACCTGGCAGTCTGGTATACAATGGTTAAGTGGTGAAGAGAAAAGTAAGAATTGATAATAATAATCAGAATAGTGGTTAGATAATTGGATTAGAATCTTCACTCCCATCCTGGATTAAATGACAAGCAACAACTTCTCTTGGAGCAGTCAAGAACTGAGGCCAGTGGGTGAACTGCACCCCGCAAGGCTGAGCAGGCTCATTCAAAGAGATACAGAAACAAGACCACTTACATAGAGCAGATGTTGCTGGAGGTATAAACTGATAAGAACACTTAAGTCATAATCCTGATGAGTTGCTGGAGACTGATTTTAGACTAACATGAGAAGAAGAAACTCCCAGTGGATTCAGGCTTAGGGCCTTCCCAACAATTTCTTGAGCTTTCTCTCAGAAATCCCTCCAGATTCTTATGGTGAACATCTAAGAAAAATCTCTTTAGCTCCAGCAGGAGAAGGCAAGAGTAAGCATCGTGAAATGTGCCCAGATGCTTCTCCGTAACAAAGGCTACTCGCTGGGACAAAGAACTAGGCCAGCACATTCTGAAAGTTGCTCTTAGCTGGGGGAAGGGAATGTCTCCCAGCTCCAGCCTCCTCCGGTCTGTCTGCCTCACTCAGGCTGGGGGCACAGTCAACAGGGTCATGGCCTCACACGACTCCAGAGAAATAGACTGGGAACGTGGCAGCCAGGGAAAAGTAGAGAGCAGGGGGGAAAGCTGTGGAGAAATGCTGTGAAGGACAGAACTCTCAGACACAGGTGAAATCGATGGCTAAGGTTTAATCAGAAGTTTACAGAATGTTCTTCCTTCCTTCCCCTCAAAGTACCCCCACAACACACATAGGGCTACAATGTAGTAGTACATAAAATAAGAATGGATTGTAGCTCAAGACACTCTCTGTGTGGAGATGCACATAAAGAAGTCAATATGCGAGACACACGTGAAGATGATACAGGAATTTGGAGCATCTGATGTTGTCAAAGAAAAATTGCACTGGATGGAGTTAAACAAGCAAGATTTAATTTAAGACTATTGTAATAGGGGAGAGAGATTGAACTCATCTCTGCTGAAACAAGAGGCAGGAGAGTTTATAAACACTGGGGTGAGCTAGTGGAAAAGCGGTGGAGGATTTTATTTATTTGGGAGTTTATTCAAAGTGAGCAAGGCAGGTTCATCATTTAAAATCAGTGCAATCCATCATATTACATCAATTTAAACAGAATAATCATTCGACAAAATCAAACACTCATTCATGATAAAAACTCACCGCATATGAATAGAGGGAGAGCACATCAACTTGATAAAGAATATGTACAAAAGCCTAAGATCGTACTCACTGCTTAGAACCTGGAAGGAAAAAGCCAAGGATGTCCTCTCCTGCAATTCGACATCAGACTGGAATCCCCAGCTAGTGCAATAAGATACAAAAAATAAATAGAATGTATACAAATTGGAAAGGAAGGAATAAAACTGCTTTTCTTTGCAGATGATCTGATTGTCTATGCATAAAAGGCCAAAAAATCTACAAAACAAACAAACAAAAAACTCCTGCAACTAATAAGCAACAAAAACAAGGTCACAGGATACAAAGTCAACATGAAAATTCGACTAGTTTCTAACCTAATAGCAACGAACAATTTAAACTTGAAGTAGAAACACAATACGATCTACAATAGCACCAAAAAAATAAAATACTTAGGTATAAATTTAACAAAATTTGTATAGGGTTTATAAGTGGAAAACTTCAAAACTGATAAAAGAAATAAAAAATTTAAGTAAATGGAAAAATATGCAGTGTTCATGTATTGATAGCATCAGTATTGTTAAGAGTTAATTCTTCCCAATTTTGATTCAATGCAATAAAAATCCTAATGAGTTCTTTAGTAGATATTGCTAAATTCTTCCAAAATTTGCATGGAAATCAAGGAGCTAGAATTGCCAAGAGAATAATGATGAAAACCGAAGTTGAAGGACTCACACTCTCAGATTTCAAGACTTGTTTTGAAGACACAGTTATATAGACACAGTTATATATACACACAGTTGTGTGTATATTGGTCACACACAAATAAGTGGAGCGGGGTCTATTTCTCACTAGCACAAACATAGTGAATTAATTTTTGGCAAGGCATAAAGGCAATTCAATGGAGAAAGAGTAATTTTTAACAAATTATGCTGCAAAAATAAGCAAAAAAGAGAGAGCCCAGATACAGACCTTACTCTTTTCACAAAATTTAACTCAAAATGCATCATAGAAGAAATTGTAAAAATGCAAAACTATAAGCTTCTGGAAGAAATTATAGGCAAGAATTATGTTGACCTTGGGTTTGCTGATGAGTTCTTAGGTAAAATAGCAAAAGCATGATCCATGAAAGGAAATGAATGATAAAATGGATGTATTAAAATTTAAAACCTCTGCTCTGTGAAAATGCTGCTAAGAAAATAAAAAGACAAGCTAGAACTGGAAGATAATATTGCAAAACATCCGACAAAGGACTTAGATTCAAAATTTACAAAATATGCCTGAACTTGTAGAAAATCAACAATGAGAAAACAAACCAATTAAATGTGGGCAGAAGATCTGAACAGACACCTCACAAAAGAAGCTATACAAATGGCGTGTTACATATGAGAAGATACCTAGCATCATTTGTCATTAGGGAATTACAGATTAAAGCAATAATAAGATACCATTACATGCATATTAAAATGGTTAATTCCAAAATACCTGACAACACCAATTGCTGGCGAGGATGCAGAAGACAGGTCCTCTCGTCTATTGCTGGTGGGGGTAGAAATGGCACAAGCTCTTTGGAAGACAGTTTGGCAGTTTAACAAGCTAGACATCGTCTTAGCATACAGTGCAGTGATCACACTCCTAGGTATTTGCCCATTGACTTGAAAATTTATGCCCTTACAAAAACCTGTAAGCAAATGTTTATAGCAAATTTATTCACAACTGCCAAAAACTAGAAGCCATTAAAGTGTTCTTTAATAGGTGAATGGGTAAACAAGCTACATATATCCATACAGCGGGATACTATTCAGTGACTAAAAAGACACATGCCATCAAGACTCAGAAACGTGGATGAATCTTAAACGCATAATGTTATGTGAA